>NC_142051.1:1562500-2805000 GCF_982192425.1 Myodes glareolus
ACTCCCAGCATCAGGAAGGTTGAGAACCGCTGGTCTATAGCCATATCGGATTCAAGGCCACAAATCCTCAAGCTCTTTAGCCCTATTAGGTGAGCTCAGTCTTGTAGATTTGACAAGACCCTCCTTTGGTATTTCTGACACAAGACCTATAACAATAGCAGGCTTGGTACTTTCCTACTAGACCAAGCTGCTAGGTCACAGAGCTTAGATCATCCCAATTTCACGATAATGGAAACAACGGAGGCTAACCCAAAGGGAGCAAGGAAAGACTATTTCTGAAGAAAAACTGGAGCAGACCTGCCCTTTGCCACCCAAGATTCTCTAGATGGAGATCTCATGATATCCCTCCAAAGCAAACTATTGCTTCAAGTCTCTTACAACATTAACTGAACAGACAAGAAAAGAACCCAAGGAACCAACACCCAAAAGAGGTAGAAATACAAACAGAGCAATCATTGGTAAGTCAGGGCTTTTAGCCTCTTCATTAGCTGGACCCAAGTTCCGTCTTTGGAATGGGTATTTTTAGCATGCACCTTTAGTCCTAGAACTAGGGAGGCAGCAGAAAGCCGATATCCATGAGTTCAAGACCAGCGTGGTCTACATACTGAGTTTCAGGATAGCTAGGGATACATAAGGAGACTTGGCCCTATTTTTTAAAAAAAAGTTCTATCCTTTCTGTCAACTTGACAAAAACTAGAGTCATCAGAGAAAAGGGAGCAGTAATAGAGAAATGTCCCCTTATATAAGATCTGGCTTCAGGCAAGCCTGTAGGGCATCTTATTAATTGGTGATTGATGTAGGAGGTCCATTGTGGGTGGCACCATCCCTGGCCTAGTGATTCTGGGTGCTATAAGAAATCTGGGTGAGCAAGTCATAAAAAGTAATTTGGTAATCAGTGCCCCTTCTGCATTACCTCCTGCTTCCAGGTTCCTGCCCTGCTTAAATTCCTGTGTTGTGGAAGTGTAAGCCAAACAAACCTTTTCCTCCACAAGTTGATTTTTGGTCATGGTGTTTCATTAAAGCAATAGTAACCCTAACCAAGACAAATGTACCCCTTTATACCAAGGCCCAATTACATCTTTGACTTTCAAACATTCCCCATCGAAGGTGGAGCAGGAGGTGGGAATATTAAGTTTCTCCCTGCAAACCAGAAACAGTCAAACTCCAAACTCAAACTAAAGTTATTGATGCATAGATTTATTTTTCTTATTTCATTTGTTTGTTTCTTCCTGCGTGTGAAGCTAATTATTTCTTTAATTAAGCATTTTTCACTCTTATTAAAGTTGTTATCATATTCCACAACGTTTTCTGCTCCTGACTTCCCAGTGGACTGCAGCGTGGATTTCCAGGAACCAGCTGGTACTGTTTATTTGCAGTGGGTATCAGCTGCTAGAAGGATAAGTGACTACTTTCAGCTGTTTCTTCTCCTTCACGCACATGAGTCTGAAGTTGTACCCAGGACACAGACACTGCTGAGCCGCTGTTCACCAAAGAAGAATCTCAGCTAGTTTACCATCTTCAGAGTCAAACCTCAAATTATCTGTCATGGAGGTGCTTTTTGTTGCTATGCAAGTAGACAGGAGCTAATTTCTCAGTGCATGCTTATGTGCATGCACACACACGCACACACGCATCCCTGTAGAGTGTCGCCATGAAGCTCAGTCTCATAATAATCACGTCACTCTGTGAGGTAAGAGCTTGAGGCTTCTTCTGATTTATCAACTGCATCTCCTTTCATAAATACCAAGGTATATTCTCAGGGCTGGTCTATATCTATCTGGAAATTGGATGTTCCAACAGGGCCAACTTTATGAACAATGTAGGCCACTCTATACTTTAAAAGGCCCAGGCTTGTTTTAATGCTCTGATGCCCTTAACTTAACTGTTCAGTAAGAGTCCCTTTTATCTTTCATTGAGCTCAGCAAATTACGTAGCTTGTCTGGGTCTCCAATGTAGTTGCTTTCATTGATCAGTCTCTCATTCTGGGTTACTTCTTTAACACTCCACGCCTGACCTTTATCTCTGTGTCTCTATCTATTTTCCAGACTTTCTTATCTGCCAAGGCTTTGGAATGCTGACCCATTCCCTGCCCCAAGGTTTAGAAACGCTGACCCATTGTAAATACTCAGACAATATTTGCTGAACACCCAAAGAGGAATCACTACTATTCTCATAGCAAAGGTAACAAAGCTGATTATTGGGACTGGGCCACATTTGGTGTCGGGTTCCCCATCAAAGAGGCCATTAATTCTGGATACTCCCCCTTTGCCTCCTCTTCCACTCCTCCTCGCTCTGAGCTGTAAGCTGCTTTAATGCCTGATTGCTCACGCTGAGTCCCTGGTCACCCGACTCCTGATTCTGTAAGCCGAGCAGGGAATATTGCACTGTTCAGACAGTCGCAGTCAAAGAACCGAGCTGACCGCTGCAGTCAGAGTTCAGGATTCAGATCTTCGAGTATTGACCTCAGGCTTGAAGGAGCTGTCGCTTAGGCCAGCTGAGCAACAAACACCCCTATCTCCAGAGAATCAGAGAAAGAGGCATCATCCAGCTCTCTTCTGGCAGCTGGCAAGCTGGTCTGGTCTGGCGGACACAGAATATAATAAATACTATGGCAATATTAGACAAGCTGAGCTCAATTGGTAGAGCATGCGTCTAGCATGCACAAGGATGTGTGTTCAATCCATGATCTACCTCCTACCCTGTGCATGCGAATGAAAAAAAAATCTGTTATTTGTGCTTATGGATCATGGTACTGTTCTTGTTTTTCCGTTTGTTTCTATTAGTGGTAATTGAGGTTGGGAAAACCTTACACAAGATAGGCAAGTTTTCCATCACTGAGTTAAATCTCCATTGCACTTTTGGCTTTTACTTTTCGAGATAGGGTCTCATTAAGTTACTCACATTGGCCCTGGATACATTCTGTAGTCCATCTGGACGTGAACAGGTGACCCTTCTTCAATGAGAGTTTAGTTTTTTTAACTACAAAAAGACTTGAAGAAACATGTAAAGCTGGTCATGGTGGTACACAACTTTAATTTCAGCACTCAGGAAAGAAAGTATCAGATGGGTCATTCTGCAATTTTTATTATCACATTTTTTAAAATAAGTAGTCATGGATGTGGTGGGTCCTTGCAGGACTAGACATTTCCTTTCAGACTGTAACCCCCCACACCCACGCCTGCCCTCTGACACAGTCAGAGCACCATACTCCATTCCTCAGCTGGTCACATCTGTACCACCTTCACACTGGCAGCCTGACCACCACCGCTGGTTCCATCAGACACAGTGAGTATCTTGTTTAGGAAGCCAGTGACAGAAATGGAACATGCTCTCCTCTGCAGACATCGAGTGAGATCTGTTCTTGAGAAGACAGTACCTCATTCTACAGTCTCTGAAATGAATCCTCCACAGTCCATGAGTACTTTGGTCTGGGAAACTGTAAATCAGCCCAGAACATTTGTGCTACAGTGTCTAGTCAGGTACTCTCTCTGCTGAACCCTAAAGTGCCAAGCTGGTTCTCCCTGTTCTTCCCGTCTGTGGTTGAACTGCTCTACCCTCCAAAGGAGGCAGGTCAGAGCTTTGATTACAATGACTTCTCTTTCTTCATCTTCTCCTTCATCTCCCCGTTTATACTCACATTGCCTTTCCACTGTCTGCTTCTGTGCATCCATGCTGTTTGTGCCTGTTCCCTTTTCTTGACCACCCATGGTTCATCCAGACGGGAATCTCCTCTGAATTTTGGGCAAGGGCTGGGATTGTTTTGCTTTCTTTGCTCTTAATAAACTCTTTATTCTTTCTTTCCTCCTTAGGAGTAGTTTGAAACTCTTATTCTTTTTGCCATTGTGATTTTAATACATGTTTTAAAATCCTTGGAAGGTGTTTGTTGCCCAAGCACGAGGACCTGAGTTAGTGACCCTAGAAAAGGAATGTAGCTGGGTATGCTGGTACGAGCCTTGAACCCTAACACTTGGAAGGAAGAGACAGGGCACTTCTGTGAATTCAAGGCCAGCCTGGTCTGCATAGGGAGTTCTAGGACAACCAGACAGCGAGACATGATAGTGAGCCATTGTCTCACAAAGCATGGTGTTGCCTGTCTGCAATCTGAATGCTGGGGAGGCAGCAGAGACAAGAGGATTCCTGGGGCTCATTGGCCATCAAGTCTAGCCTAATCCAGACCAATGAGGACCTATGTTAATGAACATGGTAGACCCAAGATTGACACATGTATCCAAACACATGAGCATGCGTGCGTGCGTGCTTGCGCGTGCGCGCACACACACACACACACACACACACACACACACACACACACCATTTTCTGTCATTTTCATGGTATCCTAGAGAGGGAAGAAGATAACATCCTGTCCTCAATGTAGTGTAAACGGCTCTATAAGATTTTCTTCAGAGAAGAATCTAGACGGGTTTTAAATGTGCAAGAGAGAAAATGCTCACCAAGGACAGGAAAGTTTATGAATTCTCTTTGTGTTTCTGGACCACTTGACCCCCAATCACTCTTTTAAAAAAAAAAAAGAAAAAAAAAGAAAAAGAAAAAGAAAAAGAAAGGTCTTCCTTAGCTTTTTGCTTTTTGGTTTGTTTGCTTTGTTTGTTGAGATAGTGACTCTCTGTCTTGGAACTCACTCACCAGGCCAAGCTGGTGTCGAGCACACAAAGATCCACCTGCCTTTGCCTCTGTTGGGGTTAAAGGCGTGTGCCACCACATTGGGATTCGTCCTTCCTTAATTTTTGGGACCCTGTTTTCCTTACTTTCTTCTCAACTTAAAAGCCTTTTTGAAAACTGCTGGGAGTGATGATCTAGATGCTTCTCTAAGTACTTTACACATTCGATGGGCATTGATAGTCTCTGGGTGCTAAGAGATGTTGATGAA
This sequence comes from Myodes glareolus, assembly GCF_982192425.1. NCBI lineage: Eukaryota > Metazoa > Chordata > Mammalia > Rodentia > Cricetidae > Myodes > Myodes glareolus. The sequence continues at coordinate 1,567,387 of NC_142051.1, forward strand.
CCTCCACAGTGGATGGTTCTTATGTGATTGGTTGAAAGCCTTAAGAGAAAAGATGGTGGTTTCTTAAAGAAAAAGAAGAAGAAGACAGAGGAGGAGAAGATTATGCTGCAGGAGTCCATGGAGATGCTGGCTGGGTTTCTAGCCCGCTGGCCTGCTGTATGGATTTTAGAACTGGCAGCTCCCATAATTATCTAAGTCATTTTCTTTTAGTTGTTTAATCTGTTCATCAACACACTTACTCTTGTGTGCCCCTGGAGAACCCTGACGTCCTATACAGTGCATTCTCCACAGCCCCCCAGCTTAAGAGGTTTGGCATACTCATTGTTAAGTTGGGAGCGTAGCCCCAGCCCCTGGCCTGGGAGTTGCTTTGCTTTGGACTCCAAATCCCAGGATGCCAGGTCCTGACCCCTTCCTGGGAGGGGGGGGTCAGGACCACTCTCACAAGATATTTAAGTGAGCTCCTAGAGGAGAAACGAAAACGTGGTTTTTGGGTCTACATGGGCTCCCTGCTTGTCCTGTCTCCCTGCCATGTGCTCGGCCACCTAAGAGCATCATTCTTAATAAAACAATGGGCATTTAGATTTGGTTTGATTCTACCTAATTGGATTTCTTACACCAGCAGAGCTGCCCTTTTCTTATTAATTTTTCTTATTACTCATTAAGTCTCACAGCCTCATTTTCCAAAGTCTAAACCCAAAGTCATTTGCACCCTTTAAACTTGTTTCTCTTCCCATTGTGTTTGTGTGTAATGGCCTGATTTGGCTTTGAAATCAGAACTGTTGTTTACCTCTATTTCCTCTAGCACCAGACCTCCAATATGTCAGTGTGGCTATTTCATCCTTTTCCCCTCTTTGAAAGAAAACATTTCTTAACCACATATTTTAAGAAAACTTCAGCAATGAGAAAGAAGCCATGATTCACCTTCCAGTGGGGTAGAGAGTATTCTCATGGAGGTACTATAAGGTCTGTCCATGTCATTTCTTTTTTTTCCACAGTTTTGTGTCCCCACGTTGCCTTTTCAGGGTTGGAGGCTTATTCAGTGGTATTGAAAGACCCCCCGGAGTTGGGAGACTCTCACTCAAGTCTCGGGATAACACAACCCCCTCAAGAACTCACGAGAGACCATCCTTGTTGTAATCATATGAGGTTCATTGACAGGAACCAGCACGCTGGGATCGAGACTCATATCCCACGCAGGGGTAGAGGAGTTCGACCCCAAATAGCTGGGAGAAGGGGTATTTAAGGAAAGAAACCACAACCCAAAGCAGGTAGGGAGGGCGTCATTGGAAGATTCTGAAAATACCAGTGATAGCCACAAGGGGTAACTCCCCGTTTCTCAAGATTGTTCTCAAGACTATAATCTAACTTTGTGGTTAGCCAGTTCCTGGAACAAAGTCAATGAACCGGATAACCTAGATTTTTGGCTCTATTCTTCCTGCTAGGGGGTCTGGATTTATCCTGGTCTTTCAGTATTTCAATGTCTTCATAGGGGGTTTGTCTTCCTATCAAGGTGTTAATCAAATCTGAAATCCTTCTATTGTCGAGGCACGAAATTATGAGCCTATTTCCACATTGATCAACAGTCAGAGAGTTGGAACTACAAGGTTATTGTGATTCTACCTCAAACAAAGGACCACCTAGATGTTGATTTCAGAGTTCTGCTCTCTCAAGGTGATTGTCAACAGGTGTGGCTAATTGCCAGACCTTGTGCTCCAGGAATAGAGAAGTAGATCTGTTCCTACCTCAAACAAAAGTCTAATGAACCAACTAGTTCCAGTTTCTTTTATGGAAATAAGTTGGGATTCCACCCAGGAAGTGGTTTGCCTACTGAGTGTTTTGGTCTAGTCAAGTGAGTGAGACTTGTTGACTTGTTTTGTTCTAGCAGCAGAATGTTTGACTATGAATGTAGCCTGTGACTTTCAATTGGTACGGTTATTTTCTTGTATTATGTTAATGCAGTCTTTTGTCTTACTCCTTGCTTTTGAGGTCAAGGGTATTTTAAGCAGTTGGAAGTTAAATGGGGATGAATTTTCAGTACCTACTGAAGAATTGCCTCCATTTATTTCTCCGTTTTATTATTTTCATTCTTATCTTCATATCTGTTAGGAATATTTCCTAACTAAGTCTCTCTGCTGATGCAAAATAATCCAAATCAAACCAAATTAGACCAAATTAAAAGATATCTAGGTTTAATTAGACACCTGCACTTCCAGATGGCCCGGAAGGGAATGGGAAACTGTCAGTGCAACCACCCGAGAGAAAGAGGGAAAACCATATGTTTATTTTCTGGGGAGCAGTTTAAATAGCCTGTGGGAATGGCCTTGACCTTTCCTAGGGAGGGGTCAAGGTTTGAGGGGCGCAGGGGAGGGGCCTCCAAAGATGGAGGCCCAGACTGGATTACAATATCCTTTACTATATTCTAAATCCCCATGCCCTTACCCTGGAAAGAGGTATTTTTGTTGTGGCTGGTCCCCAACATTCTGTATCTTTGTATGTCACTGGTCATTTTCCCGCAGCTCTGATTCTGTTAGGTCTACAGCAGGAGAACCCATTTCCTCTGGACCACAGCCTCCCTGATGATTTCCTCTGAGATTAAATAAAACCTTCTATCTTGGAGAGAAGCTTCTTAAAACAAAGAATTTTAAAGAGGAAGTGAATAAATAGACTATGTTAAGATTGAAAGGAAGACTGGAATTTCTGCCCTGGCAATGCGTAAACAAGCATGGGCAGCCCACATATGACGGTTCTGTTGGACTTGTCCATATTGGGTTTCATGGTCTAAGTGGATGAGGACCACTGACCAGTTCTCTTCCACAAGAGGGCACCAGATCTCATTACAGATGATTGTGAGCCACCATGTGGTTGCTGGGAATTGAACTCAGGACCTCTGGAAGAGCAGTCAGTGCTCTTATTTGCTAAGCCATATCTTGGACAGTGGTTCTCAACCTGTGGGTCATGATCCCTCAAAGAGGGTTGAACAACCCTTTCACAGGGGTCTTCTAAGACCTTTAGAAAACACAGATATTTACATTACAATTCAAAACAGTAGCAAAATTACAGTTATAAAATATCAACAAAATAATTTTATGGTTGGGGGTTGCCACAACGTGAGGAAACCATATTACAGGGTTGAGAACCGCTGAGAAGGGATGTCATTAAGAGGTGGAACAAGAGGGAGTTCAGAGGTGGGAGAAGCATCCCTCCTGCAGGGAAGCTCACTAAGCTCAGGAAGTAAGCAACTCAGTGGCTTCAGAAATTTTTGGAAACTGACCAGATTCTCTAGCCTCCCCCCAAAAAGAAGCAGTAAGCAGACACTCCCAGACAAGCTGACCGCCCAGAAGAAGCAGAAACCAGCTTCCCAAGAGGCTCTCTCTAATCTGTTCAACTACAGGCTGCACTGCACGCCAGGTTTCCAGACTTCAAGTGCTGTCACTCCTGCTGGAGTGGGCCTTGGTGACACAGCTGTCTTTGACTAATTTTTGCACCTGTAAATACCTCCTCACCCATACTCCTGTAAGTAACCCCTATAAAATTCATTGATTCACCAAGTTGGATTTTGGTGGTGTCCATACTTTGGTCTTTTGTTGATTCCCTATGTGGGCTGAGTAGACATTTGTTCATGTCTCCCCAGGAAGAGTGTCACACAACATCCATCTTTCTAAATTATTATCTTTTTACTTTTGTTTTTATTTGAGACAGGGTCTCTCTAGGTAGCCCTGGCTGTTCTGGAACTTGCTATCTAGACTAGGCTTGCCCTTGAACTCATAGAGATGGGTCTGTCTTTGACTTCCAAGTGCTGGAATTAATGGTGTGTGCCAGTATACCTAACTAAATTAAACTGTGTTGGTTAATCCCCATTGTCATCTTGGCTGGATTTAGCATCACCTAGGAGACACACCACTAGATATGTCTGAGAACAGTAGCTGAAGAAGGAAGATACACCTCTAATGTGGGTATCACAATCTCATGGGCCTATCCCCATACTTAGTAAAAAGAAAAAGGGGTGAGGAAAGAGAGAGAGGGGGGCGGTCTGGTCCTCCTGGCTATGCACATCCCACCTACAAAGGTGTGTGTGAATAATAAGGATGCATACTTTGGTGATCAAATTGAAACTGTGGGATCTGATAGTTTGCAGGAGGGGACAATAGGAGGCTAGGGACAAGCATAGTGAAATGTGGTGGTTTGAATGAAATGTCCCCTATAGGCCCATGGGGAATGGCACTATTAGGAGGTGTGGTCTTATTGGAGTGGTTGTGGCCTTGTTGGAGGAAGTGTAGGCTTTGAGTTTTCAGAACCTCAAGCTAGGCCTAGTGCCACTATCTCTTCCTGCTGCTGTCTGCTGATCCAAATGCTACTTCTCTGGTACTATGTCTTCATGCTCCCCACCATGATGATAATGGATTAAACCTCTGAACTGTAAGCCAGCCCCAATTAAATGCTTTCCTTTATATGAGTTGCTATGGTTGGGGTGTCTCTTCACAGCAATGAAACCCTAAGACATCAAACAATCACAACATACGATAACATACAAACTTGGTGAGACTCTTGTGTTTCTAAAAAAGTGACATTTGAACTAAGACCTAAAGTTTGGCTGAGCCGTGAGGCAATCAGTTGATCCTCAACACTAGTGACTGGTAGTCTCTAGTTTCTGATCCAGCAAAGTAATGATAACAACCCTCAATTTTTTGGACAAGAGAAGGCAAGGGTTATACCAGATGTAGGCTGCTACCCAACCATGTCTTTTCTAGGAAGGAAGAGTAAAATAAAAAAAAAATCTTAGTTTGAAAATTCCTTAGAAAAACACTGCAAAAGCGTATACCAAGTGGAAGTCTGATTTGCTGTTAAGCCCAAAATCATATATTTGGGAATATCTTTGGGATAACCTTGCTGAAGACCCTGAGCTGAGAACATCTCTGGCCTCTGGCTCCACTGTTTAGGGGAAATAAAACACACATTTGGCATCACACAAGACTTCAGGCTATAGCTAATACCTTCCTTATATATAGCATAGCTTTTTCAACAGCTGGGTGTTCATATACCATAATGTTAGTTCTCTTGGATACTTGAAAGCCACGAGGCTAAGTAGGGTAAGGATTAAAGGGAGTACCTGAGAAAAGCATATTTTCTTGTTTTACTTTAGTCATTTAAAAAGATAATGCTACTGGGAGGTGGTGGTGCACACCTTTAATCCCAGCACTTGGGAGGCGGAAGCAGGAGGATCTCTGTGAGTTCGAGGCCAGCCTGGTCTACAGGAACTAGTTCCAGGATAGGGTCCAAAGCTACAGAGAAACACTGTCTTGAAAAAAAAAAAAGATAATGCTTAAGATAATGCTTAAGAAGACCGCTGAGTGCCAGGGGAGATTGAGACACGCTTTATAGGTGCACTTCCAGTCCAGCCCTTAAAAGCCTGCCTCTCATAACACTAAAACTTTCCTAGGTTTCCTCAAACACTCTTGAGGTGACACCCACCAAGATTCCTCCCCTGCCTTCTTTTCCGCCCCCACCCCTGCCCCAGTAGCCTTCCTTTAACATCATGCAGAAAAGAATCCTCAATAGAGAGAGATACGTACGTACATGTGGGAATTAAAAGGCAAGTTAGGGAACCAAATCTAATACATGTGAGAAAGCTAGACCACACTGCTGTTTGTGGTATAGGCTTTCATCTAGATTTTTCTTTCTGTTGGAACACACCTCATACCTCTTTCTCTGTCTCCCAGGCTGCTTTTCAGAGCAATTTCACAGCTGGAAGTTTTACATCTTGTAATGTCAGGAAGGGTCGTCCAGTCACATGGTGCAGTGATGACTTCATGTGCTACAGACTTGTGAGATCTTCTAAGCCAGATCAGTCTGGGTTATCGTCAGACAGTCAGATCACAGAACTAATTGAATAGTCTGAGAGACACTTTTCTTAACATTTATAGTTTATGACTCCATTTGTTTGCTTTCACGGTGTAAGCTGGGCTGACTCACAGAGGACCTGGTCTGTTCCTTGGTCTCTACAGCTTATGAACTCTCAATCCTGGCACTGCTTTTCTTTAGTCAATAGTTGCTTGGAATTCCTATCCTAAAAACATCTCATAGGAAACAAAAATATAGCAGCCCAGGGTTTGGAGAGCATCATCTTACACTGCAAGTCCTTTGTCCCATGACTGCTGTTTTTCTAGAACAACATGCTTCCCAAAGCTTGACACAAATGAATAAAAAAATGTTAAGGGGGAAAGAAGATAAAGGCCTCAGCAAGAGCGCACAGTAGGTGCCCTGGTCTACCTCCTGTTGCTGTGATAAACACCATGGACAAATGTGACTCCTCTAATCACCTGTCTATAGATGAGAGGATTGAATTGGCTTACACGTCCCAGTCACAGTCCATCACCGAGGGAAGCCCAGGCAGGAACTCAAGACAGGATCCCAGGCAGGATCCTGCATCAAGGCAGGAGTTGATGCAGAGGCCATGGAGGAGTGCTACTTACTAACTTGCTCCTCGTGGCTTGAACAACCTGTTTTCTTATACTACCTAGGTTTACTTGGCCAGGGTTGGCTGCCTCCTGTAGGCTGGGCCCTCCCATATCAATCTTGAATGAAGAAAAGACTTGCCTATAGGAAATCTGATGGAGGTGTTTTCTCAACCAGGTTCCTCTTCTAAAATGACTCCAGCTGCACCAAGCTGACAAACAGTCAACTGTGACAATAAAGGAAAAGGAAAAGGTCACTAAAGGTCATTTAGCTGATCCCATGGGTTCTCCTCCTTCTCTACTTCTAGCATTTCCTAGTTTTAATTTTATTCCTATCATTTACTGAGTTTAATGTAAAAATTTTAGCATCTGCACGGTTTGCGTGGGTGAGAAGTGCTGGGATGGATCTCCTGGATTTAGCACTTCTTGTCAATCCATATCCCAAAGCTGTGGAGCAAGAGTTTCCTCACACCATGACTTGTCTGAGGAAACAGTAAAAGTGAGACAAAATTAGCATCATGCAAAATGGTGACTCAGTACTGAGATATCTCTGAACCAAGGAGAGAGGTACAGAGAGAAAGCTACAGAATCCACTACTGGGGCAGGAGCTGAACACCAGGGCCCTGTGTTGCTCTGTGCTGTCATGTGACTGTCTCCCCTTTTGTCTGCTCATGTCCCTTCTAGTCATCTCTGTCTATAGAGGAGATTTCTGAGCCTCTCTCTGTTGGGCAGCTCTCCCAGGGCCTGCACAGAACTGTTAGACTCAGGGAATCACATGATACACACAGAGCTCAAAGAACCCAGGTCTGGAATAGTTCTCAAGGAAATAGGATTCAATGAGGTAAAATCCCCCAGGGCTAGCCACAGCATGCCTCTGCATTTATTTCTGTTCATTTGACTCAGCTCTAATGAGAATACAGAGCAGGGAACGTGAGAAAGTCTCACTTGTCCAGTGAAGTTCATTCACAAGTATTTATTGGACAAAATAAAGTGGCAGTGTAGGAGGAATAGCAGAAGGTGATAAATCTGAATGAAAACATTTGATTTCTTCTAAAACAATTGTTTGTCTCTTTGGGAAATGATTCCTAAGTGGCCACTGTATTCATACCCAACTGCAGGACTCCGGAGATAGACACATGAAAACAGCTTCTGTTTCTTTCTATTTATTGAAAATGAATGCTTTCTCTAAAGAGGTAACTGAGGGGGGCTGCAGGCCAGCGAGCCTCTTCCTCAGTTTGCACGGCTTGCCGAGCGGCATTCACATCCCACAGAATGGTTAAGATCAGAGGGAATGACAATTCCAAGTGAGAATGAGAATGTGGACAAACTGGAAAGCTCATGTATTTTGGGTGGATGTGTAAAACATACTAATTCAAGAAATTGATCAAATAGAAGTCTGTCACACAATCCGGCAATTTTATTCCTGGGTATATTTCCAAGAAAAATTATGACTTCATATACTCACCAAGAAACATGCATATGAAGGTTTATAATGCAAAGCTGAAGCCGGGCGGTGGTGGTGCAGGCTGTTACTCCCAGGACTCCGGAGGCAGAAGCAGGCAGATCTCTGTGAGGTGAGGCCAGTCTGGTCTACGAGAGCTAGTTCCAGGTCAGATTCCAAAGCTACAGATAAACCCTGTCTCAAAAAACCAATAATAATAATAATAATAATAATAATAATAGTAGTAGTAGTAGTAATAATGCAAAGCTATAAGCAGCCCACCTGTTCAGCCATAGCAAATGGATAATAAACTATAGGATGTTTGTATAGTGGGCTACTACAGAGTGATAAAAACAATGAACTCATCTTCATGCAACGTGATTCATGAGGCTAATAGATACAGTAGTCAATGAAGGAAACCAAAGCCAGAAGTGCATGGACTGTAAGTACGTAGTACATGATTCCATTTTCATAAAGCTTAGGCATCAGTAAGTCCATGAAGATGGGCTTAATGTTAATTATTAAAGTCAATATTAACTTTGAGGGTTTATTGACTGGTAGGAGTCATGAATGAGCACTAAGGGCTGGAAGAAATATTCTGCATATTGACTGAATGGTTATTATATATGTATAGACTGCATAATTTTAACCAAGTTGCACACATTAAAAATATACATTTTTAACTATAGATGAGTTATATCTAAGCTAAAAATTTCTCCCCATTTGGTCTTCACACAGTAAGGCCTTGGTAAGATTTCTCCAGGCCATAGTGAGTCCCACTGTGTCCTTCCTGTCTTTCCTGATCTGCTGTCACAACTCGTTTCTCCTAGACATCGCTTCCAAATGCTTTGTTTTGATGGCACCATGTGAAGGAGTAACAGCGAAATTCCTGTCAGCTTTGTGTGGGGGTCAGGGACTAGACACAGGGTAGTGGTTTGGTGCTTGGCAACATGGTGTGTAGATGGCAAGGAAGATAAGGGTGTCTTGGCAGACATTCCGCTCTGCGCCTGCAGGACAATTTGTAGGCAGAAAAACAGATTTTCCTGGCCTGCCGGTTTCACCCAGAGCCTGTCCTGGCTAGAAATACTGGCACTCTATGTTTTTCTCCCTCTTCAATTTGACAAAGTAATTCTTTGACAAGGAGGCAATCAGGGGTCCTGGGGGGTCACTGGGGGTTCTTCCTCATCTTCAGTGACATTCCATAAGGAGATAAGGTCGTAGTGCCCTTTGTGTACAATAGCGAAGCATACAGAGAGGTGGGGTGTCTTGCTTACCTTCTGTGCCCGGGCTTCCTCAGCACCTTGCTCTGTCCCAGACAGGTACTCAGTGAGTCTCCAGGCCCTGGTAAGACTTAGCATTTCTTTGTGCACCTCAGGATGGGTCCTTGCAATTAATCTCGAAAGCAGCTGGATCGTGTTTCTCTACACAGGTTACATAACTAAGCCCCTCTACCTAAGCCCCATGAGAAAGAGAGGAACTGCTTGTCTTCCTTATGAGAGCTGACAGGGGCAGTTCTCTGTTCCTGGGGACACCTCAGTGCAGGGGCTCCTTCCGAATGGGGAACATCACATTGTGGGGCTCAGTAGAAGCCCTTATGAAACCTTCTCGAGGAAGAACAGGGAGGTCCCCCACGGCCTCTGTCCTGTTCTTCCCTGACCTTCCTATCATTCTTTACGTGCTGGGTAGTGGCACCTGTCCTGGAACTCACCCTGTAGACCAGGCTGGCGTCAAACTCACAGAGATCGCCTGCCTTTGCTGGGACTAAAGGCCTTTGCCACCACTCTTAACATGGTTTCTCTGGACTACCTTCTGCCCACCCGTGGGAGCTCCCAATCCCCTTTCCCGAGAGCCCCACCCGCTGCAAACTCTATAGCTCAGAACAGACCACTCACCGTGCACTCATCTTTTGTTCTCTTCTTCCTCCATCCTCTCTTTGCGATTTCACCAGGCTAGCAGTGTGAAATTTGGGAGACTCCCTGTGTTTAAATTCAGACACACATTGTTTTTCATTTTAACTAAAATATACCAGCAAGATGGATCAGCCAGCAAGATGGATCAGACAACCTTCTATGTATGACTTCCAATGTTTAGGAGTGTATGTGGTTAGTGTAAAAAACAACCTCATTTTTATTAATTATCGGGGGAGTGAGCTGGAGCATGTCCCATGGCGTCTATGCGAAGGCCAGAGAATAACTTAGAAGAGTCAGTTGTCACCTTTCACCTTTACGTGGGTTCTGGGGATTGAACTCAGGTTGTCAGCCTTTTATAGTAAGTGCCCGAAACTGCTTAGACGTCTTGTTCTCTTAAAATGCAGGTGTTCTTTACAAGATTTGCATATACATATATCATAAGACTTTCCTCATATTTATCTCCCCAGGCCATTCCCTGTTTTCCTCCATTCTATTTTCATGTTATATACATGCTTATAACCACATATCTATGTGTGTTTGTGTGTATGAAGCTCTCTCTCTCTCTCTCTCTCTCTATATATATATATATATATATATATATACACACACATATATATGTATATGCATGCAGGGTGGGGGGATCTATGTCAGTGAATTTAGGAGTTTTCACTTTTTTAAACTATTTAATTTATGTGGATGAATATTTTGCCTTTGTGCACCACAAAGATGCAGAGGTAAGAAGAGGACATCAAATCCCTTGGAACTGGAGTTACATATGGTTGTGAGCTACAGTGTGGGTGCTGGGGATTGAACCTGGGTCCGCTGCAAGGGCGACCAGTGCTCTAAATAGCTTAGCCATCTCTCCAGCTTTATAGGGGTTTTAAATGTTAACTCTTAATCACTGATCCTGTCACTTAGACATTTTCAAAAATTATATTGAAACGCCTTTTATTTCAAACAAATATAAAAGTATGAGAGCCTCCCATATACCAGCCTCCCCAACTTTCACTGTTATCTGCAATTTGTTCTTGTTTCTTGCATGGGCTGTATTTCCTTTACTTCAGTGTTTAAAAGCAAATCCCAGATATCATTTCCTTACATTCTCTGTAATTCACTGTACTCACTGACCTGCACATCCAAAGAAAAATACAAGAATAAAGATAAAAGAAAGTCATTATAAAATCGATTTTTGAAGGGGTGGTAAATTTATTTGTCATTGGGAAAGTCATCGTATTTATAGTGTAACAAGCTTCTGCTGTGTTCTATATTATTCTAGAGTTTCAGAAACATGATTTTATGATAAAAGGTATTTTTTTCAACAAGTGTTTATTCTTAATGTTTCCCAGATATATCCATTTACTGTGGTGTTCCTATCCTTTGTGAGACCCATGGGCTGGAACCAAAACTTGACCCTTCAAATACAAAGCGAGAGGGAAGATGGCCACTGTGCATTGTGTCCTGTGGTTTACCACCCGTAGGGCAGCTTATTAAGCAGTCTAAAATATCTCTGTTTTTAAAATATCTAACTTTCCCAGTGCCAGATGGTTATTTGATGTTCAACACATTCAAACAATCCAGAGACAATGGAAGGTGCCATGCTTCAGTAGGTCAGAACCAAAGAGCAGCAGCTACAGCCTTTCTGTAGCAATGCCCTCCACCCTCAGTTATGCTGGGTGTTCTTTTCCGATAGAGGTCAACCTGGGGTCCCAGAATGAAAGTTTTGACATGCTTAGATTTGGCTCAGCTTTGGAAAGACAGTCAGTGAGGTCTCAATGCTTTCTGCTATCAAACTATTTTATTTTCTATGAATTATTGACTCAAAATGAATTTGTTAGTCGGAAGCTGGCATGGCATGCTGGCCTTTAGTCTGCCTACACTTGAGTTCTTACTTTGAGAGATGAGGCCATAGAGAGCAGCAGGCCACATATTAGCCCTGAGAAGCTAAGTTTTTCCCAAGGACTTGTCAACATCTTCAAAAGCAATGAGCCCCATTTTGGTTCCTACACATGAATTCAGTGACAGTTTGCCTCTTGGGAACGGCAGAAGGCTTGTTCAGTTCACCTCTTTCATGTTCTGTGGATATCGTAACACATTTCATTATTATTAGCAGTGTGGTCAGGTGAACTCATACCAACTGTCGTTTCTTATACACGTTGAAGTCTTTCACCCATGGCAGCCTTAGTGTGTGTGCCAGCAACAATCCTGACCTACTAGGGTAGTGTGTGTGCCAGCAACAATCCTGATCTACCAGGACAGATGAACAGTATTTGAGAGTTAGCCACAATAATGTCCACCTCCATGGTTGTAAATAATGGATATATAAGTATTATTAGGAATGACAGGCTCTTAATTCCAGAGAAGGATTTCAGTACAAAAGGTGAAATACAGGCCTGTGTTATTGGTACCGTGATGAAGTTGCCAAATTGTCTTTATTTTAAGGCCCTGATTTCAGATGTACAATTCTGCCTTGATGTGGAATTTTTTCTCTGCTTCATATTTCTTGAGTTTCTGTTAGTCTTTCAGTATAAAAAAGGACACTTGATCACCATCCTCGAGATATCTCTTCCAAAAACTGCTTCAGAACTTGCTGTGGATGACTTCTCCAACAAGATGTCTACAAATTTCAGATCATAACATTTGCTAGGATATAAAACTGTTTATGTGAGAGCACAAAACATGAGTCGATCTTTAATGAAATTATGTAGAGTCTCTGAAGGTATATAGGGTAAGTGTAAGTATTATTCTTTTTTGAAATTGTTTTTTATGAATGTGTGGGTTGTGGTAGCAGATGTCCTGGAAAATGTTTAATGACTAGGTTCTGGGGGAGAAGAGATATATGTATGCATTTATTATAAATCATACGATTATAAAAGTTGTATAGCCACAATTGACTGCTAATGATTCAGTACTCTTCATTGTAAATTTAATTACGCCACTTGATTCTCAAGGAAAGCTTTCACTGACTTTTGCCAAAACTGTATTTATAGCCAACTTATAAACTGCAAATCAACTCTAATTCAATGAAATAAAACTGAATAAAAGCTTGACTTCTCACCAATTCAGCAAATAAATTCCTCGCATTAGTGATAAGTGAGTACATTCAGATGTGAACCTTAGTCAATATTTGTGTCTGTATTAGTGAATAAGATGAAAATTAAACAATGAAGATATGTTGAAATTTTACTAGTTCATTAATGACATAAGCAAATCTTTGTTTAATGAGATACAATTTAAAATACTATGGTAGAAAACTATTTTGCTGTTATTTTGTGATTGAATGTAATAGGTGTAGACACATTAAAACCTAATCAACACCATTAACACTTTCTTTATCACTTTCTTTGTCTTGTTTTATTAGAATGTTTCTGCATATATTAATTGTACAAAATAAATCACTGTTACTTTCATGAGTAGAACACAAGGTAATATTGAACCTTAAGTTATAGTGTTTGCTTATTTCTCGGGTGTAAACATTCTCACCATAACTATTTCAAGTTACCATTCAAGAAGCAGCCTCAACATCAGAGCTAGTAATAAAACATAATTATTTTTTTTACTAATTATAATAAATAAATTTATTTTATTTATAAATAAATAAGAATTAGGATGCAGTAAGTTTGGAAGATTTGTAACTTTCGTTCTTAGTTAAACTGATTGAATTGTGTGTTCAGGCAATTTGATTTTTAATGATGACTGTGTATAATAACTGGCTGATAAACATTATAAAAATGTATGAGTTTGCTCTCAGGAGCCCACAGGAGTGGCTCATCACACCGATGGTATCACAGAGGAGAGGGCATTTCTTACTGTCCTGCTTAAAAACAAGGGCAGGGGGAAGGAATGGGAGCAGAGGAGACAGAGGAAACAAATTAATCAGCTAATTAAAAAAATAAGGGTGCCAAACTTGACCCTAAGAATCTGCTTCTGTTGCTGTTACCGACCCTCTCAGTAGCACTGAGTAGCACTGAACATCAGATTTACCTACACAATGCAAAGAACTGTAGATTAGACTGTCTCTCCCATTTGCCTGCGGATTCTCAGGAACACCCAGAAACCAGACATTTCCTTTGTTCTGCTTTTAGTTCAGAACTTTACCCAGCATTCAGGTTGGATTCATTTTAGGATTTGGCTCCAGGGTCATTTTAAACCTTGAAGGAGTCACTGAGAATTCCCTAAGTTTGAGTCTTAGGAGAGACCCTTCAGCTTGCCTCATGCCACCCTTGGCTTCTTTGTCCTCTCTGTAGCCACCTTCTCCCTTTGTCCCAGCTGCTCTCTTCAGATGCACGACCCAGAGACATCAGAGGTTGTTACGCTTGGCACATTCATGGCAGTCGTCCCTCTCCACCCACTCCCTCCTTCCTCCCTCCCTTCTCCTCTCCCTTCCTTCTTCCTTTTTTTTCTGTTCTTTCTCCTCTGTCTTTTCTCTCTTTCCCTCCTTCCCTCTCCTCTTTTCTCTTTCCTTCTCCCTCCCTCCCCCGTCCCATACTGAGGTTGAAACCAGAGCCTCGCACAAGCTAAGCAAGTGCAGTTCCTCCTCCATGTTAGACAAGTGCAAGTGTCTATCTAAGAAAAGAATGAAGACGTTCTTTATAAAGAGACTCTTCAGAGAAGAAATGGAGGCAGATCAATGTGAGAACTATAAGAGTTTTTTTTTTACTGTCATTTTTCATGTTCATGACCACTCTATACTTTAAATAATGGCAGGCAGAGCCTAGCAAAGAATCCGAAGGCATGGCAGCAAGTGGTGTCTACATTCCTATCCCTCCCATCACAAAGCAGAGTCCAGAAAAGTGAATTTGGAACTAACAGTAATAAATACCCTAGGCTTCCACAGGCATCAGCCTAGTGGGTCAAGCCAAAAGCTTAGACATGATCATCACTTCCTCTCTCTAGTCCACGCACCCAACTGGTCACCACATCCTGAAGGTTCAACCTCCAACACATATTCAAAATCTACTCACTTTTCTCTTTCCTAATTGCTCTCCAGCCCAGACGCTCAGTCCCTGGTGGATAGCTTCAGTGTTCTCTCTTCCAAGGTGTTCCTAATTGCTTGACTGCTAGGCTGTCTTCTTCTCCCAGGAAAACTCAAATGATCTTTTTAATAATAAACACTCTTCATTTAGATTCCACATCTAAGTGAGGTCATACAAAATTACAAAATTGGTGTTCCTATATCTGGCTTAGTTAATTGAGCACAATGCCTTTCAGATTCAACCATGTTATTGTAGACTACATTATCTCCTTTTTAGATGTTGAGTAATATTCTTATAATATGTGCACATATATAAAAATTTCTTTATGTATTCCTTTGTCAGCTCCATTTAGATTGAGGAATTGCCATACTGTTTTCCATAATGACAGCACAATTTCCATTCCCACCTGCAGTGTACATGGGTTCTCTTCTCTCCACAAGCTTGTCAAAGTTGTTATCCCTTCGCTTTTCAAGGACAGTCATTCTCACAGGTGTGAAGTGACATGGTGACTTTGATTTGCATTTTCCCAATGATCTCATATAATGGAGAATCCTATATGAAAAAAAAGTTCAATAAACAGAACCAAAGTGAAGCCATAGTTACGGGGGATGGAAAAGTAAGTCAACGTTTGCAGTTGTTAGTATGAAAAAGTCTAGATGTATAATGCATATCACAGTTACCATATCAAAAACAGTATATCTAAAATTAAGAGAATGCATGTGTGCTTGTGTGTGCACATCGTGGGGGGTGTGTAGAAATCAACAGCAGATGCCTTTGCTAACCATTCTCCACCTTACTTTTGGAGAAGGTCTCTCACCAGACCTATAGCTCACCGATTTGGCTAGACTAGCTGGTTGGCAAGCCCCGGAATCTGCCTCACTTTGCCTTCCCAATGCTGGTGTTCTTGGCATGCACTACCACGCCTGGCTTTTAAGACTTGGGTTTTCATATTTGATGGCAAACACTTGCCTGAGTGAGCCATCTCTCCAGTTCCTAAAATATTTCAGGTGCTCTTAACACACACACACACACACACACACACACACACACACACACACACACACACACAAACACATCCATAGGAGTAACTATGAAAGGTGATGGACACATATTTGTTTGACTCTTTTAATAATTTTGCTTTGTATAGGTACATAAAATTATCATGCTATAAATTCCCAATGCACATGGTAAAAATAGCCACATCAACAATCTAATGGCTTCCTGCTGTACGTGGGATAAGTGTGAACTCTTTCTTCCGGTTTGGGTTGTGTCTCCGACTCAGACCTCCATTACCTCAGCCACCCTGCCCTTCCTTCTATTCTTCGGGCGTGCTAGTTTGGCTTTCTCTTCTTCTCCCCATTTCTTAGATCACATCTCACCATCTTCTCAGAGTGGCCTTCCCTTAGTCATTCACAAACCAGTTCAGATGTCACCTGCCCAGGCTTTCCCAGGCTACTCCTACCAAAGCGGCCAGATTGAAAGGTGATTCCGACAGTTCTGATCATTCATCCGTGTTTCACCATCTGCACTAGAATGAAAGTCCTGAGAATGGAGACATTATTTCACTCACCCCTCTCTCCTTGACATCAAGGATAAACACTGCCAAGTAGAAGACATTTGTTGAGTGAATAAATTCCAGAGTGACTTCGCCTTCCCAAGCCCATGATAAAATGAAGATACAGTGAGGACGAGGAAATGATTCAATGGCAGAAAAGAAGACTTGAGCCTGCATGGTTTACTTTCAAAGCCTTTAACTTTAATATAATTTTCAGCCTCTAATTTGAGACTATAATGCGCTTGAATTTCACGTTTTTCCAAAGAAACTACAAATACAGTTTTCCCTTCGTCTCCTAGGAAAAACGTCAATTAGCACTTCACGATTGCTGGTTACACTGTGGTTAGCTGTGGCATCGCCACTTATGAGGGTCATGGAGAAAACTGACAGCTAGCTACCAGGATGAGGATGGCTGCTTATTTCAAGAAGATAATCTATTTTTTCTAAATGCCACCATCCTCAAAGAACACCATAGATGACATAAATCCTTCTTTTTGAGAAAAAAAAAATGAGAGGCTGAATCCAGAGCATTAGACAGAATCCAACTGGTCCTTCGGAGCTCTAGTCTCAAACGTTTCTAGTCTTCTGGTTTCTGTTGGCTGTAGAGTCTAACTGATCCCCTTCCCTGTGGCAATTCCCTGGTTCACGTGGAAAAACAAGAGCATTCCCAGACCCTTCGTCACTTTAAAATGGCAAGTTAGTATTCTGGGAGGATTTCACATAGGCAAAATCTGTGTTATCCTAAATTTCCCACGAGTATGGCAGCCAGAATGAAAGGTTGCTAAGAAATGCTTCATTTTCATCAAAGAACTGCTTTAGAAAACATGGAGCCATGGGCGTTCCCACTGCCCCAGGCTTCAGTGTCCTTTTAGATTGGTTCCTTTCAGTCCCTTGAGTATTAACCAGAACCATACTGGAAAATCTTGTCAAGATCAAATAGTGATATATTCCTAAATTATGGGATTATTTTCTGTGATTCAAGCTCTTACAGAATCTACACAAATTAGCCAGACCCAAGTATTTCATGACAGAGGCGACTCCCATTGCCTCTCATCGAGAGGACAATCCTCTGGCTTGCTAAGATTTCCCACCAACAGACAATCCAGTTTGCATAGCTCCCCACTTGCTAGTAATATCAGAAATTAGTTGAAGACAAAGCAGCAGAGAGAGGATCCTAAATGGGATGGATTTAGATGTGACTCTGTGTTTTGGGGAATTTACAACACATTGCAAATGTGCTGAATGTGTTCTGGTGGTCAAGTCCTATTTGTAAGTTTTTGTTGTGCCCAACACTGGCAAGAAGGTTTAAGATGCAAAACTGTCTTACACTCTTTCTACAGCTTTGTTTGTCTTGAAGGCCGGTTACCCCTGTAGACCTAGTGGCAAATTTCTCACCACAACCCTAACTCTGTTACTCTTCTCTTTCTTCAGTGGCACAGCCATTATGATTTGCCTTATTGCGCCATCTTTGATGGCCTAGGAAATATTACACTATAACATATTCCCCTTTATCAGTTTGTCAGAAAGCAATTGCCTGAGTGTCTACAAGGATGGGGAAAAAATGAGAATATTTAGACAGTGCTAATGGGAGTATAAATTGGTCCAATCACCTTGGAAATCTGTGGTTTATTTTCTCAAGCTAAAGTAAATCTGAAACAAATATAGCAGAATGGTAAAATTTTACAAGGTCGCTGTGGGTCCATCCATAATGCCCATATTATTCTCAACATTTCCCTAGTTTTGAAATGTCGGGAAGTCACCACTGCTGTGAGTGATTTATTTTCTGGGTGGAGCATCTGAGCAGACATGCTCAGAGTAAGGAATCCAGAAATTCATGTCATTGAAGAATTTGGGATCAAATGAGGGTTGATCTTGAAACCCGTTCATCCTGACCCCGTGGCCATAGACATGTCACTCTCTGACTATAGTAGGGTGCCAGGTTTACTCCTGTAAGAGCGAGATCCAATAGGATTTCTCATAATAATCAAGGAATTCTGTGTTCATGTTGTCCAACATGGCAGACATTAGTCCCCATGTAGTTATTAAACCCTGGAAAGGTGGATGGCGGGCCTAAGAACTGCAGCTTCAGCTTCAGCGGCCTCGTGCCCCACAACAGTTGCAGTGTGTGTGCTCCCTATCACAGCTTCACTTATGTTGCTGTGACAGGAGACCCTGACAAAGAAGAAACTAAGGAAAGGAAAGGTTTATTTGACTTAAAGGTCCAATTCTAGCCTACCACTGTGGGGGAAGTCAGGGCAGGAACGTGCATGTCAACAGTAGTCAAGAGCCGAGAAATGAATGTCTGCGTGCTGCTTGCTTTCTTGCCTGCTTAAGTTCATCTCAATTCTCCACTTACCCTCTGCCTAGGGAAAGGTGCCACCCACAGTAGACTGGCTCTTTCCACATGAATTAACTTAATTAAGGCACCCCCCACAGACACGCCCACAGGCACAATGCAGACAGTCTGTTGTGGGAACTCATTAAGCCAGTAGTCTTTTGGGTACCAGTCCATTAGGGCGCCATCTGAGGTACCACAGTGAACTGGTAGTGCAGAAGGGACGCATGCTCGCTCTCCTGGGTGGCAGTCTGAGTTCTGTTCACAGCTCCCAGTACCCACAGTGCAGAGAACTGTGGCGACTCTCTACCCTTATTGTGAGTTTTTCCCCAAATAAATATTTGTTATTCTTCATTCCGGGCTCTCATGGACTTCCTTAATTAAGCCTACAACAGTCCACATCCAGAGGATAACCATCATACTTCTTAAGGGCAAGTACTGCACCAGGCATGGCAGTACATTCCTATAATCCTAACATTTGGAAGCTGAAACAGGAAAATTGCAGTTAATTTGTGACCAATGTGGGATACTTATTGAGACCCTATCTCAAAATACAAAAGCATTCAAACAAAAGAACAGGGACTGTGTCTTTGGCGTCTTTATACCTTAGCCATAGGTCCCTCCTCCACCATCAGAACACCTACCAAGACACTATTTGATGGAAGAGTTTGATGGATGTCTGCTGGGTTGGTTTCTGGATTGAGTTCTTACAGTACCACAAACTAGCAAGGACTCCAGGGAAACTCACTTGATCTGTGTATATTCATTCTCTTTATTGGGTAGACATGTACTCTTGTGAGTGCCATGCCGAACTATAAAGACCTAAAAGATAAAACAAATCAAAACAGTCCTTTCCCCTAAGGGATTCATGGTCTCCTCTGGACAAAAGTTCTCTTAGAAACAAGATGAGAAGACACAGCTTATAGATAAGATAAAAACTTGAGCTCAGGGGGCTGGAGAGATGGCTCAGCTGTTCTTCCAGAGGACCTGGGTTCAATTCCCAGTACACACATGGCAGCTTACAACTGTATGTAACACCAGTTTCAGGGGATCTGATACCTTCACACTAATGCACATAAAATAAAATTAAACAAATTAAAAAAAAAGAATTTTGAGCTCAGATTCCCTAGCCAGGACATGGCAGTACATGGTTGTAACCCTAACACTGGGAAGACAGGGACAGTACATGCTTAGAACCCTAACACTGGGAAGACAGAGACAGGCAGTCTCCAGAAGCACGCTGGCTAGCTAGTTTAGTCAAATTGGTGAGCTCTGGGTTCAGGGAGAGATGCTGTCTCCAAAAATCAGGTCGGGAAAGCCCTGAGAGATGGCTCAGCTCCCCAAGAGATGATTCAGCCATACAAGCATAGGGAGCAGCGTTTGGATCCCAGCACTCATGCAACAAGCTGGCTGTGTTTCCATGCTGGCCTGCAGCATGAGTTCTAATCGGCCTTAATAATAAAAACTCAGAATTAGCTATCGGGGCTGAAAGTGGAAGGACCAGTGAAGCAGAACAGCCAGCCACTGGAGTTCTTACCTCTATCAACGCTCAGACCAAAGGGGCAATCCTGTCTCTACAAATCCTCAGATTGCTGTGGTCTCTACGAAACCTCAGAATGCATCTATCTCTATGATTCCTCAGACTGAATGCTCTGAGCTGCTGTCTCCTCCTGCCTTATAGTCCTCTCTCACTCCTGTCTCTACCTCCCTAGTGCTGAGATTAAAGGCATGTGATCCTAAGTGCTGGGGTCACCTTTGTGTGAGCTGTTTCTCTTTTAGACAGATTCAATCTCATGTAGACTGTAGGCAGAGACTGCTTGTTTGTTTCCCAGCTGCCCAGAACTGAAATAATCACACAGAAACTATATTAATTGCAACATTGCTTGGCCTAGGAATTTTTTTAACCAGCTCTTATATCTTATGTATTTTTAGCTAGCTCTATTTCTATTATTTTATATTTTACCACGAGGCTTGTGGTTTACCTGTAAGGCTCCAGGGCAGACATCTTTCTTCTTCGGCAGCTACATGGCATCTCCCTGACTCTGCCTTCTTTTTCTCCTCTATCTGCTTGGAATTCACACCTTGCTCTATTCTACACTGCCATAGACTCAAAGCAGCTTCTTTATTAACCAATGGCTGATGTGGAATTCCCCTCTGTATGCGGTGAATACCATTGGTGAATAAAGAAACTGCCTTGGCCTGTTCATAGGGTAGAACTTAGGTAGGCAGGGAAAACTAAACTGGAAAAAAGGAGGCAGAGTCAGAGAGAAGCCATGTAGTCCTGCCAGAGACAGATGCTGGGAACTTTACCTAGTAAGCCACAGCCATGTGACAATACACAGATTAATAGAAAGGGTTAAATTGAGATGTAAGTGATAGCCAATAAGAACCAAGAGCTAATGGACCAAGCAGTGATTTAATTAATACAGTTTATGTGTTATTATTCCAGGGCCAAGCAGTTGGGAACCAACAAGCGGCCTTCCTACAACAAATGGTAATAAAACATATTCACAGCATACAGAGGGGAATCCCACATCATCTTCCCTTTTCAGTCTAAATAAAAAGGAAAGCTTCAATTTTAATATAGTAAAATTACATATAACAAAACAGGTATTAAACAAGAATTACAATTACAATATTTATATCTATTTTATCTTTTATCATAACTAAGGAAAACTATAATTATAACTATCTATATATTCTTCAACTACATCAAAGACTCCAGAAGGATATAATATTACCTAAGTAAACAGGAAATGCATTGTAAGCAACTTCCAAAACTCTAGAATTGACAGAGATATCTTGCTGCCTGGACAGTCACCCAAAGTTCTTCTGTACCATTGGGGCATCCATCTTCAGCCTACAGGCCCACAGTATCTGGCAGACTTTTCAATGAAGCAGGAAATTTCAAAGACTGTTCCACCTATATTGGCAGTTTGTCAGTCACTTTCTTCTGTGTCCTACAGAAGGTCTGACAGACTCTTTCTTTTTGGAACCCTGACAGACCTTCTTTAGGCAACTTCATTCAGCAGTTATTTTTCTGTGGGTCCAGCATGTCTAATTCGTACAGCATACTATCAAGCAGTGCAGAGGTAAGCAACTAGTCAGTCATAGAAGCCAGGCAGTGGTGGCACACACCTTCAGTCCCAGCACTCAGGAGACAAAGGGTCCCAATCTCTGTGAGTTCAAGGCCACCTAGGGCTACTGTTGTGGCATTCCCCTCTATATGCTGTGAATATGTTTTATTACTATTGGTTAATAAAGAAGCTGCTTTGGGCCTATGACTAGTAGCTTAGCTCTGCACTCTGATCTTCAAGCAAGTTTTATTTGTTAGATTACAAACAAAATATCACTATATTTGCCCTCAGTGTGAAGTGAGTGGAGAGACAAGAATTGTTGCGACCCAGTGTCTGCCAGCCTAGCCAAAAAACAAAGCAACCAAACCAGACAGACAGACAGACACAAAACAAGTTCTAAGTTCACCTAGAGATCCTGCCTCAAAGGAATAAGGGAGAGAGTTACAGGGAGGGGGAATGCCCTGCTCTGGTCTCCACACCCACATATATATGCACACCTGCATATACACAAGTACATACATACATATATACATACATGCATGCATGCATGCATACAGACAGACAGAGAGAGAGAGAGAGAGAGAGAATAAAATGGAGAATGATAAGGGAAAGCTTCATATATCAACCTCTGTATTCTGCAATGGCACACTCGGGCCCTGTACCTGCTCACACACACTCTCACACACTCCTAAAGAGATATTTATTCATGTACTTATTAATCTGTGCCAGTAATAATTTTGAGAGTTTGTTTGAATGAATAACAACTCAGTAAAACGAAGATAATGGTTGAGAGAACTTTGGTCTCATTCGTCCAGAAATTTGATAAATATCTACTAACCATCTTTTTGTGACGATTTCACGGGGCTCTTCTCTCTTCCATGGTGAGAGAGCAGTTCTTACTCTGGGATCGCCGGGCTGGCTGGCCACACGCTGGCTGGCCACCCACAGGCTGCACTGTGCAGATAGGACTGATAGCATATTAGTCACTTGTCCTCACAGCCTGAGGGTAGGACAAGCTGTGCAGCGCACAGGGCCACACAGCGGTTACCCCTGGGAATAGGGTGAACAAGATTTCTGTGGAGGATTTGCAGAAGCAAAAGGGCAAGAGCAGCCCTGGCTCCCAGGGACAAGACAAGAGCAGGTGCCGACACCAGTGGATCTTCTTTTGGCCACTAGAGGGCATTTCCTGCTTCCTGTAAGGTTCCTGATTCCTTGGTTTTTTTTCCTTAAATTAATTTTGGTACACCTTAAAATGAC
This sequence comes from Myodes glareolus, assembly GCF_982192425.1. Classification (NCBI taxonomy): domain Eukaryota; kingdom Metazoa; phylum Chordata; class Mammalia; order Rodentia; family Cricetidae; genus Myodes; species Myodes glareolus. The sequence continues at coordinate 1,590,387 of NC_142051.1, forward strand.
TGGAGATTTTTTTCCCTTTAAAGACGGGGTGTCATGTGATCTAGCACTGAGCTCCTCCTGACCACCCTGTTTCTACCTTCCAGGTGCTGGGATCCCAAGTATGTGCACCAGGTTGTGCGTGGTGCTGGGGACCTAAACCCAGGCTTCACACATTTGAGGCAAATTGTGCAGCATTCACAGGCATGGGGAAAGAAATGCAAGCAGGGCATTCAAACACGCCGGTCAGTGGGACTAGGGTTGAGCTGCGGCCTCTGTGGTTGCAGCGTTCCTCACATGGCTCCGGTAGATGAGCAGGGATGAATCAGCAAGCATTTCAGTAACACCACAGCTTGTGGCCTGCTCTTCAGGACCCTTTCAGCCTAAGCAGTAAACCGAGGACTTCTGGTAAGTCCTTCCATGTCCCACGTACAGCTAGCCCTTTGCATCCTGGACAACTGCTACTTTTTCTTTCTTTGTTCTGGAGTTGGGGATTGGGCCCAGGATGTCTGTCATTCATACGAGGCAAGTATTGGGCCGTGGAGCTACAGATCTAGCTCAACTATTACTTCGGAGTTAATTTTAAAAGTGAAATTTGATGTCCACTGGGCTCAGGATGTTAGTTTTTGATTTTTCTATCTCCCCCTCCTTGTCTTCCTCTTTTCTCTTTCCAGGATCTCGTACATGCCTGACAAATATTTTACCCCTGAGCTGCACACGTAATCAGAATGCGTTCTTCAGACACCTGGCACATAGTGTCCACAGTCAATGCCATTACAAAACACTGTTGTATGACATCATTGAAAGCCTATTGGCAAGTCACGTTAAAAGCAATAAATACCTACACACTCGATGTGATGTGTTCTTATTATGTCAGGCAGGGCTCCTCAGGTAGCTGATCATCTGACGAATGCAGGACTCATGGAGGACCAGAGTTTCTGCCTGAGCCTAGCCCCGCCCCGCCCCCCCCCCCCACTCTGTCACCAAAAGAAAGACTAGGCCAGCACTTCCACGGCATTCTCCCCGCAAGGAGGATAGAGAGTAGATGTTAAAGTCATTTACAAACTGTTAGAGCCCAAACTAATCCCATGAGTGTAGACAGAGACACACTCACTCATGCTGAGTTATCACAATGTCCTACACAAGATGGAAGTCTTCTGGCCTTCCTGGGAGCCTCAAGTTTAAAAAACAAAAACAACTGAGATTGGTTTTAAAGCAAAGCAGAAGTGGGAGGGCTGCACTTATCCCTGCAGCCCCTGAAGCCCCATGCTTGGAGACCGTGTATTTTCTAGTCTATGTCAGCAGTCAGCATTTCTGGTCGACTGAGCCGCTGTGAGTGCTGTATGAAGTGGCCAAGAGAAGGGGACAGTGTGCTCTCCCCTCCCCATCTCTCTGCCAGGAGTAGCAGGCTGCTGATGCTCCAGCCCGGAGGGCCCAGCTCAGGTCACCCATCCTGTGCTTACATCTCCAGATTTGATTTGATTCTGAGCAGCAGGAATTGAGGAACCACAGCTGGGAACACCGCCACATTTAACACCGAGTCTCTGAGATTTTCAGGGGATTTTGTTGTTCTGTTTTGTTGTTGTTGTTGTTGTTAGTGGTGTGTGTGTGTGTGTTTCTTATTGTTGCTGTTGTTTTGTTTTATTGGGTTTGTTTCTTTGTCTGTTTGAAGTCATTCCCAACAGGCTTGAACTCAGGATCCTCCTGCCTCAGACTCGGGAATGCTCTGTTAAGGTTTTCTTGGGAGGACTTTGACTGTTCCTGTCACTTCATTTAGAGTCGTGAGTGAAGTGGACTCCCCTCAGACTCTTCAGTGAGTTCTTAACTGAAAAGTTTACAGTTGTGTGTTGTGATTCAATTTATAAACTATTCCATGAGACTAGTTAAAAGGAATTCTCCAGGCAGGAAAACCACGGAGAACTTTAAGGACGGCAGGCTGCCTTTCAGAGTGGCATGCTAAGTTAAGAAAGATGAGCACCCAGAAGATAACAACGAGTTTATCAAGCAGGCAGGCGTCCCATTTTAGGTGAGCTCACAGTTTATCCTTGCCCTCTGGTGACTTTAAGAACACACAAATGCCATTCTGTTTATTCATTGTCAGGATTTTTTTTCCTCCCTGGGATAAATTGTGAACGTCTCCTTCCAATCAAGACGAATAATGAAAGTCAGTGTCTCTGGTCCTGAGGCTGCCCCTGAGCATGCTGGGACCTGACCTGGTCTAAAGACTACAAGACAGCTCTTTAAAAAGCATTTTCTTTTTTCCAAACCAGTTGAGGAGGCTCATTTATGAGGCTATGCAAATGGGACGCACTCCTCAGTGTTTGCCTTTGAATCGGTCACTTGTGCCACTCACTGCCCCACTCAGGCGTAGAACAGCAGTCACCAAATGACTCGAACGAGGTCGTCTGTCCTGATGCCCAAGACTTCCAAAGAAACTGCTAGTGTTCTCCGAAGGCACGGGTGTGTCAGGGTGTGGACTTTTAAATTACCCTCTCCTGAACTAAACAGGCAATTAGAAATCTGTATCAGATGTGCCGGCCTCAGATGGTGCAAGCACACACACAAAAAAACCCGTTTACATTAAAATGATAACAAGCAATCTATTATGAATGACCCTCCCTTTTTTCATAATTATCTTCCATTTAAAAATTCATTTCTAGTCGAATCAAGTCTTTCAGGAGAGCATGAGAAAAGGGTAGGCCTTTTTATTCTCTTATAAAGCCACCATTTTGCAGATGCCTGCGTGCTCCTGAGATGTGCATGGCACACGACTGTAGCTCATTTAGCTCTCTAGCGACTTCTGAAGTGTTTATATCACAGCTGGGGAAACAAGCTCAGAAACTGAGCAGCTCGTCAGTCATAGAAAGCACCTACATACAACCTTGCAAGTCCTTTACTGCTCAGAGAGGTGCCACCCTTTGATATATTGCCCCAGCTCCCCATGGAGGGCTGTACCCACCTAAAGGGGCCCCACTCTCCTAATATGAACAGAGGCCCTGCGTGGGCTATGGAGAGCCCTGTAATGAGAAGCTGGAGTCAAAGCCAGACAGCTGCTCCAACCCAGTGCTCCACATCGCACTACCTTGCCAAGCATGCTTCCTTGCCTCAAAGGGCCCAGTAAAGTCACTGAAGGCTCTCTTCTTTTCTCTTGGCTAGGCCTACAGGTAGACATGGGGGAGGGTGAATCATCCCTGGAGGATGAAGAGTGAGTAGGTGGCCTGTACATTTGGAAAGGTGCAGCTTGGTTTTTTGATTTGGTGGCAGCAGCAGCAAAGCCCATCCTAGAAACAGCCTGCGGCCTGACCTGGAAGGTCAGCCCAGCTGTGGGAGTCTGGGGGGCTCTAAGTGCTCTGATGAGAGACATCACTTTAATGCAGTGAGCCAAGACACAGAAATGCTCAGGCAGGCTGTACCATAGGCTGGCATGTTGACCTTTGGCCAGTCACAAACCTTCAGTGACTTTAGTTTTGCCCTGAAAACACAGACAGCAGTGATAACTAGGAAACGCTGTGGAGCAAGTCAGACTGGAGGTTGGATGACCACATTTCTGCTCTACTCTCTCTTCCCAGAAAGACTCTGCTTCTTTCTTAGTCTTTCCTGGAGTGGGGAGTGGAGAAGAGGCTACAAACCCTCATTAGCATTATTAAAATCAATAATTAAATTATTGACTCTTTCAAAATCATCTTTATCCAAGGAAAAGGCAAGGAAAGAATTTGTCCCCAGGATCCAGTTGTCAGGTGAGAGTCTTGGGTATTCCCATGTCCTAATTAGGGTTTCTATTGCTGCAACAAAACACCATGACCAAACAGCAAATTGGGGAGGAAAGGGTTTATTTGACTTACACTTCCACATTGCTATTCATCACCAAAGGAAGTCAGGACAGGAACTCAAACAGAGCAGGACCCTGGACACTGGCGCTGTTGCAGAAGCCACGGAAGGGAGCTGCTTGTGGCTTGTTCCTCATGACGTGCTCAACCTGCTTTCTTCTAGAACACAGGACTGCCAGCCCAAGGATGGCCCGTCCCACAACCAGTTAGGCCCTCCCCCATTGATCGCTAATTAAGAAAATGCCTAATACCTGGATCTTATGGAGGCATTTTCTCAAGGTTTCTTCCTTTCAGATGATTTTAGTTTGTGTGTGAAGTTGATGTAAGACCAGCTATCACATCCCAGAGCCTGCACTTAGCAAAGGCAGGCAACTCAGGACTGGGTTACACAGGTCAGTTCTATAGTATGTATTTTTTTCTAAATGTGTGCTTGTGTTTATGTAGAAAAACAATTGTGTAGTCATTGTAAGCAGACATTTGTAAAGGCGATGAGGTCACATTAGGGTCAACTCTCAGACATAATGTAAAAGAGAAAAAAGCAGAACCCCCAAAACACATGTCAGCTATGGAATTTAATTACATAAGAATTAGATGTCTGGCTAGGCAGTGGTGGCACACACAACTTTAATCCCAGCACTCAGGAGGCAGAGGCAGGTGGATCTCTGTGAGTTCAAGGCCAGTCTGGTCTTCAAGAGCTAGTTCCAGGACAGCCCTGGAATCCAAGAAACCCTGTCTCAAAAAACAAAAACAAAAAAAAAAAAAACTCAACCAAAGGAAAAAAATGCATCTGTACATAGAAAGCCTGGAGAGGAACATAGAAAGAAAAAAATGAATAATTGATTGGAGTGATGAGAAAATTATTTGGTTTAGTGAACATTATCTTGAGGTGTAGCTTGGTGGTGCTTGGTCAAGGCCCTGGGTTCAATCCCCAGCACGGAGGAGAAAATCAGAGCGCCATTGCAAACAGCACCACGATGTGAGATATACTTGGGAATACTGGAAATTTCAACATTCTAAAATCACATATGGAAAACTGATGACTCAGACAATTCAATTCCTTACTGATAAGACCTCAAGCTGGTATTAGATCCTCTCTCTTACTTGGTACTAGATATTCAAAGATTTAACATTTCCTGAGGCCCTTAGATGCTGTTGAGGCTCTATGTGTGTGCCATTAGCCCCACGCCAAGAGTCTTTGCATTGAAATTTCTGATTCCTGAGGAAAAATTCACCAAGAGATTCTAGTTAAATATGGGCTCTCAGTCAGTCTGAGGATGGAGAGAAGCTTGGGTACCCTACTGTCTCAGAACTTTTACTTGGTGATAAATCATGTAAACGCTTCATAAATGTTTACTGAGGTACCTGGGTGAGTCACATCCCCTCAGTGCTCTGGTGACTCGGAGATCCTCCATGACTCAATCACCACCCTTGTGGGCGTTTCTCAAGGAGCCCTCCCAAAGCACTTACTAAGTAAGGAACTAATAATTATATCATCCCCATTCCTGAAAGAAAACATAGATTCTAAAACATGTCCATTTGTGCCCTAAAGGAAAAATGAAAATTTCTGACATGGCCACTACCTTGTTCCTTGATGAGATGAACACCTGGGGTCTCTGCTCCCAATCCACCTTCCTCTCTTGTACCCTTGAGAAGCAAGTGTGTTCACTCAGGCAGTCAACATTGCAAGGACTCTGATGAGTAGTATGATTCAATTGGCTCACTTTTACAGATTCGTGAGAAAACTGAGGCCCAGAAGTGAACCGACTCACCTAAGGTCACATAAAACATTGGGTCAAAGCCTGGCTTCCCCACTCCCCTGAGACTGAAGATGAAACCAGGGCCTTGGGCACTTGGGCAAGGGCTGGACTTGCGATCCGTGAGCTGCACTCCCAATCTGGGAACCTTTCTTTTCTTTGAGAAGTTAACCCATTCTGAGATCTTTCAGCTTAGATTATGACTTTATTATATTTTTTAGTTAATATGACCTCTGACCGTGGTAACAGCATATATGCTAAGTGGAAAAGCTGTGGTATGATGTTTACATGGTTGTGGGTATGAAGTTCAGTTGGATTATGAAATGGAGATCTAAAAATGGCTGATGGTGAATAAATCAAACTTGAAACCCAAGCACCTCTGGAGAATGTGGGCTGGTGCCAGCTATGAGTTCCTCTCTAGAGTCAGCCCTTCCTTGAAGCTTGAATAATCCATCTTCTTAGATGAGAGATTCCTCTTAGATGATTTCTTCTTTCCTAAGATGGAGATCCTAGGGTGAAGCATGGCCTTAATCAAGATGGGCAATGAGATTCCTTACAATGATGTCCCAGTGCCTGATTGCCCACTAGAGCACCCCCGCACCCCCACACACACAGTATGCAAAACGGTACGCTCTGCCCCGTGCCTCAACAGCATTGCATTCCTCCACAGCCCTGGAGAAACCCTTTGAGGAGCTCAGCGGGGATTTGACATGTAGGAAAGAAAGGACTCCCAGGTCAGCACCTTCACTGCCTGGTGATTCCCAACATTGCTGCTCATCCATCGGGACTTCAGGGAGGGACAACAATCTGCCTGGACAGGGTGTGACTTCCAGGATACCAAGTACCGCAAGAGCATTGAGATCAGCACGTGTGTGCTGCTTTTCCTATAATTATCATTGCCAAACGGAAGATTCTGTATCCATGGCCTTCCATGTAGAACCTGCCGGATCATGCTGGATTTGTCCTAGGGAAGCCACTAGGGGATTCTCTCAGGGCTCAGCAAGTGGGGAAGATGCTAGCTAACTGCATCACCCCAAATCTACTATCCTTTGTGTTGTCCTCATGAGTTTCATTCCCTGAAAGGAGAGAAATAGCAATGTTCAATAATGCCTGGCTTGGGACAGTTCAGCTAGAAACTGTACCTGGCATAGCTGGATAGCATTGGCCAGGTGCTCATACATCTTATCCCTTTGGTTTCAGAACTCAGTAGAGAAGAGAATCATGGGGACCTGTCTGATGTAATTGGCCAATCCATCCACCTCAGCACTAACAGAAACTTCAGCCATTCTGAACGCTCTAACAAGACACCATTTTACCTTCCTTTTCTTATTTTTCAAAAAAGGAATATATATATATATATGTATGTGTGTGTGTGTACTATAAATATATAAAATATATAAAATCATTCTAGTTAAGTTTGAAAGTCCATATAGAGAGTTCTAGGCCAGTCAAGACTACATAGCAAAAACCAGTCAAAGAAAGAAAGAAAGAAAGATCCATAAGTCTCTAAGCAAATGAATCATCATTAACATGTACATATATTTCAGGTCCTTCAGCCACCACTCATGTAGACTTCAGTATGACACTGTAGGAGTCAGCCATGATAAGCTAAATATGAACAGATCACCCAAAGAAAGTTCTTTACTTCCAACCATTATCACCTGCCAGAGTAAGACTCGGCCATCAGTCATTGATAAGTTTAATAGAGGCCTGAGTCTCAGTAGTTTACCCTGAAGCAATACCTGGTTGCAGGAAGAACTATAAACTAAGATTACCTGAGCACCACCCAAGAACAGACCATCCAAAGGAAATTCTTAATGCTCCAGCTGCTGTAGACAGGATCACCTGGCAGCACAGCTTACCGGGCACCCCAGACAAATGTCAGCCAATCAGGGACCTGAACCTCAGAAACCCCTCACACCCACCTTTACTACTATAAAATCCCAACTCCAAATGAGCTCGGGGCTCTCTGTTTATTCCAATACGTTGGACATGCGGAGAGACCGAGTTTGCAAACTTGCATAAAATAAAGTTTCTTTACTTTTACATATGGCCTCTTTGTTGGCTTTTGGGGGACTTTGCGGATCTGGGCATAACAGGGAGAATGGATGAGCTCTGGCCAGAGATAAGGTTGCTGTGCTTGCCTTTCTGCCTCTTTGGCTCCCTTATCAAAGATTCTTGAAGGATTCCACTCAGGATCATTATGAGAGTAGATTTTCATCATGTCCCTCACCAATCATCTCCATTTTGAGTACATACAGCAGTCCCCCTAGGATACCGACTCTACGGCATCTTTGTGGTATCTCCAGCCGAGTAATGGAGTTTGGAATCAGGATAGAGGACATGGCCTCATAACAATATGTAAACATATGGAAATAGCCTGGGGACTGGTTGAGAGGTGGAAGATGGTGTCTGAGATCACGGTGTCAGCAGTTTTGGGTTCTAGTGATGACTTGCTCCTGGCTGCGTACTTAAGTGGCTCTCTCCCCATCCTTCCTTCAATTTCTGATGGATCTGCCCTCATTGACATCACTGAAAACTCAATGAACTCCCAAAGGCCATTTCCAAATAATATCACACTAAGGGTCAGAGCTTCAAATGGTGGATTTTAAGGAAACACAAACATTTGATCACCAGTACTGGCAGGAAAACATATAGTTGGGACTAGAGTGAAGAGGATGGGACTATGTGTAGGCACTTATTTCTTCTTTCCATTTCCTATCTCTACTATACCCCACGAACTATTTCCTTCTCCATGTTAAAAGTGCACAGGTGAAGTAGAAGTCCCCGAGCATTAATGCCTCCTGCTCCCACTGACACTTTCTTCAAATTTCATTCGCTACTTTATGAACACTTTCCCACATCAATAAACATTTTCCTAAAACGATGGTTTTAGTTTCTCGAGGAGCCTGAAAAGTTGTATGAGACATATTTTATTCAACCAACTTCCTATTATTGAAAATGCTTGTTGTTTGCAACTTTTGATCCCTAAAAAATAGGGCTCATTGGGTCACGTGCTTGCTGTGAAGACTCACCTCGTGAGTTCAATTCCTGGGACTCCCTGCTGACTCCTCTAAGTTTTTCTCTGATTTCAACATGCTTACTTGGAGGCGCGCAAGAACCAATACAACAAACAAACAAACACATAAATAAGTGTAATTTTAAAATACAAGATTACAGCAAACATCTTGGAAGAGCACTTAAATGTTTTTACTCATCTATCTTTTATTTCCAGGATAAATTCCTATAAACAGAATTGATAGAAAAAATAATGTAAATATTTTGATGTTTTGTCCTGAGACAGCACCTTCTGAAGACCTAGCTGGCCCTGGACTTACTATATAGATAAGTATAGCTTTAAACACGTGATTCTCCTGCCTTCACTTCTGAAGTTTTGGGATTACAGGTGGGTGCTTCCACACCCAGCATTTCGTATTTGTCTTGTGGTACTGAGAACTGAACTCAGGATGCATGCCAGGCAAATGCTCTACCAGGAAGCTGTGTGGAGAACCTGGAATGTGTTGTGAAAGTATTTAGCACACACTCCCTGCTCAACTCTAGACAAACTGTTTTAATTTTCAATTCCACTTATCAGAGTTGTACTTTATTCGCTGAGGTTTGCTGCTCAGCCCCTTCTTTCATCCAGGCTTCACTAGACTAAGGATCAGATACCAGAGCATCGAGGCTGGAGGAGGAAAACTCAAAGAGTGTTTCTTGTTCCTGTATTTCTTTCTCCAGACAGACTCGAACAGGCTTCAGACATTTCCTGTGCTTTCGGCCAGGGTGACCTAACTTTGCTAGGCCTTTTTGAGTTTTCCCTGAATTTTTCTCTCTCTCTGTCTATCTGTCTCTCTCTCTCTCTCTCCCATATATATATATATGAGAGAGAGAGTATACATATACACACACGTATGTATGTATATACACATGCACACACACATATATATGCTATAAATTAACAATATATTGTCAACATATCAGAGACAAATTCAATGAAGTTTATATCTTCTTTGTCCTTCAGTGACTTTGGGTCAGAAATGATAAACCAGAAGAAATTCAGTCGTAGGCTTTTAAAAAGCATGCTCGCTTCTCCTTCCACATTTGAGACAGTATCTTCTAACAAAAACGTTAAACAGCTGGCAAACCAACTTCCTGGGTTGGCAAGGACTTGTCTCATGGGCTTTGCAGACATTACATGATTTGTTTGTTTTTTATTTTCATCCTTTGTTCCAGACCTTTAAATATTTTACCTGCCTCAGGAAACCGGATCCAGAGATTCTGTCATCTGCTTACTTGTCTCTTTTTTGTCCTCATTTTTTTTTTGAGATTAAAGTGTAATTACATTTCTCTCCTTCCTGTTTGTCTCTCCAAACCATCCCTGTTCTCCTTCGAAGGTTTCACTAGTTGTTATTAGTGTATAAATATATGTGTGTATATACATGTATCTATTGTTACATATGTCGATCATCTTTTCTTATAAGAAACAATAATGGCTAACTCTTCGTGGCTGCCTACTATACAAATAACTGTATAGATATTTAATATCTCTCTATTTTACCTTTCTAGTAGCCTTTTGTTATATACAGCAGCAGCAGAATTGTCAGCTCTTATACAACTGAGGCACAAGAAGTTAAGTCATGACCACTTCAGGACAGACCTATAGAGCACAGCCTGGATCTAGCGATCACGCCTTACGGCACTATACCATAGCTCCTGCCCCTCTCACCTATGCTACTGAGATGCCCCATCAAAAACTCTTGATTTGAGCTGGTCATAGTGGCATGAACCTATAATCCTAGCGTTTCGGAGGCAAAGGCAGGAAGGAGAAACACAAGTTCAAGACTAGATGGTGAGACTGTAAGAACAACAACAAAGCCCTTGGCTGTCATCATCGCCCCAGCAAGCAGGCAGTGGCCAGGCCTGCCTCGTCTTCTGAAGAGGCTCCTGGAGAGTTATCCACACCTTTGTCCACGCCTTTCCTCCCTACCTATTGTTGTCTTTTTATTTGTGTGTTTATCCAATTTCATATATTTAAGGTCACTTCCCCTCTGACTTAACATGGTTTTGGGTTCTCTCACCTGTGTTTAATAACTTATGTCATCACTGTGGTTCAGGATGGCTGGTCCCTCTCTCTGCCTCTCAGCCCAGTTTTCAAGCTAACAATGATGGCTTTATAATTCATCTGCAGTTATAGTTCATAATAACTATGACCACAACAGGTGTGACATTCTGGAAGTAGTCTGTAAAACTGATTTGGTAAACATACTCCTATGCCCATGAAAGGTGTATTATCCACTTAGACACAGGAGGGACTTTTGCTTAGGAGCCTCAGGGGAATGGGACAGAGGACATCACATAGTTGGCATGTGGCCATGAAGATTCTTCATGAAGCTTCTTGTTCATCTGTTCACTTGTTTTCCCTTTCCTCCAAGGCACACAGCGAGGCCTCTCACGGCTGCTGACATTCAGAAGTAAAAGGGGTAGATTCAAGTGGCAGCAATGAGTCAGGGCCCAGTTGGACTAGTGTCTTTCACTGGGTTTCAGCTGCCCATATGGAGACCTGCATTACTCACAGACCTGAACTGCTAACTTCATCCTGTGGGGAGGAAATCTTTGGGGCAATGTCAAGACATGGGTGAGAGACTCTTCACGGAAAGGCCTGAATAGGAAAGTGATCTATCCCATGTCCTTTTCCACTGGTGCTGATAGGAGTGAGGAAGTAAAAGATGACCTAGGACCTCAGCTTAGACTAAGATCCTTTGTGATCTTCCGAATGTGACAGTGATTTCATAGAAGGTTTTGGTTAGTTGGTTGGTTGGTTGGTTTTTTTTTTTTTTTGAGACAGGGTTCCTCTGTGTAGCCCCGGCTATCCTAGAACTCATTCTGTAGAACAGGCTGACTTCAAAGTCAGAGATCAACCTGCCTCTGCCTCCCAAACGTTGGGATTAAAGATGTGCGCCAGCACCACCCAGTAACAAACACGGTTCTTAATCTGCCTGGAATGGCCCTCAGTTTGTACTCCTTCATTTCTTAGGTATGTGTACATGTATACACATGTATTGTACATCATATTTCTAAACACACATACATACAGACACACAAGTGTAACCATGACCTTTGTTATTCCCAGTTCTTTCTCCTTCCACACACATCTTTTTTTTTCAGTTTTGGTACAGGGCGTGGTACATACTTAACAAGCACACTGCACTAAGCTGTGTACCCAGCCCTCTCCCTTTTCTCTCCTCCTCTCTTCTCTGCCCCACTTTCTCACACAAATTGTCTTCCAAAGGAAACAATGTCATTCCATCTCTGTATCCCATAAAGTTTTGCCAATGTGTATTTAATCCTCTCTAAATACAAGCACATTTATGTGTAGACCTTTCATACAGGTTTATGTTTTTCCTACAAAGATGGGATCATGTTAATGTGACGTCCTAGAATTTGTTCTCCTTACCCAGCGGCCTTTGCAGGAGTCCCTTCACGTCGACCTGAGCAGCTGTGATTCAGTCAGTCCTAGAGCTCCATGTCATTACATGGTGTGAGCAAGACCACCGCTGTTCACCAACCTCTTTCCTGTTGATAGACATCCACATCTTTTCCAGATTTTTCCCACCAAGTGTAAAACTGTAATAAATGTCTTTGTACTTATAGGCCCATGTGATTTGTACTTTACTTTTATAGGCTGGGTTCTCAGGAGTAGGATAATAGATCAAAGTGTACACACATTTTATTACTTATTTTTGGTAATTACGTACATGTATAAATTGCATCTGCTTATAATCACTATTTCCTTCTCTTTTACTTTTGCTGGCTCTCTGTTTTTCAACCATTGTCCTTTCTACCTCTGTATGTGCATGTGGGTGCACGTGTGTGTCTGTGTGTCTGTGTGCATGTGTATGCAGCTCCACTTGTGTATATGTGTGTATGAGCATGTATGTCTGTGTGTGTCTCTGTGTGTCTCTGTGTGAGCATTATGTCAGTGTGTGTGTGTGTGTGTGTGTGTGTGTGTATGTGTGTGTGTGTGCGTGCATGTTTGTGCATGTAGCCACAACCACGTGTTTTGGGAATGGCTACAGTTGTGCTATATCCAGGAAACAGTCCTTCATGGCACCTCTCTTCATTCTCTGATTCTTTTGGTCTTCTTCCCCAAGTTCCATGGCATTCACTGGCCCATGAAGGGCTGAGTGTCAATGTTTTATGAAGGCTGAACACTCAACGGCCAACTTATTCTCATCACTCTGGCCAGTTGTGACATGTCATTAAAGTTTTCTCTATGCAAAAAAGAAGTTTCTCTGCCCTAGGCAGGGGGCAGCACCACGCCCAGGACAGTGCTAGGCTGTCCTGCGCTACTGTCTTGCCAGCAAGAACGACGCAGGGCACGTAGGATCCTTCTGCAGAACAGCCTTTTAATGCTTCTTGAGAGCGAGAGCATAAGCCGACATGGCGGAGACCCAGAGCGAGGCGAGCCCAGCCCTTATATAGGAAACAGTCCCCGCCTCGGACGTGTCACTCTCAGATTGGTCAGCTGCCCATCATCCCAGATGACGCCTCGGGAGAGGCAGGGACTACAGCGTTGGAAATTTGCCAACACATGCGCATTATCCTGTTCACCGGGCGGGGGAACCGGATGTCAGCGCCATCTTGCAATGGCGAATGTGGTTGCGGTCCTCTACATCTCCCCCTTTTTTTACTTCTTTGCAGAAAGGCAACTCCCTCAGAAGGCAAAGATAGAGGTCGCACTTCCCAAAGTGGAAAACATTATAATGGGCTTGCATGGAATCTGCCCCTAGGTTCATGACACCTGGAACTTATCCGGCCTGCCCTCTGCCATTTTTCTGGGAAAGGGAATATACGGCAGGAAACCCTTATGCAGGGCGACATATCTCTCAGAGAGGGCCATTCTCTGTGCGATGCTCTTTAGCTCGACAACCTTCAGGGCTAGCTAAGCCAAGCACTCCACCCTGTGCAATGGACAGAGGTGTCCTAGGGGTGCAGGAGCTGGTTGGCATAAACCTTACTGCTTCAGCATAGATAACCACATCAGTAGAGGTTCCCTGTTCCAGGGCAGCCAGCGCTTGTGCAATAACCACACTTTGTCCCTACGACTTTGGGATTTGAGTCAGCAGACCATCCAGAGGAGAAACACTGATCCTCAGCATAGGGCTGTTCCAAACATTCCCACCCCCACCCAATAAGCTTATAAATAGAAGGTAGGGGAGCCCCAGAGTCTTATTGGTTGTAAAATAAAAATAAAAAAAAACAAAAAAACGAGGAAACACTGCCACTCTATGGCTGACTGGTGTCGGCTTAAGAAGGCTGAGAGTATCCCCCATCGCTGCTCCTTCATAACCGTTGTCATCCATCCGCAAAATGGTAGGAGGAACAGAAGCCAAATCTTCAGGCGAGTCTGCGTGTTGAGGGTCACCCCTCACCGTTCGGGTCAGTCTTTCTGGCACCCAGAATGGATTTTCCTGGTCCTGTGGGAACACACAAACAGCTCCCCTGGATCTCAATAGGATGGGATCCGGGCCTTTCCATTCATTAGAAAACACATCTTTCCATATAACCAAATCCTTAGGCCGCTGCGGATCCGAACTATGTCGTGTTGCAGCATTCTGGCCATTATCGTCCAGATTTAAAAAATTTATAGTGAACAGAGCCATGGCAATGGCTACTCTTGGTGTCGGGGGTAATTCCTTCAATATTCCCCCTTTTTGTTTAAGTAGATAAGATTTGAGTGTGCGATGTGCTCGCTCTACAATACCTTGCCCCTGGGGGTTATAAGGCAGGCCTGTAATGTGTGTGACTTGCATCTGTGCACAAAATTGTTTAAACTTTTGAGAAGTATAGGCAGGCCCATTATCCGTCTTTAAAGATGTGGGCTTGCCCCAAGCACTCCATGCCTCAAGACAATGTTGAATGACATAAGAGGTTTTTTCTCCTGTAAGTGGTGTGGCATGAATAACGCCAGAGCATGTGTCAATTGACACATGCACATACTGAAGTTTTCCAAAGGCAGTGATATGAGTCACATCCATCTGCCATATTTGCAAAGGCGCAATCCCTCTGGGGTTTACGCCAGTGTGTCTGACAGGGAGAAACTGGCAACAATTGTGACATTGGGTCACGAGCCTCCTTTCTGGTAAGAGAAAAACGTTTACGCAGGGTTTCAGCTGTAACATGAAAATTATCATGAAAGGTTTTAGCGGTCTGTAACGGGGAGGCAAGAGCTACCGCAGCAAGCTGCGTAGCACGATCAGCCAGATCATTACCTAAACTCATGGGGCCCGGGAGCCCCGAATGTGCTCTTATGTGTGTGATAAAAAATGGAGCTCTCCTATTTAGTAAACAGTCCTGTATCCTCTGGAAAAGAGCTGCCACTGTACTAGTAGGTTTTATAATTCCAGCGGTCTCTAATAATTTAACAGCATTAACCACATAGGCAGAATCAGAAACAATATTAAGAGGACAATGAAATTTTTGAAGAACCTCTAAAACCACCATACATTCCACCACCTGGGGTGAGGTGGCAGAAAAGTTCTTTGTATATATTTTAGAATCCACAACATAGGCTCCCACACCATTTTTGGAGCCATCTGTATACACCATCACCCCGTCTTTTAGCGGGGCAGAAGACGTAACTCGGGGAAACACAATGGGATGATATGCAGCAAACTGCAGCAGAGGGTGTTTGGGATAATGATTATCAATTTTTCCTGAAAAGGTGGTAACCAAAATTGCCCAATCGTCAGAGGTGGCGGCCAAAGTTTGTATCTGAAAGGAGGTATAGGGAACTATCATAACCGCTGGATGCTTACCAAAATGACTAACAGACATTTTAAGGCCTTTAAGGGCAATTTGAGCTATAGCAGCTGGATACCAATCAATACTTTTGTTAGGAGAAGCATGCGGATGGATCCACAGTAACGGTCCATCCTGCCATAACACAGCAGTGGGTAGCTTTCTTGTTTTAAACACACATAGAACAAATGGTTGAGTTTCATCAATACGGCACAGCTGTGCCTCCTTAATGGATTCCTCCACTAGTAATAAGGCTGCTTCTGCTGCCGGCGTCAAGGCCCGAGGGGAGGTAATATGAGTATCCCCTTCCAAGATATCAAACAATGGCTTCAAATCAGCAGAGGGGATTTTTAAAAACGGTCGCAGCCAATTAATATCTCCTAACAACTTTTGGAAATCATTTAATGTTCGCAAATCGTCCCTATAAATTTTTATTTTTTGTGGTAGAATCTTTTCAGGAAGAATAACAGAACCTAAGAATTGGCCAGTGTCTGCAATCTGGACCTTCTCAGCAGCTATTTGAAGACCCCATAGCTGTAAACTCTTAATGAGCAATGGGTAGGCTTCCCTTAGGACCTGTAAGTCTTCATGACACATGAGTACATCATCCATGTAATGAATCACAAGCAAACGTGGGAAACGTTCACGAAGCGGTTCAAGAGCCTCCTGCACAAACATCTGACAAATTGTTGGACTATTGGCCATACCCTGAGGCAAAACTCTCCATTGAAAGCATTTATCAGGCTCTATATGATTAATTGAAGGAACAGTAAAAGCAAAGCGAGGCCTATCAGCAGGATGCAATGGAATAGAAAAAAAACAATCCTTAATATCTATTATTACCAGACTCCAATTTTTGGGTAAAGCTGAAAGCACTGGGAGTCCTCGCTGCACAGGCCCAAAAAGATGCATTTGTTCATTAATGGCTCTCAAGTCATGCAACAAGCGCCATCTTCCTGATTTTTTTTTAATGACAAAAATGGGTGTATTCCATGGAGAGGTGGATGGTTCTATGTGCCCCAAAACGAATTGCTCATTAACTAGCTGATTCACTGCTTCCAGTTTTTCAGAGGTAAGTGGCCACTGAGGAACCCATACTGGGGTCTCTGTTTTCCATGGTATGGGCCGTGCTGCCCCAGTGGTGCCTAGGAAAAACCCAGACCCTGTTTATTGATATTAGGTTTAGGATTTACTGACTCCCGCATTCCTTGCTCGGAGCGACCCAAGCCCTTTCCTGGCCTATGGCCCATTCTTAACATTATATCTTGGGCCTGAGATGAATATGCATTAGATAAGGTCAATCCCATACCCTGCATTACATCTCTTCCCCATAAGTTGACTGGCAGGGGAAGGACATATGGTGTAAAATATCCTGACTGCCCTTCGTCTGTTTCCCAGGTTAATCTGGTGGAGCTAATGGTGGGGTTTGCACTATAGCCCAAGCCCTGTAGGGCATGAGACGACTCAGTAACAGGCCAGGACTGTGGCCACCAGCGCGATGAGATAATACTTTTGTCCGCGCCAGTGTCCAAAATGCCTTCGAAGCATTTACCATTCACCCAAAGGGGCAGTTTGGGTCGATCTTGAAGGCTAACAACCAGGTAGGCCGAATCCTGTCCTGTTGACCCATTAATTTACTCCCCGGCCTCTGGTGGGTGTCTGCCGGAAGAAACAGTAACTGAGCTATCCTGTCTCCTTTACTGATGCAAAAAACTCCACTAGGACAAGAGCACAGGGCTTGTATCTCAGCAGTGTGCTGACTATCAACAAGACCTGGGTGGACAATCAGTCCCTGCAGGGTAAGCGAGCCACGCCCTAAAAGCAGGCCCACGCTTCCAGGGGGTAGAGGCTCAGGCAGCTGCACAGGGACAGGCTGCAACCCCATTTGGGGCATCAATAGGAAGTCGGTGGAGGCACACAAGTCCATTCTTGTTCTGCCTCCAAGGGTTCCTTGGTCATTGCCCTGACAAACTTGTTCCCATATTTCTGAGGGCCCTGGGACCGAGGGCCCATCACCCCGTTTTTTGGATCAGTCTGTGGGTTTCCTAATGGTGGGAGGATCTTGCCATGGACATCCCTAACGGAGCGGCAGAGCTCAGTCCTATGATAACCTTTGCCACAGCGTGAGCAGAGGGTAGGAGGCGCTCTCTCCTTTTCTGATGACCTACAATCCTTTTTTAAATGTCCTGGCTTCCCACATTTAAAGCAAACTCTTCTGTCTGGCCCTTTAAAAGGGTGTTTTTGTGACTGCATGATGGCTGCAGCCAAACCCGCATTCGTCAGGGGTCCTCCTAGTTCTCTACAGACCCTGAGCCAGTCCTGTAATCCTTTATTTTTCCTGGGGGCTATGGCCGCACGGCACTCCTGCGTAGCTTGCTCAAAAATGAGCTGCTCTATGAGTGGCGTGGCCATATCAGTGTCGCCAAAAATGCGTCCTGCTGCCTCAGTCATTCTAGCCACAAAATCTGAAAAAGGCTCCTGAGTCCCTTGTATAATCTTGGTGAGCGGGGTGCTTCCTTCTCCCTTTTTAGACAAAGCTTTCCATGCTCTTATAGCTGTATTGGCTATCTGGCGGTAGGCGTCATAAGGGTAGTCTATCTGGGCAGCGGTGAAGCGCCCTTGCCCAGTCAGGAGGTCAAAAGTCCATTGTTGTTGTTCTGGAGTTAAGGCTTGAGCGTTAGCTCTGGCCTGTTCCTGGGCCGCCTCATGCCACAGAGCTTTCCACTCCAAATATTGACCCATGCTGACAAGCGACGCTTTTGCAACTGTCTCCCAGTCTGCCGGAGTCATGGCACTCAAGGCTAATCTGTCCAATTGGGCTAATGTGAAATTAGCGGTCACTCCATATTTTCTAACTGACTCTGCTAATTCTTTTATTTGGTTGTACTCCACAGGCGCATACACCCGTCCATTTTCCCCTTCGTAAACGGGGAAGGCCAGGTGCAGCTTTCTCTTGACCTTGTCAGGGATAAATGAAAAAGTCTTTGGCCCAAGGTGTTCCTCATAAGGAGGCGCCGAAGGGGCAGTCGGGCGAGGGCGAAGCTCGTAAGGAGGCGGATGGGCCCTTTGGGATGACCTCATGGCCCTACCGCTGGTTAATTCTGCCTCCTCCTCTGTACCTAGTTCTTCTACCTCTTCTCCTGAGCCAGAACTTTCATGCTCATTTTCATGGTCACTTTCAATTTGCAGAGCTTCAAGCTCCTGCAGAGGATATAAACTACTGTCCTTTCCTTTTTTTTTTATTGTTGGTTCCAGAAATCTTTCGACCTTGTAAGTCAGTCCTCTCCCCCATTCTTATTTTCTTAAAACCACTGGAGGGTCCTTTTTCCTTATTTGAGACTGTGCGCGCACCTAACCTCTCACTGTACTCAGTTTCTGAAATGCTATCCTGGACTTCCTCCGTTGCAGCAACCACCTGGCAGGATTCGTCTTTTAAGCAATCTTTGGCAAAAAATAAGAGGACTACTAAAAGAGGTAGCAAGGCCCCTACGAAACCTTCCCAATGCGGAAACAGGTCAAGCCCAAAACCGAAAAATCCAGGAAAAGCCATATCTCTCTGAGTATACAGACCTGCAGTTCTGAATCCTCCTTGTGTCCAAGGGGTCTCCGGCAGTGCGAGCAGTTGTCAGGGTCCCTCAGCGTCCCGAGGGATTCGGCACCAGATGTCCTGCGCTACTGTCTCGCCAGCAAGAACGACGCAGGGCACGTAGGATCCTTCTGCAGAACAGCCTTTTAATGCTTCTTGAGAGCGAGAGCATAAGCCGACATGGCGGAGACCCAGAGCGAGGCGAGCCCAGCCCTTATATAGGAAACAGTCCCCGCCTCGGACGTGTCACTCTCAGATTGGTCAGCTGCCCATCATCCCAGATGACGCCTCGGGAGAGGCAGGGACTACAGCGTTGGAAATTTGCCAACACATGCGCATTATCCTGTTCACCGGGCGGGGGAACCGGATGTCAGCGCCATCTTGCAATGGCGAATGTGGTTGCGGTCCTCTACACTAGGCCACAGAAACAGTGCTATCCAGGGCAGCACTAGGCCGGGGACAGCACTAGGGTGGGGACAGTGCTAGACTAGGCATAAATGTAAAAACTTAGGAGACAGTTCTGCTACTGTCTTCCAACTACATTTCTCTGTGCATACACATTTTTAGTGGCTACTACCTGGTTGCTTTCTAATCTTTGAAATCAAAATGTTGTTATATGAAGCATTGCTGATACTATTTTTTATACTATGGGAATGAAAATATGTTTTCTAACCAGGTAAGTGCTACCGTTAACAGTATTTTGCCTATCCATTATGTTCACGACTTAAGGACAGCAGCTTTTACTTTTGAGTAATCAAGTCTTCACTTCCCTCTCTCACCTAATCCTTCTGACTCAGGCTTAGTCCTCTTCCCAGAATCAGCTCAGTCCCACAAGTCACCTCCCCAGTACCAGCTTCCCTGTTCCTCCCTTCCTCCAGACAGCCCAGGCGGAGGCTGCTCTCTCTCTCTCTGCACAGAGCTACTTGACACATCATGCTAAGTTTGCTGACCCTGCTGAACTGCGCGCGTTCAGAGGCAGCATCCTGGTCACTTCAGATAAGCCCAGCATCAGATGGAGTGCCTTCCTTGATTGGTCAGTTCGTAGCTGACAAATGGCATTTAAGTGTTTTCATGTAAATTCTTCATGTCATTTAAGTGGTTTTCTAAGTACTTATAAAAAAGTCAGACTGAATATGAAAGATCAGGCTCATTCAGTATTCCTGAATGAGATGGTAGCAGTGCAAAACTGGAGACATAGTAAGTATTTTATAATTGAAAAGAGCATTCATTCGCTTCGCTATGGGCTCTGGGTTACTGCACAGAGTTAGGTGAGTCAAGAATGGATGAGGGAGATGTGTCTAGTGATAGAACAGCCATGAGTGAGAGACCCTGGGTCCAATCCCAGGATAGCAAGAACACAAAACAGAACAAGGCGTATTGTATTGACGATAGAAAACACTTGATAGCGATGCTCCTGGTTTCTTCCTCCAGGACGCAGCTGATTCTTCACAGAAGCCTCATTTACTATTTGTTTTCCCATCAGAAATCACTGTGCCAGGGAAACAGCCCCTAAGATGTCTGTTAAACACAGAGGTGCATTTGGTGTTATTGGATCTTCTTGCTTATTTTCATCTTTTGTGTACTCCAATGATTATCAAGGAGAGAGAAGTTTCAGGAAAAGATATCTGAGAAGAAAAACTTGCATAATTACTTACCAAAAGCCTTTTGCTTCTCTCACAGAACCAGTCAGCTTGAAATCTATTGAACTAAAAATATCTAAAGAGTATTATCTTGAGATCTAAGGTGTGTTCATGTTTCTGTAATATGTACTGTCCAGAAGGCAAAAATAAATTTATATTTACCTTGAAGTAAAGTTAAATTTAGCTTAAATGGGCATGTGGTTTCTGGAAAGGTAATATATGCTCAGTAAATAGGTCTTGGAGAAAAGACAAATGAATTATGGAAGCTGACAATTTCATGTATAGCTTTGTCAACTTATGGATTTACGGTTGTTTTAAAACACTCACACCCAACCTTCTTCAGCTAATGCATTTTTTAAAAAGCAAAAGGTAATCCCTCTAAAAAGGGCAATTGGCAGAGCCTAGGCTTGCCCAAGGGCAGCAAAAGAAACTTGAACTGGGGCTCTTTCCCTCTTCAAAACTGAGGGTCTGAAGCAGTGTTCCAGTGACACTGGGTCATGCAATTTTTTTAAAATGAGAATATAAAAAATGAAAAGGTAAATCTGAAGATAGAATTTTTTTCCGAACTTAGTCCCTGGAATATGTTGTTGGGCCAATAAAAGCACACCAAAGAAGGCAGGAGCCTGATGTGGACTGCAATTCTAAGACCCTCCAAATGTTGTAAGTCATGCGGTACCTACCATTCAAGGCACCTGGCAGATAAAGCCGAGCATCAGGTTCACTCTCAGGACCTGCTAAGCAGTGTATCAGCTCTTTAGCAATAACTTAAAACCTAAGTATTGTGTAACCTTCCTTTGGTCCAACATTCATTCCATTCTTCCAACATCTGGGAAAACAGGCAGGGGAGGAAGTCACTGCTTCCAATTATACTTGGCAACCGAAGATTGTTGAAACTGTTAAGGTATGAGGTAGAGCAGAGGAGAGCATTAAAAATAGTCGTGTTCACAGCTCCCTCACAGCTCGTAGCATGTGAATTAAGTGAAGACAGACAGCTGCAGCTTTTTCTTCTGCTTGCGGCATACTTTCCTGAACGCTTGATCCTGGTGGAAAATTGTTTTGTTGGTGACTCTCATGAGAATGCTGTGAGCCCTCACACTAAAGGAGGAAGAACGACATCAATGGGTTGAGCCAGGTGGCTCAGTCAAAGACTGAGGTGGAGAGAAGGCATCTCTCAGTGGCATCTAACTCACCTGGCATTTGGTACCATCACTGTAGAGGTAGGCAGAGCTCAAAGAAGAATCATAGCCAGAGGCTTCTCCCTTCATTCCGTCCTCCCTCCCTTCCTCTCTTCCTCCTTCCAGTCTGGTGCCCATTCCTCTGGACCTAATAGGTTGGCCACGCTGACAGCTACACACCCAAGAGTATATAAGCAGCACAAGCTGGACTCAATGGGTCTTTTAAAAACTGAAATAGTAAAGTAAAAAAATGATATTAAAAAATCAGATGAATATTAAAAAGTAGACTGGGTATGAAATGGGGGTAGACTGGGAAGAGTTGAGGAACGGGTGAGTATGATCAAAATAAAATGCATGAAATTCTCAAAGAATTAATAAAAATCTTTTAAAATTTATAAGATAAAATCACTCCCAGTAAGGAGATCCTCCTGGTAAGGAGAGAGGATCTGGTACTGAAGAAAACAATGGAGTCCGGCTAGCAGGGTTGCTCTATTCCAGTTCAGTTATCAGGCATTGTGGCCATTCCAAACTCTTACTTATTAGGTACCTCTTACACGGCAAGAAATTACAGCAATGAGGTTGATTCTGTTACTACACAGTTGTATAACCAAGGAAACAGAGACTTCAAAATGTTAAGTAACCTGCTTAAGATCAAGGTGAGTGGTGGAGTAGGCAGGTCCCCAGTACCACGATGGAAACGTAATCCTTAATGCAACCATGTTAAAAGGTAGGACCTTTAAATGGTGATTAGAGTCCTTGTAGATGGACCGATGCTGATAAAAAGCCTTTGGGAGAAAGTTTGTAATAAAAGCAAGATCTTTGTGGTAAGCTTTTGCTCTCCCACCTCTCACCGAGGGATGAGACAACAACAAAATAGCCTCACAAACGCTGACACCTAGATGCTGAACTTACCAGTCTTCCCAACTGTAAGGATAAATTTATTTTCATTATATAAATTACCAGCCTGTGGCATGCTACTACAGCAGCATGAATGGACTGAGACACCATGTCTGAGGCCACGGTCTTTGTTCCAGTCCCCTGACGACATGGTCTCCACAGCTGTATCTATTTCCTGTCACCAGCTCAGCCTCTAGTATTTCTTTCTGCATCTCCTAATTGTGCACCTTGGGAAAGGAAGCCTCAGGCTCCTGTAGAACAAGGAAAAGGCAACGTTTAGAATCTAGTGCCAGAGCATCTGGAAGCCAGTAGCTTCCAGACTTAGGCTTCCCCAGTTGGCCTTTCATTCAGGCTGCATGACTATGACATCTGTCTCCCTGATCCTGAAGAGAGAAAGCTCCCATTCATCCAGTGAGCACCACACTAAGGAGACAGTGCATGACGGCTTCTCTCTGCACCAGAATCTCTTGCTCCATATTCTTTTCCCTGACATTCCACATGCTCTTATCATATGTCTGGCTGTCTTATAGTAAATGTAGTTTTGAAAACAAAAAGTGTGAGCCTTATTTGTTTCCTTTCATTAGCTCTCTGATGTTGCAGTCATAGCAGGTTGCATAACAGCTGAGTAAGGTAAAAAAAAGCAATGCTATTGTCCTTCATTTTTGAGGCTATTATCTATTCACCCTGAGTGTGACTTGCTGAGAAAAGTGGTGAAGAGCAAAGAACAAAGGCCTGCAGTCAAGAGAGGCCTGGCTTTAAACTTGAACTTTCTCACTTCATTCCAAAGCTATAATGAGGATCTCCTGTATGCCTAGAATTGCTTCAAGTGCTCGAATCAAGCAATAAACAACAAAAAAAGGTCTCTCTCTCTCCTCAAGGGGATTGAGATAGACATCAAGAAAGCCGAGAAAAGCACATGGCATTAGATGAAGACAAATGCTGAAGATAAAGGCAGGCAGAGATGCAGGCCAGGATGGGTTAAAGTCAGTGGAATGTTTTGAATCTAAAATGTCCCCGGCATGTTGTTCGTACTTAGAATGTTTCTTTCCCCAACTCTGAAATCTTTAGGAGGTAGGTTTTACCTCCAGGAAGTAGATAAAAATGCATGGGCCCGGAGAAGTTATACCCAGCTCATGCTTCCTTGTCCACCGTGATGGAAACAGCTTCCATTGCATGCTCTGGCTGCCTTGGTTTGGGCTGTTTGACTGTACCTTCATTGTCATAATAAGCAGAATCTTCTGAAAGCATAAAGCAAAGCAAATCTTTCCTCCACTTAAATCATTTCCATCACCATTAATTAGTTGTAATTAATATGACTGAACTATCTAGGAAAGGCCT
This sequence comes from Myodes glareolus, assembly GCF_982192425.1. Taxonomy (NCBI): domain Eukaryota; kingdom Metazoa; phylum Chordata; class Mammalia; order Rodentia; family Cricetidae; genus Myodes; species Myodes glareolus. The sequence goes on from NC_142051.1 coordinate 1,614,381, forward strand.
AATGGTAGGGATCATTTGAGTCAAGACTCTTAGGAGGCCACATGATGGATGCATGCCACATTTGTGTGAAATGGGGTAAATGTCTAATTTCTTAGTAACTGAAACATTACATGGTTTTAAACTCAAAGATGGGAATAAAAGCCACAACACTGATTTGCTCCGAGGATGAAGCCTGACTCTGAAGAGCATCTGATGCAGGCTTGACAACAGCTGTTATTACTCTCAGCAGCAGCAGCAGCAGCAGCAACAGCGGCATCTTAGAAATAACTACTTGCTGGAACTAGAGATAAAGTTATTTACATATTTCTTAGGCCCAAATGGTCCCACTGAGGACACCCAGGCAATAATACTCTGACTCCCAAGATGAAGAAATCATGCTAGCCTTGGAAGAGGAACATATGGTTTTAATAATTCTATTAGCCAGAGTCTTGGCAGGGAACAGAGACCCCCTCAAATGGATACTGGGGCAGAGTTTGCTAAGAAAATAGATAGATCACGGGGGTGGTGCTGTAACCCAGAATTGATAACATCAGAACACCACCACCCTGCCTCTGCCAAGTCTGAAGGGAAAAGGGAAGAGTGTGCTTGCCAGAAGTCAGACCCAGAGATTTCAAGGACAGGAGTTGTTGACAAGGGTTGTGACGTCCAATGGAGAGGAACAGCCACCCTACCAGAAAGGAGATGGAGAGTAAATCCTGCAGTGTTCCTGTCCTTACCTTTATCAGAATTCCTCACTGGCCAAACTCAAAGTTAGAGTCAAGGTCAAAGTTACAGTTCGGGGACGCTAGATGGAAAGGGTGAGCGAGAGGCGGAGGGTCAGTGAGACAGTCATGGCGATGGTAAGGGCAACCGCGGCAATTTCCCGTGTTGCTGGGCTCTTAAAGCCTCTATTCTCTCTACCTCCAAGGGAGCCACTGCCATTATCTTTCTTTTTCTTTGTATTTTTCTTTCATTTTGTCCTTTTAGTCATATTTTTGTTTTCTTTTGGCCCCTTCTCTTCCTCTTGTCTATGTAAACTCCAGGATTTGGCTAGGAGTTTTAAGGTAACCAGAAAACAAGACCTGTTATATAAAGCAACAACAATAAAACCCTAAAAACAACTAAACCCATGGACAGTCTCAGGTACCACCCACTGCCAGCTCTGGGAATGTGGTGGTGCACACTGATTTTATATATATAATCATATATATTGGTTTTGTTTGGGTTTAAAGACTGGGTCTCTCACCAGTCTCTAACTTGCCAAGTCGGCTAGGCTGGTTCGACAATGAGTCCCAAGAACCTACCTGCTTCTGATCTTCCCAGAGCTGGCACTGTCAGTGTGCACCACCACATTTGGCCTTTTTATCTGGATTCTGTGCAAACAAAACAAAACAGAAAAACAGTCCTTTGTAGTTGATTGGGGTTTTGGGTTTTTTTTTTCTCACCCAGCTCCAAAATAAATAAAAGAAGACTTATGAATGCTCAGCCTTAGCTTGGCTTATTTCTAGCCAACTTTTCTTTCCTTCTTATTCCATGACTGGTTGTGTGGCTGGGTAGCTGACCCCTGACATCTTCCTCTGCTTCTCCTTTTCTCACTCCTCCTATTTTCTTTCTTGTATTTATTTTCTCTGCCTGGCAGCCCCACCTATCTCTGTCCTGCCTAGCTATTGGCCATTCAACTCTTTATTAGACCAATCAGGTGTTTTAGGCAGGCAAAAATGCAGCACAAAAGAATGCAACACATCTTTGCATCATTAAACAAATATTCCTCAGCATAAATGAATGTAATGCATCTTAAACTAATATTCCAGAACAGGTCTTTGCACTAGTAAGACAGGTGCTAACCTACTGAACTGATCCCCCTTGACCTGTTCACACTGATTATTTGTGGACTGCAGTGTTCTTAACTCTTTTCTCGTTTTTCCCCAAATTTTAATACTGAAGATATATTCCTTTTAAAATGAGAAATTACAGAACGTTTACTCTTTTTGAAATATACACACGGGTCATTGAACCTTTCCTTTAATTCCCATGATTGTTTAAAGCTAGGTTAGGGTTAGAGAGATGACTCAGAAGTTCAGAGAACTGGCTGCTCTTCCAGAGGACCCGGGTTCAATTCCCAGCACCAACATGCTCATAGTCATAGATAACTTCATTTCTGGGGATCTGGTGGCCTCTTCTGCCTTCTAAGAGCACAGACATGCACAAATGTGGTGCACAGACAGACATGCACAAATGTGGTGCACAGACAGACGTGCACAAACGTGGAGCACAGACAGACATGCACAAATGTGGTGCACAGACAGACATGCACAAATGTGGTGCACAGACAGACGTGCACAAACGTGGAGCACAGACACACACGCACAAATGTGGTGCACAGACAGACGTGCACAAATGTGGTTCACAGACAGACAAGCACAAATGTGGTGCACAGACACACACGCACAAATGTGGTGCACAGACAGACAAGCAAGCAAAACATTCACACACATTAATTAATTAAAACATAAAATAAAACTACAGTTCTTCTGGTTTCTCAGTATCTGTCAGAAGCTGGTTCTATGTTGCTCCTAGACTCCCAAATTTGTGGATGTTCACGTTTCTTACATGAAATAGCTTGGCTTCAAGCTTATTCTCACCTCCTGTGAATTTTAAAACATCTTTAGATTACTCAAAATATCTAATAGCATGTGAATGATTTTTTAGTTTAAGGAATATGGACATGAAAGAGTCCTTATGTATGTATTCAGAATAGATGCATTTTTCTTTATTTTTTTATGAACCCATTTTATATGTATGGGTATTTTTGCTTACGTTCATATCTGTGAACCTCATTCGTACCTGGTGCCCACAAAGGCCAGAAGAGAGTGTCAGATACCATGTAACTTGAGTAACAGACAGATGTGAACTGCCATGTGAGTGCTGGAAATGAAACTTGGTCCTTTGGAAGAGCAGCCTGGAAACAGGTTACGCTTATGCTTCCCAGCCACCCAGACCCAAATAATGACACAGAAACTATATTAATTACAACACTGTTTGGTCAATAGTTCAGGCAGGTGTATTCCTAACTAGTTCTTACATCTTAACCCATTTCTATTATTTTATATTTAACCATGAGGCTCATGGGCTTGTAGCTTGTTACCTCACATCTTGCTTCTTGGACAACTACTTGGTGCCTTCCTGATTCTGCTTCCTTTCCTCCTCTATCTCTGTTTGAATTTATAACCTTGTTCTATTCTGCCCTGTCATAGATTAAAGCAGTTTCTTTATTAACCAAAGGTAATAAAACATATTCCCAGCATACAGGAGGGGAATCCCACATCAGCAACCAGTGCTCTCAACCATTGGGCCACCTATGTAGTCTCAAAGATATTTTTGATCTGTGGTTGGCTAAACCTGTAGCTATAGAGGGCTGGCTCACAGCAATATCTGTGGGAAACTTTGTTCTAGACTCATTATAATAAATAAAAGCCTATTAAATAAAAGACTAATAAAGTGATGATTTTGTTGTTTTTAAACAAAATTGCTTTCATGAACAACTTATAAAAACAATTTAAGTGTTATTTCTTTATACTGGCTTGTTTTTATTCACTTTTTTTTTCAGGCAGGGTCTCACAGTTAAGCCCCCACTATGTAGACCAGGCTAGTCTCAAAGTTGCAGACCTCCACTTGCCTGTGCCTCCAGAGTGCTGGGGTCAAGGCTGAAGTGTGGGTTGTCTGTTAAGTCCCCTCTTCCCATGGGTTGTTCTGATTTCAGTGACTGGTAGGTACATCACTATGGATCAGCTCAGCTTGGCAAGCCTGGATTAGCTTTATACCAGTTATTAAACACTTTGAAAAAAGTCTTCCTTTTGTGGAAGATAAGTTGCAACCTATATTGCTGTCAAGGGACAATCTTTTCCATGGCTGTCTTAAGCCTGCTCTTATGAAAACAGTGGGTTATTTTGACCATGAATGAGTAGTTAATGGCATAGTTTTTTGATCAGATGTGCCTTGTGTTTGAGCTTGAGTGTGACTCGGTTTAGTTTTGGGATATGGAGCCATATTAAAATAATCTAGACTTCTGCTTCAAATAGTTGTCTGGAGGATTTGTTATGAATTCCACCCAGACCTTGTAAGTTTAATTTCCAATATGGTTAAATCATTCTCTTAGACCTGTGAATTTTAAAAAAAAACTTTAATCACTGATAATTACTCAAAGTGTGCATCTTTTAAGAGATAGTTGGAGCCCCCTAAATATTGGGACGGGGAGAGCTTCTTTGTCTTTGGAGGATTTGTTATGAATTCCACCCAGATCTTGTAAGTTTAATTTCCAATATGGTTAAATCATTCTCTTAAACCTGTGAATTTAAAAAAAAAAAAACTTTAATCACCGATAATTACTCAAAGTGTGCCTCTTTTAAGAGATAGTTGGAGCCCCCTAAATATTGGGGCGGGGAGAGCTTCTTTGTCTTGTACAGTGGAAAGCCAGGATTCCAAAACCTATCAAGCCCTTGCCAGGCTGCCCACCTTTCCTGGCCGGTCTCTCAGCTTAAATCCCCAAAGCTGCCTGCAATCTGGATGTGATCTGGGATGACTGGAATGCAAAGCGCCGTGGCAATCGGCATGTTGGCCACACTTTGCTCTGTTTCGTCCTGCCATGGCCACCTAAACTGTCTATCTGAGCCCAAACGCCAAGTCCCTGCAGACTGTCCACAGACACAAATCACAATCACAGGGATAAATTTTTCTGCCAATTTTCCATCCCAAGTTAATAAGTGAGAAACTCGAGGACCCCAAGGATAGTGCTCCCTGGGAGTGAAAAGAGCCTTCCATATGCCTGCCCTGTCCTGTTTCCTTTTAATTTCATTTTACTTTTCTTTCTTTCCTGACTTCTCGCAATGAGGACTGTGGTACTAATTAAGATTTGCTGCTGACAAGGAACTTAATTTGAGAAATGCAATAGTAGTGATGAATGCGTGGTGTGGACTCAGAAACATAACAGGTAGTATTTGTAAAACTGCCTATACTTTATTCAGGTATTTTATGTACAAGACCATATCTTTACTAAGTTATTTTATATGCATCACTGTATTGACTCTGGATAGGTGAATGGTAATGGCCGGACCCCAGCTTCCAGCCCACAGCAGTCATCAGTTTCACAAATTCAGGAAACTCGGCGGTGCTTGTGGTCTGCCCTAGCTTGTGAAGGCTGTTACACCAACCCGCCACAGGCTGGATGGCTCAGAACAACAGAAGTGTAGAGAAACACAAGATCAAGGCCCAGCAGGTTCCTCCTGCTTCACAGTCGGCCATCTTCTCACCACAACGTCACCCAGGGCACAGGAAGTCAAGAGATATTGCCAGGTGTCCTTTATAAGGGTCCTCATTCTGGTCACGAAGCCGCCACCTTTAGGACTTAGTTGCCTCCTGAAGATGCTCCTCCAAGTCAGCATCAGCCTTTAGGTTCTTAGAATTTGGGAAAAGATACTTTCAGTTTGCAGCCTGTCGACCTGAATTCTGACAGAGTTTGGGACTCAGAGATTTAAATGAGGACGCTTCGTGGCCCTTTGTGATCTCCCAGAAGTAGCAATGGATTACTCTGTGGATTAAAGTAGTCACAAGATTATCCAGATTCAAAGTAGAGACTTAGATTTCATTCCTGGATAGAAAGAATATCAAAAATTTACAGCGATGAAATTGAGCATCCCTAATATTATATTTCAGGTGGAATTAGGAAGAGTGAGTACTTTAGTAGCAACCCCCCAAAAGTTCTCCCCACCCCCACACCATGCCGAGGAATTTCTATTCTTTTGTTTTGTTTTTGCATTTTTCTGATGGCTAAAACTGTTGAGCATTTTCTTAGGTGTCTCTCAGTTATTTTAGATTCCTCTGTTAAGAGTTCTCTATTTAGGTCTGCACCCCATTTTTTATTGGATTATTTGTTCTTTTGATGACCAATTTATTGAGTTTTTGTATATTTTAAAGATCAGCCCTCTATCCAACATGGAGTTGGTGAAGATCTTTCCATTCTGTTGGCTGACGTTTTGTCTTGTTGACTGTGTCCTTTGCTTTACAGAAGTTTCTCAGTTCCAGGAGATCCCATTATTAATTATTTCTCTCATTGTCAGTGCTACCGGGGTTATATCTAGGAAGTGGTCTTGTGTGTCAATGTGTTCAAGTGTACTTCCTACTTTTTCTTCTATGAGGTCCAGTGTGGTTGGTTTTATGTTGAGGTATTTGATCCATTTGGACTTGAGTTTTGTGCATGGACATGCATCTATTTTCATTCTTCTATATGTTGACATCCAGTTATGCCAGCACCATTTGTTGAATATGCTTTCTTGTTTCCATTTTTCTGTCAGCTAAGCAGACTTGCAACTTGGATTAGAAAGATAGTTTACAAATTTTTAATAAGACAAACAATGGTTATGATCAATGTTTCTAAGCAACAAACTGATGGATTATTTTAAAATAGTCATCCTTGGACAGTTATGTTTGCTCAGTTTCAAGGTCAGATTAATAATATTTTCCCAGCTGATCTTTGCTGCGATTTGCACAACTACATTCCTTTATTTTTCCTGAAGTTGTAGTAAAAGATCCCTTAAAGAATGTTATGCTAAATTTTACAGATGGTTCTTCCAAGGGAAGAGCTATATTTGCTCTTCCCTTAATAGTGAATATTAAGTATTAATTATATATTAATACTTAATTATTAATATATTATAATTAATTATATATTAATTATTAATAATATAATTATTATATAATAATTATTAAGTATTATAATATTAATACTTAATTATTAATATATTAACTATATTAATAATAGTTAATAGTGAAAAGGAATTGTGGAGCATTCCATGGCTCCTTGAAAACAATTTAAAAGGATAAAAATAGGAGAATTAAGAATTGCTACATAATTTCTTGAGCCATGCACTTTTTACACTAAACTTCTTGAATATAGATGCCCATGAGAAGTCTGCTGTGGACAGATTTTGACAAGATGGCACCAAGGCGACCTTTGCTAAAGCAAGGTGGAGAGACCCTTGCACTGGAATATGGAATGGACCCAATCCTGTATTAATATGGGGTCGAGGGCAAGTCTGTGGTTTTTCACAGAATGAGGATCAAGTGAGATGGCTTCCAGAATGTCTGGTTTGATGAGTCCAGCAGAAGGGTACCAGTCCCGATGACGTCATAGCTGCTAATGCCCCCACAGAGGAGTCGGAGTGTCTGCCTTCCTTGCCCCCATGGAAAGGGGTACCTGATCTGCAGGACCAAGTTTAGAACACACAGGGCCAGCCTGCTGCTACCGTTCTGCGCTGCAGGATGCTAGGCTGCTCCAGGACACTCAGGATCCCACCGCCATTGAGGCCCTGCTGTGGCTGCTGCAATTCCTGACAACTTGCTGCAGTCTGACAAGGGAAAGATCGTAATTTCCAACCTCTTGATGAACTTGCTACACAGACTTCAGACCTAGTAAATCCTGTTTACCTTAAAGCCGGACCAGAAAAAGACTGAACATTTGACTGTTTTACTCTTTGGAACTCAGAATTCATTCTGACAGTATGTTAGTCAATCTACTGTTAAAATATTGGGACCTGAGAATTGAGACCTAAACTTTCCTTTGATCCTTTGTCACCTGGTTAGAATTAGTTTCCTGGTGTTCTGGGTAACCACACGTTCAGTCTCAGAACACACCGAAGCCAAGCTGGCTACTGTATCAGAAAAGACAGGAGTAAATAAGTTAAGCAATGTTAACAGCCAGCACCAATGGGTGTTCAGATATTGAGTGGATTGTACCAGGCATTGTGAGAACCACAGCAGTATTGGAAAATGAGAAATTATTTTTGTTCTGAGAAGCCCAGTCCTAACAGAGTGAACAGACAAGTGAACAGGGAGCCACACTGCTGTGCCATAAGACGACACGGTTTAACTATGCGTGGGATGTCACAGGAGCACAGAGGAGAGAGAGTCGAGCTTAAAAGCCCTTCTACTATGGGGGTGGGGCTAGGTTAGAACGGAAGACATCCCTGAGACGTGCTAAGGTAGAATGTGTCATACTGAAGGGAGAGTGGGTCATCCTGGGAAATTGGAATACAAATTTTAAGGAGACTGGGATGGGCGGTTAAGCCAGCAAGTGGAATTAGGTTGGATCCTCAAAGCCTCTGCATTTTCAGCTGAGGGTGCAGCTTTTTATCCATGACCAACAGAGAAGGATGTGTGTGGAAGGGCCAGGGGAGCCAGCAATGTCCCTCAGCTCAGAGTTTTGTCATCTTTGATGTCTTTAAAGCCGCCATCAGAGCCAAACTCCATCTGGAAATTTCAGGTTTTCTCCTATGTTTTTGACCTTGAGTCTTTCAAAGTTGGAAATTTCACTTTGCTGCCATGTTCCATCTAGGAAAGACAAGATTACCTGCCAAAAATAATTTGGAAGACAAGCAGCATACTTTAGTCAGTTTCTCTGTTGTGTTCTCTGCCAAAGAAAGAAGAGAACAACAAACTGGCAAAACCCTATTCTTTCCTAGGCAGAAGTAGCTGTGTGTCTATGTGAGTGTATGTGTGTGTGTCTATGTGTGTATGTGTGTGTGTCTATGTGTGTATGTGGGTGTCATGTGTGTATGTGTGTGTGTCTATGTGTGTATGTGGGTGTGTCTGTGTGTGTATCTATGTAAGTGTGTGTGTATCTATGCGTGTGTGTCTATGTGAGTGTGTGTGTATCTATGTGAGTGTGTGTGTCTATGTGAGTGTGTGTGTGTCTATGTGGGGGGGGGTGGGGGGGTGAGTGCATCTGTCAGTGATTCTCAACCTGTGGACAATGACCCCCTCAGGTGGTCAAGCAACCTTTTCACAGGGGTCAACTAAGACCACCTGAAAATATAAATATTTATATTACAATTCACAACAGTAGCAAAATTAGAGTTATGATGTAGCAATGACATAATTTTATGGTCGGGGGTCACCACAGCACGAAGACCACTATTAAAGGGTTTCAACATTAGGAAGTTTGAAAACCACTGGTATGTATGCACTGAATTTTTCAATGAGTAGTACAAATATTTATAACCTTTTAAAACACACATGCATATTTATGAGGCCAGCAGTGGTACTTGTAGATGGTAATGGATCTCAGATGACTCCTTATCATGTAATGGCATCAGGGTCAGGAATGTTGCACATGGCGTGTCACCATATCACAGTATATGGCATGTTGTACGAGGACATCACAGCCTGCTTTGAGGCTAGACAGCCCATAATATGATGGAGCTCCTTGCACAGACCCTGATCTTGTAATGACCTACCTACTTGAGCCCAAGCATCATTTGAAAGGAATGGACAAACTCATATAAGAACCAAGGAGACCCAGTGGGGAGGGACAGGAATGTTAGTCACCTTTCACTACACAGACACTAATAAAATGTCTTCAGTGTGTTAAACTGATGTCAGTTCAAGGCCACCAGGCAGAGAACCTTCCAGCCCCAGGGAGAAGCTTTCTGTTGGAGAGAAGAGTTTGATGTCATAGATCCATGAGGGAGGTGATACAATGTTCTTTGTCATGTGGAAGCCAGAGAAGCAGGGTCCAAGGAAAGATTGGTGTTTGGTTCTATCTCACACCTAATGAATCTGTAGGGCAATAAGCTTACCTAGAAAGTCCCCTGGAGTCAGCAGTGACCGTACTCCCGAGACTAAAGGGTCTTAGTAGACTAGGAAGGAGAGCCTGGCTATTACTGTACTAGATTTTGCCTAAGGTATCCTCATACAGTGCTGAGATTTAGTAGAGAGATACGAACGAGCTATAACCCCCAGACTGAGTAAGAATACCACGTGACCCGCTAGTAAGTACTGCCCATGTCCTCAAACCACAAGGGAGAGACCCCTGGTGATGGAAGGAGCCAGAAAGTTCCAAAGAGTCAGTTTTAGATGCCGTCTAAGGCTGGCAAAAATTAGCATCCTATGGATGCCAATCAAGAGAACCCTGTCCTGAGCCCTTCATCTGATCCCATCCTAGGTGTATCAGAGCTGGAGTTGTCTAGTGGGCACACTTGGTTTGAGAGTGGGGAAGACAGTTCCACCTCCTGTCTATGTATGTGCATGTGGGGCGAAGGGAGGATACAGAAAAGCTGTGGCCATGATTGATACCAAGAACTTTGTCTGTTTTAAGCACATAGATCTGTTAATGCTGAAGTGCCAGACAATTCTTAATGGTAGTGAAGGAGACTCCTGCCATCTAAAAATGACCATAGAGGTTGTGAGTCTCATCTCAGATTTTATTCAATGGTAATGAAAACCCAACACATAGAGCAAGTTTTCAGAGGTAGTAAGAAGAGCTTTATCCGAGTGGGAAGGATTCACCCTTCTGCCAGAGACTGAGCTTTGCTGTATAGCCTTGGATGGACTCGAACTTACAGCAACGTGGTTGCCTTAGAGCTGTGATCATAGGTATGTGCCAACAAGCCTAGGTCCACTATTTTTGACTCAAGAGTAACAAATATAGTGACTATTTGTAATTAAAATCTATCACAGTTTGCCTTTCTTGAGGCAAACATAGGAAACACAGTGAGATATCTCTAAATGATATAAGGACTTTTGTGGATTAAGTAAAAATGCTGTGGATCCCCAAGGGGCTCAGCAGCAGAAACACTGCAGGTCCCCAAGCAGTGGCAGTGGGCGGCAGATCCCCCAAGAGCAGCCAATTCCAGGCAGGAATGGTGCAGTTCCCTGAGTGGTTGCAGCGGGCCATGAGTCCCAGGTCAGGGAGCCATGTGGTGGGTAAGAAACCTCAATAGGGCAGGGAGCCATGTGGTGGGTAAGAAACCTTAATAGGGCAGGGCGCCATGTGGCAGGTGAGAGACAGAGACATGAATAGGCACACCATGCAGAGTGAGGTTGGATATTTATTTAGTGGGTTATGGAAGGGAAGGGGAGAGGGGAGAAGGAGAAAGAGCAGAGAGAAGCAGAGAGAAAGAGACAGAGAGAGAAGGGGGAAGGGGAGAAGTAGGGAGAATGGAGTGAGGCAGAAGCTGCTTCTTCAGGGGAGAAATGAAAAAGAGAAAGGGATTCAGGCTGGAAGCTGAAGATCAGCTTGCCTTGGCAGATGGGGGTGGGGGTGTGCGTGGCTTGTCTCTTAAAGGGACAGAGTAGACCATTACATTCCCAATCTCCTTTTTATAATAAAAAGGCAGGAGGTCAGGCACCACAGGTTAAAGGAATTGGGGCGGCAGATTCTCAAGACTGCTTCCTGCTTATTTGTGGTCGTTGTCTTGGGGGGAACCTGAGAAAGCTGGGTGCTGGTCACATGCTGGCGTAATCTGTTTGTTCCTATCAGATATTTGTGATATGGAACTGTCTGGTATCTTTTACACCTGTTTAAGGTATTGGCAGAACAGAGGACAAAGTTAAGTTAAGGAAAAAATTAGGATCAGGGACTTGAGAGGGGTGTATCTGACCTGTTTGAGGTGGATCCTTCAATTTTCAGGTGGATCTTCCTGGAACTCACAAGAATTCTTTGGGTTTGTGAAAACAGAAGATTTAGACAGCAGCAGAATGACTGTGACGGATATTTTTGCACAATGAAAAGTATTTTTAAGACTGTGGAAGGCAGCGTGAGAGAGAAATTTGATAACTTATATTTGTCCTCACACCTTTATAATTTGCAGGTCTTATATTTCTATTTTACTGAAATTTGTTTGGCAAGGTTGTCCTTTTAAACTGAAAAAACCTCTCAACTGTCAAACTGCATCAGAGATATTTGAGAAGGATGAACTTTTTCTTGAGTTACTGATTAAAGAATGACAGAGAACTTACTTGGTTGGCACCTAGAGCTACTCCTCAGGGTCCTCCATGGTGGCTGAGGGTCATATTTGTCTTTTGCTGTTTAGCGCAGGGCCTGTCAGGCTCCAGAAGACCTTGTGAGCTAAGAAATCTGTATGAAGACAGGCCTACCTTGACCTGAGCAGCTAGGCTGTCGATTCCAGTGATTCTGTCCATGTCTGGATACCTTCAGTTTAGATTTAAAGGCAGTTTTGCCCAGTGGTCAGTACTTAGCAGTTGAAGCAAATTGCAGATGGACATTGTTTTGTGGTATTTGTCTTCTGTCTTCTTTGGAGGAAGTAGAGTGCTGCTCCTAGGAACCAACCTGTCTCTTTTTGTTATGAAAAGTTTTTAATAATTAAATATTTAAATGCCATATTTCCCATATCTCTGAGCAGTTGAGGGCTGTTTATCAGGTATAACTAAAGTTTAGAATCTGCTTGGAGAGATGGGTCTGAGCTTGACTGTACTGGCTCTTAACAGGTAAAATTTACACTCGTAAAAAAGGGAGTGGGCATGGCTTGTTTCTTAAAGGGACAGAGCAGATCATTACACACACAAAATTAAAGCAAGGTCAGAAAATTGTCCTGAAGCAGCATAGAACTTAGAATTCTAAAGTTTGACCTGAGTCTTAGTCAATGCCAGTGTTCTTGTCTTTGAGCATCTTGCATCATTATTGTACGATGTGCAAACATCAATGAATAGTTTCATTCCAAGTCATTTCCTGATCCCCTGGCCTAATAACTTCCCATTGCTTAGGACCCTATCCTTGGCCCAATCATTGTGATAAGAGAAGAATTCTAGGGGTTGGGGGATGGCTCTGTCACTAAAGTGCTTGATAGACAGCATGAGCACCTGAGGTAGGGTCCCCAGCTGCCATGTAGACAAACCCACCACAGTGACATGCTCTTTTAATCCCAGCACGGAGGAAACAGAGACAGGATGGTCCCTTGGGTGTTGTGATATTTTCTTTGTGCTCTTACAAATAAAGCTTACCTGAAGATCAGAGTGCATAGCTAGCTACTTGTTAGCCATAGGGGACAGGCAGAGGTGGCACACACCTTTAATCCCAGCACTCAGGAGGAAGAGGCAGACAGATCTCTGAGTTCAAGGCTACACAAAATTGATCTAGTCTAAAAGAGAAATAGAGCTGGGCAGTAGTGGCTCACACTTAAATCCCAGTACTTGGGAGTCACACGTATTTAATCCCAGTACTAGGGAGGTGGAGACAGGAAGAGATATGGCTGGGCACAGAGAGGAATATAAGGCAGGAGGAGACAGGAGCTCATTGCATTCAGTCTGAGGATTCACAGAGACAGGATTACTTATTTGGTCTGAGGATTCAGTGGAGATCAGTAGAGGTAAGAACTAGTGACTGGATGCTCTGCTTCTCTGATCTGACTCTGGGTTTTTATAATTAAGAACAATTAGAATTCACACTACACTTGGGCTTGCTGGCCAGCCAGTCTTCCTAAATTGGTGTGCTCTAGATTTAGTAAGAAACCCTATCTTTAAAAATAGACAGATAGATGTTGACCTTTGGCCTCCATATGCACACACACACATACACACACACAAGACTTATACACCTGTATACCACATACATACATAGAGTATAGAATGTTATGATGTGGGCATGGCCCATATGAAGAAAGACTGCTTGCCCTCACATCTTGAGTCCAAGTCTGTGGGCACAGGGAATTCTGTAGACGGTATGATGGAGTTTTCCACCAAAGGCCTCCTCCCCTTCTCCGGATTTCCACAGACATCTGGACAATTATTTGCAACCAGTAATTCCTTTAGCCACTTTTCTTTTTGCTGCTTCTTATTCTGGTGTCCTAGCATTTCTGTGTACTAGCATTTCTTAAGAGATATTGAGCATTGACTCAATTTCTCCTCTAGAATGTTTCTTTGGGATTTGCTGACCTTTTACTTCTTACAAGGCCTAGTAAACAGAATTGGAATAGCAACTCCCTCCAATTTCCCCAACCACATAGTCCCCCAAATCTGGCTCTGTTCCATGCATGTCCTGAAACTACCTCTGTTGTGTTTTAAACTTATCATCTGCATTTTCTCTGCTCTGGAATATTCTATGAGTTTTCATCTTTGACTTCCAATGTAAAGTTCTTTATGGAAAGGCACTGGGCATAGTGGTGCACACCTCTAATGTTAGCACTGGTTAGCACTAGAGAGTTCGAGGCCAGCAAGGACTGTATAATGAGAACCCACCCCACCTCCTGACCTGCTACCATCTCAGAAAAGCAAAAGGAGAAGAAAGACTACTTATCGCTCTAATTCTCATTAGGCGTCATAAGAATTCTATTTTATATTTTATTTTATTTTACTGGTTGGTGGTTGGCTTGAAGTACTGGGTGGCCTCCTTGCATTTTAGCCATTTTCCATTCGCTTTGCCACCTCTAGATTCAGAACAGTTGCCATTTTCCTTATTAGGAATCATTCCAGTCCTTATCCTAGTTAGCCATCTTTAGTTTTACAATAAAGAAATTAGATATCTTCTTATTAAAAAAGAAAAAAAAACTTTTTAGCGAGCCTCACTCACATCTGTCAGAAATCTATTACATCATAGAATTAAGTGGCTCCAGCCATATATTTCCCCCTTCCAGGAGCTTTAAGTGGTGACCCAACATGGAAAATATCCCATGTAGACACTTAAGACCCAAAATTCTGGCCCCAAATTTCTTTTCCAGGTTTGTTTCCCAGAACACCCTACATGACTGCTCTGGCCTCACAGCTTTATTTTTTTTAATTTATTTATTCATTTATTAAAAATTTCCATCTCCTCCCCGCCTCCCTTTTTCCTCCCCCCCCCCAGTCCCTACCCAGTTGGGAACGCCCTAGTGCCCTGCCCCTTCCTGTAATGTGTCTCCTAACCCCCTGCCACCAAACTTCCTTTGCTATTGTCACCTTCTTTTCTCTCACCGTTTCTGCCCCTCTTCCTCTTTTCCACTGTGTTTTGGACCTCATCCATTTCTGGCCTAGATTCAGTGGCTCTCGATATATGGGTCACAGTCCTTTGGGGTCAAACAGCCTTTCGTAGGGATAGTCCAAGACCATCAGAAAGCACAGACATTTATGATTCATAACAATAGCAAAAGTACACTTATGAAGTAGCAACAAAATAATTTTATGGTTAGGGGTCACCACAACATGAGAAGGGTTGAGAACCTCTGGTATAAATGAAAGGCAGATAAGACTTTCTCTCTTTCTTCCTTTCTTCCTTCCTTCCTTCCTTCCTTCCTCCCTTCCTTCCTTCCATTTGTGATAGGGTTTCTCTGTGTCACAGTCCAGGCTCTGATCTATCTTTCTATGTAACAAAAGCCCAGGTAATCCAAATACATTTTTGAATTATCTCATAGAGCTCACACAACTAGTGAGTGAAAGAAACAAAAGAGAAAACCCTATTTCTTGGTATCTCATCTGTTAGATTGTCTCAGTACAGTTAATCAGAGCCCAGGACCACAAAAACAGATGACACTGTGGTCTGCATCATAAAATACTTTGGTATTTCCGGATCAACTTATTTCTCACTGCAAGGAATAGCCTAGTTCTCACCAGAGGTCTCCCTGGCTGAGAACAAACCCGTCAGCACTCCTTGGAGACCTCTGCTGTGGCCCTGCGTGGCTCCGGGGTCTGACCTCACCAGGGCAGTGAGGGATGAAGAGAACACAGACAACACTGGCACAGAGAAGCTGGGATCTGATGGAGAAACCGCAGCACCAGGGAAGCTCGGTGGATGTATTGTATACACCAGAACAGAGAGGCAGGGTTATTTCAGACAAACAGTGAAACACGGAGGCAGCCGATTTAACCAACCTCAGTAGAAGCAGTTTCAGTAAGGGAGTGTAGGGGCCAGATTATACAGGCCAATATTTCTAACTGTATGGCAGTCAGAATTCTGAGTAACCTGGCAAGGCACAATTTGCACCTGCCACACAGAAGGTGGTTGCCTAACCTTTGATTTTGAGACAAACTGATGCTATCCTAAGCAAAGGGTCAGGATAGGCTAATGTTGTTCTGCTCCTTCTTTGTAATTTAGGAGGTCACCTAGGGAAGAGGTATTTTTCAGTCTATGTGTCAGAGCAGGCATAGATAGGAAGACGTGACAAAATGGGTGACCACAGTCTTTCTCCCAGACTTAGGAAACAGAATGCTAATGAACTCCCCCTCAGTTTATGTTTTGATATAAAATCTGGAGAATAAATGCAGGTGATTTTCAGGATAAGAACTCAGGATTTCATGAGAGAACTCCCTCCCGATAAAGTCATGTGCGTTATGTTTTTATTCCCACACCACTCTGGAACGAGAAATGATTTATGTTGCAGCTGAACCTCGACGAGTGTGCAGTCTTCCGGCTGTAAATGTGTATGGGGAGATGGATGTTTTCAGCATACGCTGTCAACACTCACTCTTGAGTCAGAGGAGGGTTTTGTCACTCCCATGGTGGCTAGACAGCGTCCTTGACATGGCCTTGCTCTTGACAACAATACGCTGTCCCTTAGGACTCTACTCTTTACACATGCACTCAATGACAGATTCCATCCTCGGCTCCCACAGTTCTCCTTGGAGCTCTCTATGAGTTCTGTGTGCCCTTCTTAGGCATCCATGTGCCTGGCAATGGATTGGCAATGGCACCTGGAACTCACCTTGAGCCTGCCCTTGATTACTAGATCCATTTTGCCGAGACAGAAAACTGCCCACATGTCTGGGAACTTATATTTCCCCAGGGCGGCCCTTAGCAAATGATTTCCTGGCATGCACGAGCGAAAGTATGTGTGAGTTGGTGTGAAAGACTAACTCCCTAGTCTCCAGAGGAGACAGACTGAGGTCTGACTTCTACTTCTGAGCTGTTCTGCTGCAGATCCAGCAAAGCTGGGACTTCATGTGTTGGTTCACATACTCTAGTCCCATGCCCTACTTCTCCTCAGTTTCCTCCTGGGGGCACTTTCTTAGTATGCCATTTGGGCATGAATTCTCACCTCAGGGTCTTCTCCTGAGGTGTGTGTTTTGTTTTAAACAATAGAAAGCTAAGCAAGAGTAATCATTGCTCGTGAATATCAAAATCTAGTGGACAGTCTCATCTGGGGACAATTTACTTTCCTGGGTAATTCCCTTTAACTGATAATCAGAAGTATCCAGAGTTCAAAATGCAGAGTACAGATGCATGTGTCCAATGCTATGAGGTCATTGGCAGTCTCAGATTAAGTTGATTGAGTTGAGAGAGATCTAGATGATTAGGGAAGAGCACCTTTGAGTGTTCTGTGAGAGTGTGTTTCTAGAATTGATTAGATTGGGAAGGCTGGGTTTAGTCAATGGTATAATTCACTGATGGATTCAAAGTTCAAAATTTGGATGGGGAAGTGATAGATCTGGGGAAGGCGGAGTGATTGGAGGACGGATCATGAGAGGCATGTCTTTGGAACATGTGTCTTGGCCCTGGTTCCTTTCTGTTTCCAGGTTGTCATGGTGTGAGCTGCATTTGTTGCGGGGATTTTTCTGGAATAAGCTCTCTGACACTAGTGCAAGCAGAATGCAGGTGTCACCATTGGACCACAGGCTTCAGTCCCAAGTCATATTTATATTCTCATTTTATTCTCTAAAACCACAATGAGGGGTGGGCAAACGTGAGGTTTTACAGAAACAAACATGGCTGTCAGAAGTTTCAGATTGTTTCAGGTATTTCTCCAGGTCTTTTCTTTCTGGTAGCTGGTGAAGTCCTGTTTGGCAAACAGGCAGTATAAGCAGTGCTTTAAGTAAATCACTTTTAAAAGGGGAGAAAAAAAATCAACAAATCATTATCTAATAATTGGTCTTTTCTATCTTATTCTATTTCAATTTCCTCCACAATGCCCTTGTTCTCTGATGTTTCTACATCCCCAAATCCTAAAAACAGTGAAGCCAGCTGGCCAAGGACTGGTACCTCTTAACTGTGAACCCAAATAAACTTTTCTTCATAAATTATTCTCTTAAGCATTTTGTCATGCGGATGAAAAATCTGACCAACACATTTCTGCCATTGTTCTCAGTTACCTTCCAGAACTTGGCAGGAAGACCTTATTTCAAGAGGAATGATTTCAACTGAAGACCTCAGAAATAGGTTGTGTAGGTTCTGGGGACTCAATTTCACTAGATGAGCTATTTTTTTTAATGTTGTTTCCATAGGGAACAACTAGAATTAAAACCACCTTCTTCCTCCTCCTCCTCCTCCTCCTCCTCCTCCTCCTCCTCCTCCTCCTCCTCCTCCTCCTCCTCCTCTTCTTCTTCTTCTTCTTCTTCTTCTTCTTCTTCTTCCTCTTCCTCCTCCTCCTCCTCCCCCCTCCTCTTCCTTCTTTGACACAGTAGTCCTGTAACCCTGGCTGCCTGGAACTCGTTATGTAGACCAGGCTAGCCTCAAACCTGAAGATCCGCCTGCCTCTGCCTCCTGAGTGCAGGGATTAAAGGCGGCACCACCACCACCCAGACGGTTTCTGTCTCTTGATGACAGAACTAAGTTCTCTGGGTGCCCCTCCCCAGAAAAAGGCTCTCAGCTGTCCAACGTTTTCTTAGAGATCTCTGATTACATCTTACATTTCTATAAGAAATATGTTGAGACTTGCCCTTCAGTGTCCCTGATGAGATCAGAAAAAATAGAACTGTCACCATGGACCTACAGTTTATTTCATGAAAGAAAAATAATGAAAGAAATCAGAGGCTCTCTCTCTCTCTCTCTCTCTCTCCTCTCTCTCTCTCTCTCTCTCTCTCTCTCTCTCTCTCTCAGAACATGCTGCTGGCCAGAGACAGCCAGCTTGGTGTTAAGGCATGAATTCTGCCTTTGTCCTATGTCCGCAGCAATTCTTAGCACGCCTCTGTAGAATCTGGAGGGTCTTCCTTCGCTCCTTGCTATTTTTGAGACAAGGATGCCTGACTGAACCTGGAACATCCTGACTCAACCAAACGACTGGTTGGGGTTGGTCCCCATGAGGGATCCTTCCATCTCTGTTCCCTCAGTGGTGAGATTATGGGCACATATGCTATGGGGCTAGACCTTTCCGTGAATGCTAGGCATCTGAACTCAGGCCTTATGCTCGCACAGTAGGAGTTTCACAGACTGAGCCCTGAGACCCTTGGACTACATTTGTGTAGTTCAATGCTTCCTTTTATACCAAGAGCTCCAGCAGATGTGGAACTCTGGGGACAAAGACATGAACAGAGAGAGACTTGCCCTGTCCTATCAATGACCTTGAGTAAACCACAGAGCACCTGGATAGCCTGCAAAGAGAGAGGTTCTGAGTCTAAGCATGAATTCAGAAGTGACACATACCCTTCCCAAACACAGGCCCGGTGTCAACATTTAGGATGTTCTTTACGGTTTTTTTTAAGAAGCCTTGTCGTCAGGCCCTTCGTCCTTCGTCCTCGTCTTTGTATCACCTAGTGCATATTGTACCTGTCCTGCATCACAGTGGCCTCGTTAGGACATGTGTGCACACAGCGTTTGAAACTGGTTCTGGCTAAAGAGTGGCTCGGTGGTAACCAGAACCTGCAATGCAGTGGAAGTCACGGTCCAGGTGAGTGCTCACCAGAAGGCCAGGGAAGTGAATACAGGAAAGTGAAGGTGCTTACATCTTGGGAAAGGAGACTCAGCTCCCCCGCACCCCACCTCTGCTCTAAGTCTTGAAGAAAATGGGAACTTTGCAGTGCTTCACTGTGCCCCTGACGCACCCTGGGAAACCATGCATCAGATTTCACTGTCAGGGACGCCTTAGGGAAGATTTACCACTGTTTCTTGCAAAAGAAGTTTGTAAAGGCTGTCGGAGCCCTTACCCAGGATGAGAAAGGTTGGTTCATACCCACGTTTGCTATTTCCCTCACGCTCTTTTGCAGAAGAGCAAACTTGCAAACTTGGTGTCCCGTGAGTTAGCACAACTGTTGGAACCTGTCTGGCACGGAGGAGCGACCGTGAGGTTACCGAGAAAGTCACGGAGGGCAGTGAACAACCACGTGAGAATTAGAAATAGCCAACATCTCGTTTCCAATTTACTAAAATCTTACAAATTGCTAAAGGCACTGCCTTTGAGATTTGTATTTTAAAATGTGTATTACTTTTGGTGCTGAGAGGAGGAAGATAATGTTGGCACTAGGGCGGCCACGGAGTGATGGGGGGGGGGGGGGAGCCGCCTTTCTGGTGCCCTGGCAGGGAAGCGCCTCTCCAGACACCGCAGCTCTCTGGAGTTTTTACTGTCGCTTTCCACTTTGAAAGACAACTTTTAAAACTGTTATCCTTTTATTCAAGATTCCAATTTATAAATCTTAATATTTCTCTTGCACACCCAGAAGGTTCCAGTAATTCCTTCGGAGTGTTTGGAATTTAATTAAATAATCTTTTAAACCTTTCATGTTGCATTTATAATTTCAATACATTTATTTGGGGGCTTTCCGTGGTCAGCAACTTCATAATGTGTTTATAATTCTTGTACATCTGCCAATTAAGATTACAAAATCAATAAGTTTAAGTTCTTTAGTTGTCCATAATTGCTCACAATCCAGGTAAAACTAACTTATTCTTCTGAGCTCTAAATCTATTAACCCTTTCTAACTTGATACCTTGATTTGTCAGATATGTTAAAATGCAAAGTTCTTAAATACTGCAGACATAGAACCCCTTCACACAGATATTTTAATTTAACTTAAATGTACAAATAATTTAGGAGATATTTCAGGGTTTATATATTATAAAATTATAAATCTCTTCAATGAGGAAGCATTTTTGAGTCAATCCAATCAGGTTGGTGGTTTTGGCCCAAAGCACTGAGTTTCTTTCTTGTGGAGAGGAGCTCCTGTCAAGGTCTCAGGGTTCCATCCTTTTACTTAGGTGTAATAGATGTGGCACAAAGACTGAGCCCTAATGGCAACTCTGGTGACATATCAGTTTATGTCATAGATAGCTTCCTTGAGTTTAAATCATGTGATTACCTATTTTTCCTTTGATCACTGGAAATCTATAATAATCTGTTCTCCAGCTGGAAGAAGGATGGCTGAGTGGTTAGGAGTATTTGTTGCCATTCTAGAGAACCTGAGTTCAGTTCTCAGCAACCCACAGTAAGCAATGGGTTGGCTTACAACCCATCTGGATCTCCGGATCCCTAATACCAGGGATCTAGCAGCTTCTTCTAACTCAGTGGTTCTCAACCCTTCAGTGGTCACATATCAGATATCCTGTTTATCAGATATTTACATTATGAAGTAACAAGAAAATAATTTTAGGGTTGGGGATCACCACAACATGAGGAACTGTATTAAAGCGTCGCAGCCTTAGGTTGAGAGCCATTGCAAAGTATTCATTAAGGCAGGACTGTTTAAACTAGGGAGAGTCATGTGTGTGTCTGTAAACAGGGAACGAGCCAGGAGGAGCAGAATTTAACTCTGGATCTCCATAAATTACCAGGAACCCAGTTTTGTCAACACTGCTAAATACTCAGCCACATAAATTACAGCTCTGTCACCTGAGCCTGATTAAATCCAAACAGGAAAGTCCTCTCGGTTGTTAGTAGAAAATCTGAATCACTGTTTAGAGGACAGAACACTCTGTGCTTCCACCAGCGGCTGATTTCTTTAGAAAAGTCCACATTTTCTGTCTTTAATCCGCCCATCCAACTTATTTACATTTGAGTATATTAGTTACTGCTCTTAGCAAAAACAACCAACATCTTAGAAGAGTATCAAAAGTTTAATTTGGTGTCATGTCATAGAACAGCCCAATGTGGGTTGGGGGGGATGCTGGGCTCTCCCCAGTACTGTTATTTGGGGACCCAAATTTCTTACATCAGTGTCTTCTGTGGAATCCCGAGTCTCTGCCAGTAGAGGAAGTGGAAACATAAAACATGGAGACCTCCGGAGGGAGTTAGGAGGAGGAACACACCCTTTTATGGTCTTCCTGACCTCTGCCTGTACCCTATTGGCCAGAGTTGAGCTACATGGGCTTGTCTACCCAACAGAAAGTCTATGAATCAGGAGAAGGAGCATTCATCTCCACATTATAATCCAACTACACCTTAATATCCAATGCTTTGTTCAATAATTCTCTAGGCAAACACAAGCATCTAAATACAAATTACTATCATTGATGAGAAACTGGTATAATTTTATCAAATGTGAAGGTCATGGCACAGTGGGATGGGAAAGCAATGTTGCTTCTACTCCTTTGTCATTTAACTTCTGATATACCATGTTTGGGCATCAAACTATAGCCTAGGAAAGGTACTTGCTCAGATGAGCTGTTGGGGGTTTAGAAGATCACCTTTGGCTGAGATGGGGTCTCTGAGGAGAACTTGGATGGAAGGACAATGTCTTGGCTTAAACAAGTTGATTTTGAGGTGCTACCATAAGTTATAGAAGACATGGGTCTGAGGACATCAAGACCTGGTTTGGGGTCCATACTGCTCCATAAGCTAACATGGACAACTTGAACCTGTTAACATCTATAAGCTTCAATTATTTATCTGTGAAATGGCAATGATTAGACCTCGTCTCAGAGTTGCCATGAGAATGATACATATCTCTCTTTCATCAGAAATGAGAGCTTGTGTTGTTAGAGGTCTTCCACTTATTGTCCTGGGCACAGGCAAAGTTCTCAGTGGCAGGCAGTTGTAGGATATTTTAACAAAAAGATTAAAATTATTATTATCCATGAAAAAGATACTTAACATGCCAATAATAATTAAAGTTTGTAAGAAGAAACAGCGTTCCCAAGACCCACAAGAGGGGCTGAGTTTCAAACTAACGCCATCATGAGGCTGTCTAGGGAGCACTCAGTTCTCAGGTGGCTTCTTACTTGGCCTTATGGGATACGTACAAAAGATGAGAAAAAGCCATTAGAAAACTTTTTGCCAGCTCAAAGTGCTAAACCTATAATGTGTTGCCTGCCTTTGGAAATGTACTGACTCAAACTGCATGAATTTTGCTTCACATTTTGCATAAAAATGTAAAATGCATAAGCCATCAGTCAGTGCATTTCTGCAGACATTACCCTGCAATTAAATGAAATCACGAAAACATGAGGATCATTTGCATACCAAATATATAAAAAAGTAAAAAACCACAAAAGGAGTATTAGGTTAAATCCCCACAGAAGCAGACGTTAACTGCTTCACATCAAAGTGGATTTACAGTCTTCTCACAGGGTAGCACTCAGGGTGATAAAGACCAAGTGTTCACACCACTGCCAAGGTGTGGATGCAAAACCATGCCAAAGATGTTGGCTTAAAACAGTGTAAGAAAGAGTTCAAGTGCCATTTTCTAGTGAATCTATAGCCCAGACAGATTTGGGGATCAGCTAATGATATGGACACAAAATCACAGAAAATAAAACTATCGAAGTATTGTTGCAACTGTGTGAAGGCACAGATGTGATCACAGCCAACCTTACATATATGATTATGATTGCCGCAGGAAGACAGAATTCTTTCATCTGCTTAACCTTATAGCCAATAAACACATCTGTGAACTATATAAAACCAGAAAGGATTATGTTGTCCATCAGCATGTCTGGCATTTAGGATTTTGTGTAAGATTGAATTCTGAAGGCACAAATGCAGTCACTGGAGCACATGCTGGGCTCGTTAGCCAGAGTAAGGACTTGGTGCCAAGCTGTCAATCAGCAAACCACTTTCTCCATTAAGAGAGAAGTCAGTGGAATATTGAAATTCATGGATCTGAAATTCAACAGAAAGGTCATTTAAATGGCTTTATAATTTTAGACGGCTAGTCATTGGAACTGGATATTGATAAAGGATTAGAAAAGAATATTGCCCCATATTCTATATAAAAAGCTAAGATGACAACCTGGCTTCCTAGGGGTACTCTGAAATGCCCTCTGCTATTTCCCCACAAAGAACGGAAACTACCCTCTTGTGCCATACTCCTTGCAAGTGGCATATCATCAACTCAAGCGTGTCTGTCACATGAAATTTCTTAAATATTGGTAGAACTGATGTTCAGTGTGAGCAGGTATAGTTTTTGTTTAATTGTGACCATAGAACGACGTCTCTGTTCGTCATCCAGCTGTGTCCCTACCCCTGGGAATAACATGTGGGTCCTCAGAATTTTTTCTTCTTTTATGTTTGACTTAATTATATTTGTTGAAATGAGAGTTTATATGTAACAGTCTAATAATAAATGGATTTAAAGATTAAAAACATAGATATTGTATGTTTTGTCTTTGTTTCAGTTTTTTTCTGAAGCAGGGTTTCATGTAGCGTAGGCTAGCCTAGAATTCCCTATGCAGCCAAGGGACTTCTAACGTTGAACTTCTGACCTTTGTGTCCCTACCTGGGATTAAACGCATAGATCACTGTCCTATTCATGACCTACTGGGGGTTGAACCCAGAGCCTTGTATATGGTAGGAAAACACTCGACAGGTGAACTACATCCCCAGCCCTTGTTTTGATTTTAGAAATTTATTTTTATTATCCTAAAAGAAGTACTGATCTCTAACAGACTGAAATAAACAAAAAGAGAAAGATTCTTATGACATTTTTGAAACTGCTACTTTAGAGGGTCAGCCTGATACAGGGATCCATAAGACCAAGGAGACATGCTTATCCAGGACCCACAGTTACGCTCATAAAAACATTGACCTAGGGCAATGGGTAAGTTTAAACTCCAGAGTTTAGATGGTGCAAGGAGAGAAGTAACTGCCACACACGTGTTCCTCTGACCTCTAGACCTCTACACACAGCAACACAAAGACATGAGTGAGAGAGAGAGAATCCCAGACCCAAAGACACTGTAGTATGTAGGTTGTATGTGCACAAACTCCTCACAGTGTGAATAGCTCCAGGGGCTAGGATCCAGCTCCCACAGCATAGAATTCTAACATTCTAAATCAGAACCGATTGTTTTTCAAGGCAGGACGATAGGATATATGGAATGGCCAGTAGCACTGCTCCTAATGTGGACTGTTCTGGACACTGGTACAGGGCACTTCAGCTGGTATTTTGTGCCGACTCCCAGAACATTAGAGAAGCACCTGTCCTGATGTTTGTCCAGGTGTTAGCCACAGTGCAGCCTGACAGGGCAGCCCACGAGTGGAGGATACATGAACTAAGGACGGGCAGGGCACATGGAGATGCAGAGTTCTACATACAAACTACATGTTTGCATCCCGGAGTAGTGCCTTCTAGGAGGAGAACTTGGGTCTATCTTTCTGTATCTCAACTTTCTCATCTGTGAGCTAGAGATGTTCACTCAAAGCGTTCCTAAGGGAACTGTCTTGAAGATCAGACAAACTCATCTAGTGAAGCCAACAGAACAAACCTGGCATACAGTGAATTCATGCCAAGAAAGTGACCAAGTTACCGAGGATGGACCACAGCACAGGTAGCGTTGGTGCTTACGGAAAGCTCAGGAAGCAATCTGGAAAACAATGAGGGCACAGAGAGACTCCTCCGCTCCCAACGCGGCGCCGGGCGGGGGGAGGGGGGAGACTTGGTATACAAGGATGGATTTGAGAAGGACCCTGAGAGTGATACGGAAGAACAAGTAATCGTCCTCCACACAGCAGAAAGGTCAGACCCGAGAGGTCCTGTGTAAGCCTTCTGGAGACATAGACAGGAAATACCTTTAAAGGATAGTTCAATCCACCGGAAGTTAGCCAGAGAGTGGGCAGATGCGACTCTCTCTAGTTTACCTCAGTCATTCCAGTAGAAACTACACCTCCAAAAAGCAAGTTGACAGTGTAAGGAATGAGAGATATAAAACAGTAGCTGGAGGGGATGCAAGGTGGAGAGTTCTTTCATGTTGAAGGAGACACGGGCAGACTTGTTGCTGAGAGAAAGAAACTGGTGGGGAAAAAGGGATGATTAATGGGGCAGGAATCTAGGCGCATGGGAGGAGACCCAACCAAAGAAAAAGACCTGGGAGTCAGTATTAACCATGCGTGGGGTGGAAGAAAGCAGGACAGTCACTGAGGATAGAGAGGAATTTGGAGATGTGTTAAGTTGAAGCAGTTTTTAAACACAGCCAATGTGTTAGGAGCAAACTTTTCTCCTCATTGTGGTAAATAATCTAAATTTGCTTGCCCACTCTGATTAGCTTGTCGCCCCACACCATGGAGCAGGGTACCCACTATAAGCTGGAGACTAATTTAGCTCCAGTGGTCTGTTTTTGCACAAACCACAAACTGGAGATGGCTTTCATCTTTTTTACTTTTACACATGACAATTGCTAGCTTAATCCCTTTTACTACCCAGGGGCATTAAGTACATTCACAATGGCATGAAACCATCACTGCTACCGGCTCTAGAATGCCACCATCTCAAACAGAAACCTTGTGCCCAGAAACAAGAACTCAAGGTTCAACTCCTGCTCCTGTCCTGTTCTTCCATCTCTATGTGTCTACATGTTCTGGGTTCCTCACATAGGTGGGGTGATAACACACTGTCTGCACTCTCATGTCTGTTTACTTCACTTACCAGCATGTTTCTAAGCTTCATTCATGCTGTGGAATGTGCCAGAATATATATATATATGTGAATATGAGTAATAATACTCACATATCTGAGCATATATTATAATACTCATATATGGGTGATATTCTTTCTAATTTTTTAATCCTTTTTACTGTTCAGGGGCTTTAAGTACATCCACAAGGGTGTGAAGCCATCATACTACCTGTCTCCAGAATGCCATTTCTTTCTTCACGTATTCATGTGCTCAGAAATATTTGGGCAATTTTCACTTTGACTTAATTGTGAAGAAAGCTGCTGTGAACATTGGCCATGACCTTTGTTTGAGCCCTTGCCTTCGGTTGACTAGCATATGTATGTCGGGGCCACATCACACACTAATTCTAAATTTAACCTCTTGAGAAACAGCAAACTGTTTTCATTGCAAATGGACCAATGAAATAGATCAATGCAAAGTTCCGTTTCTCTACGTCCACACTGCTTGTTATTTTTCTCTTTAGTTTTTGGTTGTGACAACAGTCTCCCCAATGGATGTGAAGTGGCGACCTGTTGTTCTCTAACCCTGGCAAAACATGCACAATGTGACATTTGCCATCTGCAGCATTTGAAGATGTGCAGCACAGCAGCATTAGCACAGTCAGAGATTTACTGAAGGAATATCATATCCACATCTGATTGCACAAACCCATGCAACGTAACAAGGCCAACCACAGCACAGATTCTACATTGGCTCCCACATGGCTGCGCTTGTCTGGCTTGTCTCCCAGTGGTGCATACAAGCTAGAGACCATGTTTCTCCTAGTGGGCCTGTTTTTGTACAAACCTGTCCAGGACTCCCTCATCTTAACCTCCATTCTTGCCTACTCTCAACTCCCAGCAATAATTAGTCTATCAAATTTTTTTGTCTTTATGAATTTGACTGTTCTTTATGAATTTGATTTAGAATCTTGGGATCCTACATAGTGTATCATTTATGACTGGCTATTTCACTTTAGACAGTGTTTTCAAACTTCATCTACGTCACGGCACATGGTACAACTTCCTTTTAGGAATGAGTGATAACTCACATATGTACACACACTACATTATAAGTATGTATATATATACGCACATATATATATATACTATATGTACATTTTACTTCTCTGTGGAGAGGCATTGTGCTGTTTCTGCCTTTGGCTACTGCGGCTGTACTGCTATGAGCATGGATACTTGGGAATGGGACCAACTTCTTGTTCTCAGTTTTTCTGACTTGTGCTAGCAGGAGGGTTATTGAGTATATTATTTTTAATAAATATATATAATATAGTTATTAATATTTTATATTATTTTGAAGTATTTGAAGAATCACTACACTTTTAATATTTTAGCTTTCTACCAATAATGAAGTTGCATTCTCACTGGCACCGATAGGACCCCCCATCCCAGCCATGTCAGGTGGAATTTCATTATCATTTTCATTTACACTCTCCCATGTCTACTATACTTGGCATATTTTCTTGTGTTTATTGGTCATTTGCATATTTTCTTCAGAAAAAAAGTTTAGTTAAGTCCTTTGCCCCTTTTTAATCAGGTTGTTTTACTATTGTTATTATTGAATTTTAAGCATTCTTTATATTCTGGGTATTAATATCTCATTAGAGACGTAATTTGCAGCTTTCTCTCATTCTGTCATCTGCCTTTTATCTCCGTTGGCTGTACATGTGAGATCTATGAGTTTTTATGTGCTAGATATGAGCTATTTAACTCCCTTTCATAATTTTGTCCTGCTCAAGGGGGCCTCTGTCATCTGCAACAAAGAAACTGATTTCCACCTGCAATTGAGACAGTTACAGCTATAATTAGTATGTCCTTAGAAGTTAGTGTTTTGAGAGACACTCTCAACATTGTGATTTTCTTTCCTCCCAACTATCTTTACTGCCTGGAGACTTCTAATATCTGTAAAACTGGTTTTAATAATCTGTCTATAGTTTGGTGGATACAATGAAGATTATCCAAAGAATAGACACAGGATGTGAACACAAAAAGGAGATCCAGAGTGAGAAATGGTTGCTGGAAAAGTACATTTCACTACAAGAATCCCATCCCCACCCCCATCCTCACCCCACTCCCATCCCTGCCCCAGCATTACAGTGCTATAACCAGATTGTACAACGCTAAGAAAGAGAAGATTTAAGCCCTAGAAGTCTGTTGCTGTAGGGCACCTTGACGGGAGGAAGGCCTGTGCCACAGACGCAGTGGTTGGTTGACCATGGAGCTACCAGAGAGGAGATGGAGGGGAGGATGCTTATGACCAGAAGGAATTCAGATTCTCATCTCAGTTACTCCACTTTCCTACTGAGTATGTGCTTCTCTCAGAGTCACTCCTGCTTCCAACCCATAATTAAACTCTTTAAAAAATTAAAGTTCTCTGATTAGAAAGCTCGCTTTATTGTTTTGCATGCTTGCAATCTTCCCCACGCTGCCATGTGGGTGAGTAACAGTGACCTCATCGCAGAAACCCAGCTCTGACATGACCTCTGTTACAGCAACACACAGGCTTTTCTGGCCCTTCCTCCTTCCCCTCGACCGTTTGCCTCTCTGTTAAGGACGTTGCTCTTATGTTCCTAATGTAAGCATATTGGCCCCTTGGAGAAAGAAACTATTCCTGCCTTGTGTCCATCTCTCCCATAAATAAAATGTTTTCTTCAGTCTCACTCCATGTAAGGGAAGTCGGGAGAGGGACATGAAGAAAGGGACTTACACTGGGGAAAAGTAAACACACATCCTAAAAGCTCACAAGACGATTCCTAAAGAGATCAGAACCAAGTCACAGGAAGACCCTGAGTCGTGTGGAGACAGCGGCAGACATAGGCTAAATGCTGACTTCAGAGAAGGCACCGGGCAGAGTCCTCACCCACTAGACCATGTCACCTGGGCCACCGCCCTTTGGAGGCAAAGAACAGCCTGTGTAATTTGTGCCAAACCAGCTAATGACAAGTAGCATCAGACATCTGAGAAATAATTAACTGCTTGCCCTTTGTTTTCAGCCTACAATTAAGCAAGTGCAGATGTAATTATTTGTGAATGTAATTTTTCCAACGACAAATAATTGTGGCTAAAGAACTACCTGAAAGGGAGGTGTAATTGGACCCTCTTTAATAAGCTGGTGCTTAAAATATAAGTTGGCATATGATTTGATTAGTGGAAAACACTCATGGCTTCTTTATTGCATTTTTCTGTTTAACAACTGCTTTCCCTAGCTCACTTGTGGTCTCACTGCAGCCTTGTCAGCAGAGCCCTACGCAATGTCACAGCACAGAGGAGACAGCCAGGACACCTGCGCAGACCTCGTGAGTGCCCTACAGTCAGCACAGAAGAGGCACAGATGAAAGATCCAAACTTTGAAGTATGCAAATTACTATGTCCTGCTTGAAATATCAAGGTATGGCAAAATAAAACCAGTGCCTGGCATCAGAGGACACGGTCAGTCACCTCTGGTTGACACTGGTGAATCTTCTTCACTCTGTCCAACCTCATCCTTTAAGTGTGACTTCACTCAGGCTCTGAGTGCTTGTGCCTTCCTTTTTGCTTATCTGTCTGTCTTGCCGGTCTTGTAGGCTGCCGGAGGAAAACACTTATGACTTTTGCATCATTTCTTTTCCTTGGCGCATTTTCATCTCTGCAGATAGAAAAACCACTAAAATTGGTCTCAGCCAAACAAAACAAAACAGAACAGAGTAACTAGTCAACAGAAGGACCTCTGGAAAGATTCAGTTTCTTTCGGATCATGTGCTTCCTCCTTTGGTGATCTGGCCTCCTCTCCTTTGCAAAGGAGTGCTCTCCAGGTAAAAGGCAGTATAAACTGATAGTCCTTCCATTGTCCTGCCTGGGCTTTAATCAAGCCCCACCGCTTACCTAGAATAAATTGCTTAAGTATGTGTATGTGCGCGCGCGCGCGCGTGTGTGTGTGTGTGTGTGTGTGTGTGTGTGTGTGTTTGTTGTATGTGTACAGGTGTACATATCTGAGCATGTAATTGGAGGCCAGAGACAACTTTGGTTGTTGTTCTTTGGGAGTTGTCTCTCATTATCCCTCACTGGCCTGAAACTTATCAAGTAGGCCAAGCTGGCCAATGAGCCTCAGGGGTTATCTGTCCCTGTCTCTCCAGCACTGGGATTACAAACATAGGCCACCATGCCTGGCTTTTTCACCTGGGGATTGAACTAAGGCCCTCATATTCCAAGGCAAGCATGTTATTGACTGTTCTCTCTCTACTATCCTATGTAAGCTCTTTGAGTCTTTGTTTTCTCTCCTGTAAAACAGAGACAATAGCAATACCTACTCACTTTATAAGACTGTAGTAAACAATAAGCACTCTAACATATGTAAGGAATTTACAACAGGCTTGACACATAAAATGAGCTCCGTAAAGGTAAGCTTTATTAATGCTGAAAGACAGGTGTGACACAGGCAACGACAGGCAACTATCAGTCCGACTCAGTGACCCTGCCACAGCTTAGAGTCACCTGGCAGGAAAGCCTGAGTGAAAACTCTCTTACCTAGGCTGGGTTGGCCGGTAGGCGTATCTGTGGGTGATTGTTGTCAGGGTCCATGTGAGGGGACCAACAGGCAGCACTGGAACTCATGGAACACACGCCTAAGTGAGCCTAGGAGAGGCAAAGCCCCAAGGACTGTGTGTCCTGAAGACCTCATGCTGCTACTGAGCAGAGCTCTGATTGTTGCCTCCACAGTCACCACACCCCTCATAATCTATGGGTTGTATAAAAACTCTCAAGGGGTCTTTAACCCCTTACTGGGCAGTGTTACTGGTATTACAATAATAGAGATTGACTTTTTCCAAGCATTGCTGCTGGAACAGATTAATGATTCAACCACCACCCTTGGAAAGAATTTAGATGTGTAGAGTTGTTAGTAAGTTTAGGTTAAGGTGCTTTTATTAATGACCTTGGTATAGAAAATCTTGGGGAACAATTTAAAGTTTAGAAAGACACGCTTTAGTAGTGGAGCAAGGGACTTGTTGCGGTTAGGGAACAAGAACAATGGCGACCTAACAATTTCTGGCTGATGTGCCTTTCTTGCTAGGATAGGTTGGTGACCAAAGATGATAATTATTTCCTTGTGCCCATTTCTGCCCTCAGCTTTCTGATATTGAAAAAAAAAACTGTCAATGAGTGGGTACGCACCCTGAGGTTTTAAAATAGAGCTGACTGTTTTTCATATATAAAAGTTTAGATTTGTGATTCTTTTAAGATATTTTTATAAGATTGTCTTTTGAGAAAAATAATAAAATAATTGATCCTTTCTTTGAAACCATAAAATGCAGCCTGCTAGTAAGAATGGAGCAAGAAAAATGCCTTGCTTGCTTACACTCTATTAATGTATAACAAGCTACTTGGATTTGAATATATGTGGGTTCTTGGAGATAATTTGTTTTTCACCTATAATATGTAAAATGTTTAATCATGTAGGGGATATAGAAAACATCTTTACAAGGTTAAACTAATATTCCACAACATAAACAAATGCAACACATCTTCACATAGTTAAACAAATATTCTGTTTAATCTACCTCATTCCTTCAATCTACCTCAAAAAAGAGAAAGTCTTTTTCGAGAAAGAAAGAGAAAATTTCTGTGGACTGACTTAAGGGGTAAAGAGTGGCATTTATGGGCAAATATCCTAAAACCCCAGGTTTGAGGCCCGCTTCTCCAGCCAGTTCTGCACCCTGTGGTCCTTTCACCCTTTGTCCTGTCTCTTAATCCATCTGCTTCTTTCCGACTGCCTCACCTCTGGTCATTCAAAAAGGGATATTTATTTGTTTGTTTGTTTGTTTGTTTTCCAGAACTGGATAGAAAATTAAGAGGTCTTCCTAATTTTCTTCCTAATATTCCCCCTGTCGCTCTTCAAACACACTGCATGTGTGCTCACGTTCACTAGTAAATACCAAATCCGTTTTATTTAGTTCTCCTTAAAAAGCTGTTTCTGGACATAACTATCTTATTTTTTTTTAATTGTCTTATTCTTAAGAGCTTTAGATACAGTCATTATTGGGTCAATAATTGTATTTTTAAAAAAATTGGGCTGTTAGCAAGTAGAGTGTGTGTCAAGCTTCCCTCTATATCTGGTCTGTCACATATTCCTCTATGTCCCTACTTCTTTTGTTTTTTTTGTTTTGTTTTGTTTTTGATTGGTTTGGGGACTGGATCTCTATATATGACCCTACCTGTCCTGGAACTCTCTCTGTTGATCAAATTGGCCTTGAACTCACAGAGATCTGCCTCTTCTACTCCTGAGTGCTGGGACTAATGCTATGGGCCACCATGCCCAGCTGGTTCCTAATTCTTTTTCTGTCTAGGGTGCCTGAATCAGAGGTTAGGGTCAGCTGCTCAGACTGCCACCCACAGCGGGCTAAGACAGGCCCCACTCAGGTTTCATGGATTCTTTGTCTTCCCAGGGTCTGCTTCCAAGCAGAGCAACTTAAAAGTCCTTACTCCTCAGTCCCTTGGCCTTAAATGGCTCCACAGGTTTTAAGATGTTTCAAACAGCCACCTGTGCTGGGCGGTGGTGGTGCACACCTTCAGCACTCGGGAGGCAGAGGCAGGCGGATCTCTGCAAGTTTGAGACCAGCCTGGTCTACAGGGCAAGTTCCAGGACAGTCAAAGCTACACAGAGAAACATCATCTTGAAAAACAAAACAAGCAAAAGCAAAAACAAACAAACAAAGAGGCAGGTGGATCTCTGTGAGTTCAAGGTCAGCCTGATCTACAGAAGGAGTCCCCATCCCCCAGGAACTTCACAGAAATGTATTCTCAAGTTCACCCTCAACCTACTGAACCTGCTGGATTGGAAATTCTGGGGATGGAACTTCAACAATCCCTTGGGTTAATTCTGAAGCCTGGGTTGAAATGCCCTGGCTTGTAGCACCTTCACTAGAGGATGGGGCAATTTATACATTTCTGAGCTGGTGTCTTGGTATCTGGTCACAAGGGTCGTTGTGTGGCCATTGGTCCCTCAGTCACTTCTCTTTGCAGATTTCCCAGTTTTCATTTGATAAGGGCACCCTGACTGGGTGACCAGGTTCATCTTTCTGGCGTAGGAAGGATCTTGCCCTTCTCTCGATGGACAGGTGTTTCCCAAACTCTGAGTGAAAGGAAGTCACAGCTTGAGCTGCAGACCTACAAAGACACTGTCCCCTGTTGTGCATTTCTCTTCCCCAATCTCACAAAATAAGATTTTAAAAAGGATGGCTCCCCACCGCAAAGGCCAGGTACCATAGTGGTACATGCTCTAATCCCAGAACTCAGAAAGTGGAGGCGCGGGGATCAGAAACTCAGGAACAGCCTTGACTACATAGCAAAGGCCAGCATGGGCTATGTGAGACCCTGTCTCAAAAAAGTTAAGAGTCATTCTTTTTAGACATAACAAAAGAGAATGTGTTCTTTAACCATTCCTGGTTTTCTCACGGTGTAAAGATTGTTTGGAATTGGAGGAATAAACTATTTCTCTGAAGGGCTTTCTTTTACCTATATTGTGGGGCAAGATCCTTTCTGTAATGTAGGTTCTATGGCCTAGGTTCAGGCAAGATAGGCTAAAGTTTTTTTTTTTTTTTCCCGGCCAACACTTATAGGCAAAGTTGGGGAAATAAGAATATTGGATGGATTTTAGCCCTTAGCTTTTGACAGAGATTCTGTTTTCTGCAGCCCACTTTTGGAAGAGAAATTCTGATCCTTTAGGCTTGTCTCTGAGAAGAATGGGGTTGGAAACAGGATGTCGTGGGGCCAGCAGAGGCGCTTCCTATGGGGCACCCTTTTCTGAGGTCCAGCAGATGCCTGCTTGACAGAAACCTTGCTGAGTAGAGCAAGCCTTTCACAGCTTAGAGAGGTCAGCAGAGTGAATCCTCACAGTCCCCAGGAGCCACTCTGAACTGCCTGGCCTGACCATGAATGGCTTCTGCTCCAGGAGGGATGGACTTCTAGGTATGCCCAGCTGTGTGTGACTCTCCATCCTGTGAGCTTGCTAAAGTTAAAAATGTATCCCCAGGACATAATTTATGTTATCTTATTCCAATTACATCCCTGACCTCATCGACTTTATTGAATAAAAGCTTCATGGGATTCATTCCTTTTCTCTCATTTCTCACTTTCTTAGAAGACGATTGAATAGCCGAAGAGAAATAAGCATTAAATTGGGGTGATTAGAAGTATGCTATTATGGAATGAGAATTTTCAACATCTACCCTAAAAGTAGCATTGAAGCGATCCAGGGACCAATATTTGAGTTATTAATCCTACTTTCCAAGACTGGCTTAAAGGTTAAAAAGCCCCAAGTCCTTTAAATACTTCAAGTATCATGACTTCCAAGACCCTGCACCTCCCAGTCACCCTCTCAGGTGAGTTAATCATTGAAGGGGAAAAAAGGTTTGGAAACCTGTTAAAGAAAAGAAAGAACAGGGAATATCTTTTCTTCAACCATCATAGGGCTCATGTTGCCATCTCTATAAAAGAAAGCAGATCAATGAGAGGAAAGCAAGATAAATTTATTTATGCAAAAATATTACATGATATGGGACCCTTCTGAAATGAAGAGTGAACACCCAGGGAAACTGATTTTACAGACACTCATGCAAAAATGTGACTCCAGGACACAGAATGTGGTGTGAGGGCCATCCACTGGAGGGTTTTCCAGGCCTGTCTCTACTCTGGGTGTAGAATAGGCTGCACTCCTCGGCACTGAGGGCTCCATGAGCTATTATCAGGAGAAAAGGGCCAGAGAACTTTTTGTATGAATTCAAAGGAGGAAAATGGAGGTCAGAGAGCAACCTTCTTGATTCTGCTGTTTTCCATTTCCCACAGTATCCTCTCTGCTGTGTGTCATGGTGTGAGCACTGACAGCAGCACAGACTTTAAGACAGCTAGGTGTTGCTTGCTCAGAGTGAGAGGGTAATGAGAATATGAAAGGAAGAAGGATTCTTGTTGTAGTGAGTGCAGAGTGGTCAAGGGGAGGAGGGGTTCACACTAAATTGATTCTTAAATGTGGGTTACAACCGCTCTAGGAGTTGAACGACCCTTTCACAGGGGCCATATATCAGACACCCTGCATCTCAGATATTTACATTATGATTCATAACAGCAGCAAATTTACAGTTACGAAGTAGCAACCAAATAATTTTATGATTGGGGGTCACCACAACATGAGGAACTGTGTTAAAGGGTCGCAGCATTAGGAAGGTGAGAACCACTGACGTAGTGCAATCTTACTAGAACTGGGCTAGACAGGCAAAGACAGGAGGAGGAGAGCCAAGGTGGAGGCCAGGCTGAGAAGAGTCTCCAGAGGAGTCCACTAAAGTTTGGTTAAGGAGGGAGTCTTTGTCACAATGTCATCATTTTAAAAGTGACTCTGGGACATGATCTGAGCAATGTGGGCTACACAGAAATTGCTCTTGAGGTAGATGATGAACTTCTTTAGCATCTGGCTATGGTCGACATTAGGTTGTTGTGCGACCACAGAGTTTGGTACAGGCCGTACATGACGAAGGGGGTAGGCAAACTCACTCTTTCTGATTTCTCCATTGCCTTCCCAGTCAAGGCGTATTCTCTAACCCAGACCTGAGCAACCTCCAATTGCTATGGAATAAAATCCATCCACATCAGCACACCATATAAACCCATCACAATGAGCTCAGAGAGTTGGAATTTCTCCAAATTTAAAAACCTCAAGCTGTAAACCCAAGAAGGTCCTTTCTGAAGTAGAATCCTGGACTGGCTCTAGAGAACCTTGATACAATCAATACCTGAGAACCATTGGTTTGGTGGGCACACCATCGATTGCTTTTATACAGTTTTCTCAAAAAACAAAAACAAACAAAAACTCTTTTTAAAAGTCTCAGTTTTAAAGATTTGAGTATTTATTTATTGGCCAGAATCACTTTACTGGTGGAGAGCACTCAGTGAGAAAACAAAAAAGAAAGTGAAAAATGGGGGGAAAAGTGAAAGGATTCAATGGTCTTACTGAACTATTTAACATGAGAAAGTATGTCATAAAAGACATCTTTTTCTTTTTGATTGTGGCCAGTTACTACTGTTCTGTTTTGAGTGATGACTTATAGACACAGTGCAATAGCTAGGTGTTAATAAAACTCATTGCCAAGGCTAAAACATAGATGTTTCTCCTCTTCCTTCTCTGTTTCTTTTTTTCTTTGAATACAGAAGAGCGAGGACAGAGAGAAAAGGGAAAAGTGATTACCGTACCCTCACATAGACAGCTATTTTAAAATGTAATTACACATTTGGCAGATGTCTCTATTTTATTGCCTAGAGGCAGTCATGTTTGCATCAAACACTTCAATGCAGGATGTTATAGACTCTTTGGGCTGGTCAGAGCGTGGCCTAAAATGGACTAAAAAAATCATCTTTGGACTTGCACTCCGAACCTTCCTTCTACCTTGCTCTGCCCCAGCTTTTTGGTGGGGTGATACTGTGAGTCTTTTGATCACCTTTCTCCATTAAGCATCTTTGTTTTTCAATCTCTGGGTCCATAGGGCCAGATCATGGTAAAGCTGGCCTCCCAGGACCAGTTTGCCCTGAGTGCACGGACTACTAAGTCTCCAGTCATTCAGGAAGTGGGGGAGGGAGAAGGGGGCGCAACTGTTGTTCACCCAGCAGGAGCATTCACTATCCAAGCAAATAAGGCTCTCCTGGGGGTTCCCAAAACCCGTGAGTCACAACCAAAGGCGAAGCGGATTGTGAAATCTACCCTCAAGTGCTTTTAGAACAAGAGGTCCATTTTCACATTTGCTTCCAGATTCCTGAACTCAAGTTTCATTCTCCTGAAATCTGAGCTGGCGGTAAAAGGAGCAGAAGTGGGTGCATTAGGAGCCAACCCACTGGCTCATAATCAGCATTTTCTCTTAGAAACAGGAACAGCAGGAAGGGTTTGTGTTCCACTCACCAAGCAGCTGTGCGAACATTTCAAACAGCTGGGTCTGGCGGCAGCAGTAGATGCTTAGCATTGGTCATTTCCGGAGCTAAGTTAAACACTCCAGGCTTGGTCATACACAGCGGTGGTGAGGAAGCAGGCTCCCCACCTACAGAGGTGAAACTTGCCCCGTTTAACAAACTACCTAAAGGGGGTGGGGAGAAAGTTAGGTATTAGCTCTTCAATGCTGTAGCAGGCACTTACCTGAAAGCACTTAGCTGTTGACCCACTTTTACCACAGTAATGATTTTATTTAATGGTGTCTGCAAAGTTTAAGTCTGCAGTAGGAAAGATTCAACTCGTTTGCGCCATCATTAGGGAATGAGAGTCTGGCATTTAGGACTGAAAGCTCCACTGTGAAGAAGCGCTCTTTGGGTTTTCTTCCCTGAGGCCCAGCAGGACTCCAGCATTCAAGAACCAGGAATGAGTAAGTCAGTGCCGTTGCCAAAGGTCAGGAAATAAAGCACCTGTGCAAAGCTCTCCCCTTTTGCTTTAGAAGTTGATGTTTCCACAGCAAAACTGAGGTAGGAACATTTTCCAAAAGGGGAGAAAGAAAAACATTCGCCCTTAACCGGAGCATTAGACAAGTCCAGCAGTGAGTCAGCAGGAGAGCTCATAACCAACGCTGAGGAAGACCTGGGAGGCAGGTCCACAGAAGGAACCAGGAGCAGTCAGTTCAGACTGGTGCAAGAAAGTGGCTTTAGGAACAGCAGAAATGGAAAAACATAGATCCCGTGGCTTCAAACTGGATCACAGAGGAAAAATAAAGTTGTGCACAGAACGTTTTGTCCACATGGCACAGCACTCTTGAGAGTTTGTGGAGGAGACAGGAGCCATCAGTGCTTCTTTGGGGGCCACGTGGACAGTGTCCTAGATGTCCATAGGGAAGCCCATCAGTAGGATCCTCAGATATGGTACCTCAGACACAGATGCTATTAGAAGCCATAACAGCAATACACATTTTTGCCTCCCTCGGGCCTCGATCCGCTGCTCTGCACAGGGATGGCTACTTCTTTTCCTTCATTGTTACAACCCACTAATTTGTTACAGCCACCAGTCTCTTGCCACCATATTGCTCAGCTCAATTGCCTTCATAACTTTTACCACTTGACACGAGGGAAATCAGGCTTCTGAAGTACGGCAGGTTTCTTTTCATCTAAGGTCTGCATGACCTTGGAGACCAGGTCATCAGTCATCGGTCACCAAAGCAACCCTGGGCTGATGGACTCTGATGTGTAAGTGGCAGCTTAAGAGATGGGGAGAAAGCAGAGTTCCTGTACGGCGAGAGAGCAGGTGCTGAGAAAATGGTTGCGCTGAGGTCGGTGTCCCCATATGGGAGGGGAGTTGGCCCACCCACAAGGAATCCATGCACCATAGACATCTGGGCTGGAGTTCCGGTCACTGCCTCTTATACAGCTTCCAGGCAGTTGTGTAAAAGAAGAAAGATAATCAGACCCTCAAACACTCCTGACATTTCTGGATTCTAACCAGGACAGAACCAAAAACATTACTAGCTTCAGGTCAAAGATGGAGAAATTGAGGGCCCTGTCCCTCGCTGGCTTCAGTCTCCTGTTCCCATCAAGACAGCCTGGGTTTGTCTTTAGTGATGATCTCTGATCTAACTATTCACACTCTGCCTCTCTAGTACTGACAAATAGTTTTGGGTTTTTCTTTTTTCTTCGTTTCTTTCCTTTTCTATTACTATACAAAGAATGGTACCCACATGTGCACATATTCCTGGGGGTGTGCATATGGAGGTCAGTGGTCAGTGTTGAGCACCTTTTCACTGTCCACCTTAGTATTGGTAAAAGGGTCTCTCACTAAACCTGGAGTTTGTGTAGACTGGCTGCTCAGGAAGCCCTAAGGATCCTTCTGTCTCCATTTCCCCAGTGCCACAGCTACAAGCAAACATGCCACGCCCAGCTTATGTGGGTGGTGGGGATCAGACTGAGGTTGTCAGGTCTCAGTAATAAGCCATTTCCTTAGCACTGCCTCTCTCTCTCTCTCTCTCTCTCTCTCTCTCTCTCTCTCTCTCTCTCCTTATAATTATTTCCTAGGTCTAGAAAACATTCAGTGGTTAAGAACACTGCTGCAAAAAAAAAAAAAAAAAAAAAAGAACATTCTTCTAGAGTCTAGAGGACTTGGGTTTGATTCCCAGCACCCAATTTGTGGCTCACGATCACCTGTAACTCCAGTTTCAGGGGATCCAACACCCTGTTCTAATCACCACAAATGTCAGACCCACCCATCCATGGTGCCCAGACAAAATACCCATACATATAAAATAAAATAAACTTTTTCAAAACTTTAAATTATTTCCTAAACAATTTAGTATTGATGTAGGATATCCTTCTGTATATGTGTTGTTTTCATTGGTTGATAAATAAAGCTGGTTTGGCCAATAGCTTAGCAAAGTAAAGCTATGTGGGAAATCCAAACAGAGAAAAGAGAGAGAGAGTGGACTGAGTCAAGGAGACACCATGTAGCTGCTGAAGGAGAAAGATGCCAGAACCTTACCAGTAAGCCACAGCCTTGTGGCGATACACAGATTAATAGAAATGGGTTAATTTAAGATATGAGTTAGCTAGGGATATGCCTGAATCATTTGCCAAACAGTGTTGTAATTAATATAGTTTCTGTGTGATTATTTGGGTCTGGACAGTCAGAAAATAAAAGCACAGTCTCTGTCTACAAATGTGCTAAGCCATTGACCAAAACAGCTTTGTTCATCAAGCACTAAAAACAGCACATATACAGAAGGGCACCCACATCACAGGACAGTGAATGACAGCTACTTACACTCCATTTACATTGTCATTCTGAGTCCTAAGAATTCTAGAGGCAATTTAAAGTGTATGGGTGAAGCCGAGCATGACGCTGAATTCCTGTAATAGGAGGAGGAGCCAAGAGGATCAAGCCATCCTTAACTACCTGGTAAGTTTGTGGCCACCTGGGACTACATGGCTACATGAGACATTGTAAAAAAATAAATAAAATAATAATAATAATAATGATAATAATAATAAATGCAAAGACAAGACAAAACAAAAACAAACTAAATAAATTAAAAGAAATTTAATGAATAAATTTATTAAATTATAGGTTTAATAAATAAATTTATTAAATTATACATTTAGTAAATAAATTTATTAAGTTATAGGTTTAATAAATAAATTTATTTAGTTATAGGTTTGATAAATATATTAAATTATGAATTTAATAAGTAAAATTAAACATGAAAAGCTAAATAAATAAGAGTAATATTCAAATAAAGAGGATTGTGTAGACTGAATGCATGTATGTGATATGCAAATATGAAAATATGCTTAAAGGACTTTAGAATATGAGATGTTGGCATCTTCCAGAATTAATCTCCTGAGGACCCCAAGGGAAGATTATTTATGGGCAAGTGCTGAAATAATAAGATGAAAGGCTGTAGATGTAAATGAAAGAGATGGGAAAAGAAAACAGGAGAAGGTCTAGACCTTATTCGTCTGTCATGGGTCCTCACACCTCCTCCAGCTTTGGAAACAGCTCAGTCAACATGGCTTGTGCTCCCTGTAAGGGTCCTTCCCTAACCACCAACCCCCCAACAACAGTCTTGTTAGAGAGTCTGTGGGAGAAGGCTTAGATTGACAAAACTGCAAACAACCTAAGACTGCCAATCAGAACGTCACCATTCACAGCTGCCACAGGACGCCACTTTCCGCCCCTTTCCCTCCCACACGTCTAACTTTCCCACATTCCCACTCCTCACCATTTATCCTTCCCTTTGAGAGCAAACCAGCTCTGTCTTAAGTCTTCCAGTTTTGTGTAACAGCAGGCTATTTCCACTGTTGTGAAAAGGCATTAATTTCCCATACAAATGTTTGGGAAAGACATCCATATGCATAAAAATAAATTAGAATGAATTTCTGTTGCTTGAAGAAACAAATGATGCCCAGTTGCTGGGTTCCCTTCCTTATGGGGCTGCAGGAGATCATATACAGTTGATGCACCGAGCAACTCTGCCAATGGACCAACTAGTTCGCTTCCTGTGCCGGTGTTCTGTTGTGTGACCTCATCTCTCCTAACCTCGCCTCTTTGCCTACACAATGAAGTGTAGCTTTTGAGTAATAAAGATTGTATCTTCAATAATAAAAATAATGTCCTAGGGAGGGTAACATCAGACTTTGTATGGTGAGGATTTGCCTGGGCATCTCCTTGTCCATCTTAATGACCTATCCTTGCAAGACAACTGACACAGAGAGGAAATGTACCATTTCTGTGGCTTCCTGACAACTCCAGCCAACAGCAGCCAACATCTCCTCTCCTTTGGAAAGTTCAAACAGGAGTATCAGAACCTTCTATGTAATTCTAACTCCAGGTCTGGTGTGATGACTCAGTCCGCAAGGTGCCTGCCAGACAAGCACAAATCTTAGCCCAGATTTCTAGCACACACATAAAAGCCATGCACAGCAACATGCATCTGTAAGCCCGCTGCTTGTGAGCAGAGGCCAATGGATCCCTGGAGCTCATTGGCTAGGTCTAGGTTTGGTGAGAGACTGTCTCAAAAAATAAGGTGAAGAATGATCGAGGAAGATATTCAACATTGACTTCTGGCCTCCACATGTGCATATACATGCACATCTCCACATGGCCACATGCATGTGCCACACACATATACATGCACATACATATGCACAAAATCTAACTCCTTGTTCAATTTGCAGTATTACCAGTATTTTCAAATTAGGCAATGCTCAATAGCACCTCCTGTGAATTAATCTGATCCCACAGTCACGTTCCAAACACTCACTGTGTACATCTCAGCTTACCTTACC
The DNA here is from genome assembly GCF_982192425.1 of Myodes glareolus. Classification (NCBI taxonomy): domain Eukaryota; kingdom Metazoa; phylum Chordata; class Mammalia; order Rodentia; family Cricetidae; genus Myodes; species Myodes glareolus. The sequence goes on from NC_142051.1 coordinate 1,656,414, forward strand.
AGCCCGATGGCCACAGATGGTGACACACTACTAAATGTCACTCAAGTGTTGTGTGTCTGGTGCAGGTATGGGTGTTCACGCGGGCCCATGGGAAGAAGTACAAAGGTATCTGAGGATGATTTTACCTTTTCCAGCTGCAGCGGACTCAGCCTCTCTTGAGCAAAGGGCCCTTTTAGTCTAATATGATTCACACCTGTAGCAAGTCAATTCTGATACCAAAGTCTTTGATCTGAGTTCCCCAGAAGGACAAGGCCAAATGCAAATTCTCAGATATGAATACCACAGTTTTCTGGGTTTTCCTTTAACTAAGTTTGCATAGACTTTGACCCCCTAGAAAACTCTCAGATAAGATTTCAAACAGAAGGTAGAGGAGAGAGTGGGTCACAATCACAAAAGGCAGATGAAAAGCTAGTGACAACACTCTAAAGGAAATCAAGCCAGCTGCGGAAATCTGGGGGTTATGTTGCAGTTCATTATAGCGAAGACCTTCCAGCGAACACAGCTCCTTCCCTACCCTTCTGTTTCACAGTCCTTTGTAAGTAAACCAACAAGGTTCCCGTCGCTAACACAGGAGTAACACCTGTTAAAATAAGAAATCTATTAAAGAGATTCAAGGGTTGAATGAGGCTTATTGTATCTGCAAGACCTCCCGTGACATCCATTCCTGTCATATTCAGAGCTGGGAGTAGGCAGGTATGGGTTGGTTGTTAAGAAAAAAAGAGTAACTTAAGAGATATTATAATTATATTATATGTATTATTAACTTTAATATATATTATCTTGTTAGTCCTATGAAGCTGGGGAGTGTCCCTTGAAGAGAATATCTTTTTTTTTAACTTCTAAATATTTTTTTTGTTTTTATTGGGTTATACATTTTTTCTCCATTCTCCTCCCTTCCTCCCCTCCCCCCTTTTATACCCTCTCTCATGACCCCACACTACCAATTTACTCAGGAGATCTTGTCTTTTTCTCCTTCCTATGTAGATCCATGTATATCTCTCTTAGGGTCCTCTTTGTTGTCTAGGTTCTCTGGGATTGTGGCCTATAGGCTGGTTTTTCTTTGCTTTATATCTAAAAGCCATTTATGAGTGAATACATGTTACATTTATCTTTTTGGATCTGGGTTACCTCACTCAATATGGTTTTTTTCTAGATCCATCCATTTCAAGATTCCATTATTTTTTTTCTACTGTGTAGTACTCCATTGTGTAAATGTACCACATTTTCTTCATCCACTCTTTGGTTAAGGGGCATCTAAGTTGTTTTCAGGTTCTGGCTATGACAAATAATGCTGCTATGAAAAACATTGGACAGAGGACTGATCGCCAACATATACAAAGATCTCAAGAAACTTGACATCAAAAGAACAAATAATCCGATAAAAAATATGGGGTACATACCTAAACAGAGAACTCTTAACAAATGAATCACAAATGACTGAATGACACTTAAGGAAATGCTCAACATCCTTAGCCATCAGAGAAATGCAAATCAAAACAACTCTGATTTTACACCTGTCAGAATGACCAAGATCGAGAACACTGATGACAGCTTATGCTGGAGAGGCTGTGGGGTAAAGGGAGCACTCCTGCATTGCTGGTGGGAGTGCAAACTGGTACAGCTGCTTTGGAAAATCAGCATGGCAGTTTCTCAGAAAATTAGGAAACAATCTACCTCAAGATCCAGCAATATCACTGTTGGGTATATACCCATAAGACGCTCAATCGTACCACAAGAGAGCATCTTGTCGGCGATCTTGGGAAGGGGTTGTTTTTAGAGTAGGGGGTAAGGATTCTACAGAAAAGCTTAATGACTGGGACAAGAGGCTTTCTTTGCTCTGGACACTTTGGTATGTCCCAGTGTTGTGGGGCACTACTAGGCCACTTCTGCTGGAGGAGGTGGTGCCTGTCCTCATCTGTGGGGAGATAAACCGGGAGGGAGAGAAGAGGCAGGCCAAGGAAAGGGCCTCACCTTGGTGCTGACTCATTCTTCGTGCTATGTGACCTTTCGTCATCTGCACAGCCTTAGCCCGGGTCAGGGAGGGGTCAACCAAAATGTGGGTCAAAATAACACAGGGGAATGCTGGTCACTTCCCTTGGGGTCGGAGATGGCCCCAGTGGAGGACAATGAGACTGAACAGCAGCTGAAGGCATCTCCTTCCCCCTTTGTTATAGGACATGAAACAATATCTACCTCTCTGGTATCATAAAAATAAGAGAAAGCACAAAGAGACTAAAATTTATGTAGACATCATGGATTATTCAATTCATTCCATGTTGTTATAATGAACTACATACCAAGTCACAGGCAAATAGAATATGGCAAGGAAAAACACACATCAGTTGCTGCTCTCTGAAGTTCAGGTTCTTTTGAGGACAGGCTCTACACAGATAAACATGATGTTGTAGCTGAGGTGGAGATCTTAGGTATTCACAGTATTCACGGAAGATGTTCTCAGGAAACACCCGCACAGGGCAAGGGGTGCGGGATGGGGAAGTGAGAAGCCATGTTGGAGTGTCCTTGTGGTGAATCTCACCCTGCCCTGGCCTGGCCCCTGAGTCATCAAACTCTATGATTAGTTCCTGGCCCCTGGACCAGACGCTGTACCATCAGCATTGTGCTGGAAGGTGAGGGGCTAGAGAGATGGCTGGGTGTATAAGAGATGCAGATCTGAGTTTGAATCCCCAGCACAGACACAGATCACATATCTGTAACCCCAACACTATAAGGGACAGATACAGGAAGACTGTTCGGGTTTTCAGGTTGCCAGGGCAACTCCAGGTTCAATGAAGGATGCTGTGTTGAGAAAATAGAGCAGATAGTATTAGAACAGGACCCCAACATCCTACTGTGGCCTCTATAGGGCATGCACCCCACACTTTTGCCCCTATGTACCCCCCATCCTTACATAGAGAAAGTGGCTATGGGTTTTAGCTGATTGTGGTTAAACTGTTTCCCTATTGCTGCACTAACAAGACAGAAACACAGGCATGGAATTTGATCACTGCCCACTCCTCCAGGACTCAGAAAGGGGCACATGCAAGTGAGAGAGTCCAAATTGTAATCTTCATTGACTTCAGTGTAAACCCCCTCTGTCAGGGAGAGTCTTGAGGGCTGATATATAAGCTGAGAGCATCTAGATGACACTCAGTAAGTTACTGTTAGTTGGAGACGCATTGTAAATCCACTGCAATATTTGAAGGCAGAGGCCACTGGCTCCATCCTGAGACTCAGATCAACTTATACAAGACAGAAATATAGCATTTCCCTAGGAAGGCTTCTGAACAAAAACAGGCTGTGTCTGAGACCCTCCCCAAGTTACCCAACTTATGGCGTTTGGCCACCCATGTGGACAGGCAATGAACAGTTACTGGGTATCATGCAGCATCGTTGGAATCAGTAAAATTGAAAATCTGGCGCTTCCAGCAGGGATTTATATCTCTTCCCGCTGGACTGCCTCGGGGGTCTTAGGGTGCAGGAGTCGCTCCTACCCACCAGGTGCTTCTGATTAGAGCCTGTGTCTCCCAGGCTTGTAATGATTTGTTTGCTTGTCTATCTCATTTGTAAAATGAGCGGCACCAGGCCGGGAGTGCTGCTCTACTCACATTTTCCAGGCAGGGCCCAGCGCCCAGCACAGCACAAAGGAGGCCGCAAGATGAATATATAACATATGGCAGAAAGAAAAAAAATCCTCTTACCAATTTTTTTTTCTCCTTCTGCTTCTCAAATTCCCAAGGACAGGCAAGTTACTGCCTTATTTAATTTGGTAAAGAAACACTGCTTCTTCCTGAATAGTCTGGATTTTTAGGTTGTTTGCAGAAAATACACACTAGTTTATAGAAATAATTTTCACCGTGTTATAGAAAGTCAATAAGACAAAGGAACTATAATGGACAATATACAGTTTTCATTCTGGCTCTTCTACGCCTTCTTTTTTAGTGGAGAGGACTGGATAGCCGCTTGTCCTCCATCGCGGGATCACTCTCTCTCAAGTGCTCTCAAGGCCCTGTGTTCAGCAGAACTTCACAGGATGTAACACACAAAGAAAAGTGAGAAAGTATATAAAGTTTCTCACACTGTGTGTGCTTATCAAGTCTACCTGAACCTCATCATGGAAGAGGTAGCAGAAGGAAAGAGGGCCATGTGTTTGTGTGTGTGTGTGTGTGTGTGTGTGTGTGTGTGTTTAGTTCGGGCTTCTGCTTGTCTTTGGCTTTCACAGGTTAAAGCACACACACACATACATGAGCATACACACTCATACACACATGCACGAATACACATATGCATATGTGTGTACGCATGCACATTCACACGATACACAGACACACACAATTTAATTTTATATTAAAGCTGAAAATTTTAAATTGAATTCCAAGGTACTAATGAAATCTGACATCAGGCTGGGTGGATATCAAAGAAATATTTACCTTGTATTTAAGCTACCAACCATGTAAAGGCAACATTAAACCCCCAATCATCTTCAGACTTTTCTGATCTAAAAGCAAACCTCTGTAACTCCAAATATTTTATAAGAATTAAATAATATAAATATTTTCTTTAAACTGAAAATCTGGATAAATCCTAGAAAATTAAACTTAATTCTAGATATTCTGGAGAGTTCTTTGTGTAGCGAGCACCTTTGAGCAATGCAAGAACATTATTTCTGTTAATGCAAGAAGTAACAAACATTGATAATATAACTTTATTATGTCAAAGTCAACCTGGGCAGCCCTCTAGCCAACAGCCTTGTTTTTAAGTATAATTTGGGACGATATTGGAAGCTTTGGCCTGAGTAGAATAAACCACCTGCCTACTACACAAAAGAAAATTCCAGCAACCACTTCTTTACTGAATTTGACTTGTTCTCGATGTCTTAAGATTTAACTTGCAGCTCCACGAGGAAAGATGTGAAGGAAAACAGAGAGGGTGTAAGGCTCAGGACGAACACTCAAAATGAGCAGCGAAAGTACAGTCCCCAAGAAAGAGCTCCTGTACCCCTGGGGAACACAGAATGGGGTGGCTCGCAAGGCCCTTCCTGCGATAACTCTCACACGTCAAGCCACCCTGGAAAGTTTTTCAGGAGCAAGAGATTTCTTTCTTTGAGGACTGTGCTCTGCGTGTGACATAATGGTGTGACAGCCTTGGCCAGAGCTTTGGTACATTTGTTGGTGCTGTTTACACATGCCTGCCCAGTTAAAACACAATTTGCAGACAGCTTTGTGACCCCATCGCCTTTCGACCCACACACTACGCACATGTGGTGTAGCCGTAACTGCTTTGGCCGCCTGTATGGAGCACAAGCGGAGCTGAGCTTGTTGATCTGCTAGGGAAAGCGTGCAGTCGGGGCTCTAGATCTCCCGGGTTCCCTGCAGGAGTCATACAGGGAAACGAACCCACGAGGACATGAGAATGAAAACCCGGTGCAGACTAACTTCATCGACCTGGATCAGTCTTTGGGGAGTCTAATAACAGGCGGTTGATTTCCAATGTATTCAAGCCCAGCATGCCTTGGGAAAAAAAATTCCCTAGTTTAATAAAATCCCCACTGCACAAGGAAGCATAATTACATTGAGACTCAACTCGGATACATGTCCTTCAAGAAGATGGGTTCTAGAGATAGGTTAGCAGTACTAACTAGCTTATGAGCCTACGGTTCTGGCCTGGTCTCAGTCTTACAGACATGGTAAAGGTCATCTGGACCGTTAGCCGCCTCCGGCCCTCTGGACATAAGGGTCATGTAGATGACTAACTCAGGTCCTGGTTGGTAAGAGCTTAATACGCCTGCCCCAACAGACAAGGCAGATCACCAGGCTATTAACCACTTCCAGTTCTCAGCTTTCTGGAAGGAAGAACAGGTTTTTCATCTTTCCCGCAGTGTTAACCTTCCTGGTTTCTCTGGAGATCTGTGGGCACACGGACCTTCGGCTGTGCTCCCAATGGGTGATGAGCTGTACCAGCAGCTGCGCAGCTCTCTGCCGCAAAACAAGCACCCTCTGACCTTGCCCATTGACAACTACAGCAGCAGAGGCTTCGTGATAAATGGAAACCATGAGTTTGGGCCATGCCCACTCCTCCCACAGATGGTGATCCAATGGAACATGGGATCTTATTAGGATATCACTAAACTTAGCAGCATTGTTTGTCAGGGCCAGAACCTAAAAACAACCTAAATTCCCCTCGACCGAAAAATGGATAAAAAAAAATGTGGTACATTTACACAATGGAGTACTACACAGCAGAAAAAAAATAATGACATTTTGAATTTTGCAGGCAAATGGATGGAGCTAGAAAACATCGAATTGAGTGAGGTAACCCAGACACAGAAAAACAATTATCACATGTGCTCACTCATAGGTGGTTTTTAAACATAAAGCAAAGAAAACCAGACTACAAATCACAATCCCAGAGAATTAGACAACAATGAGGACCCTAAGAGAGACTTACCTAGATCTAGTCTACATGGGAAGTAGAAAAAGACAAGATCTCCCAAGTAAATTGGGAGCATGGGGACCTTGGGAGAGGGTTGAAGAGGAGGGAAGAGGCAGGGAGGGGTGCAGAGGAAAACGTAGAGCTCAATAAAAATCAATTTAAAAAAAAAGGATATCAGTACAGAGAACATCTCCCTTTTCTGGATGCTGGAGCATGCGGCAGAGATTTTTTTGTCGTTGGCACTGGAAACCAGATGGAGCGGCTGCCCTCCCAAGTGCTATAGGCCGTGAGGCAGCAGGCATGGCTGTGGAAGTGCAGGACACGCCCCATGCTTGTGCCAGTTTCAGCTTGCTGTGTCATGAAGATCGGGGGACAGGAGTTGCCTCATGCCCTCTCCTGGAGGGACTGTACTCACCTCTGTGGGTCAGGCTACAGAAGGAAAGGCCAGGAACTGTCAAGGAAGGGCTCTGGCCCTTTGCAGAGTTCAGGGAGGCCCAGTGTTTTTACTATGCCCTGCCTTTTGGCATCTTCAACACTTGGCAAGCTTACCCAATGTAATACCTTACAATATTTATTATTACTTCTCCTTAAAAAAAAATTGCATGAACTTTTAGTTCATGGCCCTAAGAGAAAGCTGTGTGCTTGGTAGGTAGCTGATATATACTAGATTCTCCGTGGCTCTCAATATATGGGTGCCCCCTTTGGGTTACCAAAGGCCATCAGAAAACACAGATATTTGCATTATGATTCATGAAAGTAACAAACCTACAGGCATGAAATAGTAACAAAAATAATTTTAGTTGGGGGTCCCCACACCATGAGGAACTGTATTTGAGGGTCGCAGCCTTAGGACGGTTGTACTAGGTGAAAGACGGACTGACTGAGGTGTGAGTGAGGAGATGAAATGTTTAATCTCTCCCATCCTCATTTTTTATTCGTAAGATGAAAATGCTAGGTGCACTCAAGACGACATCTTCACAGAGAGCAACCAGCAACGGTGCACAGTACAGCTCGTCAGCCTTTGTGACCTTCCTGTCTCTGGAGAGCATGGGCTTAGGGGTGAACAGCTCAGGAGGGCTTAGGCTGCCGCAAGTGGGTCCTCGTGTGTGCAGCTCAGTCCTGCCTGCCCACCAAGGAGGTAACGGGTCATACATATCCTAAGGCCTCACGCATCCTGTTTTCATGAAGTGGCCATTCATACTCAGTGAAATGAAAATGATTCTAATACTGTGAGACCAAGGCAGAGGGCCGGAAGCCAACTTCCCATCTGCGCCCAGACCTCTCCGTCACGTGTGACCTATACAGCTTGGGTGGGAAGCTATTTTCAGAAGCCAGTACACTTAGTTACAAAACAAGCATAGAAACGTGGATGTCTACATAGGGTTGTGTTCCCTGGGGACAATAACAGCAGTATTTGCACAATAACCTACCTAATATTAAGTGGCAATGAATAAATTCAAGAGGAAATATGTAGGCTTAGACGAAGCGTCCTCTGCAACTTGGCTCAACGACAAAACTACTGGATGAAAAGATAGTCTTTATTTCTGAATGAAAAAAGGCATTAATTAAAATTAAAAGTATCAATTCCCAAATCAATTTCTAAATTTAATAAAAAAATATCCCCCACACCATTTTTGGACTTGTTGAGAGTGATTATCAGTATCATCCAAAAGCCTGAACTTACAAAAAGCAAATTATACCATTTTTTTCATAGGAAATTATAAAGTCATAACAAAGCATACTAACTAAGATTACTGGCCATAATGTGCTTCCGTTTATTATATACTTTGTTAGGGGTCATGAGCTAAAGTTTGAAAAGCATTGGTTTATAAATATCCCAGATGGGCCATATTGAAGATAAATATGTACAGCTATGACAAAAACAGTGTGGTAAAACTACAAAGTTATTGCCAGGAAAGATGCTGACAATATGTTAGTGTGGTGGTTTAAATGACAGTGGCCTCCACAGTCTCATAGATTTGAATACTTGGTCCCCGGCTAGTGGACCATAGGAGGTGTGGCCTTGTTGGAGGAGGTGTGTCTTTGGATGGACTGGGAGGTTTGAAAAGTGCACACCATTCCCATTTAGCCTGCTCTGACTGCTTGTGGATCAAAATGTACACTCTCAACTACTGCTTCGGGGTCATGTCTGCCTGTGCCATGCTCTCTGCCATGATGATCACAGTCTAGCCCTCTGAAGCTGTGAGCCTCAAAGAAATTTTTTTTTTCTGTAAGTTGCCTTGGTCATGGTGTCTTATCATAGCCGTAGAAAAGTAATGAAGACAGCTAGTAACTCTAATATTTGCTAGAATCACCCAAGTTGGCAAGAACAAAATATCATATATATGTACATATGCAGAGAAAAAAAACATGGTGATCTTCATGCCAATACATTAATAATAGCTACAGTCCACTTGACTGCAGGTGCTGAGTTTATGGGTGATTCAAATCTCTTTACTCCTTTATGATGAATATGTATTAGCAATTAAAATGCAAATTTCAAACATTTTAGAGTGTTCATAACATGTGGATTCCATTTATTCTTATTTTCAGCCTAATTTTCAGAGAAAGATACAGATCTGGCCTTTAATGCATTGTTAATATTTATCATGATCCTCTATCAAAGAGATGCCTTCATCAAAAAAGTAATTAAATCAAACATTTCTGATTCTATTTAGCATTAAATTTGCAGCAGTTGACAACCCACAAACCCAAATAATTATATTTTTGTTATAAAACTGGAAACACTTTTTCCAATTCCTGCCACAGACTTCTCTAAGAATAATACAGCTGCTTTGCTATTTAATGCGGACAGTACCATCTTTAAACCCACGCTCTGTGTGGACACTGGAGTCCAGTCACTCTGGTTGCTAGGACACAACACTGTGCATCTTCCGGTAAACCTTCTGGGCCTGATGGTCCAGGCTTAGGTCTGGCCCTGATCCAGCTGGGAGACTTCAAGATTTACAGGCAGCTTCTCAGAACGACTTTTTATACTTTTTACATAGACAGGAACACCAGGCGATCTCAAAGAGCAAAAGCCGCAGGCAGACAGCTGAAAGTGGTGTGCTCACGCTAGGAGATGGAGACGGTAAGAGCTCAAGTTTGCAGACTTCAGCCACAGCCTCAGCGGTGGCTGTTTTGGTTGCCATCAGTTTCTTCCTTTCTAGCTGCTGCCCTGAATTTGACCTTTGGTTTGTGTTCCAAACAGCAGCCTGCCAGCCTCCAGTGAATCGGCTTTGACGGAGTTTAGATAAGGGTGAAAAAAAAAATGATGCTTGAGTAAATTTCATAGATTATATCTCTTCTTCAAGACCCTTGTGACATTTTCTAATTTCAGAGAATCCAACCTTTGGTTGGAAAACGAATTTTAGACACCTATGAGTTTAAAGACCTAGTGAGGTTACTTTATAGAATCGGAGCGTTTGGGAGCACTCTGTCTGGCGTATGGGAAGTCTGACGCGGTGGGGCCCTTCTCTGCAAACAGTGTGCAGTGTTTCTCATTGGCCATGGTAGCTCATTTTAATGGCAGCATAATATTCCAAGTCGTGATTTACGTAATTTTTATATAAACCTTCTTTCCAAATTTTTTGCTGCTGCTAATAACATGATCATTACTACATGTGAAAAAGAAATCCCACATTTCAGATGATCCCCTTAGGACAATTACCAGAGTGGAATTATCCTTATAAACATTTTTAAGGTCACACTAAAAAATTATTTTCTAACGGGTTGTAGTAATTTTCATCTTTATTAGCAATGTATAAAAGATCAATTCCTTCCAAACTCATTCATTTTAGGACTCCTCTCTCTCTCTCTCTCTCTCTCTCTCTCTCTCTCTCTCTGTGTGTGTGTGTGTGTGTGTGTGTGTGTGTGTGTGTGTATCCAGATTTAATTCTCTTTATATTTCTTGTATATAAATCCTTAGGTGGTGGCCACAGCTGGAGTCTGGGTCCCCTGAACAGGGACTCTGGTGTGGGTTTTCACAAGATGGTGAGTGAATTTCTGATAAGAAGACTTGGAGAATACAGACTCCTGATAGAGGTCGAGGATCAAGTAGATATACGTTAGAGATGCCATCAAAGGTGGCCTTGGCAAACTTGCTTATGGTGGCAGTGCAGCCCCTGGCTCATGTGCAGCAGTCATCAATAATGGCCATCATTGGTAGCTTTTTGGGCACAGGGGCAGAGACCATCACAGTGCTTCTGGGGGCAGGGATGAGATGTACCAACACAGAGCCACAGTGGCTTGTCACCTTGCATGGAACAGTGTAGGGCTTGCCAAACTTGTTCCCCCAGTTGCTCCTCCCCACAGGGACAATGGAAAGCTTGGCAGATGATGACACCTTGGATGGCAGTGGCTACATCTTTGGAGGACTTAACACCATGACCAACATGACTATTGTGGTTCCCAATAGCCTTGAACCTGGTTGGTTGGCCAGCAAGCTTCTGCATTGGCATGATCTTTAATCCTCATCCTTTAGGGATGGTCCCAAGAGAAAGTCAATAATCTTGGATTCTTTAATGGGCAAGAAGAACAGGTAGATCTCCTCCATGGACTTGATCTTCAGGTCCTTGACCAGGCGACCCAACTTGGTGACAAAAATCCACTCCTTATCTTTGGCTTTACCTCCACGGTCATGGCCTTGACCACAACTGTGGTTCCAAGACCCCCACCAAATCTTTCTCTGGGAAGTCCTCCCTGACCTCCTAAGCCTGGGCCCCTGGGTCCTCCAGGCCCTCCCACTGTACCAACGTCATCACCGTTTGGTGTTTTCCAAAGAAGAAGATGAAGAAGAGGAAAAAGAAGAAGAAGAAGAAGGACTTTTTGTTTTTTAAAACTGAATAGACACAAAGCTTTAGATAATAACATTTGTGATTGTGTAGCCACAAAAATGTCTCAGTGGTTAATGATAACTGCAGTCAAGCCTAATGACCTGAATTCAGTTCCTGGAACCCACACATTGAAGGAGAAGATTAGTTCCCTCAGATTCTCTTCTAACTTCCACAGGCACACCATGGCACACTCAACAACCCCCTATATATGCATACATACATACATACATGCATGCATGCATATAGACACATACATATATATGCATACATATATAGCATACATATGCACATGATCAGTAACTAAAATTGCAGTTTAGATTTTCTAAAAAAATAATTTGCTATTTTGATAAATTAGAATTTTTTGTTCACTATTGTCCTAAAATTTACATCCTTTTTTGGGTAATTAGGGGGGACTTCCCAGAGAAATGATACCTAAACTGAGATAAAGACTGAAGTTAAATTATGTTCCATATATACATGTGTGGCTTTTAAGAAGAAAAAACACTAGGCTGGGACAGAAATGCTTCTAAGCTCATTGCATTAGTCATCATCTAATTTAAAAATAATAATAATACAGGGAGTTAGAAATATGTATTCATCTCCTTGAAGTTTAATTTGCATCTGCCATCATTCTTATAATCATGAAATTGGATTCCTAACTAAGCAGTTAAAAGGGGAAGACTGGTTCTATAATACTGAAAGCATGTCTCTGTGGTTGGAAGAGCTTTGTAACCTGGAGACTAGGCATGGCCATGGCAGTGGCAGAACAGCATCTAGATGGTCGGGTGTTGTAGAGAATCAAGTGTGTTCCCTTGAGGTTGCAAGCCAGATTTGCCATGCCAAGGTACAGCTTGCTCACCAACCTTGCAATCATTAACCAGTAAGGGCTCTCGGAGGCTGTGTTTGTGAGCCCAACAGAACAAAGGACTGGGTTTTCTTGACTGAGGAAAGTTCCTGAAGCCCTTCCCTCCCTGTATGGCAGATGCAAATAAGAGGATAAGGCTATGAGCTTTAAACACAGCCCCAACTCTCAAGTCTCTACCCGAGCTGCCTGGCCATGTGCGGTACAGACTAGCGTTACAGGTCAGGGAATGCATACAGCAAAGGTAGGGAGAGAATTGGCAGGTTAGTTCCTAGAATAGAAAGCAGTTCAGATGGGATGCTTCTGGGTGAAGAGGTCATGTGGAAATGGTTGGTGTTATCATCCCCCAACTTGACCTTAATCCTCTGATGCAATACTCTCCTGAGATGGCATTTTATAACAACACTCAATTTTTATGGACAGCATTTGTAACTCTTTAGCACACTATATACTTTAGGCTTTTGATTTCATAACATCTGTTGAACTGTAAGCTCACAGAGGACAATAATTCTATTTTCCTTACTAGTGCTCATTACTAAGGGCAAATTGAAAAACTGATTGGAAAGTCAAAGATAGGCATTGTCTTAATTAGGGTTGTTATTGCATGCTATTGCACCATGACCAAGGCAACGTGGGGGGGAAAGGGCTTATTTGGTTTACATTTCCACATCACTGTTCATCACTGTCTTAGTCAGTGTTTTATTGCTATGAAGAGACACCATGACCAAAACAACTCTTATGAAAGAAGCACTTAACTGGGGACGTGCTCACAGCTAGTGGTTTAGTCCACTATCAGCATGGTACGTCAAGCAACAGGCATGACAGACATGTAGCTGAGAACTGCATCCTGATCTAAAGGCAGAAAGAGAGGGACTAGGCCTGGCATAAACTTTTGAAACCTCAAAGGCCACCCTCAGTGACTTGCTTTCTCCAGCAAAGCCAAACTTCCTAATCCTTCTACTCCTATCCAAGAGTTCCACTCCCTGGTGACTAAGCACTGAACTATATGAGCCTATGGGGCCGTTCTTATTCAAACCACCACAGACATAGAAATTTGTTTTGTTTGTTTTTGTTTTTTAAGACAGGGTTTCTATGTGTAATGCTGGCTGTCCTGGAACTCACTCTGTAGACCAGGCTGACCTTGAACTCAGAGATCCACCTGCCTCTGCCTCTCTAGTATTGGGATTAAAGGTGTGTTTTACTAAGCACAGTTTGGCATATAAATTTTTGACTTCACTCTCAGTCCAGAGTGGACTCTGTTACTCTTCCTCCTTTCCATCCAGAACTCCTTATTAGAACCTTAGACTATTTCCCCTTCTGCTGATCAGAAGTTTCCCAGGGAGAATGGGGCCTGGAATTACTGCATCATTGGTGACAGTGAGCAAGCAGCTCCTGTACCTTGGAGTGCCATCTTCCTCCCAGCTCTTCAGCTCTGCTTTGTCTTTTGAGAGAAGAAAGCTCAAGTCTTCAGGGGTCTGAGGACTCAGATACGCAGTGGCCAGGAGTGGATCCAAGGACAGTCAGAATCCAGAGTTACAGAACTCAAGAGTCTCAACTCAACCCCCCAGGAGGGTAAAGTTTAAAAGCAAATCACCTTTCCCCACACCCCCATTAATGAGTCTGACCCAGCAGGAAAAGAGTTTCATATGGATCTCTATTTTAAATCAATAATGCACATCCTACACACCCTGCCACATTAGCTCAGCCTATGAAACCGTGGAAGTCTATTGCTTTACCATTCATTAAGGAATGCCTTCATGAACTTTCTTATTTTTGATGTTCTTTTTAGGGCATGCCAAACAAAAGGCCTGTAGCAAGACGGTAAATGCTAGACTGAGCATTTTGCAGAAGCCTGAGCCCGTGTTCACAGTGGGAGGAGGAGGACTGTAGTTTAAAAGTCTGACATCTCGGGTTTGTACAGCATTCCATAGCACCTTGATAGCTACAGTAATTATATGTCTAATGGCACTTGGAAATTTTTATATTATCTGTGGTTAGGAAAATATCTGTGAATTTCAGAGGGTCATGCCATCACTCCTGCCAACTTAGGCTTCCAGTGTTCTTGAGAACATGAAGGACTGAAAATATTGCCTATCTACTCATTATTCAAAGAGACAGTTCTGCACAGGCACAATCTTCTCTGAGTCCTGGTCCAAAGGCCTCCTTTTGTTTATTATTATTATTATTTACATTTATTTACATGCAGTCTCCTCTCCCCCCTCTCCTCCCAGGTCCTCCTCCCTACCTTTCCTCTGCTCCATCCTCCTCTCCTCATCCATTCCTCTTCAGAAATGGGCAGGCCTCCCATGTATATCAAACATGGAATTTCAAGTTGAAGTAAGAATAAGCTCCTCCCCTCATATTAAGCATGGACAAGGCAATCCAGTGTGAGGAAAAGAGTCCCAAAAGCAAAAGCAGGCAAAAGAGTCAGAGGCAGTCCCTGCTCTCACAGTTAGGAGTCCCACAAGAAGACCAACTTGAGACCCATACAGTGAGAAGGAGTCCACCCCCGACACTGCCTGGAGGGCCAGGACCCAGAGACTGGACAGCTCAGAGACCTAGGATAGAGCCAAACGTAACTGGGGCGGGGGGGGGGGGGGGGGGAGAGAAATCAACAGAATGATTCCTAATGATATTCTGCTACACTCATAGATTGGGATCTAACTCATTTATCATCAGAGAGGCTTCATTTAGAAACTGATGGAAACAGATGCAGAACCACAACCAAGCCTTGGGAGGAGCTTCTGAAATCCTCTGGAAGCAGAGGAGGAAGGATCATAGGAGCCAGAGGGGTCAAGGACACCACAAGAAAATCCCCAGCATCACTGGGTGGTGGTGGTGCATGCCTTTAATCCCAGCACTCGGGAGGCAGAGGCAGGAGAATCTTTGTGAGTTCAAGGCCAACCTGGCCTACAAGAGCTAGTTCCAGGACAGGCACCAAAGCTACACAGAGAAACACTGTCAAAAAAAAAACAAAAAAAACAAAAAAAACAAAAAACAAAAAAAAAACAAAACAAAAAAAAAACCAACAACAATAACAAAAAGAAAATCCACAGAATCAACTAACCTGGGCTCATAGGAGCTCACAGAGACTGAACCAACAACCAGGAAACCTGCATGGGACTGACATAGGCCCTTTGCGTATATGTTAAGATTGTATAGCTTGATGTTCTTTTGGGTTTTTCTTAAGATTTTTATTAATGGTGTGGGTATGTCTGTCTGTCTGTCTGTGTCTGTGTAAGGGTAGGCACACTTGTGTGGGAATGCCCAAGGGGGTCAACAGCTTCCGATCCTCTAAGTGCTGGAGTTAGGTGGTTGTGAGTCACCTGACTCTGGTTCTCTGGATGAGCAGTGAGCACTCTTAACCACAGAACCATGCATCCCTCCAGCCCCACAGACACCTCACTTAGGAGACAGTCCAGAGAACGCCACCTCACTGCCCGCTTCTGCACACACCCAATGAAGCTACACAGCTCTAATAATACTCACTAGCGTCCCATCTATGAGGGACTTTTCTGCCTTGTTTTGTGGTCACAGTACAAACATATCCAAATCAACTTCATTTAACTCTGCTCCCAAGTCTGGCCACTTCTTTTCAACTGTCTACTGCTCTCTGCGAGATCTTCCTCACCAATAAACCAATACATTGTATTGATTGTGTGTCTGTTTGTTTGTCTTATATCTATAAAGTGTCCCTCTCCAGTCTCTAACGAGTCTTTCCCATTGTCCTGTTGCCCCAAATGAGTCACATCCCTCTTCTTTATTAGGACAGGAAATGTCCTATATACTACAGATTTTACTTATTACCTTACTAACACACAGAGACACTTCACACTGTGACTGAAGCCTCACACATTTCTAACCCGAGTGGATGAGGTGAAGGAGAGGGAACCAAAGGACTGATTTCCGAAGAACAAGGCATTCCTGGATCTTGTTGCCTCAATCACTTAGACAGAAAGATTCCATCTGACTTCATCAAACCCCATGAATTCCAAAAAGAATTAACAAGAATTAACATGAATTAACAAGACCGGGGGTTGAGGGAGGGCAGAGATGGCTTAGCAGTAAAGAGCATGTACTGGTCTTGCAAAGGACCTAAATTTAATTCCCAGCACCCATGCCCAGTAGGTCACAAAGGCCTGTAACACCAGACCAGAGGGTGTCTGGTGCCTTTTGCTGGACTCTGTAGATACTGCACACACATGGCATGCACTCACCTACAGAGAGGGAGAGAGAGAAAGAGAGAGAGAGAGAGAGAGAGAGAGAGAGAGAGAGAGAGAATAGAAATAAATCTTTAATAAAAAAAAGAAAGAAAGAAAATTGTCTTTCAAAATCAACTATTTGTTTGTCATAGCTCTCATTAAAGCTGCTGGTTGCCAGCGAGCCTCTGGAAATGAGTTGGAGACAGATGAAGATCACTGCTCAGCTGCGTTTGCAGACATCTTTCTCCTTGAATGATCCTTCACCCATTGGTGGTTTATTTTGTTTCCAAAGCCTAACAACATTCTGATGGTAACAATGGACAAGTTTCACTCAGAAGGACTTTTGGAGACACCGTTGTACATTTTTGGGGGTGGAGAGAGTTTTTTTTTTAGCTTTGGGGCCTGTCCTGGAACTAGTTCTTGTAGTCCAGGGTGGCCTTGAACTCACAGAGATTGGTGGAGGGAGTCTTGATGGACCACTTTGGAAATACTTACAAAAAAAGACAAGCAACCCTGGTGGCCATCAGTGGTTAAGTAAATTAACAAAATCTGGTGAAAGTCGAAAGGCTGTAACACCCCAAATTTGACACTTTTGGACTAACAGTTATTTTGAGCTAAGGCCAGACAGGGCTACATGGTAAAGGTCTTGTCTTAAAAAGAAAAAAAACAAAACAAAAAAACACCTAAAAACTCTAACCTCTTTCTCAAACATTCCACTGTCTCTGTGGCTTTGAAGTCCATTTCCAGGAGAGCTGGGCCGTTGATGCTGGCTCGTGACTGCAGGTGACTGTGCCAGACCCTGTCTAGTTTCTGCCATGTTTCATGACTTCCTTGAAATGGATTTGCCTTTCAGCTTTGACTTCCCCTTCTTCTCGTTCTATTTGATCTGAATGTCTCCTCTCTACATGTCTATATGGTAACAGGTGAAAGTGTGGGTTTAACAGAGAAAGAGAAAGAGAGAGAGAGGGAGAGAGAGAGAGAGAGAGAGAGAGAGAGGGAGAGGGAGAAAGAGTAGCATTCGCGAGGAGGATGGGTGGGGGATGGGCAAAAGGACAAATGGAACATAAAAGAGGAAGAGTCTGGCAGGCAGGAGATAAGGCAGTGGGGAGTAGGGTGGGTAAGGAAAGGGAGAGAGAACACAGAAAGCATACCTCCTTAAACTACGCCATAACAGTATCTAAGACATACGCTAACTTGCAACAGAGAGGACGTTTAAAAGTAGTTAGTCATGAGTCTACTTTCCCACTGCAGAGTCAGATGGCCTGGGTTCACAGCGGGCCCAGGAGCCGTGTTTGTTTTAAAGTGGTCCCCGGCATTTGTGGGGATCTCCAGGCCAGGACTAGAGGCGCAGCGCTGGAATATTTTCATGGGCTGTACGGACCTACAAATAACTGGGGCTGGAGGGCATGGGCAAGGGGATGCGTCTTCTGTCAGGGCCCATGGGTCCCAACATAGAAAACTATTTTCCCTAACCAGACTGGTATGAAGGAATAACCAGACACAGCATACACCATCATCACGGAAGGGCATCTCAGGCTTCTCTCCATCCTGAAGATCTACAGCATTTATTCTACCAAACATCTTTCCCCTCCCTTTCCCCTCCCAACCCAAGGTGGATACCTCATTAATATTCTCTTAAGCCAGGGGCGGGGGGGGGGGGGGGGAGGGGGGACACACACACGACTCTGGAGAACACCTGCAACTTAGTCCTCAGCTTCAGCAAACACCTCTCCCCAGGCGATCTACATTTTTAACAAAAGAGAAAGGAGCAGTGCCCTGGCTATTGTGAGGGCAGTGACAGGCTGTCTGCAGGTCTAGGTGACCACCTCAGCTTCAGAGCCTGGCTGCCACACCATATAGAAATATGGGCCTACAGTCTTCATGTCTCCTTACACGAGGACGCCGTCTTCAAACTCGCTCTTCTCTTGTACAAAGACAGCAGTTATGTGAAGAACTCGATTTCCTCCTTTGGTTGTTACAGTCCACATGAGTAACTAGAAATGAATTGTTTTTTTGGTTTTTTGTTGTTGTTGTTTTTAACCTGTTCTTCACAAAGGAGCAGGTAGATTCACAAATGCTCATTCCTGTAAAGAAGCCATATTTTAAAAGCCTGAAAAAAAAAAAAAGCTGAAAAAAAAAGCTGACTTCAGGCCTGTAATCAGCGCTGTCACATGGGACCCATCCTTACCGATACCATGCTTGGTTCAACATTCTGCTAATGCCGCTGTGAAATGATTAGTTTTGAACAATGAGCTTTTTCCATTTCCTGCTGATAGCAACACTAACGCACAGACTGACGAACGTGAAGAGAGGGTACCTATTTCATCTCACACCTCCAGAGGTTCAAGACCGCGTGGCCACAAATGACAATGGCCTTCTCACATGTTGTGGTCAAGGTGAAACAGGCCCTCCGTATGCCAGTGATTTGACCAAACAGAATGAATCCTCTATGGGGAAAAAAAAGTCACGTGAATAAATAGGTTTGCCCAAGGAAACTGAGAACCTGTCTCTTCCATGATCTCAGTGTGGAAGAGTGAAGGTCAATGAGCTTAGAAGACAAGTCACCTGCTCGGCCTTGCAGGCTCTCCTGTCCTCATTTTGTACTTGGCCCTATAAAGACAGCATCCGTCCAGCGTGGCACCTGGTCACTGCCTCCACAACACAAGGCTCTGTTCTGCAAGGGGAAGGCTCACACAGATAAAGAAGGATTATTTTCTCTTCAAGTTTCAGTGTAGCATCGCAAAACAAAATGAACACTGTCACGTGCCATATAAAGAGGACAGTTTCAGAAACACACAATTTCAAAACAAAGTGTAGATGGTGCGATTTTCTCAAATATTTATAGGGATTCATAGTTGGACATGTTCCTCCATTTACTTGATGTTTCTTGTGAATTAGACCCATCCAACACCTACAGCTGACTGAGAAAAATGTATGAAGCTAATGCAGAAAGAACCAAGAAGGCCAAAAATAAATGCTTCCATCATGAGCTGAAGAATGAGCCACTTGTGCATTCATAGGTTATAGGAAATGTGGGTCTTATTTTCCCAGTTTTGCAAAGCCAACACCTATCATAAAAACTGATTCTTACTTTGGCTGCTTTAGAATGGGACTCAAAACAGTACAATGACTATTCATGGCAATGAACAAAGAAATATTTGTGTCTGCATCTGAAGATGCTTGCAGAATCCATTCCAAATCAGTAAAGCAACATTTGTTTTGACAGTTGTATATTTTGCTGAATTTCATAAACCCAGAAGTGAATAGACCTTTGCTTGTAGAGAAATAAACTAATAGTAGGAAAGAAGGGGTATAGCAGAGCTAAAATATTGGTGCCTCATTCCTTAACCATCTTTGATCTCACTGAAATCCCCATAGAGTCCATTATCTCAGCATCTCCGAAGCCAGGTTTGAGCTCCATGTCCTCACCCAGGCACTGATCAAACACTGGCATGGGAAGGGACTCATCAACTTTCTTTGCCCTAAGATATCTCACACAATAGCAATATTTTAGCACAGAGGCCAATGGGGTGAGTATGAAAGGTGGAATTTCTGACTAGGCAACAAAGAGTTTAAAATAGTTTTCTTCATTATTTGTTTATTTATTTTATTAGGTTGGGGAGTAGACACCATGACACACATGCAGAGGTCACAGGATAACTGAGGGAGCCAGATCTCCCCTTTAGATGACTCAGATCATCAGGCTTGGCAGCAAAGGCCTTTACCTACTGCCTTTACCTACCAAGCTATCTGTGATGGTTTGAGTGACAAGGGCCCCATGTTTGGTAACTTGGTCTCCACTTGGTGGAACTGTTTGGGAAGGATTAGGTGTGGTCTTGTTGAAGGAGGTGTATTAATCAGAGAGAGCTTTAAGATTTCAAAAGCACACACTGTTCTCAATTAGCTCTCTTTCTCTTTCTCTCTGTGTGTGTGTCTATCTATCTGTCTCTGTCTGTGTGTGTGTCTTCTGCTTCTGGATCAACTATAAGGTCTCAGCTATTCCTTTGAGGCCATGCCTACTTGCCTGTCTATTCCACACTCCCACCATATTGGCCATGGGCTCATGAACCATGAACCCCTAAATTAAATGCTTTCTTTTATAAGTTGGCTTGGTCATGGTATTTTGTCATAGCAATAGAAAAGTAACTAAGACTCTGTCTCACCAGCAATGAAACACATTTGAGTCTCTCTATGAAGGTAGAAACCTATGAATTGACTCTTTAAAAAAGGTATTCTGTTCCCTTACTCAATCCTTGAACATGCATTAAGGACTGGATTTGTGGCAGAGACTCCTTGCTACAGCAAAAAGATACATTTTTTTTAATTTCCTTATTTTTATTTCATGTGTATTGGTGTTTTGCCATGGGCGTCAGTCAGCTCCCTGGAAATGGAATTACAGACCATTGTGTGTGCTGGGAATTAAACCTGGGTCCTCTGGAAGCGCAGTCAGGGCTCTTAACCACTCAACTACCTCTCTAGTCCCTATTCATCTTTTCTATTTAACGTATGTATGAGTGTTTTGCTTGTATGTTTTTCTGTTTCCTATGTGTGTGCCTGGTACTTGCAGAGGCCAAAACTGAATGCTGGATCACCTGGAGCTGAAGTTAAAGATGAGTGTGAGTCACAGATCAAACCCAGGTCCTTTGGAAGAAGCAGCCAGTGCTCTTTTTTTTAATTGATTTTTATTGAGCTCTACATTTTACTCTGCTCCCCTCCCTGCCTCTCCTCTGCCCTTCAGCCCTCACCCAAGGTCCCACGCTTCCAATTTACTCAGGAGATCTTGTCTTTTTATACTACCCATGTAGATTAGATCCATGTATGTCTCTCTTAGGGTCCTCATTGTTGTCTAGTTCTCTGGGGTTGTGAATTGCAGCAGCCAGTGCTCTTAACTGTCATCTTTCTTGTCCCCCAGGACCCTACTCCAATACAACTTACATTCTAGGGCCTGAAATGAGGTGTATAGAAAAATAATAGGCCAGAGTTTAGGGGTCTAGAGATAGAGCTCCATGGTCGGGTGCCTAGAATTTGTGAGGCCCTAAGCACATGGACACAAAGTCTTTGTTTGTTTTATGTGTGTATGTGTGTGCTGTATGTGTTCATGTGTACCTGATCATGTATGAGCATGAAGTTATATGTAGTAGAGTGTGTGTGTGTGTGTGTGTGTGTGTGTGTGTGTGTGTGTGTGTGTTTTGGAGGGACACTGGATAGTTTTATGTCAACTTGATTGGCACAAGCTAAAATCATCTGAGGGGATGGGATGGCAAAAGAGGAAAATGCTTCCATAAGACCTGGCTGTAGACAAACCTGTAGGGAATTTTCTTAATTAGTGATTGAAGCAGGAGGACCCAACCCATTGTAAGTGATGCCAACCCTGGGCTGGTGGTCCTGGGTCCTATAGGAAAGTAAGCTGAACCAGGCAGTGGTGACATATACCTTTAATCCCAGCACTCAGGAGGCAAAAGCAAGCAGAACTCTGTGAGTTCAAGGCCAGCCTGGTCTACAGAGTGAGTTCCAGGACAGGCACAAAAGCTACACCTGTCTCAGAAAGAAAGAAAGAGAGAGAGAGAGAGAGAGAGAGAGAGAGAGAGAGAGAGAGAGAAGGAGGGAAGGAGGGAGGGAGGGAGGGAAGGAGGGAAGGAAGGAAGGAAAGAAAGAAAAAAAGAAAGAAAGAGAGAGAGAAGGAGGGAGGGAGGGAAGGAGGGAGGGAGGAAGGGAAGGAGGGAGGGAGGGAGGGAGGGAAAGAAAGAAAGAAAGAAAGAAAGAAAGAAAGAAAGAAAGAAAGAAAGAGAAAGCTGAGCAAACGGAGGAAGGAAGCCAGTGAGCAGCCCCTCCACGGCCTCTGCATCAGCTCCTGCCTCCAGGTTCCTGCCCTGTTTGAGTTTCTGTCTTGACTTCCGTAAGTGATGAACAGTGATGTGGAAGTGTAAGTATAAACCCTTTCCCCCACTCTGGCCACCTTGCTTTTAGTCATAGTGTTTCGTCACAGTAATAGAAACCCTAAGACACCCACCATTGACAAACAGGAAAGGTGGGTGATGTCCCAGTGTAGTTAGAATAGTGCAAGAACCTCATGGGAAACGTCCAGAAGCTCAGTCTGATAGTGATAATGACTACGTAATATTTTAATATTAATATTTTTAAATAAACCTTGACTTACATTTAGCTAATCTTTTTGTAATTGGTAATCTTAGAGCTCTAAACTTGGATATCATATACATTATCTTTTTGTCTTGATGTCCTTCTGTATATGTGTTGCTCTTATTGGTTAATGATTAAAGCTACTTTGACCTATGGCAGGGCAGGATATAGCCAGGATGGAAGAGATACAGAATGTAGCTGCCGGAAGAGAAGGACCCGGAATCTTTCCAGAAAACCACAGCCTCATGTCAATTCACAGATTAATAGAAATGGGATAATTCAAGATGTAAGAACTAGTTATAAATATACCCAAGTCATGGGCCAAACATTGTTGTAATTAATATAGTTTCTGTGTGATTATTCGGGTCTGGGTGGCCGGGAAATGAACGAGCAGTCTCTACTTACAATGTCTTATTCTCTATATACCTTAAATAACATATTTGGCTCTTTATAACTTTAAAGTTTTTAGTTTTTTCATTCTCTAAATATGTATTATTCTAATCTTTATTTACAAATCTTTACTTACTAGGATGATTTTTATCTTTTATAAGATATTTATATTTTTGATGCCATGAGACAGAATAGTCATATAGGTAGAGCTCCCCCTTTCTATTTGTTTAAATAAAATTTGTTGGAACAGACTGTTTAACTTTTTGTTGTGGAGGAGTCTTAGCATTTAACATTAGTATTTAACAAGTCTTTTGGGGTTGTTTTAGGCCACCACAGCTGAAGGCAGAAAGACAGTAGCTATTTAATATAAAAACAGGTCAGAAGTCCTATATTTCATCTTAAAAGCCCCTTTGTTTATTTGTTTGTATTTAAAGAGGCCAAAAATATCTTTAAATTCCTTTAAGAGTGTGGTGTGTGTATATACGTATATGTGTATATATGTGCGTGTGTGTATGTATGTGTGTAAGTGTATGTATGTGTTTGTGTACACTTGTGTGTATGTATATGTGTGTGTGTGTGTGTGTGTAGCATATTGAAAGGCATAGACAATATCTTTATCTAAAGGGAGAAATGATCATCTCTTTAAGCAGTGAAGCTTAACAGAGTCAATTTTAACAGCTCTCTTGTGACGGCTGCTGTAACTGTCTTTTGATTGTTGTTGTGGTTGAAATTTGTCAGTCTTAAAGAGTTAACCTTTTCTCTGTGTGTGCTAGTGTTAACATGTCATGTAAACTGTATCAAAATTAAAACAAAACAAAACATTGAAATCATAACATAAAACATCTTTTTAGCTCCAGAAAGTTGAGAGGCTGACAGGAGAAGAGGGAATAGATAAAACAGAGAAACCCTTTACGTTCCTTTAAGGAGTGTCACTGGCTTAATGTTAGGTTTTACCTTTTGTATTTACATGGTAGGCTGTTTTGTTCTCCTTGTTTCTGTTACACAAGCAGAGGGTCCATCTGTCCCAGGATGCAATTAAGGACATACTGAGTCTCATATAGGAGGGTCAAATCCCATATTCCAGAGCCAGCTTTTTGGCTTAACCATCAGAGGACAATTTGGTAGCAATGGCTGCTCTGTTTGACCTGAGAGGAGGCTTGCTATCTTATTAGCATGTAACAGACAATTTAGGAATTAGGTGTAGAAGTTTAAGCTTGTAAAACCTGATGTATGGAAATGATGGACAGGAGTGAAAATAGAAAAGAGACTTGAAGAGACTTTGATCTCTTGTCATCAGGACATTTTCTGGATCCAGGGTCTTACCACTCACTCTGTCCACTGCTGCTGCTGCTCTGGCCATCTCTAAGACCCACACACACACACACGCACACACATGCACACGCACACACACACACACACACACACACACACGTGCGCACACACATGCACACACACGCGCGCGCACATGCGCACGCACACACACCTCATTAGGGCTAACGTGGTTGTCAGCAGAGTTTCACAGTCACTGCTCTCTGACTGTGTCCTGTCTCTTACTCCATTTACTCCATTTTGCATCTGTACCATTAGACATTTTCCTCATTCTTTGAAGCATCATGAAGTGAAAGCAGTTTAAGAACTGTCCGCAGGGCCCTTTCTCTCCCCCTCTCCCCTTCTCCCCTTCTCCATCTCCCTCTCTCCCTCTCCTCCTTCCCCCCTCTTTCTGTCTCACCCCTGAGTCTGTTTTGGAGTAGACTGACCAAATGTACAGGGCTGTTGAATCACAATATAATAAACTTTATGTTGTGGATCTAAACAATCTCTCAACAGTTTCACAAGTGCAAACCCACCAATAGGAAACCACTTGGCCCTAGCAGGCAATATATATTTTTGTCTCTAAACATTTATTTATACCTTTCCATGCTTTTAAATTTACAGAACCTTTCTTAGAACCATATGTTAGGGGGGATTTTCCTAATGAAAGCAAGCAATTTTTCTAAGCACTCCAGCAATACACTAGAAGAACTAGAACACGGAAGCAAACAAAGCATCCAGGAGGATAAATGTGTTCTTTAGAATCTAGCTGCCCCAATCATCCTGAGTGATGTAACCCAGAAAGACAAGCATGGCATCTACTCACTCATAAGTGGGTATCAGCTGTGAGTAAAGGTTAACAACCCACAGACTCAAGGTATCAAGGAGGACCCAAGAGGGGATGCATGGATCTATCTCCCCTGGAAGGAGAACTAGAGGAGATCTCCTGGTTGGACTGGGGGTGGGTGGGCATGGGATCTTGAGGGATCAGGTTGGGGATGAGCAGAGGGGGACAGTATTGAGAAAGATTGTAGGAGGGAGGCCAGTTTTTGATTCCTGGCCACCCTGCTAGCTTAGACCCAAAATAATCACACAGACACTGTATTCATTAAATCACTGCTTAGCCCATTAGCTCTAGCTTCTTATTGGCTAAATCTTCATTAATTTAACCCATTTCTATTAATCTGTGTATCACCACAGGGGTGTGGCTTACCAGGTAAAGTTCCCAGAGTCTGTCTCCAGCAGCTCCATGGCTTCTCTCTGATTCTGCCCTCTTTTCCCAGCATACAACTTAGCTTTCCCCACTTAGTTCTGTTCTTCCCTGCCATAGGCTCAAAGAAGTTCTTTATTCACTAACCAATAAAAGCAACACACAGACAGAAAGACCTCCCACATTTTCTTTTCTGTTTAAACAAAAAGGAAGGCTTTAACATCTTTTATTATAACTAAGGAAAACCATAACCATATATTCTTCAACTCTATTGAAGACACCAAAAGGATATAATATTACCTAAGTAAACAGAAAGTGCATTGTAAGCAACTTCCAAAACTCTAGAATTGATAGAGACATCTTGCTGCCTGGACAGTCACCCAAAGTTCTTCTGCACCATTGGGAAATCCATCTTCAGCCTACAGGCCCATAGAATCCAGCAGACTTTTTCACAAAGCAAGAAATTTCAAAGACAGTTCCACCTATTCTGGTAGTTTTATGTCACTTTTTTTGTCCTGCAGAATGTCTGGTAGACTCTTTCATGAAGCAGGAACCCCAAAGAATCATCTCACTTTAGGCAAGTTCAGCAGTCATTTCTCTCTGGGTCCTGCATGTCCAGTTCATCAAGCAGTTCAGACAAGAGCAGTTTCTTGCCCAAATGGCAGACCAGCTCCATAAGGAGGATCTTTGATGCCCATATTCCTCTTGAAGTAATTTGGTGATTCCAGGAGCACATGCGTCTCATTGTCATGAGAAGTCCTAAATTCTTAAAACATTTTAAATGCTGTATTCTGTAGTCTTTGAAAGATTTGAAGAATCCCTATCTACCTGAAATATATCTCTATACATTTAGAAAATCAAACAAACAATCTTGACTATTATAGATGACTATCTATTAATCTATATTTCTTAATTTTACATTACATTTTTAATGAACTACACAATCATAATACCTTAATCAAGAGCAGAAATATACATATAACAAGATTGACCTTAAATTTACATCAATAAACCAAGATCCATGTCAATGCAAATCTCTATAGCATATCTCCCTTTAAATGTAAAGAAACATTTACAAACAATATTTGGGAATATGGCTGCAGTTCTGTCCAAACTTCCTCCTGGTGTTTATTGGGAGAAGTAATTTTTTGAGGGTGTTCATGGTGACCTCTCAGGGGATCGTGGTCTGTCAAACCATATTAGCCTGAAATAAATCCACAGATTCTCATCCTTTGTGGAAACAAAAGAACTTCTTTTCCAAAACAACATATCCTTAGACCCAAATTCTGAAGTCAAGATACCTTTATAATATACATGCTGGTTTAGCTTAGCAGCCCATACAATGAAATTTCTCTCTGTACTTATCTCCTTCACAGTCAAAAAATTCAAAGAAAGCACAATAACATACATAATTCAGATTCTCTGTGTATAGTACATCTTTACATGACTTATTTTTCTTTACTCCTTTTAATCTATGACTGTACTCTGTCTTCTAAAAAAACTTTTTAAAAATGATTTACTTCTTTTCCAACTCTCTATACTCTTTTCCTTCTCTCTCCCAAGCCTACATACATTTATCAACACTGTGACCCATTTAGAGTTCTTTTATGTCTGAATCTGTTCTTATTGCATTATCTGTAATTCTTTACTGTGGGAACACTTCTCAAAAATTTAAGATGCACCATTAGTATGGTACATATGATACTTTCTGCTTGCTCTGACAGTCCAGCATAGTGGAGCTGTTTGCTGCCTCTGAGAACCATGCTCACAGCCCCATTCTCAAGCACACAGCCAGTCCATGCTGCCATTAAGGAAGCTGCAGCAGTCTGCTCACAAACCCTAGTCAAATGCTCTGTAGCCAGACTACCTGCCTGAAAGAGTCAGAGTCTGTGCTGGCAGCATGGCCCAGAAGGTCAGCATTTCAAAACAGCATGGCTTTTTCCTGCTACCACTGAATCAGGAAAACCTCTCTTAAAGGAGCTGCAGCAAACCACCAGCTGAAAAAAAATGCGGCTAAACTTTGCTTTTTGCTTTTTGTGTCTAGAATTCCTTTTCAAGCCCTCTCAGGTTTTACACGGGTTTAGTCCACCATGTTGGTGCCAATTTGTAGGAGAGAGACTGCTTATTGGTTCCTGGCCACCTGGCTAGCTTAGACCCAAAATAATCACACAGAAACTGTATTCATTAAATCACTGCTTGGCCCATTAGCTCTAGTTTCTTATTGGCCAACTCTTACATATTAATTTAACTCATTTCTATTAATCTGTGTATCACAACGGGGCTGTGGCTTACCAGGTAAAGTTCCCAGAGTCTGTCTCCAGTGGCTCCATGGCTTCTCTCTGACTCCGCCCTCTTTCTCCCAGCATATGGCCTAGCTTTCCCCACCTAGTTCTGTTCTTCCCTGCCATAGGCTCAAAGCAGTTCTTTATTCATTGACCAATAAAAGCCACACATAGACAGAAGGCCCTCCCATACCAAGAGATGACTATAAAGGGGGCTTTAGGGAGTCAGGTAGAAGCCTAATACAAGGGAAATTTCCATAAGTCTAGAAGGATGACCCCAGTTAAGGCTCCTGGTAGCAATGGATGTCATCCCCTGTGACTGGGTTAATGACTCCCCTGGTCATCATCATCAGAGTGCCTTTATCCAGTGACTGAGGGAGGCAGATTCAGAGATTCATGGCCAAACAAGGAAGGCTGCCACTTTTAGAGAAATTACAGAGGAGAGGTGGATTAAGGAGTTGGGGTGGGTAGTAGGAGAAAAGGAGGGAGGAGAGGCTGCAGTCAGGATGTAAAATAAGTTCAAAAATAATAATCCAGTTTCCCCATGTTTTACTACCAATTCTTCTTTACCTCTTTCTTCAGGTGGCCCTCCTGACTATTTTTCTCATTTCATCTGTATATTACAACCATACTTACTCTTTCTCCCAGACGCCAGTTCAACCCAGGCCAGTGACAGGGTCCTAAGGAGGAAGGTCCAGAGGATCAGAGATAAAGATGACAAAATGGGCAAGCTTGGGAGGTCTTGCACAAGCTGCATCTTAGGGCAGCTGGGCTGACTGAGAAGTACATCATCTTATATACTACTTCCAAGGAAGAAATGGGACCAGGTCAGAAGAAACTCTCCTGGCAGGTAATCAATGGGAGGCACAATACGAACACAGGCGTCTCAGAAACCTTACAATGGAGCACACAGTGGCCTTGGGATCATGGCCCCCTGTGGAGAGAAGGATTGTTACTGTCAGAAGTCACAGCCCCTCAAGACCTAGGCCCCAGGCCAGTATTGATTCTGCCAAGCATTTTCTAGATTTGATAGGAAAAGCTGTTTTTTCTCTGTACATCAGGGCCTCAGGGAGAGCTGTGGAGTAGCCTAGGTCTCAACAGGAAGGGATATGAAAGAAAGCCCTAGACAGTTCCTAGGTTTTGGGTTGAGTAACTGGACACAAGGCAGGGTCATTTCTCAAGACAGGGTTGGGAAAATTGGATAGAACAGGTTTGGAGAAGGAAAGTTTAAGAATTAACATTTTTGGATAGCACCCTGCACACATCCAGGTCAAACTGGACAATATGTGAATCCGGGGTACAGCAAAGCCAAAAGTAGAATATGTACATGTAAGTGGCCCTGGCTTCAGTAATCATCTAGAGGGAAGCATTGAAGGCATCATTCCCTAGCCAGGGAGCCAAGGAACTGGGCACTACTGAATTAGATGAAGACTCAGACCTGGTATGTCTCAGAAGGCAAAAGAGGTAGTACTTAAAGATCAGGTAGGAAAAACTGAGCCCAGGACCGAGGAGATACACCAGAGGCAGACAGCTGTGTGGCTGTCGCTGGAGCAGTTTGACAGCACTAGAAAGAGAGTGAGGGGCTGAGGGGGTGCTTAGATCATCCTCCACCAAACAGTGATTTCTAGTGCTGTGCTAAACCTGAACTGCGTGACGTTCTTAGGAGTTTGTCATTTTTTTTTCCAAAACAGAATGGCACACAGGACAGATACTCAACAACAAAAAGATGCTGTAAAAGCTTCATTGCCACCCACACAGCTCATAAACTGTGACGAGCCATGAAAGAACTCCTGAAAGACCAGCATTAATAATTTTATGGGGCAGCTCTCCAAGACATCCTGAAAGAATAACTAATAAAAACAACTTTAAAAGGCTGAACAAAAATAGAAAAACTGGTTGGGAATAAATCATGCCTGGTCAACATGAATGTTGTAATGCTAAGGAAACAATCATAAACATAGGGTGATGATGTCTGTGGTTACCAAATTCCAAATGTAACAAATCCCATAACTTCCAAAACACTTGTCTAGAATCGTAGCCCACTTTTATGTGACTTGTCCACACATCGCTACTGAGCTTGTGTTGTGTTCCATCTCAGTCCACAAATATTTTTAGTGAGCAGATAGAAAGAGCCATGCTTGCTGCTGAGAGAGACAGAAATGAGTCACAAGTTGCCTGGGCCTTCCAGAGCTAGCAAGAAGTCTTTCTGTCACTGGGCAAGTTACCACAGTAATAAGGACAGGGGCTCCACTTGTCTGGGTTAATGTGACCCACACATGAAGGTAAAGGCAGTTGCTATTAGGGGTGTACGAATAGATTCAAAAGGAAAGGAATGAGAATACTGGGCACACAGCTAAAAAAATAAGTTAGTAAACAAACATTTTAGAATATGGTGGGATAAATAGGAAACTGTAAACAAAGGGTCATTGGATAAATTTTGTCCAAAAAAGATTATTGAAAAATTGTGGCTTAAAGACTTGTTAAATAGACTTTCAACAGATAGGAGATGAAAACATACACTGGGTACAGAAACGAGAGGAAAGTACTTTGGAAGGTGTTCAACCATGAGAGAAGTCCTTGAATTTTTTTTAACAAAAACCTCTATGAACAGGGGCATCTTTTTCATCCATACTGTCTTTTTGAGTCCATACTGTCTTGAGTTCATTTCCTACCACTGAACTAAGTATTTTATAGACACAGTATATATGCCAGCTGGGTGGTGGAACAGTGAGGGAGGGAAGGAAGAAATAGGGGAGTGGAGGTCTCTATTTTCTTCCTCTTTTGACTGACATTGTCTTCTTCAGAAAGAGCAATTGGGGTTGGGTCACCCAGACATTTTGTACAAGGGTTCTTGCTAGGTAGCCCCAGCAAGATTCCTGCTGTACACCCGGCTATGACAAGGGCAGTAACGAGCCCCATGTTCTGTAAACACAGAGGAAGCATTCCTGGTTTACCACAGATGGCTTCTACCACTTCCCACTTTGGTCTGTTGGTTGGTCTGTTTGGCCATGTGGGGTGTCCAATTCGAGACCCCAGTGTATGCTGGCAAGTGTTCCACCACCCAAGCCACACCCCTGGCCTCCCAGTGTACTTTCATGGGAAGAACAGAGGCAGGCGCCAAGGACACCTGAATAGTAACAGACCACACGGTATCTCCTTGGAGTACTGTCCTTTGAAATTCAGAGAAAGCCGAGACTCAGGAAGACATGAAAAGATTATAAGCAGGAAAAACCGGAGGAAGACCAGGTGTCTCTTGACTTTGCCTGAAACTTAGAAATGTCCCCATATGTGTGGGAAGGATGGGAAGGGTAGGCCAAGGGGCTATACCAGTCACATAGTACTCAGGACCTCAGACGGAAAAGAGCTTGTGCTTGTTTGAATGTTCCACTGAAATCACCTCAAAATCCTTAATAATTTCATTTTGCCTCACACACTCTAGAGGCAGAAGCTAGCAAGCTCAGGCCTCACCTGGGACCTGCACCTTTATGTGATCTCTTGACCTTTTCCTCCCAAGTGTGTCTAATGTTAGGACAAAGGGATGTGGAGCTGACCAACGTGGTTCTGAGGGAGGAGCAGGAAGCATTAAGACTTAGATTTCTAGCCTTTAGGAAAACATCACAGGTCAATGATAGAGTGCTTGCCTAGCATTTGTAAGGCCCTAGGCTCAAACAACCAAACAAGAACATCAATGAAAAATATGGGGTGCTAGAGAGATGACTCAGTGCTTAAGAGCACTGACTGCTCTTCCAGAGGCCCCAGGTTCAATTCCCAGCACCCACATGGCAGCTCACAACTGTCTGTAACTCCAGTTCCAGGTGATCTGAAACCTCACACCAATGTCCATAAAATAAAATTAAATAAATTATGTTTTAAAAAAATATGATATAAGGCCAGATGTGCTGCGGTGAATACCTTTAATCCCAGCATACCTGAGGCAGAAGCAGGAGAAACTTGAATTTGAGGCCAGAACAGGCCATAGAGTAGTTTCCAAGCTGTTTTGAACTACATAGTGAAACTTGATCTCAAAAAAAGCAAACCAAACAAAAGAAAAATCGGGTTTATGTTCTGTTCCCTGATTATCTGTGAGCACATTTTCAAAATATGACAACCTGTGACCCCAAAGCAGTCAAATAACATGGACGGCTCCTGACTACATTGTCTGTTCACTGGGCTAGAAAGACCTTTTGGCCCTCGGAGCCCGCTCAACACCGCAGCACTGGTGGGCATGCTTGCTCGATGGGGCAGAGATGAAGCCCCAGTTCCACAGAGTCCGCCATGGACCACGGTCTCCTCTCCCCTCCCAGGGCTCCTCCAGAACCTTCACCGGCACACACCTGCCAACACAGAAGTGTCCGTTCTGTTTCCACCCTTCCCCTGCTGGAAACCAGCGCCCTTTCCACTCCAGCCGTTACTTCTGCGCCTAGCACTGCTTTGCCTGCCTGGACTCCGGCTGTATCCAGGTCTCCATCTCTACTCCCAACTCTGGACACAGCTCCACCAGTGTCCGCAACCATGATGAGAAGTGCTAGGTTCCGACCTCCTGACTTTTGCACACACAAGTCCTTTCTGAGATCTGGAAGCGCCCTGCTTGCCTGGTCTCAGATCTCAGTGGGACTGTCACGCCTCTGGGACTCTGTATTGTTAGTACTTACTATGGTGCCACGGTGAACGAAATATCTGACAGCAATAACCCAGTGTGGGTAAGGTTTATATTGGCTTACATTTTCAGAGGATATACACCCATCATAGCAGAAAGATACGGCGGAGCGGCTCAGTCCGCGGCAGCAGGAGCATGGTGATACAAAGGTCAGAGTAGGGAACAAAGAGCCTTGGGCACACAGATAAATAAGCACTGGAGAAGCCGGAAAAGTTTAACACACAGCTGATCTCTTCCACGGAATGAGATGCGAAGTCGCTCTTCCTGAACCGCTAGGAATGAGGTCGGTTTACAACCTGGAGATCCTTTTGCTGCCTAATGAGACAGGTTCTGCCCTTATCTCCCAGAATTTATGGTTTTACGCATCCAAGACCTTTTTCCCTAAATTATAAAGCATTGCTTTTAAACCATAAACCCACTCTTATGAGTGAGATCACTTGTACTTTACAACAGCCTAAGTGACTTCTATGTTATCTCAGGGGCAGGTCAATCCCGGCACCCTTTGGGTACTGTCTCTGAGTCAACAGTACCCATTCTTACAAAAGAAGCCAAATGTACTTTATAAGGAATATCAATGTAAACATGTCTTAAATTGCGCGTTTGGGGCTAAGTTAACTATTATCTGAATACTTTTTTCCAAAATTGTGCTGTGTTTAAGTATGACAAAGCAAAATCATCTGGGACCAGCTCAGATGTCCGGGTCCAGCGCTGGTTACAACAAAATCGGGCTGAGCCCAGGTTCATTCTTCCCCAGCCTGCTTTGAATTCTGCAAGGGAACCACCACGGAGCAGGAGGCAGGGAACAGCAGGGGTAGGGGACAAAGCATCCCTGCCTCTGAAGGCTCCTTGGGTTCCCCAAAATTACAACCCCACCTAGGGAGCAGGTGCTTAAAACACAGGTAGACCATTTCAGATTCAAACTAAGAAAATCTTTCCTTGGAATGCTCTTCCTCTCCCTACTCAGCACCAGGACAAAGCCACTGTGTTCTGGCTATATGACCCAGAGGGTGTTACCTGCACTCCCATTCACTTGCCGTATCACCACTAATGCCACCTGTGTAGACTAATAATGGAAACATTCTGCCCTTGTTCTCCCCTGAATTCCCCAAACCTGGCCGCAGAAAGAAGAAGCAATTCTACTCTTGGAGACCAGCCATTGTTGAGTGACTTCCCTTTATTGTATCACAATATTCCTGGAAGAAACACATTCTAGTGCCCAGAGAAACTGTAAGGCTGTTGCTTCTTTGTCTGCTACCAGAGTCTAACAGTCGGTCTGGCAAGTAATTGACAAAGAAAGCTGGGAATGAAGTAAACTCAAGGAGAAACTGGAACCACAGGGATGAGCTAGGACTCTCCATAATGGGCCAGAAATCATGTTGGCATCTCTCCCTCTCCAACCTCCATCTGAGTATAGCTTCCAGGAGCTACAGACCACTCTGTCAAGAGCAAGCACACCTTGGCCCAGGGTCCCAGATGCTGAAGGAAGTTTGATAGGATCTGCAGGGACTGCTGCTCCACACTAACCAGGTAAGGCAACAAAGAACTGTCGGTGGCCTAGTTGCCACAGTCCCAGAGCCCTGCACTGACCTTCTGGGAATAAAAAGAGTTGACACTTAGATCCCACCTCCAAAACCATGGGCACAGTGTCTCTTGTGAAGCAAGTAACACACAACTCTATAGGAAAGGGGATTCTGGAACCCTAGTTCCTGTCACCTAAAACAATGCAGTAGAAACTACTTCACTCCCTTTTCTAGTCTGGTGTGTCTGTCTGTCATTTTTGAGACATAGTCTCACTATGTGGCCCTAGATAGTTTGGAATGTGCTAGTGAGACCAGCCTGGCCTTGAACCCACAGAGATCCACCTGCCTCTGCCTCATTCTCCAGCTTCCCTTTCCTAGTTTCTTTACTATTACAAATTAAAACAAGATTTCCTCTCCCTGACATCCAATTTTATACCATTAATAGAACGTTACATAATACATTGATCTCCTCAATAACTAAATCCATGACCAGCTGCTTCCCATAATTCTGAAGGGGACAGGTTTTAGGCCTATGTCAGTTTTTCTTATGTTTGGTTTTTCTGGAACCACCCAGGAAACCAACCGCAGTTGCAATTTGGTTCAACTGAATATCCTGAACCAAAGAAGTCCCTGGCATCCTCCAGAACTGGGATTCATCAAAGAGCGTTGAGACTCTGGAGCGTTGGCATCAGAGGGATGTAGGAGAAAGTAACAGACACCGATTTCTTTTTTCCTACATACAAGACAATCATTCACCTTCTGGAAGACAAGCCTTAGTTTCTTGTTGAGGCACCATATCTTCCTCCAGTTTTGGTCCTTTTAGTTGAAAGTAGCTATCTCCTTCCTGGTTCAGAAGTTAACAAGTTCCAAGTCAGCGAGTTCACTGTACCCACGGCCATAGTTGTGGGGTGGGCATGAATTCAGGGTCCTCCACAGCCCCACCTGATCCAGTGAGTCCATTGTACCCATGGCCACAGTGGTGGGGTAGGCATGTGTGCAGAGCCCTTGGCAGCCCCATCCGAGCCAGTGAGGCTCACTCTGGAACTTTGATTTGAGGAAAGTGGGCAATCCCAGTGCTTGAGCCTAGGAGGTCAGCCTGGCTGGGAGTGGAGCCGACATGAGCTGAGCTGAGCACCCCCTGGGGGATGGGGGAGCTCATCCTGAAGTCAGCTTCCCATTAGATTTCACAGTTGCTGTGCTCACTTGTGTTCTCTTACCTGAGGACCCACGGCATGTGAATAATCCAACAATTTAACACACTTCTCAAGACACCTGCTGCACAATCCATTTGATGTTTGTGAGTATTGTTACTATGACTACATGTACAAGATTGAACTTTGATCTTTAGCAGGAAGGTTATAACTTTGCGTGGTGGAGTGCATTTTCTCCTTACTTTTCTTTAGTGTGCCTTGGGGATCTAGTTTGGCCAGCAGACAGCTTTAGGTAAACTTTACTCCCTCCTGTAGTCTAGGTCAGGATGTCCCTGACATTGGCATGTAATAGTCATGTACAGTTCCTACCTCCCCCACTCAGGCCAGCAAATGGGAAACAGACATAGGGTTTGCTATCGTTTTATTAAATATGAGATATGTTAACTAGTTTTATGTCAATTTAACACAAGCTAGAGTCATTAGGGAATAGGGATTTTTGTTTGTTTGTTTGTTTTTGAGACAGGGTTTTTCTGTGTAGCCCTGGCTGTCCTGGAACTCACTCTGTAGACCAGGCTGGCCTTGAACGCACAGAGATCCACCTGCCTCTGCCTCCTGAGTGTTGGAATTAAAGGCATGCACCACCACCACCCACATGGGAATAAGAATTTTTATTTGAGAAAATACATAAGATTGTTCTCTAGGTGACGTTGTGTGTAAAAGAAAGCAAGAAATCAATGATTGATGTGGGAGAGCCCAGACAACTGTGGGTCATGCTACCGTTGGTATGTGGTTATAGGAAAGCAGGCTAAGCAAGCAATAGGGAGCAAACCAGTAAGTAGCGTTCCTTCATGGCCTCTTCTTCAATTCCTGCCTCTAGTTCCTGCCCTGACTTCCCTTCAAGATGAACTATAAGCTGTAAATGGAAATAAACCTTTTCCTCCCCTACAAGCAACACCGTGCTTGGCCATGGTGTTTATCACGGCAATAGAAGACAAAGACAGGCTTACAAAGATCAACCATCAACTACCATAGTAGTCTTTAAAAGTCGCTTTCATATTACAATAGCCAAAGCTACCTACATATTCAGTATAATCTCTATTAAAATCCTAACAAATAAATAGAAAAAAACTCTAACATCCAAATACTCAAAATGAGCCTAAAACAAGAAAACAAAGCTGTAGACTTGCTGGCATCAAAATATATTACAAAGCTATGGTAATCAAAACAGTATGGCACAGCCATAAATATATTACAAAGCTATGGTAATCAAAACAGCATGGCACAGCCATAAATACAACACACAAAGAGCAACAAAACAAAACAGTTCAAATTATCTGTGACAAGGGGACAAATGTGACACCATATCGGGGGAAACACAGAACCTTCCACAGTGGTGCTTCGAAAACCATATCTCCACATCCAAAAGGAATGAATTTAGACC
Source organism: Myodes glareolus (assembly GCF_982192425.1). NCBI lineage: Eukaryota > Metazoa > Chordata > Mammalia > Rodentia > Cricetidae > Myodes > Myodes glareolus. The sequence goes on from NC_142051.1 coordinate 1,692,842, forward strand.
CATACTGTGCACTACGTGCAAAAATTTACTCAAATCAACAACTAAACTTAAGACCTAAAACCACAAAAGTAGAAGAAAGCAGGAAACCATTGAATTTGACAAGGATTCCTTGGAAAGGACACTGAAAGTACAGGTATCAAAACAGGGATAGCATGCACTTAAGAACACACATGTAGAAGGACAGCGTGCACTTAAGAACACATGTGTAGAAGGGGAGGTGACATGGCTCAGTGCATAGAAGTGCTTGATGCCGGCTTGAAGATCTGAGTTTGAACCCCAGAAATCTCAAAGTGGAATGAGAGAATTGATTGTGGTTCTCACACCCACGCACACACGCGCGCACACACCCCCACACACACGCATACACACTGCAGCACATGCACACCCATGTACACGTATACACACAAACACAAAAATAAGTGACTAGACGGAAAACAATAAAAAAGAAACGTGAGCTGCTGTGCAGCAAAGGAAGCGATGCCCAGAGTGAAAGGCGACCTATGTGAACAGAGTGGGTGCTTGCGATCTTCAGTCCTCGGGAAGCTGAGGCAGGAGGATCTGAAGTTTGAGGTCAGTCTAAGCTACATCTCCAACCTGCTCCTTCAACCCCCATGCCCACAATGCTAATAATAGGAAAACAGGCAGAGGTGGAGTGGAGTAGAAAAACGGGTGTGTGGGACTCCTGAGTAGGTGGGAATCCTGGGTGTGTGGGAATTCTATGTCCTTTCTACTCAATATCCTGCAAACCTGAAATTACTCTAAAATTTGAGTTAACTTACTTAAATGAGACCAACACAAAAGAAAAAAAGTAAAAGATAAAAACATCAAAAACTAGGGGAAAATACAAATTATTATGTGAAAAAAAAATGAAGAATTTGTAAGAAAACTTTCTCAAGAAGAAAAAACAGTCTGAAAGACAGCTCAGTAGGAAAAGGCACTTGCCACAAAGACTGCCCACCCTGAGTTCTGTCCCCAGGAGCCACATGGTGGAAGGAGGAAATCAACTCTTAGAATCTTTCTTCTGATCTCCACATGTACACATTCACATGTACACATGTACAAATAAATAACTTAAGAAATAATTAAATAGGTCAGCAATCTCCATCAGAACAGGTTCAACTCCAAGCCAGGGACTTCTGCAGGAGGGGATTCAGACCAGGATTTACATAAACAGACCAAAGCCAGCAGCCTAGGCCAAAGTAAACCTGAGACAGCAAACTCCAAGGGAGCAGAGCCAAGCACAGGAGCACTGAGCTATCTCCAGGAACAGGAATATTCAACAAGGTAACTAGAACCGTGACGCTGACTGTACCACGGGGAACAACCATCTGAGCTTTGGATTCACTGGCACCTAGAAGATTATTCAACAGAATCTCAGACAGCCCCAACCATACCTATTATAGGAAAAGATGAGTAGAAAAGGTAAGATCACATCCTACACCACAAAGAACAACACAACACCAATAAAACCTAAAAACCCTATAACAGCAAGACCTGAACAACCAAATATGGATGAACCAGAAGAAAATGACCTAAAAAATAACTTCAAGAGAATGCTTGAAATTCTTAAACATGAAATGAGAAATTCCCTTAAAGAAATTGAGGAAAAGACAAACAAAAAAACTGGAAGATATCAGGAAATCATTTAAAGAAAACCAAGAAAAAGAAATAAAACATATGAAAGAAACTATTCAGGACTCGAAAACTGAAATAGAAACAATAAAGAAAACACAAGTCAAAGGAATTATAGAAACAGAAATCATGAGAAAAAGATCAGGAATCACAAACTTAAGCATGAACAGCAGAATACAAGAAATGGAGGAGAGAATCTCAAGTGCTGAAGATACAATAGAGGAAATAGACTCATTAGTTAAAAAAATTAAATCTAACATTAAATCTAATATTAAATCTAACAAAACGATGAAAAGGCCAAATCTTAGAATAATTGATATAGAAGAGGGAGAAGCTCAAAGCAAAGGCACAGAAAATTTATTTAACAAAATCATAGAAGAAAACTTTCCATACCTAAAGAAAGATATGCCTATGAAGATAGAAGAAGCTTACAGAACACCAAATAGACTGGATCCAAAAAAAAAGAAAAGTCCTCTCGCCACATAATAATCAAAACACTAAACATACAAAGTAAAGAAAGAATATTAAGAGCTGCAAAGGAAAAAGGCCAAGTAACATATAAAGGTAGACCTATCAGAATTACACCTGACTTCTCATTGGAGACAATGAAAGCCAGAAAGTCATGGTCAAGCATTATGCAGACATTAAGAGACCATGGATGCCAGCTCAGACTACTATACCCAGCAAAACTGTCAATTACCATAGAAGGATAAAACAAGATATTCCATGACAAATCTAGATTTCACCAATACCTAGCCACAAACCCAGCCCTACACAAAATACTAGAAGAAAAACTCCAACCCAAGGAAGATGGTTACAGCAACAAAAACACAGACAATTGATGATCTCATAACAACAAATCCCGAAGAAGAAAAAAACACACAAATTAACATCAACAACAATGAAAGCTAAATTAACAGGAGATAGCAATCACTGGTCATTAACATCCCTTAATGTAAATGGACTCAACTCACCTATAAAAAGGCATAGGCTAACAGATTGGATACAAAAACAGAATCCATCCTTCTTCTGCATACAAGAAACACATCTCAACCAGAAAGACAGACATCATCTCAGAGTAAAGGGGTGGAGAAAAAATATACCAATCAAATGGACCTGAGAAACAAGCGGGTGTAGCTATCCTAACATCTAACAAAATAGACTTCAAGCTAAAATCAGACAAAAGAGACAAATAAGGTCATTTCATATTAGCCACAGGAAAAACCCATCAAGAGGAAATTTCAATACTGAACATCTATGCCCCAAATACAAGGGCACCCTCCATATGTCAAAGAAACACTTCTAAAGCTTAAAACATACATTAAACCCCACACACTAATAATGGGAAACTTCAACACTCCCCTCTCACCACTGGACAGATCAATCAGACAAAAAATGAAAAGAGAAATGAGAGACCTAACAGATGATATTACTCAAATGGACTTAACAGACATCTATAAAATATTCCACCCAAATAGAAAAGAATATACCTTTTTCTCAGCACCTCATGGAACCTTCTTAAAAATTGGCCACATACTCAGTAACAAAACAAACCTCAACAAATAAAAAAATTGGAATAACCCAAGGTACCATGATATCAGATCACCATGGTTTAAAACTAGAAGTCAACAGCAATACTAATTCCAGAAAAGCCACAAATACATGGAAATTAAACAATGCTCACCTGAATCATCAATGGGTCAAGGAAGAAATAAAGGGGGAAATTAAAGACTTCCTAAAATCCAAGGAAAATGACCATACCCAAATTTATGGGACACAATGAAAGCAGTGTTAAGTGGCAAGTTCATAGCACTAAACACCAACGTAAAGAAGCTGGAAAAATCCCACACTAGCGAATTAGCAGAACATTTGAAAGTTGTAGAACAAAAAGAAGCAAACTCACGTAAAAAAAAAAAAAAACTAGACGGCAGGAAATAATCAAATTGAGAGTTGAAACCAACAAAATAGAAACAAAAAACAATACAAAGACTCAATGAGACAAAGATTTGATTCTTCGAGAAAATCAACAAAATAGACAAAACTTTATCCAAACTAACCAAAAGGCAGAGAGAAAATATCCAAATTAACAAAATCAGAAATGAAAAAGGGGACATAACAACAGGCACAGAGGAAATATAGGGGATCATCAGGTCATATTTTGAAAATCTGCACTCAACAAAATTGGAAAACTTAAAGGAAATGGACAACTTTCTGGATAAATATCACTTACCAAAATTAAATCAAGACCAGATAAGCAAATTAAACAGACCTGTAACTGCTGAAGAAAGAGAAACAGTCATCAAAAGTCTCCCAGCCAAAAAGAACCCAGGAACAGATGGTTTCAGCTCAGAATTCTACAAGACTTTCAAAGAAGAATTAATACCAATTCTCCTCAAATTATTCCACACAATAGAAACAGAAGGAACATTGTCAAACTCTTTTTATGAGGCTACAATTACATTGATACCAAAACCACGAAAGACATTAGTAAGAAAGACAATTACAGACAAATCTCACTCATGAACATTGATGCAAAAATATTAAATAAAACACTAGCAAATTGAATCCAAGAACATATAAGAACCATCATCAACCATGATCAAGTCAGCTTCATCCCAGAGATGCAGGGATGATTCAAGATACAAAAATCTGTCAATGTAATCTACCATATAAAAATCACATTATCATCTCATTAGATGTCGAAAAAGCTTTTGATAAAATACAACATCCCTTCATGATAAAAGTCTTGGAGAGAGCAGGGATTCAAGGAACATACCTAAATATAATTATACAACAAGCCAACAGCCAACATCAAACTAAATGAAGAGAAACTCCCAGTGATTCCACTGAAATCAGGAACAAGACAAGGTTGTCCACTCTCCCCATAGCTATTCAATATAGTTCTTGAGGTCCTAGTTAGAGCAATAAGATACTAAAGAGAGAACAAGGGAATACAAATTTAAAAAGAAGAAGTTAAACTCTCACTGTTTGCTGATGATATGATAATTTACATAAGTGATCCCAAAAATTCTACCAAGGAACTTTTACAACTCATAAACACTTTCAGCAATGAAGTAGGATACAAGATTAACTCAAAAAAAATCAGTAGCCCTCCTGTACACAGATGATAAAAGGGCTGGGGAAGAAATCCGAGAAATATCACTCTTCACAATAGCCACAAATAGCATGAAATATCTCAGAGTAACTCTAACCAAACAAGTGGAAGACTTGTATGACAAGAACTTTAAGTCTTTGAAGAAAGAAATTGAAGAAGACACCAGAAAGTGGAAAGATCTCCCATGTTCTTGGGTAGGCAGAATTAACATAGTAAAAATGGTAATCTTACCAAAAGCAATCTACAGATTCAACACAATGCCCATCAAAATTCCAGCAAAATTTTTTAAAGAGCTAGAAAGGACGGTACTCAACTTCATATGGAAAAGCAAAAAACCCAGGATAGCCAAAACAATCCTGTACAATAAAAGAACTTCTGGAGCCATCACAATCCCTGACTTCAAACTCAGCTACAGAGTTACATTACTGAAAACAGCCTGGTATTGGCATAAGAACAGACAGGAGGACCAATGGAACCGAATACAAGATCCAGATATCAATCCACACGTCTTCGAACATCTGATATTTGATAAAGAAGCAAAAAATATCATATGGAAAAAAAGAAAGCATATTTAACAAGTGATGCTGGCATAACTGTATATCAACATGTAGAAGAATGAAAATAGACCCATATTTATCACCATGCCCAAACTCAAGTCTAAATGGATCAAAGACCTCAACATAAAGCCAGCCACACTAAACCTTATGAAAGAGAAAGTGGGAAGAACACTTGAATGCATTGGCACAGGGAACCACTTCCTAAATATAACCTAGCAGCACAGACACTGAGAGAAACAATTAATAAGTGGGACCTCCTGAAACTGAAAAGCTTCTGTAAATCATGGTCAACAAGACAAAACAGCAGTCTACAGAATGGGAAAAAATCTTCACCAACCCCACATCACACAGAGGTCTGATCTCCAAAATATACAAAGAACTCAAGAAATTGGCCACCAAAAATCACATAATCCAATTTAAAAAAAAAAAAATGGAGTAGAGACCTAAACAGAGAACTCTCAACAGAAGAATTTAAAATGGCTAAAAGAAACTTAAGGAAATGTTCAACATCCTTAGTCATCAGAAAATGCAAATCAAAACAACTCTGAGATTCCATCTTACACCTGTAAGAATGACCAAGATCAAAAACACTGATGACAACTTATGCTGGAAAGGTTGTGGGGGAAAGGAACACTTCTGCATTTCTGGTGGGAATGCAAGCCACTTTGGATGTCAGTGTGGTGATTTCTCAGAAAATTAGGAAACAACCTTCCTCAAAACCCAGTTATACCACTTTTGGGTATATATCCAAAGGATGCTCAATTGTGCCACAAGGACATGTGCTCAACTATGTTCATAGCAGCTTTGTTTGACATAGCCAGAACCTAGAAACAACCTAAATGCCCCTGTACTGAAGAATGGATAAGGAAATGGATAAGGAAAATTTACACAATGGAGTACTACACAGCAGAAAAAAATAATAACATCTTGAATTTTGCAAAAAAATGGATGGAGCTAGAAAACATTATATTGAGTGAGGTAACCCAGACACAGAAAGACAATTATCACATGCACTCATTCATAGGTGGTTTTTAAACATAAAGCAAAGAAAACCAGCCTACAAACCACAATCCAGAGAATTTAGACAACAATGAGGACACTAAGAGAGACTTACATAGATCTAATCTACATGGGAAATGCAAAATAGAAAAAGACAAGGTCTCCTGAGTAAATTAGGAGCATGGGGACCTTGGGGGAGGATTGAAGAGGGGAGGGGAGAGGGCAGGAGAGGAACAGAGAAAAATGTAGAGCCTAATAAATATCAATAAAAAAGAAATAATTAAATACTCTAAAAAGAAACATGCTACACATGGAAAATCATGAGAAAAATGAACAAAAGATATGAATAATTTATTTTAAGCAAGGGCTAGATAGATGACTCAGCAGTTAAGAGCACTGCATGCTCTTCCAGAGGACCCTGTTTCAATTCCCACCACCCACATTGGCCGCTCACAACTATCTGTAACCCCAGTTTCAGGGGACCCAACATTCTCACACAGACATACACATCAATGTACATAAAATTTTAAAAATATATTTAAAAATTATTTGAAGTAAAATTCCATTTTAGAAAAAAACATCTGTGTGTGTATTTAGAAAAAACATCTGTGTGTGGGAGCACACACCTGTCATGGTGCACACATAAAGGTATGATGACACCTTTATCAGGTGTCTGTTAGTCTCTGCCCCCTGTTTTAGGAAGGGTCTCTCCCGTCTCTGCTGCTGTGGTAGCCACACGTGCTTCCCAGTAGTCCTCTTGTTCGTCTGTAGGAGCCAACATTACAAATGGACACAGTGCATCTGTTCATTTATTTGGGATCCAGAGACCAAACTTGGGTCATCAGGTTTACGCTGGTAGTGCTTTTGTGAGCCATCTCTCTGGCTCCTTTATCCTCTCTTATATTCCTACGTCTTTTTTTTTTTTTAAAAAAAAGATTTATTTAATTATGCATATGAATGCTCTATTTGCATGTATGTCTGCATGATAGAAGAGGGTATCAGACAAAACAGGGCATCAGATCCAATTACAGACGGTTGTGAGATTCTTTGTGGGTGCTGGGAATTGAACTCAGAACCTCTGGAAGAACAACCAGTGCTCCTAACCACTATGGCATCTCTCCAGCCCCATATCTCTAAGTCTTATATCACTCCTCACTATCCTTGAGGTTTCTTCACTAACTAATCAAAATAAAATCTTGGCCTGTGTTTACTTTGTGCTTGTATGAGAAGTATTAATGGTTTTATTTTTAAAGGTTTATTGTATTTATGTGTTTGTGTCTGTGTCTGGTCAGGTGTAGACAGAGGCCGATCCCTTGGCACCAGAGAGAGAGGCATTCGAAAGCCACCCAGTGTGGATGCTGAGAAAGCCAACCTCTGACAGAGCAGTCAGCTCTCTGTCCATCCCCAGCATTACAGTTTGAAAATGAATTGATATTTTATAGGAATAAAACTCTGCCCAAATACTTAACATTTTTAAAATGCATATATTTCTTTAGCTGGAAAACCCACATTTAGGAATTCCTCCTAAGGACGGAGAGTTTGCTGTGTCTGTTAGTGAAGTCCCAGCCCTAAGTGTCCACCTTGACCGCTCAGCACTACCCGTACGTGTTCTAGAATGGTTTTTCAAGGCAGGTAAAAACCATTTACTTATAGTCATATTTTCTTGTGAACTTTCAAAAAATTGAAAAGATTATTGAGGTGGCCCAGTAATTAAAGGTGCTTGTCACCAAATCTATTGACCTGAGCTTGGTCCCCAGGCGGACACAATGAAAGGAGGGAGCCGACACTTGTGAGCTGTTCTCTGGACTCTGCGTGTGCACACCTACATACACACACAAAAACATCATTGAATGTAAAATATAGGACAAGGGAAGGAGGGAGGGAGGGAGGGAGGGAGGGAGGGAGGGAGGGAGGGAGGGAGGGAGGGAGGGAGATGCCCACAAAGTCTGGTCATACTGTTCTTTCCAGTCTTGTCCGCGTCTGCTGGGGTGTTCAGTCCCTAGCTGTAGTTCTCTCTGCTCCAATTGCTGCTACTATTTCGGGGGCCTGAATGTCCTCAGCACAAATTCTCCAGCACCTTAGCTTTTCAGTTCTTTACTATCCCACTTTTCCAATGACCTTTTACTTCCTCTCCGATCCTGTGACTCACCCCAGTGACATTTAGACATCATCTTCCTTCAGAACTGTTCATCTTCAATGTTTCTGTGCTTTCTACTCAGCTTTGATTTTATATAAAAACACCCCTCTTTTCAATTAAAAGAAGTAAGGAAAGAAAGTTGTTCAAAAATACATCATTTTTTTTAAAAGGCAATGAGGTGGCACTTGCTGCCAAGCCCGAGGTTGACCTCAGTTCATTCCTAGGCTCCATGCGGTGGAAAGATGACAAAGATTCCTTGGCAGTTGCCTGGCCTTTGGTCTCCACTAGTATTATGATGTGTGCATACACACACCCACTAACAAATAAATGGTTTTGGTTTCTTTTTAAAGAAAGGAAAGTTAAAACACTGCAGCTCAAGGATTACCAGTCAGCCTGTTTGAAAAGTGCCCAGCATTTTGCCAGGAATGAATTTTATCCATTGTACCTCCAAAGTTCCTACTTTTTACTTTTTTCATCTGCCTTTTTTTTCACTGAATGATCTGTTTTCCCAAGGTAATAATCCATAACTATATCCTCATTATTATGACTGAAAAACAGTTTATCAACTGGTCATGATATTCCTCATCCGGCGTTAAGATGTCTCAACTCCAGTACTATTGATACTTCTGCATGGATCTTTGCTGAGGTGGGCAGTGTGATACACTATAGAGCAGAGGTTCTCAATCTGTGGGTCATGACTCTCTTTGGGGTCAAATGCCTTTTTACAGTTGCCTAAGACCATTGGAAAGTATATATATTTGTATTATGATTAATAACAGTAGCAACATTACAGTTATGAAGTAGCAACAAAAGCAATTACAAGATTGGGTGTCAGCACAACTTGAGGAACCGTATTAAAGGGTTGCAGTGTTGGGAAGATTGAGAACCCCTGCTGTAGTCTTGACAGCAAGTCCTCCTGGAGCACCCATTGCCTCAGGAACAGACGGCAGGAACACTTTCCCCAAATCACAAACATCAAAAATAACTCCAGGCATTGCCAAGGGTCTCTTTGGGAAATTCTACCCCGAGAGAATCACCGTTGGAGACAGCTTGCTTATGGCAGACAGTTAGGTTTTACTTACTTTGTCAGGATTTGAAAACAGCACTGATTTTGAAACTCTAACCTTCACCGTAAACACAACACATTTTTAAACTACCTTTAAAGAAGAAACTTCAGGCTTGAAACATTGTTGTCTTTTCACAAGCAGCCCTCCAAGCAAGGGTAACTGTTTAAAAGGCAATTGAAAGAACATAAATCCCTTCTCCTGGCTTTGTCGGACTTTTCAAAACCATGCCTAGCGAATAGCAAAACAAAACACTACCTTTCCCTTTAAATGTGTAACTCTTTGATTGCTGGCCAGGATGGTAGTTTATTGGCTATTTAGATGGCTGCTTTAGGACATGCCTATTATTGTTCTTGCCCATTCTTGATTGTTAATTCTGTCTTCTGGCATGTCAATCAGCCCTTGTTGCTATGACAAAACCTGAGGAAAACAACTTACAAGGAAGAAAGATTTATTTGGGTTCAAAGTTTCAGAGGTTTCAGTACATACACTCTTGGCTGTTGTGAGACAGATCACAGGGGAACATGTAATAAGCCACTCAGTCTTTAGAAACAGGAAGCAGAGAGTGAGCAGAAAAGGCCAGAAACAAGGCATGTCCTCGAAAGGCCCCCAGTGGCCTACTTGCTCCAACCAGGCCCTACCAGTTTTCATCATCTTGAAATAATGCCATCAATTCTGTACACTCCAGTGGATCGATCCACTGATGAAGTCAGCCTTCACGATCCAAACATAATCCAACCTTCAACACAAGGTTCCTATGCAAATCATAACATCCAGCTTGGTTTTTGTTTGTTTGTTTGTGTTTTTTGGTAAGCTGTATGCCCAGTTCACCCATACAGAAATCATATGCTTTTGTATCACCATCAGTCGTTAGACTATGGTTTTCCTTTAATCATTTCATGAAAAGGAAGATCACCTCTGAAACCATAAACTTGAGTGGTTTTTCTTTATTAGCTTAAACTTTTATTCTTGCCCAGCTTTTAAATTCTCACACTGAACCTTCTCTTTTTCTTTTCTCTCTCTCTCTTCTCCTCTAGAGCAGTGTATCCCAAACCTGATTGCAGGACAGATCTCTGAACTCTGCTAAGGCTTGCAATGGGATGAGAGATCCAGAATTTTCAGTATGCTCTAGGTAACATCAATGTCTTTAGACCACACTTGGGGACTAAGTGCTAAATCTTCCGGACTCCAGGCCTCTGATTCACATCCACTGACTGGTTCTTCTTATCTAGTGTGAACTTCCAGGGCAGTGGTTGCAACTTTTCCTGGAATAGGGAGGGCAGTCCCACCTCCCAGTCTCCAGCCACAGAGCCATTATAGCAGCAGTCTCTGCCTTCCCGATGCTGCCACCCTTTAATACAGTTCCTCACGTTGTGCTGAGCCCCAAATGTAAAATTTTTGTTGCTACTTCAAAATGTTGTAATTTTGCTACTGTCGTGAATCGTCGTGTAAATATCTGATAAGCCACCTATCTGATATGCAACCCCAAGAGGTCCTCACCTCTTTAAACCGTTTGTTATTTTGTTACTGTGAAGGTCAGAGGACAAGTTTGTGGAGTCTGGTCTCTCCTTCTACCTTTACACGGGTTTTGAGACTCAAAGTCCAGTGTCCAGTAACCCAAGCAATCTTTACCCTTAAGCCATCTCTCCCACTCTCAAAGGCCCTTTTAAAAATAACCTTCTCCTTTTTGTGCTCCGGGAAGGAAATTTCACCTCATCACTTCGGGATGGGCCCTCTCGTCACTATTTTAAAAATCTGTTCATGAGTGCTATAACAAATCAGTAGATTTTGAAGTTTGTTTTCACCAGACCCTTGCAGGCGTCAGTATTTCTCTAACAGGGTTCTGCAAATCCACCGGAGGGTGGGACAGTGTATGTGGAGTCCTTCAGAGCACGATAGCACGTCACGAACCACTGCTCATCAGATATGATCTGTGTTCAGCGGCATGGTCTGTGTTACGATCCACTTCTCATCAGTTATGATTTGTGTTCTGTTTAGTGCAAACACAACCCACCCCATCCTCCCAGAACGCAGCTTTTTAGGAAGAAGCGCCAGAACTGGCCTAAGGAATCCGAGTGCCAACAGTGGCTCCGCTTTTGTCCTGCGAGTTTGTCACAAACTTTATCCTGATTTAGTCAGATCTCATCTACTATCTACTTTTGTTGGACACGTTTCCGTACCGCACAACTTGGCATTTAAAGCACACACACACACACACACACACACACACACACACACACACACACACACACACACGTTCTTTCTTAAAAGCCCCCAACTCCATCCCCACCCTCGGCTTCCCCAGTTGCAGCACTGGGCTGGAAGCCTGGCCCTCCTCGGACTCCAGGTGACCCGCACCGCCCACCGCGGGCACCGTGTCCAGCGCGATCGGCACAGTGGAGGCCGTGAACGGCTTCTGTGCAGCGTCTCGGGGCCGCAATGGCCAAGGACAGGCCGCACGTCCAACACAAGCGCAGTCGGGTCGCGCTCCACCGCCCACCCGCTCCTCATAAACCCGCGGGGCTAGCAGTCCCTGGAGCGAGGGTGGAGACCCCGCCCCAAGGGGCGGGCAAGGCGCAGCGTGGGCGTGTCGTCCCGGGAAACGCCCCTCTGACCGGGCTATAATTTCCCCGAGCTCCAGGCGGCGGCCGGCGGGCGGAGACGCGCGCCTGGCAGCGGTGAGACGGGACACGCGGAAGGGTGCTGCTGCGGGGACTCGGGCGGGCTGCGGGGCCGCAGGAGCCACCTTCGCCTCGTATCTCGGAAGAAGGAGCGTGAAGCTCAGGTGTTCCCCGACGGCGGGGAGGAAAGGTGCCCGCGCTTCCCCGGGGGGTCCTCAGCAGCTCTTTTCTTCTCTCCCCCATTTCTAGGACATGGACCTCGCGGTCCTGTGGCTGGGGCTTCTTCTGCCGGTCGTGACCGCCCTGGATTTCCGATACCACCACCAGGAAGAGATGGAGGCGTTCCTAAAGAGCGTTGCCCAGAACTACAGTTCGATCACGCACTTGCACAGCATCGGGAAATCTGTGAGAGGTAGGTTGCCTCCAGCGCACGTCCCCAACCCTCAGCTCCCGTTCAAAAGTTCATTGAATGGCAGTGTCTGGTTCCCTGTCTGTGACGCTCCGGGGACGCGCTCCATGCAGGTAAAGCATACCTTGCCCGGTCGTTGGTTTTGTGCTGTTTGTTGTTTTGTTCAATTTTGTTGTAAGCGGTAAGAGGAGACATTGTTTATCTGAGAGGTGTATTTTCGTTCCCTTTCAGGGTAAACAACTTCACTTTAATCTAACTCAGTTCCCCTTTTCGTTGGCTTTCTTACACACTGATTGGGACTGTTAACTACTGTTTCCTCGGGTTGCTTTTAAACCAGACATTGCCATAGTTTTGCGGAGTTCTATGCATGTATAGTTTAACCCTGCGGCTTAAAGTTATGAGAAAATGCGGTTTTATTACCGAAGGCGACTTTAGGTGTGTCCACTTAAGGGACACACCTGCTAAGTAACAATGAATGATATTCTTGGCATTCTCATGTTTATCACTTATTTTGCTTTAATTTAGAAACTCTGTATTCTCAGTGGAGGAAGCAGATGTGATTCATAGAAATTAAGTGTTTTGGTTAAGACACCTAGATGGTGCTTGTGAAAGATGGCTGGGACTCTCTGAATGTGACATGAATCAGCCACTCTGATCTGCTACACAGAGAAATCCTGTCTAGAAAAACAAAAACATAAAAAACAAGGAAGGGAGAGAAGGAGGGAAGGAGGGAGGGAGGGAAGAAGAAGAAAAAAAAGAAACTTTTCCTGGACATTTTGCCCTCTGCTGTGGGAGAGTGTCCTCAGCAAGCAGGATTTACTCTAGATTTACTTTCTTCTGTGGTCAACATAGGCAACCTCACCCAGAAGAGAGCAATGTGAAACTGGTCAAATGCGTCTTGGATTTTGTAAATATCCATCACATTTCCCTTGCTGCTATTACAAATTCAACTTTTTTCCTGTTTCACACTTTTGTTATTTATCTTTAATATGATTTGAATTCTCTTGATTTTAGACTCAGTTATGTATATTTTCCTAGTCATTTGCTTCCTTGGGACAATGGAATACTTTTTGGTTATTTCTGTTATACATGATATAAAGCTATTGATACATAGCTTACATGCTTCTATTATAACTGAGTTTTTAAAGATTATTTAATTTTATTGCATGTGTATGTGTGTTTTGCTTGCATGTTTCACTACATGCAAGCAGTGCCCACACACTCCAAAGAGAGCATCAGATCCCCTGGAGCTGGAGTTCCAGCTGTGGTGAACCTCCACGTGGGTGCTGGGAATCTAAATACAGTCCTCTGGAGAAGCCGCCAGTGCTAACCAGTGAGCCATCTCTCCAGCCATAAATGTTTACTTTTCAATTGAAACCCACACAATAGATGAGCACAAATGTACTTTTTACCTAGATTCAGACACAGTAGAAGGAAGGAATTCGTACAACCTATTGATACAGTGTAGACAAATCTTAGGTCAAACAAGAGAAGCAGTTCAAACCTGATGACTGAGTCCGGATATTTTTTAAAGGCACAAATACTCACTGTCTGCAGTGTGTGAGTGCATGTGTGCGTGCGTGTGCGTGTGTGCGTGTGTGTGTGTGTGTGTGTGTGTGTCTGTGTGTGTGTGTGTAATGAATTGAGTGTTTGTTGAACAAAGATGTATTCTGTCTGCTGCTTGCCATCAAGTGTCCCCTTTCAGATATAAATATATTTACTATTAATTTCTCAGGCTTAGCTCTCTACACCTCACCAAATCAGTTGAGGACTATTGTTTACTCGGCTTTTTTTTTTAATTTTCTGAAAAAAGTGTTTGTTTGTTTGGTTGGTTGGTTTTGTTTGTTTATTGAGACAAGGTCTCACTGTTGTGCCCAGAGTCTAGATCCCAGAAACCAAGAGATCAGACCCAATGTCAAAGCAAAGAGTTTTTTAATTACAAGTTAACTCCATCCGTCTGACATAGAAGGTGAAGTAGGAGGACCCCACACTGCAGTGGGGAAGGGAATAGAGCAAGGGAGGTGTCTAGGGGTCTGCTAGTTGCATAGTAACAGTCTCAGGATTGGCACATCTCGAGGTGAGGGAGCCTGCTCTCAACTGCAGGAAAGGAGAACTTGAGGGGCAGGGCAGCTACTGCAGTCCACTGTTATCAGTAATGCATCTCCAGAGCCCTCAGCTCAGCTAATTTCTGCTCCACCCAGTAGTTAGAGCACGGTTGGGGGGCGTAGCACATTCTGCTGAGTCAGGGGCCTACATCCTGCTGGGTCTTTTCTGCAGCCTGTCCTGGTTGCCAAAGGGGGTGGGGTGGGGCTGATTTAGGGTCTGGGCCCTTCTCTCACTATGTAGCTCTCTAACTATTCTGGGAACAGAACTCTGTAGCTCAGGCTGGTCTTGAACTCACAGAGATCTGCCTGCCTCTGCCTCCTGAGTGCTGGAGTTTAAGGAAAGCAAATCACTCAAAGACATTAGAATGAAAACCAGTACAGACTGATTTAGTCAAACTGGGTCAGAGTTCTAGAGATTGGCTGAGGGTACCAGCTAAATAGCCTAAGGGTCTGGCCTGGTCTAGGTCAAATAGATAGCACAGAGGTTATCTGGGCTGTTAGCCACCTCTGGCCCTGATTTTGGGAACTTGAGGGAGCCTGTGACTAGAAGGGTCCTTTAGATAACCAGACACTTCCAGTCCTGATGGTAAGAGCTTGCACGGCCTGGCCTAACAGATAACTCAGATCGCTATTAACCACTTCCAGTTTGCAGCTTTCTGGGTGGAAGAATAGGTTTTTCATCTTTCCCATTGGTTTCCTGGTTTCTCTGTGACCTGTGAGCTCAAGGGCCTCTGAGCCCCCAACAGTGGTCCTCTACCACTGTAGTAATGTAGTAATTATCTGTAGTAGTGGGATTGTAGGTGTGCGCCACAATGCCCAGCAGGGGTTGGCTTTCAATAGATTACAGCAAAAGGGCTATTTCCTACATATAGAATCCCAAAGGAGCATTTGAAATAAGTTACTCAGTATCTGAGTGGAGAATCTTCTCTTGCCTATTATTAAATCTAAACTTTAATTTCCCTGAATAAGCAGTGTTGCAAGGCAAAGGGGTAGATAAAACTTTCCATTTACTGAGTGTTTGGACATAATCTTTCAATATCACTCACTCAAGTGGCATTATCCTACAGAATATGTTGAATGAGTCATGGAGAAGTTACATGGGTAGCATTCATTAGAAGAATCAAACTCAAGGCTGGAGACGGTTTATTCCACGAAGTCCTTGCTGTAAAGCAGTGAGGACTTGAGATGCCCAACACACACATAAAAAGATAGGTGCGGTGCCTTGCACATGTGAATCTCATCAGGGTACAGAAGGATCCCTAGGGCTCATTGCCAGAAAATTAGGTGAGTTCCAACCCCTGGGGTCTCAGACATAGGTGAGAAACCAATAATGAAAGACACTCGTCACCTAGTATGGACCACTCATACACAGCGATTCAAACGCAAGTCTACTGATCTTCCAAACACATCTCCTTTCTCTTTGGAGAAACACTTTACCACATATGGAAATGGTTACAAGCTCTTTAGTTGGTTTCTAAACTTTTTCCGTTGTGTCCAGGCCTGTGCTTGCCTAGGAATACGACCCCTGTACTGAAAGAGTTGGGGTGAGCAGGGGGAAAGCAAGACAGCTAGGAAACATGACCACCATAAGTTCTGGGGTCGGGGTATGGCAAGGCTAAAGGATAGTCAGTCCGGTGGAATGGGAAATGCAGGAATCCCAGGCCAGTGTGGCCCACATCACACAGTAAAACCTTGCCTCAAAATAAAACATGCCTCTGATTTAAACAGTTTTTTTAATCTTCAAATCCTCAGTAGCCTCCAGGCAGAACGTCAGTGGGTAGTCAGGTAAGTGGAACAGTGGGCCTGGGCCTGACTTAGAGATACAGAAGAAGCCACTGTGACCACGGGAGCAAGGACTGAGGATCTTAAAAGCCGGGTCAGTACCTTCTTGCTTCATCCAAGGGGGACCATAACCATCCTGGGGACTGATGCCTGGTAGGAAGGTGACAGCTTCATTTTCTTGATCAGAAAATTTCTAGTGATTTTATAATTGGATAGATTATTTTTTTAATTCTATCTCCCCACTGTGTGTGTATGTGTTTACTACAGTGTTAGTGTAGAGATCAGAGTTCACATTTTGAAGGTTCGTTCTTCCTTTCTACCATGTGTGTCCTAGGGAACAAAACTCAGTTTGTTAGCCCTTTACAAGAATACATACATACATACGTGCATGCATGCATACATGCTTACACACATACATGCATACACACATACATGCATGCATGCATACATACATAGATACATGCATGCATGCGTACATGCATACATACATGTTCCATACAAAGTGTGAGCAAACAAATATAGAAAGAAATGAACAAATAAGCAATTCCAGATTAGATCTTAGTTACTGACAGATTTGGTTCATTAGCCCAAATCTGCCACCTTTTAGAATTCATTTATGAATGTATTTAACTCATTTGTTCCTTGAGCCCTGTTGTCTACTGGAACCCTTCCAGGGGGCCATCTTCCTTTCAGCACTGGAGCTAAGGGAACTGAAACCCTGTTGCTGTGGTGGGGGAAAGCATTATTGAAGGGTCGTGATCCCAGGTCTGACCACTGGGATGCTCAGCAAAGCTGAGAAAGGCTTGAGAGGGAAGCTGATGCCTGAGCAATAATCCCGATGCTCCTAGGCAGATGTGCAGGGAATGTGGAGAGGCAACCTCGCTTGCTGACATAGGCAGTGCATGATTGCTGATCAGTGCAGAGACCGGGGCCTGACGGACAGTACAAGAATCAGCTCCCACCTTGTGCGAACTCCCCTGCTACGAGTGATCCAGGATGAGGGTTTGTTCCAGTGTATCATAGCATCCACACCACCTTAGCCACACTCACTGGAAAATACAGTCTGGGATATTTATGTCACTGTGAGCTTTATTTTTGAAAACAGAATGTCCAAAGAACAGTGGCTGAGTCCGGAAAAGATCTTTGACTCCCATAACTTCTCACTAAAACTGGCAGTATTTGTGGTCTCCAGGGAACTGTTTCCATTGGACATTCTGTTCTTTTCCCTTGGGAAACTGTGTCCCTAGAAATAAACGGTCTGTGTGATGATGAGCATTGCCACTGCTCTGCTTCACTAAGTGCTTCATACGCACCAGCCCGTAAGTCCTCACTCTTGCGAATGAGATACTGCCATGCTCATTTTGTAGATGAACAACTAAGGATGGGGAAAACAACTTATCTAGTAAGGAATGGAATTTTTCAGGATTCAGAGACCCCGTCCCAGTTTTCAAATAGGTCCTTAGGGACAAGTGGCATTCCAGACACCATCGGTCCACTGGGGTAAGAGAGTGCTGAAGTCAACAAGCACTCAACAAGGGAAAACGGCTACTCAACAGTCTGGGAGAAGATGACAGTGCAGTACTGAGGTGCAAGGAACCACTCCTGAGCTGCTGAGGTCCTCTGCATCCTGAAAAGGGGGTTTCCATCCGCACAATTAGTTATGTCCTCATCACTGTGGTGGTGGTGATGGTTGGAGGGAGAACGCTTTTCCTGGTGCACTACAAGCAAAGGCAGGAGTGGGTTAAGAGAAGAATACAAAATAACCTTTGACTAGCAAAGCACTGAGGCTTGTTCAGTCGGCATTTCCTCTAAGGAATTACATTACAAGCGGCAGTAATGGTGCGTGTGATCTAGAGAGAAAATGTTGGAAGTGGAGGGGTAAGCTAGGGAAACCGAACAAGCTAGTGGGGCAACTTGGCAAGCCTGTGGGTTCAAAACCACATGGCTCGTAGATCACAGTGTGACCTCAGAGGTCCTAAATGACCAATGGGAACTTTGTCCTGGCTCTTCTTATACTTCTTATTTCGACATTTCCCTAATAACAAGTAATCAATTGGTAGCTGTTGAAAAACAAAGGAGGCCAAGTGGTGGTGGCTTCGCACCCCTTTAATCCCAGCACTCGGGAGGCAAAGACAGGCAGATCTGTGAATTTGAGATCAGGTTCCAGAACAGCCAGGATACACAGAGAAACCCTGCCTCAAAAAAATAAAAGAAGAAAAGAAAGACAGAAAGAGAGAGGAAGGAAAGAAGGGAAGAAGGAAGATAAAAAAGAAAGGAAAAGAAAAAGTGAGTCTCTAGGAACTGGGCATGGTGGTGCTTAGAGTTCCAGGTTCTTAGGAAATTAAAGCAGGGATCCCTTGAGGTCAGAACTTGGGCCAGCCTGGGTTATGCAGACAGGTGAACAAGTCCCTGGGTCCTCAGAAAGAAAGGTTTCTGAACTAGGTAGGAGTTTGAAAACAAGCTAGCAAATTCATTTTTGTACTGTTTGCCTGTGTAGCTAACTGGACATCAGGCCTAGGATTTTGCATATGCTTGGCAAGCCCTGTACCACTGAACTTTGTCCCCAGACTGTCATATCAATTTTTGAAAACTTAGGAAGAGGTCTTCATATTAGTTATAGGAATTGGGGTACTATGAGAATACAAAGAAAACACCTATTCGTTTGTTTACCCCAATCAAACAGATATGTGTAGACAATAAGGTGATTAGTAGTGTTTTAGGACACAGTCCTTACACATGTCTGGGTTCAAGTCTTGGCTCTGCAGCTGAGTGACTGATCTTGCCCCAGTGTCGTCCCCTTTCTGTGTCTGTTGCCCCTACAAAGCGTGTTTAATTGTCCCTGCTTCGTAAACGACTGAGAAGGCTAAACAAGTTGGTGTCAAGTGCACACAAAGCAATACACACATGAACATGGTGGATGCTGTTCCGGAGTATGACACTGGCTCAAATTTGTTCAAACCTTCAGGGTTCACCAAGGGCATGTTTTTGAGTGTAAGCCATGAGGCCAGCCACTGGCCCGTCTTCATCTCATTGACCCTTCCCGGCCTCCTTGGAGGCCACGGTACAGCTTTAGAGACTGACTGTGGTGTTACTAAACTGCTCTGGACCACTAGGGAGTTGCTAACAGTGTGGCCCTGGAGCGCCACATCTGCAGAACTTGGTTCTCTGTTACTGACCGGTTTAGGCGGACCCTGTTTCTACATCTCCCAGATGACAGCACACACTGGGATCTGGGTCACACACATTACAACACCCAGAACAGGCTCCTTTCCTGCATAAGAGGATCCTGAGGGCACAGAGTGAAGGCGAATACCAGTGGAGCTATGATGTGTGGATTAGGAAACTAGATCTCATACCAAAGCTGTGTTGTGAGGTAGGTTTAGGTAGGGCCCAACTGCTTGTGGATGTATGGGGAAGAAAAGGAAAAACAACACAAACAAAACAACAAAAATTTCAGGGTGGTGACAGAGGTGGTTCAGTAGCTAAGACACTTGTTGCTCTTGCAAAGACCCAAAACCCACATGATAGCTTATGACTATCTGTAGAGCCAGTTCTAGGGGATCCAGGTCTCTCTTCTGGCCTCCATTAGCACAAGGCACGCATGTAACGCACATATATACGTGCAGACAAGCACTCATACACATAAAATAAAAATAGGTCCAGATGCCATCTTCCATATGTACACCTCCGGGTGGCAAACCATCCTTTTCTATCACTAGTTGTATGACTGGGCTCTCGACAGTGACCAAACACAGGAAAATCAGCTTTGTAGGGGTTTAATTTTTTTCTGATCTTTTACATTTGCTTTGGAAAATTTCCGTCTCATTCAAATGCTTAACATCACGTTCAGGAATAACGTAGTAATCTTAGGGAAGGGCAAACTCGTTTTTCTTGGCTACCTTTTGTCTTCTCTACTGCTTCATCTTCGGCTTTCTTCCTAAGGAAACTTTTGCACAGACTGCAGAAAGGGATGGAGATTTGCTGCCTGGATTACAACAGTAAAAAGCAAACAATGCAGCCATCTGGTTAAAACCACCCAAAATGGCTCACATGACAAATTTTGTTATATGATTTAGGGTTTTTGTTTTTCTGGTAATCATTTTAAGAACCTACTTTGGAAGGAACTTAGAAGACAGCAGTCTGAGAAGCAAGGCATCAGGCATGTTTTCAAATGTTCTTATCAGAAAGTCTGTTTCCATTTATTATAAATCCAAATCCTTCTAAATAGTCACTTGTGCAAACTTCAGGTTCAGTCTAGACCTTGTGTTACACGGGGCAGATAAGGAAGACCGCTGGACGTGATCTCATCCTCACCACTGAAGGGCACGTCAGGCTGGGGTGCGCTACGGGTGCCTTTTTTGATGTTGTTTTTGTTTTGTTTTTTGAGATAGGATTTCTTCTGACTGTCCTGAGTCTCACTCTGTAGATGGCTGGCCTCAAACTCAGAGATCTCCTTGCCTCTGCCTTCAGAGTGCTGCCACACCACCTCCCAACACATATTTTTGTTTTTGAGACATGGACTCCGGTCATACCTCTGTCTTCCTGGAACTGACTCTGTAGACCAGGCTGGCCTGGAACCCACCAAGCTCCACTTGCTTCTGCCTCCTAAAAATTTTTTTTTAAATCACTTTTTCTAAATGGGTTAGTGTGACCCAAGTATTCAGTGACTAGTGATATCAAATGTCTCACATTGATTTTTAAAAATAATGTAATATACCACACACCACTGAATTGTACACTTTAGGTTAGTAAATTGTGTGGTGTGTGAATTGGATCTTATTAAAGATTTTTATTTTAAGAAAAAAACAGAAAAACAGTAAGCTTATAGCAAACCCCATTGATGGAATACAACTTTTATTAAGAGGATAGGATAGACTCATTGTTTAGACCTGGAACGATGCCCATAACACATTGTGAGGTAAAACGACTCAAGTGTAAACGTGTTTCTGTTCATCTTCAGATGGGCATCACCCTTGCAAAAACCATCGTGCAGCCTGCCCTGCTCCCTGGTGTTGGTCGGCAAGTACCAACCTTATTCTTTGAAACTGCTTCATAATTTGTGCTATGATTTTTATCATGATCTAATTATTCCCCATCAGAGAGCATTCAGATTGTTTGCAACTTTTAGATATTTCAGACAGAAGCTATGATAAGGACCTTTGAACAAACACAGGTACGCAGTCATTTCCCAGGGTGGGCACTGTTAAATCAGAACCTCCACACATGGATCCTCCACACATTACCTTCTTGGTAATGCCCTGGCCATTACCATTCATATGAAAAGATGCTGTTTGTGCTTGGGTCGCCACATGAACAGGGACATATGTCCCACAATCTTAACCAATGCTTGAACTTTTTCCTATCCTAGAAATTAAAATCCCTCCACTTTAAATGTTGTTTTTATGACTGAAATTGAGAATGAGTGAGTTTCTCATTTTCTAGCAATAAGGAAGTGCCGGGGACACCAGTGAGTGTACACAGTTGCTACCCTTGGGGACCTAACCTTCAGTTTGTTGCCCATGAACATTTTTTGTCCTTTTTTCCAGTTGGCGTTCTGTTATAAATGCAGCAGATAGTTTCATCCATTCTGTGGCTTGTCTACTTGATTTTGTTTACAGTATTTTTTTACCCTGTGTAGGTTTTTTTAAATTTCTACAAGGTCCTATTCACCAGGCTTCCTCTTTAAACCATTGCCTTCCCTGCATCATTTTAAAATCCACCTTTACTCAAAGGTCATAAACATGGTCAAGCATTTTTGTAGTTTCATTTTAGGACCTAAATTTATCTAGAATCTCTTAAAGTGGTTTGTCACCAGATTTCACATTCCATAGTATATATTTATGAATGTTGACATTCTCAAGTACCAGTGACTTTCCATAAGCAGAAATAGCCATGAGAAGTTTGAAAAGAAATGCAAGGAATAAAGTATAAAAGAGAAAAGGGGAAGGGTTGAGGAACAAGGCCAGAACCTAAGGAGTGGATTGAGATTGTGATGGGTGCAGGTAGGGACAAGAGGCCAGAAGAGCAATCCCGGTTTACTTTGTGTCCCGGGAACTAAGGTACCTCAGGAAACACACGAAGCAAAAGAAAATGTCGCAGCCAGAAAACAGGTGAGAGAACACCCTGTTCCAGAACATCCCAGTCCCGGACGAACTGTCAATCACTTCCACTCATTTTGGCTCAGAAAGGTAGCGGACTGTGAACTGTTGATTAACACCCTCCTCAGATCCTAGGAAGGTGATGTTGTGTAGTCGAAGTAGAGATAACGAATGGACAGGATTTGGATGGGTGACTCTGAAAAGATGGCTGAGCTAGGCTCTCTGGCTCATCTGCCCAAACCACCGCAGTTCCTTTTCTTCATTTACCACTGGGCCCTGTGGCCCTTGGTGTCTGTGACACTTAGTTTAGAGGCACCAGGCAACGCACCCAACACAGCTGTTCACTGCTGTGTGTGTCCAGCCCTGCTCTAAGAGCCTTTGGAGCTCTAGCTCCTTCACTTCTTTTCCTTAGCCTGCAAGTTATATTTATTTTCTTAAACTGATGCTCATGTGTATACATTAAATAAACAAAATATAATTTTTCAGATCTTGACATGTTACACTAATTCTTTACTCTCATTGATAAATTACAATTTTCATTTCTCCGTAATATTTTTTGAGCTTCCAGTTTTTACATTGTATTCTTAGAGAACTTCAAGCATGAAATATGATCATTCCCCATCACCCAGAAACTCTGCCCCCCACCAAGTACCTTCAACATATCCTCCCACCACCACCAATTAATAAAGTAGAGTGTTCCCTACAGACTGAGACCATACTCGGGGCTCTGTAAGCAAAGAATTATCTGAGAAAGACTAAACTCCCATTCCAGGACTTCTGTTCCTGTGTGCTTTCACTCATACAACAAATGCAGAAGGCCTACATGAAAATGCCCACAAGCAGATTTCTTGGGATCCTCCTCGTGCCTTGCACGAGGGATGTTTTAAGATCTTTCCTGTCTCTTAAGTTGAAGAAGAATAAATGGCAGCCCTGACTCTGTTCTATCAGATTGTATCTCCATTTCAGAGAATCAACTGTGTATGCCTATCACGTTCTCTTTCCTCCGCTTCATCTCCCTCACATTCCACATAAATGCAAAAGCTGTGACTAAAACTATTTCCCAGCCTTTAGTCTGGGCCTCTTCATGTCATTCTTGCCCACTTATAAGTGTGTTTAACAAGTTGGTGGCTTGAACAATACCTTATCCCTGGTTTTCAAGTGCCAGTTTCTTTCTGTGTGATGGTTGGGCGTGTCTCCAGGCGTTGCCCCATTAATGAGCTTGTTGCTAGCCATTACTAACTTGGAGAACAAGGAGAAAACCTTAACAAATCCTCTCATCTGCTCCTTCCCAAGAATGTGCCTCATCCCTCAGGCCACCATTTGGCTGGTAAGGCAAAGATGATCACCACCTAATTGTGGCTCAGGTCCCCAGATTCCCTCCACTTATCTGAGGCAAGATACACTGTCAGAGGGTAAAGGCAGGCCACCAAGTGGTGACAATGTGCCGGGCATGGCGGCACACACCTGTGACCTCAGGAGGCAGAGTCGGGAGAGCCATGAATCCAAGACCAGCCTAGTCTACACCGTGAGTTTGTGACCTGGCTAGGCTACATAGTAAGACCTGTCTCAAAATAACAAAAGTTCTGATTATGCCAGTGAATTTGACATAAACCAGGAGTCCCTTAGCCCACTATGGAAAAAATCTAATATGGTTAAGAGTGTCTATGGAGTGGCCCCTTATGATTTTGAGTACTTTCTACTAAGGTTTCTATGTCATTTCAGAGGCCTGACTTATATCAGCTATGCATATATATGTGCCTCTGGGTATGGCTCGTGGCCCACTCTTTCTTGAGAATAGCTTGCCAGTGAGCAGTGTGCTATATGACCAAACTGCCTCCTATCCTTTGTGAAATTGTTGGGTGTGAATCGTTAATTAAATGAGTACAAGCTAAGATGAAGATAAGATACGGTTGAGTGGGCAGGAAAGCTCAGTTGCTGACTGGCAGCCGCCTGCATCACATCCCCTGAGATGACATTTCTCAACACTTGGAAGGCAGAAGCCGAGCTGAGATACAAGCTAATTATAGTTTGATAAAGCTACCAAATTGGGCCTTAAAACCTTGGTGGAGGTGGTCCATGTTATTATCTTGGATTTCTAGCCAATGAATGGTTCAAGGCCTTAGCGTGCAACATACTGAACACAAGTTTCAATGATGGGTAAATGCTAATGTTGCTGAAGGAACATACAGTCTTCATCTTGAGGGCAGACATGAGATCTGGTGATTTCCAAAAATAAGTTGTGGGTTTTACCTAGTATGCTTGGGCTGTCTTTAAGGGTGGTGTTGACTTTCAACTTGTAAGCTGACTTTGAACTTACAGACACAAGAGTAAATAAACTATTGACTTTAACTCTCCAGAAAGCAGTGGCTTAGTGATATCTGATTACACCGGGATATCAGTCTTCACTTTTGTGGGATGCAGAGAGTGATGGGAAGGGCGGTGCTCTTGCTTTGTCTCCTGAGTTCAGTGCCTCAAGTTCTTTGTCCTAAGAAAGGAGAACATCTCTTCCATCTAGGGTGGAAACACAGTGCAAGTCCCAGCCTAAGAGAAGAAACCATTTGCATTTTCCCCCTCACCCAAAGCCAGATTTGGGGGAAGAAGCGGGAGGTTGTGATAAAGTTGCCTCACACCATAATTTATTGATTCCATTTTTTGTTGTTGTTGTTGTTCTTATTTGTTTTTTGCTGTTGTTGTCTTTTGACCTACCTTCTTAGGAAACCAGTGGACCAGGGCATGGTTTTTTTCTTCTATTGTTCTTAAAATGTTTGTTCCCAACAGCTTTTTGGTTAAGACTTAATGTTGTTAGTGCAGCATTTACAACTATGAAAGGAAGGTGCAGCAGATTCTCATAAAACCTCTGCCCCTTCCTTCAGCTCTCTGCCTTTGCACTTTCAGCATTCCTTCCCAGAAAGCAAGCTCTTTTCAGCTGGTGAGCATCCACAGACACATCATAAAGAGCCAAGGCCAGGGTGAGCATCCATAGACACACTGTTACAGCCAAGACCGGGGATACCCATTACACATCATTCTGAATGCCATGAGCTCTATATGTTTACTGGGTTCTGAATAAATGCATGATGACATGGATGCCCTGTTGCCACACTACCACACAGAGTGCCCTTGCTTCCCTAAAATCCCATGTGCCACTTTCTCATCCCTCTTTCCTCCCTAACCCATGGCGACCACTGATCTTTTCACTGTCTCTATAATTTTCCCTTTTCCAGAATAGTTTGTACTTGGAGTCATGTAACATGAAGGGCCTGCTTGTTGAGGTTTCTGTCCTGCTCCACAGCCGACAAACCCCAAAGAAAATCACAGAGATCTCCATAAGTTAGGAAACTGATTGGCTCATTAGCTCAGGCTTCTTGTTAACTCTTGTAGCTTATATTAACCCAGTGTTCTTATCTATGTTAGCCACGTGGCTCAGTACCTTTCTCAGCCGGGCAGATTACATCTTGCTTCTCGGTGGTCTGGGCAGGAATGCAGAGGGAGCTTCCTGCTTCCCAGAATACTCCTGGTCTCATTGCCCCACCTCTACTTCCTGTTTGGTTGACCCTACCTATACTTCCTGCCTGGCCAATCAGCATTTATTTAAAACATGATTGACAGAATACAGACAATTCTCCTGCACCAGAGTCACACAGTAGGTCATCTTTTCCATTTGGTATCTGTGTTCAGTTTTCTTCCCTGTCTTTCTGTGACTTGATAAGTCATTCCTTTTTGTTTGTTTGTTTGTCTTGTTGCTGTTGTTGTTTTGAGCCAGTCCTGGAACTCTCTCTGTAGCAAGCTGGCCTCAAACTCACCTGCCTCTGTCTCCCAAGAGTTGGGACTAAAGGTGTGTGCTACCACCCAGCTATTCATTCCTTTTCGAACACTAGTAATCTATTGTCTGCCTAGACCACAATTTATCTGTTCCTCTCCTGATGGACATCTTGGTTGCTTCCAACTTGTCAATAAAACTACTACTTTCATGTCCTATGTTTTTGAGTGTGTATGGACATTTATTTTGAGTATGTGTGCTCAGAAGACAACTTGCAGGAGTGAGTTCTCTCCTACCATGAGAGTTCTGGGGATGAAATTCAGCTCACCAGGCTTGGCAGCAAGTACCTTTACCTAAGCCAATTCACTAGCCCTGTGCCTATGTTTTTCTATGGTTGTAATTTTTATTTCATTTGGGTAAGGAATAAGGAGTTTGATTGCTGAATCGTATGGTCAGAGGAGATTTAACTGTGTAAGAAACTTCTGAGTTGTCTTCCAGAAGAGCCATGCTGCTTCACACGCTCACTAGCCATGAGTGAACACTTGTTGTCCCATGGCCTCACCTACATTCGATGCTGTCTCTGTCACAGATGTTGGTGTGTTAGCCAGACACTTTAACATGGAAAACACAGGAAAGAACCTTTAAAAGAACAAAATATTGGTCTTGGCTCTCGATCTGAGAGGTTTCAGTCCATGGTAGTCTGCTCCATTGCTCTGGACCTGTAGTGAGGCAAAACATTATGGCAAGATACAGCCCAAAGGAAGCAGCCTCGGTGTCCTCCGTCCCCCAGCCAGGCCTCCACTCTACAGTTTTCTGAATCTCCTAAAATAGCATCGTCAGCTAGAGATACAGCCTCCAGAACATGAGTCTGTGGGGACATTTATCCTGAGGCCATAGCAGTGTGGGACTGCATTTTCTTCTGCATTAGCCGCTGACAGACAACGTGGAATGTCTCTTCATACACTTAGTTACCAGCTGCATGACTCCTTTGGTGAGGTGTCTGTAAAATCTTTGACCCACCTTTTAGCCAAGTGGTCTGTTTTGATACATGGTCTCACACAGTTCAGCTTCCAAATTTACTATGTAGATGAGAAGTGGCCTTGAGCTCCTGATCTTGAAAAGAGCAGCCAGTACTCTTAACCCCTAAACCATCCCTTTGCCCTGTGTTCACATCAGCATATTGAGCAAACTTTCTGTCGTTGATTGATTCCTAAAGAACCACCTCTTGTCTACATGTCCTCAGTTTACCCCATTTGCTGGCTCCTTGTAGTCTCTCCAGAGGAGCCAAACTAGAGATTCTTAACATGGCTTCCAGCCTCATCAGCACTGAGATAGTTAAAATATACATAGTGACCTCAATCACTTCAGAAACAGGCCATGAGAGAAAACGTTGTGTAAGATGTTTGTGTTTGATGATCCAACACAGCCAGTAAAGATGACTTATCTTACAGCCCTGCCCTCATGGTCGTGTGTGCATGCCACTTCCAGGCTGGGCACTGTCCTCGGGCATCATGCCCTGGGAATTATGAATGAGTTTAAAAATGTAAATTCAGTTGATACCTGTTGGTGTGAGCTTCTGTGGCACGTGTTTTAAGGCCTTCAGAAGAGTGTGTTTTCCAAAGCCGTGCTCCAGTCTCCTTTGCATACTTCAGTGAGTGTTGGTCTATTCAAAGTGAATGGCAGATCTCCTAGGCCACATACCTCTGGCTGACTGCTGGCCAAGGTCTCCATCAGATGGTTTGGACACTCATTCTATTTTGAAATGTTGTTTTAATTGCTCTAATGAGGTGTTATCCAGGAGGGCTTGAGGTTTGTCCTTTAACTAACACATCCTTACAGTAGTTTTGGTGACCTTGTAGTTGTTTGTGTTTTGTGGTTGCATGGGCTCACACCCACACCCTTGAGCATGCAAGGAAGCATCATACCACTGAGCCACCTCCTTAGCTCCCTGGCAGTGTTTTCAGGATGGGGAGGAGTCAAATGGAGTGTCAGTGCTCTTAATCCCATAACATAGATGAGAAAAGTGATCCACTCAAAGAGATGAAGCATCTTGTCCCATGTCACATGGCTAGCAAGTGACAGAGCAGGTTTGAAAGGCTGGCAGTTCAGTTTTGGAACCAGTATGCTTCACTCAGTAATGTGCCGTGTATAACTGCATAGGATCTAAGGGATCAAAGGCGCTGTTTTGGAGGCAGATTGCATGCCACTCAAATACGGGTTTGCTATCCTTACCAAATGATCCATTTGGATATTTAAATGTCAGAATGGTGCTTAGATATGATGGTGGCTCAGTGCTGAGCCCTGAGGGAGATAGGTATGAGGATCCAGGCCAGTCTGGACTGCATAATGAGACCATGTCTCAAAAACAAATAAGAATGGGGCTGTGGCTCAGGGATAGAATACTTGCCTAACATGCCCAGGATCCTTGTTAAACCCCCCAGCACTGCAAATAAACAAAATCCAGAAAAATAAATAGCAATAATAAAAAGAGTCTATCTTTGTCCATTAAATCTATCGAATGTCCTAGGTTGGTCCTTGAAAGAATTTCGATTTGGAGCAACTTTAAACTCTTTGCTAGTTCTAGAAATGTTCCATCCTTCATTCAAGACTCTAGCTTGCTTGACCTTGGAGTGAAAGACTTTCTGGCTCAACCTTAAAGTTGTTCTATGACCTCTACATGTGAACTATGGCATGCAAGTCTCTGCCCCTCACTATAGCAATGTTGGGGGAAGCAGAGAGGGGAGAGAGGGGGAGGGGAAGGGAGGAGGAGGAAGAAGAAGGCTATGATCAGTTAAGCTGGAAGGACCGCAATATCACTGTCATGGGAAGCGCCCTGGTTTCCTCTGGCCTCAACTTCAACAGCAGTCTCTCGGTTCTTGTGTTCCCCAAAGAGAAGAATTCCGCAAAACACAAGCAGTGTTCTAGTCAAGCAGTCCAGAGTCTAATTAAAGCAAGCAAGGAAGCAATATATCACCAAAGAAACTTCTCTTTGCAACAGATGGAGACCATTACAGAAAACCACAGCCAATCAAAATGCAGAGAACAAGTGACTGCATGGTGCACAACCAATGCAACTCTTACACCACATAGTGCTCAGAGATCATGGTGGGAGAGGGGGTGAAAGGACCAGGAAATCTGCTGTCAGGTTGCATCTCCTAGAAATGGTAGGGAAATAACACCCATGAAATCTCAACACAATGTCTGCCTAAACAGGGCCTGGACAAGGATGGCACTAGCAGACATAGTAACTTGGAAACAAATCTCACCAAGCACCTTCCTAGACAAGGAACTATAAGCAACCAAAGAATCCTGAGGATGAGTGAAATAGTCTTCCCTGGGGAAGAGCCCCCTGTTGATTATCCAATCCCCAGTGGTCAGCTGCAGAGTGATAGGCATACAAATAGCATTATAGGATTATAATAGCAGTCAAAGAAAAAGAGACCACACATGAGAGAAAATAGGGTGGGGAAAACACAGGGGAGGGCTTAGAGGGTGGAAGCGGAAGGAGGATATGATGCAATTTAATTTTAGTTCCAAAATAAAAATGTTCGTTTCTTTTAAATATACTCTTTAAAAAAAAAAAAAGAGTCCAAGTCAACCAGTAGCAACCCCAATCTTGCTGGTCATGGGGCTTAAATTTCCCTTCTCTTTGTCCTTCCCTTGTGCCTCTCCCAGGCTATCTTCTAGAAAAAGCCCCCTTTACCCAGAGCTCAATCTGTTATAAGCAAATGTATAGGATGCAAGAATATGTTGAAGATCTTAAGGACACCTAACATTGTAAAGTTTGCTGGAGTGGGGGGGACACATAGGTAACAGCAGTCTGCCTTTGCTCCTCTGCTGAAGAGATCCCTAAAGTTGTTTTGATCTGATCTGATAATGTTCACTGTCATGCATCATCCTTAAGTCCCGTGTTTGGAGCCCTGAGCTGGCGCACTGACCACTGTTACTGTCGTTCTATCTTGATCACCAATCAGTTACTACCATTATCTTGTATTCTGTTTTGGAGCCATGAGTGGACCCACCCATAGCCCTTTATATTGTGTCTTTGGAGGCCGGTTGGTTAGTACATCTTGGGACTAACCTGCCCGACATTCCCACTGAACCAGAATGCTTCTGTCATATAAAACAGAAATCCAAAGACAATACATTGTAGTGCTGGCTATGGTGAGGGCATTTTAAAATCAAGAGACTGGAGGCGTAGCACACATATGTCAAAACGTATGCATAGCATGTGTGAGGCCCTGGGTTTGGCCCCAACACCAAAACATTAAAAAGAAATCTCTTTAAGTCCTTGTTTGCACTTCAAAAGGATGCTCAACTTCTCGTTGTTACTACTGACCTGCCCTCAAAAGAGAACAATTAAGTTACTTTGTCTCCCCCAAGGGTTCAATAAGAGAAGCTGGGGCTTTATATAGTATGAGACCTCTAGAGATTTTTTTTTTTCAGCTCTGGGAATTTAAAAGCAAGTTTCCTCTCTCTGTGTGTGTGAAGAAAAAAAAAAGGCCAGGAAAAAAGAAACCAGAAATCATGATGGTTGGGACACGATGATTTTATGTTTATTTTTTTAAAACTTGTTACACATGAATAATTTTCTGTTTGTGGTGTATAGAAGGAGAACAAATTGAGAAGGGGACCTAGAAAGTGGAGGGTGGCAAGAGGAAGACAGCAAAGGATTCTCTTTGGCTGGCCTCTTTGATTGATGGCTGTTCGTGGATGACACGCACCCCTGTGCTCCTTATGAGTCTTAACCATGTTGAAATCAAGCAAAGAGAACATATCCCAACCTGATTCATCTTCAGATATTTTCTTTTCCTTTTTCAAATGAAACTGTACTGGCAGGCTGCAGGCTGCAGTGGTGGAGTGTTTGCAGCTAACCACTTGTGTGCTTGGTAGAGCACACACAAAGCCCTCGGTTTGATGCCTGTCATTGTTTTATGTTTGTTTTAATTAAAAAATCAAAATGGAAAGGCATTTCATTTAGGAATTAATATTCCCCCAAACCACCCCATCACCTGTTCAGCAAAAAATAAAATGAAACCAACCTAGCTTCGACATTTCTCTGGTCTGATACCAAAACATCTAATCCATGGGGACAGATGTGTGCAAATGAAGCCCCATCCTTTCGTGTGTATTGGCAGAGTCTAACCCAAAACCAGATGTTTGCTTTGGACCTCAGGACTCACTTACGGAAGAACTCCAAGAAGGTCCATCTCTCCTGGAACTGACTTTTTTCCAGAACCCACCCCAGAAGGCACTAAGTTGGCAGGTTACAGGTGTTTCCATCAATGCTGGAAAAAAGAACCAAAAACCTCCATCTAATCTCTTTACCAGAGATGACCTCAGCTCCGATAGACCTCTGATTTGCCTGTTAATTTAGCAGCTTTCTGTTTATCCTGCATACATTTATTGATCCTTCTCGGTATATGTACCAAGATTGTACATGGAGAATCATGGTTCCTTGCCTGCATATGTGTTTCCCATATAGGTGTAGAGAGTTGCATGAGGAATATCTAACCCAGGCTGGGGGGTGATGGGGTTCTGTGGAAGAAGAATCAGAAAGATGTTGGAGGTCAAGTGGCTGATGCAATCAGCGTAAGGCAGAGGCAAAGTGACTACTGAAAATTCAGCATCAGCTTGATCTACCTAGCAAGTTCTAGGTACACAGGGAGAGCCCGTTTCAAAACTTTAAAAGGCGGGAGGGGAGGAGCTGGGAACGAAAGGAATTTAATAGTGGCAGGAGAAGAAGAGGAGAACAGGAGGAGGTTAGATGGAAAAGGAATTTTCTTGGATGAGTGGAAGCTGGCCACTGTGGTCACACTATCCATGCATGTTGGCTCTTTCGGGGTCAGCACTTAATGAAGACAATCTAGAGCCTGTCGTGTGACTGAGGGGGATGCTCAAGGCAAGAAGGAGCAGAGCCTTGGCAGTCCCCGTGTGCAGCTGAAGAGCTTGGGCTTCCTGTTGAAGTCACAGGAACCATGGCAGATAAAGCAAGTGTCATGTGTGATCCAGTCTCCGTGACTAGGCCCCCAAGTCACAGTTTCCAAGCATGGAAACACCATGCTTGCTTTGGATCATTAAATGATGGAAGTGATGTCTGAAATAGAATTGACCATGTTGCCAAACAATAGGGTCAACTAGTGATTTGCATTTGTTTCAGCTGGCCAGATACCAGGCTCCAGACACATCTATAAACATTTGTTGAGTGAATGAGATGAAAGTTGGGGCCGAGCGGTGGTGGAGCATGCCTTTAATTCCAGCACTGGGAGGCAAAGCCAGGCGGATCTCTTAAGTTCGAGGCCAGCCTGGTGAGTTCCAGGACAGCCAGGGCTTCACAGAGAAACCCTGTCTTGAAAAACCAGAAAAGGAAAAGTGAAACAGTGTGCAGGATGGTTGTTTGCATGATGAACAAGTATCTGATTTTATTTTGAAGTTCATAGCAGATTTATAAGTGGGTCAGTTCCCCTGGCGGCTTCACTGACTTTGTCAAAGCCACTGCTTCCAACTTGGTCTCATATTTGGAGTTCAGTCAGTTCTTTGCTGTCTACTTCCTGTGTGTGTGTGTGTGTGTGTGTGTGTGTGTGTGTGTGTGTGTGGGAGAGAGAGAGAGAGAGAGAGAGAGAGAGAGAGAATATGTGTATGTACATGTGTGTGTCTAAACTGGTATCTGAGGTGCAATATCTGTGATCTTAATTATTGGGGGTAAATTTCTTAGAATTCTTTTTTGTGGAATTCACAGTACTTGGAAAGGGACACTCCAATGGTTGCCCTATTGTGCTGAGAACAACACAAGTGGAAATGGGCTCGACCAGACCCTGCAAGCCCAGCCAGACCACAGTCCACGGCCTTGGAGCACACCGTCACTGTGCTTGCCCAGAGTAAGAGAAAGCTGGGCAGACAACAGCAAGTGCAGCAGAGCCTGGTGGGAAATAGAAAGTCAAGACAGAGCAGTATCTCTCTGTAACCTCGCAACTTACCCCACCGAGCCCCTCCCCCTCCCTGCTTCCACTCCAGTTTTCCTCGGGTAGGAAAGCTGAAAGTCTCGCATTTGAAGTTGGGTACACAACCTTCATGTCTGTGGGTGTTTTGTTGTTACTGTCATATTCATTTGATTTTTAAATATACATATATATATATTAAATATATATAATCTCTTATTGATCAGTAGATTGGAGCACAGCAGAACAGCAAGGATGCTGGATGTTGGACAGGCACATCAGCTTCTACTGGGGTGATCCTTTGCCCTGTGTGTGCCTAGAGAGCTTATCAAAATCATTGCATAGAGCTCTGTGAGTTCCAGGCCAGCCTGGTCTCCAGAAAGAGTTCCAGGAGAGCTAGGGCTACACACAGAAACACCCGAGAGCCCAGAGTTCCCAACAGATGCTGGTGGGGTCCAGCGATGTGGGCTTATAACCAGTTCGCAGGGGACATGGGGCTGCCCTGGGTCTATACTTTGAGAATCCCTGCCCTCTGAGGCCTGGGTGTGGAAGACTATACTAATGCCTACTGCTGGTGGCTATTAGTGCTGAATGAATGAGTGTGTGTGTGAGTGTGAGATGCTTTTAGCTGGAAATGACACTAAGCAGTCATGACATTTTCTACATGCTTTTTTGCCTCTGTTTTGTTATTATCTGCTTAGCTTTGTGTGTGTGTGTGTGTGTGTGTGTGTGTGTGTGTGTGTATGTGTGACTGTGTGTGTATTAGTCTTGTTTTTTGTAATGACTTCTTTTCCTCTACTTCACATGCAGAGGACATGTGAACTTTGGTGATGGATTTAAATTGAAGACTGGCATTGTACTGACCTAGACAGACAGTATGTAGCTGGGCTCACTATTACTTGCGTATTGCATGTGATAAGCTACTTGTGCATGTGGTAATGGGATCATACATAATGGAATACAAGAGTCACTGTCAGATCCAAGATCTTTCCAAGGATGGGTAAAAAGAACTCTTTGAGTTGATAACTAGTTCCTGGGCACCCTTGTAGCAGCTTCCCCAGTGGGCCAATTACTTCTGATCTTTAAGGAAACTGAAACCTGGCACACAGGGTGAGCGCTCACAAGCCTTGACTTAGGTCAAAGGGTGATTGTAAAGAGAAATGTGGAAGTCTGAGAAACCGGAAGCTGCCTTAGTACTCTGGGTACCAGATCCTACATTTGACAGACTTGTGACAAACTGCACCTGCAGCTCTGAGGTCTCTGCTCCTCTCTGGACGTGTCCACTGAGACCCTTAATGCGGAGGTCATCTGATCAGATTGTTACGTCAACACCACTCTGGAAGGCCCCTGGAACACAGCCTCTGGTCAGCTGTAAGTCAGTTTCCTCAACTGTAAACTGTGGCCATCACCCACCTCACAGAGGCTGTGGGAATCAAATGGCACTGAGAGCTGCACTTCACAGGTGCTGTCTTATATGTTGGTGAGTTAGAAATTGGACAAATGAAAACGTGAAAATAAACTACTTGGTATTCTTATGTTGTCATCTAGCTCCTTTCTCAGTGACTCTACTGTTTAAATTAAAGCTTTTATAAATTAAAATAGTCAGTCTCTCTGTCTCTCTGTCTGTCTGTCTCTCTCTCTCTCTCTCTCTCTCTCTCTCTCTCTGAAATAGAATTGATAGTGCTTTAGAGCCTGCCCTGGAACTCCTGTAGACCAGGCTGGCCTCGAACTCACAGAGATTCATCCGCCCTGAGGCCCCATTGTGTTCAAAATTATCTTGTGGCTGTCTGTAATGCCTCTACAGGGTTTTTTCCTTATTCCTTTTGCACCTTCTGATTTCATTATGATTTAAAAAAAAAATCTGATGCTCTAAAAAAAAAAAGAGAGAGAGAGAGAGAGACCTCATTCCAAAAGGATTATGCATTCTCCAGGTGACTGATTGCCTGCTCTTAGTTCTCAGACTTGGAGCCATTGAAGTCGCTCAAGGGCAGTTTCTTATCTTGCAGTTCACTTAGAGGTCATCCACACTAAAAGTGGGATTGAGTTTCCCACCGAAGTATTTTTTTTCTTTATGTTTGATTGATTTGATTTCCTTTCCTTTGTACTAAATAATATTGGGTGTCCATTTCAGGAATGAGAGTTTGTCGTTGTTCACAATCGTGTACGTAACAAGCGCGAGAAGAACAGCAGCTGACAAATATGTTGCTGAGATGGTACCGAATTTTCCCCTTGACTTCAAGGAACAAGACTATGCTCAACACAAATCTATGATTACCTAGCCTTGAAAGCACTAATAATTACATAAAAGCGTTTCTCAGAACAAACTCAAAGAACCATGATTAACAGCTCCCTCATCAAATAAATAAATAACAACTTTGTTTCCTATAAAAATGTCAACTTTGTAGGATTGAAGTTGCAGATGACCAGAGAGTTGGCACCAGTGGGGAATGGTGAAGTTCAAGTTAACTGATTTCAGGGGGAGAAAAGATGGGCAAACCCGGAGTCATTCTCTAGAACTGTATTCAGAAGCATCCTGCGCTAAGCCCTGCAGAGTGTGTTTGCCTTTGCTTCTTTCATTCTACACACACGACAGCCCCTACTCGGGTCTCTAATGTTATACAAACCACACTGCTGTAATTATGTTTGTTTATTGCTTTTCTTCACTTGGTCAGAAATTTAGGGCTGCAAGTATAACTCAGTGGAAGAACAAGCACTTGGCTTACTGGACTCATTTCCTGGCAGCCTTGTGAAAACAAATGGTGTACCGCCTGACTTATCTGTACACCCTGAATTAGGGTAAATAGATGGCTTGATATAGTGGCCTCGATAAGTTGGTGAATGAATGGATGGATGATGGATGAAGAGAACTCTGCATAGCCTGGGGACTGTTCATCAACTAAACTACATTCTAGCTATTTTCTAAGAATTGCAGTTTTACTAAGTTTAAAGCATTACCCTGTCATGGCAGACTTTCCCTAAGGTCTTATTCCAATTGATTACGAGTAAATCCTGAAAACTGTGAGTCCAGTATGTGCTTCCCCTTAGTCCCTCGGAACAATGAGCATTCCTCAGGCCTAGGTGTCCCTGCCTGAAGGAACTAGCTATGAAAATCTGCAGACACCTGCTCAGTGTTAGTCCATTTGTTGTTGTTTAACTCCTTTTTTAGGCTTTTAAATTCTGCATATATCGCAGTTATCATAGACACAGGAATTGTGTATATATATGTATTTATACTTATGTATATGTACATACATATGTAGCACTTCACATGTTACTTTATCTGTATTAAAAGAGCTAGATGATTTTAAAATCAAAAGAGACTTCTTAATCTGGGTTTATTGGTAGGAAAGCAGGTTAAGGCAGTGCTTTTTGCTATATGACCGTGGTTAGCCTGGTACTTGTTTATGTAGCTCAGGCTGGCCTTGAACTCATGGCAGTCCTCCTACATCAGTCTCTGAGTGCTAGGATTACAGGTATGCACTCCCATGCCTGGCTTGACTTCTTAATTTTGTTACCAGCTTGGAAATTAATCCCCTTAAAGAGGAGTCTTTTTGTTGCTTGGGGAAGTACTAGAATTGAAGTCCAAATGGCCAGGATTCAGTTCTTCACTCTGGGAGTCAAGTCATCGTCTCTACTGGCTGTGTGGTCATAGCAGTTTGTATAATAGCTTCTCATTTGTAAAGTTTGATTGACAGTCTAACTCAGTGGTTCATGACAAGAAAGCATTTAATATTACATAGCACAGAGCGCCAGCTGGAATGCCTGCCACACACACTCAGCCTCGGTGATCTTGTTTCTGCTCTTGCTTGCCTAAATATCAGTCTATGGCCAAAATGGAACTTGTAAGCTTTCCTTGACATTGTTAGGTTGGGCTGTGGTTTCTGGCTTACTTGACAGAACTCAATAGACTCAAAGGCACAGCCAAAGCCAGGCATGGCAATGCATGCCTGTCATCTTGGCACTTGAGAGACCTACATAAATAGAAGACTTGGTAGTTTAAGGCCAGACTGAGCTTAAAAACACCAAAGAGAAGGGCTAGAGAGATGGCTCAACAGTTAAGAACACTAGTTGCTCTTCCAGAGGACCTGGATTCAACTCCTAGCTCCCATACGGGCAGCTCACAACCATCTGTAACTCCAGTTCCAAGGAATCTGACACCATACAAAAGGAATACATGCGCTGGGAGGTGGTGGTGCACACCTTTAATCCCAGAACTCCGGAGGCAGAGGCAAGGCCAGCCTCATCTACAAGAGCTACTTTGAGGACAGGCTCCAAAGCTACAGAGAAACCCTGTCTCGAAAAGAGCACATCAGCACTTGAATACAAGACTTTTCTTATTTTAAAAAAAAATTCTCCCTCCTGAATTACAAGTTTCACTGTTCTTTCTGTCTTTACTTTCTTTTCTCATAAGTCATGGCGCCCTTCCAGTCAGCATCAACTGTGACTTCCCGGTATAATTGTGTGTTTTAGCAAGACTGTTGCTGCAAGGCACTAGGATCCCAGAACACAGTATATAAACGCTTGGAAAGTAAGATCAATGTAACATAATATACTGCTCTTTTAAATTACATTCTGCAATAATAAATGTTTCTATTAAGCTGAGTTTTTTTTCATTCTGGCAGTAAAGAATGAGCATTTGAAGCATGGAAACGCTCATCACATGAACATAAGTCACCATGAAATTGTAAAGTCGCCAGGAGGGAGAAGTGCTTCCCTTCTCATTCTTTCAGAGTTCATTTGTCATTTTACAGGATAACTTATTTTTCTCTCCTTCTCTCTGAAGGTAGAAACCTGTGGGTTCTCGTTGTGGGGCAATCTCCAAAGGAACACAGAGTTGGGATTCCAGAATTCAAATACGTGGCTAATATGCATGGGGATGAGGTATGTACCCGGTGTGAATATCTGCAAGAAACTTCCCCTCAGGTTCTCATGATCTGTGTCAACAATGACAAGAAACCTGGACAGGTATCCTGCGTCACAGTGGAGCAGCAAGGGCCCGAGAGGTCTTCTCTGGGAGGCCTGTGAGGAAGCTGAGGGAGCCAGTTCTAACAGCATCAGACAGTGTGGCTGTACATTTAGTCCCCTGAGAGAATAACCAGAGAGGTTTGTGTCGGGACTCTCCGAGCTGCCTCCAGCCCTGACCCTCAGCTCCTTTCTGGGTTGATTTCCCATCTCCTGTTGGCATTTAGGAACTCCAGCACAGAGTTCTGCTGCACTTGAACTCAAAGCAAAGAGAAGACACCAATAGCCATTCAGACGCACGGCATCTGGCATTATTAGTTTTAATTTTTGATTTTAATCTTTATTCATTTATGGTGCTGAGGATTTAAACCAGGTCTCATGCTTTCTAGGCAACTACTTCCTCCCTGAGCTGTTCCTCCAGCCCATGAACGTGGCGTTTGAAGCTGTCTGTCAGCGCCCCAGTGCTTTCAGGGAGCAAGCTTAGGTGCACACAGCGTTCCTTCTAACCCACCATTCTTTTCCAGATTAGAGGAGACGAACACTCTTTTTATTTTGTTCCACAAAATGCCTTTCTACCACTCTTACAAGAATGACTGGTGCCTAAGTGTGTGTTCTTTTGCAGTGATGAAAACCATGACCAAAAGCAAGTTGGAGGGGGAAAAAAAAAAGGTTTATTCCAGGTCATTGAGGGAAGTCAGGGCAGGATTTCAGCACGGGAATTGAAGCAGAGAACATGAAGGAAAGCTGCTTGCAGCCTCTTCCTTCCTTCCTTCTTTTTCCGAGACAGGGTTTCTCTGTAGCTTTGGAGCCTGTCCTGGAACTAGCTCTTGTAGACCAGTCTGGCCTCGAACTCACAGAGATCCACCTGCCTCTGCCTCCTGAGTTCTGGGATTAAAGGCTTGTGCACCACCGCCCCACAACAGTCTGTTTCTCTGGCTCACAGTCAGCTCCCTTTCTCTTATGTCCCAAGACCAATAACTAAATCTTTTCTGAGGATCAGAAAAGCAAAGCAGCCAGTCACTGGCTCTTACTTTGACCTCAGTCCGAAATGGTGATCCTGCCTCCAGGAATCTCAGAATGAGACTGTGTCTAAGAGCTGTCTCCTCCCATTTTATAATCCTCTCTAGTTCCGGGATTAAAAGCAGGCACCACTACCGCCTGGTTTCTATGGCAGCTAGTGTGACTACTGGGATTAAAGGCGTGTGTCATTGCTGCCTGGACTGTAAGACTGGCCAGTGGGGCTGTTTCACTCTCTGATCCTCAGGCATTTATTAAAATACAAGTGAAATGCCACTACAGGTTAGCACCCCCCACGGTGGGCTGGACCCTCCCACATTAGTCCTCACTCGAGAAAATGCCCTGCAGACTACACTACAGACCAATCTAATGGAAGTATTTGCTCAACTCACGTTCCCTCCTCCCATGTGATCCTAGCTTGTATCCAGTTGACAGAAAACCACCCAGGCCAGTAGGACTGTTGAAGATGTCTGCCTCTTTTCCACCTTGCTTCATCTGCATACTTCTGTTGTTTTCTGTATACCAGACTCCACACAACTGAGGAAGGAAGGGTGGCTCCCACTTGCCACAGTAAAGGAAATTGATAGGGGATATATAAAGGTCCCTATATAAAGGGTAGATTTCGCCTTTAGGGGTTTAGAGTCTATGCATATGGTGGGAAGCACAGGCTGCTAGTTACCGAACCATTCTGTATTTGCACTAGCTGGGGTAGGATGCTCTCAGCAAGGCTGGACCCTGTGACCTGATTTAACCTCCTCAAACTCTGGTTCCATAGGACCTGGGCTCCTCCCTTTATGACACACACGGCCAACCCTTGCCAAGCATGTCACCCAACCCGTCCTGCTGAGAGGATGCTTTTAGTAGCTGGAGTTAAAATGCAAATACATGCTTGCAAGAAAGAAACCTGGACTTGGGATGGGTAAAGAACAATACAACTACTTTTTTTTGTTTGTTTTTTTAATCATGATGATCTGTTTCTTTAATAGACTTATGTTGCTGGGAATCGCCCAAAATTGTTTTGTTACAGGGAATCGCCCAAAATTGTTTTGTTACACAGAGCGGCCCAGGCGGCCCAGGCTTCCTTTTTTTTTTTTTTTTTTTTTTTTTTTTTTTTTTTTTTTTTTTTTGCTATCTAGGCTATCGATCAAGGGCTCCTGAAATCCATTTTTAATAAGAGACACATGGCACTCGTTGACTCCAGGAACTTATTCATTGGCTTCCCCGGGATTTAGAGGTTACAGGGCTGCTGCTCAGAACTTAATCCTCAAAACCTAAACTTCCAGAGAGGAGCCTGGTCTCTGCCATGCCTGCCTGGCTATGCTGGCCTTTTCTGTGCTCCTTCGTAAACTCAGTATCGTCTCTCTGGGGCATCACTGTGTCCAATCTAACCCAGGTCCTCCCTGGGGTGGAGGGAGGTGGAGAAGGCCTTCGTGTGTTCTGAGTTGGGGTCTGAAGTATTGTGAATGCCGTTTATGTCCCGGCTCATGACTGTGGGCTCTGTGGGCCTATTAAAGAGATGTATTGAGGTCTTGGGTATTCTGCCCTCCTACTGATGCCTCCAGGAGCTGGAAACCTGGCAGCCGAGGACTTACTCTGAGCATAAAAATTGAGCCTGCCCCACCATATCCCTCTTAGAACTTTTGGGACTGAAAGTTTTCTATTCTTGATGACTTCAGTCCTACTAAAAAGCAGCATAGCTAACATCTTGGGCAGTTGGTCCTGACCCCAGGATCTTTGGCGTTTGCAGATGTTCAGGACCTCATGGTGAATTCCTGTAGGGGAATACACTAAGCAGCACAGCAGAACAAATGGACCACATGATTTTTTTTAGGACATTTCCTCTCCTCTAGACACTACCACATGGATGGGTGGTTCATAACTGGTTCTATGTATTTGAGGAGATTAGTTGCAGCATCAGGACCCATTTCTTGTCTCCCCCCCCCCATGAATTTCCATTTTGTCTCTTTAACACCTTCTTTAAAAACTGTATCTTTACATTAAAATAATAATGTTCAGGACCAGGGAGATGGCTCAGGGGGGAAGGAACCAGCTTAAGACCAAACTAGACCCTCTGAATGTGGGTGATAGTTGCATGGCTGGGGCAGACTGTAGGGCCACTGGCAGTGGCACCAGGATTTATCCCTACTACTTGTACTGGCTTTTTGAGAACCCATTCTCTTTGGAGGGATACCTTGCTCAGCCTAGATATAGTAGGGAGGGCCTTGGACCTTCCCCAGTGCAATGTGCTTTACCCTCTCAGAGGAGTTGATTGGGGGTGGGTGGGGGAGAAGGTGGAGGGAAGGGAGTGAGAGTGGGATTGGTATGGAAAA
This sequence comes from Myodes glareolus, assembly GCF_982192425.1. Lineage (NCBI taxonomy): Eukaryota > Metazoa > Chordata > Mammalia > Rodentia > Cricetidae > Myodes > Myodes glareolus. The sequence continues at coordinate 1,734,368 of NC_142051.1, forward strand.
TGGAAAAAAAAAGATAGTTTGTTTTTAAAAAAATTTAAAAAAAAGAATCTTTTTATGATACTAGGCTTAAAGAAGAGGCCAGTTCAGTGGTCTCCTGTGCAGAACCCACATTCTGGGATTGCTTCCTTACAGTGTTACTATGGCCCTCGTCACCTGGATACTTAATTCTAGAAGTAAGATTCAAGATGTAATGGTTATCTTTGTCAACTTGTCACAACCTAGAATCACCCAGAAAGAGAGTCTCAGTGAAAGATTGGATACATTGGGTTGGCCTGTGGGCGTGTCTTTAGGGATTGTGTTCATAAAGTTAGCCTGTGGGCGTGTCTTTAGGGATTGTGTTCATAAAGTTAGCCTGTGGGTGTGCCTTTAAGGATTGTGTTCATAAAGTTAGCCTGTGGGCATGTCTTTAGGGATTGTGTTCATAAAGGTAGCCTGTGGGTGTGCCTTTAAGGATTGTGTTCATAAAGTTAGCCTGTGGGCCTGTCTTTAGGGATTGTGTTCATAAAGTTAGCCTGTGGGCCTGTCTTTAGGGATTGTGTTCATAAAGTTAGCCTGTGGGCGTGTCTTTAGGGATTGTGTTCATAAAGTTAGCCTGTGGGTGTGCCTTTAGGGATTGTGTTAAGTTAATAAGGGAGGACCTTGTCCACTGTGGGTGCACCATTCCCTAGTCTTGAACTATATAAGAATGGAGAAATGACTGGAAGGGTGGCTCACACCTTTAACCCCAGCACTCAGGAGACAGACCTCTGATCTCTGAGTTCCAGCCCAGCTAAGCACAAGCAAACAAGCGAGTGAGTGTGTATGCATGCTTACTTTCTGCTCCTGCTGTGGATGTGATGTGACAGCCTCCTTGGGTCCTTTGCTTTGTCTTCTCCAAAATGATTGTAGCCAGCCTCCTTGGGTCCTTTGCTTTGTCTTCTCCAAAATGATTGTAGCCTGGAACCGTAAGCCGTTGGATGAGGCCGCTTCTTTGTTCCCAGCTGCTGAGCCCTGAAATAATAACACAGAAACCATATTATTTGCAATACTGTTTGGCCAATAGCTTAAGAATATTTCCCTAACTCATATCTTAAATTAACCCATCTCCATTAATCTGTGTATTGCCACGGGGCTGTGGCTTACCAGCAAGATTCCAACCGGTGTCTGTCTCTGGCAGGGCTGCATGGCTTCTTCCTCCCAACATTCAGTTTAGTTTCCCCCACCTAACTAAGTTCTACCTTGCTATAGGCCAAGCCAGTTTCTTTATTCATTAACCAATGGTATTCACAGTATACAGAGGGAATCCCACATCAGTAAGCCTACTAAACCCCTTTTCCCTGAGCTGCTTCTTGTCAGGGTGTTTTATCAGAGCATTTGCCAGCACAGGTGAAATATGTTTGGCTAACGTACATCTTAGGAACTGTTCAGGGCTAATTCAGCTGATGCTGAACTGAGCTAGCTTGCACTCAGGACTGTAAAAAACAAAGTATAGGTGGCAAAAAACTTAAAATAGCCATTTGCAGACAGGTGTTACTACATAGGAAATAAGGTTTTTATAAAGCCCATTCTTATTTTGTACATCTTCATGTCTCTCCTTGCAAAGTTCAGATGGATGTACTTGAGATGAGCCCCAAGTGTGGATGTTTCGCTCATCTTCGGTGACTTTGCCGTTGCCGCGTGTCTTTTCTATGACATTGGCTCAGTGTGCTGCTCTAACCAGTTAGCTCCTTCCGGATCTTTACAAGGCAGAGCAGTAGCTAACACTGACTGGGCACGAGCTCACTAAGATCTCTGGTTGCCTCTGCAGACGGTGGGTTTTGTTCTGTTCCTTTTATGTATTTATGTAGCCCAGAAGGGCAAGGACTTCCTGTTTTTCCTGCCAACTGGCTTCTTCCAGGTGTTAATCTAAATATAGATTTCTCCATTCTCTACTCGCCTGACACTTTGAGACTGTCAAAGGGGCTTTTACCTCCATTACCACGCACACACGCACCCGTGTGAGGTGCATGCATGGCTTGTCAGGGGCGATACTTTCCTCACCATTACCACACACACCTGCACATGCATACACTTCATTCTACTACTGGCTTTCTTTGGAGAAAAGGACAACCAATTAAAATCAAGCTTGCCTGCTGAAAGCCATGGCCACACCCTAACACCAGGATGTCTAATGTCCTTAGCCTCAGAGAGAAGCACTGGGAGGGACCCCTGTTCCTTCCACAAGCCCCTTTCACTGTTTCGTTCTGATTTTCTAGCCTGTGCTTTTTAAATTTTTATTTAAAATATTGAGATACACAATCTCTAGTTTCATAAACCATCTCTACTTGTTCTTAGGAGGAGGGACCAAGCAGGTCACCACTGTACTGAAAAATCCAGTGCCAAGCCTTCAGCTACCCCAGCAACAGAGAAGAGGGAACTAGCTCAGGTTTCCTTGACCTCAGGGCCCATGCTCTAATTACTGTAGAAATAAATACTTGGTGAATACTCGTTAAGTTTAACTGGATTGCAGTTCTGGTTTTTTTTTTTCCAGTGGTGGGTCATAAGGGTTTTGTTTTGTTTCTGAAGTTTATATCATATCTGTCCGTAGTGCACAGCAATGAATTTTTTTTTCCATGGTTGTTTGTTTGCTATAGACTTGAAAACTCCATCACATTTCATACCATTACTTATGTTACTGATGATCGATTTGGGAGGGTCCAGCCCACAGTGATGGTGCCACCCCTGGGCAGGTGGGTGCTCCTGGTTGTATGAGCAAGCCAGTAAGCAACACTACCCACGGCCTCTGCTTCAGTTCTTGCCTCTAGGTTCCTACCCTGCCCTCCTTCATAATGGACTACAAGCTCTTAGATGAATTAAAACCTTTCTTCCCCAAGTTGCTTTTGGTCATGCAGTTTATCACAACAGTAGAAAATAAACTGAGACAGCTTGGAAGATGTGTAGTTCAATGGTCAGGGTTCCACATTTATTAAAACAAACCAAATAGTAAAATTTGTCCTTCCAAATGTCACTTCCAGGACCTTTTTCCTATTACTGTCATGCACTCTCATGTAGGCAGTGTGGGTTTGTTGTGCCCAAATCCGCGAAGTCCCCTCAAGGCCAACAAGGAAACCGAGTCCCATGTGTAAAAGCAAAGAGCCTTTATTTTAATCAAGTTTGCAAACTCGGTCTCTCCGCATGTCCAACATATTAGAATAATCGGAGAGCCCCGAGCTCCATTAGAATTGGGTTTTTATAGTAGTAAAGTGGTGGTGAGGGGTCTCTGAGGTTTAGGGCCCCTAATTGGCTGACATTTATCTAGGAGTGTCCTGTTGAGGTGCGCTGACAGGTGTCTCTATCTACAGCTCTTGGAATGCCAGGCATTTCCTTTGAATGGTCTGCTCTTGGGTGGTGATGGGGCAATCTGTGGTTCCTCTGCAGCCAGGCATTGTCTCAGGGTAAACTACTGAGACTCAGACCTCTGATTAAATTTATCGATGGCCAGATTCCCAGGTGATAATGGTTGGAAGTAAAGAACTTCCTTTGGGTGGCCTGCCCAGACTTAGATTATTATGGCTGGCCCTCACAGGTTTGAATAATTCCTCATTTGGGGATTTAGACAGAACTAATGATTATTCCAGACGAAGTACCTAACTGATTTGAAGTATGTGTTAGTGGAGTGCTCATGTGCAGCCTTTCTCCCTCTCCCTGTGGCTAATGGGACCAGATATCCCAAGTTCTTGTCATAGCAGAGCTATCAGCTCTCACTCTGCAAAGTCTGCTCAACACTGAAAGTCTTTTGACTAAATTTATCAAGGGTCCGTCTCTCTCCGTGCCTTAGGCCCTCTTGTTTCTTCCTTAGAACAGTCCTCATCTTGTAAAGGGTTTGTCAACAGTAATTTATTAGCAGTTGTTCATTAGATGACTGTGTACCATGCTTTTTCTTTTGGGTCACCAACCAGCTCTCAAATTATGACATGGAGACTTAATATTAGTTATGGGTGCTTGGCCTTATCTTAGTTCTTATTTTATTCTTTTCCATTTGTCTACGTTTTGCCACAGGGGGCCTTTTACCTTTCTTTCTTTCTGTCTGTTCTACTTTTCCTGATTCTCTTGTGACTTTGCTGGCTGGCCCTGGGAGTCTCCAGCTCTTTTTCTCCCTTGTTCTTTCTTCTCTCCTTTCTCTTGTTCTCCCTCTAGCTTATATTTCTCCTACTACTTATTTGCTCTGCTCGCAGCCTCACCTCCTCTCCTGCCTAACTATTGGTCGTTTAGCTTTTTATTAGACCAATCAGGTGTCTGAAGCAGGTGAGGAGAAACAGAAACACATCTTCTCATAATTAAACAAATACAGCTGAAACAAATATAATACGTCTTTACATCATTAACAAAGACAGCAGAAACAAATGTAGCACATCTTTGTTCTGTTAAAATAATATTCCACAGCATGTATGCTATGCCAGAAGCTAGGCATTAAGTCCAGAGGATCTGTGGGTCAAGAAGAAAACAGTTAGGATCTCTGTTCTGTAGGCTTCAGTGGAATGAGAAGGTGGTTTTAGTTCAGGGACTACAATCTGTGTTAGTAACAGAGACATCAAGTTTAATGGGACCACAACTTAGATGTGGAGACCAGAGAAAGCATGCCAGATAGTACACTATGTCAGCCAACATTTGACCAGGAGGACTAAGCAATCAGTCAAATGGATCAAACCTGTAACAACCCAAACTGACAGATTTGATGCCACTGCCACCCCAGCTGCCTTCTTACAATGTGGTTGTTTGTTTTTTGAGATAATAGTCTCACTACGCTACCCTAGAACTCAGTAGTCCAGTTTGGCCTTGCACTCACAGAGACCTGCCTGCCTCAGCCTTGGGTGTGTTAGGATTAAAGGTGTGCGCAATTTAAAAACAACTCTTGCTAGTTCAGGTTTCTGCTCTTGTCCTTCCCTCCCGTCATCCCCTCCCCACTTCTGCTCTTTCCTGGCCTCCTTCCCACTTGCTCTCTCTTGGCACCTGCCATGGAGATTCTTTCAAACATTTCCACTGTTTCTAAGCATTCTTTGTAGAATGAGACCCAGACACATTTTTATCTACCTGACCAGTTCCCACTTGGCTGTGTTGAACTAAACTGATGTGGATTTTTTTTTCTGCTTTCTGAGTTGAGTCACCTGGGCTGGGGTGGAGTAGGGGTGGGGGTCCCAGAAGCTGGTGTGTGTGTCTCCGGCCCAACTTCATTCCTGGGGACCCTGCTTAGAAGCCTGCGTTCTCTGGAAAGTGGGTGTGGAGAGAGGCCGTTTCACCACAAACTCTCAAAGAGCACCCGAAGCTTCACACTCCAAGCCTTAAACTTAAGGAAAAAAGGGAGGTTTATACCTAAAACATGAATGGGTATTTGAGGCATTTACATTCAGGCTGGGGAGAATACATTTGAATAATATTTGTCGTAAATCACAGGGACAGCAAACATGGCCCAATTTAAAAAAAAAAAAATGAGAGGATTTTGTTTAACTCCCTCTAGGATGTCGTGTGTTCTCAGCCTTCTAAAACTAACTGTTGCGTGGCCATTTTTTCGCATTCATGAGATTTCTTTTTAACCTTCTATAGTTAGGCACTAAGAATTTATTTTTGGAATATTAAGACAGATACTTCTTTGGTTCCACACGGCTTTCCTCTGAAAGAAACGCCATTGTATTATTTTATGACAGCATGGGTTTTCTTTTGTTTCAAAACTGATACTAGAAAAATAAGCATTGAGAAGCAATTCAGGAACTATCACCCAGAATGACTGTTACTAATATTTTCAAAAGTCTTTCTAGAAAGTCATAAATTTCTGTGGTAAGAGAATAGGAAAAATTAAAATAACCTGGCAGGGGAGACAGGGGGAGGCTGGAGAGACAGCTCAGCGGTTAAGAGCATTGGCTGCTCTTCCAGAGGACCAGGTTTCAATTCCCAGCTCCTAAGGGCAGCTCACAAGTCCAATTCCAGGGGATCCAATGCCCTCATCTGGCCTCACCGGACATGTACATGGTGCACAGACATATGCAAGGAAAACAGCCATACACAGAAAACAAAATTTTGAAATTAAACAAAAAGTTTTAAAAATCTAGAATAAAATGTGTAGCACATTCGGCATGTAAAATGCATGAAATTTAGTCAAATGCAATGTATTAATATTAATATATAAACTGAAGTAAAACTAGACAGAGGGCTTGATATTCTGGATTTTTTTAGTTTCTTTATTATGTTATTTATTTATTGTGTGTACTTGAGAGAGGGTGCATGTGCGCACGTGTGCATGTGTTTGGGCACACATGTGTCACAGGATCACATGTGGAGGTCAGAGGACAACCTGCTGGAATCAGTTGGTTTTGCTTTCATTTTTAATGTTTGATTATTAGTTTTATTTTATGTGTGGGTCTTTTGCCTGCAGATATGGCTGGTACTTGCAGAGGCCAAAGCGGGCACTGAACCTTGGCACTGGAGTTACAGATGGTTGTGAGCAACCAAATGGGACTTGAACCCAGGTTCTCTGGAGGAGCAGCCAGCGCTCTTAACCACTGATCCCTCTCTCCATCCCCGAAGCTTTACTTTTCATGTAAACAAAATGAGTGTGTGAGGAAATAACAGTGCACATAAACCCAAGCATATGGCGAGCGCTGTGAACAGTGTGTGGTTGGTGAAGTCCCGTGGCCGTAAGAATGTAAAGATCAGAAATACACAGAAAAATAAGACAGACACGCAAAAGCAGAGACTGTAAAAGGAGACGATGGAATGCTGAAACCTGCTCAGATCCTGAGCTCAGTTAATAAGCTTAACCACATTAAAGTCCAGTGTCTGACTTGGCGCTGGGTTTCATGTGCTGTCTTCTTGTCTCTTGGAAGACGAGGGAATGAAGACAAGAACTGTTACTCTAATTCTTATTCCAGTCTGAATTATTCTGCGTTCACTTGGTCACACACATGCAAAGAGCAGATTTACAAAGGAGTTCCAGAACTGTCACAAAAGAATCCTTTTCAGCGTTCTGCTGTGAACTGATGATCGTCATTGTATGCTTGACACTCAGTGGTCTCACCTGGTGGTGGCACACGCCTCTAATCCAGCACTCTGGGGGAGAGGCTGGCAGATCTCTGAGTTTGAAGCCAGCCTGGTCTATCTACAGAGTGAGTTCCAGGATAGCCAGGGCTGTTATAGGAAGAAACTCTTTCCTGAAAAACCAAAAGAAGGAAAGAAAGGAGGGAGAGAGGGAGAGAAGGAGGGGGAAAGGAAGGAAAGGAAAAGAAAGAAAAGAAAACAGGCGGCCTCATAAATTATCAAAGACAGCCAATGTGAGACCCCCATAGGGGAGCTGAGCGTTAGGGAACTTTTTTCTTATTTTTTCTGACTTAATAACAGTTCCGTTCTTCTTTGGCACACAGACTGTGGGGCGAGAATTGCTGCTTCACCTGATCGACTATCTGGTGAGCAGTCACGGGAACGATGCCGACATCACACATCTAATCAACAGCACTCGGATCCACATCATGCCTTCCATGAACCCAGATGGATTTGAAGCTGTCAAGAAGCCCGACTGTTACTACAGTAATGGGAGGTAAAGAGGGCTTGGTCTCCCAGTGAAGTTCCCCAGTGCCCGTGCCTGGCACAAGGGCCCTGAGGCCCTTCAGGCTCCATCTTGTAGGATGGTACATGGTGCCTACCTGTCCCTCGGCCTCTGCTGACCACTTCTCATCCTCCCTGCTTCGTTCGGCCTCTCTCAGCTCAGGTACTGCGTAACACCCATTTCCATTCTTCATCCCCATCAGCTGCCCAACTCGCTTTACTATAAAAACTCTTTTCCCAAACGTGTCGCCTGTATTTAGTCCCCTGTGTGCTTTCTGATCCTCTCACACTGTACCTTCATGGCACAATTTTTATTTAATATATATTGTGTTTATTTACTTATTTGTGGGGCATGATCTAGGACCTACCATGGTGGGCATGTAGAGATCAGAGAATAACTTGTGGGAATTGCTTCTCACCCTTCACCATGTTGGTGGGTCTGGGGGATCAAATTCAGGTCCCTGGGCTTGGCATAAGGCATCTTTACCTGTTAACCCATCACACGGGCCCCTAAATTTCATATCTTTCTCTCCATGAAACTGCGAGCTACCAAGGGCGGTTTATCCTTGTGTTATCACTGTTAGCATGGCATTGGCCTAGCACAATGGCTCTCAACCTTCCTAACGCTGCAACCCCCAACCGTAAAGTTATTTTCATCACTACTTCACAACAGTAATGTTGCTACTGTTATGAACCATAATGTAAACATCTGATATGCAGGGTACCTGATAGGCTACTCCTGTGGAAAGGTTGTTCAGCCTCCCCAAGTGGGTCCTGACCCACAGGTTGAGAACTACTGGCCTAGCATCATACACAGCCCCTCCAAAGTTACCCATTGGTTTATTAATCCATTACCCTAAGAAGTGTGCATGCTACAGCATGGTCTAATAGTGTATTTTGTTTCAAAGTCCCTTAGGGAGTTGAGGGTTTCTCCATGCTTAAGAGACACATATATTTGCACAGTTTATAAATTTGTTGGGTTTATCAAAAATAACTAAGGAAACTCTCAGGACTGGATTCCCTTCATCTTTAATTTTTCTAGCATAACTAGGCATGACCACACCAGCAATCTGAAGCATATTTATATAGAGTGACCTGCGTCTGCCCTTGGGTGCTGTGTGAGGAGCCACTGCCAACATGGTGACTGCTGGTTCTAGAAGTCCCGAATTTAGAAGGGGACAAAGCCAGATGGATATCAGTCCCTGCTCTCTCTGGGGCCTCAGCACCGGTCTGTCTGAGACAGTTAGCCTAGAGCCATGTGTCTGGCATCGCATTCTGGCTGTCACCTGGGTTCCTCACTGTTCTCCGTGGCCTCCGTGTCTAAAAGGCAGTATCCCAAGAACAGAAGCCCCAGAAGGCAGCCGGTTCTGCAGCCTGTGCTTCTGTCACGGTAACTGATGTCCCATCGGGAGCGCAAACCACAGTAGGGACTGGGACTTTAATTCAAGGGAGGTCCCCACATCAATCATCCATTGCACTTGTATTCACATCTGGGAAACACCTGGAGCCACACTCCCCAATAAAAAAAATCCTTTCTTTTAAAGGGAAAATTTCAACAGTTATGACCTGAACAGAAACTTCCCTGATGCCTTTGAAAGTAATAACGTGACAAAGCAGCCGGAGACACTGGCAGTCATGAAGTGGCTGAAAACCGAGACATTTGTCCTCTCTGCGAATCTCCATGGGGGCGCCCTGGTGGCCAGTTACCCCTTCGATAATGGCGTGCAAGGTGGGTGATGTGGCCCTGCTCTGGCTGGCCAGAAAAAGCCTCCTTTTCCCTAACCCTGAGCAATCCTTGCTGTTGTTGGGGTGTTTTCTTTTGTTTTGTTGTTGTTTGTTTGTGGAGAAAACGGAGTAAGAATGAATCTCGTGTGTAACAGAATACCTGGAACAATGTAGCTGAGAATGACCTTGAACTTGAACTTGTGACCCTCACAGGCTGCACCACCTGGTCTGGTTTATGAAATACTGGGCATCAGATCCAGAGTTTTGTACAGGCTTGGCCAGTGCTGTGTAGCCTGATCCACATGGCCAGCTCTTCCTATAATTCTATTGTTGTTGTTATTGTTGTTATTATTATTATTATTTATTTTGGTTTTTCAAGACAGGGTTTCTCTGTAGCTTTGGAGCCTGTCTTGGAACTAGCTCTGTAGCTCTGTAGGCCAGGCTGGCCTTGAACTCAGAGATCTGCCTGCCTCTGCCTGGGTTCCTATAATTCTTAAACAGTGGATGAGCGGTGTGGCTGAATGACAACAGTAACAAGATACCCATGGGGGAAATCCTACAGCCAGGTGAAGAGGCATCACAGACTTAGATTATATGGCTAGAAGAAAATAAGACCAAAATGGTTTACCGTTTTTTGTTTTGTTTTGTTTTTTAATCTCATGAATGGTGTTGACTCTAGTGGTTCTCAGTCTGTGGGTTGCAACCCCTTTGTGGGTTGAACGACCTTTTCACATTTTCACAGGGGTTGCATATCCCTGGCAGCGTGCAGGCAGACATGGTGCTGAAGAAGGAACTGAGAGTTCTACATCTTGATTCACAAGCAACAGGAAGTGAACCAAGTGTCACACTGAGCATAGCTTGAGCAAGAGACCTCAAAGTTCACACCCACAGTGACACACTTCCTCTACCAAGGCCATACCTCCTAATAGTGCCACTCTCTATGGGCTTAAGGAGGCCGTTACATGCAAACCACCAAAGGGGGTGTTCTGAAGTGGGACTGAAACTGTCTGCGTGCACTGACTGTGTCAACTGATGTTTTTTCATGTGTTGTTGTGTCCCTTTGTCTTTCTAACACAGCTACGGGGACACTGTTGTCCCGAAGTCTAACTCCAGATGATGACGTTTTTCAACACCTCGCATATACCTATGCTTCCCGGAATCCCAATATGACGAAAGGAGATCAGTGTAAAAACAAGCGGCATTTCCCCAACGGCATCACTAACGGGTACTCCTGGTATCCACTGCAAGGTGAGTTTGTCTTCCCTATTTTTGTCTGTGCCCTTTGTCCAGAAGTACCAGTCAGGTCTCCATCCCGGAATATCACAGGAGCGTGGAGGTGACCTGGAGTTTCGGAGGATGTGCCTCCCTACCCATGGCCTCCTGCATTCACTCAGACATTTCGCTCCTTTACTCTGTGCTTCCTGGGTCCAGGAACAATGCCAAGAAAGATGAAAGGCCTCTCGCCCTCCAGGGGCTGAAAATAAGGTATTGGGTCACCGTGCCATGAGAGCTGGAAGAGGGGGTCAGAAAATGCACAGGGGTTGCAAAGGGGTCTGCAGCGATAGCCAGCACTGGCAGGAAGTAGTGCAGACCTTGGAGAAAAGTGGAACTGAAGTCCCTCCTACAAGGACAGCTGCCACTGATTATAACCATGGGGTAGTGGAGCCCACGTAGCTAGTCTCCTTCCAACTTTTATAAATGAAGCTAGAGATGGTGAAGAAATGCTCTTCAGGCAGACCAGGGAGTGAGGTTCTGGTTTCCCCACCCTTGAATAAGATGGCCAGACAAAAGGAAGAGCGCTGACAGAGGAGGAAGGGGACTCAGAAGGAGGGCTGTTCCTTTGCTGTTTTGTTTTGTCTTCTCGGCAGTACTGGCGAATGAAGCTAGAGCTTTACACGCGCAAGTACAAATTTGAAGTGTTCTGTCATTGAACTATCCCAGCCCTCTTTTTACTTTTAGTTTGAGACAGGGCTTACTAAATTGCATAGGCTGGCTTTGAACTTTCAAATCTTCTGCCTCAGTCTCCCAAGTAGCTGGGATTTACAGGTCTGCACTCTATGGCTTAACTCATATGTATCAGAAAGAGTAATGTCAGCAGAAGCCTGGGAGGGTATAGAAACTGGGACTAGTCTAGATACTGAAAACACAAGGAGAGATGCAGGGAGGGAGGACAAGAGGTGTGAGCTATAGCTGGAGATGAGCGGCCTTTCCTCCCAGACTCATCGATAGCAAGCTGCAGTCTGCATTTCTGCACACAGGCCATCTCCACAGGCGCCTTCCCCAGCTGTCACTTGGGTGCAGGGGCTGTCTAGCAATCTAGCACAAACTGGTACTTTTGTGTCTGGGTGGCCCACTGCCAGTTTTCCAGATGAAGTAAATAAGCATAGACCACAATTGATGGTTCAGGCAGTGGGCCCAGCTAGACATGGAGGCACCCTAAAATTCATTCTGCCGTTCGAGATCTGTTCCCCCCACCTCAGGTCGCCAGCGTAGTCCTGGTGCCCCTCTTCATCGCTACAAAGGACCTTCTGTTCTGTGGCACAGCTGCCCTTCACGATCACTGTAACTGCCAAGACAGACATCCAGATGTGTGGAAATTTCCAAAGTTGTTGCAAGTTTTTTTGCAAGTGTGTGTGTGTGTGTGTGTGTGTGTGTGTGTGTGTGTGTAAATGGATTCAGAGAGAAATAAAAAAATCCATAAGGTTTAAAAAAAAGGGAATTGAAAAGAAGAGAATGTCTTTGTCACTAGAATCTGGGTCTACATAGATTACTCGACATTTTGACCTTTTCTTTGTGAGGTTTTCTTTTTTTAATGTTTATTATTATTTATTTATTAATCCATATTATGTGTGGGAATGTTCCCTATGTATGTATGTCTGTGAACCCCATGTGTGCTACGCCACACAGGCCAGAAGAGGGTGTCAGTTCCCCTGGAGCTGGAGTTACAGGGGGCTGTGAGCTGCTGTGTGGGTGCTGAAAACCAAACCTGGGTCCTCTGTAATATCAGACAGTGCTCTTACCACCCCACCCCACCCACCCCACCCCCGCCACACACAGCCAGCCATCTCTCCACCCCCGCACCATTTTGTTGAAACTGAGCTTCTCCAATACCTGATGGAACTGAGAATGTTTTCTTGCATTTTCTCAGGCGGATACTGTGGTAGTTACTTTTGTCTGAGAATGACACATGCAAACTTTCGAGATGTTGAAGTGGTGGCAGATCAGGAAGCAGTGGCCACCCTCTAGCCCTGTCACTGTGGCCCTGCCTCTGCCAGGACCAGCCGAGGGTGAAGTGCTCAAACACGTGAGCCTATAGGAGGACATTTCCTATTCAAACCCTACCAGGTATCAAGCTTCTTTCAAAGCTGCTATCTGGCTGGTGATGTGGCTCAGTAGTGGACCACTTAACTAGGTATGATGAGACCTCCACAGTACAGGAGAAGAAGAAGAAAAAAAAAGGATTGCATTTCATCAAATCTAAGAGGTCAGTCCCATAAAATACAACATGCCGCAAACAGGGAAGACAGTTCTAAAATCGCCTCAGTTAAACACGTTTTTCAAGCATAAGATATAAGACACATAAATCTAGAGATGTAGCATATGAAACTTCATGCCTTACAAAATATGCTAGAATTAGAACCTTTTGAAATTAGGGTCTCCTAGTGTCAGAGAATTGGAAGGAGACCGTGAGCAGTGACTGCTGGAAGCCACAAGGACCCGAGTTGAACTTTCCAGAAACCAACAGCATCTTTTCTCTGAGCCTTAGAAACATTTTGCCATAACGAGGACCTGCAAGGTCCTCACAGGGCTCCTGTAAGATCTCTGCCGCTCACAGGCAAGAGTCCCAGGACCTGCATGACTTGATATCTATGACTACTACCTTAACGGAGGAAGCTGCTCTCTGAATTCAAAAATAGTGTTCCTGGTTTTATTTAATTTTATAGTTTACAGAGATGTTTTATAATTTTTATTTATTTATTTATTTGGTTTTTCAAGACAGGGTTTCTCTGAGTATCTCTGCCCGGTAGACTGAGATATTTTTAAAAATTTGGTTTTGTTTTTCTGTGTGTGTGTGTGTGTGTGTGTGTGTGTGTGTGTACCACATGTGTACAGGGGTCAGATTTTTGGAGCTGGATTATAGGTGACTTTGAGCCACCTGCTGTGGGTGCTGGGGACTGAAGTCGGGGTTCTCTGGAAAAGTGCCAGGTATTCTTAACTGGTCTGCATTCGCTCCGTCCTCTCGCCCCATTCTGCAGGCAGTGTGGCTGCGAACCCCACTGCGAACCCCACTGCGAACCCCACTGCGAACCCCACTGCGAACCCCACTGCGAACCCCACTGCGAACCCCACTGCGAACCCCACTGCCTTTTGTGGTGTAGTCAAGAAACTGTTCTTTTTTATCTTTTTTGTGGTATTTTTAATTAAAAATGTTTCTGAGAACATGAGTACCGTCCTCCCCTCCCAAATAAACTATTCTTACAAAGAAAAAGCAAGAAAGCATCATCTCCATATGCAATGTAACTTCTGCCCTCAGCCATATCCCCAGTACTTTCCACTTCAAATGCAATTTAGGGAAAAACTGTGTGAAATGCAGGATTTCAGAAGATAAAAAGGGGTCTTTCCCCACCTCTCACTTAATTGTGGTGCATAATTGAAAATCAGTTGGCTCCAACCCAGTTACCTCACGCATCTCCTAGGCATGCGATGCTTGGCTCCCCTCCAGCATTCAACCCTAACGCAAACGAGGTGTGCTTGCTTCTAGGTGGAATGCAGGATTACAACTACATCTGGGCCCAGTGTTTCGAAATTACGTTGGAGCTGTCATGCTGCAAATATCCTCGAGAAGAGAAGCTGCCGTTGTTTTGGAATGATAACAGAGCCTCTTTGATTGAATATATAAGACAGGTGCACCTAGGTTTGTGTCTCCTCCTACTTGTTAATACACACGGCATGCGTAGAATCTTTGCATCAAGCATATACAAAACCTCCTGGGGACCCGTGGCAGGGCTTTATTTTCAGTACTGGGGACTAAGCATTTGAACTCCCTGCACGCATATTATCTGCGGTGTGCAGGACAGGCTGTGCCTTGCTGTCCATAAAACAGGATGATTCATGTTCACTTGATTTGAGAGTGTAAAAGCCCAGCGTACCCCTAACTTTACACATTGACTGATATGTAAATCTGGCAAAAGAGCAGGAAAGCAAGATCGTATTCTTACAACATCTCCCATCAGAAGCCTAGTTTGAGCCCTCCAGATAGCTCAGCAGGTAAACATGTCTGCACCGTGCCTGATGACCTGCGATCAGCCTGGAACTGACTCCTGCAGATCGTCCTCTGACCTCCACACACTTATGCCATAGCACACAAGTGCCTCTGACACCAAATAGATAAATGTAAAAATCCTTAAAATAGGACCCAATCTTACCAGCATCTGCATAACATTACAAACACATTTATTGGCTCTTCCTACTCCCTTTTCTACACTCGCTTTGCTGGGTCCTCTGCTGCTGTTCTGACATTTCGGTTTCCGTGGAGTTCTCCCAGCACTGATGCTTTAGCATGTTACTCGGAACTCTTGTGAAATCACCGTCCGTCAGTATCCTCGGGGAAGTTGACAGACCATGATATGGCTCCCACTCACTGCTTTCCCTGCAGACTTTTAATCTAGCTGTCTAGGTGACTGTCTAGGTGCCGAATCGGGGCGGGATTTGCCTGCCTGCCATGTGAATTGGTTATGACCGTGGCCATTTGACTGGGAAGCCCAATAAATACCACACAAATTGTAGCATCGGTATTGTTAGTATTAGTGCAGAAGTAATAATACAAGCCCATTTAATTGGGTTATATCAAGAATATTTGTCTGTCTGCCTGTTCCCGTAATCAGATGAGAACTCATGTATGTTTACTAACAAATCAACCCTGCCCCCTAGGGGCTTAAGAGAGTAATGTTTTTTTCTGATTTTCAGAAATTTTTTCTGATTTGAAAAAAAAAATGAAACTTTCAAATTACTGATGTGTGGTTGTTATTACTTAATAGAAAGTCTCTGTCCCTATTAGTGCCCTGCCTGAGGTCAAAGCACACTCTTGCACTTTCGTTTGTTGGTGATGCAGGCACTCCCTGGGCTTTGTCACACTGGGTTCTTCCACCGCATGCTAGGTGACTTCTGGTGACTAATCTGGAAGCCTCCGCTTTAGCATAGCCCGGCCTAGAGGACAGGAGCCAGTGGAGACGCCACACTGTTTGAAGGCTCGAGAAAGCACTAACACTTCTGCCCTGCTTCGTGCCATCCTGTTCTGTGGCTCCAGAGGGGCTGCTGGGACTCACAGGAGACCTCAGTCTGACCTGGGCTCCGTGGTATTGTGGGGCTGTTAGATAGGTATTTGGTGTGGGCTTAGAAAGATACCTAATGATGCTAAGACCAAGGTGGCTCAGGCGTAAGTCTGAATTTCAGGCCTTCAGTGTCCTGTTCTGGGAGACAAAGTACAGTGTGACCAGCTGCAGTCCTGGCCCTCTCTAGACTCTAAGGTGGATCTGAACCCAGAGGCTGAGGAATGACTCACGACCCCCCTCCAGCACCCCCTAGTACCCCACTCCCCAACCCCCTAGTACCCCACTCCCCAAAATTAAGCAATTTGTCTCTAAGGAATTAGAGAGGTATCTAAGCTTTAGAATCATGTTGGGCCAAGATGGCTCTTCCATCAGATCCAGAACAGGGTGCCCCATGATCAGCAAGCTTGAAGGAACTGGGGACTCTTCCGGCATCCACTCTGAATAATGACCCGATTCCAGTTTCTACCATGGAGAACTCAGGAGGCTGTGTGTCTCCCAGTGAAGCTTGCCCCCTCCTACGATCTTCGGGTTTGACAACAGGATTTGTTATCTTTGCTTACTATCTGGTGTGGTTTTGGGGTTTTTTTATTTGTTTCTTTGTTTTTGTTTTTGTTTTTTTTCAACTGTTAACTTTCCCCTCTCCTGTCATCATAAGTCTTTCTGAACCTTTGGGTCTACTGGCCTCTTGTCAGTTTTCAACTTCAGCACCCTGAGTAAATAGTGAGAGCGAATGTAAGGGACTTTGAATAAAAAGGCAAAAAGGGGAAAGTCATGTGAAAATAGGTTTGCGGAGCTGGCCTCCACGGGCACCATGGAAAGGAAACGCGGCCTTTGATAGCCCGTTCCCTGGGAAATGAGCTAGGAACCGGACAGGAAAGGTACCAGAAGGCCATCTGGGTCAGAAGTTTGCTTAGTGGTCGAGATAAGGGCTCTTTTGCGAAATGTCAAAACCTCCATCTTTCCCCTCAATCTTTTCTAGAGGACGCTGTATAATGTGTGCCTAGTGTTTTTCTTCCAAGACAGATAATGGTTGAGTGTAGCTATTTGGAGATAGTCCAAGAGCTTAGCATGGTGGCTTTTCGTTTATGTCTTACACATAAATGACTTCACTTTAAGATGCCTGCAATATGTGTCACTGTCGTTCAAAGAAGAGGATTTCCTGGGATGCAGGAGGCCCTGTGGGGGCATTGAAGTCTTGAAGTGGGGCATAACGGGTTTCACGTGGATTCCAGAAACTGGCACCTAAGGGCCGGCTATGCCACTTAGTTGACTTTAATGCTAGGCAAGAATTTTACCACTTCGTTCCTCCTTTGGCCCTGTGAAATTCTGATAATAGCATTGTCATCCTGCAACTTTGGTGTGAAGATCTGTTGAGAACATGTGCCCAGAGCCCTCGTATATAGCCTAGAATACAGTAATTGCTCAATAAATGTTGGCTGCTCTTACCAAAAATAAGAGCACCTCATCAGTCACTTCCAGGGCTCAAGCCATAGTGCGGGTACAATTTTGCTGCCGCTCAGTTTGCCTGGTGTGAAGACAAGCCTTTGAAGTCCTTATGTGTTGGCAACTAGCTTGTGAGTGAGGAGCTTTGTTTGGGATTTTGTGGGGTTCGTCACCATCACGTGTCAGCACAGTTTGATGGAGTAAACTGCTTGGAAGGACAGGAGCGGGTTCTTCTTGCTTCCGGTGTTCCGCTCTGATGAGCCACAAATCAGGCTTGTAGTGCAACTATGACTTACCAGGCATCAAAATTACTCTCCTGTCTTTAGCACCGTTAGTACAGATGAATACTAGGAATATGTTTCTAAATCATTAAAGAGGACATTTCTTCCATGAGCCATAAAAGATTTTATTTACTTTTAAATCCTTAAAGTTTATTATTATTGCACCAGGATGCCTGTGGAGGCCGGTGGATAGCTCTTTAGGGAGTCTCTTCTCTCCCAATGATTGAACTTGGGCCTTCAGTTTCACCCATCAAGCACTTTTACCCACAGAGCCATCTCCCTAGCCCCAAATCTGGTATTCATATTGAGTTTTCCTTTTGTCTTGCAGGTGTAAAGGGTCAAGTGTTTGATCAGAGTGGAAATCCATTGCCGAATGTAATTGTGGAAGTCCAAGACAGAAAACACATCTGCCCATTTCGAACCAACAAACTTGGAGAGTACTACCTGCTTCTCTTGCCGGGGTCCTACGTCATCAACGTAAGTGTGCGGGGCCAGCTACTGTGAAAACACAGAATGCACAGTGCTCACCTAGGACGGTCCAAAGTAAGGGGGAAAGCTAGGCTCAGGAAGGCAGAAAGAAAAGACAACATCAGACCTGAGATAGGAAAGGAATAGAAAAGAAAGGAATGATAGGAGCAAATCAGGAAGAAAAATCATGTTTTCCTAACTGGCAAATAATTCTTAATAGAAGTCAAGTACTATTTTTCTTTCAACTTTTCATGTGCACACATGTGTGCTATAACAGATGTGCAGCGGTCCGAAGGCAGCTTTGGGGAAAGGGAATCTATTTGTTCCTTCCAGCAAACATTCCAGAGATTGAACTGAGTCAGGCTGTCACAAGCACTTTCACCTGGCAGGAGAACCATCCTGCCAGCTCAAAATGGCTATTCTAACAAATACATCAATCTCATTATTCAGACTAGAAGCAAGCCAAGTTGACCCTTTACACCTGCCAGAGAGGCCAGGGCAGCAAAGGAGATGCTATATTGTCAGAATGAATGATGGAGAACTCAGAAGGTTAGCAAAGGAGTGACAGGAAGCCTCAATGACAGGGATGGTTGGAAAGGAACCCAGAGGAAAGAAGGGAGGAAGCGTCTGGCATCTTCGCCCTGCCCCCACCCCCAACCCAAGGCATGCAGGAGAACTGGCACTGTGTGAGGAAGACAGGGAAGTGCCAGCGAGCATCAGTGTGCCAGGGGACCATGAATAATCACAAGCTTCAGCGCCAGTCCAGGGAGCTGTTCTGAAGAAGGCTGTCACTTCAGACTCTGTCTAGCCATTCCACTGTTGAGCCAGACACCATCTTGGTGTAGTCCAGCCTGGATTCTGGTCACAGCCGTGGTCCGGTATATATGTCTCTAAAGTTTTTTAGATAGGGCCCCAAAGGTACAAAGATTAAGATAGACAAGGAGATAAACTCAGAAGCATGGCAAAGGAGCCAGTCAGCAGATTCAGGGACAGCCTTCAGAACCCCCGAAAGGGTCTGCAAACTTAATTTTAAGAGATTGGTTTCTAGGATGCACAAGGGACTCAAAAGAAGGCTTTTAATCCCAGCACTCGGGACGCAGAGGCATGTGGATTCTCAGTCCATGGCCAACTTGGTCTGTACAGCGAGTTCTAGGCCAGCCAGGGCCTCAAAATACACAATCACAATCTAACTGAAGATATACAAGAACGGGGCTGAAGAGATGGCGCAGTGGTTAAGAGCACTGACTGCTCTTCCAGAGGACCCGGGTTCAATTCCCAGCACCCACATGGCAGCTCACAACTGTCTGAAGATCCAGTTGCAGGGGATCTGACACCTTCATACCAATGCACATAAAATAAAGTTAAATAAACCATAAAAAAAATATTAAAAAAAAAGATATACAAGAACGAAGCTAGAACACCTCAAGGCTTTTTTTTTTGTCTTGTTTTGAAGAAAGCGGGGGGGGGGGGGGGGGGGGGGGGACACGACTCAGCAGTTCAGAAGCCCCACCCACCCCTGCTGAAGCCCCAGCACCCACGTGGCAGTTCATGACCATCTGTAGCTCCAACCCTAGGAGATCTGATGCCCTCTTCTGGTCTTTGTGAGCTCTGCATGCAAGAAAAAACCATGCATACGAAAAAGGAGTAGAACTGTACACTTACTTAGGTCAACGGCAAAGTGAAGGGTAGCAAATTGGGCAGAGTGCTTACAGTCGTGATACCCAATAAGGATACTAGTATAGGCTTGATACAAAGGAAGCCATCTTTACCTCGCCCTCTAGGGAATGACTGTGGCAGAATGAGCCACTGCTTCCTCCTTTCTCCTGCCTCGCATAGCCAGATGCTGACCCAGTATCTGTCCTGGTTTCGTTTTGTAATTCTTGGCATCAGCAGACACTGGGCAAACTCACCCAGACCTGGCAGTGGTGCAGACCGGGTCTTCAGCGTTAGCCCCACGCATCTGCAATCACTCATGTAGTTGTTCTTGTTCCTGCTCAGGTTACAGTCCCTGGACATGACCCACACCTCACAAAGCTGACTATTCCAAGGAAATCCCAGACTTTCAGCGCTCTTAAAAAGGATTTTCACCTCCCGTTGCGAGGGCATCTGGATCCCATCCTCGTATCAGAGCCTTTGTGCCCAACCATTCCTCTGTACAAACTAAGGCCAAACTGCTCGGCGGCAACAAAGCCTAGTTTGTTCCTATTCTTCATGACTCTTTGGCACATATTTAAGTAAACTGTGAAACTCAAGCCCCTTCACCGCCTAGAATCAGGGATTGGTTACTCCAGGTTATGGCAACTGTCGCTCTTGTGGGACCACAGTGGGATAAACTCTACTGTTTTTCCAAGAGGAAGAAAACTG
The DNA here is from genome assembly GCF_982192425.1 of Myodes glareolus. Classification (NCBI taxonomy): domain Eukaryota; kingdom Metazoa; phylum Chordata; class Mammalia; order Rodentia; family Cricetidae; genus Myodes; species Myodes glareolus. The sequence continues at coordinate 1,754,532 of NC_142051.1, forward strand.
GATGCTCCCCAGCTCAGCAGTGACAAAGGCGATCTTCAGTCTGGATGAATGGAGGCCGCTGCCTCGCAAGAGCCGCCCACATACAAATCATCCAGACATGGTCCTGGAAATCTGTAAGAAACTTGAGAAGCAAAACAGACATCCCTAGAAGGAAAAGAAGGTTAATTTTTGTATACAGAAACCCAAATGGACGGACACTTCCTGGTTATCCACTACATACAACCTTGCCATGTGTGCCATTTGTAAAGAGCTGGTTCTGCGTATAAGTGGTTCTCCCCAAAGGAAGAAATTTCTAGATAACAGAACTAAGAACGTCTACTTTTCCGGTGTTCTAAGGGGAAAAGAGAGGAAATGGACAAACATGCCTGATGTGTATACAGAGCGCAACCCATGCCAGTGTCCTTGCCTCCCTGCACCCGGTGCCACAGTCCTGTTAAGATGACGCCCCATATCCTGGTCTTTTGCCTAAGTCCCAGATGCATGGCAAGCTGCTCACTACACACAGCCACCTGGGTACGACCTGTGTGACCCTCACCGCATCACTGAAAGCTGCTCTACGGATCCATCCCATCCTCTCCCTCACTGCTGACCCAGCTTCACCGTCTCTGGCTCCTGGGTATCTCTTTACCAGGTCCATCTTCCACACAGCACTGGAGGAGGGGGCCACATCTTGTTTCCCACTCAGTAAAACTGCATTCCAAGCATCATCATCAACCTGGAAGCCTTGCCATTCCTAGCCCGTGTAGTTCCAGGCCTCCAGACCCTTCAAACGCGCTGATTGTCTTGATTATCACTTTACAGCAGCCATCTCCTTCATGCTGGCCTTCTCTAGGACGGCATGAGCTCTCTGAAGCCAGGATCTGCTTGTTGGAAAAGTTCGCTCCTGTATTCTCAGAGCCTGGTGCAAAATAGGAAATAAATGGTTGGGGGAGGTGTTCCAGCCACCTGCTACAGACCTTACCAGAATTGTAATGATTTGAGCAATTTTATGAAATTAAGTTTTATATTTCGCAACATCCAGCTCACTAGTGTGTCCACACACATACAAACACACAGAGAGGGAGAGAGAGAGAGACTTTTCATGGATACGTCAAGAAAAACATTCCAGAGGGCTGGAGAGATGGCTCAGTGGTTAAGAGCATTGCCTGCTCTTCCAAAAGTCCTGAGTTCAATTCCCGGCAACCACATGGTGGCTCACAACCATCTGTAATGAGGTCTGGTGCCCTCTTCTGGCCTGTAACATACACACAGACAGAATATACATAATAAATAAATATTAAAAAAAAGAAAAAAGAAAAACATTCCAGAGATATGCGAGTAAGCACACTGTAAGGCCGCTGAGAGGGCGTTTGCTCGCTGTTAGCCGCACTACACACTGCCTTCTAGACCAGAAAGAAAAAATTCAATCAGTTTGAAGTAGAAATGCCACCTGTGAAAGTAAATTCATGCTAACTCATCGCAAGAATTAAGAGATCCCAGCACACAAGATGAGGAGACAGAGGCAAGGGGATCTCTGAATTCTAGGCCAGCGGGGCTACACAGCAAGAGACGTGATATAAGAGACGTGATGAATAAGGATAAAGCTCAAACGGAAAAGCCAGGTCGTGACTCTGCTGTGCGGCTCCCGGATGCTGTGCACTTTCCATGGCACACGGTGAGGGCTTGAGACTGACAGGCTGAAGAGACTCATGGGCATCTTGGATGCCTTTTCTTGGTGCCAAACTTACTCTTTATTTTAATATCAATAGTATTTGTAGTTTTTAACCACTTCAGAATTTGGAAATAGCATGAATATCTGGAAAGCATATATTAATAGTTCAGAAAGTGGTTTGGTATAGTGCATTTGAAGTAGAGAAGACTAAGCCAGGTGTGGTAGCTGATGCCTGTAATCCCAGCTCTTGGGAGGCAACGTCAAGACCAGCCTGGACTGTGAGACCCATCTTAGAAAGACAAAAAACAATCAAATTTGTAAGCGCAGACTTGGTTTGCCATGGGGTCAAGGTGGTTCTGAATGCAGACACCCTTTCCCTGGGAAGTTTTTAAAGGAAATGGCTGTTTTCTGAATGGGCTCATGGGCCGAACAGAAAACTTGTTACTGAAATAACTTGCACACAGATGTGTCTTCCTGGAGACTGACCCAGGGCTGGCGCACACGGGGAAAGTGATCTGAGCCACAGCTACTTTTTGTTCTCTTACTTTCCGTTCTGACATTAAATGGAATTTAAAATTCCGTCTCATTAAATTGTGTAGGCTGGACTTGGAACTCACTGTGATCCAAGTTGGCATTGAATTCAATCTGCCTGCCTCAGCCTTCAGAGCAGCTATTACAGTCTGGACCATTATGTCTTTCTTAAAATAATATTATTTAAATCAGAAATCTGTATCAAAACCCAACATAGAGTCAGTTAAACAGCGTGAGGTGTATCTTGGTGACAGTGTGCCTAGCATATACGAAGTCTTGGGTTCGGTCTCCACTTACTCCCACCCTCAAGACAAAACATGACCATGAAATTATTCTCTGGTCTGGGTCCTCAAATCTCCCCAGCTCCTGTGTCCTCCAGCCTGGTGGATATGCTTTGAGGTTCCAAATTCAGGTGTAACCCTTGTACAGAGACGTGAAAGAGCAGGGTGATGGGGACCCATGCTCCACCGTGCTCCTCCAGGTAGAAAAAGCACAGCCAGTATTTGGGTAACTACGTTGAAGGCAGTACATCTTATTAAAGGTGAGCTGAAAACTGAAATACTGGTCAGCAAGAATCATGTCATTTTCAAGGAAACTTTCACACATTCACCTGTGTGCTATTCAAACAGAGATGGGTGAAATCCCAGCACTCAGGAGGCAGAGGCAGGTGGGTCTACATAGTCCCAGGATAGTCAGAGCTATATAAGAGACCCTGCCACACACACACTAAGATGAATAGTGGGGGGTGTCTAGAGAATCACAAGCTGGTGCTTTGCCTTTCACCCAATAAACTGCTGAGTGACTCAGACATGTTTGGCCTCCTCTCTCCATTTCTCAATGCCATGCTTTGTTCCAGAAGCAAACTTGTGCATGTGCCTCTAAAAACAGTGCACATTGGCTGTGCTTTCGGACTATGAACTGATGCTGGGTGAAGTCTGTTTCCTGAAATGTGTACAGGTCCGCACAGCATGGCTGTTCTACTGCAGCAGCAGGCTGAGGGGACATCTAATGGTGTCTGTGAGCTCACGCCTGCCTTCCTTGTGACCTGGGTGTGTGGGGGCGGTGGCTAGATTAGCATTAAAAAACCAGTAGCAAGATGCTCAAAGTGAACTGAGTGGTGGTGGCTCACACCTTTAGACCCAGCACTTGGGAGGCAAAGGCAGATAGATCTCCAGGAGTTTGAGGCCAGTCTGGTCTACAGAACTAGTTCCAGGACAGCCAGGGCTACACAGAGAAAATGTGTCTTGGAAAACAAAAAATAAGTATGTTCAGATTGTCTTAGATTGTAATATTTGCTGTGGAGGGACCATGACTACCTCTGAGCTTATTAAATTTACATTATCTGATTGTCAATAAGGAATGTTCAGGTACTGAATGCTGTCTCTTTCCACTACTTTTTGTTTGCAAATGTAACAAAGTCCAAACTAGAAAACCCTACCATCAAATATACTCCGGGAGAGACCAAATTTAAGATCTTGGACAAGAATGTCTAAACAATACTCCCGAAGTCCAGATGGTCCTTCCAGGACAGGGCATGCTATTTGTGACATATTCCGAGCATGGCTGTGTGTTGTGTGGACAAGATGGGCAAGGGTGTCCCTGACCAAAAATATTTGGGGCAACAGGTGCAGCTCAGTGTACTCACCAAGCTTGCACGAGGCCTGGATTCAATCTCCAACACCACAGAAACATGCAGCATAATTGTAAAGGATTTGCTTCCATCCTGGGAGATGGGAAACTTAAAATCATGCTGCTGTGTCAAGGACAGGTTGGTCTGAGTGCACATCTAACTTCAAAACTGCTACAAGCGGCGCTTTTCTATGTATATGGGTGTTTTGTCTGCATGCATGTTCTCGTACCACTAATGTGCCTGGTTCCACAAAGGTCAGTAAAGGGCATTTGATTCCCTGGAACTGGAGTGGAGTTACAAGTGGTTGTGAGCCACCGTGTGTGTACTGGGAATCAAGAGCAGCCAGCACTCTTAACCACTGAGGAGCCATCTTTTCAGTCCCTAAATAGGAAATGGCTACACAGTAGTTACCAGTTTCTTTAAAAAAAAAAAAGTAAATATAAATAAGTAATTAGCACATATATGACGTACGTTGTCAGAGGATTAGGGAACTGGCCCTGCAGTCTCTCATTTCTGCTATGATGCGCTCCCAGCCAGCTGGCCAGCAAGCTTCCAATGATTCTGTTTTTGCCTTTCCAGCTTCTCCAGTGCTGTAGTTGCCAATGAGTGCCACTGCACCCAGCTTCTCCCATGGTTCCTGGGGATGGAACTCAGGTCACCTGGCTCGTTTACCACCGAGCCATCTCATCAGCCCAAGTATCTCAATTTTAAATTAAGTTGCAAATATTTCTCCACTTTCAAAAGAAAATTAATTGCAATATAATGTATTAGGAGACCTTAGGCACAAGTTCCATGACACATCTTGCCTAGTCTTACATATTTAAATGTGCAGCTATTAAAGTTGAATGAGCTGATGGATCTGGACTACCAACCCAACAATGTTTAAAAATCACACGCTGGTGCTACACATCTATAATCCCAGCACTTGGAAGACAGAGGTAGATGGATCTTTGTGAGTTTGAGATCAGCTTGGTCTACGGAGTGAGTTCCAGGCAGCCAGGACTACACAAAGTAACCCTGTCTCGGAAAGAAAAAAAAATTACATGCTGGTAATAGCAAAAAGCTGTTTGGCCAGAAGGTAGAGATCAGGGCAGTGCCACTATTGAGACACCGTCACAAGCCCATCTCACAGAGAAACCTTTACATGTTTTATCACATTTGTGCGTCCACAATACATGTCCACATTCCGTGGTGCACACGTGGCAGTCAGAAGGCAACTTCCAACCTTCCTTCCACCCAGAGTCCGAGGATTTAGCAGCAGGCGCTTTTGCGCTAAACTAGAGTCAGCCCTAAACTAGAATTTTAAAACATTAGACATGAGGGAAAATAAGAAAATATAAAAGTATGAACTGTTTTCTCTCCCCATTTCCTTCATGAGTGTGAGAGAGCTGAATTCTCTCCAGAGCTGAAACCCTCTCCAGAGCTGAAACCCCAGTCTCCAAATTTGCCATGTTGCTTTTATAATGAAGAAAAAAGGCAACTCATTAGCTATGTCAAAATTAAAGTATTAACAATCAAGGCCTCTGTCCAACAATAAAGTATCATATTTTGTATACACAGTATTTTTTTAAATGAAATTGGACTCGAATTCTTTGCTCTGTCAGCCAGCAACTTCCCTTCTTGAGCTATTCTTGAAGCAGTTAGGTCTATTGCTAATGGATGCCTGAGCTCAGTCTTCCCAACACACTGCTTCCAAGTCACAGTTCCATGCTCACTAACTCTGGAAATGTGTTTTTATAAAAAGATGCCTGGAAATGGAAAGAGGGAATATAAAAGACTATATAAAGGGTCTGCAGGGATCCTTTCTGTTACAATTCTGTTACACTTTTAAGGTGGGTGGAATAAATTCTCACAACAGAGGGACAATTTTTATATCAACAGTATTCTTTTCATATTTTAATAAGTTGTCTTTGAAATTAGAAAGACAAACAAACCTGCATAGCTGTTTTCACTGCTGTCAACATCCTGAATGCCCAATTGTACACGCAATGCACTTGACAGCTTAAGGGCACAAAAGGAAGCAACCCAGGAAGAAAAAATACAAAGGGACCTGTGACCATGTATTCAAAGAGATGGAATAGGAGCTGCCTAGCGAGGTTCTGGAGGTTAGTCATGAATGAATCCAATAGAATCCCCTGAGGTCTGTCCTGTTAAGCTAAAGTCTGCTCTGGGTGGCTGTGCCAAGCCTCTCCTAGACTCTACACTTAGCTCTCAAGGGTCACTAAAGAAGTAACCTATTTGTGGCCTTAATTTTGACCTCCCACTAAAGGAAACATGTATTTCAGGGGAAAAAAAGTTTTAGTAAGTGAAAAGCAAGCAACCATTTCAGAGGAATCCCGAGGATATGATTCACACACACCAGTCAATCCATCTACCAAAGGACTACACTGCCAGCCCTGACCAATAAGTTAACAAGCAAAACAAACCCAGAATGGTCCTCCTCTATCAGGAGAGGTCATCCTCTGTGACCAAGCATATTTTCAGGAGGGACACACATATGGGACCTAGCAAGTTAGATCAGCTCAATCCCGATGAGCAATGGAATTACAGATGTCACAGCCAGATGTACTTTGCATCCCTAATCAGAAATTTTAATTTTTTTGTAAATATGTGTTAGGGTTTCTATTTCTGTGAAGAGACACCATGACAGCAACTCTTATAAAGGAAAACATTTAATTGGGCTTGCTTACGGTTCAGAGGTTCAGTCTGTTATTATTATGGCAAGACATGGAAACATGCAGGCACAGGTGGTGCTGATGGAGCTGAGAGTCCTACATCTTGATCCGAAGGCAACAGGAAGTGAACTGATCTAGACATAGCATGAGCATAGAAGACCTAAAGTGTGCCCTACAGTAGCACATTTCCTCCATCAAGGACATCTCCCTTGTCTTATGGGGGACAATTATATTCAAATTACCACAAACTACAAAATCAAATTCAGGAGCTAGGAAGATGGCTCATCAAATGTTTGCCACCAAGCCTGATGATCTGAGTTCAACTTCCTGAACCCACATGATATAACAAGTTAACCAACTCAGGAAATTGTCCTTTGACTTTCATGTGCCCTGATATACTGTCTGTCTGTCTCTCTCTCTCTTACACACACACACACACACACACACACAGAGACAGAGAGAGAGAGAGAGAGAGAGAGAGAGAGAGAGAGAGAGAGAGAGAGAGAGAAACTGAAAAAGCCCTTTAAAAGTTGAGGTTGGGCACTGGTAGAAACATCTTTAATCCCAGTACTCAGGAGGCAGAAGGTGGACGACAGAACATTCAACCACTAAGAACTACTATAAACTTTACAAATACAGTGAGCCTTCACACCTACAGAACATCATCTTTAAATGAGAACACAAGGAATTTTGAATTTAAACAAAAATAGAGATCTAAAGCTCCACTTAGCTTTGGAGTTGGAGGTCCACATGCGGCTTTTTGTGGTCAGCCTTAGGACTTACGCCCCAAGACTGATGCAATTACTTTCTTCTTAGGATTGAGTTTGGGGGTCTGAAGTCTGCACGTGGCTATTGCATAGCTAGCCTCTAGACCCAGGTCCCAAGCAAAACTAAATTACTTTGTTCCCCAGTGCTAGAGAATTGAGCTAAGGCACTCATGTGCACACTGAGCTCAATCCCCAGCCCCATTCAGTCAATTCCTGTTGAGCACCTATAAAAATGACAGGACACCCCTGGCTTCCTAGGATTTAGTTTCAAAGAAAACAAAAAAGCAATTACAATAAGACAATACCATTCACTCCAACCAAGTGAACAGAACTAAAGCAGCCTTCCATTGATGACCACTTTAGCCTAGTGAGGAGAGCATCCACTCAGCCCTCGCTGAGTGAACAGTACTAAAGCAGCCTTCCACTGACGACCACTTTAACCTAGTGAGAAGAGCATCCACTCAGCCCTCACTGAGCTCAAGCAGCACCCAGCTGCCCATGGCAAAGTGAGACACAGACATCCAGACTACTCAGTAAGAGTCAGCGAACCTCTTAAAACAATCATTTATTTAATAAACCATTTATTAGGAAATAAATAATGCATGTATACCACACCTAAATATTTAGGAAATAGTATTGCCCAAGGATATAACCTCAGCATTACAAATTCAAAGAGTGAAGCTTCACTTAGTCACCAGATGCCAAGGCTGAAGCAATCATTCCTCGCTGTTCTCCTATGAAGATGTAATAGACTCATCATAAGGAGTGGTTTTGTTTGATTCCTTTAGTCAACTAGGTTAGTACAAAACCATCCTCTAGTTACTCTAAACTTACAGTCCAGATGATTTTACTTTCTACACCTGAGCATGTGAAAAATACAGAGCCCTTCAATCAAAGACTATGAACCAAGAAGTTAATCCACAGGGATGGAGAAATCATTCTAAAATACTATGCATGTTTTAAAATGAGTTCTCATTATCCATGTTCTGAATTAGTCTTTCTGAATGGTTTCCAAACCTTAAGTACAGCCTGAAACTCAGGCAACATCAGGAACCATAGAGCTGAGACTAGAAGGTGCTTCAGAATTTCCAACACGAGACAACAGTGCATCGCCTGTCCCTCTCCTATGTCAAAAACTGGAAAATAAGGTGCATGTTTTTACCAACACGGCACCATATACAACTCGTACCTTAAAAAAGTGTGCACACTTGGGGCACATGTGGAGGTCAGAGAACAACTCTGTGGAACTCAAGGGTTCCAGGGATCAAGCTTACATCATCAGGCTTACACAGCCAAGTGCCTTTCCAGAATCCTCTCTCCAGCCCACACCCATAACCGCTGGAGAACTAAGGAGTTTCAGAATTTAGTAACTTATATATTCAATCCTTCACACAGCTTTAACTCCTTACATGAGAAGTATTAAATAAATTAAATGTTCTATATTCACAGAGGGAAAAAAAAGGAAATCAAATACTTCTTATGCAGTCAATCCTCAGAATGGACCCATCATTTGCAGCTGGAGAGGACTTCCAACAGTCCTTCCAGGTGGAACGTACTTAAAATATAAGGAAAATGGAAAAGAAGCTACACAGCCAATGCAGATTACATTAAAACCCAAATGTAAATATAATCAAGTGAAGTTCTCCTAAAAGGAAGGAAACACAATTGTCACCCTCAAGGAGATAAATCATACAACAAATTTTATATGAAGTGAGATGCTTTTCTTGCTTTAGTGTATGCAGATAAAAATAAAACTCATGTTATCTAATTTGGGGGTTATATAGTTAGAAATATCTAATTCTATTTCTATGGCCAGGTCAGCTAGCTGAAATAAGTTAGCACAATCATCTGAATTGGTTGTCTGCACACTGGGCAGGGCTTATTCCTCTTCTTAAGCTTCTTTGCACAAGTGAAACATGACATGAGATGTCCGGTTTTACCATGAACAATGCAACCGTTTTTAGGTCGCCCTTGACAAATCACACATGGTTCAGTAGCATTAAGAGAGAAGCCAGATTCCATACTTTCTTCCTTGTCTTGTGCCTCCTCCTTCTCCACCTCTCTGACATCTTCTTGGCTGCTATAAACAACACTACTAGAAGTCGACGGCTGGGAGTAGTCCTCACTCTCCTGTGACGGGGAGGCATGGACCTCTTTATCCTCATCTTCCTCAGTGCAGGGCTCTTTAGAATCATTCACTGTAGATCTTTTTCCATCAGGCACATCCAAGCCTTCCTCTGCCGGAGTCAAGGTCTCCAGCTTGGCTTTTTCCAAGATTTCCCCTTTATCTTTTTTATCTTCTGGAAGCCAATTTTCACGAAGGGTCCAACATCTGTTGCAGTGGGATGGAAGGGGAGGATTCATTTCATTGCAGGAGGTACATTTCCAATAGTCCTTCAATAAAAGAGGACATTAACTCTTTAGTTATTAGTCACAGCAAGGCTAGCACTGTCACAATATGTCTGAGGTAAAAGTGTATCACATAGCTTAATTTTCAACATTTCATGTTTTACATAAAATAGGTAAAAAGCCCATGAGAAATATAGTTAATGCTGTATACCAGAAATTAGCTAAGAGAACAGATGTTAAATACTTTCCCTGCATGTATACACACAAAAATGGAGAACTATGTGAAATAATAGCTGTTAGTTTCTCTTTGCACACCTGGGCAATGTTCTCCTGGGCTCTTAACTGTTCAGTGTGTCTTCCTTATCCCAATTTCTCTTTACACAACTAGAAAAGCACACTCTCCCGCACCCCTGAGTCATCACTGAACATATCCTCTATCCTTGCATAAACTGAAGGATGAACTTCCTAGTGAACCCTGGATAAATATGTCCAGTTTACTTTGCCTGGCAAGAGGACTAATGCAGAAGCAACGGGGGTAAAGTCCATTTATTCTCCCACACTGATTCCTTGATTTTGGCTAAGTGTGGCTTTCACTCATCCCCAAAACCAAACAAAGGTCTTGTAAGACGGGGATGGATGTTTCAAGGGTTCCAATATATTCAAGGATAAATTCCATCCCATAAAACCAAACAAATATATCAACAGATTCTACTACAACAAAGAAGGAAAAATGCTCTAAGTCATAAGAGTTTAAAAGTTTTAATTTTATAGAATTAACTCACTTTACAAAGTAAATTAGGCTAACTTTTCCCAATTCTCATCTCAGAGCTATGTCTTGATTTCTGTGAAGTATCTGTATACTTACAGCTAAGGAGATCTCAGGGTCTCCCTCAAAGGAGTCTGTATCACTTTCTCCTGTCTGATACACTGTGACTCGATAGACCTAATAAGACAAATTCATTAGCATCAATTTACCACCTCTCAACCAAGAAGGCTGAATTCTTAGTAAGTCCTAAACAAATAGCTAGAGCCACTAACTCTCCATGAGATCTGAAGCACAAGTCAAACACAGTTCCAGTAAAGCAGACAACGTAGAAGAGTAAACTCTTCACCCACCATGGCAAGAGTTGTTTAACTACTTTTTTTAAAAAAAAAGAATTATTTATTTATAATGTCCTGCTTTCATGTATGTCTTCACACCAAAAGAGGGCGCCAGATCTCATTACAGATCATTGTAAGCCACCATGTGGTTCCTGGGAACTGAACTCAAGGCCTCTAGAAGAACAACCAGCACTCTTAACCTCTCCAGCCCGGAGCTGTTAATACTTAGCAAACAAAATATTCAAGAAAACCTGTTTCATAAATTCCGAGTTATTAACCAGAAAACAACTAGAAATGTTAAAAGTATAGTCACTCCTGAGAAAGAGATATACAGGTACCATCTGACACTTCTGTTTGCTGCATGTTTTATATTTGTGAAAAACAAATTAGTATAAAGGAGGGATAGGAGTAGTGATGCTTGCCTTTGATCCCAGAACTCTGGAGGCAGAGGCAGGCAGATCACTGTGAGTCAACCTGGTCTACACAGCCAGTTCAGGATCAGCCAAGGGTTACATGGTGATACTCTGTCTCAAAAAAATAAAATAAACAAACAAATAAATAAAAAGTAGAACCAAATGGAGAAGTTTATGGACAGACCATTACAAGAATGTCCATCAATGCCTAAGTTTCTGACTTAGTAATATGAGATTATAATAAACCAGACAGTAAGAAACTGTTAATATTTTGCCTTAAGCTCACAAATCAAAAAGCAAGAATTTCAAGTGACTCTGAACGTATCGCATCTCCAATCTTATTAAAAAGCTAGCGACCATGGAAACCCACCTCATCATCCTCATCTGAGAGCTCATGCCCATCTTCACTCAGACTGTAATCTTCGGAGTCAAGAGACTCAACTTCAAATTCTACACTAAATTGATCAGAAACCGAATCCTGATCCAACCAATCACCTGAGTGTTCACTTACACCATCATCAAGATCCTATGGAAAAAGAATAAAATGAACTTAAAGACACTGCCTCTGGGCCTCAGTAAGAGCTTCCTAATTCATCCTGGGCCACTATTTCCTCCTCCTGTTCATATTGCACAGACTGGCGCAAGGTTAAGGTTCAACATTATTACATTAATATTTAATCTTCCCTGCTCAAAATTCTACTACATGAAAAAAAAAAGGTCAAAGGCCCTTAGCACTGAAGTTACACTCAGTTTGACTGCATTAACATTTCCAAATGCCCCCAGCTAAACACACCCTCCATCCTACTCAACACCCACTCCGGTCAGATTGTTTCCTAATTCTTCCACTAACTTTCCCTCCCTAAAATAATTTGAGCTTCTAAATCCCAGTCACCTTTGTTTGGCTAAACCTCTAACAATACCACGTTTAATAACCTTTCCTATTTATACAATTATTGATTATATACACACCTATTAATTAGATGAAGTGTAACTGCAAGCTTCTCTATAAAATACAAAAAGGCTAAGACTTACCTTAATTAATTACACTATTAGCGTGTCAGAATGCTAGTTACTGCACAAATACAAATCTGGTATTTGGTCTTTTTGAGACTAAGTAGCCTTAACTGGTCTAGAACTGGACACTGCTTCCTGAATGCTGAGATTAAAAGACTGTGCTGTCAGTCCAGAATAACTTGATTTGAAAACTTTCAAGACAAATTTTTAAATTTATTTTTACAATTCTATGTATTTTCAACTGACCCCACATTTTAGGACTTAATAATTCACAGCTTAAGAACCTAATGTTATCTGTCTATGCGAAGGGTAAGAACATATACCAAGGCTATAATCTTCTCAATCAAGAGATTCAATTTAAAGAGCTGAGTATGGTGGCGGACACCTTTAATCCCAGCATTCAGGAGGCTGAGGCAGGAGGGTATCTGTGAGTTCAAGACCAGCCTGGCCTACAGAGGATAGCCAATAGTCAGGAGTAGAGGTTCAGTCTCAAAAAAACATAAGAGATTCAACTTAAAATCCTACACTAAATTGATCGCAAACTGTATCCTGAACTATAACTGAGACGAATACACTACTCTAAGAGTCAGGATACAGGTCAATTTTCTGCCAAAAAGCTATTCAACTTCAGATCCATCGTTTACCCTCTAGAGAATACAGTTCCTTGAGGGTATAAAAGGAGTCTGAATTAATATAATCAACAAAAACAGTGTATTATTTTATAAATTTCAAAATAGAGACTTGAAGTGATGTTGATAAAGTAGTAGAAAAAGCAACTCAATCAAGGACTAGCTCTAATTCCTAAAGAACTTCCACTGACTAGGTTAGGACAATCGGTCACATCTCTAGTGACCCAATAGTGTTCCTTCACTCAACTCTAGTATCAGACTTATTTTCTGCAGCAGTGGTCTGCAAGCTGTATCTTAACACCAGTGTATTTTTATAAACAAATCTTTCCTGAACAAAGCAATGCATGTGTGTCTACACATCTATGGTTGCTTTTCCAAATTAAAAAGAGCCAACAGGGACCAAAGCGAACTGGACCTAAAAGGTTAACTACATGGTGTTTGACAACCCTTTGGTTCTACAGTATCATGAAAAATGCAACACTGTTGGGAGCCTGAGATGGCTCATGGGTAACAATGCCAAGACTGAGGCGCCAAGTTCTCTACCCCTGAAACTTCACCACATGGTGGAAGGAGAAACCAATTACCTCGAGCTGCCCTTTGACCTCGTCACATCCCCCACAAATGCGCACACACATAAACAAACATGCTGTTTTCAAATGCAATATAGAAAGCTGTTTTGAAGTCAAGTGGCAGTGACACACACCTCTAATCCCAGCACTTGGGAGGCAGAGGCAAGCAGGTCTCTTTGAATTTGAAGCCAGCCTGGTCTATAAACAGAGATCTAGAACAGTCAGGGTTACACAGAGAAACCTTGTCTCAAAATTTAAAAAAAAAAAAAAAAAGCTGTTATTACAGTTCAACTTTCAACAAATAAATCAGCATGGTCTGAGTTTAATATCTTTCATACACATACCTAGAAATCAGAGGTCTATTTACTCTGTGCAATGTAGGTTTGTACATGGATAGTGAGTACCAGTATCATCTTTACTGATACAGAACTCCAACAAAGCTAAACTTCCCAAAGTCATCTTCAGTGGGGCACAGAAGAGGCAGGTGGCTCTCTGAGAGTTTCCACAGCAACTTCCAGGTCAGCCCAGGTTACACAGAGAATCCCTGAGTTGGGTTGGAAGTATATAGTGGTACAATTGCTTGCCTAGCATATACAAACTTCTTTCTGGGTTTGATCCTTGGCAAGGAAAACGAACAAGGAAGCAATAAAAGCAAACTTACCTTAGATTTCTACAGTACGTAACTGTACTGAATTTCAGTTTCCTTCATTTATTTAAAAGTGTAACTTCTAAATGTTCAGATTGCTTTCTGACCCAACACACCTGAGCTGACTACTAGTGCAGTGGTCCACACCTAAGGATGACGTCAGTAGTGATTTTCCCAGGAGCACTGCTACCCTACTCTCCCCTTTTCTCCAAACCTAGGACTAGAAACAGGGGGCTCTATACAGATTTAAGATTATATTTTACCACCGTGTTCAGCATCAATCTCACATCAAATACGGGCACTTGTTATGGATTTATTTTATGCTTATTTATTATAAAACTAGGGAACAAAATGTAAGATAAAGGCTTGAGGTGGATGGCAAGCTACTGTTGAAAAAGCCCCGCCCTAGCTTCCTCGCAGCACGTCCCTTGGCTTTGCCTCAGTCCCGTCTATCCCCTGTGAAAACCCCACCTCTTGGACCAAAACGTTCCTCTCAATGGGCCCGTAACAGGCATTCTATTTCTAAGTTTGTTAAAGGACTTGCCGGGAGGTGGTGGCATATGCCTTTAATCCCAGCACTCGGGAGGCAGAGGCAGGTGAATCTGTGAGTTTGAGGCCAGCCTGATCTACAAGAGCGAGTTCCAGGACAGGCTCCAAGGCTACAGAGAAACCTGTCTCAAAAAAACCAAAAAAAGAACTTTAAGGACTAAGCCTTTGAAAAAAAAATTTAAAACTGGAAAACAGGACTACAGAGATGACTCTGGAGTTTAGACCACTTGATGCTCTCACAGATGACCCAGGTTCTACACCCACACAGAGGTCATAACCACCCTCCCCTCCCACCCTCATACTATGGCCCAGGGGATACAACATCCTCTTCTGGCCTCCAAGGACAGCGCATGCTTATGAAACATCCTGGCTGACAAAACACTTACATAAAAAATAATCCTGGTGGTGGTGGTGGCAGCACACACCTTAATCACAGCACTTGGGAGGCAGAGGCAGGCAGATTTCTCTGAATTCGAGGCCAGCCTGGTCTACAAAGCAAGTTCCAGGATAGTCAGGGCTGTTACACAGAGAAACCCTGTCTCCCAAAAACATATATACCTAAATAAATATATAAATAATGCATACATACATACTAAAACAGCCGCCTACCTGCTCCGAGGGGGTCTCTGTGGACGCACTGCTGCTGCTTCTTTCACAGCAGATCTCTCTCAACACACACAGAGCCAGGCTCTGGTCAAAGGAAAGGGATCTGTGGCGCTTCCTTTGCCGCTCACCAGGCAGTTCATCTGAGTTTTCTTTTATGTATTAAAGGGAAATAGTTAAATCCCTGTGCTGTGGCTGATTCAGAAACTGAAATGTCTTAGTTC
Organism: Myodes glareolus; assembly: GCF_982192425.1. Classification (NCBI taxonomy): domain Eukaryota; kingdom Metazoa; phylum Chordata; class Mammalia; order Rodentia; family Cricetidae; genus Myodes; species Myodes glareolus. The sequence continues at coordinate 1,769,883 of NC_142051.1, forward strand.
CTATTTGTAACAAAAGTCAACCATTTACATTCTTAAAGTCAGTGTTTCACTGGATCTGTCCAACTAAAAACACTGAAAAGTTTCCAATGTTTTTTCTGAACTTTACCTTCAAAAGTTACAATAAATTGAATCCATTTAGCACTCTTACTGACCCAACAACATACAATTTTCCTGTCAACACTAAGCGATAAAAATATGAGTATGCTAGGTATGGTGGCACACATCTTTAATCCTAACACCTGGGAGCCAGAGGCTCCCTGCCAGTTTGAGGCCAACCTGGTCTCTGCAGAGATACTGTCTCAAAAAAATAATTAAAATAAAATAGAAAAGAAGACTTCATCTTCATTTTATTATAGAACCAAAATCAGGGGTCTAGAGCAGTGGTGCTCACCCTTCCTAATGCAGCAATCCTTTAATACAGTTCCTTATGGTGTGGTGCCCCCAACCAAAAAATTTTTTTTGTTGCTACTTCACAACTATAATTTTGCTACTGTTAGGAATCATAATGTAAATATCTGTTTTCTGATGGTCTTAGGCAACTGTGAAAAGGTCATCTGACCTCCAAACCACAGTATTAAAGGACGAACCCCCAAACAACTATGTAATATGCCAAATAATTACTCATATATACCTGTCTCACTAATTGCTCTCCTTCTAGATGAGGTAGACGGTCTAGAAAATAAATCTGAAGATGAAGGCTTCTCTTCTTGTGGCTCTCGCACAGGGTCCTAAATACACAAGAAAACATAAAATATGACAAAGTAAACACAGCACAGGCTGCTCGAGTTCTGTTTTATATATCCCTCCCAATTTTCAAGAACTATTTATCATGAAGCTGGAGAGATGAGTCAGAGATTAAGAACATGTGCTGTTCTGGACTGGATGACTTTGGCTCCCATCACTCACGTCTGGGGCAGCTCACAACCACCTGTAACTCCAGCTCCAGGTGATATGGCCCAAGAATGCAAACACTCACGGACAATACACACAAATAGAAATTTTTAAAAAGAAACCTTGTAGTAGAGTAAGAAATTAATTAACTATTACCTCCTGATCACTCCCACCTGCAGGCTGACATCTGTTTTCACTCACTGATGTGCCAGAGTCTGAAGACTCTAAGAGAAAGGAAAAACTGACTCAAAACAAAGAATAAGAATTCAACATAAACCAGTTTAACCCAATCCTGTACAAAATTTAACCTTTCAACAAGCATTAGCCATGTATGTCCTAAGTGTCATTTGCATGCTAAAACCTGGAGATAAATTCAACTTTAAAACAGTAATTATAAAGTAAGATAAGCCGGGCAGTGGTGTTGCCCACCTTTAATCCCAGTACTTGGGAGGTGGAAGCAGGGCATGCAGATCTCTGTGAGTTCGAGATCAGCCTGGTCTACAGAGTGAGTTCCAAGGACAGGCTCCAAAGCTAGAAAAAGCCTGTCTTGAAAAACCAAAATAATAATACCAAAATAATAATAATAATAAAGTAAAATAAGCAAAATTTTAAAATATACTAGCAGATACCGGGCATGGTAGTGCACTCAGCACTCAGGAGGCAGAAGCAGACGGATCTTTATGAGTTCAAAGCCAGCCTGGTCTACAAAGAAAAGTTCCAGGACAGTCAGGGCTACACAGAGAAACCCTGTCTTGGGGGCGGGGGAGAAGAGAATATACTAGTAGAGGAAACAAAAAAGCATCATTTGGTAGATGTGGGGGGAAAGACGGAAACTGTCAGGACACATCTTGTAATAGCCTACGCTGAAGCTGGTGTATGCAGGCTTCCAGACACACACAGTTCCTGTGGTACAAAATTAAACTAATTCACTTACTGGAGCGGAAGCAGGGTCACTGTGCAAAGAGTCATGTGTGTTCAGCCAGACAGCACAACATATCATTCTTCTGAGCAGTTCCATAAACCTGCCTAACGCCATCTTGTAATAGGGTTTTAGTTCAAGAAATAAAGCTGATTTCCTAGCTCACAGAACTATTCTCCCCAGGAGGAATCATAAAACTCCTAAATAAGGAGTAGCAAATCACTCTGACAAAACAGAATTTAAAAAGAAGAAAGAAAAAAACCATAGAAACAAACAACAACAAACCACTGGGCATGATATACACCAATCATCCCCAGTTATTGGTCAGACTCAGATAGGATTACAATTTGAGGCCAGCCAGAGCATCTCAGTGAGACTCTTCTCAAAATAAAAAGTTACAGGTAATTCAGAGGCCTAAATAAGAGGCCTCAATTAGCATGTGTGAGGTCCTGGGCCCAAAGTATAGTATGAGAAAACAAATAATAGAACATAGAGGCAAGCAAACAACTTGAGAAAAATTAAGACTTTAGAAACTGGGTGAGATCAGGTGTTTAACGCAGCCTGGTCTACAGGACAGCCAGGGTCCCACACAGAAACTCTGTCTTGAAAAAAACCAAAAGACCAGAAGTTTGAAATGCAGTGTGGAAGGAGCTGATAAAGAGGATACCAAGAGTCTAACTGGATGATGTGTGATAGCACTCAACAAGAGATTGTAGGAGGGTGGACGCTTTAGATTGGAAAATAATTAATTTAAATGAGCTACTCAGGTAGGCAGGTACAGTTGGTATTTAGTTTTACAGATCAAGCTCTCAAAACATCAAAATTCCAGAACTGGGAAGGACAAAATTACTCAAAACCATAGTGAGATACCCTTCACTGCCACCTTGAAGCACTTCCATCAACAGTGTAGTCAGGCCTGGGCTCTGAGCACTCTGAAATGATGTAGCACCATAAAAACTCTTGCATTCTATGGAAATATACAGATTATAAACTGAATACATAGACAGGCTATGTTACCTGGGAATTTGCCTTAGTACATGTAGTAATTACAGGACAAATTAATAAAGTGCCAGGTGTGACAAGGTTGACAATATTGATCTAGAATTTTCAAAATTACTTTAACTGAACTAAAATACAAAAATGAAAATCATGTAATTTACAGCTGACCTTTTAATTCTTCTAGTAATCTATCAGTTTATTTAAATGAATGACTATTAAGATACTTGGTGGTGCACGCCTTTAAACCCAGCACTCGGGAGGCAGAGGCAGGTGGATCTCTGTGAGTTCAAGGCTAGCTTGGTCTACAAAAGCTAGTTCCAGGACAGGATCCAAAGCTACAAAGAAACCCTGTCTCGAAAAACCAAAAAAAAAAAGATACTTGAGTGCCCGCTTCAGCAGCATACACACTAAAATTGGAACAATACAGAAAAGATTAGCATGGCCCCAGGATTTAAAAAAAAAAGATACTTGAGAAAATTTAAAGTACTACCACAGATTCCATAACTGTGTATTGTGCCACCATTTGACTTTTATTAAGAGCCTTAGAGGTCACCAGTAATCCCAGCACATTCAAGAGGGAGAAGCGAAAGATTACAAATTCAAGGCCAACCTGGATACTCTCTCAAAAAAAAAAAGTCTCAATTATCAAATCAGTCATTACTTTGTTCTGGGTTAAGATAAGATTCTGGTGCCTTTTATAGACACTATTTTGGTAATGAAACCCAAACATATAACAATTCAATGAAATACTATATTATACAATATGCGAAATCTCAATGGTACACAGGAAACAGGTATGTAGTGCAGTATACACAGTAACACAATACACCCTGAATACAAAATGGAATAGTGGATTACAAGAGTGGTCAATTCAGTCTACAAACTAAACAGATTTCTGAACACAGTTTAAAGATACCCCTTCCCCCACCTTTTTTGGTTTTTCGAGAAAGGGTTTCTCTGTAGCTTTGGAGCCAGTTCTGGCACTCGCTCTGTAGACCAGACTGGCCTCAAACTCAAAGAGATTAAAGGTGAGTGCCACCACCGCCCAGTCTAAGGATAAACTTTTTAAGGTTTATAGTGTTTTGAAGTCTACATCTACCGGTATTTAAATACACACTACTAGCCAAATATGGTAGTATATAATCCTATAATCCTAGGGTCCTTCGGAGGCTGGAGGAGGAGAATCACTAACTCCAAAATAGTCTGAGATACATACTAGAAATCTTGTCTCAAACATCTTTAAAGGTTTGGGAGATGCTATCGGTCTTCCCAACTTAGTGTTTTTATACTATAGAAATGATATCATTTATACCATGAAAATCAGCAACTACTACAAATCAGTATTTTCCCCCCTTGGAAAGACTTGTTAAAAATGGATGGGGGGGGGGGTTGGAGAGATGGCTCAGTGGTAAAGAGCACCGTCTGCTCTTCCAAAGGTCCTGAGTTCAATTCCCAGCAACCACATGGTGGTTCACAACCATCTGTAATGAGGTCTTGTGCCCTCTTCTGACCTGCAGGCAGAGTACTGAGAATACTGTATATATAATGAATAAATAAATAAATCTTTAAAAAAAATGGATCAAGGGACCAGACACAGTGGCACACACCTATAGTCCCAGCACTTAAGAGACAGACACAGGTGGATCTCTATGAGTTCAAGGTCTGCCTGGTCTACACAGTGAGTTCTAGCCCAGCCAGGGCTATGTAGTGAGATCCTGTCTTTAAAAAAAAAGGGGGGGGGGCTAGAGAGATGGCTCAGCGGTTAAGAGCACTGACTGCTCTTCCAAAGGTCCTGAGTTCAATTCCCAGCAACCACATGGTGGCTCACACCCATCTGTAATGAGGTCTGGCGCCCTCTTCTGGCCTGCAGGCATATACACAGACAAAATATTGTATACATAATAAATAAATAAATATTTAAAAAAAATTAAAAAAGGGGGGGGTTGAAGAAGAAAGAAAGAAAAAAAGAAAGAAGGAAAGAAGGAAGAGACCAACCCTTTTCTTTAAAAAGTATCAAAACACTATACCATGCGTGCATCTTTATAGAATGAAAACCAAGTCTCAAAAAGGCTGAATTGAGTCAGTCTGAGTACGCAGCTCAGTGTCAGCGCACATGTTAACCACCACAAAGAGAGAACTGCAAGCAGAGCTAAATTGCTGCTTGCTTACAAAATAGAAAATGACCGTCTATTCAAGAAAGACTAAAAAGGGGGACAAGAAAAGAGAGAAGATGAAATCTCTCTTTCAAGGTCGTACTTAGGTCACAAACATCTCAATTCATTTCAAGGTCTGATCAACTTCTAGTAGCCTTTAATATTTAATCCATTTTTCAAAGAAATTCTAACTGATAACCCAAGGTTTCAACAGACATGAATGGGGCATTCAACTTTGTATGATACATTTTGTATTATACTTTTTATAATAGTTTTAGTTCATAGCATTTCCTACTCAAGTTTATACTTCTATTATAATTATGCATAAAGTAATTCTTAAAAAGAATCACTGGGTTTGGCAAGACAGGTCAGGAAATAAGGAAACTTGTTGCCCAAACCTTATGACCCGAGTTCAATCCAGAGTTTGATCTTCAGGACCCACATGACTCCCTCAAGCTGTCACCTGACTTCATATGCACATCGCAGTACATAAAAGTGCTCATAGAAGCACAAGTAAATGTAGGTTGAGCTTTTTGGGTTTTTTTTTTTAAAGGAAAATCATGAGACTGGAGACATGGCTCAGTGGGTAAGAACACATATCGCTCTTACAGTGGTCCCAAGTCAGTTTCCCAGCACTCTATCAAATGGCTCAAAATCTCCTGTAACTCCAGCTCTAGGGAATCTAACACCTCTGGCTTCTGTGGAGTCCTGCACTTATGTGCACATATCCACACCCACATACAGGGGGACACACACAAATTTTTTTCTTTTTCTTTGAGACAGGGTCTCATTATGTAGACTTGGCTGGACAGGTCCATCTGCCTATGCCACCCAAGTGCTAATACTGAAGGTATGTATCACCACATCAGGCTCCATATTTAATTTTTTTTCAAAAGAGGGTTGTAGTAATGGCACAGGACACTCTTGCAAGAGGTAGCGGCTCACTTACAACAATCTAGGAGATCAATTCCCTTCTTCTGGCTCTGTGGGTACTTCCCATTAGGGATGCACAAACATACATACAAGAAAAACAAAAAAAAACATTCACACACATTAAAGGAAGGAAGGGGGGAGAGAGGGAGGGAGAGGGGCAGGGTTTCCTTGTGTAAGAGCTCTGGCTGTCCTGGAACTCACTTTGGAGACCAGGCTGGCCTTGAACTCAAGAGATCCACCTGTTTCTACCATCTGGTGCTAGGATTACACTGGCAGTAGGGTTGTTGAAGCAGCTAGCTAGAACAACACTTTCCAAGCACAGATGAGTCCCTGTGTCCAATTCCCAGCAGTGCTGAATAAATGAATGATTGCCATGTGGTTGTAATTCCAGCTACTTGGGAGAGCAGCAGGAAGACTGAGTTCCAAACCAGCCTAGAAAATTTACAAGGATTCAATCTCAAAACAAAGCAAAAAAGTAAATAGAGGCCGGAACTATGGCTCAGTGGTTAAGAGCATTGGCTACTATTCCAGACAAGTCTGGATTCCCAGCACCCCACACAGCATCTCACAACTGTCTGTAAATACAGTTCTAGACCTCATGGCCTCTTCTGTTCTCACAGGCACTGCACACACATGGTACACAGACATACACACAGGCAAAACACTGACACACATAAAAATAAGCAATAATTTACAACAAAATTAGTCAGCACTGAAAGAGCTGACTAGTAAAAAAGAGAACCAGAAACACAAAATACATGCACATGGATAGCAACAATGTCTCTGTACCGTTCTGTTCTGCCTTATACTCTACAGTGCTAAGGATTACAGCAGAACAGCCTGCACACAGGCTAGGAAAGCACTCTTCCACTAAGTATGTCTCCAAGTCCTTAAAAATGATTAGAGGGACTGGCAGGATGCTTGCACGGAAGCCTAAATGTCTGAGGAGGATTTCTAGAAACCACATAAAAAGAATGCCACATGACTTCCACATGGACATCATGGCACCTGTGTCCCGCCCACAGACATGTATCATATACACACACACCAAGCTACTCAAACACTTTCTAAAAGCTCAAGGGCTCTCAACTACATAGTGAGTTGAGGTTAGACTAGGATACATAAGACCCTGAATCAGAAAGAACTGTCTTCAAAGTTACAGTATTTTCAGAGTATTCAAAATTAACTTACCTTGCTGACTCACGACCACCAAGTTTCTGTAGATCATTGTATATATTTTCCTTGTAAGGAAAAGAAAAATTATAAATAGAGAACCTACAGCTGAGTGAAGTTAGATCCACTTTCACGCCCAAACAACCAAAGACTGGACAGGCCTGATGGCCTGAGTTCAATCCTAGGAACTCACACAGTGGAGGGAGCTATCTTCTTCACAGGGAACATGCTCACACACAATCAGACAAACAAACAAACAAACAACAAATATCAACAAGTTTTTAAAACTCCAGGAATTCAGGTTCCCAAACAATATACTACCCCCTCCCCAAGTAAGTATCAGGGCCAGGAGTGTCAACAGCAGTAGAGCATTTCATATACATGGCTCCAGTTTCTCTCTGACAAGAGGGATAGAGACAAGGCGAGCTGCAGCTTACTGACTTATTTACCTGTGCTCTTTCACGGAGAAGCTTGGCACTCCAAACAAGTCTCCTAGAAGATCATTTGAGCAATACACAATATGTTGCTGCTTCTCATCATATAATCGTTTAGTCATAATATACTGGCCAAGATAAAATATAATCTGAAATAGAAATGTCATTTTTAAGTATTAAAGAAAACTAAATACCAGTTTTGTATACATTGATTAATACCCCCATTATCTAAACAACCACATCCACAATCCTATACAAGATCATTTTGTGTCCAGAAGCTCTTTTTAAGTTGATGAAAACAGAAGTAACTGTTTCTTTCCTTCACATTACTTAAAAACTGCTCAAAAATCTAGATACTACTAACATTCTAGGAAAGACAGAGGAGGCAAAAATGCAAAAAAAAAAAAAAAAAAAAAAAAGCCAATCACCTAAAACATATACTTCAACAGCTCTGAAGTCATCCCAGAGGAACAGGAAAATCACCAATGGCATCTCCCAATCAAACAGTCTCAGTTATTACTGCAATCAACCCGAGTAGTCTGTGGTCCCAACAGACTACTATGAAGTTAAATAGTAGTGCTCCATGCTCCATTAAATCAGTTTTAGCACATACTGTTATCCCAAAAGAAGCCCATCAACAAGGTAAGTCTGTAAGCATACTACAGTGCACAGAGCAGCTGTCAGTACAGCCTCATCGTCCTGACACAATTGTTATCACGGGATGGAAATGAAGAGGCTGCCCCTTGGCCTGACACCGAGCACCGCCAAAATGAAACATAAAAAAGGATAAGGAAACCACTCTAGGACTGACCCCTATTCCAGTGCACTTTCTACTATCCCATACTGGTTTTCACTACTCTCAAGTGCCCCAGGAGAAAGAACTGAAAACAGGTCCAGACAATATAAACAGCTCTAAGTCCCACATCCACAGTCCATCCAACTTGGGGTCTAAACTAACTCCAGAGATCTGTCCTAAACAAGGAAATGTTTTTCCTTGTCAATACTCCTTAAATAATACAGTATTAACAAGTGCTTACATCATGTATTAGGTAATCAAAGCATAAGGAAATATCAAAGCGTAAGGAAAACTGTACATACACTGCATTGAAAGTTTTATCTTTTAAAGTAAGGGACTTGGAAGGCAATGCCCTGTGAAGAACAGAGGAACATCACTGGGCCACAGCTCAATACAAGCATCCTACATCTTTTTGATGGCCTTGATCTATTTTCTACTGTCTACTACTAAATCCATACTTTCTTGATTATTTCCTTAACTAATTTTATAAAGGTCAATCCAAAAAGTTAATGACCCTAAAAACATCATTTACACTTAAGAGACTTAGTAGTTTTCGTAGCTAAGCGGGAATCAATCAACTTTGTTTTGTTTTTCAAGACAGGGTTCTCTTTAACAGCTCTGACTGTCCTGCTCTGTAGACCAGGCTGGCCTTCAACTCAGAGATCCACCTGCCCCTGCCTCCCGAATGCTGATATTAAAGACGTGTGCCATCACCACCCAGTGAGTCAATCAATACTAAAGGAATGTGCCTACATGTCCATGATCACAGACGCTGCTGACAGGCAGTGGGACAAGAAAAATAGGTTCCTCCTAGAAAGTATCCTGAGAGGTTTCTAATGGTATAGCTGAAGGCAAGATTCAGTCTCTTCCTGTCCCACTAACCAGTCATAAGAACAGAACTTCAGTGTTTTAAATAAACAAGATAACACTTGTATCTCTCACACACTGAAACTGTCTACAACTGCCCAGCCACTCACTGAAAACCATACTTTCATAAACAACTTTAAAGTAAACAATAATACAATGCTGTGTCCATGAAACAGACCACAGGCTCATGAAATCAGCTCATCCGGGAATTTCAGTACAGTACGTTGTACTCATGTGGCTCATGTACAAGTACCAACCTGGGACCCAGGGATACCCAAGAAGTCCTTGGATAAAATTAAGGGAATTCAACAATAGGGATGGGGAAGGTGGTATGATCTTCATTTTCACTAAATTTGAACTGAAATTTAGTTTTCTCATCAATTATGAATATAGGCAACAAATGATAATATTTGTAATTTCTGTCACCAATAAACAAACTGTTTTTGTACTGTACTATCCCTAAAACAAATACATCAACATTTTATTTCATTCCTTACTACACTAAATTCAAACTTATTGTCAGTGTTTTGTTTTGTTTTTATGTGCACTGATGTTTTGCCTGAATGTATGCCTAGGTGAGGGTGCCCTGGAACTGATGCTACAGACAGCTGTGGGCTGCCATGTGCATGCTGGGAATTGAACTTGGGTCTTCTAGAAGAGCAGTCAGTGCTCCTAACTGCTAAGCCACCTCTCCAGCCCCGCATTTTGTTAATTTAAAAGGTTTATACTGGGCGGGTGAGATGGTTCAAAAGGTAAAGGCGCTTCCTGCCAATCCAGATGACCCTTGTCTGGTGACCCAGGATTCACTGGGTAGCAGAGAACTGATTCCCTCAAAACGTCCTTTAATCTCCATTATACATGTACACAAAATAAATAAAGCTTTAAAAATTAAAAAGTAACTAAAAGTACATTATCACAAATTTGTTTACTGTTATGCATTTAAATGATTCTGAGAAATTACAAATCTGAGACTTTTACCAATTTGCCAAATGAGCTCACAGCACAAATGCCAAGAATTCTGTAACCCCAAGCACTCAGAGGCATGGGCAGGTGACTTCTGTGAGTTAGAGGCCAATCTGGTCTACAAAGATATTTCCAGGACATCAGAGCTACATAGAGAAACCTTGTCTCAAAAAAAGAAAGTCATACAAATTAGTATTTTTTAGCTTCAAAATATAGTTCAAATGGTCACAAAACCATGTCCCTGCTTATTACAAAATCTTTCTATATAACAAATCTTACCCACAAACTTGAAAAAAAATACTACATATGACTATTAAAACTATTATTAACTATTAATAGTATTAACTATTAAGTACTCAGGTTGGAAAGATGGCTCAGTGGTTAAGAGGCTGTTCTTAACCACATGGTGACTCACAACCATCTGTAATGAGATCTGGCGCCCTCTTCTGGTCTGAAGGTGTACATACAGACAGAACACTGTAGACGTAACAAAATCAAAAAAGGAAAAAAGACATCAGTTCTCTATCTCTCAGTTCTGCTCACCTCTTTCATAGTATAAGTGTCTTTTTGCGCACCAACAGACTTTAACAACTTCAAAAGCAATGGTTTTGGTCTAACCTGTAAAAGAAAAGAAGAGCTGCTGTTATACCCATGAGAGCACTCTCCAGCATAAGCCCACCAAGTCTGTCCAAAAGGAAGCCCAATAAAGGCAGTAAATACCATTTAACAATTTGTTACAAAGTCAGACCTCAAAAAGTTGGGTTTTACACTAAGTGCAATAGACTTCACAAATGGAGAAGCACACATCACCAAAGAGGAGGAAAAATGCTATGGAAAAAACTATCCTATTAAGCAATTATCATGAAGTCATTAAATACTATTAGTTGTGATCAAAAAACAAACAGTATCAAGAGCCAGGCGGTAGTGGTGCACGCCTTTGATCCCAGCACTTGGAGACAGAGGCACGTGGATCTCTGTGAGTTCAAGACCAGCCTGGTCTACAAAAGCTAGTTCCAGGACAGGTTCCAAAGCTACGGAGAAATCCAGTTTCGGGAAAAAAAAAAACAAAACAAAACAAAACAAAAAACAAAAAAAAACAAGTATCAAGAGGCTCAGAGATTAAAAAGTACTTGTTGCTTGTGCAGAGGACCCAGGCTCAGTTCCTAGGACCCACCAACCATCAGGCACCTCACAACTGCCTGAAACTCCAGCTTGTTCCAGGTAATTGATTCAACATCGTCTTCTGGCTTCTGCAGGGACTGCACATGCATGGGAATGTGATACTGTTTCCATTCTCCAGCCCTATCATCTGTTTACTACCACAAGATCTAGTTGAGATCCAGTGTGCCTATTGTACTATACAAACCCAAGGGTCTGTTCTAAGGAAACTTACACAATGGAGAAAAAAAATACACCTTTAGAACTAAACCTATCACCAATCTATTATACACACAACTGCTACAGAACAAATCCAAACCAAAGAGGTAATGAACAATTCAAAGACTACAATTCATGTCCCTCAACTACAGCTCAGTATTTTCTTCCTATGTGATTTACACTTCAAACACCCACTTATAATCATTTACAATGCACCCAAAAAGGCTAGATAGTGCCACAAAAAAAAAAAAAAAAAGACACAGGACTTTTATTTAAAGAGCACACCAGTAAAATCAGAACAGCCAGAAGGTATTTTTTAAATTGTCTAGCCAATTTAAAAGCAAAGTACTAAATGAACTACAGGAGTGAATACAAACTAAACTTTATTTGTAAAAACAAGTCTATTTGTACCAGAAGCTACAGTCTGTCTGACTCTAATCTAACTTTCCCAGTAGTAAGATAAATAATTGGTGGGGCTAAAGAGATAAGTTAGAGGTTAAGAACACTTGCTGCTCTTGCAGAGGCCCTTGGGTTTTGTTCCCAGCACTCACATAATAGATCAAAACCATCTGTAAGGAGTTCCAAGGGCTTTGACACCCTCTTCTGGCTTCTGTAGGCACCAGGCATCCACATGGTACACATACACCCATGCAGGCAAAACATTCACACTCACAAAATAAAAATCCTTAAAAAGCCAGGCAGTGGTGGCACATGCCAGCACTCAGGAGGCAGAGGCAGGCAGATCTCTGTGAGTTCGAGACCAACCTGATCTTAAGAGTTAGTTTCGAAACAGGCTCCAAAGTTACAGAGAAACCCTGTCTCAAAAAACAAAACAAACAAAAAAATACTTTTAAAATACAAAAAAAAGGACAACTGCCACCTCACTTGCCAGTTACCTAAGCTGTGACCCACAGAGCCACTGGTGAGCCTAGCCTGGCAGCCAGTATCCACCAGAACAGCAACACCAAGGGGCACCATGACAAAGTGGCAATGAACTTGCCATAGACATCTAGGCCTGAATCAGTCTATTACTATCAGTCATGCACTATTCTGAAGATGGTCCTGTCCCTTACAGCTTTAATGAGCCTTTTGTTTCATTTTGTTTTAAGCATATGAGTGTTTTACCTGCATGTACTTCTGTACACCACTTGAGGTCAGAAAAGAATGCCAAATCCTTTAACATTGGAGTTACAGATGGCTGTGAGTCATCATATGGGTGCTGAGAACAGAAGCCAGGTGCACTGAGGAGTAGCCAGCGCTCCTAGCCACTTAGCTGTCTTCCCTATCAGAACAGTTTTTTATGGCTTCACATGGCGCTAACCCTCTTTGTCTACATGGCCTAGAATGCAACCTCATGAAGTAGCCTGAAGACAAACACGACTAAAGGGAATACTAAAGTGAATGCTTCTAGACAGCATTTGATTTATTTTTAAAATACTGTTAAATGCTTTTAGGATAGTAAGTACACTGAGTCAACTAAAGTTGAAAGAATGTTTGGAAAACCAGGACGGAGAAGGCATGTAATATGATCATGCTAATTATATCTGCAAAACTCAACTTTTATAAACTCACCCCCACACAAATCATTATCTTTGCATATTTATTTTTGATATTTGGGCTTTTTAAAAAGATTTTTAGCTATGTGTATTGGTGTTTCACCTGCATGTTCATACAGTCCCCCAGAGGCCAAAAGAGATCTCTGGAACTGGAATTACAAGAGGGTTGAGCCACTTTGTTGGTGATGGGAATCCAACCTAGATCCCTTGAAAGAGCAGCAAGTGCACTTGTAACTAACTACTCAGCCCTCTCTTCAGTCCCATTTTTTTAAAGACTATTTTTAGCGGTTTTAAAATGCTCTTTAGAAATGCATTTATTCCTGCCAGGTGGTGGTGGCACATGCCTTTAATCCCAGCACCTGGGAGGCAAAGGCAGGCGGATTTTTATGAGTTCAAGGCCAGCCTGGTCTACAAGAGCTAGTTCCAAGACAGACTCCAAAGCTATAGAGAAACCCTGTCTCGAAAAACAAAAAACAAAAAACAGAAAAGAAAAAGAAATGCATTTATTCCTGAAGAGTACACAAATAGGTTATCAAATACCAAATAGTCAGTACTGTAACTATACATATAAATGGCATTATTCACACAAAGAAATTTGTATTTAGGAAGTATGTGTGTAACAAAAATTAATGAAAATGAGGTCATGAATTTGCAAAATAGAAAAACATATTAGAGGCTTTGGAAAAGAAGGAACAAACGGTATAATTATAATCTCAAAAACAAGGAAGAAGTTTTTTTAAAAAATGGGAACCACTTGGACATGGTGGTGCATGCTTTTAATCCCAACACTCAGAAGGGAGAGGCTGCCAGATCTCTGAGTTCAAGGCCAGCCTGGTCTACAGAGTGAGTTCCAGGACAGCATGACAGCACAGCTAAGTCTGTCACAACCCCACATGCAAAAAGCAAGTTTTAAGGTGCTACATGAAAATACGATAAATACATGCATAATCTTTGAACAGAAAGATTTTTGCAAAACAGTCTAAGAAAACTCAAGTCATCAAACAGATAAATCTGACTATATAAAAATATTTCCAGTGGTAAAGACATCAAGTTACATAGAGTACTAGTAAAAAAAAAAAATTAACTACACTGAAAATGCCCAGAAATAGAGAATCATGCAAACTACTATGAAAAACGCAAAAGAGAATGAGGGGAGAAGGAAATATGGAGGAAAAAAAGAGGGAGGCTAAACAGAGACAGATGTTGAGCACAACTCTGGTTAAACAAGTTACTTGACAAATAAAAGGATAGGCTGCCTCACCGGAGATCCAGGCACGAATCCTGAAACAACAGTTCAGTAACGGTAAGACTGGCTCATAGTCTTAGGACACAGTTTATAAAGAACGAGGAGTGTAAAGAATGTCAACAAGAAACGATAAATGTTTAAGGAAATGGGGAGCTAAAATACCTTGACAGGTATGCATGTAGCAAATCACATTCTTCAAAAATATGTACAAAATGACATCAAAAGGAAAAAAGAAAGCTAGTACTAATTCAGTGCTGGCAGCAGTGAAGACCATCATGACCTTTTGTTGAACCAGTTACCAGTTAGCAATCAGATGTGTTTGTTCATACCCTAGGGGTTCTACTTCCCTATCCTTCTCATAGAATAATCACACACTGACAAACAGGAGACAACTTTTACATCTCCCAGTAGGTCACAAGGCTAAGAATGTACTCAGCTAAGTGGGACAGTACTTATGCACCCACATCCCAAAGGTTGGGGTCCAATCTCTGACACCAAAAGCAAACAAAACCTGTAAAGACTTAAGAAAAACACTCAAATGGTGTGCTCATGTTATTAAATACTCAGCAGTCATTAAAAGCAATTCTGTAGTTGACTGAGGAGTTGTAGAACACCTTTATATAGTAATATAGAATAGAAAACTAATGACATAGAGCAAAGACTGGTACTTTGAATTTTTATTTTATGCATTTCTCTAATGACTAAAAGCTTCAAGAGTTTAGTGCCTTTAAGATCACCATTTACACAGTTGTAGAACAAACAAGAAAATGCATATCATAAGTGTTATGTTGATGTACATAAGTTGATGTAATGGAACTCGTTTTAAAGGCTGTGTCAGGTGAAGGGCTATGAAAATATAGATTCTTGCTGTTAATTCTCTAATACAATCCCAACTGAGAAAGTTTTAGTTAAACATACAGTTACATTTTTAGGGCTGTGCTATAACTTGGGTTTAAGTATTTCATTTGACTACCTAGTAAGATAAGTTATTTTTATACACTCAAGAAAAAAATACCAACCAGAGTCTCTTGTTCCGAAGCTGGAATCTGTGAGGTGCTTACGGCACCATCAGTAGACACAGACATGTTGGTATTGCACATTGGCCTACAAGTAGGAAGAAAAAAACACAGAGACGATAAAAACTTGAAATGGTAAAATACTCTTTTAAATAAAAGAAACAGAAAACGTCTTTAACAGTTGCTTTCGAAAATCAAAAAACGCCATGAAGCGAGTCGTCCCTTACCTGGATCCACGCAGGAGAGGCGCCGTCGTCGGGGAGGCCACAGGTGTCCCCTCTCCGCTCGCCGGCAGCAGACAGCTACAGAAAAGGCAGGGTTTAAATAGCCCCAGCTGGAGGCAAGTCAGGGCTTAGCTCCTCCAACAGGCGACCCAGAACGTGTCCCAACATGACCAGTCCAACAGGAAAAGCTGAGTCAACTCGGGGCAGCCCGGTCCCGCCCCACCCAGAGGTGCAGGCGACTGGCACCCGTGGTCGCCCGGACCCCTGCGGTGAGCCCAGAGCGACCCCGGAGACCACCCGCACCTCGGCCGCGGAGCCTGCCGGGAGGCCCCGGCTCTTTCCCCCCCCCCTCCCCCGCCCCTCGCCCCCCGCCCCCCGCCCGGCGCCCCGCCAACCGAGGCCCCGCCCTCCGGCCCGGCGAGGGCACCGCGGCCACCCGCCAACAAACGGTCACCCGGCCTCGTGCCCCGCGCCCCCGCTTCCGGCGCTTACCTACTCCTCCCCGCGTGGCTCCCGACCCTTCACGGGACGCGCGGAGGCCCGGCGACCATTTCGCTCCGGAGCTCGAGCGACGGCGTCTCCTGGCTGAGAGCCCGGCCGCCTCTCGGCTACCCGGGCCGAGGAGGCCCCCTCCACAAAGCGGAGTTCCGCGGCGCGCGCCCCCTGCTGCCCACGGGTAGAGTGCCGGAAGTCACGGCCCATCCGGGAACAGGCGCGCACGCACGCACGGCACCGCCTCCTGGACCAATAGAACCAATAGGAGTCGGACTTGGGCGGGGGCTCGGCGGCCACGCAGAGCTTGCGCGCGCGGGGGGCGTGGGGAGGGGTTGGGAGCGCGCGCAGGTGGGGCGAGCAGTTTTTGATGAGTTAGTTTTGTTGTTATTGTTAAACCGCAATGGTAACGAGGCAGATTTGTATCCAACTGTTGCTACTACCAAGACCGAAGCAAGAACAACAGCTGTGTGGTATTTTAAACCCACCCCGCCAGCTGCTGGAGTTGTATACCAATGAGTTATTTTCAGACTTTAAAATAAAAATAGGACTAGGGAGATGGCTCGGTAGTAAAGAGTATATACGGCTCCTTTTCCGGTTCTCATCACCCACGCCACATAAACTGTAGTTTCCAGGGGAATCCATCAGCCTCTTCTGGCTTTCATGGTCAACTAACTGTACTCGTGTACACAGACACATACTCATAATTAAAATTTAATTTTTTAAAAAAAGCCATAGACGTATACTCCAATGTTCACAAATTTTCTAGTTGGTGGTTATAGAAGACACTGGATCTTGAAGCTGAACCCAGATGTAGTGGTGCCTGTCTGTAATCCCAGAGGGAGAGAAACACAGCTGACTTGAGTCTACTTTTTAAGAACCTGGGTAGGGGTGGCACACCCGTTTTGTCCCCAGCAGAAACAGGTGGATCTCAGTGAGTTCGAGACCAGCCTGGTCTACAAAGCGAAATCCAGGACATCCAGAGTTGTAACACAGAGAAACTCGGTCTCAAAAAAAAAAAAAAAAAAAAAAAGGGAGGGTGCTGGAGAGATGGCTCGGTGGTTAAAAACACTGGCTGCTCTTCCAGAGGTCGTGAGTTCAATTCCCAGCAACCACATGGTGGCTCACAACCATTCTTAATGAGATCTGGCACCCTCTTCTAGCATGTGGGCATACATGGAGGCAGATGTTGTATACATAATAAATCTTTTTAAAAAAAAAGATATATTTAAGAATGTAGGGTAAGCCTGGCAGTGGTTGTGCATGTCTTTAATCCAGCACTCGGGAGGCAGAAGCAGGTGGATCAGATCCCTATGAGTTCGAGGCCAGCCTGCTCTACAAGAGCTAGTTCCAGGACAGGCTCCAAAGCTACAGAGAAACCCTGTCTTGAAAAGAGAGAGAGAGAGAGAGAGAGAGAGAGAGAGAGAGAGAGAGAGAGGAATGTAGGGTATCATAAGGCCCCTGTTGGGGTGGCCCTGCATTGATCAATCCTCGGCACCAAAATTAAAGTTAAAAGCCCCAGATTTTAAATCAAGAGTGGTGGCAATTTGTACAGTCAAAGATAATCAGGACTGAGACAGGAGGATAGCTTGAGACAGGAGGATAGCTTGAGACAAGCAATGTAAAACTAATTTGAATAACATTGATAATCCACCTCAAGAAGACAGAAGGAACTTTTGTTCTTTGGGGTTTGGACCAGGCATAGTGGCATAAGCTTTAACCCCAACAATAGGGAAGAAGAAACTGACGAGTTCAAGGCCAACCTGGGCTACATAGAGAGACCCTGTCAAACAAAGAAACATAATATTCTTAGGCGATGAAGCAGCTCAGCGGGTGGAGCGCTCTGCTAGCAGCATAAAGACTGGGTCGGCTCCATCCCCAGCACCATCTAAGTCAGGCGTGATGGTGCACATGCGGAGACGTGGTCGGCTCCATCCCCAGCACCATTTAAGTCAGGCGTGATGGTGCACATGCGGAGACTTGGTTGGCTCCATCCCCAGCACCATCTAAGTCAGGCGTGACGGTGCACATGCGGAGACCGTCACTTGGGAGGTGGAGGCAGGAGGATCAGAAGTTTGAGGCCAGCCAGAGACAACATGAGATCCTGTGTCGAAATAAGTCCCCCACCGTTATTAACCTCAAGGACTAGGTGTGGCTTTTAAGTCGTTTCCTTTATGAAATCAAATACAGTTAGATTTCTGATTGCCAGATTCTATACCTAACACCAAATGGATGAAAACTTGAAGCTGGGTGTGGTGGCACATACCTGTGATGTCAACACTCGGGAGTCTGAGAGAGTTTTACCTTGTGTGTGAGTCCATCCTGGGTTATGTAGTAAAATGATGGGTGAACAGATGAGTAGGAGGGAGGAAGAGAGAATAAGAAAGAAAGAAACCTGGGCCTGGTAGTATGCACTTGTAAGCCCAGCATTCAAGAGACTAAGGCAAGGGGATCTAACATTCAGGGTCAGCCCAGGCTGAATAAAGAACAGAAAGTGGCCTGGGCTCTATATCAAAACTTCATCCCCAAACAAAACCATGTATGTGAGGGGGGTGACAGTTAATCCCCATCAAAGGCCTGCTGGTAGTAACCATGGTTATGGTGAGAGTGCTTTGTAGCATATGTAAATTCCTGGTTTTAATCTTCAGTCTTTCTAGGATTTAGTACTGGATGTTTACGGTGTGTAAAACAGTAAACCAATACATGCCTCCCCGAAATAGACTTCATGCCATACTTTGAGATGGCTTCTTACAGGGAGGGTAGTCACAGTGTCTCTCTGAAAACCATCCCCTTGTAGTAAATGTCCATCTACGTACATTAGTACGGCAGACAGCAAGCAGTGGCGTCTGTCGAGACAATCTACGTGAGGTCATTTCGACTGCCACCAGCCGTCACCACTCTTCTGAGGGCAGTGCTAACATTCCAGAGTCGGCATAGCAAAACAATCTTTTAATTGTGCATTTGTCCCTTCACCCGCTGGCCACCTGCCAGCAGAAGCCTCAACTAGTACTCAGATATTCTCTGTAGTGCAGGATATTAGCCAAGTTCCAATTGCTGGGCCCTTTGAGTCTTACATTTTGTGAGATTTCTATGCTTCTGCACATCATAAATTTATTTGCCATTTTAGATTTCAGTCTGTCCACCATTTGCTGAGTCTTCAGAGAAGAGGGGAAATGCTGAACTCCCCTGCATTACCACACACCAGACAAATACCAAATACCAGTCCATAGACTGAGAGGGGAACAAAGAAACATGGACGCAATTGCAGGAATGGATCTCAGCCAAACCTTCTTTCCAGCCCAAGAAAGCAATGATACTATTGACATCAATAAGACTAGAAGGAGCAAAACATCGAGTTGTTAAGTATGGAGTGAGAAAACATCACAGAACACTCAAGAGTAGAAAACCTGAAACTTAAGCTTGATTTGGAGGTAGAGTTTTGAACAGCAAATGAATAACTAAAAGGAACAATTAGAGCCGGGAGGTGGTGGCGCAGGCCTTTAATCCCAGCACTCAGGAGAAGAGAGTCCCAGGATCGACTGCCTAAATTAAGGACCCTGAGGAATGATAAATCAAACTAGATCTGCTCTCTCTAAAGCAATGGCTCCAGGTAGGGATAGAGGTTGTCTGGCATGAGCAGCCCCTGATGTCAGATTGCTGCTCGGGCCATGCCCACCTGCAGGTGCCTCTTCCTTCCAACTGCTGTGGAGGAAATGGCAAGCTCCCTACCTGTGAGTCTGTAATCCCCTAAAAGACTCCTTTGGTGCAGTGAATGATAGGAGAGGGCAGAGGCTGTTCTCACTCCCCAACCAAGTTTCCAGACTCAGGACATCAGAGGCCTACAGGTAATACCACATCCCCTAACCTGTACAATAGGGGCACTTTTAGCCAGATGTGCTCCTTGTCCTCCCTTCCCCCAAGACCCTCCTTCCCCTCCCCTGCTACCCAGAGGGGACTCAGATAGGCTGACCATGTGAAACCTTTTCCTTCCTCTGGGGTTTACAAAAAGGGACACCTGTACTCTGTCTTGTGGATCCAAACTCTCATCAGAAATCACCATTTTTCCCTAGCCATGCTATCTGCCTGTCCAGTACATTAATAAGTCACTCACCCAAAAGGAAATCTTGCATCCCAAACCCAGTAAACAGTTCACCTGGGTTCAACCCCCAGTGCCACAAAGAGAGATAAAGAAAAACAGGCCTGCTGCTGCTCGCCTACCATGGTAACCTTTGGTCACTTAGCCTGAGGCTTTTTGGGTGACAAGTTGACACTTATTTTCTTTTGGTTTGGAGGTTTGGGCTTTTTTGAGAAAAGATCTCACTATGTGTGCCAAGCTGGCCTCAAATTCACAAAGATCCACCTGCCTCTGGGAGTAACACCACATCTGGCTACTTGTTCTTAGTGCCACATTCCTGCTGAGGGATGAAGGTAACTTGAGTGTCTTTATAGTGTGTGTGTGTGTGTGTGTGTGTGTGTGTGTGTGTGTGTGTGTTAGCACTAAGCTACATGTAGGGTGCTAAAGCCCAATTTTTGGGGCCTGAGATTCTGGATTGTGCGAGCAATAAAATTCATTTGATAGAATTTACCATAGAAATGCCTTAGTTACCTTTTTCTTGCTTTCATGAGACGCTATGACCAAGGCAACTTGCAAAAGAAAGCATCTAACTGGGGGGCTTGCTGACACGTTCAGGGCAGGAAAGCGTGAGTGGCGCGGTGTGGAGCGTGGCCGGCACTGGAGCAGGAGCTGAGAGTTTACGTCCTTGTCTATAATTTGGAGAGAGAGCGTGGGCCTGCCATGGATTTCTGAAGCCTCCCAGTCCGTTCCCCAGCGATACACCCCCTCCAACAGCTCACCTCCCAATTCTTCCCAAACAGCTCCACTAGCTCAATGGTCTCAATTCATGGGTCTCGACCCACTTGGGGGTCCTAAAACAATCTAAAAGCACAGATATTTACATTACGATCGCTAACAGTAGCAAAATTAGAGTTATGAGGTAGTAACGACAAAATCTGATGGTTGGGGATGAGCCCAGCATGAGGAACTGTGTTAAAGCATCCCAGCTTTAGAAAGGTTGAGATCCAGTCCACTTACTGGAAACCAAACACTAAATACATGAGCCTCTGGCAGCCATTCTCATTCAAACCACTACAGGGAGGAACGGGGACAGGAGAAGTCATCTTTTGAAAGAACAACTTTTATAAATCCAAGCCAAAAGCTCAGATCTCAAGAGAATGATACTGAAGGAGTTGGCACACGCTGAAGGGGGAGAGCAGTCTCACCTCTGGCAATGGACAGAGTTTCCCCCAGGCCAGGCAGGCCCAGGAGAAGATGGTGATTGCATAGAGAAAAATGAAATTTTCTACTGGTCTCCACTCGTACTTCAAGTACTAGGGAGGCTGAGTGCTGCAGTATGACATTTTTCCTCCAGAAATAACATGCTCATGCAATCACCATCTCAGAATAGAGGTCACTGTGGCCTGGTAGACATGCCAACCGTTTAAACAGAGGTAGTGAGGTCTATAGTGATGCCGACAAAGCTTTCGGTACTCCTTAGTAGAAGGGTGTATGGAAGGGTCTTGAGATTCTCACCTGGGATTCCAAACATTACCCCTTCTTTTTCCTTCCTCAAATCCCTGCACGTGATTTGGTGACAGACTAGAATATATACTCTCTATCCTATACAGCATATATGGAGGGGTAGAATATATACTATCTATCCTATATAGCATATAGGAAGGGGTAAATTAACTAAAAGGAGGACTCCATGATGCAACTTCTTTTAGGTTGTTATCCACAATGAGGTGAGGCTGTGTAGTGATGCAGCTGCTTGGGGGGTAGAGGGGTACTCATTCTCCTATAAGTAACCCCTCACCCATGTTCTGAACATGAACCCAAGAAACTCATTGTTTTGCCAAGTTGGATCTTGTGGTATTAAATATTAAATATAAATAGGTAAAGTGGCAGTCTGCTGATTCTGAGAGGAAGCTGAGAAATATTTCTTTTTATTGAGGTTTATTAGAAGGCCCTCAAGGTCAGGATTGGTCCTCTAAGGGAATGGAACACACTAGATAGAAACAATACACTATTTGGAGATCTAAACATAATAGAGTCTGAAAAGATGGAAAGATTTCCCTTGAAAGCTTGGAGAGGACATTCCTTCAGAGTGTTCATGGAGGGGAGGAGACACTGTCATGAATGGAGGCAGGATAGGAGAAGACCAGATAATAGATTCCTTCAGAGAACCTCTCCATCAAACACAGACTCCCACCCCCACCCTGAAGTCTTAACCCAATCCCCAGAACAAGGGAAAGATCTGGTTTTTTATAACCTTCTAGGGATGGCAGAAAGATTCACATCACATGATTTAGCTCAACATTGTGTGTATGACAAAGAATATGAAGAAACCCAGTACTGGTTAGGACCATAGATCAGAATCTGCACTTAAGCCACAGTCCAGGCTGTCCTGGAACTAGCTCTGTAGACCAGGCTGGCCTCGAATTCACAGAGATCTACCTGCCTCTGCCTCCTGGGGACTGGGATTAAAGGCGTGCGCCACCACCGCCCAACTCCAGACAAGATTCTTAACCCTCTGTCCTAGAGAAAGCTGTGAGGAGGCATTCAGGTTATGAAATCAGGCCAAAAGCTGCAGACCTATGTTCTAATAGGTGGAATTCTACTTTGTTCTGTCATTGGTACCCTGGCTGGTCACCCATCTCCCTAGAAAAAGGGAACACTGGGGCTGGAGAGATGGCTCCTTAGTTAAGAGCATTGCCTGCTCTTCCAAAGGTCCTGAGTTCAATTCCTGGCAACCACATGGTGGTTCACAACCATCTATAATGAGGTCTAGTGTCCTCTTCTGGCCTGCAGACACACAGACAGAATATTGTATACATAATAAATAAATAAATTTTTAAAAAAAAGAAAGAAAAAGGGAACAGAACATGAAGGCAGAGAGATTACTTGAATCTAGGCGTTCCAAGCAGCTCAGCATTGTGACCAAAATATTGTGTGTCTAGATGCTGTGTGAACAAGAGTAGAGATGGTACACATACTTTGGAGTGGACACTCATTATTCCTTTAGATTGCTTAACCTCTAACCTCCTTCTCTGTGCTTAAAGCATTCTCTGTGCATGTTTCAGTGGAAGGTACCAGAGTCTGCTCCCACTGCTAAAGCAAAAGTCCATGTGCTTGCTTTCCCAGTTCCAGGGCAGCTAAGACAAGGAAGGGCAAGCTACCTCCACTTAGATCAGGGGCTAATAATGGGAAAGTCAAGATTTCACAAAAGATTCTGTAGCAGTGCAGGCTCTACTGCTCAGTGTCCTACAGACAATGGGGTGTTTTCTCTGGACTGGCTTGGGCCATACCTTTGGATGTGGCTCTGACTGTGCCTATCTCCTTCCAACCTGCTCAACTCCCAAACTATCTCTTAGAGTATCCACTGATTCGTTGGGTTCATCCCCCTCCCCCCAATCTGGTTTTTCAAGACAGGGTTTCTCTATGTAACAATCCTGGCTGTCCTAAAACTCACTCTTTACACCAGGCTGGCCTTGAACGCACCGTGATCACTGTCTCTGCTTCCCAAGTGCTGGGATGAAAGGTGTCAACTATCACTGCCTAGCTGAGTTGATTTTTTTTAACATATTTTCTCTCCTGCATCATTCAAAGTTAGTGTTGCTTTCTGCTTCTTACAACTAAGGACCATGACTGATGCAATGTTTCTTTTACTTTTTCTTATTTTTTAGTTTATTCATTTTATTTTATGTGTATTTTGTCTGCACAATGTACAGCACATGCATTCTTGGTGCCCTCGGAAAAGAGGGTACCGAATCCCCTGGAATTGAAGTTACAGATGGTTGTGAACCACTATGTGGACCCTGGAAACTGAACCCAGGTCCTATGCAAGAGCAACAAGTGCTGTTAAGTGGTTCAGACTTCTGTCCAGCCCTGATGCAATTTTTCATTGAGTGAATCAGAGATAGCAAAACCCCAAACTAGTTATACAAATCTAGTTATATTATTTTTGTTTTGGTTTAGTTTTTTGGTTTTTCTTTTTTTTTCCCCCAAATATTTACTTATTGATTATAGATAAAGTGTTCTGGCATGTATTCTTGCTTGCCATAAGAGGGCACCAAATCTCATAATAGATGGTTTTGAGTCACCATGGGGTTGCTGGAAATTGAATTCAGGACCTCTGGAAGAACAACCAGTGCTCTTAACTTCTGAGTCATCTCTCCAATCCAGATTTTTTTATTTCTCAAGACAGGTTTTCTCTGTGTAGCACTGGCTGTCCAGGAACTCACTTTGTAGATCAGGCTGGCCTCGAACTCACAGAGATAAGCTTGCCTCTACCTGCCGAGTGCTGGGATTAAAGGCATAAGACACCACAAAGAGAGGGAGGAGAGAGAGGAGGACTTGCATGTTGACTTTACAGGAAAAGGAATTCTCTTTTCTTTCAGATCCTCCGGAAGTAGAATTACAGATGTTTGTGAACTACCATGTGGGCGTAAGGAATCGAACCTGGGTGCTCTGGAAGAGCCTCTCTAGCTCCTCACATTCCACTGCAGTAGCTAGTGAAAAGAGTTTTGTAGCAGCCTTCCAGAACTGGGGTGGAAGTGTTTGTCAGTGGTTTAACTTTGGCTTTAAGTGGGAAGAGGTGCTGGGAAAGGCTAAGAAACAACGTGATGTGACAAGAGATGAGGATGAAAAGAACAGAAGGGGGAGAAGGGGGTGGGCAGCAAGAGGACCCAGAGAAGGGGGTGCACACCCAGAGGACCCAGGCTCCCCCCCCCGCCCTGCTCTGCTAGGGCCTGGCCCTTTCCTTTGCAGTTGCTCTAATGTTTTCTTCAAATACTTAGCAACTGCAGCTTCCCTTCTCATTAGAGAAGGAAAGGAAAGCAAACACAATTACAGGAGGAAGAGTAACCCCTGGAGCCAAGACAAGAAAGCCACACAGAATGGTCTCTGTTTGAAAGGGGTAATTCTGGTGTTGCAACCTGCTAAGTCACCCAGATCTTAACGCTCTGGCCTTCAGACAACAGTTTTCCTTCTTTCTCAACTGTCCCCTCTCTGGGATTCTAATTGGTCACTGTGACGATTAAAACCAGCAGGGTCTCTCCAACCTCTCAGGGAAGTCTGAGAGTGAGCTTAAATTCTAAAGAGCAGCATTTCTGGCTACATATTTTATGTATTTCTTCCTCTCAGTTCTTTCCTACTTAAGAGATTTCCCTGAGCTACAAAGTAATGGTTGAATACTGGTAAACAAAATTTGTGGGAGGTCATAGATTTGATCACCTGCCTTAAGCTTAATAGTCCAGACCAATAGAGAATGTAATGTCCGTCACCAACCCTCTCTTGGCTGTTGGAGACCCTGTAACCAATATATGGGTGACAGCCTGGCTGTGGCCAATACTTTTGCTGTCTGTGTCTCACTTTTTTTTCCTACAAATGTTGTCTGTTGATGTATTTGTGAGATCATCTTGGCAGAAATGGATACAGTCCAAAGAGACTCTTGTGTCCTTCCCTCAGACTACGAGCAATTAATTGAAACTGGAATTTCCCCAGGAAGGGGGAAGGAAAGGCAGAAGCTTGGTGCAGCCAGGGGAGAAGCTTGTCTCCAGGAAAGAGATTTCACTGTTCTGACACTGTCAGACCAACTTATCCTTTGTGAGACAGGGCTCAGGGATTCAGGCAGTGACGGGCAGATGGTGAGCAGGGCTCCGTCCTGACCAGGACTGCTTAGTTCTCTATCCACGCCTCTTGTTTAAACCTAAACTTCATGTTGGGACCTCAAAGATGGACTTAACCTCTTTATTTGTTCCTTTGTCTAATGTAGCCATATTGAACAAAGTCCTCCTCCCACCCCTTCTCTGGTTTTTATTGCTACTTGTCTCTTTAATTGACCCATTGAGGATATCTAGTTCTTTAGGACTTCCCACCCCAGGCTCTGACTTTAATAATATCAATGATATTGGCTGAAGTTTTAGACTTTGCTCTGGTTCTGGGAACTCCCTAGTTCACCAGTCCCATCTGTTTGGTTTTACTTTGCTCGAATAAACTTAATTAAATTCAAAATCCTTTTGGGGGGTGGCATTTGAGACAGGGTTTCTCTGTGTAATAGTCCTGGTTATCCTGGAACTTGCTTTGTTGACCAGGCTGGCCTCGAACTCACAGAGACCCGCCTGCCTCTGGCTCCCAAGTGCTGGGATTAAAGGTGTGTGCCCACCATCGCCCGGCTATTAAATTCAATCTTAAAAAAAAAACAACCAACAATTAAACAAGCCAGTACTCAACACAGGAAGCTGGTGTGGCAATGAAAACCTGGATTTCCAACTGCTCAGTATTGCTTGAAGTTGGGAGTTCAGGGCCAACCTGGGCAATAGAGTGAGACTGTCCCAAAGGGGAAAGAAAAGTGGGGAAGGAGGAGAGGAGCGGGGAGAGACTTCGGTTGTAAAATGACTGTGAGAAAGTCTGTAGTTTCTCTGTCAGTAAGTTCAGATTTAGAAAGCAATGGGTTCACCTAAGGACCAGAAAAACCTAACTGGGGTTTTGTTCCCAAGCTTGGTGACTTTTGTGTGATTTGAAAATGTATCTCAGGCTGGAGAGATGGCTCAGCGGTAAAGAGCATTGCCTGCTTTTCCAAAGGTCCTGAGTTCAATTCCCGGCAACCACATGGTGGCTCACAACCATCTGCAATGAGGTCTGGTGCCCTCTTCTGGCCTGCAGGCATACATGAACACAGAATATTATATAATAAATAAATAAATAAATATTTAAAAAAAAATCCACATCCCAGTAACCTGGCTTATGACAGGGATGGGAAAAATTTAAAAAAAAAGAAAGAAAATGTATCTCTATGTGATTAAAAAAATATTTCTGAAAGACTCATATTTCTTTCTTTTTTAAATGTTTTATATATTTTTAATATACATGTTTTTAATATTTATTTATTATGTATACAATATTCTGTCTGTGTGTGTACAATATCTGTCTGTCTGTCTGTCTGTCTATAGTCTTTCATGCTTGCAGTGTTGTCAGGGGAAATGACTAGCTAATTGCTATCCAATCACAGACTGTGATGAGGCATTGAAGACAAGGAAGTCGGCTCTTCAGAGATGAGCAGGCTGATGAGCACTCTGATGGAGACACTGATGACTCAGGACCACAGCACTCGGTACAGTCAGCATCACGCTCTCATGTGTACCATCCTTTAATGTTTTAGTGTTTGCTTTGTTCTGGTCAGTAAACCGAGAGCACTCCTGCTTTTCTGGGTGTGGTGCAGTGTGTTGCATGCACGAAATGCTTTTTGCTGTGCTTTGTTTGTCTCTTTCTTTTTTCCTTTTCATTTTGTTTTGTTTTGCTTTTGTGATGGGGCCTTACTATGTAGCCCTGGCTAGCCTGAATTCAATTCAGTATACAGACCAGGTTGATCTTGAACTCACAGAAACTCACTTGCTTTTGCCTCCTGAGAACCTTGCAGGATTTTTTTTTTTTTTCCGAGACAGGGTATCTCTGTAGCTTTGGAGCCTATCCTGGAACTCGCTCTGTAGACCACACTGACCTCGAACTCACAGAGTTCTCCTGCTTCTGCCTCCCTAGTGCTGGGATTAAAGGTGTGAGCTACTGCCCAGCAGCACGAAATTTAATCCATGGCTTGCTGTGTAGCTGGGTGACTGGTGGCTGCCCCTGATGGCCTCCTCTCCTTGTTCTCTTGCTTCTCATTTTTCCTCCTCCCAGATTTCTCCTTCTGTTTATACTCTCTGATAGCCTTGCCTATCCTTGTTCCTGCCTCATTACTGGCCATTCATCTCTTTATTAGGACCATCAGGTGTTTCAGACAGGCACAGTAACACAGTTTCACAGAGTTAAACAGATGCAACATAAACAAAATTTACACACCTGAAAATAATAGTCCCCAACATTATGGTCCTGCAGGGTTCCTGCTTCACAGAAGAAACAGACATTCTACAGCACACAGAAGAAATTATCTTTGATGAAGATAAGACAGATAATTATAGATATGGCTTTCCTTAGTAATGATAAAAAACAAATTAGATATAAAACTTTAGACTCACAAAGATAAAATATATGATAAAATATATTCTCTAATTTTGCCAGATACAAATAGACTAAATATTGTAGCTGTAATTCTTGCTTGATACCTGTTTTGTTATATGTAATTTTACTATGTTAAAGTTAAAACCTTACTTTTAATTAGACAGAATAGGGGAGATAATGTGGGATTCTCCTCTGTATGCTGTGAATATGTTTTATTACTATTGTTTTGGCCTATGGCAGAGCAGAAGATAGCCAGCTAGGGAACTAAACTGAATGCAGGGAGAAAGAAGGCAGAGTCAGGCAGACATCATGTAGCCACCCAAGAAGCAAGATGTGAGGTAACAAACCACGAGCCTTGTGCTAAAGCATAAAATAATAGAAATGGGTTAATTTATGATGTAAGGGTTAGTTAATAAGATTACATCTCAGTTGGGTGGTTGTGACACATGCCTTTAATCCCAGCACTCGGAAGGCAGAAGTAGGTGGATCTCTTTGAGTTCATAGGCCAACCTAGTCTACAAGAGTGAGTTCCAGGACAGGCTCCAAAGCTACAGAGAAACCCTGTATCAAAAAACCAAAAAAAAAAAAAAAAAAAAAAAAAGTTCACATCTCAACTGCACACAGGAAGCTGAGAGACCAGTCAGGAAAAAGTGGGGTGAAGCTATAAGGCCTCAAAGCCCACCCTGAGAGATGTACTTTCTCCAGCAAGGGTGCACCTTCCCAAACAGTGCCACCTACTGGGGTCATACTGGGGTCATGAGTCTCTGAGGGATATTCCTCATTTAAACGACTACAATCAAGGTTTGAAGTTAGCCTGGTCTGTGTAAGTGGGTCTATAGTGACACCCTATGTATAAGTAAGCACATAACCAAGAGAAGCTATGAGCCATAGGAAGAAGCATCAAAAGGGACATTTGGACATTTTCTTGCTTCAACTTCTAATTTAGGGTACCTGGACGTCTGGCTCTTCTAGTTATCATTTATTTTGACTAGTTAATCTTTTCATTTAAATTTGTCCTCAACCAGGGCCAGCCAAATGGCCCAGCAGGTGTAGGGATTTGCTGCCAAGCCTGATGACCCAAAGTTTGACTCCCAGAACTTGCATGGTGGAAGGAGAGAACTGACTCCTGCAAGTTTTTCTCTGATCTCCACATGTGTGCTGTGAGTATGCATGCATGCAAACACACACAGACATGCACACATACACACATACAAACACACACACATACAAAGACTTATACATGTGTATAAACACATATACACACATGTACAAACATACAAATACTTATACACATGCATACACACACATATATACACACATACACAAAGGCATGCACACATACAAAGACATATACATGTGTATAAACACATATACACACATGTACAAACATACAAATACTTAAACACATGCATACACACACATATATATATACACATACACAAAGGCATGCACACATGCAAATACATATACACACACAAATACATACACAATGTACACATATAAATACATACACACATTAAATAACACACACAAAAATACATATACACATGCATACACACATATTTACACATAAGTATACATATGCACATGTATACACACATATATACATACAAACACACTAAAAAATAAATGTAAATGATAATTTGTCCTAATTTTTAAAAAGACATATAATTTTTAGCTTTGTGGTTTTATTTGAGATTTGCTAAAGTTCTGGATGTTGATTTGAAAGCTTTACTGCTCTCCTAACTTGAAGAATTTCCTCCCTCATCCCTCAGGCTACAGGAATGTGGCCTGCGAGCCTGTAAAGAAGGCTTTACCTGTAAAAAGGTGGCTCATCTCTCCAACGGCTGCTTCTTAGAGCGTTTATTCACTGGGACCAGGACTTGGCTGACATAAGTGAGTGCCATCAGAAAGCGGAGGGAGGAGACAGGAAGCCTGTCTAAACTGTGGGTACAGCAAAAGTCTTCAGGAAAGTAAAGTTCAGGCTGAATTTTTAAGAACATGTTTAAAAATAACTATAAGAATTGTGACTATAATATAATATACTATAAACTTATATCACTTTGAAGATGGCTATCACAATGTAAGTGACAGAGATGGAAAGTTCATCACTCTGTAAATGTGACAAGGTGTTGTAGTTAGGGACACCCACGGTGACACCAGTCGTCAGTTGATTTTGAATGTTATGCTGAAAGTTGTTTCAGGAAGCAAGGCTTCTCTATAAAAGACCAACAGGATTTTTCTGGGGGGGGGTATGTTGTTTGTTTTGTCCTTTTGAGACAGGGTCTTACTTATATAACCTTGGCTGGCTTAGAGGTCACTATGCAGACCCGGCTAGCCTCAAGCTCACAGAGATCTGTCTGTCTTCTCTGCCTCCTGAGTGCTAGGATTAAGATGTGTGCCACCATGCCCATCACCAACAATACGGGCTTCTATTAGCATAACTCTCTTTGCTGAATAAAATCATTACTGCTACAACAGGATTGTGTGTTTGGCTCATAATAGCTCTGCTTAGGGCAGACATTGCCCTACCATGTTTCCTTTGGACCTCTCCTCCACCTAGCTCCTAGCTTTGAACACAATGCGCAAACCGTGTTCTTGTTCTCTGCTCTTTCTTCAGTTTCTTACTTTACAGAATGGTCCATCCCTAGAGAGCAAAACCGTCCGGTATGTATTGGACCTTGTTCTTACCATCTCTGAGCTCATAATTCTTTTCCTTTTTTACAAGACAGGGTTTCTCTGTGTAGCCCTGGTTGTCCTGAAGTAGGCTGGCCTTGAACTCAGAGCTCTGTGTGCGTCCTAGTTAGGGCTTCTACTGCTGTGAAGAGACTGTGAAGAGACACCACGAGCTCGGCAACTCTTTTTATTTTTCGAGTCTGAAAATTGATGATTCATCCAGTCATTTATTTTAATGTTTTTTTAAAGATTTATTTATTTATTATGTATAACATTCCTTCCATGTATGCTTGCATACCAGAAGAGGGCACCAGATCTCATTATAGATGGCTGTGAGCCACCATGTGGTTGCTGAGAATTGAACTCAGGACCTCTGGAAGAGCAGTCAGTGCTCCTAACCTCTGAGCCACCTCTCCAGCCCTATTTTAATGTTTTTTAAAAATTTTATTTCAACTCCCCAAGCCTGTATGTAGTGTTATGATTGTCACTTTAAGAGACAAGCCATGCCCACTCCCTGCAGCCCCTTCCTCCATCGCCATCTTGATTCTCTCTCTTTTCCTTTCCCCTCTCCCCTCACTTTTGTCTCTTGCTCTGTCCTCTTTTTTCTCTTCCCTTTTTTTCTCTCTCTTATCTTTAGCCCCTTCTCCCCTTTTTCCTTCCCATTCCATAATTCAACTAATAAATATCCAATTTTATTCTATACGATGTGTCTGTGCCTCGTACCCGCCGCCTGCTCAGTCGGCTACTGCATGGCTGGGCCCTGCCTGGGGCTGCCCGCCTCCCCCCCACCCCCCAGGCAAAATCATAACATTTGGTGCTGTGACTGGGATAGGCGCTCCTGCCTGGAACTCCTCTCCCAGGGTCAGGATCCTGAACCAGGGTTTTTTTCCACTCCCACCACTGGTTTCCTGGCTTGAATGGTGAGTCTCCCCCGTTCTGCTATGGTTGCTTCCCTCAACTGGAATTGTGTTTGGACTGACCCGGGGTCAGTCAGCCTGCGTTAGCACTGGACACTCCCTGTGTAGTGCATTCGACTGGGGACCCAGGGTCCCTCAGTTTCTTTATTTTTTTTTCTCATTTCTTCTCTTTTCTTTTTCTTCCCTAGTCATTTGCTGCTCGGAGCAGCCTCAGGCCTCTCTGGTTTCTGAGTCACCGGACCAGATCCAGCTAGGCCATAACACCCCACCCGAGATCAGAGGACGCTCTGCCACGGGTCCTGGGTGTTCGTGCCGATTTGCACCCCGCCTATATGGGAAGACATTCCCGTTATAGGCCTTGAGGTGCCGCTGTTTTGTGGGTTTTCATGATTTCGGCTGTGAATAGTGACAATCCATGTTCCCCAGCTTTTTCAATTCCAGCCTTTTGCTCCCCACCGTGGCTCGTGGCATGGTGCAGTTTCTTCAGTTCCAGCCGAGGCTTCTACATCTTGATCTACAGGCAGCAGGAGTCTGTGTCCTACTGGACAGACTTAAGCTTGTAAGACCTCGAAGCTCACCACTAGTGACACACTTCCTCCAACAAGGTCACACCTCCTCCTAATACTGTCAACTCCCTACGGGGTCTATTTTCTTTCAAACCACCAGTGTGCAAATCAAGCGGTCTACCACTGAGTTATCCTCAGATCTCAAATTATTTTTGCCTTGAATTCTACTTTGTCTGATGTTGGCAGGAAGCAAGATTTCCTTCTTCTCTCTTTTTAGGAAGTGTCGAATGAAAAAGTTAAACTTTGTCTATTGAAAGCTTTGTTTTTAAATTAATATGAACTTGATATGGCTCAGGTTACTCGGGTATGTTTGAGTACCATTAGGTATTAATATGAACCTCATATGGTTCGGGTTACTGTATGTTTGAGTATCTTTAGGCTCTTGTTCTGTTTTCTTTCTGCTCAATTCTCTTTGTTCTTCCTTTCCAGGTTTCTGCTGAAGAGGTGAGGGAGATGTCGGTGCTGCTGGTGTGCATCCAACTCTCGCTCAGGTGGAAAGAGAACTCGCTGAACAAGTGTGTAGGTAAGTAGAGGATGGCCAGCTATGATGGTTGAACACACCGTTATCTCAGCAATCAGAAGGCAGAGGCAAGGGGATCTCTGTGAGGTCAAGGCCAGTCTAGCCTACACAGTGAGTTCCAGGACAGTCAAGGTGACAAAGTGAGACCCTATCTCAAAACAAAATAAAACAAAACAAAAAAGCAAAAAAAAAAATTAGTAGAGACCTAGGACCTGGGTAGAGCACCTGCCATGCAAACATGAGAGCCTGAGCCTGAATCCCAAACACCCACATAGCAAGCTGGTGCTTGCATCTGTAATCCCAGAACTGGGCAGGGGGAATAGCCCTGGATCATTCTGACCAGTCAGTCTCCACAAAAGTAAGTAAGTCCCTGACACCAGTGAGAGACCCTATCTCAAAACATGGAGAACAATAAAGACAGCTCGTAATCTCCAGCCTCCACATGTCTGTGGGCATACATCTATGTGATCAGCACACACCTTCAGGAACACATTCATACATCATACACACACAGATGCACATGTACACACACCTTTGGGAACACAGACAGACAGACAGACAGATGAGTGAGAATGAGATTGAGTCAGGCATTCTTGCATTTCTCTGACTTTGAGTGAAGTCCAGGAAGCTACCAGCAGATGAATTCTGGTCCTTTGTTTGTTATCCATGTTTTTTGGCCTGTCCCAAAGGAACAGAAGTCAGGGAACTAAGGACAAGATAGCTGGAGCTTTCAATGGATAAAATTCAGCCTTGAATTTTAAAAAAGATGTGTGTGTACGCATGTGCGCGCACACATGTGTGTGTTTATGTCATATGCATTGAATCTTCCAGAGCTAGAGTTACAGGTGGTTGTAAGCAACCAGACATGGGTGCTAGGAACCAAATTTGGGTCCTCTAGAAAGACAACATTCTCTTAACCAGCGAGCCCTCTCTCTCTCCAGCCCTTCACCAGCGAGCCCTCTCTCCAGTGCTTCAACCTGGATAACTTGTTTATTCTTCCCTCTTTCCCTCTGCATTCTCTCCACTAAGATAATCATAACAAAGGCTGGGGGGTTCTTCAAGATTTGCTTGTACGGGGCTGGAGAGATGGCTCAGTGGTTAAGAGCATTGACTCTTCTTCCAGAGGACCTGAGTTTGATTCCCAGCAACCACATGGTGGCTCACAACCATCTGTAATGAGATCTAGCGCCCTCTTCTGGCCTGCAGGCATACATGGAGGCAGAATGTTGTATACATAACAAATAAATAAATCTTAAAAAAAAAAAGATTTGCTTGTACGTTCGTTCCTTCATTCACTATCGAAATGCCCAGTTTTGGATATATCAAAAATAAACCTGTGTGAAGCTGACATTCTACTGGGGGTGGGGGACAATGAACAATAACTATGACTACATTTAAAAAGTGTATGATAAAGTTATAAATTCTGGGGGGGGCGGGGGCGGGGAGACAGAATCAGGCAGTGTAAGTAGGCTAGAGCACTGAGGGAGGCCGAGGGAGCTGCAGCTGTGAACATGGTAGAACATAGAGAACCATGAAGATGGTAGAACATGGAGACGTGCTTTTGTGACAGTTCGCCTGCAGTTTGGATGTTCTGAAGAAGGCCGGGATTCCCTGGAGGACTATAAGGAAGTGAGAACTAGCCAAAGGGTAATCCAGGGAAGAGCTCAGGCAGAGGCTGAGAGGATGTCCTAAGATGGGCCTGTTTGCAGTGCTCCAGAGCCTGCAGTGAGGCCATCGTGGTGAGAACACAGATCACGTTATAGGTCCCTGAGGGAATGTAGCTGAGTCAGAGGGCTTCAAGGGTAACTTGACAAACAGGCTATGGAGAGCAAGGGAAAATGTGGGGAGATCCTTGGGGGACAGCTCCCCAGTCCACTCATCTTGTGCTCAGAACTTCGGTTGTCTCCTCACAGGGTGGGCCAGTCCTCCGTGAGTATGTGAGGACCACTGTTCTGGTTCTGACCTTTTCATAAACTATAAAACACTATGTTGATTCCGTTGTGGTGGTGTTTGCCCGGAGCCTCAACAACTCAGGAAACTGGAGGAGATGGATTCTAAGTCAGAGGCTAGCCTGGGAACCTTACCCAGACCCGGTTTCAAAAACAATAAATAAAATAAAACACACACACAAAAAAAGAGAAGGGACTAAGGATATAACTTAGTGACAAAGTGACACAGCTCAGCGGCAGTCCCCTCCCTGACATCCTTTTGTAAACTGTAAGATCGGGAATTGTGACTTGGTTGTGTTGGACCCTAGCATCCAATCACCGAGGATGAAGAGTCGCCCCAGGAGACCATCTCTCACATGCTGATGTAAAAGTATGAGGATTTTATTAATTCTGCCATGACAGGGTCTTCCAGCAGTCGGGAGGCTAGAAGACCCTGAATGTCTGGTACAAGCTATTTTTAAAGGGAAAGAAAAACCACAGAAGGGGTGTCTGCGGGTTGTTCTTTAACTATTATGATTGACTTATTCAAAAGGGCTATTACCAATAATTGGCTGGAGAGCGATTGCCAGATCAGATGAGGTAAGGGGAAACATCTGAGGGTCGCTTTGCCCCTTTCCCAGGGCCTAAGTCAAAACATCAGTCACTGAGTCAACACCTAAGGGTTATCTTGCCCCTATTCAATAACTGAGTTCTATTTGGAGAATATTCACAAGGACTCACAGGGAGATGATGGAAAGTTCCCAACATTTCAGTACGTGTGTGGGCAATTGTTAGGTCCTCGGTTCTCAGTGGGTAAGGGGGAGCATTACTGCTGAGACTGAGAGTTGTCAGAAATGGCTTCAGAATTGTCTTAAAGTTCTACAGTTTGACTATCAGACTCTTCATGGGTAGGGAAATCCCTGAAAGACTTGGGAGCTATTGGGGGGGGGGGCAGTGTTGGGTGGAGCTGGAGTGTGATGATGACCTTGGGAAACCTCACCTTGGCAGGTTCTGCCAGAGCTCACCGGAGCCAGAGGTGCAGTCGGGGGAGTGAGTCAGAGATTCCTTGGCCAGTTTCAATGTCGGGAGCAGAGGAAACCCTGACTGAGGTCCTGAATGAGTGAGGCCCTGTGTGAATTGCACCGTTGACGTGGGCGTGGCCAATCTAAGGACTCCGAGGCCCAGACCCATGCCCTTTCCCACGTGGCCCAGGCTCAAGGAAAAGCAGAGCTTTCTCGGGGATCTACAGGAGTGTTTGCGAGTGACTGATCAGTGTGCGTAAGCCTAGCAACTATGGCTTCCTCATCCTGGATGTTTACAGCCTGACAATGTTCACCTAGAGAAAACCCTCCCCGTGTGCTGTACGGAACAAACACACTGAGGTTCCAGGTTGTAATGGTTTAGAACACTCTCACCTGATCCCGGCTTTCCTGTACAACTGTCTGCCCTTTCTTCATCCCTGTGCTCACTCCCACTCAAGAGTTCCTGGACCCAAGCTGCTGGGGTCTCCACATTCCAGAACACTATTGAACTAGTCAGATTTTCCTTTGGGCCATAAATTCACAAAACGATTTGGAGATTTCTTTCTTTTTTAATGATTTATTATGTACAGTATTCTGCCTGCCAGAAGAGGGCGCAACATCTCTGTACATTTTTGTCGAGACAGAGTTTCTCAGTAAGAATGGAGCCTGACCTAGAAGGCACTGGCTGGCCTTGAACTCATAAGAGATCCACCTACTTCTGCCTCCCAAGTGCTGGGATTAAAGGCGTGTACCACCACCGCCCGGTGAGAGTGCCAGATCTCCTTACAGGTGGTTGTGAGCCACCATGTGGTTGCTGGGAATTGAACTCAGGACCTTTGGAAGAGTAGGCAGTGCTCTTAACCTTTGAGCCATCTCTCCAGTCCAAGACTTCTTATTAATTACGAAATCTTGGTCTTAACTTAGGCTTGTTCCTAACTGGTTCTTATAACTTAAATTAACCCATATTTTCAAAACTATGTTCTTTTACGTGGCTCGGTTCCCTTTACTCTGCACTGCTTATCCTGCTTCCTCCAAGTCTGGCTGGCGACTCCTCTTTTTCTTTTCCCCAGAATTGTCTCTCTGCCCCGAAGTCTCACCTGTACCTTCTGCTTAGCTTTTGGCTGTTCAGCTTTTTATTACACCAATCAGAGCAATACAGTTTTACACAGTGTACAGGAATATTCCTCAACAAGTGGAGATGTGACACTCAGGTTTGCTGACCCTGAAACGAGCACTGAGTACAAGCACTGGATGTCGGCCTCATCACATTCCTTATGAATTTAAGGAATGGCTTTGAATGTGGCTGAAGAGCTGTCTATTTGGTCACCCCACAAAAAAGCAGGGCTGCAGGACCCCCCCCCCTCGCCCCCATTCCTTAGAATTTCTTCCCATGCCTCCCGATGTGTGGTGTGTGAATTCTAAAGACCTGGGCTTTGCACATGAGAACCGGTACAAGGCACCATGGGAGGTGAGGGGTGGATGGATATATAGATAGGTTGGAAAAAAGGGCCTCTTAGCAGGGCAAAAGAGATTCTTATTCGAACCAGAGTATACCCAGCTTATGTGGAAGCAACAGCAAAGACCACCGGCACATTCCTGGTGCTGACTGTCCTAGGGTCTGCTCATAAAGGCCAGCACCCCACTCTGATGACTGTCTGTGCCTGGACGCTAGGAAACTATGCGGTTTCCTCTAGAGCAGTGGTTCTCAGCCTTCCCAACGCTACGACCCTTTAATACAGTTCCTCATGTTGTACTGACCCCAGCCATAAAATTATTTGCATTGCTACTTCATAACTGTCATTTTGCTACTGTTGTGAATTGTGATGTAAATATTTGATATGCAGGATGGTCTTAGGTGAAAGGGTCAGTGACCTTAAAGGGGTCCCGACCCACAGGTTGAGAACCTCTGCTCCAGCTTTTCACACTTCACACTGAAGCTCAGTTCCAAGACTTGAGTGTGACTCACTGATGAGACCGTTTTTTTTGTTCTCCCAGTATTTCTTGAAGCAAAACTGGGGAGCAAGTGTGGATGGTGGGGAGGAGTTAATGGGCACAAGGATGTAACACAGGAGTACTGTGCGGTTAGCATGCCCAGAGTTGGGGTACTGTGCAGTTAGCATGCCCAGAGTTGGGGTACTGTGCAGTTAGCATGCCCAGAGTTGGGGAATAAAAAGAGGACAATGAAGGACAAAGCAGGCTCTTTGCACCTGGTGGGAAAGTTTGCTTCTGGTTCAAATGGCTTTATTACTCTATCCAAGTCTATATGGCCACCAAACCACTCTCTCCTATCAATCCAATGATCCAGAGTTTAGTGCTCCATAAATGGAAGAATGGCTAAGACCAGGGTTCTACTAGTCTATTCATAATGGGCTATATTTAATTGTCTCTCTGAGCCCTAAAACCTCACCTGCCCAGATAAAAGCACATGGATGTAGCGCTGGAGGGATGGTTCAGTGGTCAACAATACTTGCTGCTCCTGTAGAGAACCTAGGTTTGGTTCCCAGCATCCACTGTCAGGGAGTTGACAGTCATCCTTAACTCTAGTTCCAAGGGATTCTACACCCTCTTCTGACCTCTGGACACCAGGCACATACACGGTGCACAGGCACACATGCAGGCAAAACACTCACACATAAAATAAATCTTAAAATATTACAAGAAACAAAACAAACACAATGACATCCAGATGCTCAGGGATACACCCACTGCTGTGAGAAAGAAAACTAAAAGCACTGTCAGGGAATAGAGTTGTCCTTCCCAACCTGGAGAGGCGGCCTGCAGCCTGGAGAGGGGCGCTGCTGCCGCAGCCACAGCTGGACTGGACCCTGAAAGAGCTAGGACGAGGCACCAGCAGCCACAAGAGCAGAAGGTTCCCCATAAACCCCTCAAATTTGCTTGTGCTCCACTTGTGAGGTGGTACAGGACCAGCCCTGACTCTACGGTGACAAGGACAGAGAATCACTCACTTAAAACTCAGGGCAGAAGAGAGCAAAAGTGAATACTTGGGATGAAAAGCCAATCATTTTACCTTTCTTGTCTTTTTTTCCCTCCTGTTCACATTTTTTTTTTTTTTTTCTGAGACAGGGTTTCTCTGTAGCTTTGGAGCCTGTCCTGGAACTAGTTCTTGTAGACCAGGCTGGCCTCAAACTCAGAGATCTGCCTGCCTCTGCCTCCCGAGTGCTGGGATTAAGGGTGTGCCTCACCACGACCCAGCCCTTCCACATTTTAAGTGCCGGAGATGGCTAAGTGGTCAAGAGCCCTTGAAGAGGACACAGTATCCACAGGGCTCACAACCATTTTAACTCAGCTCCAGGGTATTCAATGCCCTCTTCTGGCCTCTGTAAGAACCAGCCAAGCTTGTGATGCAGACATACATGCAAGCAAAACACTAGACACATTAACTTTTTGTTTCCCTTTTTGAGTCTTCCAAGTGTGGTCAGTGAGTCTCTCCATAATTCCCCAAGACATACAGGCCATGAGGGTTGGCCTGGCTCTTGAATTCCAGTCAGAGACAGACCCAGAGCCGAGACATTGCCTCAGGGAGTCCTATCCAGGCTGTGTCCCCCACTGCGACCTGGTAAGACCTCTCCTGTGCTGAACGTAGGCCTGATTTCTAACTGAGAAAAGAGGAACTGCAGAAACAGGAAACTGACTTCAGAGTGACTCAGACACAGCAAGAGAAGAACGAAGACACATGCTGGGTACAAATGATTTGGTTTGAAAGGAAAACCTTAAAACTTAAACATTTAGCCGGGTGTGCTGGTTCACACCTGCAATCCCAGCACTCTGGAGGCGAAGGCGAGAAGGCTGCAGCCTCCGCAGTTGTCAATCAAGGCTGGTCTGGCTACAGGAGATGCCATCTCAAAACAAGAAGCGTACTGTGGTTTGAGTGATTAATGTTGCTCAGAAATAAGTTTTAGGACATTGGTGATTTTAAAACGGCAAGTCTTTAGGAAGTATTTTTAAAATAAAGCAAAGAAAGACTGCATTTCTTAGTTTATCCATTGTGATCGAGACAGTACCCCCCCCACATACTGAGAGAGAGAGAGAGAGAGAGAGAGAGAGAGAGAGAGAGAGAGAGAGAATGTTCAGAGGCATGCCTGAAGTTGCAAATAGCTAACTGCATCCTCAGCAAGCATGGCTTTCCTTTTCAACCCAGAACAGGTGCTAACAGCCCTGACTAGATCTAGAATTCTCTATATAGCTTAGGCTGGCTTCCAACTCCAAAGATCCACCCAGTTTTATCTCCTGAGTACTGGGATTAAGTGCTGCACAACCACACTTGATTCTTGCTGTATCTTGATGCTTTGTTTCCTGCAGTGCAGTGAATGGGTGTGTGCACCTGTGTGCTGCAGGCACTGTCAGAGATGACTGCAGTGTTCTGCTGTCACTCACTGCCTGTGCCCTTGAGACCTCTCACAGAACCTGAAGCCAGACTGGGTCCCAGGGATCCTCCTGTCCCTCCTTCCCACAGTACAGAAATCAAGGGTTTTCTAGCTTTTATTTTAAAAATTTTATGTATGGACAGGCAGGGTGGCACATGCCTTTTCGGAGGCAGAGGCAGGCAGACTTCTCAGTTCAAGTCACAGTTACACAAAATTATGTGTGTCTGTGCACCACTTGCACATCCGGTGCCTACAGAGCCAGGAAAGATCTCCTGGAACTAGAGTTCTAGATGGTTAGGAACTGTCATGCGGATGCCAGGAATCAAACCAGCTCCTTGGAAGAGCAGTCAGCGCTCTTACCCACCAAGTCATCTCTCCGGTCCCCCAATCCTGTTTTGTTTTGCTTTAAGACAGGGTCTCAGTGTGTAGCCCTGGAACTCACTTTGCAGATCAAGCTGGCCTCAAACTCAGAGGTCCACCTGCCTCTGCTTCCGGAGCACTGGAATTAAAGGTGTGTACCACCCCACGTGGCTTTTTTGTTTTTCTCTTTTAATGTGGGTGACTAGGGACTCAAATCTGGGTCCTCATGCCTGGGTAGCCAGTATTTTAACCCACTGAGCCGTCTACATAGCGCCCCTCACACACATGGACTGAAAAGGGATTGGACTTCTGCTGCAGTGGAGCTGTGAGTCTGCACACACAGCCACGCAGCACATCACACACGGACCTCACCTTCATGAGCTGTAGTCCACGGATAAAAACTAAACCCAGAGTTGCACGGTGGCGCATGCCTTTAATCCTAGCACTCAGGAGGCAGAGGCAGGCGGATCTCTGTGAGTTTGAGGTCTATAAGAGCTAGTTCCAGGACAGGCTCAACAAAACAAAACAAAACAAAATAAACAAACAACAAAAAAACAAAACAAAAAAACCAACCCAAACCCAACAAGAGTCCTGTGTCTAGTCGGTCCCTGTGCTTGCTAGGGTATTGGTGCATTTTCCTTGGAAACTTTCTTTTCAATTTGACGATCATCTTTGGGTGAAAAATGCTTATCAGCCTGTAGTTCCAATAGCAGTTCATTCATGTATGCAGACACAGCTTTACTTATCTCTCTCCAGCCTTGTTACTCATCCCTATGGAACCTCCCACTCATTACACCTTCCTTTTCGGATCATCCTCTGTCCCCAGGTTTTATTGACAGTTAAGAGCTGGTACACAGCACAAATAAACTCAGTTGTTAATGATCAAAAACCAGATGACCTCTGTGCTGGAATATCATGTCTTCAGCTTTTGGGAAACAGTTACACACTAATTTAAACACACATAGAAAATGCTTAAGCATAATGCATGTGTTCTGCAGTTCTTAGTTCTGTAAACAAAATAAAAACATAGCAGCACATACACTGACATACAACAGACCGACACAGTGAAATTCTCCAAACACACGATCCTGAACACAGGTATATTGCCTTTCCCTTTTATTTCCTGCTAACAGGATCTCAGCATTAATTCAGGCTGCCCTGGAAGTCCAAGTGGTCTACATGGCCAAGGAACTTGCAGCCCGTTTCCTGATTTCTTGAAAGTTTTGTTTTTGTTTTGGCAGTGCTCGGGATAGAACCCATGGTTTTTTATTTGGTTAAAAAACTAAAAAATGCTGGGCAGTGTTAGCACACACCTTTAGTCCCAGCATCCAGGAGGCAGAGGAAGGTTCGAGGCCAGCCTGGTCTACAGAGAGTTACAGTACAGTCAGGGCTACACAGAGAACCCCTGTCTTGGAAAACCAAAAGACCCTAAGAGATACTAAAAGTTACCTTTCTCTGTGAAAAAAAAAAAAATCTAAGATAAAATCGGTCGTCGCAGTATAGATACATACATGGCTCTTTGCCTTAGTTGTTTTCTCACAGAGAGTGTATGTCCAGAAAAAGTTATTTCAAGAGGAGAGACCCTACTCTTGTGAGGTCATCAATGGAGCTTGCAATGGTGAAATGTTACGATACTCAAGGCAGACACAGTACCCTATTTTGCTGGAGACCACACATTCTGCCAGCATCTCAATTAAAAATCCTTCTCCACCCCTCTGAAATCTCACACAGCTAGCTAGTGTTTTCACTTCTCTTTCACATCCTCCCTATTTCCCACGCATACATTGCTCCCTCCACACCGCTTCATTCTGTGGAAGGTGGGGAGGTGGGGTGGGGCGGGGTGCTGGAATGGAGGCCATAGCAGAAATCAGTAAGGTGAAATGTCCAAGCAAGCTGGACAGCAGTTACCAGGGCAGAGAGCCCTGCCTATTTCCATGTACAGTCTGCTTTTGTGGTTGCTGGGGGATTGTAACCAGGGCCTCGTGCACGCTAGGCAGGTACTCTATTGTGGGACTATTCCCTCTGGCCTATAGGCCTTTCTTTGAGACATTTAATCGTGGGATTTAATTTTGCTTTCTAATTCCATGAACAGTAGCTGGAGCTCACTGAAAGCTCAAAGCCATGTGAAGACCAATGAGACGGCCATCTGCCAACCCAGTTACTTCCGACCACAGACACTAGCACAGGCAGAGTCTGTGTTGCTGAGTGGGCCTTGCCTCAAGCAGTCCTGCCCTGTTTGACAGGGAAGACCTTCTTATATCGGCTTGCTACTGAAAGAGTAGGGCTTCCAGAGCCGTGGTCTGTTCTATGACCGTGTCTATGACAGTTTGCTTTCTATGAACATTTCAGTTCTACAATGAAATAATAAAAGCAGTTAAAGGCCAGGTGTGGTGGCAGAGGCAAGCAGACCTCTGAGTTCAAAGCCAGTTTGGGCTATATGGAAAAGAATTCCAGACCAGTTAGGGCTACATTTGAGATCCTGTCTCAAATCTACTATAATTGCCCAAATGATAAAGAAAATAAACGACTTTTTAATTTAAATTCTGACTGGGTCTCTGGGTGTAACTCAACGGTGGTGTCTGATAAGTGCAGCCTCCTTGCTCACAGTGACTAACACACTAATCTCAGTGGGAACCCATGTTAGCGGGCAGGAGTCCTGTGTAAGCACAGACAAGCCAGGGCAGGCCTGCAGCACTGGAGTGTGCACCCTCTGTCATTCCTACAGAGCCCGACTTTCCTGTATCTCAGTTGGTAGAATGAAACCATCTTACATGCAGTTCATGGCCTTTCTTCGTAGGCGCCGGAGTTTGAGCCCAGGGTCTTATGCATATGAGGCAAACGCTGCACCACTGAGTGACAGCTCCAGCTTCAGAAAGTCTTTGAAGAAAAGCACTAACCATTTTGGTTTTAGAAAATTAACTGGATGAAAAGTACTAACAGTCATCATATTTGAAGAAAATACTTCTTGAAAGTCACTGGGGGGACTTGCATGGTAGCTTTCCCACAGACTTACACATTTCTCATCTTTTTGGTACAGTCTTCTTTTCTCCGCCAAAGCTCAGGGCCGTTGGACCAGTTTACTCTTACTTCCTTCCTGTTCGCTGAGTTTAAAGTGGGTATAGGCGAGGATGCCAAACAGCGTACATAAGATGCCGAGTCCCTGGTTAAATGACAGCGGGTCCTTAAATAACACGTATCCTCCGCACAGGGTGATGCAGAACTTGAAGTGTCCAAACATGTTATAGCTGAGGTGTTCAGGTAAGGAGACAAAGAAGCAATGAGCCAGATGTTAGGGTCACACAGGTGTGCTCTAACAGCATACACATGATAAAGGCTACCTGTGGCTGGAAAGAGCTTCATGTAATATGGACTCAACAACCGCCAGGCATTTAAAGAACAGACATTTACGTGACATGCTGGGTCAATCAGACTTTCTTCGGGCATGGTTTTAGCAATTTACAGATAGATTTGAAAATAGTGACTTTGTATTAAAAATTATTATTATGTGTGTGTGTGTGTGTGTGTGTGTGTATGTCTGTGCATGTGAGCTTGATGCCCATGGAGGCCAGAAGATGTTGGATTCCCTGGAGCTGGAGTTATAGGCAGTTTTGGCCACCTGGTGTGAGTG
This sequence comes from Myodes glareolus, assembly GCF_982192425.1. Lineage (NCBI taxonomy): Eukaryota > Metazoa > Chordata > Mammalia > Rodentia > Cricetidae > Myodes > Myodes glareolus. The sequence goes on from NC_142051.1 coordinate 1,813,979, forward strand.
GTGGGTGTGCCCTTAACTGTTGAGCTGTCTCTCTAGCCCCAACACTATTCTTCCACGTTGAACATAAACTACATAAACACACACTCCAAAGTGACAGGAGACTGCCTCAAGTATTCCTGATGACCTCTCCAGAGAGGTGACACTGGGGAGGAAGGGCGTGCAGAGTGAGGCAGGGACATCTGCACAGCACTTCACGGCTATACCATGGAATGGCATTCCTAATAAACTGTCACTGGCAATGAGCTGAGATGTGCCAGGTGACAGGGAGTTGACGCAATGAAAACTTCGGGTATGCCTAAGATTAGGAGGGCAAGGGAGAGAGGAGCCGGAGCCAGGCACTATGTTAGGAGTTCCTTCAGAAGCACCTCACTGCCTCCACTGCTTCTCACCTCCTCCAGTTTACAACTCTGGAGGCCCAGAGAGTCTACTGATTTAAAAAAATACTTTATTTATGTACTCGTGTGTGTGTGTGTGTGTGTGTGTGTGTGTGTGTGTGTGTGTGCATACATGCCAAGGCACATGTATGGAGGTCAGAGGACAACTTATGGAGCTACTATGTGGCCCCTTGAGCCCAGGTCGCCAGGCCTGTGGAAGGTACACCTGCTGAGTCATCTCACCCACTGCAATAACCAAGGGACACAGCTCAGGCACTGGGCGTCTAAACAAAGGCGGACTTATTTAGCTCCAAAGTTCAGGTTATAATCTAAGATACTGCCAGCAATTCATTACTGGACTAAGGTTGTTTCCCAAGTCATTGTTCATACTTAAAAAAAAAAAAAACCCACACATACACCCCTCAGAAATCATTTTCCTGATATATTTTACACATAATTATTTTTTCTATCTAAACTAATATTGCGTTGCTCTACACTACAAACCTGTGTTTTTCCTAGAAACAGCACAGAGGCAACTACCACTCTATGCCTCGGTTTCCTCGCCTATTAAACGGTAGGATGATCTGTGCCTTCCTTATGTGGTTGATACGGATCAAGACCTGTGAAGCTCCTGGTACACAGCAAGCACCATCAAGTCAACCACAAGTTGTCAAGACGCCTCGCCCATGTTTGACAGGACCGCCCAGCACTGTGGATGTTACTCCCCTAATTTCCTTGCTGCTTCCCTCTTGCCCCAACCCCCTGCAGTGATGTAGACAATGAGTTGACTGAGCCTGACCCTGCGTCCCTTGGCTCAGAGGGGCCTCAGAGCTCCCACAACACTTAGCTCACAGGAAGTGGTAGGCCTTGGCAGAGGCCTGGCTCTGTCTGACCTATGCGTTCAGGCTCTCTACTTAGTTCCAAAACAACGCAGCTGGACACAGCTGGATGCAGCTGGACGTGGTGATGCAGGCTTGGAATCCCAGCTCTCAGGAGATCGAGGTCATCCTCAGTCACCTAGTAAATCTGAGACCAGCCAGGGCTACTGACACTGCCATGAAACAGTGGCAGCCCTCAGAGGAGCGTGGGTAGCTCCCAGGATACCTGCTTCTTCTTTCTTTTCTTTTTTTTCTCAGTAAAGTTGATAGCTGAGATCTGGAAGCTATGACCAGGATGGTATCACACCTTATCTCAATTCTGGGCTACCTTCAAACATACTGCTTCTAGTACATTAGTTCAAATACTCCCAGCCCTGCTAGGCAGTTCATGGCCTGTCAAAGCCATTTATGGAAAGGGAAGGCAAATTTAATGATGCTCTTTGGTGGCTCTTTTTAGGAAATGAGAACAAAGAGCGCAAGCTCCAGTTCTGTCTGCTCCAGTCAGGCTCTGCCTTCCTCCAAGTGCTCTGGTCAAAACCGCCAGTGGCCAACTGCCAATCTTCCTCAAACCCGACTCAGCAGCACCTGACACAGTGCTCCCCTCCAATGCTCCTCTTCAGCTCATCTGGACACGACTATCCCCCTGAGGCCTGCCCTGAACCCGGCACCTGGAACTCTATCTGCACAGCACCCAGCCTTACTTCCTGCTTCGCGTTCCCCACACTCAACTGTTCAGGAACCCTGCTGTTAGGTCTTGGAAATGTGTCCAGAAGCCCAGTACTTCTCACCATTTCCTCTGTCCCTTAAAAAAGAGTCATTTATACATGTGTGTCACCCAGAAGAGGGTATCAGATTTCTACAAGCCATTGTGAGCTGCCTGTCATGGGTGCCGAGAACTGACTCAGATCCTGTGCTAAAGAGCAAGCGCTCTGAGCCGCTGGGCTACCTCTGCAGCCCACAAGCTGGTATTTACGAATTAGAAACTGCAGTGACTTCCTGATGGTCTCCTTTCTCACATTTTCAGGTCCAATTTTCTTCAACCACGTGAACAATGGCTGCAGACATTTTTGACAGCTGGGGTGGGGCCTGGGGTGCTCCTGGCACCTAGTGGCAGAGATATGCCATGCTGCTATCTATCTTGCAAGCATAGCATAGGTCCCCAAACTAAACAGTCTTGGCCTCAAGGCAGACAGCATGCACTGAGAAACCCTGCTCAGCACTGCAGGGACCCACAGTGCCACCTCTGCTCCCGGCTCCAGTGGTTTCTCACCTCATGCACTCACAGTTCTTCCCTGAACGCTCCACTCGACCCAGCTCTCCCTGCTGCTCAGCCCACTCCCCTGCTTTCTGTGCTCACCCTGCTTCGACTGCACAGGTGCCCTTCTCAGGCCCGTCACCTGGTGTTGCCCTGTCTAAATGCTCTTCCCAATGTGACAGCACAACCTTGTTTCTTCAAAAGTCACCTGAGTAGCCTACCTAAAACTCCAATCTGGTCCCCAAGCATTACATGCTGGCCTTCCTGCTTTATTTTTTTTCTCTGTGGCACTTGACACTACCCATCCTACATGTTCATATTTAATTCTTCTTCACGTTGGCAGTCTGGCTTCCTCACTAGAATTTAAGTTTGTAAAGGAAGAGATTTTTCTTTGGTTCGCTACAGTACCTTGAGTGTTAATATACAATGTATAGTAAATATTATACACAGTACATGGCCTGTATAAAGATTCATTAAATTAAGTAATGGTCTATAGTGTTTAGTCAATAAATACTAGTTGAATTAATGCTTTTGTTTATTTTTGTTTGGTTGTTTATTTAATGTATATGAATATTTTGCCTGCATGTAAGTCTCTGTAAACCAGAAGAGGGCACTGAATCCCCTGGAACTGGAGTTACAGACAGTTATGAGCTGTGGGTGCTGGGAGCTGAACTTGGGTCCTCTGGAAGATCATCAAGTAAGTGCTCTTAACGACAGACCCAACTCTCAAGCCTTAAATGAAGGCACGAGCTTTCAGGCCTCGATTTGATGGCACGAGGCACAGCTGGTGGGACACACCGGGCAGGGCACGTCTCAGCCATGCACTCTTGCTTCTTACTCTGTAATGGGGGACGGACTCAGGGCTCTGCTCAGTCTGGCAAATACTCCACCTTGGAGCCACAATCCCTTTCCCTTCACTGTGTGGTCTTATGTGCGTCAAGTTATTTCACCTCTGTGGCTCTTTTCCTTGTCTGTGAAATGACAGACTTTCCCTTCACCAAGCTCTAAAGAGAACTAAAGGATCTGTTTACACAACAGTAGCCAGCACAAGATACATATTAAGTACTGGGTTTTTGAAAGAGATTATGATCATTGTTACTTATTGATATTTGGCAAACAGGCTATTTGTATTTCTGACACATCTCAGTATTTATTCACTTATATAAATCAGCATACTTTTTTCTTCTCCAGCTTTATAAATGAGATCTCAGTATATATAGTGCAGGCTGGCTTCAAATACATGGCAATCCTTCTGCCTCAGCCTTCTACGTCCTGGGCTTACAGGTTTAAGTCAGTATACTCTTTAAATAAAATGTCACCAAACTACCTCTTTCACACGAGGAAATCATTCTTCACATTTGCTAAAGTAGGGCAAAGTGAAATGCAAGGACAGGCATGGTGGCGGGCAGGGTGGAGAGAACTGGCAGTGGAAGGTGACCTTCAACATATAACTTAATTTTTTAAAAAGAAATTTGGAATATTAAGAACATTTACTTATTTGGAAACAAGAACACCTGTTTCCAATAAATACAGACCCACTCCAATCAGATGCCAGGGCACAGAATTACCATTCGTTACATAAGCTGACCACCTCTCCTTCATCACCATAGATACCTGAAAACTGACTCAAACCTAAGCTTCCACTCGATGATTCATTCAATAAATATCACGTAAACCCAATACTGCAAGTCATGATTCTAAGTCAGTTTTTATAAGAGGAAAGGTCACTACTACCTAAGAAAATCCAGAAGCAAACTCATCCTCAGTTAATAAATTTCATAAACACTAGTGTGGAAAAACATTTTTTAAAAATTAAGAGGCTATAGCAATGTCCCGGCAGTTAAGACCTCTAACAGCTCTTCCAGAGAACCTGGGTTGAATTCTCAGCAGCCATCTGTAACTTCAGTCCCAAGGAATCTGATGGCTTCTCTGGGCTCCAGTGCATCAGGCATGCATGTGTGCACAGACACATATGCAGAAAAACACCCACACTAATAAAATATAACAATAAAAAGTGTTAAAATAACCAGCCTACTTAACAAGGGCCATGTAACAATGTAGCACATGGGAAACAGAGAGTATACACACTTGAAAGTACATGGAAAGGATACGTGACTGGCGATGTGTTTCCAATGATCCAATAAATCGATAGGTTCACCATGAAAGCGATTACTCCAGATAGTAGTACCATAAGCTACAAATGAACCAAGAGAATCATTAAACCAGGAACAAATATGTCTCATTAGGAATATGAAATAATGCAAACTTCAAAACTTCATCCTTTTTTTTTGTTTTTCGAGAGAGGGTTTCTTTGTGTTGCTTCTGGAGCCTGTCCTGGAACTAGCTCTTGTAGACCAGGCTGGCCTTGAACTCACAGAGATCCACCTGCCTCTGTCTCCCAAGTACTGGGATTAAAGGTGTGTGCCACTACCGCCTGGCAAACTCCACCCATTTAAACAAGGTGTCATATGCTGGTAATCTCAGCTACAGCTACATGTATTATGGTAGAGGTAGGAGGATCACCACGAGTTTGGGCAGTGGTTTACAGAGTTCCAGGCCAGTCAGAGGTGCAATTGAGAGCATGTCTCAAAACAAACACACTAGACAGACAAGCAAACACTGCACCAAAAAAAAATCAACTTGGTGCTGGGCAGTGGTGGGGTACACCTTTAATCCCAGGACTCAAGAGGCAGAGGCAGGTGGATCTCTACAAAGGGAGTTCCAGGACAGCTAGGACTACACAGAGAAACCCTGTCTCAGTAAGCCAAAACTAACCAAAGAAACTTTCCAACAAGCAGTGGGAACCTCTGCAGTGATGACCTGGTGTCTGGAGCACATCTGTGATCCTTGTAATCCCAGCATTTGGGAAGGAGAAGCAGGAAGATCAAGGCAGCTTTGGCTACACAGTGAATCTGAGGCCAGCCTGGCTATATGAGAAGCTACCTAAAACAACAACAACAAAAAAAGCAAAATAAACCAACCACAACAAAAAAGCAAACAAACAAAAGAGGGGGGGCTAGGAGATAGCTTAGCACTTAAGAGTGCTTCCTTTTCTTCCAAAGGACCCAAGTCTGGTTCCCAGCACTGTTAGTTTACAACCACCTTGTAACTCCAAAGACACAGACACAGACTAAAATAAATAATCTTTAAAAAGTAAGCAAAAAAGCTAACAAAACAAAAAAAAATAGTCTTGAATGTGAGTATCTAGGTTCATTTTTTTTCTTACTCACTTAAGGAAGAAATATTTTCTATTCTCTCTCTTTTTTCCCCAGACAGAAAGTCTCCCTATAATTGTACAAGGTACCTACATAAGACATAAGAATTTTGCCAGGCAGTGGTGGCACATGTTTTTAATCCTAGCATTTGGGATTGGGAGGCAGAGGCAGGAGGATCTCTGTGAGTTCGAGGTCAGCCTGGTCTACAGAACTAGTTCAAGGACAGCCAGAGCTGTTACACAGAGAAACCCTGTCTCGAAAAACCAACCAACCAACGAAACAAAAAACTAAAAAAACAAAAAACAACAACAAAAAAAAGACACAAGGATTCCTTTGGCTTCAGTTTCTGAGCGGTTGAGATACAGGCATATATCACTGAACTCAGCTTCAATAAATTTTCATTAAAAACAATGCAAAAAATAAAGGTAAGCAAAACGGTCTATGGAATATTTACAGTTCCAACTACTAGCACATCTGTTAACATCAGGACATGGATATTTGCAGATTAAATTCTGATGACTCGTTCATTTTTATTCTTACTTAAATCAAAAACACTTCTTGGCAAGGACTTGTGAGGAACACAGTATGCACAGAAAGGACTTAGAAATTACTTGAGGATAACAAGCACCATGACGTGGGGAGACGGCGTACTTGATAAACAAAGCACCTCTACAAGGAGGAGGCCTGAGTCTAGGTACGCCAAACTCATGCAAAAGCTGGCAGTGGCTGTGTGTCTGTAATCCCAACACTGGGGAGGTGGAGACAGGAGGATCCCTGGGGCTCGAGAGACCCTGCTACAAAAACAAAAGTGGAGCATAACTGAGGAAGATGCCCAGTGTCAACTTCCGGCCTCCATGTGCACACCCACACCCATACACACACAAATTGGAGAACCAAAACTTAGTTTCCCACAAATGATCAGGAGGCTCACAGTGGAGAACACAGGAGGGTAGAGCGAATGGCCAGGATCACATGGCTGGTAAAGAACAGCACCTTTGTGTTCCTCCCCTCTTCTGCTAGGCTGCTTCTCTATTACCTAGGAGGGAGCATTAGCAGAGTTTCCAGCCCAGGTAATGGGTCTTGAGATCTACAAAGTTGCTGGGCAACCAGACAATAGGTTCTACATGACTCTCAAGGCAGGAGATCAGAACCAAAAAATTGCTAATGCGATATCTTAGGTTTCCAGGGGGCTCTACTTTCTTAATATTCATTTTTATGTATATTCAAAATCTATCCAATGAGTATGTAGTCTTTATTCAAAACAGTCATTGTCTCTACAATCATGTTGTAAAAATATAAAATTAAAATTCAAAGCCCAAATTATGTGTGGACTCTAGTTTGGCATGGACAGAAAGGTAACCAGGCTTGGAAAATAAGAACTGCAACTTGATTTGCCACTGGTCAGCTGTCCTAGTTGAGGGAAGTCCTTTCATTTTCCTGTGCCTCCATTTCTTCATCTGAAAATAACCCTTACCTGGCTCCCTTAGAGAGCAACCATGAGAATTGGGGCTGTGCTCTGGGATCCAAACACTGCCTTAGGAAAGGAATGACTTCTGCAATTTCTTAGGCACCAAAACAATCAGGACTTACCAAAGCAGAAACTGACCAGGGACCAAATATTCCTCCCTCTCCCAACACTGGCTCAAAGAAAGGCACAGCCACCAGCAGCATGGCGGAAGACATGGGGGCCTGGTAGTACAGCAGCTGCATGGAATTCACCTGCAATTCATGTTGCTTGGCGCCCACCCACTGAAAATCAGGAGATAAGACAAGTCAGGTGCATAGAAAAGCATCGTTTAGTCAAAGCCGCACAGGCTCAGGCTAGGGAAGAGGACGCACCTCATTATCCTGCAAAGTTTTAAAGAGTGGGGAGACAGCACCTCAGATAAAGTAGCTCTGTGAACCCGGTATGCGATGATCTACTGACTTCTCGATACCTTGGCTAGGAAAACAGTACTCCCTCTACTCCCGATTCTACTAAGTAACAGGAATATATGCACCCAGGAGCCCCATGCATCAGGGCACCAGAGAAATGAGGAGGGAATGGCAGTTAGGTGAGAAGTATCCAGTTTGCTTTCTTCATAAACATATTAGGAAAAACCGAGAAAAACGACTGTGGCAGGACTAGATAACCACTGACCAATGAACTACAGTCTTTCTTACTCTAAGTGAACTCCCATGTCTGGCTTTAAAGGAACATGGCCTTCAGAGGCACTTTAAAACCCAAACAGTAGCAGAAGACATTTTCCTCTCCAGAGAACTCTTCTGTGGGGCAGATTTCCCGCATGCCACCAATCTACCTGGACACAGCAGAGTAAACAGAAACCCTAAAATACTGTCTCATTCAGTAAAAACCTCAAAAACCTCACATACCATGTCCTCAAAATACTTCACAAATATGACTAGAGAGACTCTGGAGAGTTGACAGTTCGAGGCAGATCTGGCAGGAACAGCCTGGCTTTTGCCCCTGCAGAACTACATCTAGGTATCTGGTACATAAAGCAACTCTATAGAAATTCAGAAAGACTGCAATGGAGAAACAGGAAATCTGAATCACGCTCGGGCCAGCTTTCACTAGGGGTCTTCTGAAAACAGAAAGGACAAGGGACTGATTCTCCCCAGCCCGCTTATAGGAATACTACAATGAGGGAAAACAGGAGGGCTGCAGACAGCGCAGGCTCATCTTCCTGCCTCTGGTGGCCACCATTCCTCCCACACCCTACTTCCCATGCCGCATCCAGAGCACCACCAACAGACACCTTTTCCTATCTGTGGTCTCCTAGAGCCCTTACTTCTTCCCTTGTGCATGTTTTAAAAATGCTTCCAGGTCCTGGGGACAGAACACAGGGCTTTGTGTACGCTGGGCAAGCACACTACCACCAACCTCACCCCCATCTCCACACCCTGAGTATCTGTAACTTCTTGGTCACCGCAGCTTCCTGGTCACTTTCCTGTGTCTGCAGGGCCACATTTTTCATTTATTGGTTCCCCCCTACCCCTTGAGACAGGGCTTCTCTGTGTAGCCCTGTCTGTCCTCAAACTTGCTCTGTAGGCCAGGCAGGTTGGCCTTGAACTCAGAGATCTGCCTGCCTCTGCTGGGATTAAAGGTGTGTGCCACTACTGCTGGGCTCAGCAGGGCCATGTTTAAGACCAAGCTCCTCCTGTCTATAAATAAGCTTTCCTAGTGCTGCCTCCATTCCTAATGGTTTCCTCTCCCCCAGAGACCGAGCTCCTTAAAAGTCCTGGTTTCTGGCCAGTAGGGTCCTAATAGTTCTTCCTCCCAGAGAGTCTTACTGTCCTCTACACTTGCCCTAGCCCAGGCTCTTCACACTTTCCTTTTCCCTGCACCCTCCATTGCCATTAGAGTCATTTTTAACTATAACGCTCGGCAATACCTCTCCCAATCTTTGCTGGAGTCTGCAGAATAAAGTCATTTCCTCTGAGTGACAGCAAGACTTTGCCACCCACTCAGCATCACCCTCTCACAACACACCTACAGTCTAGCCTCACTAAACACATCAAGTTTCCCTCAAACACTCTGCGCCTCCACACATATTAAAGAACAGATCTCAATACTTCACTGTGCCTCCAACTTAACCTTCTCTCTAGCCTTGCCATTCCACGTGCACAACTGCCATTTCTGCCTCGGCAGGACCTTCCAGGGAGTGGAGGAATACTACTGGGGCTGGTTATGGACTCTGTATATGTGTGTGTGTGTGTGTGTGTGTGTGTGTGTGTGTGTGTGTGTGTGTGTGTGTATATATATATATATATATATATATATATATATATATATATATGTATATGTATCTTGAAGGGCAGGGTTACCGTTGCTTTTCTTCATTCTGTCCTCAGGGTGAGCATAAAGGAAATGTCGTCAAACCAATAAGCCCACCAGTAAACAGCTGAAGATGCTCCTTTCCGCTTCTCTTAATGTTCCCAGCAGCAACAGAACAAACCACTTAGAAACCAAACAGAATACAAGAGGCAGCTGAAATAGTTTAAAGGGAATTCTCTGTGGTGCTGGGGTCTACCTACTCTGACATGGTACCTGCTGTTTACTGTGACCCAAGCTTTGCTTTCGTCTTCAGTCACTCCTTGATCAACCTCCTTGTGAGCCCCAGGGCTACCAACCTTTTGATCCTAATCTACAGCAAGTCTGAAGCAAAAATGGCCATTTTGTTCCTTTGGGAGTAAAATGGCCACAAGAAAACCAACCAACCAAACAAACCAAAAAAAAAAAGCTAAACAAATAAACAAAAAACAAAAACAAACAAAAAAAATGGTGAGTGTTGTGAACTGGAATTATGTATAAGGAGTAAAAGAAACTCTAATATTTAACAAGTAGACCAGGTATGGAAACACATGCCTATAGTTTTTTCTTAAAAAGTAAGACGGGAGGCCAGGTATAGTGGCACATGCCTTTAATTCTGGAAGGCAGACGGATCACAGTGAGTTCCAGGTTAGCCAGAGCAACACAGTCCTGTCTTAAAACAAGAACAACAACAGCGACAAAACAAAAAAACAAAAACAAAATATCAGCTCCAACAAAAAAGTAAAAAGAAGAAAAAGGAGATGACTCAGCCGGTAAAGGTGCCTGCTGTTCAACCTAACTGACAAAGTTCAATTCTAGGGACTCACGTGTTAGACTCTGCAAGTTGCTCTCTGACCTCGACATACACATAGGGACTGGCATGTACATGCACACATCTGTACTCATGCATACAAACAAAATAAGCGTAAAAAATAAAAAGTGAAGAGAGCTGGGGATGTAGAGGGTGGTAGAATACCCTAGTGTGTGTGAGGTCTTGGGTTCGAGCCCCAGGACAACCATCCTAGAAGTCTCAGTAGCAGTAGCAGTTGTGGAAACTGTTAGCTGTTAGGTGAGTTTTAGCTCAGTGGACAGTGCCTGCTTAGAGCGCAAGTAGGTCCGTCCAATCCTCAGCACCCCGCCCCCAGGGATAGTATTTTCTGTAACAATGTTTCTGGGACAATCACTACCATCAAAGAGTTGGGTGCTAGGCTCTAGTACTGAACAAACATTCCTAACTAGAAGGCCTTCCTTTATCACCTGTGGATACTGTGACAGAGGTAACGTTGGTTACATTTTGGCTTTGATTCCCCATGCAGGCACACCCTGAATGTCCAGACGGAGGTTTTTAGTATAGAGAACACTGTTTCACTGTTCCCTACGCCCTGCTATTTCTCCCCACTAAACAGGGCACAAAACCCAGCTTGTTGGGAATTTATGGTAATGAAGTGAACCCATGAAAAAAATTTAACCATATCCTGGCTAAAGACAAGGTACTGTGTTTGTACAAGAAGTTAAAAACCTAGAAATCACTCTATTGACCAGACAAGTTATTAAAAGTCAATCAGAGTTGTAACACCAACACTTCTTTTGAGTTTAAAATATTTACACCTGATTTTTTTTCATGTCCAAATGTTTACAAATGTATGCATTTCTTAAGAGCAATGACAAATATAATCAATAAACTTACGAAGCATAGCCTTATTGCTTTTGTAAACACTTCCCTGGAAAAAAACAAAACAATAATAACAAAAAATTGTCCCAAACTCTGATGGTTAAGCATGGATATTGCACACTTACAAAAAGGTATCACATACCCAAGTTTCTGTCTCCTCTTCACCAGAAGTTAAGACAATTTATCAATTGTCTTTCTTCCCAACAGTTTATTGTCTCTGTACTGTATTTTCTAACCTGGGGATAGAGCTTCAAAATTTAAGAAATCTGCTAACAAGGCACATAAAGAAAAAACATTACCAACCACTTGATAAAGGGACGTGACTAACACCCCAAGGGCAGCAAACACCATGCCAAGGGCGTGGAACTTCACGTCGTAGTAAGAATTTAGGATTACACCTACAGTTATAGGGATCTGCAAAGAAAAAGAGGCAAATGCTGTTGAGATTAAATTCAAGAACAGTGTCTTACAAAACTAATGAAACACATCACTGGGAACACTGAACTGTATGTTTTCTTTGTTGGGAAAACTGACAATCCTATGTAAATTAGTGTAATTTCTCTGCAGACATTCACATACAACTCTACATCTGGGAGAAAATCATGAATCCATGCACTGTGCTTTCCAGGGAAATACTATATGCATTTCCAGGTATGTAAATGGACCACCAAACTAGTACTTACAAATGTAAGAGGGAAAGCATTAAGACCTGAAATACTAAGAGCTACTAACCGCTAACGTCATTTTAATGACTTTTATTTAAAGGTACAAGTATCCCAGCAGTATGTTGCTGAAGGCATATTCTGAGATATTTAATGCTACACCATTTCACGGTTATCATACGTGGTTTGACTCCCCGTAGGTAGAAGGACCTTTTTTTTTCCTTTTCAAGTTAAGCTTTCGCAGATATCCTGACACTTTGAACTGTACCATCTAAGGCAGCTTTCCCCCCTCACCATTTAAAAATTTCCATCACATAGTAGTTCTAACCCACAGGAACACACCCTTTTACTAAGAGCCAGAGGAGTGCCAAATGGCTTTTTCCACTCCACTTCTCTCTAAAATAGGCCAGGCAGTCACTATCTTAAAGACTCATGTGGAGTCAAGAGGATGGGAATGAGTCCGGGGCGCCAGGCTTATAAACAAAGTGCCTTCAATTTTCCCGGGAAGCAAGACAACGAGGTAGGTGGCCAGGGCGCTCGCGCAGCTACTCACCATCGTGAGCTGTATTCTGACGGAGAAGCTCTTTTGGTACCAGAAGGTCTGGATGGCTATGATCACCGGCGTGGTCATGGCCTTGGCCAGCTGATAGGTGCCTATAGTGTTGTTTTGAAGAGAAAGGTTGGTGAAGACCACAAAGCCACAGAAGCTGAGGGCCAGGAGGAGGAGCTTGGAGAGAGGCAGACTTTTGGGAGCAAAGAAGTCCAGTTTCTGGCAGATGTATAAGCCCAGCCAGGTGACCACGAAGTGCACCAGGGTCAGGCTCATATTGGGGAAGCCGTGGTGTACATAGATCCATTTGTTGAGGAACACGATGCAGATGGACACCAGCAAGTTGAACAGGAGCCCGGCGGCGATGCGTCCGTTGCCCCGGACCCGGTCGGCCAGCGATGCCATGGTGCTGGCAGTACCCTCGGCCAAGCCCGGGCTGTCCAGCCTCCCGGGTTGTCCGGGCCCTGCACCACCGCGTGCCGCAGCAGCCCGCCTCGCGGTCCGGTCGGAGACAGGCGTGCGCCAGGAGGTCCCGGGCAGCCGCACGGGGCCGTCAGCGGCCGCTCCTGCTGGCCCCGCCCCGAGCGGCCACGTGACCCCCCGCTCGCACTTCCGCCGCGCAGGCGCAGTAGGCGCCGAGCGCTGCCCGCGCTTGCCTCTTTCGGGGTGCAGGGAGGGAAGGGGGTGACATCTGTGGCAGACCACCAGACTTCTAGACAACGTCTCTCGAGCTGGTAGACCCAGCGATGCAGACTCCCGCCAAGTTTACACACCATAGGTGCAGAACGATTTTAATCCTCTGCAGAGGGGAAAGCATCACACACTTAAAGCGCATTTTAAAGTAACTTTAAAGGTCTAAATACACGGAAGAGCGGAGAGACAGTACAGCTGTCATATAATTAGAATGTACTAATTTGAAAACATTTTGGCTTATTTGCCTCGAAAACTTTTTTTTAGGTTTTTTTTCCGATACAGGGTTTCTCTATAGCTTTGGAGCCTGTCCTGGAACTAGCTCTTGTAGTCCAGGCTGGCCTCGAACTCAGAGAACCGCTTGCCTCTGACTCCCAAGTGCTGGGATTAAAGGTAGGTGTGCGCCACCACCGCCTGGCACCTGGAAACACTTTTAAACCACAGATACTACATCTTTCACCCACAAATTCTTTGTAAACCTATGTAAACTAAAAAGCAAATCTTGGTCCAAGATAATTATTTTGCACTGCTAAGAGGTTTATTATGAACCAGGCGGTGGTGGCACACGCCTTTAATCCCAGGATTTGTGCCTGGTCCGCAGAGTAGCGGTTTATTACAACAGCATGTAAGAAGTACAACTTCAAAGGTCTGGAGTTGGAAAGAACTTTTAAGTTTTGTGTGTATTATTATTTGGAAATAAAAAATTTATATTCACTGTCGTTTCTTTTTCTCAGCTGTTACTGATTCCCTGTAGATTTCACATCATGCGTTCCCGATCCTGTTTGCCCGGGCTCAGAGTTCCATAATGACCTGCATGCATACTCGGTTCTTCTGCTATAGTTTTTTCAGCACCATGTAAACCTTTTCTCTTGGAAAAAAATTAAATGTAAAGGGAAGTTGAAAGATTAGTATGATAAACATTCCTTTGCCCTTTAGACTGTTCCTATTTTACCACATTGCTTTTACTGTGTAGATTTTATTTTTAAAGCTAAACTATTTCAAGAAAGTACAGATTTTATGACTTTCAACCCTAAATATTTCAGTGTGCATCTACTGAGGATGAGTGAGGGTACTCCCTACTCTGCCACAACTCCAAGGATCATACCTAAGAAAACTAATATTTGTTAAACAATACTGCTATATAACCTATTTCTAGATTTAAAAAAATATGTATTTTTAATCATGTTGTGCGGGTAAGTGCACATTAAGTGCAGGTGCTCTTGCCAGAGGGGTCAGACCATTCATTTGAAGATGAAGTTACAAGTGAGTGTTTCTCGGCCCATGTGAGTGCTAGGCTAATTTTTCTTTTCTTTTCTTTTCTGTCCCCTCCCTAATTTTTATTTTCATGTGGATTTTTGGCTTGAATGTATCTCTATTCATCATGTGTGCGCCTGGTGCCCACAGACGCCAAAAGAGGGCACCAGATCTTCTGGAACTGGAATTACAGATGGTTGTAAGCCACTCTGAATGCTGGGAAATGAATTCTGGTCCTTTGGAAAGCAGCCAGTGCTCTTAACTGCGGAGCCATCTCTCCAGCTCCATTTTAAAATACTTTTGCTAGATTCGTCTTAACTTTACTATTTAGAAAAATATTAAATTTTTTGATAAATGAGAAATTACTTGCCTGGCATAAAATAAACCTATTCTTTATTCTTTTTAAATTTTAATATGCCAGGAATTTATGATCATAAGAAAAAATAAAATATTAATTCATTTATTCTATTACATAAGAGAAAACTAATATTTGTAGAACAAAAATTTATTTTGTATAATTTCATTTAAAAATACTTAAAGAAATACGTAAAAATAATACAAAATTCAAAAAACCTAAATTTTACATTTTCCCCCACAATGCCAAAGGAAAAACCCATAATTACAAATATGTATATCAAAACCAAACAACCAAGCAGTCCCGTCAAGGGCATCAGAGAGTGGATGAGTTACGACTGAGCTTCATATCCAAGCGGGTCAAGCCCCTGATCTAGAAGCATCAGAGAGGATTCTCTTAACTTCTGCAGCAGTTTCCTTAGTTCTTCCTTAGAAAATACCTGACATTAGGAAAAAAAGAAAAAAAAAATCAAAAACGAGAATATCAACTTTTTAAAATCATAATCAACCTTAAGAAGAAATTTTCCAGGGGGCTGGAGAGATGGCTCAGCGGTTAAGAGCATTGCCTGCTCTTCCAAAGGTCCTGAGTTCAATTCCCAGCAACCATATGGTGGCTCACAACCATCTGTAATGAGGTCTGGTGCCCTCTTCTGGCCTCCAGGTATACATGCAGAAAGAATATTGTATACATAATAAATAAATAAAATAAATAAATATTTAAAAAAAAAAAGAAGAAATTTTCCTTGAAGATCTGTGTGGTTCAGAGACCTCGTGCTGGTTTATAGGACAGAATATATACTTCCATGCATATACAGAGACAGAGTTTACAGGACAGAATATATACTTCCATCATATATAGAGACAGAGCTTTTAAGAAGCACACTAAAACTGGAACATTACTCTATAAAATGGAAACAAGTATTCCCAAACATCATCGTCCAAGCGTATCAACAGGTAACTGGAAACCTCCAGACAGCCCGGCACTCACCAGGTAGAGTCTGTGGCGCTCCGAGGACACCATGTCGGCCAGCTGCAGGCTCTCCTGGTATTGACCAGTGCTATGCAGTACGGTGTGAAGCAGAAAGCACAGCATGGGCAGACAGAGCTTTCTGAGCAAAGCCATCTGGTGTGTTCTCTCAGGGTCTTCCTCGGCATCCTACAGACAGACACCAAGCCATCACTCCACAACTACACAGGTATGTATGGAGGCTCACACCCGTGACTCCAAACTCCAGCACTCAGGATGACAAGGCAGGAGCCTAAGTGCAAGTTCAGGGCAAACCTGATGGACACTGTGTGCCAGGCTGCTACAGAGACCCTGTCTCAAAAATATAAAACAACACCACCACCAAAACCAAAAAGTAAGCCATGTTGGGAGCCAATAGATTTAATGAACAACAAAAGGAAAATATTTGGGGGGAAAGTCGCATCTGTACTAAACATGTATACATTCTGTTCTTGTTATAACAATTGTTTAGACAGCATTTACACTAAATGGGTAGAGATGATCTGAAGAATATTTACCAGACAGGAGGGTGTGTGAGGATTACATGCAAATATCATGCATGCCATTTTATGTAATGGAAGGGGGCAATCTTGTATCTCTCAGGTCCTAGAATCAATGCCACAGGAACGCTGAGGGTTGACTACTGAGTCGAAACCAGAACAGGAAAACACGAAATTTCTTTTTCTAAAGCTTATCACTCCTATTTTTTTAAATGTATGTGTATATTTTTATATGCGTGCTGGTACACATGTGTATAGGGGCATGCATGAGTGTGTGCCCAAGTACTGAGGCCAGAGAATAACCCTGAGCAACATCCCAGAACACCAGCTCCTTGGTCTGGAGCTCTCCTTTAGGCTAGACACCTGATTGACAAGCGCCAGGGCTCCTGCCGCTCCCTCCTTGGTGCTAGCACTACAAGGGTAGCTTCTGGGGACCAAACACAGGACCCCGTGCTTCACAGGCCTGAGCTTTACTGACTGAGCCATCACGTGAGCCCTCATCAAGCCACCAAAAATTAAAACAAGCTAGCTTCGATCATAATATTATCTAGTCTACTAGACTAGATTTTCTTCTTTTTTTTGGAAATACGATTTTAAGGCTAAAGACACGAAGATGAACTTTTAAGATATACTAGAGGAGACAGTATGGAAGTAAAATGCTGCTGAGTGTGTTTCTGATGCATCTAGACTAACAGCACACAAAAGAATCAGACTTAATACCAATCTGGGTAAAGAAACACAGAAAATAATTACCACTGATTTCCCTCCATACATGTAGACATCACCACATGTATCTAAGATCTGAGAGGGCTTACCAACCTGACTGCGGTCAAGCCAGGGACGGTTGAGTAAGAACTTGTAAACTTCTAAGAGAACAAATAATTTTTTTTGTATAGTCAGAAATTGGTGGAGGTGGGAATTATAAGAACCCGAGGACTTGAGTAACACAGAAGAGAGGAGGCGAGAGGAGAGGAGGGTAGGGGAGGGGAAGGGAGATCATGGCTTAGCTCTTAGGAGCACGGGCTACTCTGATGCCCAGCACCCACTGAGTGTCTAATAACTGTCTGTAACTCCAGTGCCAGGCAACACATTCACACACATAAAATTAAATATAAAAGCTACTTTTAGTAGGGCATGGTAGAACATGATAGCACATGCCTTTAATTCCAGCACTCAGGTGGCAGAGACATGTGGATTTCTGAGTTAGAGATCAGTATGGTCTACAGAGAGTTTCTAGGGCAGTCAGGGCTACAGATAACCTGGTCTCAAACACAGATATGCACGCATACATGCGAGAGAGAGAGAGAGAGAGAGAGAGAGAGAGAGAGAGAGAGAGAGAGAGAGAGAGAGAGAGAAAGAGGGGGGGAGGATCTGAAGCCATTTTGTTATAGCAAAAAGTGTCTCCAAATACAAATGGAATCTTTCTAAAAAATTATCATCTGGTCATGCCAGGCGGTGGTGGCACACGCCTTTAATTCCAGCACTCGGGAGGCAGAGGGAGGCGAATCTCCATGAGTTTGAGGCCAGGCTGGTCTATAAGAGCTAGTTCTAGGACAGGCACCAAAAACTAGAGAGAAACCCTGTTTCAAAAATAAAAATAAAAAAAAGAAAAGAGAAAAAAAGAATTATCTGGTCAGTAAAAAACAGAAAAACCACTAGCCTTTCTATTTCTGCTACATTTTCTTGTAACAAATGGGAAAATTAAACTCATTAAAATAAGTTTTAAAGCCAGGTGGTTGTGGCACATGCCTTTAATGCCAGCCCTTGGGAGGCAGAGGCAGGTGGATCTCTGTGAGTTCGAGGCCAGCCTGGTCTATAAGAGTTAGTTTGGACAGGCTCCAAACCCTGTCTTGAAAAACAAAGAAACAAAACAAAACAAAACAAAATTTTAAAAGACACTCAAACACTACAATTCCTGAAATAATCTTTAAAACAGGGGGCTGTCTCATAGGTAGAGAGCACATACTACTGCTGGGGAGGACCCATGATGGGCAGCTCACAAGCACCCCGTTCCGAGAGGTCCAATACTCTCCCCTCTGGCTTCCAGGGACAACTACATTCAAATGGACACAACACCATACAGACAGAAACACACACACATAAACAGTTTAAATGAAAAAACTTTTTTTTAAGGAAGCACTGGGTGTTAACTCAGGGGTAGACACTACCAATCATGTGCAAGGCCCTGAGTTTAATCCACAGAGCACACGGTGCAAAGGGGAACAGATCAGCAGCAGCCAATAAACCCTAGTTAACAAATTTAAGGCAGGCACAGTGGAATGGCTGAAACTGCAGCCCCTGAAGGCAGAAGGAAGCAAGAGGATTAGGATATCACATCAAGTCCTGACTCAGTTGGCAGGGGAGGGAGGAAGAGAATTCCCTTCTTGTGTAAGGCATTAAACGACGTGTGAAACACTTCTCAGGGACAGATACTGGAGGAACACAAAGGATGTGGTGATCCCACCACTAACAGCCAACCCTTTAATATTGTTTAGAGGTACAAATACATAAAACTAAATATTAAAATGCATACCTCATACACTTTTTAGCTTTAAAATGGAAGCACTTCTATTTTCTCAAGATAAGATAGGACTATCTTCAGAGACAGACTTGAGACCTTTTCCAGCTTGGGGGTTCGAAGTGGAGACCTTTAAGACCAACTGGACGACTGCTCCCTGGGCCTTCCTTTCCCTGTGCACCGTCTTCTAGCTCCCAGACTCCTTCCTGCCTCTAAGAGGTGCACGGGGATGTGCTGTATAAGTATATAAAGACAGCCAGCCAAGCAGGCAATGGAGCTGAAATCTGAGCTGAACTTCAGTCTACTGTGGTGTGGGAGAATTGTCTGTATTCTGTCAATCATATTTTAATAAAACGCTGATTGGCCAGACAAGCAGTATAGGCGGGAAAGCCAGACAGGAAGTAGGGGTGGAGCAAAGAGACTGGGAGTATTCTGGGAAGCAGGAAGCTCCCTCCGCCATTCCTGCCCAGACCACCGAAGAGGCAACATGTGAGCTGCCCGCTGAGAAAGGTACTGAGCCGTGTGGCTAACATAGATAATGATAATGGATTAATATAAGTTACAAGGACTAATAAAAAGCCTGACCTAATGGGCCAATCAGTTTATAACCTTATGGAGTCCTGTGTGTGATTTTCTTTGGGATTTGCCGGTTGTGGGGTACCAGGCGGGACAGAAACCCCAACAAGCTGGACCCTCATGTTACACTACTGGTCATGTACACATGACATGACTATACCTGTGTAAAGAAAGGGGTGCACTTTTCTAAGTAGGCAGGCAGGAACTACAGGCAGGGTGACTAGAACAGGAGAATTCTGGGAAGAGGAAAAGCTCAGTCTGCAATTATTACCCAGATGCAGAGGAAGCAAGATGAAAATGCCTCACTGATAAAAGGCACCAAGTCACGTGGCTAACACAGACAAGAATTATGGTCTAAGATGTAAGAGTTATTTAATAAGACAACTGAACTAATAGGCCAACTAGTTTTGTAATTAATGTAGATCTCTGTGTGTTTCTTTGGGACCGAATGTCTGTGGGACCGGGCAAGACAGAAACCTCTGTCAACAGTACACTGATGGCTGAGGATGGAATTCAGTGGTACCGCACATGCTAGCATGTGTGAGGCCTGGGCTCAATCCTAATACCATGAACAAATAAACAAAAACTCAGAAGTGGACCTAACAATCCTGTTATCAGTAGCAGCATTCCCTGTTAATATTCATTTCCTGGCAGGAAAGAGAAGCTAGAGGTAGGAAAATGTAGCAACTAAGCTGCTTAAAGAAAAGACATAACTGTGACATGAGGGCTGGCAGAGGGAACCCCAGTGCACACACACAACCTGACATCCCAACTATCCAAGACACAGGGCTCCGGGTCACCATTCTGTCACATCTCAGGATCAGACTTGCTGTGGTTTGAGTGTAAAATGTCCCTCCTAAGTTCCCCAGAGGGTAGAGCTGTTTAGGAATGTTCTGGAAGCTTTAGGGAGGTGGAAACTTGTTGAAGTAGGTAATAGGGTGGGCGAGGGCTTGAGGTTTTATAGTCTGATTACACTTCTTCCTTTCTAACTGCAGACATACAAGCTGCCTCTTACCCCTGATACCCAAGACTGTACCCTCAAGACCTCAAGCCCAACCAAGCCCACCTTACTCTAAGTTGTTTCTTACTAGGCATTTGGTCACACACCAAAGGAATGAGACTAAATACCATTGGAGTGAAAGTTATTAGGGAAAATATGTAGTTTCTCTGGAAGGAGAAAAGGCGGGGTTTATGTATCTGCAGACGGTCCTGAGGTTTGAGAGAACATACCAACCTGACAATAAGTGAGAAGGATCAGGTAGGGGAGGGGTAAACAGGAGAGGAAATGGATCATTTTCTTACGCAAGTTAAAAATGGAAAACTATATACAGGAGGATATGAGGGACGGCAGAAGAAAAGACAGCAGAAACACTACCAAGAAGAGGAGGTGACACCGGCCTCAGTGCCCTCCCTTCTCACAGTCACCACTTCCTTGGCTCCACATCCCACCTGCATCTCTTAGCATTCTGTCCAGATCCCTTCCAAGTAAAAGCAAACTTCTTTTTCCTTTACTGATATGCTGTGGCCCCATCATGCTAGGCATGTGCGCTATTAAAGTGATCTCTTCCTCTGGACTCACAACAGATCCACTGTGTTTTCTTTCTGCGTTAATTCTCTTGTGGGGAGGGACAGCTGAGGCTGTCCGTGACTCCTAATCCTCTTGCTTCAGCCCCCTAAATGCTGGGGTCACACACATTGGTTTGTGCTACTTAATACTTCTGCAGCTCATTCTTACTCTGGAAGCCTGCATTTAAGAACATGCTGAGTCATGTAAATGGGTGGCTCAGAGGGATGCTGCTGGTTTATGTCTCACAGTATTAGACTCACCTATTTCTAAGTTAAATACACACATCAAAGCTTAGACTCAGGTTTGGTGGCATGTATCTGCAAACCAGCAGTCAGGGGAATTTCAAGTTCCAGGGCAGCTGGCACACAGCGAGTTCAAAGTACGCTTCTATTATATAGTAAGGCCCTAACTAACTCAACAACGAGGAAACAAATGAAATTTAGATCTAGAATTTTGAAAAATTACATTTTAGTTTCCAAGGTAGCATTTTCAAGCTTAAAACACGGGGAGGTTTAGTTATAACTACCAACTTTATATATAAAAAAATCTGTAGATGTTCTTATTTAGAGAAAGAACATTAGAAGATACAGTGTGTATGGTTTTTGTTACTGTTGTGGGCTTGTTTTTTAATTGTTTAAGAAAGGGGCTGGAGGAATGGCTCAGATCTAAGAAAAAAGAGAAAAGTGGAAAAAAAGTGGAAAAGCACTTGTTGCTTTTCCAACAGACCCGAGCTGGAACCCAGCACCCACATGGCTGCTCACATCCATCTCTAACCCTACTGTCGGGAATAGGTGCCCTCTTCTGTTCTCCATGGGCACCGGGCACACACATGGTGCACAGACTGGGTGCTCACATGTGGGTCTGCATGTCAAGGTCAGAGAGCGACTCACAGAAGCCGGGGTTTTTCCCAACCATTTGAACCCTAGGGACTGAAACCAGGTCGCTAGGTTTGGTGGCGAGTGCCTTTACTGGCTGAGCCATCTCTCTGTTTGTTAATCTAATTTTTAAAGCTATAAATAAAACGTATAACTTACCTCTCTGACATCTACCATCCACCCTCCATCAACAAACAACAAGACGTTGTACATTTTCTCCTTTACATCAGCAGTTAGGGCATCTAAATGTCCTTTCCAAATACTATGATCCATCTGCAGAACAAACATACACAGATATAAAGGACTGAACAATAGTCATCCCTTTATTTATGTATTTATTTGTCTTCTTGAGACAGGGTCTCTCTGTGTAACAGCTCTGACTTTCATTGGAACTTGCTCTATAGACCAGACTGGCCTTGAACTCAGAGATCCACCTGTCTCTTCCTCCCAAGTGCTGGGATTAAAGGTGTGCACGACCACCACTCCTCAACAAGAACATCAGTCTTAAGACTTGGTAATTCAGCCAGATATGTATATAAAGAAAAACTATTAACCAATAGGAGATAGATGAAATACTAAAATATTAATTTAGCAAATGAATACTAATGTCAAAAGGCCTTCCTTCTTTTCTTTTTCTTATTTTTTTTTTTTTTTTTTTTTGCTGAGACAGGCTCTGGCCGGCCTGGAATTGAGGATATAAAACAGGCTGGCCTTGAATTCACAGAAATCTGCTTGATTGTGGCTCTGAAGTGCTGAGATTAAGCACTGCCACCATGTTCTGCAGCATTTTTCAGGATTAATTAATAACCTACATAAAAGTAATCATGATTCAAAGTAGAATGTGAAGCAGGAAAATCCTACTCCAATCAGAACATAAACGCTAAGAAGACCCTCTGAATAAAAGATAAAAGAGGCTCACCTCAGACTCCCTTTAACTTACTTCATATTTCTTTTCTTTGTGTTCAAAAGCCACTTTCTCTGTGAAAGTTGGTTGAGATATCAATGTAGGTTTTTGAGGAGCTGAATTCATATGCTTAAACCACTCATTGAAGGTTTCATGGGCTTCCTAAAACACAAAGTTAAACAAAATGAAATACATGCTTTTACATTTTGCTTTGAGACGGGGTCTTCTTCTTTAGACCAGGTTAGTCTGAAACTCACTAAGAAGCCCAGACTGATCTCAGATTCATGACAATCCTCCTGCCTCAGTTTCCTGAGTGTTGAGATTACACAAAGTTTTTTCACTTTTATCGCTCAAAAGGCATTTAAAAGTTCTAGTTCTTAGAAGTAATTCTTACTCAAAAATTATGAATAAGCAAACGTTCTGTGAAGTGACAAATACCGACAAAGTACTTTGTGTTGTTTTCGGCAGCGACTCTTACCCCTAGCACCACATATGCCCATGTGTATCTTGCATCACTCTCTGTGAGGCGGGCATGCGCATTCATCTTCTTCATTAGCCTGCTCCACGTTACAGCTAAAGACAGAATTCTGTTCTCAAACTGAGCCCTACTATGTGTCCACAGCAATCACTTATTTGCTGAATAAAGCTTGACTGAGATATGTTGTTAATTTACACACGTGCACAGCAATCTTAGCGAAGCTCCAGGCATCACACACTGCTCCTGCCGCCAGCAAGGGACAGATGCACGCCAATGACAGGGTCATGACAGCAACCCCTCTCAGTCAGCACCGGCACAGGGAGCTTAGATGGCTCAATCACCACTCTTGGAAAAAGTTCAAGGGCTAGAGAGATGGTTCAGCGTTTAAGAACATTTGCTGCTCTTCCAGAGAACCTGGTTCAGTTCCCAGCACCCACAACAAGCAGCTCACAACAGTCTGTGACTCCAGTTCCAGGGATTCAGATGCCTCTGGTCTCCACAGGACCTACATTCACGTGCATATACCCATCTGCAGACACATACCTACACAAAATTAAAGATGAAAAATTGTACATACAATCGTTTCGTGAGCATGACTGCAGTTTTCTTTGCAGACTCACCAGATAGGCTCTGATACACAAATGCTCTCGGATAGCGTTGTCGTCCTCAGCAGGAAGTGGGCCCTCCATGCCTTGCTGCTCCCACTGATTGTAGATTTCTGCAATGGAATCCTGAGGAATTTTCACAAACACTTCTTTTGCAGCTTCATGTTTTTTTGATGCTGTGGGGAAAAAAAACAAAAACATTCAAAATATATGGACTTCTATGTACTTCTGTCCTGGAATTCACCATGTAGATCAGGCTGGACTGGTAGTTAAGAGATCTGCCTGCCTCTGCCTCCCAAGTGCTGGGATTAAGTGTCAGCACACCTAATCTGTATACTGGTGCCTTATAGTACCAAATCACTGACTTTAAGTTTTACATTTCAGATCCCACACTTCTCCAAAGGTCTTGGAGATCCCTCGAGTGGGCTGGTTCTTTCCCAGTATAAGGTAATACAAAGGCAGTTTCTCTCTCTCTCTCTCTCTCTCACACACACACACACACACACACACCTACACCTTAAAGAAATCATATTTTCCTAAGTCTGAGAATATGGCATTATATACAAAGCTGATTACTATAGTAAACATTTACTTTTAAATGGGTTTGGTTTTGCAATACAAAGCCTGATAGAACAGCTGATTCTATCCCCTTTGGTGTGAACATCAAAAGAAATGAGTAGGTTCGTGTGTTCTGTCTGAGGCACTGGCCATGGCAGGCAGCTGACTAGAAACTGCAGACTGCGCCTTCTCCCAGCACTGGGCAAGTCAGTTTTTCAAGGCTTAACTAGTGATATGGCAAATTCAGAAGTGCCCCTGGCCCATTATGGATGGTTGTGAGCTGCCACGTAGGTGGTAGGAATTGAACTTGGTTCTTCTAAAGAGTAGCAGCTCTCCTACCTATGAGGTCTTTGCAGCCCCAGTAAACAGTTAATGAATGGACGACTACTCAGTGCTACAGAGGGTGGATAAGTGGGCCACTAGGCCGCTGAGGGCGCACAGGTGAGAACAACTGACTGCCCAAGAGCACCTGTTCCCCAGAACTGATGGAAGCTTAAAGTCCTTACCAAGTGTCCTACCTTCCCACTTATTTATGAACTAAATGAAATGTTCTGCAAGAATAAAAGTTAAAACTTACAGATCTGATAAAAACGCAAGAATCCAACCCACCTAGGAACTTCCTCATGATGGCGTTGCCCTGCTTCAGAGCTTCTGCCCTCTGCGCTGGGTCAAACACCAGCCAGTCAATCACATCCACCTTCACACGGTCCTCCTAGTCATTGAAAGCACGGAATAGCCATTTTATTTCAGTTACTTTGCAAATGAGCGGAACTTATAATGCACTCTAAATGAAAAACATTTTCTCCTCATCATATAAAATTATGAAAAAAGTCAACTTTCCCCAGTTTGTTCTACTTAACAGATCTCCACTAAATTATTGAAAAAACTCACTGGCCTATGAATGTGGAATCATTCATTGTCTGTCTTGCCAAGCAATCCAGGAAATAACCCTAGGGCACACAAATGCTGGGTGAGCCCTCCGTCACTGAGCCACACTCCCAGCCCCAAGTTGTTGCCCTTCTGAAATTTCATCTTCTGTCTTCCTAAAGACAGAAGTCAGCAGCTTTTAAAGTATCCGGTGGAACCTGATAAGCAAAAAGCCAATCCTTATGTCTGTTGTATAAGAGAATCCTTTGTAGAATATTCCTTTAACATTGTATGAATATATGTCACTGTGATTGGTTTAAAGGCCTGTATATATATATATATATATATATATATATATATATATATATATATATATATAAAATTAAAAGACAGTCAGAAGACAGATTATAAGTAACACAAAACTCTCACCCCCCTCACCCTCAGCACTACTCACCTCAGTGGTGCCAGTGTCTAAGGACGGAGCCAGGTCATGGTGACTAAATTCACCGTTATCTTTCTTTCGAATATTCTCAACTACAGTTTTTGTTATTGTTGCAACATCCAAATCTAAGGAATTTTTGAAAATGACAAAACAAAAACCAAAGAGTAGTTATTAATATGATTATTATCTAAATAGTTACAACAATTTGATAACATTGAAACAATTCTTTCTCTTATTTTTGTCACTGAGGATTGAACTGACAGCTTTACAGATGTTGGATAAGCATCCTGCCACTGAGTTTCATCCTTAGACTCTAAAACAACTTCTTAAAGACATAATCCCTAGGGCCAGTGAGATGGCTCAGCAAATGAAGGTGCTGGCCACCAAGTCTGATGACCTGAGTTCAATTCCCACATAGCAGAAGAAAAGCAACCGAATGCTGTCTTCTGATCTCCACATGAGCACCACGGGACCTGAACATGCTAAAAGTTTATTTAATACAATACACACATTGAAAAATACTATAGAAAAATATACTAACTAAAAATATTTTAGGCTGGGTGTGGTGACTTATGCCTGTCATCTCAGCAATTGGTAGAGGAGTCAGAGGACCACAGAATCTGAGCTAGCCTGGGCAAGTTTCAGGCCAACTTGGGCTATATAGTAAGAATTTTTCTCCAAAAAACAAAACCAAAAACAGAAACAAAATTTTTATACAAGTTAAAGTTATTTTCATTCTCCAAAAGAATTTAACTGAGACGTTTACTCCTGTTTTTCTCCCTCAAAAAAAAAAAAAAAAAAAAAAAAAAAAAAAAAAAAAAAGACTTAATACTAAGACACATGCCAAAATGACAATCTGCCCAAAGCCAATTAGGGAGCTGGCTCGTGTGGCAAGAAAACAGATGCTGCCTAAAATAGGGTGGAAGGTGGGGACCGACACCTAAGCGTGTTCTCTGACTCCACACCTGTGCTGTGGCATGCATGTTCTGGTATGTGCATATCTCCCCCTTTACTTTTAGATTTATTTCTTTTCTTTATGTACACTGGTGTTTTGCCTGCATGTATGTCTGTTCAAGGATGCCCAATCCCTGGAAGCAGAGTTACAGACAGTTGTAAGCTGCCATATGGTGCTAGAAATTGAACCTGGGTCCTCTGAAAGAGCAGCCAGTGCTATTAACCACTGAGCCATCTCTCCAGCCACCCTGTCCTTTCTTATATACACAAACATATTTTTTATATGAATAGATATGTAATAAATATACTCATTTGAAAATGTCACAACAAAACTCATTATTTTATACATTATACCTAAAAAGAAATAATAGATGAAATTCTTTATTTTGGTTTTTCGAAATAGGGTTTCCCTATGTAGCCCTGGCTGTTCTTGGACTCAGAGATCCGCCGGCTTCTGCTGGGATTAAAGGTGTGTGCTACCATCACCGGCAACAGATGAAATGCTTTACATTTTACCTGCTTCTTTAGCCAGTTCCAGGCACTGATGCCGTTGCTCAAACTCTGTAACACCTTCCAAAAACAATGCGTACTGGGCAACAGCAAGGTCTTGAGGCAAACGACAGGTGTAAAATGCAATGAGGTTTGTGTGCTTCTCACTTATTAGAAGCTAAGAAACACAAAAATCAAAGTAAACCAGACAAGTTAACAGTGCTTTGAAAAAATTTTGCTTTAAAATTTCAAATATATTTAGGAAAGACTCTTAGATATGTGCTTCATATCAAAATACTTTCAAATTCTAGAAATGTATTTAGAATAATTTAAGATCTCTATGGAGCCTGGTGGCTTCCAGACCACAGGGTATTAAAATAGTATCACTGAGGAGCTAGGGAGATGGTTCTGCAGTTAAGAGCGCCTGTTGCTCTTGTAGAGGACCCAGCTTGGCTCCCGGCACCCACACGATGGTTCACAACCACTCCTCCAGCACCCTCTTCTGTTCTAGCACCAGACACACATGCTGCACATAGAAACATGCAGGCAAAACGTTCATATACATAAATTTAAAAATCTTTAAAAAAAAAGGACCATTTTAATTTTGTTTTCATTAAAATAGAAAAAAAATCAAATTATAGATTCTAAAAGCTTACCTGTATGTATGTCTTTAAAACTTCAATGGAAACTTCTTCCTTCATAGAAAAAAACATACTCCAGTTATTAACACAACTTCTTATAGGTAGGTACAATAATATAGTTTCTAATAAAAATTCTACTTAAAAAGTATTTTAAGGAATTTAATATTTACACTAAGTGGTAAGTACCCTAGCTACATGCTTACCAAAGCTCATGTAGTGTAACACTACTCTTTTTTTCTACTTAAAATAAAACAAAACCTTTTTTTAAAACATTATTTATTGTGTATACACTTGTAGGGTTCAGTTCTCTTGTTCCATTATATGGGTTCCAGTGATTGATCAAGTCATGAGACTTGGTGGCAAATGCTTTATCTGCTGAGACAGGTAACTGGTCCTCTCACCATAACTTTATGGGTAGACACTGTCCACGCTTCACAGAGGAAAGAAAGAATTCTTACATACCTGGGTAGATACTGCCCACACTTTATAGAGGACGGAAGGAGTTCTTACATACCTGGGTAGATACTGCCCACACTTTATAGAGGAAGGAAGGAGTTCTTATATACCTGGGTAGACACTGCCCACACTTTATAAAGGAAGGAAGGAGTTCTTATATACCTAGGTAGATACTACCCACACTTTATAGAGGAAGGAAGGAGTTCTTATATACCTGGGTAGACACTGCCCACACTTTATAAAGGAAGGAAGGAGTTCTTATATACCTAGGTAGATACTACCCACACTTTATAGAGGAAGGAAGGAGTTCTTATATACCTGGGTAGATACTGCCCACACTTTACAGAGGAAGGAAGGAGTTCTTATATACCTGGGTAGATACTGCCCACACTTTATAGAGGAAGGAAGGCGTTCTTATATACCTGGGTAGACACTGTCCATGCTTCAGAGAATGAAAGGAGTTCTTAGACACCTAGACTCACACAGCTAGAAGTTACTGAGTAAGGATATGAATTCAAGACTCTCAACTCCAAAGCCCAAGTTTGCCAACTGTCATATTACTATGTTGTTGTATATGCTAACATCAAAATGTCACCAAACATTTAGAAGAATGAAAAACAGAAAGAAAAAGAAAGAATTTTAATTCCCACAGAATTTTGGTTCCATTAGCTTAGCTGGGTACCAACAAGGACCAAATTCTTCAAAATTGGGCAAGTATCAGCATTCTGTGGCCACAGGCCAGACCCTAACCAGTCACTGACAAGGCGTTACCAGTAGGTGACCAAGTGGGACGGTCCTGACAACAGGTAGCTACCGCAGGCGCGCAGGGCAGAAGACGCCGCTCACTTTTACTTACTTTGGTCTGCAGTCCCAGGGTGCGGAAAAACAAAATAAGGTGAGTCATAAATCGGAGCAGGTGTCCAGGTAGATTGCTTCTGCTCTTGGAAAGCCATTTGCTGAATTCATCCATCAGACCTACAAGACGTCAGAGGCTCGACAGTGAGAGCACAATCGGAGAAACAGTATTGCAAGGACACCCCAGGACACCTACAGTTTCTGGTCTCACTGCCAACACCCACTGTGGAAAACTCTCCACCTCGAGACACCGAGGTTCAGCTCAGATTTGGCCTTGTACACTTGAGGAGGTGGATGTCAGTGAGTCAGGACAAAGATGACTCCCAGAACGAAGAACTCGGGCAAAGGAGAAATGCACCTTACCGTCGATGTCTCCCAGGATGAGGAACTTCTGGACTATATGATAATGCTCTTGATTTTCTTCCAGAACTCTCTGAAAAAGTTTTACATTGCCATAAGTTTTTTGTGTTCACTTTGAAGAATGTATTCACTGCTACGCTGAAAATGTCAAATTTTGAAGGGACATATATGAAGCTAAAAATGAAGGCTTTAGGAAGATCAAAAAACCACGGAAGAATGCTGCCTTTGGAACATATTCATGGCGCACAAACCTAAAACTGAACAGCATCTTCCAGAAGACAATCTACTATTAGGGATTGCTATTCTATTTATTATCTTCTTAAAATATCTATTTATTCATCCTGTGTGTGTACACGTGCCTGTGTGCCATAGTCCCACTCGTGATCAAAGGACAACTTGTAGGAGTCCACTGTGTCCATCCACCATGAGGGTCCTAGAGAGAAAACTCAGCAGTCAGGCCCAGCTGGAGTCTTTCCCTGCTGAGGCACCTGCGGGTCCCAAACTTACGATTTTTAACATTTTTTTTTTTTTTACCTTGGCATACCTCAGGAAACTAGAAAAGAGCCAAGGGGCTTAGGCAAAACCAACTACAGGATACTCTTTCAATACAAGCGACACCATTCAGAATCATTCTGAAGCTGTTGTCTCCTACACGTCACCGAGTAACAGAACACAGTGGTAGGCAGACACAGATGAGTGAGCGTGACAGCCGGCCTGTGCTTTGTTTTTTTGAAAAGTAGGTCATTATGATTTTTTTTGCCAAATATAGTTTAATTTTTTTTATCTGTCAATTGCTTTTAAATGTTTTTTTTTTTTTTGGTATATTCAAAACATTCCCTGTCTAGTGTTTAGCTCAACTGCATGGCATTAGTCAAAGCTGTTTCCTTCTGGATGGAAGGCCAATTCTGTCAGGACCATTATCTTATACAATCACTCCGTTTCCTGGGAAGTGGGAGGTCAGACCTGCCACCTCTCAGGCGCACACACGTGTTTGCTCTAATTTAGACCTCTGGGTCACTGATCTGTGTAGCCCACTCAGACGCTGCACTGTGCTGCTGTGTGCTCCCCGGGTGAGGAAGTGCCCTGCTGCTGTTTCAGAATGTTTTGGCCATTCTTATTTATGCTTCTACTTACCGTTTTACCTTTTTTAATAACACAAAAACAATCTCTCCAAATTATTAGAGTCCTATGTCGATTTTAGAAAGACTGATATTTTCACGTCTTCTCATTCAGATTTATGTTTTATCTATTTTTCTCGTATCTTTATGTCTTCCAACAGAATTCTACTGTTTTCTTTGTGAGAGTACCGAAACCCTGATTAACTCCATTTCTAGCCTTTGTTGCACTTACACAGGACTGTGTGTGAGCAGGGTGCTGCCCCTCTAAGTAGCAATAACAAGACAGACGCTGTGTGACTCTAAGCTCGCCCAGCTACTCTGACCCTAGCAACTCCTTCAGTCTTCAGTGGCCAGGATTGTATCTCGTTGTATGTAATGTCCTCTACCCTTGAGACACTTACTTCTATTCCTGACTTGGTTTTATCTACTCATAGAATTTCCAAAGTATTTTCCAAAGGACATAAGTCCTTGGCAGAAAAAGCATTAATTTTACTTACTGTACAAAGTATAGTCTACCCAATAATAAAGAAAAATAAAAACCAATAGATAATTGTAATGAGATATAACAGGAATTCATAAACAAATGGGCCAAAGAGACAGCTCAGCAGCTAAGAGCAAAGGCGGTTCTTTCAGAGAACCTGGGTTTGATTCTCAGCACTAAGATGGCAGCTAATAACTGTTTGTAACCTGAGTACCAAGGGGTCTGATGCCCTCTTCTGGCCTCCACAGGCACTGTATTCATGTGGTGCACAGACACAGATGCAGGGAAAACACCAATAAACATAAAATACAAAATAAATAAAAAAATTAAGAGACATTTAAAAATAAAGGGAAGCACACTCAGCCCTGTTTCCTATACTGATAGGCTGGCAAAAGATACCAAGTGTGCTGTTCAAGAGAGAAACAAATGCAAAATTAAAGAAATTACTAGCCAGGTGGTGGTGGCACACACCTTTAATCCCAGCACTCGGAGGCAGAGGCAGGTGGATCTCTGAGTTCAAGGCCAGCCTGGTCTACAAGAGCTAGTTCCAGGACAGGATCCAAAGCTACAGAGAAACCCTGTCTCACAACAACAACAACAACAACAACAACAACAACAACGAAAAGAGAAATTACTGCAGCAGTGCTCATCACTAGAACCAACACTTTCCTGTTGTCATGTTTCACTTTCATTTACCTTTAATTATGTAGCTTGAAAGTATACCCTATGTATGGTAACCGTCAGTAATTTAGAAACCCAGACAATGTAGCTACACATACGAAGGACACATTTGTGTTTTTTAACCCAGCAACCCTGTCAACACTGTTAAGAAACAAGTGTTAAAGAGACTGCAACAGCAGGAAGTTCCTGCATCTTCACACCCACAGATGTTCTCTACAGCACCAGAACCAGACTGAGCACCCACAGATGTTCTCTACAGCACCAGATCCAGACTGAGCACACGCAGATGTTCTCTACAGCACCAGATCCAGACTGAGCACCCACAGATGTTCTCTACAGCACCAGATCCAGACTGAGCACCTACAGATGTTCTCTACAGCACCAGAACCAGACTGAGCACCCACAGATGTTCTCTACAGCACCGGAACCAGACTGAGCACACACAGATGTTCTCTACAGCACCAGAGCCAGACTGAGCACACACAGATGTTCTCTACAGCACCAGATCCAGACTGAGCACCCATAGATGTTCTCTACAGCACCAGATCCAGACTGAGCACCTACAGATGTTCTCTACAGCACCAGATCCAGACTGAGCACCTACAGATGTTCTCTACAGCACCGGAACCAGACTGAGCACCTACAGATGTTCTCTACAGCACCGGAACCAGACTGAGCACACACAGATGTTCTCTACAGCACCAGAACCAGACTGAGCACACACAGATGTTCTCTACAGCACCAGATCCAGACTGAGCACCCATAGATGTTCTCTACAGCACCAGATCCAGACTGAGCACCCACAGATGTTCTCTACAGCACCAGACCTAGACTGAGCACCTACAGATGTTCTCTACAGCACCAGAACCAGACTGAGCACACGCAGATGTTCTCTACCGCACCGGAACCAGACTGAGCACACGCAGATGTTCTCTACAGCACCAGCACCAGAACCAGACTGAGCACACACAGATGTTCTCTACAGCACCGGAACCAGACTGAGCACACACAGATGTTCTCTACAGCACCGGAACCAGACTGAGTACCTTCTAAAGGAAACAAAACAAAACCAAAAACCTCTACAGCCAATTCTACAGAACATTATACATCTATTGAAAAGAACAATGGAAGGAGAATGACTAAGCACAAAGAATAATGACATATATATGAGGAGACGACAATAAAATCCACCACTTTGAATGCTAAGCTAGAGAAAAAACATATTTTTTAATATAAAGAGAAC
This sequence comes from Myodes glareolus, assembly GCF_982192425.1. Taxonomy (NCBI): domain Eukaryota; kingdom Metazoa; phylum Chordata; class Mammalia; order Rodentia; family Cricetidae; genus Myodes; species Myodes glareolus. Next base: position 1,846,871 of record NC_142051.1, read on the forward strand.
AGTAAAGTCAGGTATGATGGCACACACCTGAAATTTCAGCACTTGGGTGTCTGAGACCAGTCTGGGCTTTAATTGTAGTTAGTTAGTTAGCAGGTAGTTAGAGCTATTCAGTAAGATCATAATTCTCTTAAAACAAACAAACCCAAACAAAAAATAAAAAACTAAAAATCTGGCTAAAATACAGCAATTAACTGGGAGAGCAGCATTAAGTGGAAAACAAGTGTGGCGGAAGGTGACCTGGAAAAGACCAGCACCGAGCTGCACATCTGCACCACTTACACTTATCTGAGAGGCCTGGAGAGGCTACCGGGTACGTGCTGGTGTGGTTTACTGTCTGAGGAAATAAAGATAAGGGTGTTGGAAGGAGTTACATAGGTCGTACCGGTAGACACTAGGATGGTTTTAGAATTGCGAGTACATATACACTACTTTAGTTATGAGGAAAAAAGTACTAAGAAAGTGTTTTTCTTTTTGTTTTGAGACGGTCTCACTATGTAGCCCAACCATTCCTCAAACTCATAATGATGTCTTGTCTCAGCCTTCTGAGTGCTACTATTATGCCCTATCCAATAAATATTATTTTTAAGGTCTCCTATTTTGATAACAGTGAAGAAAAAAATGAGAAAGGAATACTCCAAATTCTCCCCCTTTCAACTACAGTGTACAACTATATAACATTAATTTCATATACTACATGTAAGAGGGTTATATTAACATTTACCTTTTTATCAGTGGCTTGAAGTTCTTCAAAAACCTTTTCTAAGGTCCAACTTCAAAAGAGAAAAAACAAAAAGGGACAGAGATGGTAACATAAGTGTTGCAGAAGAGAACTTCGGAGCCACTGGGACCACCTGACCCAGATCACGCTGCCACACTCACTTGGCTTCCGTGTACTCTCTCGGGAGCTCTTCAGTTTCATCCAGTGTCACCACAGATGTCCGAATCTCCTGTTCAACCAGGCTGTCCACCATCACCCGGAAGTAGGCCCACACTGTGTCCTCCCAGGTGTCACAGACAGGAAGAAGCTTTTCATTCATTTCAAAACAGAAACACAGACACAATTAACAAAACAGAAAAGGAAACCAATTATATCCATGGATAAAGACTTTAAAACTATCTTCTAATGACAGAAAACACTATGGAATTAAAAAATTACATCAAATAACCCTCTTTCTCCTAAACTTAAAGACCCACCTGGCTCTGCCCCCACGTGCTGGGATTAAAAGTGTGCACAACCACCACCTGGTCTGGCTTCATTTATGTAATCATCATGTAAGAGCCAGGTGCAGGCCTATAATCCCAGCACTGAGGAGCGTGGTCTACAAAGCAGGACCCTAGCTTCAAAATTCAAACAAACCTAAACAGCAAAAAAGTATGAGGCTAGACTAAGCTATATATCAAGCAAAATAACAACAAAAACAAGCAACCAATAAAAAAAGCACAGAAACAAACAGCTGAAAACCATGCGTGCATGGGAAGCGTCAGACAAGCAGGTGGGCACCGCCCTGCTTTCGGACGATCTCTGGCTCGGCTGCTGCAGAAAGCAGCTCAAGTCTGCAACGTGAATTCCAAGACTATTAAGCATGTGGTTCATTCATATCACACCAGTGCATACCTGCTTGAGATTCCCGCTCAGTGATGCATAAATTGCTCTTTCGTATTTATTAAAAAGTTCCTAAAAGACAATGAATAAAAGGATTGGATAGTATTCCTTTCCCCAGCATGTTAGTTTTCGTCATAGTTCTTCTAGATTGAACCTGGTCACTTAGTCCCTAAGCTTCAGTGACAGAGCAAGGGGAGCAGGCAGGAAGGACTTTTAGTTTGATGAATTAACTCCAAAATCGTCAGAAAAAAAAAAAATCAAACATTTAAATACCAAATGAAAGCAAGGCCAACTCCGATAGTATTTTAAATATTTATAGTAAAATGTTCATCTACACAGAACCTAAGCAGGTATTGCTCCAGTTTCTTGGTACCAACCCTCCTGCTGCTGGCCAGGGGCCATCAGTGTGTAGCCATCCCAAGAAAGCTGCACTCATCACTTTACTCTGCTTTAAGGGCTTTGTCAATGGCATTTCAAGATTTCTTGCCATCAAACGAGACACTCAGGAGACTCCCCTTTCTGCTACTACTACGACCATCATAGGCAGGCCCTCAGCAGTGAAGAAGTCTCACAGGCTCATCACTTCTGCGACTCCAGACCTATCAGGTCAGGTTACACGGCCACGGCACTGCTCTCAATCACCTGTGCTCAGCTTTCTAAAACCAATTCAACACGCAAATTCCAGTTCTTTCCCAAAACAGGTGCCCAATTTATGGTACTACTATATTTACTTATCTTTATTAACTCTCTGACAGGTGGGAAACGCCTCTAAAACAGCTTAGCTCTCATCGTTAATATTCTGTGGAGAGCGTGTGTGATGCACACGCTACAGTGCGACATGTGTGGAGGTCGGTCCTCTCCCACTTCTAGGGAGGTTCCAGGTACCAAATAAGGGCTGTCAAGCCTGCTCAGCAAGTGCCCGCATCTGCGGAGCCATCTCTCCAGTTCTCATTTTTGTTCACCACCGATGACATTTTAATGTATTTTTGTAAGCCCATTCTCCCATAAAGCCTGAGATTCCCTGTCCAGCCGTGCAGCCTGTGGTGACTTTAGGAATGAGCTCACCATGTCCCAGCAGCACTGGCACTTCACTTCCTTTATGAACTTTCTATTCCGTTTCAGACCTCCCATCCTATGAATTTACCTCCAACTCCTTCCTCGAGTTTCCACTCCCAAATCTATTTATTAAGTTTTAAAGAGTTAAATGGAGGGCTGGAGAGATGGCTCAGAGGTTAAGAGCATTGCCTGCTCTTCCAAAGGTCTTGAGTTCAATTCCCAGCAACCACATGGTGGCTCACAGCCATCTGTAATGAGATCTGGCGCCCTCTTCTGGCCTGCAGGCAGAATACCCAGAATACTGTACACATAATAAATAAATAAATAAATCTTTCTTTCTTAAAAAAAAAAAAAAGTTAAATGGAGAAGTCCTCTGATAAGCCAGCTTTCAGCTTTAGCCCCCTAATCTTCTCTAAGCTGATGGGGTCCATCCTTTATGCTTCTGTCTCAGCAATGCTAATTCTTAGCACCCAGTGTCTGAACAATCTGCTACGTCACCAGGCCTATTGCTAACGTGACTAAAACTTCTCCCAATACAGAGACCCTAGTCATACGTTACACTGCTCCTCAGTACACCTTTGTTTAATAAAAACAAAGTGAGTCTCAATGCATATTTCATTATCTTACATCTTCCGCCATTCTCCAGCAACTAATCTTCCAAATCCGTCTGTATGGATTCCCTTCAACAGGCTCTAGTTCTGTTCCTACAAAACAGTTAAAGAAAATTCATCATTTAAAATGAAACATGTCAGCCACTTCTACACAGAAAGGCTACCATTCACTAGGTGACCTAACGTACCGCTTCCATTAACATTAGGGTCATGATATAGCTTCCAGCCTTCCAGTGTGGCAGCTCGCCATGCTTGCCCACAACGTTTACAGAGCCGTTGTGCCTTGGGAAACAAAAAAGGACAGAAGTGAAAAGCACCATGCTCTTTAATAAAGCAAACCCAGTATCACAAGACCAGCTTTCAAGTGACAAACACAACTGGTAATGGCATTCCACTTTCCCCACAAGCCAGTACTGTCTGTGGCTTTCCTTTCTTGTTTTGGCTAGGCTGGGGGAGCGGGGTCAAACCCAGGACTTCATACGTGAGGTAATCACTTCATCAACTGAGCCTTATCCCAAGCCCCTTAGTTTTCTAGTAATTTTTCTTTCTTCATTTTAGCCTTGCTACTAAAGTACCAGGGTACTCACTCACTAACATGGAATTTAAAATAAATAAAAATAAATAGATTTGATGACCTTTGATTTTTGGAATACAAAATTATTATTAAAAAGTCTATAAGCTGGGCAGTGTGGCGCACATCTTTATTCCAAGCACTCAGGTCAGGAGGCAGAGGCAAGCAAATCTCTGAGTTCGAGGACAATCTGGTATACAGAGTGAGTTTCAGGACAGCCAAGAAACTCTTGTCTTGAAAAACAAAAACAAAACAAAACAAAAAAACCCTTAAATGTCTCTGTCTATAATGAGAAGAGAGCTATCATTCAATTAGTCCATTGGTATTTCCTTAAATTCAACATAACCAAGGAGAAATGACAGAACCAATGTAGCCTACAGTGCAACGGAGTAAGGCAAAGCTTGGCTTGTTGAAGAATTGGCTAAGAGTTCTGGAAACCAGAATAAACTGCTCTCTCCAGCCTCACAGCCACGTGCTTTTCTGGGCATGCTCCATGGAGGCAGAAACAGCACACTGGATGGGATCACAGCACAGAAGCATGGCCAGGGCCGTGAAGACTCTTCTAACTTTAGGTCTATGGCACCTGGAACCCGAGCAAGCAGGGAATCACATGACTCACCTCTTCTGTCATTCCAGCACGAATTAGAGTGAAAAGGTACTTGAGTAACCTAACTTCATCTTCTCTGTCCAGATCATCAAGTGGCATTTTCTGTCTAATAGGAGCATCAGGGTCCTATAAAAAAAAAAAAAAACAAAAAACCTCACCACTAACTGTAGATATTTGGAACCTACATACATTTAAGTTTTTTGTTTGTTCATTTGCTTATACCTTAGTCAGTCATGTATATGGTGCCAGGGACCAAACTCAAGGCTCTAATGCTAAGCGTGTAAGCTACAAAAACCTGACCCTATATACATTTACATACACGTTTTTAAAATCATGACACGATGAAGCTATATGGTAGTTACATAAGAAATAAATTCCTGGGAGCTAGAGAGATGGCTCAGTGGTTAAGAGCACTGACTATTCTTCCAGAGGACCCGGGTTCAATTCCCAGCACCCACATGGCAGTTCACAACTGTCTGAAGATCCAGTTGCAGGGGATCTGACACCTTCACACCAATGCACATAAAATAAAGTTAAATAAACCACAAAAATATTAAAAAAAGAAAAAGAAATAAATTCCTTTAAAATCTAGTTAATAAAGAAATTAAGTATTATAAGGGTTCCGAATTTGTTTGCTGCCCCCGCCTCTGGCCCAACATGGTGTATGCCTACCTAGTGAGCCAAGCATAGACTACCACTATCCCAGTCCAGTACAGCCAGCTAACACTACATTATCTGAGCTTATTCCATAACTGTCCTTAGACGAGATCTAGAGCATGGACAAACATGTAGGAAGAAAGAGCTCTAGTCTGACTAGAAAGCATGAACTTCCTTAGAACACAGGGCAAGAGCTTACCAAGTACTCCCTGTGAGGGACTGCTAAGTGCTCCCTGTGATTACTAAGTACTCCCTGTGATGGACTGCTAAGTGTTTCCTGTGATTACTAAGTGCTCCCTGGGTTACTAAGTACTCCCTGTGATTACTAAGTGCTCCCTGGGTTACTAAGTACTCCCTGTGATTACTAAGTGCTCCCTGGGTTACTAAGTACTCCCTGTGATTACTAAGTGCTCCCTGGGTTACTAAGTGCTCCCTGTGGTTACTAGGTGCTCCCTGGGTTACTAAGTGCTCCCTGTGGTTACTAAGTGCATCCTGTGATTACCCCCATATTAAGCACAACAGGAGCTGGAGGCATAGCTCAGTGGTAGGGAGGTTACCGAGTATGCACATGGGCTCAATCCTCAGTAGTGTAAAACAAAACAACCAAATACAACATCTACCCCTTCAAATAAAAAAAAACCCTAAACACTAGTTACTAATAAATAAGTAAAATTTTTCCAGAACACTCAGAAAGAGGGGGAAGGGCCTCGAGTTCAAAGTCAGCCTGAGTCATAGAAAGATCCTGTTTCAAGGGGGAAAAAAAAACCCAGACCAAAAATGGGGCTGGAAAGATGGCTTACCAGTTAACTGGCAGTTCTGTTGAGTTTGGTTCCCAGCACCCAGGCTGAGCATCTCACAACTTCCTACAACTCCAGGTGACTGTCCCGGTCTCTGCAGGCACGCAGGCACGCGCACTCACAGGGTCACACAACACACACAGACACACAGACACGCAGGCACGCGCACTCACAGGGTCACACAACACACACAGACACACAGATGTATAAATAAAACAAATATTTACAAACAAACAAAAATCTACAAACTTCTAAAAGTATCATTCCTACTTATCACAACATTTGTGTTTTTGAACATTTAGCATTAATACAGACTTCACTTTAGCAGTAAATAGCACACACAATCACGATGAATTTCAAACAAAAATCATTTTAATGTCACTTAGGAAATATCACTTTTTTTGTTTGTTTTTTTCAAGACGGAGTTTCTCTGTGTAACAGTCCTGACTGTCCTGGAACTCAGACCTTGAACTCACACAGATCTGCCTGCCTCTGCCTTCCAAGTGCTGGAATCAAAAGCCTGTGCTGGCCACCACCGCTCAGGCTTGATAACATTTATCTTTAAAGACAACCTTCATTTCCAAGAACACTTCCTGTTCTGGTAGTTTTATCTCAATTTGAGACACAACCTAGAGTTATCCAAAAGGTGGGAACCTCAATTGAGAAAATGCTTCCAGAAGATACAGCTGAAGGTTGGGCGGTGGCAGCACACACCTTTATTCCCAGCACTCCGGAAGCAGAGACAGGCAGATCTCTGAGTCTGAGGCCAGCCTGGCCTATGGAGTGAGTTTCAGGACAGAAACTACAGAGAAACTCTGTCCTGAGCCCCCCCCCCCCAAGGTACAGTTTTGGGGCATTTTCTTAATTAGTGATTGATGGGTGAGGACCTAGACATTGCGGCATCCCTGGGCTGGTGGTCCTGGGTTCTATAAGAAAGCAGGCTGAACAAGCCATAGGGAGTAAGTCAGAAAGCAGCATCTCTCCATGGCCACTGCATCAGCTCCTGCCTCCAGGATCCTGCCCTGACTTCCTTTGATGTGAGCAGTGATGTGGAAGCGGAAGCCAAATAAACCCATTCTCCCGAGTTGCTCTGTCACGGTGTTTTGTCTCAGGCTGTCACCCTACCTGGAACTCACCAGTTCAGTGACAAGAGGACGGACACTTCCTATGTAAGACAGTAGCTGTCGTTGTTTTAAGGTGTGGAGGGTATTCTCCCTGGAAGAAGAAATATCAGTTTCTAAAGGAGCAATCTGAAGACTATTTTTTTTGTAGATAGCAACAACAAACCCCACTTCCCTGCCCCCAAGTACACCTGTGTGTTCAAAACAAGGAAAAGACAACAATGTAGAGAACTGCACAAAGTCCTTAACACAGAAAGGCAGTTTGAGTGACGGGGAACTGTTTTCAAGCCTGCTTGAGGCTTATGTTTAAGTCCTTTCACTGTGGTATCTATGTAGTCCTGGATGACCTACAGCTCATGTAGACCAGCGGGCGCCCTCCTACCTACCAGTTCTCATTTCTTTATTATAAGTATGTATACCATATATAAATCAGAGTCCCTTTGGACTGGAGTTACAGGTGGTTTTAAGTCATCTGTGGTGGTTTGAAAGAAAATGCCCCCCAAAGGGATTGGCACTATTAGAAGGTGTGGCCTTGTTGGAGGAAGTGTGTCACCGTGGAGGCAGGCTTTGAGGTCTCATATATGCTCAAGCCACACTCAGTGTCTCGGACCACTTCCTGTTGCCTTCAGATCAAGAGGTAGAATTCTCAGCTACTTCTCCAGCACTACGTCTTCCATGCTCTCCGCCATGCAGATAATGGACTAAATCTCTAAAACTGTAAGCTGCCACCTCAATTAAATGTTCTGTTCTGAACCCTAAGACGTCACCCAACATGGGTAGATTAACTCAGGTGTTCTGAAAGAGCACATGTGCTCTGACTTCTGATCAGAGTCATCTCTCCGGATCCCCACTTATTAATAGTCTCTCTCTTTCTATTGAGACAGGGTCTCACTATGCAGCCTTGAATGGCCCAGAGTTCATTGTGTAGGCCAGGCTGGTCTTGAACTCAGAGAAATCTGTCTGACTTTGCCACTGCTTCTCATGTGTTGGAATTAAAGGCATGCACTACCACACCCATTGTGTGTTTAAATGAGAGGTTTCCAATCTTTTTTCCTGAAAATTTATTTATTGTGTATACAGTGTTTTGCCTGCAAGGCAGAAAAGGGCACCAGATCTTATGGTAGATGATTTGAGCCACCATGTGGTTGCTGGAACTGAACTCAGGACCTCTGGAAGAGAAGCCAGTACTCTTAACCTCTGAACTATCTCTCTAGCCTGGAGGTTTCCAATTTAGAATAATATCTTCCTGTTTTCTATCTAAAGCATCTTGAATTGCTTTTAAATTCAGAACTATAACCTATGTTAAATTTATGGTTGGCATAATGCAAAGTGATTCTTTTTGAACATGTTTTTCTGCAGTTTGTTAACACAGTCCAGCTCCCCAGCTGTGATGTCTTGGTAAAAAACAAACGATCTCATAAGTTTAGGGCCTGTTTAGGGTTCTGTATCACTAAAGCTTTAAGAAATGGAGACCAGCTCATGAAAAAAGTCTTTATCAGGTAAATTTGCCCTCCTCTCAACTTCTCTTTCAGAAAAAAACAATTACTAAACTATTTCTTCTCCCTGTTTTTGAGAGGGAATTTCAGTAGCCCGTCTGACCTTGAATTGAGTGTCTTTCTGCCTCAACCTCCTGAGCTGTGAATACTAGAGATTGACACCCGCCTTCTCTTTATGCAAACACTTTACTTTTTCAGGAATTTTGTGCTGTTCTTATTTGGAATATGTGTACATCAGATTTTTTTCCTGGTGTGCCCCTTTGATCTCTTTCCTTCTTTTGTCCTTCCTCCTTTCTTCAGACAGGCATTTGCTATGCTGGCCAGGCTTGCCTTAACTCTGGGGCTCAGGTCCTTTGCTTGAGCATCCCAAGCAGCTAGGTCTACAGGCGACAAACCAGACCAGGTCTCCTCTGTCTCTTAAGTCTCTTGCCGCTTACTTCCTTTTTAAAGAGGCCCAGTCTGCCCAAAGATAGGACTCATTATCATCTTCCATTCATTAATTTTTCCCCTAAGTTAGGGCTTTATTATGGAACCAGGCCGGCCTCAAACTCACAGAATTCACTTGCCTCTGCCTCCCGAGTGCTGAGATTAATGGCATGTGCCACGATGCCTGGCTTATTCATTAAGTTTTATTAACAATTTCCCCAAAGATCTTATTTCCTCCAATTCTCAGTACATGCATGAAATTGTCAAAGAATAAAATGCATTCTTTTTGATGTTGGTTTTATTTAATTTTTTTTATTTGCTCTTTTTTTGCAGGGGGGGAGAAAGGGTCTCACTATGTAGCTCTGGCTGTCCTGGAACTCCCTCTATAGACCAGGCTAAACTCAAACACAGCAATCCATCTGCCTCTGCCTCCCAAGGAATCAAGGCATGTGCCACAACATCTGGCATAAAAAATGTTCTTAAAACTAAATGCTTAGTTACTCACCAATATACTGATTTTGCATAAAACTCAATATTATCAGAAAATTCTCCAATTTCATCTTTGGCAATACTTTCTAACCAATCTACCACGAGCTACGAAAGAAACAAAAAAAAAATAAAAATCATTTTAACTCTAAAATCTGTTTTAATAGTACTTCCACCCCTTAATCTGAAGTTTTGGTATCAAATAATAGCTTTACCCAACCACCATTTTTATTTTTTAAGATAAACATCCAATGATAGTACTTCCTATAGGAATAATGCTATTTTTAATAGTCTGTCCCTGGAAACACAAAGGTTGTTATTTAAAACTTGCATACCAGTATCCCAGATTTCTTTTAATCACACTTAAAAAAAAATCAAGTAGAAAGGATATTAATTAAAGAGGTAAGCTAAGAAACAGAACTGCAATGCTCTGTGTGTCACTGCCTTTCCTCCATGTTTCCAGGATATTAATTAAAGAGGTAAGCTAAGAAACAGAACTGCAGTGCTCTGTGTGTCACTGCCTTTCCTCCATGTTTCCAGGCGCACCTGACTCTGTCGGACCAGTGAGTCCCTCTGAAACAGCGCTTCCACAACTGTCTTCTCGCTGGCGTTGACAGCCTGGGACAGAAAGTTACAGGAGGGGAGAGATGAGGGTGTGCAAGACTTCAGAAAGAAGGTCAGCTACAAATAAGTGCATTTACCTCAGCTCTACAGGGTTTTCCTTTCGCTTTCAGACATGGTCTCTCAGTGTAGGCCTGGCTGACCTGGAGCTCACTGTGGAGATCTGACTGCTTCTGTCTCCCAAGTGCTATATCAAAGGCATGAATCACCATGCCTGACTTTATATGTATTCTTAAAAAATATTACTTTTATTTTATTTATTTATTTAGGTTTTTCAAGACAGGGTTTCTGGGGTAGCCCTGCTATCTTAGAACTTGATCTGTAGACCAGGCTGACTTTCGACTCAAGAGATCTGCATTCCTCTGACTCCTGAGGGCTGGGACTAAAGGTGTGCATCACCACCTTCTGGCTCCCTAAAAGTTATTTATAAAAAAAATTTAAACTATACACAGTTTACTTCTTTTTTAACCTGAAAATTTAGTTATACTTGAAATTTTAAAATTCTGTCTCTGAGCTGGGACATGGTATTTTAGGAAAAAGCACACACAGACGTTCATGGAAAGAAAAGGTTGCTGGTCACTTTGCAGTACGTCTATGATCGCAGCAGCCAGGAGGCGGAAGCAGGAGTTAGCCAAGAATTCAAGGCTATCCAAGCTTACAAGAAAGACCTGTTCTCAAACAAAACAGCTCCTCTCCTCAAATTATATGAAGAGCTGATTGTAGTCATGTCCCCACATCAGAAAACGAGTATTTCAGAACTTTGAAGTATTTCCATTTAGAGCAGCTGAAGTTAATAGGTAATAAAACCTAAGTGCTACCCAAGGCTGTTGAAGCCGACGAGGGGACACAGCTGCAGTCCGGGTCCTCGGGAGCTGTGGCAGGAGGATCAGGGGATAAACTACGCTGCACAGTAAAACCTGACTAAAAAGAAAATCAGAGGCTGGAGCGACGCCTCGGCAGTTGAGAGAACCTGCTGCTCTTGCCGAGGACTGGGGTTCAATTCCCAGCCTCCACATGGGGATCACAACTTAACTCCAGTTCCAGCGGAATCCAGCACCCTCTTCTGACCTCAGCAGGCACCAGACACACAGGCGGTACACAGACATATGGTAGGCAAATGCATAAAATAAAAATAAATCTCAACACTTTTAATTGAACGAAAAGGATGACACCGATGTAATAGGTTAGCTGGTTAAACCAAATGCCTGATAAACACAACACTTGCTTTAAATCTAGAATCCAGGGTCTGGAGAGACGGCTCAGCAGTTACAGGGCCTCCATGGTGGCTCCTAACTGTCCAGAACGCCAGTTTCCGGGAATCCTCAGGCACACGTAGTGCACAGAAAAGTATGCAGGTAAAAATGCATAAAATTATAAAATAATTTAAAGTATTTGTAGCCTGGGCTACAATAACTATACTTTATCTCAAAAGTAAAAACAAAAACAGAGGCTGGAGCTGTAGCTCTGGGGTAGGTAGAGGAAAAGCAGCAGCAGATCTGATCCCTAAACACATACCGAAAAAAAACAAAACCATATCCAGTCCCCTTTCAACTATTAGCAGACCACTGACTGTACCTAGTCCCCATTCAAACTGTTAGCAAACAAAACTTCCCTCTTACCAGTGACTGAGAACTCACATATTAAAATGAGGTATTTTCCTCTGGAGAAGTAAAATATCTCAAACAGTTATGATACATTTATATCTTTACATACAAATAAAAATAAGAGGTTAAGGGACAGAAAAAAGATAGCGCCATATAAAATTATTAGAAGTAGCACAGAAATTTATTATTAACAAATTTTTCAAAAGCAAACAAAAGAACTGTGGGCTGGGATGTGATGCAGTGCGGCTGGGAGGGCGCTTGCTGAGCAGGTGTAAGGCCTGGGTCTGGCTGATGCCTAGCATGTGTAAGGCCAGGGTCTGGCTGGGGCTACAGGGCTCCCTATGGTCCCAGCAGTTCTGAGCTGGGACCAAGATCAGTTCAAGGTCCCCTAGACAGTTCTATGCCAGCCTATACTTTAGAGACTGTCTCAAAAATGCTCACTAATAAAGAAGTAACTAAAATTAAAACAATACAAGGCTATATGGTGTGGTGTTGCACACCTACAATCTCAACACTCGAGAAGTAGAGACAAAAGGATGGTGACTTTGAGGCCATCTAGACTATAAAACTACACCTTGTCTCAAAAAAAGCAAAACAAAAACCAAACCAAATTACACATGAGTAGTTTGATTAAAATTATGTACAGAAAACATATGACAGACACAAACCAAGTTATGATGTCAAAGAATTAAAGGGATAAAAAAGAACTTTTACCTTTACCCACAGATCTGAATATTTGATTACTTTGAGTGTCTTTTACGTACTTGTAAATTTTCTAAGTGGGAAATGCAAAAGGAGGGTTGAAAATCCAATCTTCTAACTATAAGCACTCCTAATGGAAAAAAATTAATGAAAAACTTACAGCAACTGCAAACATGTTTTCCTCTTCTAATGAAGACTGTATTCTGTCTCTGAGGAAAATGATACAAAATGAAAAAGCTTTATTTTACACATATGTATGAAATTGCCTTTTAATCTGTTCCACACTCTACTAGGCAGAAACAAATAAGTTGCCAAATAACTTAATCACCACATTTAATTTACTAGATGTAGTAGTAAACATGATTAACCTAATCGCGACAAAACCATAGCTACTACTGTAGCCTTTAATGGCACCTTCTAAGGCCATATGGTAAAGTTAATCATGATTTTCTTTCAGTATTTCATAATATAACCAAAGCCACCAAGTCTCTCCCTGTTTTCTGCGTTAGTTCCGACGTGTCTCAAACTTTCAATCCTTCTGCCTTGGCCTCCTGAGATTACAGGAGTATATTACTTTGTATGGCTGAAGACTGATTTATTCTGTAGCTACCACCTTTATGTCCTGACAGGTCCCCTTCTCATAATGACTCTCGATATCTAAAGTATTAGAAATGATAAATCTCAAGATTAGCAAACCTATTCAAAACATATCTCTCACTAAATTTAAGTTACTTTGCCTAACTGGCTCGTTTTACCCTATGCTTCTTTCACTTATGAGCTCCACACAACTTTACCTATACAAAGACGCAAGCAGCCTCCACGTGACCATCTCTTGTTGAAGAAGCCAGAGCATACTGGCTGTCTTTGAAAACTTCTGCAGTCCAGGGGTTGCTCGGCTCACTATTTTACTCAGTATATTCACCTAAATTAAAAACACAGATGCAAAAAGACTGTTTTTTCTATAATGCAAGTTACTAGTATCTTTGTGTTTAAGTACAGAATGCTAACAGGAATGCTATGCAGTGTAACCCCAGGTATATGTTTTTTTTTCTCTCCACATATCTACCCAGAGGATAAGTTAAATTTATACTTTACAAAATCATATAAACCAAGAAACACTTTTTTTTAATGATTGGTACCAAAACATGTTATTTCTTAACAAAACTTTGAAAGTTCCTCCTTCTCTAACTGGTGATTAGAACCCATTCTGGAACCGAGGCAGAAGAGAATTAATAAAAACTATACAAATATTTCCCCAGAAAGACACAAAATTGTTTGAGGGAGGTGAAGGCCTGGAAGTGAAGGAGCCCCGTGTAAAGTGGTGAGTGATCCATGAAGGCGCACTGAGAATCAGGGCATCCTCACTAGGACACAGAATCACACTGACTTACCTGTCCTTTAGGAAAAGGATCATCTGTAGACTATTCATTTATTGACCCCTCAACTGAGGGCTCATTGAGACGGGTGGTCTATTTGGAAACGGTGTTTGACACCAAGCCTACCTGCTTGACCCACACAGTGGGAAAACTGACTCCTACAAGTCGTCCTTTGACCTCCACACAAATGCCCCCTTTCATAAAATAAAAGAATGTTTGAAACTACTAAATGTTAAAAGATATATTGGCTACTATTATTCTGACTTTAGGAGTACAGGTGTGTGTGTTATATATTTCCATGTTTGTGCAGGTGGAGGTCGAGTCGATTTAGAGTGTCTCTAACATTCTCACTTTATTTACTCAGGCAGGGTCTCAGTTGTAACCCTGACTGGCCTTGAGCTCACAGATCAGCTTGCCTCTATCTCCCAAGTGCTGGAATTAACAGTGTGTGTCACCAGACCCAGTTTTCCACCATAATTTTTGAGAAGACTCTTCCTGAACCGAGAGCTCACTGCCCGGCATCCTCTTCACACCACACCTCTGCCGTGTGCTGAACTCAGGGCCTCACACTGGCACGACAAGCACTTTATTGGCTGGGCTGTTTCCCATGCCAACATTCCATTTTTTGAAGTATTTTCTTGTTTATGAAACCGAACAAAAGCTAGGGAACCCGTTACTGCTCCCACATTGCAAGACTACCTCATTATCAGCATCTTGCAATGAGGGGGTGCATCTAATACCATCAGTCAGTCAATCTCTTGGCCCAAAGTTCATTGTTTACATTAGGACTCACATATGGTGGCATCCATGGGCTTTGAGACATGTCTGTTGAGATGCATCCACTATTACAGTACCACAGAGAACAGCTTCAGTACCCTAAAAATCCCCCTCTAGTCATCTCTCCTTCCTGCCTCGCTAAACCCTTGGCAGCCGCCAATCCTGACACTATCTTCTTGTGCCTTTCCAGACTATCACAGTTCGAATCACATGTCATACAGCTTTTCAGACAGGCTTCTTTGACTTAACAGCATGTATTTAAGGTTTCTGTGTCTCTTCATGACTAGAGAGCTCACGTCTCCATGGAATGAAATTCCATTTTCTGGATGTTTGATTCATTCACAACTAAAGGACATCCTGGTAGCACCTACGTTTGTGTGAACAGAGCTGCCACCAATCCGCATACTTTAAATTCACTGGAGTAAATACCAAAGATTATACTGGTGTCGCTTTATGTTCTAAGGCCACATTTAACTTTGCAAGAAGCCAACTGACAGTTTTCCCTTATGGCTGTACCACCATGCATTCCCATGGAAGAGTGGGAATTCCTGCTGCTTCACACGCTCACTACCCTTGGGTGGTATATTTTGGACTGTTTTCCAAGGATTAATTTGGGTGTATGTGTGTGTGCGTGCTGCTGTGAGTTTATGGGCACCACCTGTACATAGGTGCTAAAGGAGGGCAGAGGCTATTAGATCCTTTAGAGCTATAGTTACAGGCAGTTGTGTGACACCATGGAGGTGCTGAGAAATGAACTTCAGTTCTCTAAGAACAGCCAGTGCTCTTAACTGCTGAGCCATCTCTCCAGGCCTATCTTCAAGAGTTTCACCATTTTAAAAGGCTGCAGCTTCCCCCTTGCTATTTAACGACATAAACATTCTCTGCACACGCTTATCTGGTGTTTATGTTTCTTCTTTGTTTAGCTGTCTAAATATTGTATGGTTGAATTTTAAGAGTTCTTTATACATTGTGGACTTTTTTTTTTTTTTTGCTGTGTGTGCACATGTGTACGTGGGGGTACTCACCTGTGTATGTGTGGCTGTGCTCATGTGTGAGTGTATATGTGGTGTGTGTGTGTGTAGAGGGTAATAACAGGCCTCTTCATTGTTCTATCTTATTTAGTGAGACAGGGTCTTTACTGAACCTGGAGCTGCTCTTTGGCTATACTTGATGGCCAGCAAGCCTCCGGGGTGTGTCTGTCTCTCCTCGTTGCTCTCCACAGCTAAGTGCCACTGGGTGCTGGGGATCTGAACTCAGACCTCCATGATTACAGTCAGCCTTTAACTAACTGAGCTGGCTCTCCAGTCTCAGACTTTTTTTAAAAAGCTGACTTCTCTTTTCCTCCAACTAAATCTTCCATGGACCTGGAATACATAAAAAGCAGAGGTCCTCTGACCGGTTTCCCCGCCCTCCACCAAGCACCCTGGGTAAGCACAGAACAGGAATTAGCAGGATAGCATACAAGACAAGCACTGAACCATGGAATGGAGATAGTTACCTGACTACCACAGATATTTTCATACTCTTCTACAAGATCAAAAACTGTGGTTGAAGAGTGCTTCAAGAAAGACTGCAGGAAATCAGAGAACATACTCATGGACGCTAAAATATGGACAAAAAGGAACAAAGAGTGAGCAACATATTTTAGGGAATCCTATTGGTTTAAAACCATAAAAACAGCTGTTAAGTCTTTTCCCTCCCTCCAACACAACTGTATTTTTAAGAACTAGTGACTTGGGGCTGTAGAGATGGCTCAGTGGTCAGCAGCACTTGCTGTCCTTACAGAGAACCCAGGTTTGGTTTCCAGAACCCACACCACACAGACACTCACAATTATCTGTAATGGCAATGCCCTCTTCTAAACTCCAAGGGCACCAGGCACTCATGTGGTACACATACATACACACAGGCAAAACATTCACACACATACAATTAAAAAAAAATTTACAAGTTTTTAGCTGAGCAGTGGTGGTACACGCCTTTAATCCCAGCATTCAGGAGGCAGAGGCAGGTGGATCTCTGAGTTTAAGACCAGCCTGGTCTACAAAGGGAATTCCAGGACAGCCAGAGTTACACAGAGATACTCTGTCTCAAAAACAAAACAAACAACCAAAACTTTACAAATTTTTTTAAACTATTTTTAAGTGTGTTGTTCAGTGGCCTTAGGTACATTCCCATTTGATGTGGGATTTCCCTCTGTATGCTGTGATTACCATTAATGAATTAAAAAAACCTGCTTTGGACCTATAGCAAGGCAGAACTTAGGTAGGCACTGAAAGCTAGGCTGACTGCTGGGAGAAAGAAGGGCAGAGTCAGAGAGAAGCCATGGAGCCCTGGAAGCAGCAAGACAGAACTGGTAAGCCACAGCCATGTGGCGATATACAGATTAATAGAAATGGGTTAAATTAATATGTAAGAGTTAGCCAATAAGAGGCTAGAACAATGATTTAATTAATACAGTTTCTGTGTGATTATTTCGGGGGGTCTGGGAGGCCAGGAAACGAACAGGTGGCCAAGCAGATTTGTGTGATGCTGCCTCCACCAACACCCATCCATAAAACTCTTCTTTTCACAAAATGTAACTCTGTAACTAAATAATCAGTAGCCCTCCAACCCAGATTTCCCCTGGTAACCATCACTCTACTTAGTCTCTGTAAGTGTAACCACTTTAAGTACCTCATGAAAGTGGAGTAATCCGTCAAGGCAGCATCTCCTGCAGCCCCACACACATAAGAATCCTCCTGCTTCTATCTCTGAAGGGCTGGGTTATAGGAATGTGCTATCCTGCTCAAGGGCCTTGGTATGTTTAGATTTCTCCATTTTTACTAGCAGTTGTTATTTCCTGAGTTTGGTTCACACACACACACACACACACACACACACACACACACACACCACACCACACCACACCACACTTTTTGAGAGAGGTTCACTAGGTAGCTTTGGCTGTCCTGGAACTTTCTATGTAGATCAGTTACTGTGAAGCCTTAAACTCAGATCCACCTCTGCTTCTGTATGCTGGGTGCGCGGATTAAACATGCAGGCCACCACACCCAGCACCGATTTATTATATTTTTGTTGATGGTGTTTAAGTTTCATGTAACCCAAGCTGCCACAATTCTGCTACATAGTCAAGATTTGCCTTAAACTCTTACTTTTGCTTGTCCCTCCTAATGTTGGGGTCACGCAGGGGATTTGATACTGTAGATCTTCATTGCACTGAACTGATGATTTGTTGTTGAGCTAGAAAACCTGTTTTGTGTGTGGGATTCTAAAGTTTCACTCTGTAGCTCATGATAACCTTGAACTCAAGCGATCCTCCCGTCTCAGCATGAAGAGTGCTGGGATTTATAGGTGTGAGCCACACCCAGTTAGGAGTTCTTTATATATTTTGAACATTAACTCCTTATCAAATGTACACATTTTCATCAACTGCCTTTTTACTCCACTCTCATACTGATGTACAAATTTAAATTAATTATATAACCCAGCTTATATACTTTTAATTTTCTTATATCTTCTTAAAGAACCCAAAGCATGTCCTAGAATTTTCTGTATTTTCAATTATTACCAAAAAAAGGGGGGGGGATTCAGAATAACTGAATATATTTTAAGTGTATGACAACAAAGCAACTAAGAGTTAGGAGAGCAGCAAAGCCCGGGAGTGAGGACAGGTACCAAACAGCATGCTCTACTGGGGGGAAGGCAGACATTCTAATATTACCTGTATGATATTTAAAATGAGGACAGGTACCAAACAGCATGCTCTACTGGGGGGAAAGGCAGACATTCTAATATTACCTGTATGATATTTAAAGTCGTATCTTTTAATGGAACTGCTGTATCTTACATATGAAATGGAAACTATTTCTGAGTCATTCAACACATATATTACTTGGACACTGTGGCTACCAGTGTATGCTCTGGAATCACACAGCTTAGTTCCCACCTGGTGTCACCACTGCCTGGCCAAATGCTGTCAAGCAAGTCACCTCTTCGAGTAGCAGTTTCCTTTCTTCTAAAATGGGAATAATTATCCTAACAATTTAATGGCCATGACAGGAATCAGTGTTTATCATCTGTGCTAGTTACGATGAAGGTAAAGATGAAAATGCCACATATTCACGCATAGTATAGACTCTACAAGTAAAAGCATTTCCATGGGGAAGAGGAATAACCAACCCAAACTAGCAAGTTATAGTAACACCTGAAAACCAAAATCATTGCCTCGGATTCAAACATATCAATAATGCTAGCTTTAAATCTAAACAAAAAAATAAAGAGGAGTTCTCCAAGTGACACACAAAATAAAGATGAGAACTGCAGTTCTACAATTTGCATTAAAATGGCAAGATACGGTTCAAAATGAGCACTAGGACAAGGCTCACAGCGGGTGAAGGTGGTTCCGCAGCTAGGAAAGCTGGCTGCTCTTTTATAGGGCCCGGTTCAAGCCCCAGCATCCACACAGCTGCTCATAACCAACCACCTGTATACTCCAGTCCTAGGAAGTAAAATACTCTTTTCTGGCCTCCACAGGTACTAGGCACACAACTGGTGCACAGACATACATGGAGGCAAACCATCCAAACACACTAAAAAAAAAAAGGTACCTATGACTACCTCAACAAAAGTATACAATAGGAAGAGGACCAAGCAAGATGAGGGAGGAAAGGAGCCAAGGAAAGAAGCAGGCCTTAAAAGATCTAATCTTGCAATGCCTTCATTGTAGACTTCTTAGTGTCTAGAATTTTGCAAGACCATATTTGCTTTTTTAAGCTACCTAAATCAAATTAAAACACACACACACACACTTGATGAGACAGAGTTCCTCCACTATGTAGCCCAGGCTGGATTGCTACATAGACTAGGCTAATCTCAAACCCACAGAGATCCACCTGCCTTTGCATGGATTATAGGCCTAAACCACTATGCCCAGCAAAAAAAAAAAAAAACAAAAAAACAAAAAACAAACAAACAAAAAAACCAAAACAAAAAAAACAAAAACATTTTGAAGATATTCAAAAATAGTTTTTCTTGATCTCAGTAAGTAAAATAATAAGCTACTTAAATCTCAAAGCCGTTTACCAGCCTCTCCAGGGTCGTCTTCACGTAACATAACAGCACTTAGGTTTACGTCCTCGCTTACACCGTGGGGCTCCAAGTTTGTGTAGAACCCTGAACGTTGCGATGAGAATGCTGCTGCCCAGTTACTATCATCCAGATTAGTTACCTTAAAAAATAAACAAATAAAGGAATAAGGAATAAACCTACTGTCATTGAATAAGCAAATAATGACTATAGTCCCCTCCCACCTTACATGTTTTTTTAAAAAATATTTATTTATTTATTATGTATACAATATTTTGTCTGTGTGTATGTCTGCAGGCCAGAAGAGGGCACCAGACCCCATGGCTCAGATGGTTGTGAGCTACCATGTGGTTGCTGGGAATTGAACTCAGGACCTTTGGAAGAGTAGGCAATACTCTTAACCTCTGAGCCATCTCTCCAGCCCCCACCTTACATGTTTTTAACTTTAAAAGACTATAATCTTATTAAAGAAGCTACAAGTTTTCTTTACTTTCTATTTTATGTGTTTGGATGTTTTGCCTGCATGCATGTCTATACACCACTTTCATCTGAGCCATCTCCCCATACCAATATCTGAGGATAATTCTTTTAGCTTTTAAAAAATGTTTGTTTAACAATAGGGTTTTTTTTTTGGGAGGGGGGCTTAGGGGATGAGATGGGTTTTCTGTAGCTTTGGAGCCTGTCCTGGAACTAGCTCTTGTGGACCAGGCTGGCCTTGAATTCACAGAGATCCGCCTGCCTCTGCTTCCCAAGTGCTAGGAGTAAAGGTGTGCACCACTGCCGCCTGGCCACAACAACAGGTCTTAGGTAGCTCAAGCCCACCTCCAAGCACTATTTGCTGAGGATGACCTTGAACTTCTGACCCTTTAGTCTCTATCCCCAAAGTGCTGGGATATCAGGCATACACCACCATTGAGACCCTGGCTCTGATTCCCAAAAGGGGGTGGGGTGGGGTGGGGAGGAGATGAGTTTAACTTTTAACAAAGAAAAGCTAAAAGGCAAAAACTACCCTTCAGGAAGTAACTAGTCCAGAAAACTTCATATGTGCATAAAAAATCTCCATGCCTGTTTAATAAACTACAATGCCAAAGATAGAACCATTTTGATTTTGTAATTAAATATGCATCGAGTCCATTAGTATAGCATAGTTGTTGTTTCCCTTTAACACAATGCATATTTCCCTAGCTGGTATATTCAATAACCAGAAGTCACCACACATTATAGTGTATATAACATGTCTTCTGCTGTTTTCATACTGCACCAGAGTGATTCCTAGACATTGTCTCATCCTTCCCTAAAGTGTTCTCTTCTGTCTTGAACAGAAAACCACAGCTTAGCTTCTCTTGTACTTTTACAACACAGACCACTCTGGTCACCAAATGTGGAGAAGTGGATTTTCTTGACAAAAGCCAAGAACCAATTCAGAGGCAGACACAGGTGGGGGTCATTAATTCAGTTCAATTCAGAAACTGCCTACCATCCGAGCCCACAGGCGGATCCTTATTCTTCCTTGTGATGTCTCTCATCTTGTAACAGTCACTTTCCTGTCTTTGGTTTCAGACAGGGCTTCTCTGTGCGGGCCTGCTGTCCTGGAATCACTTCGCAGCTGTCTGTCTCCAGTGCTGGGATTAAAGGCATGACAGCCATTCCCTGGCTCGTCACCTCATTTAAGACAGGTCTCTCACTCAGTCTGCAGCTCACTGCTTTGGCTGCACTGGCTGGCAGGGAATTCCAGGTTCCACTGTCTTCCCACGCACCCACACCCCACAACCTCCAGGTCTAGGGTTACGGTGTTGGCACACACAGCTTTTACTGTGCTGGGGATCTGAACTCAGGTCTGAAGCTTGTGAGGCAAGCAGTTATTATTCCACTGAGCCACCTCTTCAGGTTTCTTTGTAATCTAAAACAGTCGGGCAGTGGTGGCGCACACCTTTAATCCCAGCACTCGGGGTGCAGAGGTAGGTGGGTCTCTGAGTTCAAGGCCAGCCTGGTCTATAAGAGCTAGTTCCAGGACAGGCTTCAAAGCTAACGTCTCACCCCCTACCCCCCAACCCTCCCCCCCCCAAAAAAACAAAACCCTGCTGTTAAACAAAATTTTTTTTTTGAGAGCTGTCTTGGAAAAACAAAACCACCAACCAACAAAACAGGCTTTGGTTTTAAACAGCCATCAACAGTTTTAGAATGCATTTCATTTGGTTAGCAAACAGCCAGATTTAGGTATTTTACCTATATCTAATGTCACTGCTGTCATTTTCCTTCTGGGAAATGACATATCCCAACATTTGATTTTGTTCAAATGTCAACCCAATTATGCCACTTCACACAACCTTTCCTGATGAATATAATCAATTTTCATTAAAAGGCTTTTAAGCCAAGTATTAAAGTACATTTATTTACACATACCATGGACAGATTTCCCAAGAATCCAGAAGACTGTGTGTGCCGGGGCGACCTCCCATCTGTTCCAAGAATGCAGGAAATATCCGGGTGTTTTAGTAAGCTTCGACTTGGTGGGGTAACTACAAGGGAAAGAGCAGGATACCATCAACACAAAGCAAGGAAATGAGCAACAAATATCCTTTTCAGGGCGCTCAGTCAGTAAAGTGCTGAGGGCCTGAGTGTGATCCTTAGCATCCAGGTAAGGTTGGGGAGAGAAGACAGGAAGAAGACCCAGAGTTCCAGTCAGACAGTCTAGATAAATCAGAAAGCCCGGGCGCTGGTGGCACACAGCTTTAATCCCAGGACTCGGGAGGCAGAGGCAGGTGGATCTCTGTGAGTTTGAGGCCAGCCTGGTCTACAAGAGCTTGTTCCAGGACAGGCTCCAAAGCCACAGAGAAACCCTGTCTCGAAAAACCAAAAAAAAAAAAAAAAAAGGCTGGACAGCTCCTGGGGAATAATACCCAAGGTTCAACTACAGGCACACATACTCCCCCAGACACACATAGGAACATGCATATATACATGCACCTATATTACATAAACACAAAACAGCTACACATAAAAATAAAAGGTATTTTCAATATGAATGTAACTGCGCAGACTTAAAATTAGAAAAACCAAGGTGGTGCCAGTCAGCAGGTCCTTCCTTGTCTGGCTTCAGAGAGCACAGCGACGTATACAGTGTAGTGGGCCTGAACTTCAGAGCAAACTGACTGACGTCTGAACTCTGTTTTCATTGTCTAGTAACAGCACACTCTCACACTGGCTTCTCCAGTCCACCTTCTAGCTTGGAAAAGCACGTAACAATATATTATCACTATGTATTGATATAAAATACAGTCCTTGCAGCCGGGCAGCTGTGGCGCATGCATGCCTTTAATCCCAGCACTCAGGAGGCAGAGGCAGGTGGATCTCTGTGAGTTTGAGACCAGCCTGGTCTACATGAGACAGGCTCCAAAGTTACAGAGAAACCCTGTCTTGAAAAAACAACAAATACAGTCCTTGCTCACAAGAGTTCAGATAACTATAATCCTTACTATTTATGCTTACTTCCTGATACTGTAGCTACATATCTTACTATGTAAATTATATAAATGTTAGCTGGTATTATGACTATTAAATAATTTAAAAGCAGAAACAAGAATCTTACAAGGCTGTCGAAATGAGCTTGGAGTTCGAGGAATCATTTGGCTTCTTGGTGTAGTATTACCAAAATTTTCATCTTGGTTAGCCTGGACTTAGGAAGAATTAAGGAAAATTTTTTATGTGGAGGGAAAATATCAGTAATGTTAACCAAAGATTTACTGCACAAGATGCACAAATACCTTTTTTCAAAACCAAAGACTTTTATCGCTACCACCTTTCCTGTGTACACAGCTATTAATTCCCTGTCATTAAATTCCCAGGTCAGAATTAGATTAACATGTACTGACTACTAGTTGGCTACAATGACGTGCTAGTAAGAAACCCAAACATGCTTTCAGAGAAACAGAAACCCTAATGCACTAAGTCCACTGAGAGCATATAGCCATCAAGTAAAACACCCGTGGAGAGCTATCACTGATTTTACCACAGTCAAGTTTCAATGCCTCAAACAAAATTCTGCAACACTGAGTTGCATTCTGCAATTTATAAAATTCTTAAAATACAAAGGATACTTAAGACTCTTTTTTGAGCACTTTGCTTTCTTGCAGTCCGTGTCACTTCTGCCTCCCGGATCACAGGGGACGACATCTCCCCGAAGATACTCCTAAAATGGTATAATTAAGCTCTTAGACGGTATTTACAAAACCTTTATCACTACAGTTAGAGCAAAGGATCCTGAGTCAGTCAGGGGACAGGTCATTCCATCAGCCAAGGGACGGGTCACTCCATCAGTCAAGGGACGGGTCACTCCATCAGTCAAGGGACGGGTCACTCCATCAGTCAGGGGACGGGTCACTTCATCAGTCAGGGGACGGGTCACTCCATCAGTCAAGCCTTAAATGTTTTGGCAGGAATACCCTATTTCTAAGTCTTGATCACTCTACCAAATCCCACTCAGTGCTCAGCCATGAACCCTCTCCTTCACTTTCTAGTACCACAATGGTCTGTTTCCTAGGCAGTTATTTCAGAACCTGAAATCTGTACTACAGCATCTGCTTCATGGAGGCAAATCTTATTTCCTCCTATAGACCAAAGAGCTGCTTAACTGAAGAATTCTCTACAAAGACTTGCGCAGTCTCTAAAACAGTGCTGAGTTAGCTGTGTGACAACCGGTAGGTGTTAGGTCAGACTCGCACCTGCAATCTAAACTGAACTACATAGGAAGTTCCAGGCTAACCTGGATACAGAGTGAGACCACTGAATTACATGCTCAGCCCCTTAACTTGGGTCCTTAACCTCTTCCAGGCTCACTGTTCTCTGACAAAGGATGGCAGTGAGGTCCTCATAGGACTACAATCAAGCCAAATTAAAAGTAAAAGACCAGCTTTACTGGGCAAAGCACTCCAAAGTGACCTTCCAGCGCCCAGAGATGAAGAAGGGGACAGAAGAGAAATCACATAGTCTTTCTTAAGAAGGGGGCTTAATACCCTGTAGGAGCCGGGGTGATGACGTGTCCTCCACAAGCTGGGTTTATGCCCAATTAAAGCTCTTTGGGCAGAAATTGGGGACCTGGCATTCTCAGGGGAGTAGCTGCCGCTTGGCGGTTTTCCTCAGAGGACCGGGTTTGGAGAGGGAGGAGCGGCACAATCAAGCAGGGATGAGCTGGAGATTCCAGCAAAACAAAATGAACCATTTAAATCTTAAGGAACACACCAAAATAAACCTAGCACAATGTTTTCAGTGTTAATTCTTACTCAAATGACCAGCTAGCAAGTTACCTCTGACAGGTTTCCCTGATTCTCCCGTACCAGGAGAATTTCACGTCCCCTTCATTTATTTTCTCGCAGTACAATATAACACAGCGTCTTCACTACCCAATCAACTCCGGATGCCAAGGTATGTGAATAACCCATTTTTGTCGCAGGCTAGCATAATTACCCGATCACATGAGAAAATCAACTACCTGGTGCTGGCCCTTAAAAGTCTAGGCTGATCAATGACATCTACATACGTAAAATCTATATGAATTAATAACCAGAATAAAATCGCTCTTAAAGTCTGTACTGAGATGTCAAGCATTGCTGACTACTGGCTGTGACCTCGGACTGCTCACTTCGCATTTCGAATGCTGTACTGCTGGGAGAGAGCGCCGCACAGACCCCCGGAGCCCGGGCGTGGAACGTGGGGGATCTGCACCTCTGCATCCGGGTTCCCCAACTCCTAGCGGTCTTTCCTCCAGGAGGAGACAAATCCCTGGCCAGGAGAAGGGAGGAGAGAATGGACATCCCTCGGCTCCACCTCCGTTCTCCGCGGAGCTGGTTTCACCTCCGTCGTCCCGCCAACAGGCGAGAGCCACAAGTCTTGGAGGCGTCCCCACCAGGACTGACCTGTCCATGGCTGCGACCTCCTCCACCTAGAAGCTTGCAAACTCGACTGCAACACGGCTACCACGTTTCAGCCTTCCCGCTCTCCGGAAGCAAACCCTTCGACCCGGAAGCATGCCCTGGATAAACCAGCCCCTGCAAAAAGTAGTGGGAAGGCGGAAACAGCGTTCCCACTTGGCGCCTGCGCGATTTCCGTCCACAGCCGCAGGTCCAGTTGGCGCAGGCGCAGAAGTGTGCCAGAGCATGAC
This sequence comes from Myodes glareolus, assembly GCF_982192425.1. Taxonomy (NCBI): domain Eukaryota; kingdom Metazoa; phylum Chordata; class Mammalia; order Rodentia; family Cricetidae; genus Myodes; species Myodes glareolus. The sequence continues at coordinate 1,872,627 of NC_142051.1, forward strand.
GGCGTGGCTGGGCGGTGCCGGCAGGGCGGGAAGGGGCGGGGCTTGGCGCGTTGCCCCGGGAGGTTTGTGGGCGTGGTCTGGGTGGGGCGTCGGTCACCTGGATTCTGGTGAAAGATTCTGCCTTAGCTTTCTTACGTGGAGTTCTGCCACACTCCACAGGAGCAGGCCTATTTCGGGGGCTTGTGGTATACTCTCAGTGAACGGATTTTGAAGCTGTTTCCTATCATTGTTATTTATTTTTCCTTTACGGAACTAGCCGTCTTTTTAAAAATCGAAAAGTAGTGCATAAGCTTACTCCTATAATACCAGCATTTGGGAGGCTGAGGCAGGAGGATCACCATGAGTTTGAAGCCAGGCTGGACTAAGAATAAAACTCTGACTTTAATAATAATTATTATAAAATAATAAAATTAATAATGGTAATAATAGTAATTTTAAGGTGTGAAGATACCTGTCCCAGTATTAGGTCTCAGGCCCTCCATATGTCTAGAAATGAGCTCAAGCTGAATGATAGGATTTCTGGCGGTTAGATAAATGCCAGCATCCCAGCCTGGCAGTGGTGGCACACGCCTTTTATCCAAGCGCTCGGGGAGGCAGAGGCAGGAGGATTGCTGTAAGTTCAAGGCCAGCCTGGTCTACAAAACGAGTTCCAGGACAGTTACACAGAAAAACCCTGTCTTGAAAAACACGTGACTCTCATACAAAACAAGGAAAATACACACAAGTCCTGTTAATGAAAGAGTCCCACACTTTCTTTAGTTCTCTGTGACTATAATTCCAGGAGATATCCTGATAGAAATCATCCAAAGTAAGGCATGGTAGGACACTCTGTAATCCCATCACTTAGGAGGGAGAGGCAGGAAAATTGCAATTTTTAGGCAAGGTTGTGAGTTCCTGTCTCAAAAATAAAATAAAATAAAAGCCCGCCATTTGAATGCAGTTAACTGACAGAACTAATTATTATTTATGCCAGCATGTTTAGTGTTGTTTTTTTTTATGTAGTGAAAACAAACTGTAGCGATGCCTTGTACACCATTTCACAAGCTGTTTATTCAATTAACACGAACATCTTTTCATCTCGGAAGCATTCAGCTACATCTCTGGTAACTGGGCTGACTACACCGAGGGTAACATTCCTTTAGTTTCCATTTCCATTTCTCTGGTTTCACCCTATACTGTGAGTGGAAACTGTTCTAGAAGAGGTCACCAAGAGGCCCTGCAGCTTCCTCTGCTTTCCTCCCTGTGGAGTCAATCTGCCTACTTCTATGGTTAGAGACCATGATTGCCTAGTGGTCTTTCCTGCTACCTAGGCTACTCTTGGCCTGTTTTCTCTGTAGTCTGGGGAAGTCTGCCTTTCCCTTAAATACTCCCTTCCAGACAAGCACCAAGCCTTCTTCAGCTCTCTGCTATTTTTGCCTTTAACTGCCACAAGTCTCCAGATAATGCCCTTGATTTGTTTTCCAAACTCACACACACAGCTGCCTATTTGGACATACTGCACACAGTCACCAGACAACATAGTGGCAAACCTACCTCTCCCATAGTTTCCATTTTGACAGATGGTCGGGTCGCGCTAGTCTGTAATGTAACCTCAGTAGAACTGCAAGTCCCTGAGGGCAGAGGTTCTGGCTAGGGCTCTACCCAAATCTCGAAGATGTGTTCCATTGTTACAATGCTCTAGCAGCACCGCCCTGAGCATCAGCCGCCTTCCAGGTTCCTCTGCATCTCAACCTTAGCTTCAGGCTGCTTGATTCTGTTTTTTTTTTGGGGGGTGGGATTTGCCTGGTATCATTTTGGTATCTCTGCCTCTGATTTTAAATTCTATCCAGTCTCAGTCTCATTTCCCCAAACATTCTATGGCCATTTGATACATTTTTGTCCCCTCCTTCCAAAGATAGACAGAAAGAACAGAAAGAGGAAAACTTTGTGGAATCCATTTTGGGGAATTAAACTCTGATCTCCAGGCTTGCCTGACAAGTCCTTTACCCGTGGAACTATCTCGTGCTACTATCATGAATTTCAATGTAAATATCTGTGTTTTCTAATGGTCTTAGGCAACCCCTGTGAAAGGATTGTTTCACCTCATGTTGAGAACCACTGATTTAAAGACCACCCTGATTAGCACAGAAACATACATGGTACTCGATTAATATGTATAACTTTAATGTTTTTACTTATAAGTTAAGTAATTTAGGCCTGACTTGGGGCACATACCTATAATTCCAATTATCAGAAGGCTGAAGTAAAAGGAATATAAATTTTACACCAGCCTGGACTACAGCAGACCCCTCAAAAATAAATTTAAAAAATAATAAAAAGAAAAAACCCAAATAGCTGGCTATGGTGGCATATGCTTGTAATCTTCGTGATTAGGAAGATGAAGCAGGGGGATTCATCAAGGTCAACCTCAGCTACTCAGTGAGACTTCGTCTCAACTTTAAAAAGATTTTAAAAGATTTAATTATTTTTCTCTTTTATTTATTGTTATAAGATATATATTTATATACATATATATATACACATGTGTGTGTGTCATTTGCATGTATATATGTGTGCCACATACATACCTAGTGCCAATGCCAGAAGAGGGCATCAGATTCCCTGGAACTGGAGTTTTAGATGGCTGTGAGCCACCATGTGAGGCTGGGAACCAAGTCTGGGTCCTCTGCAAGATCAGCAACTACTCTTGACCACTGAGTCATATCCAGTTACCTCAACTTAAAAAAAAAATGTATAGAAAAAAAAGAAAAAAAGAAAGGTGTATGTATGTACATTGTATGTGTATGCATGTGTAAATGTGTGCATGTGCATAGAGGCTGGAGACTCTCCTCAGGCACCCCACATGCTCCTTTGAAACAGGGTTTTCTAATGCTTGGAGCTGAGCCGTCAGGCTAGACTCACAGGACAGCGAGCCCTAGAAGTCTTCCTGTCTTCTTTCCCAGCTCTGGGGTCACAGGGCTACAGCTCCTCTCTGCTCCAGGGTGCTGGGCCAGCGTTCAAATCTTCGCCAGCTGAGCCATCGCCACATCTTCCTCAAACCTGTGGCTATCTCCTGTCTCAGCCTTCTTAAGGCCAGGGTTACAAGACTGTCACCATAATTACAAGACTGTCATCAGAATGGTTTTAAAATGTTAATACATGCCAGGCGGTGGTGGTGCACACCTTTAATCCCAGCACTTGGGAGGCAGAGGCAGGCGGATCTCTGTGAGTTCGAGGCCAGCCTGGTCTACAAGAGCTAGTTCCAGGACATGCTCCAAAGCTACAGAGAATCTATCTCAAAAACAAATAAACAAAAAAGTCAATAAACAGTGTGTGTGTGTGTGTGTGTGTGTGTGTGTGTGTGTGTGTATAAAAGCAACTGACATTTGTGCTGATCAAGCTTTTGTCAACTTGACACAAATGTAGACATCTCTGGGAAAAGGAAACTTCAAGCTAAGGGACCATCTCTGTTGGACTGGCCTGTGGGCAAGTCAGGGGCGGGCATTTTCTTGACTGGTGGATGTGGGAGGGCCCAGTCCCACCCCCAGGCAGGTATTCTCAGAGGGTGTAAGAGGCTAGAGTGGTAGGCTCATGGGCTAAGAACACACACATATCGGGGAGGAAAGCACAGACTGCTCCTATAGAGGATTAGAATCTGATTTTTAGCACTGCACCAGGTGGCTCAAAATCACCTGTAACTTCAGTTCCAGGGGGATCCAACACTCTCTTCTGGGAGGCACTACACTCACCCACAAACATAATCAACAAATAAAGAAATAACATTTAACTGAAAAAGAGAGGAGCCAATTGTGCCCAGTGTTTTTCCAAGGTCTCTTTCTGCTGCAGTCTCCTGTCTCCAGGCACTTGCCTTGGCTTCCTTGGGTCACAGACTGGAAGTTGAAACAAACCTTTCGTGCTGGTTAGTTTTGTGTCAGCTGAAAGGAGGGAACTGCAATTGAGAAAATGCCTCCAGAAGACCTGGCTGTAAGGCATTTTCTTAATTAGTGATTGATGGGGGAGGTCCCAGCTATTGTGAGAGGTGCCATCCTTGTGCAGGTGGTCCTGAGCGCTGTAAGAGTGCAGGCTGAGCAAGCTACGGGAAGCAAATCATCACCCCTCCACGGCCTCTGCATCAGCTCCTGCCTCCAGGTTCCAGGCCTGCTTGAGTTCCTGTCCTGACGTCCTTCAGCCATGGACTATGATGTGGATGTGTTTCCAATTTTTGTTCATGCTGTTTTGTCACAGCAGTAGTAACCCTAATACTATTAATACTAACCTAATAGTAACCCTAATAGTAATCCTCCTCCAGCTGCTTTTTTTTTTAAAAGATTTATTTATTATGTACAGTGTTCAGCCTCCATGTATGGCTGCAGGCCAGAAGAGGGCAACAGGTCTCATTATAGATGGTTGTGAGTCACTATGTGGTTGCTGGGAATTGAACTCAGGACCTCCGGAAGAGCAGTCAGTGCTCTTAACCTCTGAGCCATCTCTCCAGCCCACCTCTAGCTGCTTTTAATCAGTGTTTTATCACAGCATAAGAAACCAAACTAGGACAATGTAGACAAACTAGACTTTTAACATGGAATAATAAATGTGAGAATGCTTCTTAGACTTAACCATTAATTCAATCTGATGTTTTTCAATATAGGCACTTTTCAGTCTGTTATTAGCAAGTGTGTGTGAGAGTGTGTGTATGTGACACATGTGTGGAGGTCAGACAACAATCTTCAGAGTTAGGTTTCTCACTGGAGGTTCCTGAGATTGGATTTAAGTTGCCAGAGCACTTGGAGCCATTTGGTAGGGTGGCCAGCCTGGCATTGTCCCTTTTCACCGTGCTTCTGCTTCTCTGCTAGGGCCTTAAGCGTGGTGTGTTTGGGGTGACATTTTTAAGGAAGTGCAAAGCCTCGCCAGACAAGTGAATCATTTGCAGTGACTCCTCTCTACAGACACTGCAGTCATCATCAATAGTGGAAATGATCTTAGGAGCAACTGAGAAACTAAAATCGTTATCCCTGGTTTACACAGGATACTCTGGCGAAACCACAAAACCATTCCTGCAAGCTTAGTACCATTCTTGTCTTTACATTCCTCTTTGCAGATGCAGACATCCTTCACCCAACACATGTTCACATTTCTTTGGGTGCTTTATTATTAAAAAATAGCTTGGCTGTTCTCTTTAATTACGATTGTTATTCTTTTGCTGTCACTTTAAGAACTAACCACACCCATCCCAGCCACTTCTGACCTCCCCCCATCTTTCTCTCTCTTGTGTGTTTGTCTCGTGTTGTGTGTACGTGTCTTTGTTCTATGTTTCTCTTATGCCTCTCTGTTTTTCTCTTCTTTAAGCAACAAATGTCTCCCTCTTCTTTAAATAATACTATGTCCTGTGAGCCTTTTATCTGCCGTAACCGCCCGCCTGACTCCCCCGGCCGCATGGCGCTGCCATCCTGGAGATCTTACAGGGACCCACAGCCACTAGCAGCTGCTCTGCGAGCCGCCCGGGGCATCCCATCATCATCATATTCTTTTTAAAAGAACAATAACGATGACGTTTATTTCATCTAGATTGTATTCTGTGAAGGTGGCTGGCATGATCTTTATACAAATTTAATCAGGAAATAAAAGAAGTCATATTTCTTTCTCCTCTGGTCTCCACTGTTACCACATCCTCATTATGCCTGCTTTGATGGGTAGGGGAGTGTTGAAGGGGTATCTCTCCTCTGATACTTGTAGCAGAAGCTAGAGGGTTCTTTCCCGTGCTCTTAAGAATACAGGTGAAGCTGGGCATGGTGGCAGATGCCTTTGATGCCAGTGTTCAAGAGACAGAGGCAGGAGGATCTCCATGAGTTTAAGGCCAGCCTAGATGACACAGCAAGTTCCAGGCCAACCAGGGGTTACAATGAGACCCTATCTCAAACAAATACACGAACAAAACAGAAAACAAGAAAAACAACAAAACCACAAGTGAAGCCAGAGTGGTGGCATAGGTTTGATATCTCAGCACTCAGGAGGCTGAGGCACGATGGTCACAAGTTCAAAGCCAGCCTAAGCTGCATGAGGAGGGCATCCTAAAACACTCGCACTTGTGAGAAAGGTTTCTCATCTCAGGAGACTCAAAGGATCACAATGGAGGCACAGGCTGGGTGAGATGGATTGGGAGTGAGGTGCAAAAGGAGTTTGTGCAAACACACATTAATGCCTGAATAAGTGATATGATTGATAACTTCAAAGAAGATCTCTTTTTATGTGTGGTGTGCATGCACACGTGTTCAGGTTCCTGTGGAGGCCAGAGGCAGAGTCAGATCCCCTGGAATCGGAGTTACAGGCGGTTCATGGGTACTGAGAATTGAACCTATGTCGTCTGCGAAAGCAGCCAGCTCTCTTTCTCTTACCTGCCACCTATCCTTCCAGGCCTCTGGACAGTAACTTATTCGTTTGTTTTTCAAGACAGGGTTTCTCTGTAGCTTTGGAGCCTGTCCTGGAATTCGCTCTGTGTAGATTAGGCTGGCCTTGAATTCACAGAGATCTGTCTCTGCCTCCCGAGTGCTGGGATTGAAGGGGTGCGCCAACACTGCCTGGTATTAGTAATTTTTTTGAGAAACAATGTCACAAATACTTTGAATAGTCGATGTTACTATACACATATGGTTGTCTTTGTCAATAGCAAAATACCTTCTAGAGAATTCATGAAGATGTATTCTTAGGGACTCAGGGTTTAGAGTATGCCTTCTAGATAATCGGCTCTTAAGGGCCGAGGTCGCAGTCCTGTGTCATAGTGCAGCTCATAACCTGGCTTCAATCCACTTAGTTCATAAATCAAGAGCAGAAATTGACTTGAAAAATACCTTGTGAGTCTATTTTGAGTTGCAAATTTATTGACATCTAACTATGTGGCTTCTAAAAATGGAAGTGTATTTCAAAGCACAAAAAGATGGGAGCTAAATCTTGGCCATTCAAGGATGTTTAGGAAGACTGCTGCGAGCCTCGCCCTTGACGCCCGCAGAAGCTTGACCTGCTCTGCAAAAGGATAGTAAATACAGCATGTGCCTCAAAGTGCATCTGGCTCCCGATTTGCAATTGAAAATGATTGAGTTTAATCTTAGGAAAAGCTCACACTCCTAAGGGACTGTTTTTGCTTCTCAGTCCTTCACAAGATCAACCTGAGTTCTTTTTTTTTTGATTTTTTGTTTTTGTTTTGTTCTAGTTTTCGAGCAGGGTTTCACTCTCAACCTCATAGACTTCCAAGATTTTTATTGCTTAAATAAATTTGGAAAGTCATTTTTTTCATGATTGATTATTTTTAAAGATTTATTTATGTATTTATTGACTGATTGTGTATACAGTATTCTGCCTATATGCATGCCTGCAGACCAGAAGAGGGCACCAGATCTCATTACAGATGGTTGTGAGCCACCATGTGGTTGCTGGGAATTGAACTCAGGACCTTTACACAAGCAGGCGGTGCTTTTAACCACTGAGCCATCTCTCTCCAGCCCCATCATAGGTTTTCGTTTTGCATTTTTATTGTGTGTGTGGTGCATGTTTGCCGCAGCCATGTGAGGCCATCAGAGGACGATTTGGTTCTCCCTACTCCAAGAGTGCAGGACATCAGGTCATGCAGGTCCGGCTCATCTTTGGGTTCTTAAAATTTATTACCTTTCCCTTTTAGAGTATAAAAAAAGCAGTGAGCCGGGCGTTGGTGGCACATGCCTTTAATCCCAGCACTCGGGAGGCAGAGGCAGGCAGACCTCTGTGAGTTCTAGATCAGCCTGATCTACAAGAGCTAGGTACAGGACAGGACCCAAAGACACAGAGAAACCCTGTCTCGAAAAACTAAAAAAAAAAAAAAAAAGTTTAAAAAAGTCATGCCATCAATGGTTAATTCCAGTTCCCCAGTGAATTATTAGGAATAATTGAGCAAAAAGCTGACAATCCTGACGGAGGTGGAGAAGGTGGCACTGGAAATGTATCAACATTCCAGGGCTGACATGCTTGATATTATATCCACTAGTTTGAATGACATCCTGAGACCAGTGCTTTCTTTTCTTTTAAACAAGGGCCTGGGGCAATCAAGCCCATAAATCTGCACCCGTCATTAGCCACTTCCTGTCTAGATACCCAGGCTAGAATATCCTGTACTGCTTCAGAGCAAGGGGGGGAAATGCATGGTGGGTGCCACTTCCTCTTCTGAGCAAGTACTCTAAATATTGGTATAATTAGTGGCATGTTAGTGGCTAACAATATTAAAGATATCCTTTTTATTTTTTGAAGGTTTATTTATGTATGAATGCTCTATCTTTATGCACACCTTTGTTTTGAGACAGGGTTTCTCTGTGTAACATCCCTAGCTGTCCTGTAACTCACACGGTAGACCAGGCTGGCCTGCCTGTGCCTCCCAAATGTTGGGATTACTAGGATTAAAGGCTCATGCGCACCTCTATGGTAGAAGATGGCATCAGATCCCAGTGTAGAGGACTGTAAGACACCATGTGGTTGCTGGGAATTGAACTCAGGTACTCTGGAAGAGCATCCACTGCTCTTAACTGCCATCTCCCTAGCCTGCCCCCTCCCCCCTTTAAAGACATGGTTCCACTCTGCAGTCCAGGCCTCCAACTCACAAGAGATCAACTTGCTTCTGCAGTGCTGGGATTAAAGCTGTGCGCGAACACATCTGACTCCAGTTTAGATTTTATTAGGGTCCATGCCATGTTTTCCTGGAGCCTAAATATTCAGCAAAGAAGCAAAAAGCGGGGCTGGAGAGATAGCTCAGAGGTTAAGAGCACTGACTGCTCTTCCAGAGGTCCTGAGTTCAATTCCCAGCAACCATATGGTGGCTCACAACCATCTGTAATGAGGTCTGGTGCCCTCTTCTGGTCTGCACGCATACATGGAAGGAATGCTGTATACATAATAAATAAATGAATATAAAAAAAAAGAAGCAAAAAGCTTTTCTATACTAGCTGATGCCTGAATCATACAATTGGGGGAAACATACCATTACCAGGAGGATTAAAGTTTATTCCAGATATGAGTATAAAAGCAGAAACCCTACCCCTAATGTTGAATGCCTCCCCCATCAGTGGGTTGAATTAAACTGAAACTCGTTCAAATATTCATGGTGCTCGGGATCAAACTCAAGGGCTCACACATGCTAGGAAAGTGATTTATTAATAAACTATATAAAACCCACCAGATGAGATCATTTCATTTTTTTTCCCAGCTAAAGGACAATTTTATTGGTTTAAGAAAAAATTATAGTGAGGGGTAGGTGAAAATCCTGGCACTTGCTAGCAGAGATGGAGGAAAAGTCAGGCATAGAAAAGAGATTATATTAAAAGTATAACCCTCCTCTGCCCACCAACGCCTGAGGCAGGTGGGAGGGCTGCTTCTACTCCCCCCTCCCCCACCAGCTGCAGGACCTGTACCTTGCCTGGGCAGCACTTTGTGAAAGCTGGAGAACTGGCCCCACCCTTTGCTTATTGCTGCAAGGGGGGCAACTAGCCAGGATAGTGCAGGAGAGCTCACCCTGGTGGTGAGACAAGGGAGAGCTGGTGGCTGACCAATCCTGCAGGTCCAGAACCAAGGTTGAGTTGAGCCACCCCAACATCCACCTCATTTATGACCCCCTGGAGCACGTGAACGGACCAGTCCTGTAGACCCAAAGCTGCAGGATCTCCACAACACAGGGCACCATCAGGATAACCAAGGAGTCCCAGTGGGGGCCCAGCATCAACAGTGTAGCAGAAACCGGAGGCCTCAAACCAGACCAATGAATCTTTGCAATGAACACTTGTACATATATGTATATATGTATAAAAGGATTTACTAAATGACTCACTGTGTCATGCTACAGCTTCCGTAAGAAGACTGGTCTTTCTTTTTTTCCTTCTTTTTTCTCTTAAATTTTATTTTTGGAGGAAGTTGCAAGAGCAGAGGGTGGATATGAAGGGATGGAGATGCATAATGTAAAAGACACAAGAGTGAGAGCTAAAAAATAAAAATAAACAAAAACTCCTGAGAATCAAAGTGGGCTGTAAGCTGAGGAAAGAGTTCAAAGCTGAGATCATTTAATTCCTTCACTCCCTCCTTACCATGCCCCTCCCCACCTTTGGAATATTTGCTGAAGATCAATCCTATAGTCTTGGACAAAAGCTTTACCATGGAATGCCCTTTCTCCTTTAAGACAGGTTTTGATGTAGTCAAGGCTGGTGTCTTGTCTCCCCCTCCTGAACACTAAAATTTTAGGCACGTATCACCATACCCGTATTATCTCATTTCTTAAAATAAACCCCCTCTACGCAGCCAGCAGGACAGGGTAGAATTAAAACCTTGCAAATAAACACCACTGTTTAGGCTCAGAAGCACTTTTCTTCTGTGGATCAAATGTCTGCTAGGGTAGTGACTCACCGATGTTTTACCTCATCCTAGGATTGCTCAGAACTCCTGCAGAACAGTTTAAATCCAGGACTGCCTGAGACACTTCTGACCTTTAGGGAGGTCTGCTGACAATGGCCCCCATAGTTATTCTGGCATCGCAAATTACCTTGGATTATCCAGATGGACTTTGAATGACATCACAAATATCTTTAAACGCCCAAGCATGGGCGTTCTGCTAGTGCCTCTAGCCGAGTGTGCAATCCGGCTGAAGGCTTGATTTGGGAACACGAGAGTGCACTTCTCTGGCTTTATTCACATCTATTAGGACACCCCTACTGTTTAGGACACAAATATATTTTCTCCAGAGAATCAGGTATGGTATGGTTCACTATGAAAACCCAGTTAATGATCTATCTCTAAAACATTTCTGACACTGGACCAAAGTATCATTTAAGAATAAAGTGTGTCCATTATTGGGAAGGTGTGTGGAGGAAGCCTGGAGTGCCACATCTGTGCTAGTGGCTTGGACTGGCAGATGTTACACAGATCAACTTGAATGCTTGCTAACAGTAGCCCTGGGGCACTTGGCTGGTGCAGACACGCAAAGGCCTGGTACAAAAACCATGCCATCACTTCCATGAATTAGCAGTCAATTCCTCACCAGGAAGTATATGAGCAGAAACGGCGTGACGTGTATGGTGAGGAATGACATTCACAATTGTCGACACCTCTGCCCATCAATTCACTCGTGTAATCCAGTCCTTACCATCCCAAGTCTGTTTATACCAGGTTTTCACACTTAGCTCTTATGAAAATAAACTTCACCCACATTTCCTAGTAGTAAAGGCAACTGTTCAAACAGCCATTCCAGTCATTCTCAATCACAAACCTAGCTCCAAAAATATTTAATTGTGATTCATAACAGCAGCAAAATTAATTATGAAGTAGCAATGAAAGTAATGTTATGGTTGGGTGGTCCCCACAACATGAGGAACCGTATTAAAGGGTGCAGCATTAGGAAGGTATAGACCCAATTGGTTAATAGTTACCAATTCTCCAGCCACTGTTTTTTTTTTTTTTTTTTTTGGTTCCTCCTCTTACCAGAACAGTATTCCCAAGTTACTTCAGGGTTAAGTCTAACTCAACTCTGGGGCAACTGCAGCAGACTCACGACTGTGGCTGGTCCTTCCCACTGATGAGTAACCTGCTAAACCTGTCAGCGGACACCGGCTTTACCTCATCATTTCTTCCCCAGACCTAGAGCACATTCTAAGTTTGACAGTGATAGTTCCTTATTCTGAAATTTGTACTCCCAGGGGACACAAACTACCACACTATAAATAGAAATCCGAATGGGTAACAGGCAGATGACAAAACCACAAAAGGCCTTTTGTTCTCTGCCTACTAAAAAGCTGCTGTAACCTTTTATCTTCAGGATTACTCACACAGAAATCCTCAAGATGAGCGTGTAGTTTCCAGAGAAGTCAAACACTGAAGATGCTGCAGGGCCAAAGACTGCAGACAGACAATTACCTCACTCATGAACAACAGTGAGGAAGACAAGGCTAACCCAGGTCCATCACAGGTGCCCCGTAACATAACTGATTTTTAAAATAAACTTCTCCTATAAACCACAAAGTTAAAGCACACTGACATTTTGAGAGACCAATTGATAAACGATTACTTTTAAGGTAGTAGGAATATTATAACGTCCATTTCCACATGCCAGTCTTTGTACATGTTAGTCAAGCACACCGCGCCATACCTCCAGCCTTGCTTGGGGTTTGCATTCAATGAAGACACACAGTAAAGTAGCTAAAAAGAACACTTGTACCAATGACATGTTTGTCATCCACATCTAAGATGAGAAGATTAAAGGAAGAAAGTCAAACTAAATTTCCCAAAGGAATTTTTAATGTCAATTCACAGTAAACAGTCTATGTTTATATGTTTAATTGGGAAAACCCCCTGAAATAACGTAAACCCATACAGCTGTTTAGGGCCTGAAGGGAGAGCTCAGGAGGAGGTGCAGGGCTTCCAGGCTGTGGTGGCTGACTGTAACTCAGTGCTCGCAGACGAGCTAGCTCGCCAGCAGGACCTGTGGCTTTGGCTTGATATATAAGCTATGGAATGATTTTGGGGACACAAATCTCTGACCTCCACACATACTGGGACACACCATGTGCTTCCATACACATGCAAACATGCATTACATACCATACACACACATGCAGAAAAACAAACCCACAATTTTTCAACGTTCTTATAAAAGCACATGAAAAAGTGGTTCCTAGAGTCCAGCTTTCCCAGCTGTTCTTGGGAGCATGACCACGGACTCTGTCCCTTGTTCTTTTTCTATCTTCCTATTATTCCAACTACCAGGGAAGCCCATCTACATGTTATTTTCATACCTTGGCTGCAGTTTTTCTGCAGTACATGAGAAATGGTTCTTCATACAACCACAGTCTACTAGAATTAAGCAGCTGGATAAAACCAACCTACAGGGCTGGAGATGGCTCAGCAGTTAAGAGCACTGGCTGCTCTTCTAGAGATCCTGAGTTGAAGTCCCAACAACCACCCGATGGCTTACAACCATCTGTAATGAGATCTGGTACCCTCTTCTGGTCTGCAGACAGAACACTGTATACATAATAAATAAACAAATCTTAAAAAAAAAAAGCAAAACTGACCTACAGGACTACATGAGCATTAATTCCTGCGCATGCTGTTAGCACCCTCACTTAGCAAAGGAAGGCTGTGGGGCTGTAGCCCAGACTGTGGAATGCATGAAGCCCTGGGTTTGAGAGAAAAGGCACCTAACCACACGGTCACACAGAATGGAATTAGAGCGGTAGGATTAGACACCCAGAAATCCTAGCACTGGTTCTTGATCCCATATTCTTCCTTACCATAGTAAAGTGGTCATATTATACTCCTCCACTGGAGCGGTTCTAAACCACAGTGACTTCTGGTTCAGCAGAATGGAAGCACATCTGATGTCTGGATGCCTTCATTCACTATAACCTGGGCGTGGGAGGTGTTATCACCTCTAGTGGGCAGATACCCAGGGATGTTAGCTTAAAACTCGATGATACATAGGGCAACTCCCACAATACAGTACCTAGCACCAAATGTCAACAGTAGTAGGGCTAAGAAATCTTACAGAACGGACTCTAGTAGGGCACTTCAGTTGATCTTGGTTGTTGCTATATCCGTGATCCTAGCAAACCCTAGAACAGTTTATTTTTTTATTTTTTAGGTTTTTCAAGACAGGGTTTCTCTGTAGTTTTTGGTGCCTGTCCTGGAACTAGTTCTTGTAGACCAGGCTGGCTTCGAACTCAAGAGATTCGCCTGCCTCTGCCTCCCGAGTGCTGGGGTTACAGGCGTGCACCACCACCGCCTGGCTTAGAACAGTTCTTGACACTTAAGTTTTATTCGCTGAAGGAGTACTCACTGCTCATGAAGGACAGTGGTACCTTCAATGGATCAACAGAATGCTACACTGAAATAATTTTAGTGTCCCAGTTTTGAGGGCATCCCCAAGTGATTATAAAGAAAACAAGCTTTACTAAAACATGTCTCTCAAGGATAACGAAGTAGGAGTGTCTCTAAGAACATTTACTTTAGGCCTCTTAGTGATAGAACTTGGTGATAAATATATAACGAGTAAGACTGTCTTAAAACGAAAGCCTTTAATGTCCCATTTCAAACAGCATGTGTTGAGGACTGACACACACCTGCAAATTAGAAGGTACCACTTAAGTGACTGCTCCAGAAGCTGGTAAATGCTATGAGAAAGTGTAAGAGCTTCTTTACAAATTTCACAGAATTCAATTATAGCACACAGGAGACAAACACTATTATATAAAAGAAAAGTAGCAAGAGTTAATATCAAAAAATTTTATAACCTTATTAATATTTTAAGCTTAATTGGTGCAAACTTCTGTGTATTAGTTTCTCAAAGATTTGCATTCTGCATAAAAAAAAAAACATAGTGTAGTTCCCAAACTATTTAATCCTTCCTCCTTTTCCCCAGCCCAAAGGGCCACTGAACACCAGCCAAAGGCATCTGTTCATGTGTAATACTGTTTGAATCACAACATTCTTTCTCAAGGAAAAGTTCAAAGGGTAGTTTTATGTGGATAGCCAAACAAATCTAGGGAAAAAACACCCCCAAACCCAAACAAACCAAATCCTGACATCTTGGATTTAAGAGTCTGGTTTACCTGTAAGTTATAAATTATGAAATCACACTGTGTAAAATAACACCTATTACATTTAAAAAGGTAAACCCATATTTATTTACTAGCACTGTTAAAACATTACACAAAACACATTCAAGTGGCAAGTAATTATAATGCAAGCCCTTGCACGGCAATCCAAATTTATTGAACTACGGATGCTAAGTTATACAAAATTGCACCACTTTAATTAAGGCTTTTAGTTTACATTTGGCCACCTCAAAGTCCTTGTAACATCAGGTTGGTCAATTTAAACACTGTGGCTCCCTGTTGGATGGACACACAATCTTTACACTCAAACGTTAATGCACACAAAGCAACAAGGCATTGTTAAATAAAACAGCAGGAGTTACTGCAGTTAGGCCTTGTGACCAATTACACATGATTAAAATTACTTTCCACATTCACATCCACAGTACTCGTCCACCATTTAACATCTCAACCAAAACGTTACACATGAGAAACAATCACTAACAGGCAAAAGCACTACCCCTGTGTATTTGGTATTGCAGACACACGTAGGCATGAGCAAGCAAGGGAGTCACAGTGAGAATCTACAGCTGCAGAAGCCTGGAAATGATTTACAAAATTGTTAAATCATTAAAAAATTGTTTGAAAATATACACTTCTTGTTGTAGACCCCCACTGTACACACAACTATAAACATTGTTCCCTATGTAAACAAAAAAGGAAACATATAATAAGGAGATCTGAAAAGTCTGGACATTTCCTTCCCAACAGATATTAAAGGCAACGTCTTTAATCTAAGACATTATACTGAAAGGACTATCATATTTTAAAGACAAGATCACTGTCTCCACAGGATTTTGAAAAATTAAAAAAACTATATAGCTGTGTTAATCAAAGCGCTTATTTTTGTATAATACAATGATAATGACCTTGAATTTAAAAAAAAATTACAATAAGCTACAAGTATCAAAGAAGCGAAGTTATCTGGAGTAGTCTATATAGGAGCTCTTTGGACTTTCTTTTATTATGCTAAAATAGTGGTGCTTTTAGGATTTACATTATTGTACTCTCCAATACAAAGTATGGGGTGTGGTAAAGTATACAGTACACCATTTTCATACATGTACAACATTGGTGGATGAAGAATGTCTCTTAGCAGTAATACTGGATGTAGCCTCTGGTCTGACCAGCTGCATACTCTAGAACCTATTATAGAAGTAAAAATCTCTTGTGATACTGGAAAGTGATTAGAATGTGCAAACTGATACAGTGGCTTTCATCCGCCTCTCAAGGGCACCACCACAGGAAAGTCCAGTGAAGACGTTGGTAGGTTTACAAAGTTGGAATGCTGGCACTGTTGAATTGGGCAACAGTTCTTCAGACCTGTGGAAGAGAAAGAAATAAATACACTAACTGAAACTGTACAACAAGGAATTAAGGAAACAGTAGACAAAGGCTCTGATTCTAGTCATGAAATTAATGACGGATAAGAAATTTTTTTATCTTTATTCCAAAAAAGATGGCAGTATACATCACTGTCCCCCCGGAAGCCACACAAATGGAAATTCTAGGCCAAAAGCAGAAAAATGCTCTGTATAACTTTCTGCATATTACTTTCCAAAGATTAAAAAGCAAAACAAATTTAAGGCTGGAGAGACACCTCAATGGTAAAGAGCACTGGCTGCTCTTCCAGAGGAGCCTGCACCCACATGGCTGCTCACAAATGCCTGTAACTCCAATTCCAGGGTATCCGACACCCTCTTCTGGTCTCCTTGGACACCAGGCATGCATACAGTACTCATATATACAGCAGGCAAAACACTTGTACACAAAACCCAGAATCTTACAAAATAAGAACAGGTAGCCAGGCAGTGGTGGCCTTTAAACCCAGCACTTGGGAGGCAGAGGCAGGTTTACAGAGTGAGTTCCAGGACAGGCTCCAAAGCTACATAGAGAAACCCTGTCTCAAAAAACCCAAACCAAAACAAACAAAAAAGGAGCAGGCCAAAATCTGCTTACTTGTGTGACTATAAACACATGCCTACGCTGAAATATTTTTTTCCTTTTATTCACTTGAGATGCGCACTTGATATATAGCACAGGCTGCCCTTGAACTTGGCAACCTTTCCTGCCTCAGCAAATAAGACATAACTCAAAATGGAGCCAGCTGTGGTAGTGCATGCCTTTAATCCCAGGCAGGCCGATCTGTGGGAGTTTAAGGCCAGCCTGGTCTGCATAGCCAGTTCCAGAACGGCCAGAGCTATGTAATAAAGAAAGACAAAACAAAACAACAAAATAAAACAAAAAACCCCAAAACTTCTCAAGGTAAAGATATAATGGCACTGCGCTTTAATGCTCACCAAATAGGAGATAATTGCCATGGGCAAACGAGAGAGTAGACAGTGCTTGCCGTGCGACAGACAATGATCTTACTTTATAAGCACCGATCTTACTCAATGACTGTTTTTATAACTTATAAAGAATGTCATGTCCCCATAGTCTTTCTTTGGTTAGACTCCGAGGTTGTGGTTATTTTCTCTGCCGAGGACCCTTCCTCCAGCATTGCCCTTTCCTGTATTCCAATTCTGACAGACTTTCCCTAAACTCTGAGTTAACATACCAGCCTAGCGCCCCGGCTCATGTAACTCTAGAGAACCCAGAACAGCATGGCGGAAACCACGGAGTCAGAAGTGAGGCAATCTACTGAAATCCTGGTTCTGCCAGGGGCACGACCTGTAGAGCTTGCAATGGCTCATAATTCTGGAGTTCAGTACAGACAGAGTGACTCTTTAGCCCAGGCTCTGCATCTGTTTTGCCTCAAAGGCTTGTTCTGAAGTGTCTTCCCTGCTCCTAGGTGAGTGGAGGCATCACAAGCTTAAGTTGCCACACCACACACATTCTAAAACTGTCTTTCTCTTCTATTACATCTCAAATATCTGAGTTCTGATGATAGGTAAAGAAATACAATTTTAGGGGACTGGGCTCAGTGGTCAACAGCACTGGCTGCTCTTCTAGAGGACCCGGGCTCAATTCCCAGCAGCCACATGGTGGCTCACAACCATCTGTTATGAGATCTGGTGCTCTTTCTGGTGTGCAAGCAGAACACTGTATATATAATAAGTAAATAAATTAAAAAAAAAAAAAGGAACATAACATACCTGGCTCAGAGCTACAACACACCCAGGGCATTAAAGCAGCTGGCACGACGACTTTTTGCGGGCCTTGCCAGGCACTGGAGTTTTTCTGTTAATTTGCCGCACTAGGTCGTAAAAGATCTGCAAATACATTATTATTATTACTGTTGTTATTTTTAAGAGGGAAAAACAAGCTCAAAACCTAAAAATAAAAAAGTGAAGCAAAAACAAACAAAATCTCCTGGCAATCCCTACAGCCATAAGGAACCCCAGAAGCCAGTGTTCCTTTGCAGAGCTAGTAAAGCCTGTGCTTTTCAAGTACCAAGTTCTTTTTTTTTTTTTTTTGGGAAAAATTTAAAACTGATTTCCTTAAAGTAAGTTCTTAGTTGAAGGAGCTGCAGAATTCTACTCAATTCAGTTAGATCTCTCCTATCCTACAAAATAGAGAAGAGAGAGAGGAAAAAAAAGCCTCTACTGTCTCAGATCTTTCCGTATGCCTTTGCTCTAAACAGCTTCACTCCCTTCAAGAACCATGTGTGTCTTTCTGCCTTTTCCTTCCAATACTCAATGAATTTAATGTGTTCCCACACTGGCCTTCCACCCAACTTTCCCTTTAACAGTAATTGCATTGCATACATATCACAAAGAACTGAAACACTGCTACTTATTGACATGCACATGCTCATCAAGACTGATCTGCCTGTAAGAGCACATATTAACCTAGAGTTCTACTGCAGCACTTTCCCATTAACTGAACATTCTTTAAGATTCTGTTACACATGTGTCCTCATGAGTTTATTATTATGTGCAAGCAGAGGCCCACACATACACATGATAATATGTTGTCATGTGTGTGGGAACTGCACCTAGGCTTCTCTGTAACAGTAAGCTCTCTCAAATACTCAGGAAGGCCCCTTTTCAGTAATTTAAAATGTTACACTAAATATAAAAAGCTCCCTAAGTCCATGTGCACATACCTCATTAACGTTTATTTTTGATTTTGCAGAAGATTCTAAGAATGCACAGTTGTTCCATTGTCTTGCTAGGTTTTGACCTTGTTCCTTCCCTACAACTCTTTCGTCTTCCAAGTCACATTTATTGCCCACCAGAATCATCGGAACCTACAAAGACATTGGTGAGGGTAAAACAGATACAGCAATAAAGACCCACTCTAAACTGCTTACGAAACAGGGAGAATTATGCCACGATGGACTTAATCACAGCAATCACAAACACCCCTTTAAAGGGGAAGCACAAAGGGCGCTACCCTGAAAAGCCAGCGTATTTCAAACAAAATGTTTAACAGTGTGACTCAACCTCATGGTTTTTTTTTTGGTTTCTGACATACATTTAATGAATCACACAACACAAAAAGGAGAAATTAAGGAGGCCCCTATAGCAGCTTCTATAGCTCCTATAGTGACTTCAGCTTTTCACGGTTTGAGCTGGAACCTCTCACTTTCATATCTATGATGAAATAAATCAACTTAGTAGAAGTCAACATACTTATTAGTGGCATCACGCTGTTTGCATCTCTCTAATGTTTGTAGTTTTCAAAGAGTAGTATAGGGAAAATCATAAACTACTAAAGGCCACTTAAAAATCAGCTCTTAAAGGACTTTTTGGGAGGGGGAAAATTTCAAACAAGGAAAACAAGAATCTAGGTTCCTAAAAGAAACAATCTTTTTTAATAAATACTTTAATCTGATAGAAAAACAGAACTTCACAAGTTCTCAGCTACAGAAGTGTAGGAGATGATGGCATCTACCACAGAGGCATGCTTACATCGTCAGTGTCTTTAACCCGGAGAATCTGCTCTCTCAGGTCTTGTAAGTCATTAAACGTGGACTGCGCTGTGATGGAGTAAACCAAAGCGAAGCCCTGTCCATTCTTCATGTACAAATCTCTCATTGCTGTAAATTGTTCCTACAGAGGAAAGATTAAAAGACAAGGATGTGTTTTGATACCAAATTAGATAATTCTCAAACCTACACATAGCAGCCTATTGAATATTGGAGTATTATGTAACATTCCTTAAAATCACACATTATAGCAAAATACGGTCTGAGAATATCTGCATAACAAAGGTCTTTTAAAAAACGACACCACAGATTTATATATAATACATGCTCAACTGGAAGAAGACATCTTGTCTCTAAAAGAAACTTTGTTTTCTGAGACATGGTTTCTCTGTATAGCCGTGGCTGTCCCTGAACTCACAGATTCACCTGCCTCTACCTCCCAAGTGCTGGGATTAAAGGTGTGCACCACCACCGTCCAGAGTTAAAAGCAATTTCTGAACCTATCACATCGTGATCTCATCATTTCTCTAAACCTCTTCCCTAGGGTGTGGGTATCTGCGCGAAAGAAGCTGATGTGTGCCACACAGTCACACTCTTAGTCATACTCCTTCCCTTACTTTTGGTGTACCACATGGTCACACCCTTTCCCTTACTTTTGGACACCTACAAACTTGTTATAGTGTGGATATAGACTGAGTAGTCCCAAAGTCTTCATGTGCCAAAATTTTACCCTGATTCTGAGGCATCCAGAGGGTAGAAACTTGAGTTTATGAACTGAAGAGGTGAGGTCACTGGAAAGCAGTTAGGATTGGATATGGTGGCTTCTTACAGGTGAAGGGAAGGGGGAAACACAGACATGTATGTTTCTGTGTCTTGTCACTTAATGAGTATTGCCTCAGGCTCTGTCAGGAACAAGCCACCACCAGATTTTGCTCCTAGAACTTGCATCTTCAGAACAAACCATAACAAATCTCCATTCATAAAGTTAGCTGGCCATAGGCATTTCAGGACAGTAATAGAGTTGATGCAGTTATTTAAAAGTACTTTCAAGGACAACTACCAATCAAAACAGTTTATATGGCCAAAGAATAAATGTATATCTAAGCATTGTCAACATTATCTGAAATATTTAACATACTGTCTTATAGGGATCAACACAACCACAGGCCATGAGATTTTCCACTCTGGCATTTAAAAATTTCTCCAATAACTGATCCTTCCATCCATAAAGCGCACCGTTTAAAAACTGACGCACACTGCATATCCTTTGATAATTTAACTTACATACCGTTCCTGCAGTGTCCAGGATTTCAAGCATACACTGCTGTGCATCTACTTCAACTTGCTGAAGAAAAAGTTAAAATAGTTCTTTAGTTTTCATGCATGTAAAACAACCTTAAAATACCCACAACAGTTAAGATTAGAACAGATATAGATTATGGCAACTTTACAGGGTAATACTGAGCAATACTTAGAACTAGCTTAGTCACTGTGGCAGTTTTAATAAGAACGGCCCCGTGGTGATGGCATGTGAGCACTGGGTTCCCACTTTGCATTGCTGTTTGGGAGGTCTGGAGTGGTGGAAGGATAACACAGAGGACCGGCTTTGAAGTTTCAAAGCCACCGTTTGTTCCCAGTTTGCTCTCTGTCCCCGCTGCATGATGGACAAGCTCTACAAGCTGCCTTGCTCCTAGTGTTTATTGCAGCAACTGAACAGTAATGAAGTTCCAAAGCCCCCATTCTAGTCAGCTGCAAATTACATGTACTGAGACGTAACTAAGATTCAGCCACAGTGTGACACACTCAACACTTAATTTTAGAATAGAAATGCTTTCAAAACAGTTTAAGCAGAAAAGCAATGGTTCCAACAGTGTCAGCATTGGTTTTTCCTGTCAGCTTTCCTATAATGCTTTGGGTATGTCTTTATTTCCCTAGACACCTTTTTTTTTTTTTCCCTTTGAGACAGGGTTTCTCTGTGTAACAGCCCTGGCTGTCCTGGAACTTGCTAAGTAGACCAGGCTGGCTTCAAACTCACTGAGATCTGCCTGCCTCTGCTTCCTGAGTGCTGGGATTAAAGGTGTGTGTCACCACCACCCGATCTTCCTAGACACTTTTTGTCATCAACAGACGTAATTTCTGGCGAGAAGGAAGAAGTGTCTTAATTATAAAATAAAGCATCTATCCCTGTTATTCTTTCTACTATTTCCTAGGAATGAAATTTATTTAGAATTAGATCAGAAGGAAAAAGACCACTTCTGCCTCACAGCTGCGGTGCAGGAAGCTTTTCCAGTTTTGTGGTAGGTAAATGGAAAGAGGGAAACACAGTAATTTCAAAATCGGAGGTCCAGATGCTACAGAAAAGCAGATACAACTCTCACACTATTACATTAAAAATGTTTGTACACTGTTTTATCAACACGTGTTGTGCTCACAAACACCGGGACTCATCTCTGCTGTGGCTGTAGGTGGCAAGGGTAGGCACTCACTGTAGGCTATCTTTAGAGAGAACTGCAGGCCACTCTTTCCAGTGAGTGAGGCCTGGGAAAATGGGGCTGCCACTTGAAGTGACAGTCCAATTACAATTCTGGGGTCAGAATACCCTGAAAGTTCTACAAACGAGTGTGTAAACGCTCACAAGTTTCTGGGCAGCGGACAAGGAATGCCAAGGACGAGCATTTCTAATTAACAAGCACCTCGTCATCAGTGTATCTAAAACATTTGATAGCTCCAAACTAAAATTATTTACAATTGTATTAAAATCAAAAGGCTTTTAGAAAGCAACATACCTTTCTATAAGAATCTTCTATCGTAGGATCATACTTTTCAACAAAAATTCCTTGAACAAACTGTACAGTCTGGAAAAAAAATAACATAATATTACATTTCTAAAGAAAAAACAAAGAAACCCAAATATGTAAATTTTATTTATTTACTTGAGACAGGCTATGTATCTCTGGCTAGCCTGGAACTTAAGTTTGTAGACTAAGTTCACCTTGACCTGGTAGTGACCTCTGGCTTCACCCAAGTACTGGATTACAGGCCCAAACTACTAAGCCCAGCTTAAATATGTAGTACTAAACTATTAACTATTTGGATCTGCGGGTTCCATAACCTCAGATCTAAACAACTATGGACCGAAAGTACTTGGGGAAAAGGACAAATCAGACTGTGTGTACACTGAGCAGACACCACATTTTGTCACTGTATCCACCGGTAGTAAACAGTACAACAGCTATTCAAACAGCACGTATGTCTTGTTGGCATCGCAATTTTGTTTGTTTGTTTGTTTGTTTGTTTTGGGGACCGGATTCTCTGTGTAGCCTTGGCTATTCTGGTACTTGCTCTACAGACCAGGCTGGCCTCACAGAGATTTGTCTGCCGTCCCGAGTGCTGCTCCACCACCGCAAGGCTCTGGCACTGTAACTTTAACCCATAAACAAAATAAACGTCTCCCCATCACTGTAGATACAAAAGGCAAAGCAAATGCCACGTTACACTTCTCAGTTTGATATCAGTGTGGACAAGTTCTGCGTTAGGTGGCTATTTTAATGAGCAAGAAAGTCGGTTTCTCTCACTAGGGGTAAAGAGAAAGTCGTTCTGTGCTTGTGTGGACCTCGCTCTAGCCCTGAGCGGGAGTGCAGGCACACACTGCTCAGGTACACTCAAGGTGATCCTGTCTCTCCATTCCCCAGTCCTTGTATCAATCTGCTCGTCTTCCTTGCTAGTGAAAATATGCTCATTAAAATCACGCAAAACCAGATAGTCAAAGATTTGGAAAAGGACTAATTGCAAATGCCTATTTATAAATTTAAAAAAAAGTTGATTTTTATATGGCACTAAAAATGCAAATATACATCTGTACAAATAGGCTGTTACTCTGGAAAGCCTAAACTACGTTCTCATTAACTTAAACACTATTCATCCAGACACAACTAACAATTGTCTAAAACAAGAAAAATCTTGTATTGCTTGTAAAGTTATGGGCTAATTCAATCAGATAAACACAACTAACTACAAGCATATTTTAAAAGAGCTAGATGTGATAGTACACACCTATAATCCCAGAACAAGTGAGGACTGTCACATGTTCAGGGCCAGCCTAGTCTACCTGGCAAACACTGTCTTAGGAAACAGAAAGCATTAACAACAGAAGCTGAGCTGTAGTTCAGATGGTGGAAAGCATTGTCACCTGCATGGAGCTCTGAGTTCTAGCCCTATCATTACAAAAAATGGGATATGGCCTTGGAAAGCTATAACTTTGGCATTCCAGGAGGTGGAGGCAGGAAAATTAAAAATTCAAAGTCAAGATTTCTACTGGCTACACACTAACATGAGAACAAAACAAAAAACAAAACAAAAAACAAAACAAAACACACCTCAGTAGAAGTGAACACCTTAGGATAAAAAACTCCCATTGAGAAAGAATGACTTACCAGAGCTGACTTTCCAACACCTCCTGAGCCAAGAACGACAAGCTTATATTCACGCATGATGCAGATGTGTTACACTTAGTACCTTGGTAAAGAAGAAAAAGAAAAAAAATGTAAGTCTTGGTATTTACATGCTTCTTATAAGCCAGTCAGAACAGCAGATTTACATAAAATTATTACTAGGCTAGGTTACCATGGTATGAACTTCCTACAGAATTAAGAGCTAAGGGTAAGCGTGATGGATCAGTGTGGCACTTGCTGTGCATGCCTGGCAACCTGAGTTTGAGTCTCCAAATCCACGTGAAGGTGGAAGGTAACAGCCACCACTACAAAGTTGCCCTCTGACATTCATGTGTCACGTATGGTACATGTGCCCACACATGCATGTCACACACACACAATAGTAACAAAGTAAAATATAAAGATTTCAGACAGTACTTTCAGCTCTGTCTTAGCAAACAGGTTATTAATTTGTGACATCACGTTGTCTGGGAAATAAACATGCCCTTCTTGATCCTCACCAGCAGGTACTAGGCATGCAGCCCATCCACTAATAAGCCCCAGCATTCTAGGATTCTGCTTGTATATAGCTACATGCACACAAACAATAGAGTAAGTTCCTAAATCTCCCCTAACAACTATCAAGGAGTCTTGTTTGCTGGATAGTTTCTATTCCAATATATTCCTTTACATGTCCAGGAATGGGAACGAGGGAAGATCTGGCCTGAACTAGTTTTGGCACATGTGCAGGAAGGCAAACTGTGCTCAGTGAACTCTTAGAGAATTCCTAGAATACTATCTTATGCTTACCCGTAACTGGGCATTGCGTATTAAAATCAGATGCATTATGGGAATGGACATGGGCTGTGAGCAAAAACTTGCACTACTCACATAATCTAAGCCTGTCAAGCAGAACAGAGAAACTGTCCATGGTATTCCCTTTGCAATCCAATTCTTTCTCTTCCTCCAAGCCCCCATAAAGCATGGCTGGAGACAACTGCCTGGAGGAGCCTCTTAACCCAGAGTCTACTCATTTTTGGTAGCACATCTGACCGGTACTGCTGCTTTGCTTCTGAAACAACCTTGCTACTTTGTCATGTGTGCACTTCTTCAATTCATAGATTAAGACCCAAGAATCTGAATGCACCCACTAACACTAAGTAATTTTTATTAGAATATCCAAAGAAAAAGGAAGAAAAGGAGAGCTGAGAAACATCACCAAGGGCTTTCACATTCACAATAACACGATATATCTACCCCTCTTTCCTCAAGCCATATTAAGACAAGAGGAAGCAAACATCCCAAGCCACCTAGAAGTAGCTGAGTATAGGAATATAGTCAGTGAACAATACAGAGAAAACCCCTGTTCTCATCTGAGAAAATGTCCTAGAAGAATGGAGACTGGAAACACATCAGCCATGGATGACAGTGCACCCTGCAAGCTCAGGACTCAGAACAACTTCATCTGTGTACTGTCCTGGTCATTCCATGTCGCAGCAGAACAGCTAGGTAAATATTTACTGTCTTGTCAATCATGAAGGCAGGTGACTGGTAACTGTAACTAAGCCTGCGCAGGGGTGGGGGTGTCATGGCGGTGCACATCACAACAAATATCTGAATGTCAATTGATCAACAACTGTTCCACCTGAGGCACAGTGCTTCTTCAGCCCACAGTAGTTTACTCCTACCTTTGGAAGGTTGTCAATCTTTAAGTTTCATAATTCCCCTCAAATCATAAAATCAGCAGTTTGCTCTGCCCAGGGAAGGCAGTTTCTGTGCTAAGTAACTAATAATTTCATGTCTATGCTTCCTGTTTCAGATATCTCCTGCCTTCTCATGCTGAAGACTCTTTGGCATCATTTCAAAAAGTTCCTTAGGTCCATGACTCCCTGAGCTCATCTCGCCGATCGCTACCTTGGGACGTGTAACCAAGCAGGTCTTTGCAGATGGCAACTGTTTTTTTTTTTGCATAACACTTTGAACTGCGCCATTTGGTTAGCATTTTTATCATTAGCTTGATTTTTTTAGTTACTTACTTTAACTTCTGTGAAAAGTTTTGTCTCCCATTTGTCTCCCATGTTTTGTTTTGGTCTGGACTGTCTGACTTTCACCCACTACTCTATATGAATGGATGGAGACAGAGGCCCAGGCTATAACCGTCAGTGCTGCAATAACCAGTCCAGGCAGAAGGGGGGGGGGAGGATATATGCTCGAACTCCACTGGCTTACCTACAAGACTCTGATGATGACAACTGTGTTATCAGTTTGCAATCATTTTGTCTTCTAACACCTGCTTGTCAAGGAGCCTCACAATCTTAGCAAACACTTTTTCCCTTTTGGTTATTAGCAGTAAGGTCTCATTCCAGTCTAGGATGACCCTGAACTCAAGGGTGAGTCTTTGTTTCCTCAATGCTGGGTGGATTAGAGGTGTGCGCCACCATGCCTAGCTCAAGGAAAGCATTTATTTATTTTTTAAAACATTCAAGACATTTTAATTTATGGGACTATATTATATCCAGCTAAACATGTAGATCTTAGGTATTACATGCATTTTGCTATATGCCAACATTCATGTAATCCATACCCCCATTAAGACTTAAAGCATTTAATTATTACAAGACACTTTTTCTTGATTGTAGTAAATTTTCATGTCATGAGCACACTGCCAAAGCTACATTTCCTTCTGCCTCAGAAATGGGCTGCAGACTTTAGGAATCTGTCGAGACATGTTCTAGAACACCATAGTTCTACCAACCTAGCTAGCCCCTTATATAACAAAGCTGTTAAAAGCACCAAGATAGGTGATCGATATCATGAGATGTAAATAACCCAACATATTCTCCAAACGGAAACCTATTAAGAAATCTCCCTTAGGGATATACTAGTCACAATTTAAAAATAGCAACTAACTAGCTAGCTAGCTAGCGAACTAACGAATTAACTAACTAACTAACGCCCTTGCTATATAGGCCAGGTTAGCTCTGAACTCACAATCCTATTTAGTCATGCTTGTTGGTATAATAAGGCAGATTTAACCAATTCTTATATCTATCAATAATTTGTTCTTTCTCTTTTTATTTAAAAAGTCTATGGGCTGGGTGTTATTCAAACACTCAGAAAACAGGCAGGCAGATCTCTGTTCAAGGACAATTTGGTCTACACAGAGAGTTCCAAGACAGCACAACTGGCACAAGCACAATTAAAATAAACAGAGGCTAGAAAAATGGCTCAGTAGTTAAGAACATGTACTGTTCTTAAAGGGGATCCGAGTACAGTTCCCAGCACCCTTAGCAATTCCAGTTCCAGGGGATCTGACACCCTCTTTCAGTCTTTCAAGGACACACACACACTTAGACATACAAATACAAGTGGGCTTTGGCTACATAACGAAAGCCTATCTGAAAGCACTCCCCAATATGTTCTTGTGTATTTCTCAAATATTATAGAGATTTTGGGCGCTCAACCAAAGAAAGATACAAAGGTCTATCAACATGTTCTTCTTCCTCTTGGCTTGGTAGCCCACTGATCTCCAAGATGCTTCATACAGAGAAAGCCCTTCTTCTCATTTCAGATCAGGGCATGGGCATTGAGGCTTTCTCAGGAAATACATTTATCTTCAACTTTCACCCCAAATGAAGACACTGGCTGTGTAAGAGGTTACATATATCTAAATGGAATGTACAACACCAGGAAAGTGACTTTCAGTGATTCGGGCTCATAATCCTGGCACTCTGCCAGTGAAAGAGGAGGACCAAAAGTTTAAGTTCACCTATATAGTTAGTTCAAGGACAACCTTGGTTATGTGAGACTTTGACTCAAATAAATAAATAAATCCCCAGATTGTATTGTTTAAAAAATGTGAAACTGTTTTTAAGAACGCTTTCACTAGGGGCTGGAGAGATGTGGTTAAAAGTGTACACTGTTCTTGAAGAGGACCACTTCCGTTCTTAGCACCCACACTGGGCAGCTCACAACCATCTATAGCTCCAGTTCCAAAGGACTGGATTCCCTGAGGACTCCCTGGCAACCTATACAAACACATTCTTTCTTTTTTAAAATTTTTTAAATGCTTATTGTTTTTCCTGCATATGTCCATGTGGGTGCTGAGACTTGAAGCCGGATCCTCTGGAAGAGCAGCCAGTGCTCTTAACCGCTTGAGCCATCTCTTCAGCTCACGCTACATACACACTCAAAAAAAAAAAAAAGAATGCTTTAATTCTGTTTAAGATAGAATGTAGACAAAAGGAATCAGAAAATTATCTTGGAAAGTAAATAAATAGTTTCATCTTTAAAAAAAAAAAGGCAGCTGGACGGTGGTGGCGCATGCCTTTAATCCCAGCACTCGGGAGGCAGAGGCAGGCGAATCTCTGTGAGTTTGAGGCCAGCCTGGTCTACAAGAGCTAGTTCTAGGACAGGCTCCAAAGCTATAAAGAAACCCTGTCTTGAAAAACAACAAAACAAAACAAAACAAAAAACAAAAGAAAAAATAAAGTGAATTAAAAACAAACAAACAAAAAAAGGCTGATCCATGTTTAACTACCATAAACAACACTGTATTTCAAACAACTCCAGTGATATTTTTTGGTACTTCCTTAACAAGGTGAGGCCAGTGAATGAGTCACATGGCTGCTTTTCTTTATATACATTAGACATTCTAATTTCTAGCTCAGAATGGCAGAAAATGAAATGCAGAAATCTGGGGACAAAGAACTGGCTATCTATGTAATTTACCAGAGGGAAGTCACACATGCCGGTACCTTAACTTGTGAAATACAGACTATAACCAATTTCACAGGGTTGATGGACAGATTTTAAACAAGAACCTCATTCCTGATAAAAAGCCTTGACCAAAAGTCATTACCAACACTAACCAGAGGAAACAAAGATCTGGATCACTTTGGTGTTTAAAGGCTGGGGGCACAGTTCAGTAGTACACTGTGTGCTGCAGGACGCTGTGCATCCTTCTATTCTCCACGCCGAGACAGGAGCACAGTGAGTCTGCAGCTTGTCTGGGTCACACAGCTAGAGCCTGTTTCAAAACACCAAACTCAGCAGGACAGCCTGAACTACACAAGAGCATTTCAGGTCAGTCACTCAGTGAGCATGTCTCAAAACAACATAAAACAAAAGAACTAACCAACCAAGAAACTCAACCCAACCTAACCAAAACAATTCCAACAAAGAGACTGTATTGAGGTTTTGAGAAGTTAACCAATTATTTCCCTTTACAGTAGATACACTCCCATTTTGTTCTCATCCAGTATTAAGAGATACCGTGAATCCCAACTGCAGAAACATCACACAGATCTTGGTGTTAAAGACAAAGGTTTTCCATTTGACTTCCAGGAATTAGTCTAGTTGGAAAAGAAACACCCTAAACAGGAACAGTGTTGAAACCAACAGCTTTCATGTTCTCACGTTCTCATGTTCTCAGGTATGTGCAGTACACCCTTACATTCAAATTCACTCTTTAAATTTTAATAATAAATACACCAAGTGGATCAGGAAAAGAATTGAGTCTGAAAACTGAAAAGTAACCATTTAAAAAAATATTTACTATTGTTGTTTATTTATGTAAACGTGTGTGTCTCTATGAGGCCAGAGGAAGCCAGATGCCCTAGAACTGGAGTTAAAGGCAGTTATGAGCTTCCTGGCGTGGGTGCTGAGAACTGAAATCAGGTCCTCTGCAAGAACAGTATGTGTTCCTAACTACTGAGCCATTTCTCCAGCACTGAAAAGCAACATTTTAAAGGTCTGATATTTTCCCAGTAAAAACACTATGTCAAAGAGGCTACAACTAGCTTAGACACACCTTTTCTCCCTGAGAATGCTGGTAACAGCAGTTTTTTTTTATCCTCAATCTGTTTAGTTTTAACTTTCTTCCCTCAATTGAAATTCTGTGATCTTAAATTAGAAGGGCTATGTAAAGCCCTTAACCACTAGTTCCTGAAGCCAAGTGACGCGGCTTCTCCACTGAACAAGGTCTGGACGTGAAGAGCCTGACTTCTTTCCGCCTCCAGTTCCCAAAGTAGCGTCCTCAGTTACAGTGATCACCAAGCTCTCTGCTCACTTCCAAAGACTTTACCTCAACAGTACAACACAGTCTTATTCCTAACCCGCTGGGCATAGTAAGAATTCAGACCTGAGCAGATTTTAAAATTATTTTCAAGGAAAAGAAAGAGGCCCAAATTCTCGTCAAAAAGAAAACTTCTAGCCATGAAATCTCAGCCCTGGGAGGCTGAAGCAAGGAGGACAGGTGTGAGCTTGCGGCTCCTTTGGGCTGCAGAGTGAGGCTGTCTCACAACACAAAACACAACAAACAAATGCTTACAGCATTCTATCTAATCTGACCATTTTAATACTTCAAATAAGGGAGAAAGTCTCCCTTGCCTTTTTTATGGGTATTAATAGTTCCAGCAAATAAAGCTTATCCCAATCGATCCTGCCAAATCTTCCATTGACATATATTCAGTAACAAAATCAACACGTTTTCCAGTTTTATTACAGTAGCTATCTTTTAGCTCAGTATGTGATCATAAGGAATACACTCACCAGAGCACAGCAATTATCAGCAACCTGACAAATACAAAAGGTCAATCTCTTACAGGACTTCTCAGGTGAGTGCTAGGTAAGCCAAGCAGTGACTAAAACCAAACCAACTGAGCAAAAGCAAAAATCTTTTTTTTTTTTTTTTGGTTAGACTCAGCTGTAAATTCTACAGGCAAGCATACTCACTCAAAACATGCTATTTGCGGAGTTTAATTTTGATAACTGGAATATACTTAATTGTATGATATACTGGAACAATGCAGCAACAGTTAAGACCCGACTGTCCGGATTGGGCATGACCTTTGCCACGCTACTTGACCTTTCTCTGTGTATCATTTTCTTATTAGAAAATGGGACTAACAGAATCTCCTCTCTAGAGTTTTAAGATTCAGATGAAATAACTTGCACTGCACAAAATGTTAAGCGAGTGAACAAGGCAGCAAGTAAGTAGTTGGTAAATATTAATTTGCCAGTTTTAGAAATTCTATCTATAGCTGGGCAGTGGTGGCGCACGCCTTTAATTTAATCCCAGCTCTTGGGAAGCAGAGGGAGGCGGATCTCTTTGAGTTCGAGGCCAGCCTGGTCTAGAGAGTGAGTTCCAGGACTGGCTCCAAAACTACTGAGAAACTCTGTCTCGAAAAACGAAAAAGAAAAAAAAAAAAGACTATCTATAGATGGCTGTTTATAGTGCTTGAAACTTGAAACACCTAAGGAACTCTAAAGGCAGAGCTGGGGAGATGGCGTGTGGGTAATTAGGTATGACACATGAGGTTAATTTCCAGAACCCAGGCAAAGGCTGGGAGCTGTAGCTACTACCATCTGTAACCTCAAGACGGAGGAAGCAAAGGACTGCAGGCCAGCTAGTCTGGCACGGGCAGTGGTAATCGACAATGAAATCTTGCCTCAAACAAGATGGAAGGCGAGACTGACACCCAACGCTGCTCTGTGATTTCCCTGTGTCAAGGTGTGCCACACCCATGCCTGAGCTCACACACATGAATACCCACAACATACATGAATTTTTAAAATGCATTATTTTGGCTACAACTGATGTGGTGGCATGCCAGTAATTTCACTAAATAGGAGGCATAGACAGGAAGATTTTGGGTTTAAGGCCAGTATGGATTAGATTATATCTCAAGAAACAAACAAAACAAAAAGCATACAATTCTAAAGAACTAGTCTACAAGGAGGTAATTCTCACTGCTTTTTCCTTCTTTTCCCATTTCTGATTCATTTTGCCTCAGTGTCTTCTATGTTCTCCACCGCACAATCTTGCAAACACTTCTCATTTTCCACAGACAAAGAATGACAGAGGAAAGAAATAAATATACAAGTCTGTTATATACTTGAATTTCTGTACAAAGAGGAGGATAAAATGTTTTTGTGTGAGACAAGTTGACTTGAAACACTCCATCTTCCTGCTTTAGCCTCTGGAGTACTAGGATGACAAGCAGGCACCACCACGCATATTTTTATTTTTGCCCCTTCCTTTCTTTTCTTTCTTTTTTTGTTTTTCAAGACAGGGTTTCTCTGTAGCTTTGGGGCCTGTCCTGGAACTAGCTCTTGTAGACCAGGCTGGCCTAGAACTCAGAGATTCGCCTGCCTCTGCCTCCCGAGTGCTGGGATTAAAGGCATCAACACCTCCTGGCTTGTTTTTGTTTTTTTGAGACAGGGTTTCGCTATGTAGCCCTGCCTGTCCCGGAACTTCCTCTGTAGACCAGGCTGGCCTCAGAACTCAAGAGACTGTCTCTGCCTCTCGAGTGCTGAGATTAAAGATGTTCAACACCATTACCCAGACCTTTTCTCCTCCCTTACAGAGCCTCATGCCTACCCTAGCCTTAAAGTTCTGATCCTCATTATTGCCTTAACCACTCCAGCGCTCTAAGACTACAGGTATAAGTCAGGACACTTGGATCAGTATATTTAAGTGCCGATTCTGCTTCTGACAAGGCTACCAGGTGTGAGCACATGTTGAAGAGCAGTTATGTCCTTCTCAGTCCTTTTCTTTTTCTTCAGGATTTATCATTTTATGTGTATGAATGTTTGCTTGCCTGAGTATATGCACATCACATGGGTTCCTGGTGCCCTGGAACAAGAGTTACATACAGACAGTTGCGAGCTTTCACGTGGATGCTAGGAACTAGACCCAAGTCCTCTCCAAGAACCACAAGTACTTTTAACCACTGAGCTCTCTCTAGTCCCAACTTTGTCTTATCTGCTGATATAATCTGCAAAGGTTTTGTCTGCTAGTTTTTTTCTAAGTCATATATCTGCTAGTGAGGAGTGAAATTAACTTTGTCACTTTATGACTGATACAAAAGAAACACATACAAGGCAAGTCAGGCAAGGGAATGAGTAGGTACAGATTCTCTTATGCACTTACAGTTTCTGTATGCCTATGGCCAATGAATAAGCCACCATGGAGAGAAAGAAGGGGAACTTTCTGGTTGCTTCATACTTGACTGAAGTATCACCTGACAGCTCCCAACTAAGAATTCTGAGGAACAACACTTCCTAGAAAAGCCACCAGAATATATCTAACATGTAAATAGATCATTAAATGGGTGCCCCCTACAGTCAACTACTACTTACTGGGTGTTATACTTCCGTGGAAAGTGTGCTAACAATGACATGTGAAAAAGATGGCTATAGCATAAAAGGAAGTCGATCTTGATAGGCATTTGCTTCATCTTATATTTCTTAATTATAAAGGGGAACAACATACTTGTCCCCAAGAAGCCTTGCAGGAAAAGACAAGAAACACAGAAAATGGTTTGGGGATGTGGTTCACTGTTTTATTATAGTCTAGTGTTAGGGCTCTGAGTTCAAGCCATAGTGCCACCAATGAGGGAGGGGCATATGTTATGAGACACACAAAATCTGATGAGAGTTCAAATGAAAATCAGGAATTGCTTTAAAGAGAAGGTAGCACCAAGAAAAACTAGAGTGTTTCAATTGGAAACAAATCTACCAGTGCCTAGAAGAAAACAAAGGTAGCAAAGGAAGTCCGACATGGAATTAGAACTCTTCAGAGCGCACAGGATGCACAGGAAGAGGAAAGAAACAGCAAAGTATTTACAGGGAGACAGGAAAACTCCCCATGTGAAAAGTGCTCAGGGGCTCTGACTCAGGAGCAACACTAGACATTCTGAGGATAGAGGCCATATTGAGAAAACGGAAGACAATTAAAAACCAAGCTGTCAGTAACAGGAGGCCACGGACACCACACCTAGAGCATTATGTGTTTCTAGTAAGGTTAGTATGTGGGCTGCTTTTAATGTGAGCCTTGGCTGGAAACAAAACCCATTTTATGATGAAAACCAAAATAATGTACCATAAACAATATACCATATAAAAGGAGCCATAAGAAACTGACCTAAGGACAGCTAAGAAAACTGGTGTTTCAACTTTATTCAACAGTATTATTTGGCTTGAGTGCTTATTGTGTACAATGAGCATAACAACACACACACATGTAGGCTATTTTCCTGACACACAGAAGCTGACGGCTAAAGCACACTGAGCTGCGGTGAGTTACACCACAGACCACAGGACCTACTGTACTCGCCTAAGGTCTCACATGCAGTGGCAGGCTTCTCCACCTTATCTAAAGAACTACCTTGGAGGCTAGCCATGGTGGTGCATGATTTTTAATCTAAGCATTCAAAAAGCAGAGGCAGGAGGATCTTTTTCAGTTCCAGGCAGTTAGGACTACATAGTAAGACCCTGTTGCCCAAACAAAACAATGAACTGAATATTGGATAAAATTTCCTTTAGGCTGTGTGTGAGGTGCGTAAACTGTCTTGAATCTGTCCAAATGCACTCAAACAAAGTTAAGACTTAAGTAAATATCCTGTGGCCTAGGATCATGTGTCACATTCATTACTGTATAACCAAAACTTACAGCACACCTGGAACAGAAAAGACACTTCAGGATGGATCCTAGGTAAGCACTCTGCCACTGAACTGCATCTCCAGTAGCTGCTGCTGTGTTTAAAAACAACTTAGCTGGAACACAGTCATGCTCACCAGCGTATCATCTATGATTATCACCAGGCAAAAATGGCAGAACTGAACGGCCTTGATGAGGACAGTATGCCAACAAAGCCTACATCATTATCCTGCCCATTACTGAGGTTTCCCAGACTTAGGCCCTACAGCAGTGGCTCTCAAGCTTCCTAATACTGAGACTCTTTAATATAGTTCCTCATGTTGTAGTGACCCCAACTATAAAGTTATTTTTGTTGCTACTTCATAATTATATTTTTGCTACTGATATGAACTGTAAATATCTGAAATATGTGACACCCCCCCCCAAGGGCTCGCGACCACAGGTTGAGAATCCTTACAGGGTGGGAGACCCTGAATATCCCTGTAGTGGTGGCAAACTGGTGTTAAGCTCAAACGTCTATGTACTGAGTGTATTAATGAGAACAAGTGTGAGAGTAATTCACACTTGAAGGGCCCAAGGGAAGAGTATGGTCTTACTTGGAAGGTCTACTGCGGTTTAGGCAAAGGAACAGCAGGAAGGAAACTTCTGCAAACTAAGATGGAAACTTGTCCAACAGACAGCATCAACTATCATTTTGCTTTGCAAAGAGATAGTCCTAATTCCTCATATTTCCAACCATCAGTTCTTCCGTAACTTAAGTAACCATTTATATTTAAGCTTACATTAAGTCTTGGGGGGGGGGGGAGCCCATTATAGTCCTTGAGGTACCTAATTTAATACTACTGTCAAAGGTGCAGAATTTAAAGTAACTACTCATCCACTATAAAAACATCCTCAGGACATTGGCGAACAGATGTGCACTCACATATTTGAAGCAACTACTACATCCAGTTTGGAGATCCTGGGGGAACATCAGGCTATCAGTACTAATATATTTATGAATTAAGAGTAGGAAGTAGGGATTTTTGAACAAATCACTCACAGTTTTTGAGAATAGAAAACACCACACGAAATTTGCTAATATAAATACCTAGTTTTTACTTCGCACAAGGATAGATAAACTTTTAAGAACACCATTTACAGTCTGTTTCAGCATAAGACTGAACTGAGAAATACAACCAGCATCTTCCACGAGACTAGGAACAGATGGCTACAAAGAATTATTTCATTTCCCATGGCCACCTAACTAGGAGCAAATGGCATGCTTCATATGACGACT
Organism: Myodes glareolus; assembly: GCF_982192425.1. NCBI lineage: Eukaryota > Metazoa > Chordata > Mammalia > Rodentia > Cricetidae > Myodes > Myodes glareolus. The sequence goes on from NC_142051.1 coordinate 1,908,283, forward strand.
GCCCCCAAAGCACCAAGAAGCCAAGAGAATGCCTCGATTTTAGGTTGTGGAGTCATGCCTGCACAATTATACACCACACAAGAAACTTTAAGACCAAGATATTCCTAATGGGAATTCCCTGGTTAAATCTGCCAAAAGTGCAGAAGAGGAAACTAAGAAACAAAAAGCAGAGGAATCAAAAGCACTCTCCACGATTTTCTACTAGTTTCACTGTCATCTAATCGGCAGCTTATGGTGTTCATTTACTGTCCACACTGGCTTGATAAATGTAACACTTCCATATGTCTCAGCTAAGGCCACTTAGAGAAACAAAGGGCATCATATGTCACTGTGGACATAAAGAATGTTTCTCTTCCACTGCCACACAATACCTGCATGCTTACTCACATAATTACTGGTTAGCAAAATGCAGCTTGGGGGATGGAGCTCAGTGCAGAAGAGCCACTTGTCAGCTTGCAGAAGACCAGGCTTAGCTCCCAGCACCGACATGGTAGCTCATAACCATCTGTAACTCTCTTTCTAGAGGATCTGCTTTCCTCTTCTGGCTTCTGAGGGCACCAGGCACATTACACTGTGCACATACATACAGGCCAGCAAACACTCAGACATAAAATAAAAAGAGATGACTCTTTTAAAAGGTATCTTTAAAGTGTCCATTTCCTGCTAAATTTGAGACAAAATTACTATTCTCCCCAGTCACATGGAATATCAGTATATTTTTAATATTAGCGTATTTACCAAGTAAGAAGTCTAGATGTTAATTAGTCTATTAAAGTCAGCAGAACACACTGAGCAAACAGGAAAAGTGGGCAGACACTTGCTGTTAGCAATGCTGAGTTTCAGAGTATCCACTTCAGCTATTGACTTCTTCCTGTCACTATACCAGGTGGTTCCATCAGGGATTTAAAAAAATAAAATCTTTTTTAGATTTACTTATTTATGGTCACAAGTGTTTGCCTTCATAATGCCTTCACCACCTGCATGTCTGGTGCCCAAAGGGGTCAGAAAAGGATATCGGATGCCCTGGAATTAGTTACCAATGGTTGCAAACTATCATGTGGTACTGGGAATTGAATATGGGTCCTTTAATAAGAGCAACAAGCACTTTTAACTGCCAAGCCATTTCTCCAGCCCCACATCGGGGATCTAAGAAAAATTCTTCTACTACACTTACATTTTGTGTGTGTGTGTGCGCACGCACTGCACCTCAAGAGCACACACAACAAGAGTTACATGTGGAGGTCAGAGAACAACTTTAGGGAGAAGTCGGTTCTCACCTTCCTCCATATGGGTCCTCCCTGAGGCAGGAGCACCCTGTGGTTTTCTCTCTGGAGAGGGACGGAGGAAGACACCCATCACTGACTTCTAGTCAGCCAGAGTTTCCAACAGACTGTTTCAGTTGCCTGGAAGTAACAGTTCCATATTCTGATGTCTTTCTCAGAGAAGACATTACTAACAAAAACTTTCTAAGCCATCTTAAAAAATTCTGAATCTGTAAATAATCTAATGAATACTGAGTCTTATATCTGATCCAGTGGAAAACCTGGTTTGTTATAAATTCCTTACACTTACCTGAACGCTGGAGCGAGTCTATTTCTGTGTTTTATTGAACCCGTTTAGTGTGACTGCTCATGCCTCATACGGACAGTGCTTTATCATCCTCACCGCACTAGAAAACAAACACCCACGTCTGAGTGTGAAGAGACCTACCAACAGGGCTATAGGGGAAGGTTAGTATCGTCTTACAATCCATTTCAGAGTCTATTAGAGCAGGGCAGCATCTAACCAGTTCATTTGCTTTGGACTACTACTGTGTCTGGGTATGGAGCCAGAGGACAACTTTCAGGAGTCAGGCTGTCTTGTTGGATCCTACTGTCCATTTCACAAACACCCACCAGAAAAAGCCTGTTGGAGGAACTCTGTATTGTTGCTCACTGTGGCTCACTACTAATCTAAAACCTACCCACCTGATAATACTATGCGTAATTCCTCTTCATCTCTACCATCTTCTCTAGCTATAACAGCTAAGACCTGCCAATTCTGGCTCCAACAACACTTGTATTACTAACTGGGTATTTGTTAACATTTTCGTGATTAATATTCTACCTTTGCTAAAACCTTCTCTGTAAAATTATTTACTTCAATACTAACACGCAAAAACTGTGGATAATCAGCTCTCAATAACACGCAGTCAGATACGTGGAAATAAGGCGTCCAAGCTGGGCGTGGCAATATGCACTTTTAACCCCAGAACTGAGGAAGCTGAAGAGGAGCTCTGTGAGTTCAAGGTCAGCCTGGTTCACGTAGTGAGGTCCACCCAAGGATACATAATGAGAGACTGTCTTAGAAACAACATCAAACATAGTTGAACAATCAGATAAAACGGAGTGCAAGAAGTACCTTATGATGGTCCTCAAAAAAGACAAATCATTAAATTCTTTATATACACCTTTCTCCCCAATTAAAAGCTTTTAAAATGGAGGGCTAGAGAGATGGCTCAGCAGTTAAAAGCCAGGCATTATTACTCTAGCAGAGGACCCAAGTTCTAGCATCTACATTGGGTGGCTCACAACTGTCTGTAATTCCACTCAAAGGACTCTGCTTCCCCCCTCCCCCACCCGTCTTCTGACATCTCCGGTACCTGCACACACATGGTTCACACATATACACACAGGCACATACATATAAATAAATATTAAAACAAAAGATTAGATCTGGTCAACATTAAAACCCTTTGAGAGCCCAGAAAAGGCCTAAGTGAAAAATAAGCTCCCAGAGAAGGGTCAACAACATTTATAGTTCCAAGAGACCTGAAACCTCATACAAATCAACATCAATACCACTAAACCACAGCAGCCAAGTCCATAGGAATGCACATGGCAGGTAAACTGAAGAGTTGAAGGGCAGCCTGGCCTATAGAATAAGGTCCTATCTCAAACCAAACATAAAATCGACCACAACCCAAAACTATAACAATAAAAACAAATGACAGAACCAAAGGTTGACAAGTATCTAAGACACATAACACTTCTGTGACGGCAGCACTGGGGGCAATGATGACGAATGGGCTCAGGCAGGAGGATGACAAGTTGGAGATCAGCCTGGGCTTTGGCTACACAGTGAGACATAGTCTTAATAAACAAAAACAGAAGTATGTAATTTCTCTGATTTATCCTTATACTCCAAGGAATCAGCTAAAACATAAAGGACAATGTGGACACCTGGGTGTTTATGTCCAGGAGGTTCTGCTGGGGAGCAAACGCACTGCCAACTCTACTGTGCAGCGATAAACTCAACACCATCTTCTTAGGCGGCAGAGTTCCTATCTGCACAGGACCCTCGGTGGGAAGTCAAGCAGCGCAGGCTTCACAAGCAACTCTACACCTCTACTGAGGCAGAGCAGCCCCGCCCGCTCACACCACAAGCCTTCTGTACCCTGCTCTCCTAGCACTCCATCCCCCCTCTCCTGCCCTTCCCGGCTAATATCAACACCATCATTTTCTTCTCAATGACACACATCCGTAACCTCAGCACTCAGGAGGCTGAGGCAGGACAGCCATAAATTCAAGGTCAGTAAAGTCTCTTATCATCCCAAAACAAAACGACCAAAACAGTAATATTTCACACCCCAGAGAAATAGTATAAATTCTTTTTCTGTCATTATAAGCTGGCAAAAGGCCTTCCGTGATGGTACACAGCTGTAATTCCATCAGGAATCTGAGGCAGGGGATTTTCAGTTTAAGGCCAGTCTGCCTCAAACCTCAAAAACAAAGTAAACAGCACACACACACACACACACACACCCAAAACAAAAAAGCCACTTAAAACCTTTGATCCAAGTGAGGGAGCTCATGGGGAGAAAACCAAAAATACATAAAAGCTAGCTAAAAATGGAGGAAATTTTACTCAGTTTTTAGTTAATAACTATAAGTGCATGAACAGTATTTAGTGGCAACCTGAGATGAATTTGGACGTCCTGGCTATAAAATATGATCTCAGTATGTTCCCTAGTTCAGAACCGTTAGAACAGCTGAGCAGTTAATTACTTAATTCGAGAAGCACCAAAGCTCCTCGAACTTTCCTCCCCCGCTGGAGGCAGAAGTCCTTTAGCACTTTACCCCTGAAGTGGGCACCACACACCCATTCCTTCTCTAAGCCAACCCCACCCTTTTAAAGAGTGCTGTTCAATAGCTTGGTTTCTCTTCAGATCATGTAAACCTGCCTTCTACTAAAGGTTTCGGGGAAAGGAACAAGGCAGGGTTTTTAACCAATTTATTTTTTAGTTATGTGTCTGTGGTGAGGAAGTATTGCACATGAGTGCTGTGTCTGAGGACCAGGCCAAATCATCAGGTCTCTGAAGCTGGAGTCACAGGCAGCTGCTAGGTCCCTCTACAAGAACAATATCCAGACATATCAGCTGAGCACCTTTTACTAAATTCTAATTTGTGTGTATTTATGCGCATGTGCACATGTGAAGGTCTAAGGACAACTTATAGGAATCAGTGCTCTCCTCCCACCACATGGGCTCTAAGTCTCTTAGTCATCAGGCTTGGTAGACGGTGCTTTAACCATCTTGCTGCCCTATTAATCAGTTTTTTTTTTTTTGAGGCCTTGCATTGGCAAGGTTATTCATGTGGAAAAAAATAAGATACCACTTTCTGTGAAAGCATTGTAGAATAGCCCAGTCTGTTCCTTTGTAGTTTAAATAGACTGCAAGAGGTCAGGATCTTCTATGTGTAACCTTCCCAGGCTAGCCCACCTTACTAGTCAGTAGTCAACTGGCTACAAATCAAGGACATCCTCTGTCCTTCCACTCTAAGATGAGAGTTGAAGATTCTGGATATCTGGATCCTTCTATCTTAGACCTTTGGTTAAGAAGACTGGCTCACGGAGCACTCACCCACCTTTCTACCTACTTTCACGATCTGAAACTAGCTAATAGAGCTTGATCTAGGCTACTCTAAAAATCTAAAATTTTTCACTGTTTAACAAGATTGCTACAATTGTTCTTAAGTGAACAGGAAAAAGAACCAGCATTTTTCCAAAAGGTAATTTGGACATACCAAATAATTATCTAAATTTATGTGATCAAAGATAATGGACTACCTAGAGAAGCCTGCAAAGAAACTACATCTAACCCAATTCTGTATCAGCAAGGATTCAGACACAAGGCCACAGCACTCAAGACTTCTCATGGTATCTAGCGCTGGTCACTTGCACTGCTGTCCTTCCAGAGGACTGGGCTTCAATTCCCAGCACCCAGACTGGTTTGTGACTTCAGTCTCAGGTGCCCTCTTCTGGCCACCATGGGCACTGTACACATGTGGTACACAGACATCAGACACACAAAACAATTAAAATCTTTTAAAAAAGCTTAATACTAATTCTGAATTTGAATATTTATCAAGCATTCCTTTTTTGTTCTTTTCTTCCTTTTTCTTTTCTTTTCTTTTTTTAGATGGGGTTTTTTTTTTCCTCTCTCTCTGCTTAACAGCCCTAGCTATATTGGAGCTCATATATATATAGACCAGGCTGGCCTGGAACTCAAGAGATCCACCTGCCTGCTGGTATTAAAGGCATGTGCCATCAATGCCCAGAATACAGGCATTCTTTTTTTTTTAATTCAAAGTTTCATATTTAATTTTCCACAATATAAGATGTAGGTCAAGACTTTGGGCTTTAAGATAAGTTGTACCTAACTCTCAGCTGGACTGTCTCCTGTGATGAGGAATCTTTTTTTCAAGCCAAACTTTTTCCTTTAAAAAGTGAGTGGTTGCTGAGCGTTGGTGGTGCATGCCTTTAATCCCAGCACTCAGGAGGCAGAGGCAGGAGGATCTCTGTGAGTTTGAGGCCGACCTAGTCTACAAGAGTTAGTTCCAGGACAGGCTTCAAAGTTACAGAGAAACCCTGTCTCGGAAAAGAAAAAAAATGTGAGTGGTTCTGGGAACGGCAGAGATGGCTCAGCAGTAAAAGCACTTACTGCTCTTGCAGAGGACCCAGGTTCAATTCCCAAAACCCAGGTGGCAGCTCACAACCAACCTGCTACAGTTCCAGTTCCAGAAGACCCACCCGCTTCTGACTTCTGAGGGCAGCCTGCACACAAACATGCAGGTAAAACATAATAAAAGTTAATCTAAAAGCAAGTAACTGGTTTGGCTCGTTAGAGTTACTTTTCTTGGGGACAATCACAAGCTTCAGTAGGAAGCCATCATGTTTCAAACATTCTATTTGCCATATTAAAAAGACCTGTACAAGATGAATTAGGAAGGAAGACCTAATTCATCTTTAGAACATAAAGAACATTTAGGTGGAACTTTTTTCTTCCTTTTAAACAGTCAGGGCAGTGAAGGATACTTCCCTCCAGCAGTGCTTGCCACTGGTCTTGCATCATAGAAACAAATGTCAATACAGTAAAAAGGGCAAAGGATGTCTTTGCATTATTAATATAACTAACAGCTTTGTTCCTGCCGACTCCCCAAGCACATCTACAGATCTGGAGAGTCCCTTGGATCATACTTTGAGAGCCACTGAGCTAAACGATTCCTACTGAAAGTCCCTCAAGTCTGGGATGCACATGTCATCTCGGCCACCTCAAAGCTGAAGCAGGAGGACGGCAAGTTTGAGGACAGTAAGACCCTTTCTCAAAAGCAAAACAATGGCTCCACAACCCTTCACTCAGATCTCTTAGAAAATCTTAATACTAGAGAACAGATGCCCTGAAGAATTTGTATGACACAAGTGTGTCCTATGATTTATAAAACATTTACAAATGAGACTTTACTCAACCCTCAAGTCCGACATCTACGTCATCTTGCCAAGGGGAAGCAAGGGAGAAGAGAGCCTCAGAGAGGAACGGCGAGTTTCCCCAGAGCACAGGAGCAGTGCAGAGATTGTATACCATGTTGTTGTTCTTATCCTCTGTATTGCAAATACTGTAACAAAACCTGTAAAGCCAATCTTAGCACTACCAAATGTGCAGCATCTCCAATTTAGAGGCACTCTAAGAGTAGTCCACACAGACCTTGTCCTGACCCCTTTCTACCTGTACGGCAGAGATGCCAGAGCTGTATCACTGAGAAGTTAATTCATTACCTAAAAATCACAGATGTTGTATCAGTAACACAGTAGTGGTTTGTGTCTATATTGTTCCTTTTTTTTTACCAAGACCTGTAATTTTATTAGCTTAGAGAATCCCTGAATTTACTACAAAGTGATTCCAAAGGGCAGGGGATGTAGCTCTGTAGTAGTTTCTCCAACATGCAAAGCCCTAGGTTTGAGTCCTCCACATTCAAAAGTGATGATGATGACTATGAAAAATATATTCTTATGTGTGAGGATAAACTTCAGAAGACAGGCAATTAGAGCCCAATTGTAGCTACTACTTCCTATGTCTGCCCCAAGTCCACTTGAAACTGTAAGTGGACAGAACATGGCTTTCCTATTTTTTCCTATCGTACAAGACAACAAGGAAAACCACAGGCGGGAGAGATAGCCCACCAGTGAGGAGATCAATTCCCTTTTTACTTTTAAAATAGTTATGGCTGAAGTAAAGGAAAACATGCACAGAGACAGTCTAATGTAGCCCAGGTTAGCCTGGAATTTGCTGTGCAGCAAAGGCTGACAGAAGGATTGCCCTTCCTGTGGCCTCCTCAAATACAGGTACAGACCACTACACACAGTTGGAAAAAAACAAGTTTTGTAAATATATAGTTGCTGGGATAAATTTTAGATCTTGTGATGCTTGTAACAGGTGCGCTCTCCCTCTAACGTCCCCAGCAGGCTAATCTATCTGTAACCGCAATCCCTGAAACAGTTCACCCAGCAATTACCTATAAAGTTACTATAAAGATATGAAACACTAGTTAACACCTAGAAGCCTTAGGAATCAGTAAAAAGTCAAACTCAGGCTGTAGTTAGAGAATGATACCCATCACCTAGAAATGAATGTGTGTCCACTATTTAAGCACCTTGAATGGAACCAATTTTAAGTACAATAAATGATATTCCAGAATATTATTATCCTTTTGGTTAATAAAAACAAGAATGAAATTTTGCAATTTGTGTGTTGCAAATATTCTTAGAGAATTTAAATGCAATTTTAAAACCATATACCCTTAAATTTTCATTTCTTTCTTTGTAAGTTTTAGGACTCTCTGGAAACTTAATAAGCTGCTGTGTACCCTCAATCTGAACATTAGGAGTAAGCACAGCAGTGCTCGTGAAGTGTGGGAAATATGTAACATCCTTTATCTTCATGAATTCTAAAATTCTGTTATTTTAAGGTGGCAAAAAAAAATCCTGATTAACTTTACAAACTAGAAACTCTACTGCTAAAGTACTGATCTTAGAATCCAGTCAAGTGAGTTCACACAAAGGACAACAGATTATAAAGCAAGTCACACTTTTACTATAAATGACTAAGTTCCGCCTAGCTTCTCTTTTTCTTCTGTGTGTGTGCCTGACCTTAGGTGTGTGAGCAAGTACACTGGCAGGTGGGCACCTGTGAGTCCAGAAGGGAGGCTGTTGGAGCCCCAGCAGCTAGAGGTACAGGTGGTCGAGAGGTAGCCGATACAGGAGCTTGGGAATCCAATTCAGATGACCCCTGGGCCATCTCCAGCCCTTCATTCTACTCTTTGTTGTTACTGCGTCCACCGTATCCTTGAGATTTCTAAAGAACTAATTTCAAGACTTCAACTCTCAACACTAGTACAAAATATCTATAAGTACTGAAAAGATTAACTTTCAGTATAAGAGACAGCACAATGCTAAATAAAAATTTTGTCTAGTATTACAATGCATCAAGCCACCTTTTAAGACATTGTTCTTATTTTAAAAAGTTCAGTTTGAAAAGACAAATAGCACAAACGTCGGCCTAATCTATGTCCACAAAAGTGAGAAAACAAAGAAAACAAATATAGAAACAAAACAACACACACATCCTTCATAGATAAACCAAATCAAAAAACACAAAAGTATTTAGTTACGACAAGCCTCGGACAACTGAAGAGTAATTGCTATTTTCAGTGAGAGATTGGACCTAGCAACTTGGACACTCCAAGTCACATCCCCAGCAGAAAGATGGATTTATACAGACTTTACAGTGATGACATGACATTATTGCTATAGAGAAATAGCCACTGGCTATTTAGAGCAGAAACGCTAAACTAACCTTGCAGCAGTTCAAATCTAAACATTATATATTAACATCTACCCCTGAAAATATATTTACAGCATGACACGTGAAGTCAGTAACATCTCCTTGACAGTCAACAATAAAACGTCAAATGCAAACCACACACTTTGGGGGAGGAGAGAAGTAAAACTCAGCTAAGTTTTCTCAGATCTAATTTCACAGGTTAATTTCATCCAATACATTTATCAAAGTGCCTAAACAAAAAGCAAAGAAAGCTAAACATGAGATTTCCATCCCAATTTTAGACTTTACACTTAAAACAGCATGTATATGTCATCAATCTCTGCATAGGCAAAGTCTTTCAAAGATCTCCATAAATGTGGATTAAGTTATTTATGTATTTACTTATAGAGAGGTTTCCTTAGTACAGGCTAGCCTTTAATGTATGGCAATCATCCTGCCTCAACCTCTGAACTGCTGGGATTACAGCTGCAAACAGGCTCAGGAGGGAGGGCTCACTCTCTCTGTGTAGGTCAAAAGGAAACACTGGAATCATCATAAATGACCAATGATAAAATGATGATCAATTTGTAAAGTGCGTGAGCCCAAACAAAATGTACAAGTAATTCTTTTTCAAAGTTACACTGTGCTCTTCAGTCTCTTTGAATTTTCCATTAACCTCTAAATTTAAGTCCCGAACATCACTAGTGCTCAGGTAAAATCCAAGGAACTAAGAATACGACAGAATTAATTCCTATCTTTGTGGTGTTTTCATTTAATTCCACTTAACTTCCATTGAGAGAATCTATGTAACAGCAACACGATAGTCATTTGAGGCACACAGAAGACTATATCCTGTCCTTGGACTTTACAGTTTAGTAGAATAGATAAAAATATACAGCAGTAACAGGAGGTAGGAAGTGATACAAACCACTGAGAGGAAGAGTGATAAGTTAGAAAAAGGGGAAAGAGGTGGCAGTCAAGTCCGTGCTCCGGACTACAGACTAAAAACTAAGCCAGTTTAGCACTGGGTCCTTCAGCAGTCTTCTGACACCAGGCACACTAAACCCAAACAGCTTTATGTCCTTCAGCAATTTACTTTGTGGCTTCCACAGATAAGGTTATTAAACTACTGAGAACGTCAACATGAGAGTACAAGGGAACATAATGCACTACAGAGATTAAAAGTGTGGATAAGCTCAAACAAGACAGTCATTAGGGAGTCCATGTCTTTAAGTAAAAATTATTTCCTCCCCAGAGTATCAACTTCCTCTAACCCAAACCTGGGGATGACACCACCCACGCCATTATCCACACTTAGCTAATCAAGACGCTCTGTCTTGGAGAGGAACGGATAATAGGACTAAAAAGATTTGCAAGATGTAACTCACCATTGCATGCCACATTTTGTCCTGTGGGTTCTTTTATTATGGATAGACCACTGCCTAACAAATCAGCAGACTTAGGTTATCTTACCTGTTCTAGGCCTCAGTTTCCTCCTCCACAAAATGACAGGGTGGGACCAGATTTAAATAGTCCCTGTCCAGCCCTTAAAAAGTCCCATGACTCTATAAGGACTCTATAAGTCCCATGACTCTATAAGGACATAGATTCCAAGTTAGCTCTTAGAATAATAAGAGCTTTAAACGAGAAGAATTTCTCCATTCAATTAAGTTACTTCTTGCTAAGATAAATTCCTTTTAAGCAAGACTCAACAACGTTATAATTATACAAAAGAAAACTGAAAAAAATGAATTCACAAGTTAGAAGCACTCGGTCTATATCAATACACACTGCCAGCAAAGCAAACATTCAATAATTTAAATATTAATTTAAAATATTAACAGTCCAGCCTTCACCATAATGTCAACTTTCAACTCAGTAAAAATGCGATTTCCTACTTCTGTAATAAAGAAGTGCTTGTATTGACACCAGTCAGGAGTCGCGGGGCCAAAATGTCTTTCTAAAGTATGGGAGGGTGGGAGGGGGCAAGCGAAAGGAAAGCAAGCCCATCCGCTCAAACTCTGAAGGGAAGATCTTTCTCCCTCCACCCCATGGAAAATTCGGAGGGCCCAGTTCCCTGGGAGTAGTTTCAAAGAAAATTCAGGGCGCTGATAAGTCAGTTTCAGAATCAGACATATCGAGATGGCGAAAAAAGGAGAAGAGGACAGACTTCCTGGATTTTCTCTCTGCAAGAGAGAAGAGAGATTTCCTCTTGCTGACGAAGGGAAAGGCCCCTTTAACATTTTTTTTCTCTGTCTCTACACGGTGGCGGCTGCCAGACTAGGTGGGGCTCGCTCCCTTGCCTTCCTTCTGCCACTTCCCGCAACAAATGAAGTAAGTCAGCCCCGAGCCGGGCAAACTTTTTCTCTGTCAGGCTCGAGCCCGCGGGGCGCCGGGGAGTGGTCCCCCCCCCCCCAACCCCCATCAACGCTACTCCGCCCGGGTCAGAGCTGGGAGAAACCCCGGGTGTCCGCAAAGGACAACTTTCTGGTTTCCGTTCTAACTTCCACCCACCCCGCGGCGGGGATCGGGGATAGGGGCGCGGCGGGGAAGGCTGCGGTGCCGCGGGCGGCGGCTGGGGGTTCCTCGGGCGCTCACTTCCTCCGCCATATTTCAGACATTTGACCCCTTCCGCAAAGCGCGCTGCTCCCCGCCGCGGCTGAGGTTCCTCCCCGGCCGCTCCGAGGCGGCTCGCCCGCTGAAGCGAGGGGGGCGCAGGGGGGGGGACCCCACAGCCACCTGCCGCGCGCCGGGGCTACAGTCGCCGCCGTGCGAGCTCCCCCCGACACCGGCCGCCCCGCCCGGCCCGCGCCGCCCCCCATCGGCTCCCTCCAGCCGGCCCGCGCCAGCCCCGCCGCCACGCACGCGCTCCGCTAACCTCTCGCACTGTCACCGGGTCCCCGTCGTCGCTGTCGCTCCGCGTTCCCTTCGGCTCGCTGCTCCCGGCGCCACGGCGGTCTCTGCCGCCGCCGCCCGCCGCCGCCCGCCGCCGCCCGCCGCCGCCCGCCGCCGCCGCCGCCTCCGCCGCTTAGGCTGCTTTCCACGCCTGACTCTGGGCGAGGTTTGGCGGTGTCGCCTTGACGTCAGGCGTTCAGCCTCGCTCTCGCTTCCGCCCGCGGGCGGGGCGCGCAGGAGCGCAGCCCGGGAAGGGGCGGGGACGTGGGCGGGGCCCGGGCCGAGGAGGCGAGGCCTCTGCGGGCTGTTCCTCGCCCTGGGCCTCGCCTGGTCTCTGGCCGGCCGTTGCTAGCTGTGGTCCCCTTCCCTGCCTGCACCCCCGGGGTGCTCCGATCAGCTTCTCCTCCGCCTGCTGGCTGTCCGACAGAGTCGGGAGTCAGCCTCAACGGAGCGCATCCTCTCGACCCCAGCGGATAACGGGGAACTCAGGGCTTAGAAACCCTCCGAAGCGGTCGCGGGGCCTCCAAGTGCACACTGGAATTCCGTCGCCAACGCCCCCAGGCCGTCGGTGTTCTCGTGGTCCTTTGTGCTGGGGAAAGTAGCAGGAGAAGTAACAGAACTGTAGTCCCCACTCCCAGAGCGCAGTGAAAGAGCCTGTCCAGGGCAGCTTTTCATTTTTCAATTGGCCTTTCTTTGGATTTGACAAGTATTTCAGTCTGCCGTGTCTTAACCAGGGCCAGCTGTCCGAATTACTCTGCAGACGCGGTTCACAAATGGATGATACCCAAGTATGCTTATACCCGGTACCTAAATTAACCCTGTTTATAGAATTAAAATAAGTGGTTCATTGAAGTGCACGCCTGGGGCGCCTTCGTGACTTTATAGATTATTCATAGGTGTAAATCTATGATGTGACTCCGGAAAGCACTGTCCAAAAATATCTAGTACCAAAGAGCACAAGAATTTACATAGACTTAATCATTAGAATGTTTTCTAATATCACCTTTAATGAGAGAACCAGCCCTATCAGAGCTTTGTTTTGAAGAGTTTGTTTCTATTCTTTGTTTTTGAAACAGGGTCTCACCTTATTATGTAGTTCTGACTGGCCTGAATTTGTCATGTAGACCAGGTTGGCTTTGAACTCATGGAGATACACCTGCCTCTACCTCTGGAGTGCTGGGATTAAAGGCGTGAGCCACCAAGGCCAGTTATTGAAAAGGCTCTGATGGGCGAAAAAAAAAAAATTAGAAAAGCACGGAGGGAAGTAGGCAGTTGAGCTGGGCACTGTACAAATTCTGCTGGAAATTTTACTCACTGGAAGAGAAATGGGGAGTATAATGTCACTCCTTTTTAAGAAGTGACAACTAAGATGACCTAGGCTAAGTGAGTGGATCTGAATGAACTGTGTCTGGGCCTCAGGACACAGGCCTGTAAGAGCTGTGTAACAGTCATCCCTTTAGTGCAGCAAAAGGAGAAGCAGCATAATTATGTGTGTGTGTGTGTGTGTGTGTGTGTGTGTATGTGTGTGTGTGTATGTGTGTGTGTGTGTGTATGTGTGTGTGTATATGTGTGTGTGTGTATGTGTGTGTGTATGTGTGTGTGTATATGTGTGTGTGTATGTGTGTGTGTGTATGTGTGTGTGTGTATGTGTGTGTGTGTGTGTGTGTGTGTGTGTACACGTGTGCCCACTCCTTTGTAGGCACAGAGAAGCCAGAGGTCAACCATTTATCTTTTCTCTTTAATTTTTTGAGACGTCTCTCACTGAACCTCACCAATTAGGCTCAAGTAACTGACCAAGAAGCCCCAAGGGTTCTCCGGTCTCCATGCCGATTCTGGGATCACTCTGGATTCTTAGGTGACTGTTGGAGATGGGGACTGAGGCTCTCATGCCTGTGCAGCGAGCACCTTACCCACTGAGCCACCCTCCAATTCCAGAAACAGTTTTTGGTAGCAGTGTTTTCTAGGTGCTTTACAGTAAGTAAACATGTTACCTATTTCAATAATTGTCATTTTCTGAGAACATTTTTTAATGGAAGTTTCAAGGGCAAATTTCAGAACAGTCTGTTGGAATTGTTATCAATTATGAATGAACAAATTGCAAATTCGATTTTGCTATCTTATCAATTATTGATTGAAAATTCGACAAGTCTGAAAGCCTGAAATTTTGAGCAAGAGTGCTTAATAAACTGCCTTTTTTTCCCCTCCTTTTGTTTTTAAATTCTTTGACATTTGGGCAATTCCTTTTTCCTTTTTATTCAGAAAGAGAGTGGAGCCACAGTTTGTAGAAATGCTTATTTTAAGTTTAAGTACTTTTATCATCTCATTAGGCTGGTCATCAATGCAACTTATATTAAATTGTAATTGGTATATAGAGAACAGGAAAACCCTGTGTCTTGTAGTCCTGAATTCGCTTTTGAATTTGAACTCCTTGTCCTATTTTTCTGTCAGACCAGGATATCTTCTACTGGCAACTTCTCTCTAACTTGTGTGCAAACCGGGGCTCATTACCATTGTCACCAAACCAGTTTTGTCTCCTTTTCCTTTGCTAATTGTGTCACCATCTTTTAAATTATCCACTCTTCAAACCTGTCACCTTTTTCTTCCTTCCCTTGAATAACCAACCCATCAACTGGCGCATCTATTAGCAGCAGCTGGACAAGATCTTTCAGGCTCCTCTGGTCCATTTCAACTAAGGACGCACTTGTTTATGTTGACACACTGATTCCTGGACATTTGTAGCCTCCTAGCTTCCAGCTGCCTACTGTGACCCATTTTACACATTGTTGCTAGATAAATTATCTTAAAGCATACTCAGTAAGTCACTCCCTTCCTGAAGAAGCCTTCAATTACTCTCCTCTACAAAGCTGTGTTACACGTTCCCTTTTTGCTTAGAACTGCCTTGCAGTCAAAATGGACTTCTCATCTTACTCACAGGGTACCTTTCCCCCTCCTCTGTTGGACAGAGGCGATCGCCTGTGTTTGGAATGCCCCTGTCCATCCTATCTATTTTCTCTAAGAAATAGTGCGTTTTCCTTTGATATGTCAACCTAAGCGTGTTTCTTTCCCTTTTGAGTCCCATAATGCAGCATTGCTTTCTCTTTCATGAGCTGTGGCTTTCCCTCTAAACAGGAGTTAGTGAACTTTTTCTGCCAAGGGCCAGATAGTAAATATCTGGAACAGAGGGTCTGTGTTGTAGCTGCTGAAGTGAGCAGCTATTCAGTTCTGCAACAGTAACACAAAAGCAGCCATAAACAATACAAAGAGGGCCAGCAAGATGACTCACTACTTACTTACAAATGCTCCTGGCCAAAGCTGATAACCCAGGCCCTATGTGGTGGAGGGAGAGAATTTGACTCCCACAATTTACCCTTTGACCTCTACACTCACAGCACAAGTACACACACCCACACACCCCTCCCCACACACAATAAGTTAATATAAAAAATTGCAAAGAATGGATGTAATTCTAATTTAATAAAATTTTACTTGTGGGTGGGAGCTGGAGAGATAGTTCAGTCTTTAAAAGAGCTTTTTGCTCTTGCAGTGGACCCAAGTTCAATTCCCATCACCCACATGGTGGCTCACAACCATCTGTCATCCCAGTTCCAGGTCAGAAGCCCTCTTCTCATTTCCACAGACATCAGACAAGCATGTAATGCACATCCATACATTCAGGCAAAACATTCACACACATAAACTAAATTTAAAAACAAAACCAAAACTTTAACCAAAACTTTACTCATTGACCTTAGAATGTGGCTTATATGTAATTTTTATCTGTCACAGAGTAATATTTTTGTTTTGTTTGTTTGTTTGTTTTGGTTTTTCGAGACAGGGTTTCTCTATGTAGCTTTGGAGCATGTCCTGAAACTTGCTGTGTAGACCAGGCTGGCCTTGAACTCACAGAGATCCATCTGCCTCTGCCTCCCAAGTGCTGGGATTAAAGGTGCATGCCACCCCAGCCCAGTATACATGGTCTTCTTATCCTTTTCAACCTCTAACTCCTGCCATGGAGGATGGTTGCAAAGGTGCAGAATTTTATATATGTGTGTGTGTATGTCTGTGTGTGTGTGTACATGCATATATATATGTGTGTGTGTATGCATGTATGTATATATGCTCATATTCATACACACACACACACACAGACATACCAAGAGAACAGCCAACAACACACTGTTCTGAAAGGCTCACTTTTCAGTATTCACTTGTGAATGAAGTAACAGAATAAGACCTGGTCAGTACACATTAATGCTTCTGACAAGTTTGGTTGGAAGCTAAATAGTATGAGCCTTGTTTAGACTGATCATTAACTGTTAAGAAAAATAATACAGTTAGGGCATTCATGTTCTTTCCCTTTTTAGAGTCAGGTTCTTGCCATATAGCTCCAGCGAGCCTAGAACTCAATATCCTTCTGCCTCAGCCTGGAACACTGGTATGACCACATTTAGCTGAAAGCTCTTTTTTTAAATCTGCATATTTGAGCCAGGTGTGGTGACTCATGCCTGTCATTCCATCACTTAGGAGACTAAAGTTAGTAGGGAGTACTGTGGGTTCGAGGCCAGCCCGAGCTACATAGCAAGACCTGGTCTCAAAAATATAAATAATAAATAAAATAAAAATCTATTTTCTTATACTTTCCTGTGCTTTGAGATGAAGCTAAAGTAAGTATAGATGTCAAAGTAAAAATTAAAGGAAGCAAAAGCATAAAAGATTAGAAATAATGTGTCAGGCTAAACATAGCAATGGCGATGGGAGAGTACTCTAAAATTTTGCTTTTCCTAAAAGGGGAAAAACTAGCTTTAAGCATCTTATTGTCCTGGGGGCTGAGGCCTTGGTACTTTCTACCCCCTATCTCTATATGGCAAATGCTATTGTCCTTCTGTTACCACATAGAAGAGAAAAGCACCCTGTGTGCAGAATTTACTAACCAGGGTCACTCCGTTCACAGACGGTGACACTGTACCGGCTCCCGTGTCTTCCACTGTCCCACACCACTTTAGAAACAGAATGGACCAGCAAATGTGTCTTGAAAGCCTTTTATTTGGTTAGCCTCATGCCAGGGGCCAACAGTGACAAAGTAAGAAATGCTTCTTGGTCTAGATGTTATATTTGAGTAACACAAGCAGGATCGGCTACATGTCTTTTGAGTCAGTACCAAATGAAAATGCTCATTTCAGTAGAGTAAATAAATAAATAAATAAACTTTAATATCAACATGGTAGCATTAAAACGTTAAACCAGCCCTGAGCCCCTTTTAAGTACAAGGGCTACTACGTGAGTTTCATATCCCCAAAACTGACTCAGTACAGAGCTCAGCAGTGGTTATAAAGGAACCTAACAGCCCAGTGGCAGTGGTACACACCTTTAATCCCAGCACTAAGGAGGCAGAGGCAGGCACTGGGAGTTTGAGGCCAGCCTGGCCTACAGAGCAAGTTCCAGGACAGCCAAGGATACATAGAGAAACTCTATATCAAAAGCAAAACAAAAGAAAAAAAAATCACTTCTTGGATGCAAAAGAGAAAAAAAAAGAAAATCCGGTCTTAAGTCCCCACTCAGTTTCGCACTGTGTTCTTGGTCAGAGATTGTATTCCAAAGTCTACATGGTTGTTTTATAATTGTGTCGTCAGGCCAGGGCACACGAGGCTCTGCTACTGTGGGAAGCATCTCAGAACTCGCAGTCTCCTTGGGTAACTTTGTGTACTTCTAAGATTCTGTTTGGGAAAAGCATGTACTTACAGGAGAGAAAAATGAAGCTTGTATAACAACTATAATAACTGCTTATTTGTCTCCAGTTATATTTCAAATTGTGCCTGAACTGCACTGCAGCAGTGTGGTTTTTACCAACAAACCTACCTATACCACATTAAATAAATCTAGCAGTTCTATAATCTTGTCATTGCTAATGTCTATGATATAACGCACAGATTACACCTAAAATTTCCTCTGCTTGAGCCTTAGCTGAGAAAAGCCATAAAAATGAAAATGACATTCTGAGAGCCATCAGAAAACCACTGCAGAAACCAACTTCATGAAATACACTCTGTCATGAAAATTTCATAAGCAATTTAAAGAGCTGGGCACGGAGCTCCAAGGAAAATGGTTTGAATCCCATGTGTGAGGCCCCGTGTTTCAGCCTCCTAACACCAGGGTGGTGTGGGGGTGGGGTGGAAAGAGGAGTATGAATTAAGAGACTCTTCAAAAACCACGAGTAAGCCCTAGCAGATTCTAGCCTGTCCCTGACTTAAACAGTTAATCCGTGAAAGGTGCTTTAGCGTCAGACATGTCCTGGTACTTTATCATCGGGACAATAATTACTTCCTAGTCCCTGTTTTCTCCAAGTCCTATAGTTAGGTTTTAATGGTCCATCATACAGACGAGAAACCAAAACTTAACCATCCGAAGCTATATAGAAATACTTGGCAGAGCTGAAATCTGTATTCTAGTTTATTTGCTGCCCTCTGGCACCTGGCAGCCCTGTGTGTTCCTTTCTGAATATGGCTTTTCAGCCAGGGGTGGAGGGGGAATCTCTCCTCTCTGTCTGATACTCGTCTAAATCTTACAGTGGTCTCTGGATTTCTCTCATTCCTACTGCACTGTTCATTTGGTGCTCACTGTATGCTGCCTGCCTGAGCTGCTTTTGTGTACCCGCCATACTGAGACCAAATCTCACCCTGTGTATGTGTCATATTGCTGGGTCCATAAATAAGAAGTTAATGCCATTTTATAGGAGTTTCCAATCCTGGCTACAGGCTCTAAAGTAGTCATGGTGGGCCTGTGACCTGTGGCAGTTATTTAACTTTCTTTTTTTAATTATTAAGCTTTAAAATATAGGGCTTTAAAGCAGTGTTTAAAAGAGAAGGTCAGGTATAAAATGGAAGTATGGTATAGCCCCGTGGCAGAGGACAGGCCTACCATTTGTGGCGCCCTGAGGTTGCTCCAATACTGCAGTAAGTAAATGAATAAATAAATTAAACAAAGGAAGGAAGCAGGATGAGCAGTGTGTGGTGGGCGGCCCTGCAGCGACTGTGCGTGTTGGCATCTTGAGGAGTCTGTTTGTAGTTGTTTATTTCTAATATAAGTAGCAACAGTGGAAACTGTGTTCTAGGGTGGTGTGAGATTAAACAATTCAAAGAAGGCAGTGCCCACTGCAGAAGGGGTGCCTGGTAGCTGTTCGCTACCGTCATGTGAAGATCTCAGTGAATGTGGCTTCCGACTGCCTTCTCTGGCACAGTGCTCACGGTGGGAGTCCAACAAATGCTTGCCAAACATTCCCTTTCTTTGTTTTTGACAGTTTTCAGTTAAAACTTGCTTATATCCTGTAGTTTATTTCATGTATGTGTGTGTGTGTGCATGTGTGGTATATGTATGTGCATGTGTGAGTGTGATGCACAAGCACATGTGTGCATGTGTGTGTGGAGGTCATAGGTCAACATTGGATATCTTCCTCACTTTTAATTTAGAGACAGGTATCTCAGTGACCCTGAAACTCACCAATTTGCCTAGCTAGATTGGCAGGCTAGCCAGCTCCATGGATTATTTTGTCTCTGCTTCCACGTGCTTGGATTACAGGCACACTGCTGCACCCAGCTTTTAGGTGGGTGCTGGGGTGCAGGTTCAGCTGGTCTGGACCTAGAGATTCTCCCACTGAGATGAGAGGGTGCACCACCATCACAGCTTCTCTGGTTTCTGTCAGTACTCTGTGCTTGGAATTATGTATTCATCAGAAACAGTACCTTGTTATTTACAGTGTGTGTTCACTAACGAGACTTTGTTTGTTTGAAGTAGAGTCTCACTAAGTAGCTTTGGCTGGCCTTGAGTTCCCTATCAGGATGACCTTGAACTCACAAGAGATTCACCTTTCTCTCTGCCTTCTTAGTGCTAGGATTAAAGCACGTGTCACCGTGCCTGACTCAATGTATCTTTCCAAGGAAGCTCAAAAGTGAGGCCCCTTTTAACCCATAAATACTGAAAGCACAGTTTTGAGAGTTCTCCCTGTCACGCTGTTGTGCATTTATATTATTGATCTCTTGGTTTTTCTGTGTGTCCTCTCTTCTCCTGTACTCCTCCTCGACTGCCTACTCTGCTTCCGTCTCACTCTGGGTTTTAGCTCCCTCAAAGCTGTTCCTGGACCCTCTTCTTGACTACCTTTTTTTTCTGGATAATTTTGTAATTCGACCCTGACTTTCTCTGCCCTCTCAATGCAGTGACCTCCACACACAGCAACCCTGGCTGACCTCTTCCTCCAGGAATCCTCCTACCACTAGACAGCATCAGCTCCCTAACAGACATGTGGCAATCCTTCTTCTTGAGTCCCTGTATCAAATTCATCAAATTGCTATCGATTCTACCTCTGCGCTCACTCAGATCTGACGCCTTGTTTCCCTTCCCGCGGATGATTTAGTTTGTTGATGTTTCTGCTTTCGTCTCCCTTTCCAGCCTTTCTCTGGTTGTAATTATTTCATTTTCTTGTGTTTGTCTGTATGTGGTACATGCATGTAAATATGTTTATATTGTGTACATGTATGTGTGCATGTGTGTGGAGTTTAGAGGTCAACATCAGGTTGTTAGGCTCCATCTTTATTTCTTTTTGAGAAATTTACTCACTGAAGTTGGAGCTCACTGATTGGCTAGGCCAGGGGACAGTAGTCCTCCAGTTCCTCTCTGGAGTTACAGTATGTATGGTCAAACTATGCATTTTACTTGACTGCTGGATATCTGAACTCAGGTCTCAGGCAAGTACTTGATCACTGAGTCATCTCCCTAGACTCCACTAGTCATGATCCTACAGTACCTTTTATTACAGAAGTCTACACATGCGTAAACTGAGAAGACTGATGAACTTGTATGTTGTCGCCAGTCCACTTTGACATTTAATTTCATTTTGTTAATCTCAGAATAAAGAACATTCAAGGACTTATTTTATTCCACTTGTAAGTAATTCAGCATTCATCTTTCACAGATAAGAATAAGTAAGAAATGTAAGCATAAGCTGGGCATAGTGGTATTTGCCTGTAATCTGAGCTCCTTGGGAGGCTGAAATGGGAGACTTGGGAGTTGGAGAGCAGCCTGTGTAACATACTGGAGCAGTAACAGCCCTTCAAAACAAGCAGACACACATAATACCATGCCACCATCACATCTAACAAAGTTAAAAATGATTTTTGAACGCAGTCTAATATCTAGTCCATAGTTAAAATTTCCCAATGACTTTAAAGGTGACTTTGATTGGTTAACTCATGATACAAATAAGTTGAAATGTTTCGCGTAATCATTGTTCCTCTTGACTATTTTTCAATCTGTCTACTACCTCTGTTGAGTAGCTGTGGTGTGTGTGTGTGTGTGTGTGTGAGCGTGTGTGTGGTGTGTGTGTATGTGTGTGGTGTATGTGTATGTGTGTGTGGTGTGTGTGTATGGTGTGTGGTATGTGTGTATGTGTGTGTGGTGCGTGTGATGCGTGTGTGTGTCATGTGTGTGTGTAGTATGTGTGGTACATGTGTGTGTGGTGCGTGTGATGCGTGTGTGTCATGTGTGTGTGTAGTATGTGTGGTACATGTGTGTGTGGTGTGTGTATGTGTGTGTGTGGTGTGTATGTTTGTGTGTGTGATATGCATCATTTCATATTTTTCCAGAGTCTATACAAATGACAGCACATCAGGTCAATCCCTTCATGAGCATTCTGGAATTAAAAAAAAAACTGGCAACTTTTATGCTGCACATTTCATATAAAGTCAAGAGTAAGAAAGTAAACCCCCTCCCCCAATATAT
Source organism: Myodes glareolus (assembly GCF_982192425.1). Classification (NCBI taxonomy): domain Eukaryota; kingdom Metazoa; phylum Chordata; class Mammalia; order Rodentia; family Cricetidae; genus Myodes; species Myodes glareolus. The sequence goes on from NC_142051.1 coordinate 1,930,082, forward strand.
ACACACATCCTATATGGAGAGAAAATACGCATGACAGTAGAAAACTATTCTCCATTTCCAGCTGAGATGTAGCTGGTTATCAACTGTTGTTACATAAAATCATTGAAAGTGAGCCTTTCAGAAGCCCTTAGAGTGGGAATTAATACTCCTGTTGGAAAGGAGTTGAGGGAAGCCAAGTTAGAAATGTGAGGCAAAGGTCGGAGCAGCCTCTTCCTGGGAGATTCATGCTCTTCCATCTGGCAAGGAAGCGGCAGAAATGTGTGATGTAGTGGCCAATGAAGAAGGACAGCTTCAGTAGGAGAGAAAAGAATCCTACCCACACGAGCTGTGGGGAATAGGCTATTTTGGCTTAAGACAATATGTTTAAGAAAATAACTACTCAGTAGGTTTGGATAAAAGCTTTAATAATTTTAACAGTGGCAGAAAAAAATTAGCCATTTAAGGATACACATCACCCAGTACCCTGCCCTAGCTGGTGCGTTTTCTAGACTGACATGAACATCACCAGGGTGTCTCCACATTTCCTTCCTGCTTTGCAGCAGACCTCAGAACCACAAACTTTTTTTCTCTGGGATCCCTCTTCTCTCGTAACTGACTTTATCTAAACTCTTTAGTAGTTGGTACATCCTTAATGATTAAAAGAAAAAGAAATGTCAAAAGATCATGATATCCAAGGGAAGGAAATTACGTTTAAAATATACTTGGCCAGCAAAATTCTGTTTCACGAGCCAGCCTGCACGTAGCTAGATTAGCCAAGCTGTGAGCCACCCCAGCTTCTTGCTGCACTCCAGGTAGTTGGCGAAGATGACTGATAAGAAACCCCCTAGTTATTTGCAGCTGCAATCGCTTCATAAAGGGGACATCCCACAACAGGCACAGAGATGGAGCATGGCGATCTTTGTAGAGAAAAATGAACGTGCTTAATGCCACAGCCAACTGTGCGCTTAAAAGTGACCAAATTAGTTACTTTGGTTTTGTCTTACCAAAATTTTAAATAAAATGTCTGTGTTAGGACTTTGGGTTCCAGAGTGGATAAGCTGACAATGGGCTGGAACTGGCTTGATGGTCTGAGTTGGATCTTCAGTTCCCACATGGTGGAAGGAGAGAACTAGCTTCTGTTGTCCTCTGTCCTCCACAAGAGGTATGTGATCGGTTTTATGTGTGAGCATGTGTGTGTGTATACATGCATACACACACACACACATATGCACACAATTTTATATATGTATAATATAGAAAATTGTATATAGGAAAAATATTTAAAATTTTTAGAAATAAAAATACAATAAATACAAATATATAATGTATAATATAATCTATATTTAACATGCTAATATAATATATTAATACTAGTATATATTCATATTATTTATAAACACAGTACATATGTAAATTTAGATTCTAGAAACCTAGGCTCAAATGGGGAACTCATTAGAGCTGTGCTAACTCACACCACTTTTTTTAACTTTGAATTTCTTTGCCTAAGGGGAGGGGGACAAAGCTGAGCGTGGTGGCACATACGTATAATCCCAGTATTTAGCTTGAGCCACATGGGAAAGGTGTCTTAAGAAAGAAAATAAGGTAAGAAGGAAAAACCCATCTCAAAAAAAAGGCGTGAGTGAGATTCTTGAACCTCTGCAACTTCTGGTGCCAAGTGTGTGCAGTGCACCTGTGCAGCTGTGGCCGTCCCCGGGGTTTCAGATAGAGATTCTTTCTTCGTGTCTGCCTTTTGTTTCATCAAACATTAGGGGCACCGTGGCACCAGAAGAACACACACAGGAGACTGATCACATGGATTGAATGAGGAAGAATGAAGAACAGCAGCGTGGGAGAAGATAAGGAAAAGATCCAGTGAGGGGAAGCACGGTTTCACCATGCCATAGAAACCTCTGGTGACATGACCAGTCAAGAGTTCAGGCAGGTGATGGATGGCTGCCAGCAAAGTACAAGGGAAGAACGTTCGGGAACATTTACTGTGTCAGATCCCCCAAGTCTGTGGTTTAGAGAGAGAAGAACTTCTGGGGCTCCTCTGAGGAATCAGGGCCAGTGTGGGTCTTGTCCGACTTTTAGAACAACTGAGGTCCTAGAAGGACAGAGGGTTCGGAAGACTGGCAAAGTGGTCCAGAAAAGACTATTCTGTGGGCTAGTCTCAGGTTCGAGGCAATCAGGACTGTGATGGTGGATGGATGGATTATGCTTTTTGTTATATTAAGTACGACAAAAACCTGACTTCAGAAGTCTTCCATTCTTTTGAAACATAGGGTGCAGCCTTGTAAGTCTGATTCGGTCTCTTATGGCTAACACACCACATTTGTGGACATTGCTCAGTAGGAGAAGCCCCTAGTAGAGGTGGTGAGTGTGGAGCCCACGGGTGGCGCAATTATTCCATCCGTCGCATTCTTCCAGCTCGACAAGCCCATCATCTGCTGAATGAGAAGTGATGGTGAGAGAGCGGTCCCCAGAGGTTTGTAGGTTTAACACTTGGTCCCCTCTTGCCAACACTGGGAAGGATTAGGAGGTTTCATCTTCTTGGAAGAGGTATCTTGTGGAATATTAGTTTAATATGCGTTACATTTGTTTATGCTGTGGGATATTTGTTTAATGATGCAAAGATGTGTCACATTCTTTTATGTTGCATTTGTTTAATTCTGTGAAGCTTGTTACTTTGCCTGTCTAAAACTCCTAATTGGTCTAATAAAGAACTGAACAGCCAATAGTGAAGCAGGAGAAAGGATACACAGAGCTGACAGGCAGAGAGTATAAATGGAAGGAGAAATCTGGGCAGAGAGTGAAGAAGGAGAGGATACCTTCTCCAGTCACCAGCTGCACAGCCAACCACGGAGTGAGAAGGAAGGAAAACTGGTTCATCCACTTGGGAAAGCAGTATGGCGATTTCTCAGAAAATTAGGAAACAACCTTCCTCAAGACCCAGCAATACCACTTTTGAGTATGTATCCAAAGGATGCTCAATCATACCACGAGGACATGTGCTCAACTATGTTCATAGCAGCATTTTTTTTGTCATAGCCAGAACCTGGAAGCAACCTAAATGCCCCTCGACCAAAGAATGGATAAGAAAAATGTGATACATTTACACAATGAAGAACTACACAGCAGAAAAAAGTAGTGATATCTTGAAATTTGTGGGCAAATGGATGGATCTAGAAAACATCATTTTGAACAAGGTAGCCCAGTGGTGCAGGAGAATTATCTGTATTCTGTCAATCATGTATTTTAATAAAATGCTGATTGGCCAGGCAGGAAGTATAGGTGAGTCAACCAGACAGGAAGTAGAGGCGGGGCAATGAGAATAGAATAAGGCTATGAAGGAGGAAGGTCCCTCAGTCACTCCTGCGCAGACCACCGAAGAGGCAGCATGTAACTTGCCCAGCTGAGAAAGGTACAGAGCCATGTGCTAACGTAGATAAGGATAATGGGGTAACATAAGTTATAAGAGTTAACAAGAAGCCTGACCTAATGGGCCAATCAGTTTATAACCTAATTTCGGTTGTGGGGTACCGGGCGGGACAGAAACCCCAACAAGCCAGCCGGGCCTCATGTTACAGCCCAGACCCAAATATCATATGTACTCACTCATAAATGATTTTTAGACATAAAGCAAAGAAAATCAGCCTATAATTCACAATCCCAGAGAACCTAGACAACAATCAGAGACATACGTGGATCTGATTAATCTACATGGGAAGTAGAAAAAGACAAGCTCTCCTGAGTAAATGGGGAGCGTGGGGACTGTGGGCAGAGGGGAGAAAGGGAGGGGAGCAGAGAAAAATGTTTAGCTCAATAAAAACAGTTTTAAAAAGTGGAAAAAGAGGAAAGAAAGAAAGACATATAGAATAAAGAAGGATTAAAAGCCCAAAGGCAAAATGTAGTTAAAGAGAAATGGGATAATTTAAGTCAGAAAAACTGGCTATAAACAAGCTAAACTAGGCCATTCTTAAGTAAGAATAAGTCTCCATGTATTTATTTGGGAGCTGAGTGGAGTGCCCCTAAAGATGGGACCAAGTTTGGGTTCTCTCTGCCTCCTGCTTGTAGTTTGAGATGTCAGCCCTCAGCTGTTGCTTAAGCTATGCCTTTGCTCCGACATTACGGACTCTAACCTTCTGAAACTGTAACCCCAACTAAACCCTTGCTTTCATAAGCTGCCTTGGTCACGGTCACAGCAATAGAAAAGTAACAGATACGTAGACAAAAGCAGCGAGAAGCTCAACCATAGTGTTCTAGTAGTTACAGACTTGAAGGGCCAGATTCAGAGACCAATAAATGCTGGCTTGTCAAGAGCATCTGGGGTTCTGAGAAGGGTACAGAAGGCTGCCTGCAAATAACCGTGAGGACAGGAACAGTCACAGTGGAGATGCCGCTGCAGCCAGTTAGCACACTGTGTGAACTGACGGATGGAGGACAGCCTGTCTAGAGGGGTTTTATCTTCACATTAACCAAAACCTTTACTGAGACAAAATACTTGAGTCATGTAGAATCTGAGTTATTATTATTATCTGAATTCTATGACTTTTTTTTTTAACAAGGGTAAAATGTTACTATTTTTTTTAACACTTGTAATCAACAATTTTATAATATTAAAGACTCATGACGTAATTCTAAGCATGGAACTTTCATTTTATTAAAGAATATGTAAAGCTTTTTTGACCTAAACAAACAAACAAACAAACAAACAAACCAAACATATGTTCCATCAATAAGAAAAATACCCGATATTCAAGAGACAGAGGCAGGCTGACCCCCGTGATCTCTGAGTTCTAGGGTAGCTAGTGTTACATAATGAAATCCTATCCAAAAAAGAAAAAGAAGACAAGGCAGAGGAGTGGGAGTTAGGGAGGAGGGCAAGAACAGAGCCTATCGGATGAGCTTAGGAAGGTTAATAAAACATTCTTTTTATAATTACTTGAATACTGCTTTGTCCACAGTCAGTTAATGAATGCTAGCCACTATGATCTTACTGTCATTTACTTCTGTGGGTTTTTCTTTTAAAATTCAGTCCATATCTAGATGCCTTTCTTTCTTTTTTTTTTAAAGGTTGATTTTTATTATTTTTAATGGTGTGTTTGTGCACACGAGTGCAGGTGACCTTGGAGGCCAGTAGAGGGTGTTGGGCCCCAGATCTGGAATTAACAGTGATTGTGAATTGTCCGAGATGGGTGTTGGGAACCAGACTTTGGCTCTCTGTAAGAGCAGCCTTTGTTCCTAACCACTCTGACTCAGCTCTTCTACCGCAGCTACCGAGGTGTCTTATCCCGAGTTCCTGATGAACACGACATTCTGGTGAGTTGATGAAGCTTGCTGGAAACAATAAAGGCATTGGAATAACTATAAAAGTACCCTGCTTTGCTTGGGAAATTAACTGTGCAAAGAGAAATACCAAGACAAATACTGATTTCTGAATGCTCTGAAGCTTCAGGCAGTTTTTCAGTTGCTTGATGCTATTTGCTGGGTAACCTACGCTGCAGCTACTGGAGAATTTCCTCTAGCCTAGATCATGGTTTTCAGTAGAAAGTAGGTGGTCAGTACGTATATGCTGACGAAAGTACTAGCAAGTACTTTCGGAAAAATAATTGCGAAACATATCAGTTGAGTCCTTAGACATATGATGCACTTGACAATCATTTGTGCATGAGAGAGAAAAAGCTAGAAAGAAGTGCAGGCCTGCTGCCTCTTGAAAAAGCTAAGGCCACTAGCCGTGGGCCAGTCAGTGTGCTGGTCACCTCACAGATGAACTGCCCCCTTCCCACAAGGTTGCTGTGATCAGTGGGTCCACTTCTAAGACTGGACAGACTCAGAAACTGTCTGCGTGCTTCAAGCCAGAACCTGGAGAGAAGGTGATGTGGTTCCAAAACCTGAGCCTCGGATCTCAGATCACATACCCCAAGCCAGAATTCCTTGCCACATTTGTTTCTGGTACTGGGGCTGGCATGGCTTTCACAGTTGCTGAGTGCTCCGAAGTCACTTTGGGATTACTCTCGTCACCTATGGATCTTGCGAGGGGGTGGTGGTGGTGGTGGTGGTGGTGGTGGTGGTGGGGTGGGGTGGGGTGGGGTGGTGGTGGTGGTGGTGGGGAAGCTGCAGCGCAGCGGAAGTGAAACACAAAGGTCCCATTGCCCAGAAAGATTCCTTCCTCTCTCTTAGCTACCCTGAAATGGCACTGTTGAAGCTGTTCCTGGTTAGGGAAACAAAAGTGCCGTTGTCATCAGAAAAACCCTCCTCAGAGTATATGCCCTTACTACCTGGGCACGAGAGGAGGGGCTGAGTTCCCTCCAGCCCTCTCATTAGCACAGGTTAGTGTGTCAGATAAGGTAATTGTCTCAGGGGAGGCCTAGAGAGACACTTGAGCAAGGGCCAGCAGCTTGGGAGGAAGGCTCTGTGAGGTCTGATGGTCCTGGAGTCTAAGGAGTGCTGGGGCAAGGCTGTGTAGGACACAGAGTAAGTTTCAGCCATGCTTCCTGCAGCAGGGCGGTTTGTTGCAAGTGACAGATCAGTCAGAGGTATCTTAAGCAGAACAGGACTGTGTTAGGAAAACGCAGATACAGCCCAGGGAACCATGGAACTATTGAGTAGCCAGGCCTCAGAAGGAAGGAGCCAAGGCAAGCCCGGGGACTGGGGCCATGCAGTGATCTGACTCACTGTTTCGGAGCTTGGGGGCCAGTGAGGAGATGATGGGTCCAGTTTCTAGTGCACTTTCCTCAGCAGGAACTTCCCCATATTCAGACAGTGGCGGCAGTGACTCTGTATTAGACAGAAGCCATGTCCCCCATGGTGACGGATCTTATCTGGCAGTCCTTCTTGCGGGGAAATTGCTCAGATGCAGCATAGCACAGTGGTTAGAACTGCAGGCTCGCTTTCGAGCTAGACTGCCTGAGCTCAAATCCCAGCTCAGCCACCCTGGGGGCAGCATATGTATTCCGCTTTGTTAGCTTACCTCCGTGCTGGTGATAATCACAGCTCTGCCACATGAGACCCTTCATATGAAATGAATTAATATCAGGAAAGAACATAAAGCAGCGCCTGGCGGATGGGATGCTGTTGATCAATAACTATTGTCTGCTTTTTGGTGCAGCAGACTATTCACAGACCTCGCTGGATGGGTTCACTTCAGAAAACACCTTTATAACATAGAACTTATAAGAAGGAAGAGGCGATCATGCAAATATTTTACAATGAGATGTTTGTTTAGTTAACAAGCATAAGTATCGATGGCGGCACATTTTAAAAGGCATGTGAAGGTTTATTAAGCAAAAGCAAAGAACAGGAGGAAAACCAAATATAACCCAAAAGGAGCAACCCACTAAAGAAACTGTGATAAATATGACTTCCTCAAATTTCAAAGCATTTGCTCTTCAAAAGGTACAATTAAAATAAAGAAAATACATGCTACAGATTAGGCATTTGCTGGTCTTGTAAGATGGTTCAGTGGATAAAGGCACTCTTCACCAAGGCTGAGGACCCAAGTTCAAGCCCAGGCATGACTGATGGAGGGAAAAAAAAATCAGTTCTTGTAAATTGTCTTCTGACCTGTGTACACGAGCTCTGGGACACCTGTAGGTCACACACCAGAGAGAAAGAAATGTAATCAAATGTCAAAAAAGAAAGGTATTTACAAATTTCATATATGATTAAAAACTTATATCCAGAAAATAAGAAAACCCACAACTCCATAATAATAAGACAAAAAATGGGCTAACACACAGACACACACACACACACACAGACACACACACACACAGACACACACGAACACAGAGCTGGGGACGTGGCTCAGAGGTAGGGTACTTTCTTAACATGTGTATAGTCTTAGGTTGAGTCCCTGTACCACAAATACGACAAGAAAAAAGAAATGATTGAAGATTTGAAAGAGATGTACCAGTGAAGCTATGAGTGGCTCGTAGACACGTGAAAACATCACGATCTTGATGTAAGAAATGCAAATTAAAACTCATAAGGCATTATCATTCATTCACTAAGCCCTCAGTAGAAGTGATCTCCACATTATAAGCATAGGGAGTGCATACATATTTGTGGGGAGAAGGCAAAATGGTACAGCCACTTTGCACTGGCTAACTAGTAGTTTGTTGAGGCACTTATTTATTTACTTGTTAGAATATTTTGTATCTACTCATCAACAATTTCATATATATATATATATATATATATATATATATATATATATATATAGTATCTTAATCAAATTCAACCCAAGTTTCTTCTCACCTTCTCCAGGGTCCTCTAATATTTTCACCTCCCACCTTCCATGGCCCCCTTTTCCTTCACCCCCTCCTCTCTCATAACCCACCTAGCCCAGTTAAGGCTGCTTTTAAGGGCGTGGGTGTGGCACACTGGGGTGTGGGTAGCCTGCAACAGCCACAGCCCCTCTTAACAGCCAGCCATTGCTAACAGCTTCTCCTCTAGGGGTGGGGCCTCATGAGCTCGATCCCATAGGTACATGAATGCTGACTGGCTGATCTTCTGCAGGTGACAACTGCTGACGTGAGTGTTTGAGGACAACAGCCTTGTCATATCCAGAAGACGCATTCCACTGAACTTGGAGGGGTGTGTGTGTGGGGGGGGCACACGGCATGTCCATTTCAGCTAAACATTAGTAGTTGGTTCCTTCCTAGATGTCAAGATCTCCCCCGCCCCCTCTTTTCAAGACGGGGTTTCTCTGTGTAGCTTTGGAATCTGTTCTGGTACTTGCTCTATAGACCAGGCTGGCCTAAAACTCAGAGATACACCTGCCTCTGCCTCTCGAGTGCTGAGATTAAAGGTGTGCTGTCCCGCGCTACTGTCTCGCCAGCAAGAACGATGCAGGGCACGTAGGATCCTTCTGCAGAACAGCTTTTAATGCTTCTTGAGAGCGAGAGCATAAGCCAACATGGCGGAGACCCAGAGCGAGGCGAACCCAGCCCTTTTATAGGAAACAGTCCCCGCCTCGGACGTGTCACTCTCAGATTGGTCAGCTGCCCATCATCCCAGATGACGCCTCGGGAGAGGCAGGGACTACAGCGTTGGAAATTTGCCAACACATGCGCAAATTTCCTGTTCACCGGGTGGGGGAACCGGATGTCAGCGCCATCTTGCAATGGCGAATGTGGTTGCGGTCCTCTACATCTCCCCCTTTTTTTACTTCTTTGCAGAAAGGCAACTCCCTCAGAAGGCAGAGATAGAGGTCGCACTTCCCAAAGTGGAAACATTATAATGGGCTTGCACGGAATCTGCCCCTAGGTTCATGACACCTGGAACTTATCCGGCCTGCCCTCTGCCATTTTTCTGGGAAAGGGAATATACGGCAGGAAACCCTTATGCAGGACGACATATCTCTCAGAGAGGGCCATTCTCTGTGCGATGCTCTTTAGCTCGACAACCTTCAGGGCTAGCTAAGCCAAGCACTCCACCCTGTGCAATGGACAGAGGTGTCCTAGGGGTGCAGGAGCTGGTTGGCATAAACCTTACTGCTTCAGCATAGATAACCACATCAGTAGAGGTTCCCTGTTCCAGGGCAGCCAGCGCTTGTGCAATAACCACACTTTGTCCCTATGACTTTGGGATTTGAGTCAGCAGACCATCCAGAGGAGAAACACTGATCCTCAGCATAGGGCTGTTCCAAACATTCCCACCCCCACCCAATAAGCTTATAAATAGAAGGTAGGGGAGCCCCAGAGTCTTATTGGTTGTAAAATAAAAATAAAAAAAAAAACAAAAAAACGAGGAAACACTGCCACTCTATGGCTGACTGGTGTCGGCTTCAGGAAGGCTGAGAGTATCCCCCATCGCTGCTCCTTCGTAACCGTTGTCATCCATTCGTAAAATGGTAGGAGGAACAGAAGCCAAATCTTCAGGCGAGTCCGCGTGTTGTGGGTCACCCCTCACCATTCGGGTCAGTCTTTCTGGCACCCAGAATGGATTTTCCTGGTCCTGTGGGAACACACAAACAGCTCCCCTGGATCTCAATAGGATGGGATCCGGGCCTTTCCATTCATTAGAAAACACATCTTTCCATATAACCAAATCCTTAGGCCGCTGCGGATCCGAACTATGTCGTGTTGCAGCATTCTGGCCATTATCGTCCAGATTTAAAAAATTTATAGTGAACAGAGCCATGGCAATGGCTACTCTTGGTGTCGGGGGTAATTCCTTCAATATTCCCCCTTTTTGTTTAAGTAGATAAGATTTGAGTGTGCGATGTGCTCGCTCTACAATACCTTGCCTCTGGGGGTTATAAGGCAGGCCTGTAATGTGTGTGACTTGCATCTGCACAAAATTGTTTAAACTTTTGAGAAGTATAGGCAGGCCCATTATCCGTCTTTAAAGATGTGGGCTTGCCCCAAGCACTCCATGCCTCAAGACAATGTTGAATGACATAAGAGGTTTTTTCTCCTGTAAGTGGTGTGGCATGAATAACGCCAGAGCATGTGTCAATTGACACATGCACATACTGAAGTTTTCCAAAGGCAGTGATATGAGTCACATCCATCTGCCATATTTGCAAAGGCGCAATCCCTCTGGGGTTTACGCCAGTGTGTCTGACAGGGAGAAACTGGCAACAATTGTGACATTGGGTCACAATATCACGAGCCTCCTTTCTGGTAAGAGAAAAACGTTTACGCAGGGTTTCAGCTGTAACATGAAAATTATCATGAAAGGTTTTAGCGGTCTGTAACGGGGAGGCAAGAGCTACCGCAGCAAGCTGCGTAGCACGATCAGCCAGATCATTACCTAAACTCATGGGGCCCGGGAGCCCCGAATGTGCTCTTATGTGTGTGATAAAAAATGGAGCTCTCCTATTTAGTAAACAGTCCTGTATCCTCTGGAAAAGAGCTGCCACTGTACTAGTAGGTTTTATAATTCCAGCGGTCTCTAATAATTTAACAGCATTAACCACATAGGCAGAATCAGAAACAATATTAAGAGGACAATGAAATTTTTGAAGAACCTCTAAAACCACCATACATTCCACCACCTGGGGTGAGGTGGCAGAAAAGTTCTTTGTATATATTTTAGAATCCACAACATAGGCTCCCACACCATTTTTGGAGCCATCTGTATACACCATCACCCCGTCTTTTAGCGGGGCAGAAGACGTAACTCGGGGAAACACAATGGGATGACATGCAGCAAACTGCAGCAGAGGGTGTTTGGGATAATGATTATCAATTTTTCCTGAAAAGGTGGTAACCAAAATTGCCCAATCGTCAGAGGTGGCGGCCAAAGTTTGTATCTGAAAGGAGGTATAGGGAACTATCATAACCGCTGGATGCTTACCAAAATGACTAACAGACATTTTAAGGCCTTTAAGGGCAATTTGAGCTATAGCAGCTGGATACCAATCAATACTTTTGTTAGGAGAAGCATGCGGATGGATCCACAGTAACGGTCCATCCTGCCATAACACAGCAGTGGGTAGCTTTCTTGTTTTAAACACACATAGAACAAATGGTTGAGTTTCATCAATACGGCACAGCTGTGCCTCCTTAATGGATTCCTCCACTAGTAATAAGGCTGCTTCTGCTGCCGGCGTCAAGGCCCGAGGGGAGGTAATATGAGTATCCCCTTCCAAGATATCAAACAATGGCTTCAAATCAGCAGAGGGGATTTTTAAAAACGGTCGCAGCCAATTAATATCTCCTAACAACTTTTGGAAATCATTTAATGTTCGCAAATTGTCCCTATAAATTTTTACTTTTTGTGGTAGAATCTTTTCAGGAAGAATAACAGAACTTAAGAATTGGCCAGTGTCTGTAATCTGGACCTTCTCAGCAGCTATTTGAAGACCCCATAGCTGTAAACTCTTAATGAGCAATGGGTAGGCTTCCCTTAGGACCTGTAAGTCCTCATGACACATGAGTACATCATCCATGTAATGAATCACAAGCAAACGTGGGAAACGTTCACGAAGCGGTTCAAGAGCCTCCTGCACAAACATCTGACAAATTGTTGGACTATTGGCCATACCCTGAGGCAAAACTCTCCATTGAAAGCGTTTATCAGGCTCTATATGATTAATTGAAGGAACAGTAAAAGCAAAGCGAGGCCTATCAGCAGGATGCAATGGAATAGAAAAAAAACAATCCTTAATATCTATTATTACCAGACTCCAATTTTTGGGTAAAGCTGAAAGCACTGGGAGTCCTCGCTGCACAGGCCCAAAAAGATGCATTTGTTCATTAATGGCTCTCAAGTCATGCAACAAGCGCCATCTTCCTGATTTTTTTTTTAATGACAAAAATGGGTGTATTCCACGGAGAGGTGGATGGTTCTATGTGCCCCAAAACGAATTGCTCATTAACTAGCTGATTCACTGCTTCCAGTTTTTCAGAGGTAAGTGGCCACTGAGGAACCCATACTGGGGTCTCTGTTTTCCATGGTATGGGCCGTGCTGCCCCAGTGGCACCTAGGAAAAACCCAGACCCTGTTTATTGATATTAGGTTTAGGATTTACTGACTCCCGTATTCCTTGCTCGGAGCGACCCAAGCCCTTTCCTGGCCTATGGCCCATTCTTAACATTATATCTTGGGCCTGAGATGAATATGCATTAGATAAGGTCAATCCCATACCCTGCATTACATCTCTTCCCCATAAGTTGACTGGCAGGGGAAGGACATATGGTATAAAATATCCTGACTGCCCTTCGTCTGTTTCCCAGGTTAATCTGGTGGAGCTAATGGTGGGGTTTGCACTATAGCCCAAGCCCTGTAGGGCATGAGACGACTCAGTAACAGGCCAGGACTGTGGCCACCAGCGCGATGAGATAATACTTTTGTCCGCGCCAGTGTCCAAAATGCCTTCGAAGCATTTACCATTCACCCAAAGGGGCAGTTTGGGTCGATCTTGAAGGCTAACAACCAGGTAGGCCGAATCCTGTCCTGTTGACCCCATTAATTTACTCCCCGGCCTCTGGTGGGTGTCTGCCAGAAGAAACAGTAACTGAGCTATCCTGTCTCCTTTACTGATGGAAAAAACTCCACTAGGACAAGAGCACAGGGCTTGTATCTCAGCAGTGTGCTGACTATCAACAAGACCTGGGTGGACAATCAGTCCCTGCAGGGTAAGCGAGCCACGCCCTAAAAGCAGGCCCACGCTTCCAGGGGGTAGAGGCTCAGGCAGCTGCACAGGGACAGGCTGCACCCCCATTTGGGGCATCAATAGGAAGTCGGTGGAGGCACACAAGTCCATTCTTGTTCTGCCTCCGAGGGTTCCTTGGTCGTTGCCCTGACGAACTTGTTCCCATATTTCTGAGGGCCCTGGGACCGAGGGCCCATCACCCCGTTTTTTGGATCAGTCTGTGGGTTTCCTAATGGTGGGAGGATCTTGCCATGGACATCCCTAACGGAGCGGCAGAGCTCAGCCCTATGATAACCTTTGCCACAGCATGAGCAGAGGGTAGGAGGCGCTCTCTCCTTTTCTGATGACCTACAATCCTTTTTTAAATGTCCTGGCTTCCCACATTTAAAGCAAACTCTTCTGTCTGGCCCTTTAAAAGGGTGTTTTTGTGACTGCATGATGGCTGCAGCCAAACCCGCATTCGTCAGGGGTCCTCCTAGTTCTCTACAGACCCTGAGCCAGTCCTGTAATCCTTTATTTTTCCTGGGGGCTATGGCCACACGGCACTTCTGCGTAGCTTGCTCAAAAATGAGCTGCTCTATGAGTGGCGTGGCCATATCAGTGTCGCCAAAAATGCGTCCTGCTGCCTCAGTCATTCTAGCCACAAAATCTGAAAAAGGCTCCTGAGTCCCTTGTATAATCTTGGTGAGCGGGGTGCTTCCTTCTCCCTTTTTAGACAAAGCTTTCCATGCTCTTATAGCTGTATTGGCTATCTGGCGGTAGGCGTCATAAGGGTAGTCTATCTGGGCAGCGGTGAAGCGCCCTTGCCCAGTCAGGAGGTCAAAAGTCCATTGTTGTTGTTCTGGAGTTAAGGCTTGAACGTTAGCTCTGGCCTGTTCCTGGGCTGCCTCGTGCCACAGTGCTTTCCACTCCAAATATTGACCCATGCTGACAAGCGACGCTTTTGCAACTGTCTCCCAGTCTGCCGGAGTCATGGCACTCAAGGCTAATCTGTCCAATTGGGCTAATGTGAAATTAGCGGTCACTCCATATTTTCTAACTGACTCTGCTAATTCTTTTATTTGGTTGTACTCCACAGGCGCATACACCCGTCCATTTTCCCCTTCGTAAACGGGGAAGGCCAGGTGCAGCTTTCTCTTGACCTTGTCAGGGATAAATGAAAAAGTCTTTGGCCCAAGGTGTTCCTCATAAGGAGGCGCCGAAGGGGCAGTCGGGCGAGGGTGCAGCTCGTAAGGAGGCGGATGGGCCCTTTGGGATGACCTCATGGCCCTACCGCTGGTTAATTCTGCCTCCTCCTCTGTACCTAGTTCTTCTGCCTCTTCTCCTGAGCCAGAACTTCCATGCTCACTTTCATGGTCACTTTCAATTTGCGGAGCTTCAAGCTCCTGCAGAGGATATAAACTACTGTCCTTTCCTTTTTTCTTATTGTTGGTTCCAGAAATCTTTCGACCTTGTAAATCAGTCTTCTCCCCCATTCTTATTTTCTTAAAACCACTGGAGGGTCCTTTTTCCTTATTTGAGACTGTGCGTGCACCTAACCTCTCACTGTACTCAGTTTCTGAAATGCTATCCTGGACTTCCTCCGTTGCAGCAACCGCCTGGCAGGATTCATCTTTTAAGCAGTCTTTGGCGAAAAATAAGAGGACTACTTAAAGAGGTAGCAAGGCCCCTACGAAACCTTCCCAATGCGGAAACAAGTCAAGCCCAAAACCAAAAAATCCAGGAAAAGCCATATCTCTCAGAGTATACAGACCTGCAGTTCTGAATCCTCCTTGTGTCCAAGGGGTCTCCGGCGGTGCGAGCAGTTGTCAGGGTCCCTCAGCGTCCCGAGGGATTCGGCACCAGATGTCCCGCGCTACTGTCTCGCCAGCAAGAACGACGCAGGGCACGTAGGATCCTTCTGCAGAACAGCTTTTAATGCTTCTTGAGAGCGAGAGCATAAGCCAACATGGCGGAGACCCAGAGCGAGGCGAGCCCAGCCCTTATATAGGAAACAGTCCCCGCCTCGGACGTGTCACTCTCAGATTGGTCAGCTGCCCATCATCCCAGATGACTCCTCGGGAGAGGCAGGGACTACAGCGTTGGAAATTTGCCAACACATGCGCAAATTTCCTGTTCACCGGGTGGGGGAACCGGATGTCAGCGCCATCTTGCAATGGCGAATGTGGTTGCGGTCCTCTACAGTGTGCACTACCATTGCTCAGCTTGATGTCAAGATCTTTAAAAGTTCATTATAAGCTGGGTCTAGTGCAGTGGTTCTCAACCTTCCTAATGCTGTGACCCTTGAATACAGTTTCTCATGCTGTGGTGACCCCCAACCATAAAATTATTTTTGTTGCTACATCATAACTGTAATTTTTACTATTGTTATGAATCATCATGTAAAATATGATGATATTTTAGGATAAGACATGTAGGATATCTGATATGTGATCCCCATGAAAGGGTCCTTTGGCCCCCAGAGGGGTCGCCACCTGCAGTTGATAACCACCGGTGTAGTGGTTCACACCTGAAATTTTAGTACTCAGAAAGCTAAGGCAGTATTTAGATTTTGATGTCACACTGGGATGCATAGAGTACCAAGTAAGCCTAAGCTACACAGCAAAATCTTGTCTAAAGAACATAAGCAAACAAATAGGCAAGCAAAAAACCAAATCAAATTCAAGCAAACAAAACACCAAGGTTGTAGCTCTATAGAGGAGCACTTGCTTCTATGAGTCCATTACTTAAAAAAGCTTAAACATAAATTTAGCATATGACCCAGAAATTCATTACTGGATAACCCCCCACAAGAAACATGAAGATATCTGCTGATGAAAAGACTTGTATAAAATGTTTATAAAAGTCATTTTGATAACGGCTAAAAAGAGGACATAATCTAAATGCTTGGTGATTAGTTAGACACAGTGTGATGTTACAAAATGGCATATTATCCAGCAGTATTAAGAAATAAATTACACACACACACACACACACACACCACACACACACAGGATAGGTGACTCTCAAAATTAGTCCACAAAAGAGAAGACAGGCACAAAAATGTCTTACAAGACCCTATGTATACGGCTTTCTTAGAAAAGGGATATCTAGAGGTGTAAAAGGCCGCAGGGTGACTGCCCAGGGCCAGGGCTGCACAGGGCTGCACAGGGCTGCACAGGGCTGCACAGGGCTGCACATTATAACAAAAAAAAATTGGGAAGGGATGACAGAAATGTTTAAAAATGGAACAGTGTATTGTAAATTGGCTGGGTGCCATGCAACATGCCTGTAATCTTGGCATTAGCAAGGGTAAGCAAGGCCAACTTGGTTTATTTAGTTTGAGGTTATCTTGGGCTATATGAGATCTGGTCTCAAAAACAAAACAAAACAAAACAACAAATACAAAACAAGACCAACCAACCAATAAAAATTCCCAACCCAGCAAACCAAACAAAAAATGAAAGTTAAAACCAAACCTTCAAACAAAAATCCTGAATTGCAACAATGTTTGCAAAGCTACATCTCTACCTAAACCATTGAAATATGCACTTAATACTAGAAATGTATAGTATGTAGACTGCACTTCAATACAGCTTTATCCTATGTCAATTATGTGATTTAGTTACCACACCAGAAATAATTGAGAAGGAAAACAAAATATTAATTTGACACTGTAAAACCATTTTTTGGCTGGATTTTCTTTTTTTTTTCTTTTTTTTGGAGACAAGATTTCTCTGTACTTTTTGGAGACTGTCCTAGAACTTGCTCTGTAGATTGGGCTGGCCTCGAACTCACAGAGATCCTCCTGTCTCTGTCTCTCAAGTGCTGGGACTAAAGGCGTGTGTCACTACCGTTCGGCTAGGGAGTTTTCAGAGATATATTATCTCTCTCTCTCTCTCTCTCTCTCTCTCTCTCTCTCTCGATCTCATTAGATAGTCCACACTACACTTGAGCTCTGAAGCCTCTGCCTCAGCCTTAAGGGCTGGAATTGCGGGTATTCTCCAGCACACACAGCTTTCAGTATTTTATGCCTAACATCAGATTTCACCCCCATTTCTCTTGCTAACTCACCCAGAGAATGACCCCTTCCCCCCAGCACTAGGGATCAAACTTAGGGCCTTGCATTTCTTCTATAGCACACACTCCACCCTTGATCTGAATCCTGAGCTGCAGAGTCACTTGTTGGGGTTCTCAGATAATTTAAGTCATAATATCTACATAGAGATAAAGTCTCCGTGAGTAGCAGCGGTTAGCCTACCCATGCCTACTCCTGTTTGATGTTGTGCAGATCTCAGCATTACTGGAAGAGGGAAAGCTACTTTCCAGGGACGTTTCACCAGGATTGATTTTTGCGCTGCCTGCTAATACCCAGGAATTTCTTTGCTCTGCTTTTAGGGGGTCATGCAGCTCTTTACCCTGACAGGAAGAAAACAACTTTCAGGTTGAGTACCACTTCAAAACGTCTTCACTTGGTTTTGACTTCCTGTGTCAAAACTATCAAACCTCCCGAAACTGAAGCCACTTGGGAGTTTGTTGCTTTATACTCATATATTAACAGAAGGCGACTGGAAGGAGCAACATGCATTCATTTGCATATCCATCCATGTGTCCGTCATTCCACACATTCAACAGTGTGTTCTGGAGGAACGCTGTCCCCCACACTAATCTAGTATTTAAGAAGCAGCAATGGGGACACCAGAGACGGCTCAGCAGTTAAGAATATTTGTTGCTGTTATAGAAGATTGGAGTTCCATTTCTAGCACCTGTGTCAGGAAGTTTACAATTTGTAATTCCTGCTCTGGGGGGATCTGAATCCTCCAGTCTCTGCGGGGCTTTGCACTCATATGCACATATCCATATGCACACGCACACACACACCTACGTATGTTAAAAAGTCTCAAAATCCAAAAGACAGAGCAATGATAGGATAATCACGCCTCTGCTCTCACAAAGAGTCTTTTTACAATGATGCAGCAGCGAAGACACATTTTTCAGCTTTCTGGGTTTTCTCCGTTTGGCCTTGACATCTCCTGTGGTTGTATGGCTGATATAGTGACAAAATGGTAGCTCTCATAGTGGAGGCCTGAGCTTCCAAGTCCTCAAGGTGATTTTGATTCATTGGCAACAGTCACTTTGTTAAACTCTAAAGGGACAATATTTAAGATTTATTTTGTTTTCTTTTTTTGAGATAGGGTCTCTCTACAAAGCCCTGGCTATCTTGGAACTCACTGTGTAGATCTGGCTGGCCTTGAACCCACAGAGATCTGCCTGCCTCTGCCTCCCAAGTGCTGGGATTAAAGTTGTTCACCTTCATACTTGGTTAAGATTGACTTTATTTATTTATTTATTTATTTATTTATTTATTTATTTATTTAGTGTGTGCTAGGGTGCCTGAGGAGGCCAGAGGTAGGCACACCATCCCCACAGGAAAGCTACAGTTGATGGTAGCCACCTGACAAGGGTGCCAGGCACCTAATTCAGTTCTTCCGGAAGAGCAGGTATCCCAGGGACATTCTTTTAAAGATTATTATTATTAATATAAAAATTAAATTTAAGTTTAATTATGTCTTTTTATCCCTTCCCTTTTCTCCCTCTAATCCCTTCCTTCCATGTATTCTCTCTCAAATCATGGTCTCTATGTCTTTGTTACTGTTACACACACACATACTCACACACACATACATGCACACATGCATGCATGCACGCATGTATGCACACATGCACACCTAAATATATAAACAGCACCTGCCTAGTCTGTTCAGTGTAACTTTTATGTATTTGATTTCAGGACTGACCACTTGGTACTTCCAGTAGCAATTAACAATTAACAAATAACAATTAGGGAGCTCATCCCTGGTGAAGAAGACTATTTCTCCCATCTCAGTATTCCTTGGCTGTCTGTGGTTCTTTCTTTGCCTATGGGTGGCGGCAGGTGAGATTCCCCTCCACTTCCCCGTTAGCTTGTCTGTTGGTTCTGTACGTCCTCTGGTTTTGTCATTTCTGGGGGATGTCTCACAGCAGATTCCCTGGTCCTATGACTTTTACAATTGTCCCCATCCCTCTTCCAAAATGTCCCCTGGGCCTTAGGTGCAGGAGCTATGCTGCAGATGGATCCAATGGAGCTGGATGCCCCCTCTCCTGAGAAGTTTAAAGTCTCAGCAGAAGCCACAAAATCTTTGGTGGTGGCAGCAATGACTTTGCCATTGTCAGCGGGGCTTCCATTACCTCTGCAGATTACACAGGAGTTAACAGCAAGCTAGAAGAGCTTTTGTGGAAAAGAATGTTCTACACTTACTTAGAAGCACATCAATTCTGCGTTGTAGAACACTTTCGTACCATGATTTCCCCCAAGAAACGAGCATTGTTTCTTAAATATTTCATATTTCTGTGATTACATAGTAAATCAAGATTGCTTTTCAACCCTTGCAGTCTTATCAGCTTGGTTGTACACGGTAGGTAGTCAGTGACAATAAATAACATCGTCTTTAGAGAAAGCAATAGTAAGTGTGTCTAGTTGCAGACTCTGCAGAGGAAGGAAAGCGAACAGTTAGTCAGTTTCTAGTTAGCATCAGAAGATGCAGCTCCAAACCTTTATGCTTACCGAGAGTTAGAATGGCCCAGGACGCCACCTTTGCTGTGCATCTCTTCTCGGCCGTCTAGACAGTCACGTGACACAGTTGGCGGGAGACCACATAGAGGGATACAGTCAGCTGTATCTATCAGTGCTAATGTGCACTGTTCCTTTTCTGCTGTCTGTCTGGAGACTTTTACTGCTCAAGGAATTTCCTGTGAGGTGAGGGATGACAAACCTCTGGTAGCCAGGCCTGGAGCCCAGGGGGGGCCTTAAGACCTTTACCGCCTCTGCAGTCCAGGGCCCCTGGCCAATCAGTTGGAATGAACACAAGACAGAACCTCTTTTGTATCATTGGATTGGGGAACTAAGGCAGACCATGAACTTTACAGACTGTGGTAAAAGACAAACATGATACCTCAGAAGGGAGAAACTGAATTTAGCCAATAGCAAGAGTGCCTTTTTATTTTTATCTGTTTATATACATTTACTTATTTATTTGCTTATTTACTTATTTTGGTCTTTTTGAGACAGGGTTTCTCTGCTTAACCCTGGCTTTTCTGGGACTGGCTCTGTAGACCAGGCTGAAATGGAACTCAGATTTGTTTTGACTCCTTTACCTCCTGAGTGCTGAAATCAAAACCTGACAGCTGCCACACTTTTCTTATTGTTTATTTTAAATCAAATTAATGCTTCCTCCTCGAGAATCAGAAGCGGAAGTTAGAGGAAGATAAGAATGGTTTTAACTAGACCTGGAAGCCTCAGGGCATGGCTAGGCCCCAAGGAAGGAGAGGTGGAAGAAAAGGCAGCCTTGGCTTGCTTCACAGTCCCTGGGCCACGATGCTTCTCCTTGGATAGTCCCTTATTCCAATCCTCAAGGTTTTGGTGAAGAATGACTCAGAATCAGGACTATTAACAGTGAGTCAGTCACCTACCACTTCCTGCGTGCGTGCGTGACCTGGGCTTCTCTGGAAGTCTTTCACTAAATCCTAGTTACGGAAACCCAGCCCCATCCTCCTTGTCACAACCGGCATCTCTTGCTTATGGAGGCTCTGAACAGTGTCCAGCAACCATGGTCCCATTACTTCTAATGAAGTGGAAATGAAGTTTTCAGTGATCACAGAGGCTGTGAGATTTGTGGTTTTTAACACTCAGTGTCCTACAGTCATACGGGCAGTCAGGCAAACTGCGTCCTTCCCCTACAAGCTCTTGGCTAAAGCAGCTTAGTGATGGGTGCTCTCTTGGCCCATTTTATAGAGGACAACGACCATAACTGGGCAACCTCATGGGCCATTATTTTTTTCATTTACCAAGTGATTTGTGGTATATCTTGTCATTTTTCTATTGTCTCATTTGTAAGACAGGTTATTTTTTTTAAAATGTACTTTATTGATTTATATTAATTGCATAAAATAATAGGTTTCAGAAAGATCAGATCCCTTTAAGATGGTATGGCCAGAGACAACATAATGGGTGTGCTGTGACAATTTATTTTATTTATTTTTTTTGAAGATTTTATTTGTGTGTTTGCGATGTACATTCCATGTACATATAGAGGTACCCTTGTGTACCCTCAGATTCCCTGGAGCAGGAGTTATAGGGGTTTTTGAACCACCTGATGTGTATTGGGGACAAATTAGGGCTCTAAACAAGAGCAATTGAGGCAACTCTCCAGCCCTGTGAGAACAACACTTAAAGAAAAGAAAAGGACAAAAGGGAAAACAAGGCTTGGGAAGAGCATCCTAGTGGTAGGGCACTTACGCAGTGAGGGTGAGACCTAGTGCTCAGTCACCAGCACTGCCAGATGATGGCGGCCACCACCGCCACCGGACAAGAAAAGGAAAACGGTAGCAACACACCGAATGTACACTGTGTGGAAGACACTAAAGGTTAATTTTGGGGAGCAATCAAAGATTGATTGAACATAGATAGTCCCATTCTTCCACTGAGGAACAGCAAAGTTGACTCCATGAACTTGGCTATGAAGACAATTATTTTTAAAAAAATGAGGAGGGAATAGCTCAGTGGATAAAATGATTGCTGGACAAACATGAAGGTCGGAGTCCATATTCCCAGTAACTAATTGCATAAGAGCAGGGTGAGGCAGTGAGTATCTATAACACTGGCACTGGGGGCACAGAGATGGGAGTGGGGTGGGCTCCAGGGACTTGGTGGCCAGTAGCCAAACCCAAACAGCAAGCTCCAGGTGAAAGATACCCGATTTGGGTATTTTCCCCTCGGGGACCACGACGCCCAAGAACCAAGACTAGTCCGCACTGGATGCAAAAGCAAGAGGTATTTTTATTTGTTTACATGGGCGCCCATGGACGCTGCAGCTTTTGGGTGGCTGAGCGTGTCGGGGCTAAATTCGGGGCTGGTTATATAGCAAGAAGTGAATTTACAGAAGTGAATGCATTCTCAATGGTTATTTCAGATGACGATGGGATCAGGTCAGGGACAGGTTGTCTATTCATCTTGAATACATGGGAATAAGTTAAGACAGCGCACTCTGGGCTTCCTGAATACATGGGAATAAGTTAAGGCAGCCCACTCTGGGCTTCCTGAATACATGGAAATAAGTTAAGGCAGCCCATTCTGGACTTCCTGCTCCCTTTCTGTCTTCCTATCTGCCGAAGGCTGACCTCCAGGTATCTGACTACAGAGATCCTGTTTTCTCATCATTAGGGACCCATCTGACCTCAGGGCGATTATGCTGGCCTAGGAACAGCTTGACCTGGTTTGGACTATAGCTACAATGGGAATTCCCCGAGGCAGGCGGGTGGGGGCCTTTCACAGGTTTACTGAGAGACCCTGGAAAAAGATAAGGGGGAGCTGGGCAGTGGTGGTGCAAGTCTTTAATCCCAGCACTCAGAAGGCAGAGGCAAGTGGATGTCTGTGAGTTCGAGGCCAGCCTGGGCTACAGAGTGAGTTTCAGGACAAGCTCCAAAGCTACACAGAGAAATCATGTCTTGGAAACCGAAACCAAAACAAAGCAACATGGAGAATTCTAGAGGAAGACATTGACCTTCTCTTCTGGGCTTTGTATGCACCTGCACAGGCAAGCGAACCCATGGAGACACAGACACACACAAGTGTGCGCGCGCGCGCGCACACACACACACACACACACACACACTCACAGGCACACATGCATATACACACACTTATAAAAGAAAAGAAGAAACTGAGGCTATTGGGGTGTGGCTTAGTGGCATAGCCCTCATCCAGCATTGGAGGTACACTGGATTTGAATCCTAGGTCTTGGTGAAAACAATGAAACAAATCCAATAGTGGAGTTCATTGAATATACAATGTGTGTAAGACATTTAGAATTGATCCGGAGAGAATCAAAGATGGAATGAACATAGTGCTGTCATGGAGCTTCTGATTTAGCAATGGATATTAGACTCCAGTAGAAGATGAACAATGCAAGACAGACAAGTAGTTGGCTTTCAAGGGAAACAGAATGGAGGATTAATCCTGACCCCTGTACCAGGTTTCTCACTTTCTGTGACTGGAGCAATGTTTGATAATTTTTCATTTTTTCAGATGTTTTCATTTTTGTTAATAGAAAAATAAGTAGCTGGCCTAGGAATTTTACTGCCTTATACATTGTTCATGGAGGAGAAACCAGTGTGGCTGGGGTAGGGCCCAGTGGTTGAGATGGGCCCTTCCTAGCATGCTCAGAGCCCCCAATTTGAACACACCACAAAATAACCAAAACAAGGAACCAGTAAAGTGTTTGAAATGAGATTAGCAGAAGCAGCACTGGACCAGAAACCTAGGTCAAAGCAGGCCTGAGGTGAGTGAGCCAGAGCCAGAGACCACTGCAGGTCCTGATGTGAATCTGGGACCTTCAAGGGAGTAGACCTAATCCAGGACCCCTGGGAGTCTGGGTGTGAGTCTAGGACCTCCAAGGAACTAGGCCTGAGCCAGGACCTCTGCAGGTCTGGGTGTGAATCTGGGACCTCAAAGGGAATAAGCAGGAACTAGAAACCTTTGCTGGTCCTAGTGTGAGTCTGGGACTTCTGAGGGAGTAAGCCTGAACCAGGTCCTCTGTGGGTCTGGGTGCACCCAAGCCTGGGAACTCTGAGGGAGTAGATTGGAGCCAGAGCCTTTAGAGGACCAACCTCAAACCAGGGACCTCTGCAGGAATGAATTCAGACTAGGGACATTTACAGAAACAGGTATGAGCTGAAAAACCTAGGCTAGAGCAGGACTGAGACAGCAAACTCCAAGGGAGTGGAGCAAAACCTGGGAGCGCTGAGCCACCTCCAGGAACACAGAGTGACCAACGTGGTAACTAAAACCGTGGCACAGACTGTACCACAAGGAACAACCATCTGAGCCTTGGATTTACTGGCACCTAGAAGATTAATCAACAGAATCTCAGACAGCCCCAACCACACCTATTAGAGGAAAAGATGAGTAGACAAGGTAAGAACACACGCAACAAAGAGCAACACAACACCAGTAAAACCTAAAGACCCTACAACAGCAAGACTTGGACAACCAAATATAGATGAAGCAGAAGAAAATGACCTAAAAAATAACTTCAGGAGAATATATGACATTCTTAAAGAGGAAATGAGAAATTCCCTTAAAGAAATGGAGGAAAAGACAAACAAAACTTGGAAGACATCAGAAAATCCCTTAAAGAAAACCAAGAAAAAGCAACCAAACATATGAAAGAAACTATTCAAGACCTGAAAACTGAAATAGAGACAACACAATAAAGAAAACACAGTCAAGAGAATTACAGAGACAGAAATCCTGAGAAAATGATCAGGAACCAGAAACACAAACATAAACAGCAGAATACAAGAGATGGAAGTGAGAATCTCAAGCCCTGAAGATACAATGGAGGACATAGATTCATCAGTCAAAGGAAACATTAAATCTAACAAAAGCTTAACCCAAAATATCCAGGAAATGTGGGACACCCTGAAAAGGCCAAACCTAAGAATAATAGGTATAGAAGAAGGAGAAGAAGTTCAACTCAAAAGCCCATAAAATATATTTAACATAATCATATAAGAAAGCTTTACCAACCTAAAGAAAGATATGTCTATGAAGATATAAGCAGCTTACAGAACACCAAACAAACAGGATCAAAAAAAGTTCCCCCGCCACATAATAATCAAAACATTAAACATAAAGAGTAAAGAAAGAAAATTAAGAGCTGCAAAGGAAAAGGGCCAAGTAATATATAAATGCAGACCTATCAGAATTACACCTGACTTTTCATTAGAGACAATGAAAGTCAGAAGGTTGTGGTCAAGCGTTATGCAGACATTAAGAGATCACAGATGCCAGCCCAGACTACTATACCCAACAAAACTTTCAATCACCAAACAAGGACAAAACAAGATATTACATAAAAAAAACCAGATTTAACCAACACCTAGCCACAAACCAAGCCCTACACAAAATACTAGAAGGAAAACTCCAACCCAAGGAAGTTGACTACATCAAAAAAAAAAAAAACCCACAGACAATTGATGGTCTCATAGCAGTAAATCCCAAAGAACTGAAAAATGCACAGATTAACATTACCAACATTGAAAACTAAATTAACAGGAGATAGCAATTACTGCTCATTAATATCCCTTAACATAAATGGACTCAACTCACCTATAAAAAGGCACAAGCTAACAGATTGGATATGAAAACAGAATCCTTCCTTCTTCTGCACACAAGAAACACACTTGACCCTCAAAGACAGACATCATCTCAGAGTAAAGGGCTGGGAAAAAAATATTCCAAACAAATGGATCTAAGAAACAAGCTGGTGTAGCTATCCTATTATCTAAAATAGACTTCAAACTAAAATCAATCAAAAGAGACAAAGAAGGACATTTCATATTAATCACAGGAAAAATTTATCAAGAGGAAATTTCAATACTGAATATCTATGTCCCAAATACAAGGACACCCTCATATGTAAAAGAAGCACTTCTAAAGCTTAAATCATACATTAAACCCTACACACTAATAGTGGGAGGCTTCAACACTCCACTCTCACCACTGGACAGGTCAGTCAGACAAAAAATGAACAGAGAAATGAGGGAACTAACAGATGTTAATGACTCAAATGGACTTAACAGACATCTATAAAATATTCCACCCAAACAGAAAAGAATATACCTTCCCTCAGCACCTCAGGGAACCTTCTCAAAAGTTGACCACATACTCAGTAACAAAACAAACCTCAACAAATAAAAAAAATTGGAATAACCCCATGTATCTTATCAGATCACCCTGGTTTAAAACTAGAAGTCAACAGCAATACTAATTCCATAAGCCCACAAACACATGAAAATGAAACAATGCTCACCTGAATCATCAATGGGTCAAGAAAGAAACAATGGGAGAAATTAAAGACTTCCTAAAATTCAATGAAAATGACCACCCAACATACCCAAATTTATGGGACTCAATGAAAGCAGTGTTAAGAGGAAAGTTCATAGTACTAAATGTCTACATAAAGAAGCTGGAAAAATTCCACAGTAATGAATTAACAGAACATTTGAAAGCTTTAGAACAAAAAGAAGCAAACTCACCTAAAAGAACTAGACGGAAGGAAATAATAAAATTGAGAGCTAAAATCAACAAAATAGAAACAAAGAAAACAATACAAAGAATCAATGAGACAAAGAGATGGTTCTTTGAGAAAAATCAACAAAATAGACAAACCTTTATCCAAATTAATCAGAAGGCAGAGAGAGAATATCCAAATTAATAAAATCAAAAATGAAAAAGGGGACATAACAACAGATATGGAGGAAATCCAGAGAATCATCAGGTCATATTTCAAAAACCTGTACTCCACAAAACTGGAAAACATGAAGGAAATGGACAACTTTTTGGATAAATATAACTTACCAAAATTAAATCAAGCTGGGTGGTGGTGGCGCACGCCTTTAATCCCAGCACTCGGGAGGCAGAGGCAGGCGAATCTCTGTGAGTCTGAGGCCAGCCTGGTCTACGAGAGCTAGTTCCAGGACAGGCTACAAAGCTACAGAGAAACCCTGTCTCGAAAAATAAACAAAACAAAGCAAACAAAATTAAATCAAGACCATATAAGGAAATTAAATAGACCTATAACTGCTAAAGAAATAGAAACAGTCATCAAAAGTCTCCCAATGGAAAAAAAAGCCCAGAACCAGATGGTTCCAGCTCAGAAATCTACAAGATTTTCAAAGAAGAACTAATACCAATACTCCCCAAAGAATTCCACACAATAGAAACAGAAGGGACATTGCAAAACTCTTTTTATGAGGCTGTAATTACCCTGATACCCAAAGCACATAAAGACATTTCTAAGAAAGAGAATTATGGACCAATCTCACTCATGAACATTGATGCAAAAATACTAAATAAAATACTGGCAAATCGAATCCAAGAACACATCAGAAACATCATCAACCATCATCAAGTTGGCTTCACCCTAGAGATGCAGGGATGGTTCAGCAT
This sequence comes from Myodes glareolus, assembly GCF_982192425.1. Classification (NCBI taxonomy): domain Eukaryota; kingdom Metazoa; phylum Chordata; class Mammalia; order Rodentia; family Cricetidae; genus Myodes; species Myodes glareolus. Next base: position 1,957,198 of record NC_142051.1, read on the forward strand.
ACAAAAATCTGTCAATGTAATCCACCATATAAACAAACTGAAAAATAAAAACCACATGATCATCTCATTAGATGCCGAAAAAGCTTTTGACAAAATACAACATCCCTTTATGATAAAGGTCTTGGAGAGAGCAGGGATACAAGGAACATACCTAAACATAATAAAGGCAATATATAGCAAGCCAACAGCAAATATCAAACTAAATGGAGAGAAACTTGCAGCCATCCTGCTGAAGTCAGGAACAAGACAAGGTTGTCTACTATCTCCATATCTATTCAATATAGTTCTTGGGGTCCCAGCTAGAGCAATAAGACATAAAAAGGAAATCAAGGGAACACAAATCAGAAAAGAAGTCAAACTCTCATTATTTGCTGATGATATGATAGTTTACATAAGTGATCCCCAAAATTCTACCAATGAACTTCTACAACTCATAAACACATTCAGTAATGTAGCAGGATACAAGATTAACTAAAAAAAAAAAATCAGTATTCCTCCTATACATAGATGATGAATGGGCTGAGAAAGAAATTAGAGAAATATCACCCTTTACAATAGTCACAAATAGCATAAAATATCTCAGAGTAACTCTAACCAAACAAGTGGAAGACTTGTATAATGAGAACTTTAAATCTTTGAAGAAAGGAATCAAAGAAGACACCAGAAAGTGGAAAGATCTCCCATGCTCTTGGGTAGGTAGAATTAACATAGTAAAAATGGCAATCTTACCAAAAGCAATCTACAGATTCAATGCAATGCCCATCAAAATCCCAGTAAAATTTTTCAAAGACCTTGAAAGAACAGTACTCAACTTCATAGCTGAGATGCATGCTAAGTGAACTTACCTGAAGCACATTGATAGCAAATTAAGTCAAGTAGAAACATCACTGCTATTTCATTCAAATTGCGTTAAAAATTGAAACTTTAAGCACATAGGTTGGGTTTGGTGGCAGGGTTGTAGATTTGAAGCCAGCTTGGGTTATACGCCTAGTCCAAGAACAGCCTGGGTTTTAGAGCAAGATTGTGCCTCAACAAATAAAATAAAAACAAGGAAAAACAAAATTTAAACATACAACATAGCCTTTTATGGATATATCACGAGACCTATTACAATCTTAATATTTTTTTAACTTTGTGGAAACAGTCTTTTCTTTTCTTTTCTTTTCTTTTCTTTTCTTTTCTTTTCCTTTCTTTTCTTTTCTTTTCTTTTCTTTTCTTTTCTTTTCTTTCTTTCTTTTTTTTTTTCCCAGTCTGGCCTCAAACATGCTATGTAGCCAAAGAAGACTTTGAATGGTTGATCCTGACTAATGTAGTACTGGGGACCCAAGTCAAGGTTTCTTGCATCTAAGCAAGTATTCTACCAGCTGAGCCACCTTTCCAGCTCATCTTCATTTTAAGACGATATAGATCGAGGGAAGATAATTGACACAAGACAAAGGACAGCGCTTGGCAGACGGGGAGGGTGAGTGGCAGCGGCAACAATGACGTCATTACGGAGTGTGTCCAGAGGAATGCTTTCTTTAGTCTTTTGCTCAATATTCTTCTCCAGTGTGGAGATGTAGTATCTGTCCCTTCCAGGCTTCCCTGGAGGGGTGAGGCTTTCTCTGGAGCTGGGTGATTTCATTTGTCCTGGAGAATTGAAAGTGGGCGTGAACTTTCTTGAGAAAAACTCCTGAAGCAGCCTAGAGTTTACTTAATTTGTCTTAAACCACATAGTAGCTTGAGTAGCAGGCTGAAACTAAGCCCAGAACTGTCAATTCTCGCCTACAAGGGACAGCCCTGTCTCACCATGCATGCCATTACATCACACTGCCTATCTGGTTTTCCACCTCCACAAACTTGTGGACTCCTTTTTTATTTCCTATTAAGTGTATTTTGTTTCCTGTAAAACCACTCATTTCCCGCTGTCATCTGTAGAACTAGACTGGTTTATTCTTTCATCCTGAAAGCCGCAGAGTATACCCACAAGATTCAGTACTTAGAGCAAATGTGTGACCAGTGTGTTCTTCCTTCAGGAAGATGTTTCATTTCTTTTTATCCCTCCCTCCCTACCTTGTAGAAAGAGTCTTACTCTGTAGCTTGGGCTGGTCTTGAACTTGAGATCTTTCTATTTTCGCCTACTGAGTGCTGGGATTATGGGCACATGCCATCATATGAGGCAATTAATGTTTTTGTTCATTTGTTTTTGTTTTTCAAGAGAGGGTTTCTCTGTAGCTGTTTGGTGCCTGTCCTGGAACTCACTGTAGACCAGGCTGGCCTTGAACTCACAGAGACCCGCCTGACTCTGCCACCCAGCTACCTCTTAGAAAGGAGATTACGGCTCTAACCCCTTGCTTGAGCTTGAAGCCTTTTTCTTTCTCCTTCCCTTCCCACGATCATCAGGTCCCCACTCCTCACTCCCCCCGCCCCCGCTTCATTTTTTCCTCTCTTTTCTTCTTACAGTTTCCCTTCCTTTCATTTGTAAGATTAACATCTTCTGATAAATATCAAATGACAAAGGAAGAAACTCAGGCAGGGTCTCAAACGCCTAAACACATCTCCCTTAAAATAGGCTCAATCTGGCTTCAGAGTGCTCTCCAGCTGCATAGTCAGGTCTATGGAAAACCACTGGATACTGAGGACAAAGGCATCAGCAATCGCCTGCTTACCAGATGTCAAAAGAACAAACCGGCCAGTGAGCTACCCCTTCCTCACACTCAGCTCACTTGACAAATGGTTAGCAGTTTCTGTGGCAGGCACTCTAGGGCATGCTATTTAAAACAGACCTTATTTAAAGCCTCTCAGTGGGAAGTGGGTCATTGCTCACTTCCCAGCGTTCAGATCCAGCGCTCTGTACGAAATTTATGACTTCCAAAATCGAAAATTAAATTCACCTCAGCAAGCAACGGTGCTGACCATTATTCCATCTCAGCACAAATCTCTTAAAACATGGATAGAGGTGAAGGAGAAGTTTGGTTTCCAGGCTTGGAGCATCCCTTTGGGACAACAGACTGCACCTGGAAGCTACACTGCACAGCCACTTGTGACCTGGGGACCCGGCCAGTCACTCAATCTTGCTCTACATAGTTCTATCATCTGTAAAATGGGAATCATACCAGGACTTGGTTCCCATGCAGTTAGTCAGATAATGGAAGAATTATTCAGTGTACTCGCTGACTCTGAATCAGCGTTTTATAAATGTCACCTTACTCTTCCAGCTCTCTGCATGTGCGCTAGGTCCCTTTGAGCCGGTCGTTGTTGCCTCTGTTTAATGGGGAATAAACCCGTGGATTAGTTACTTTCCCATGAGCAAACACTGGACAAGAAGCAACATAAGGAAGCAGTGGTCAGTTTGAGTCACACCTGAAGAAGGGACACAGTCGTTTGTTGTGGGGATGCTGTGGTGGCAGCAGCCTGGCAGTAGCTGTCACAGTGACCTGCAGTCAGGAAGCAGAGAGACATGGAACTGGTGCTCAGCTCACTTCCTCCTTTTTCTCCAGACCAGGACCCCCGTTCTTGGAATAATGCTGTTCTCATTTGGGGTAGGTCTTTCTTCCTCAATTACACCTCTCTGGAAACCCTCCTAGATATACCCAGAGATGTGTTTCCATGGTGATCCTAAATCGACTCAAGGCTGTGATGAAGATTAACCGTCTTTTGGCTGGGAGGATGGCTCAGCTGGTAAAGTGTTTGGCAGGCAACAATAAGGACCCGAGCACCACTCCCAAACTCACATAAAAAGCCAGGTGCTATGGTGCACGCCAACCCATTAATGGTGAAGTTTGCTACCTGTGTCCCAGGTCACAGAGTTTACAACAGCAGCTGAGGCATGACACCATCTGCTCAGATCCAAAGCCCACACACCGCCCTAGACTGACGCCTCTGTGTGTAGATGATAAATCACTCCAGAATACGCCTATGATATCTTTGGCTTTCAGAATAAATCAGAAAACTTCAATTTATCAGGTATTAAAATTGCCAATTAATTTCAATAACGAGAAATATCGGCAGCCATTTACATTTTTTATTTCATGAGAAAGAGATTATTAAAAATCAATTGATAAGGAAGCTTAGCTGAAGGAGGAAGAGAAGAAAAATAAAGAGAAACATGAAGATAAAACACACACAGACACACAAATACCCTCATGTACACACACCCTCATACACACACCCTGATATACACACACCTTCACACATACACCCTCATGCACACACACCCTCACACACACCCTGATATACACATACCTTCACATACCTTCACACACACACCCTCATATACACACACCCTCACACACACACACACCCTGATAGACACACATACCCTCACACACCCTTACACACATACATCCCCACACACCCCCTCATATACACACACCTTCACATACCTTCACATACACACCCTCATATACACACACCCTGATATACACATAACCTCACACACCCTTACATACACACCCTGATATACACACATATCCTCACACACCCTTACACACATACACCCCCACACCCCCCCTCATATACACACACCTTCACATACCTTCACACACACACCCTCATATACACACACCCTGATATACACACACCCTCACACACCCTCACATACACACCCTGATATACACACATACCCTCACACACCCTTACACACACACACACCCTCACATACACACCTTTACATACACACACCCTCACACACACACCTTCACACAGCATTCATATATGTACACACACTCTCACACACACCCTCATACTCACCCTCACACAACCCTCATACACACACCTTCACACACACATTCACACACTTACCCTTATATATACACCTTCATACACAACCTTCACATGGACACACACATATACATTCATATACACAAATATACCCTCATACACACACCCTTAGACACACACACCTATACCCTCATACATACACACACACACACACACACTCATATACATGTCTTCATATAGAACACACACACACTCACCCTCATATATATGCACACAGACACACCCTCTCACACACACATGCATGTTTTCATGTGGAACACACACTCTCACACACCCTCCCACCCACAGAGATACACCCTCTCACATACACACACACCCTCATACACACACACCCTCATACACACATATCCTCTCACACAGCAGACACACACCCTCTCTCTCACATACACATACACATATAGTTAAGAACAATAAAAATAAATAATTTTTTAAGCAAGAGAACACAAACAGTGGAACTGAACAGGGCCTAGCTATTTGAATTCCAGCTCTGCTGAGTGGGAACTCCAGGCCTCAGTTTCCTTTAGTGTAATACTAGAATAGCATGATTTACTTTAGCATGCTTCCCTTGTTCAGAGGTGAAATCATACCATGATTGTGAAATGTTTAGGATAAGTATGGCTACGAGAAAGGCTAGTGTAGCGCTGTGTGACTAGTCTTTTCTAGGATCGTTTTAAAGGTGCCGGAGAACCCAGCAGCAGCAGCAGCAGCAGCAGCAGCAGCAGCAGCAGCAGCAGCAGCAGCAGCGTGATTTGAGGAATTTTAGAGTTGGAGAATAAACTAGGGCTTTCTAGTTCTATAAGTTCATCTTAGGTGTCAGGAAAGTGAGATGCAGAGAGGCCGAGGCACTGGCTAAGCTCACATGGCTAATTACGGTAAGAGTTGGGGCTAGAACTTGGCCTCTTAACGATTTCCCTAATTTTTAAAAAATTGCCCATGACTAGACAAAGAATGAAGTGTGAGTGTGTGTGAACAGAGTTGAGGGGTCCAGGCGAACGCCATGCCTTATAAAACCAGACATCATATTTGATGGCCCCCATCCTCACTGTGCTGCATGATAAGGCTGGCTGCACTGCACGCGGTTCAGTGGTGCAAGTCAGTGTCACTGTAATTATTTTTTACGACAAAGAATGGGAAAAATAAATTGAAGATGAGATGTCTCTGGAGGCTTTTAAAGGCTCTTGACGCTGCTGCTGCTGTGTGTCATAGGAGCTGGGTTTTTCCGCAAGAAATAAAAGGCTGAGAAGTGGTTTTGGTGGGGAAAGGTAGTTACTGCTTGCCTCCTTCCCTTCAAAGGGAGGAATCAGGTGCTGTTCTCTCTCTCCATCAAATTCTTGCCTGGACCAAGAAATTTCAACAACAAAAATGCAGTCCTCAACAGACGATGCCAGAGGCAACGCCCAGAGCAGAGTGAGAATAGCTTTGCTTTTAGCAGAACTGACCCCAGTTTTCCACTGTCACTGGGCTCTGATTTCTAATACTTCCTGGCCATTGGCCTGGTACGGGAGGGCAGAGAGCAGCTGGTTCACAATGTCTGCCCCTGGTCACTCCAGGCAGGTGCACAGATGAGCTACATAACTGCGCCTTTTGTCTTTGGAGAAAATCCTAGGTTTGTGGTTCTTCCTTCTTTTGCTCCCAGCAGGAGCAACTAGCAACCCTTTTCCTCCCTCCCTCCCTCCCTCCCTCCCTCCCTCCCTCCCTCCCTCCCTCCCTCCCTCCCTCCCTTCCTCCATTCCTCCCTCCCTCCCTCCTTTCCTCTTTCTTTCTTTCCTTGCTTCTTTCTTTCCACCTGTCTGTCCATCCGTCTGTCTATCCATCCATCCAGCTATCTAGCATCTATCTATACCTATCTGTCTATCTACTCACCCATCCACCCATCCATCCATTGAGACTTCTTCAGGAACAGCTCAATGTGTGATGGAGGGAGATGATGACTCAGAGACATTTTCCCACAACACACGGTTCTTATGGGATTTAGATCTGATGGGTTCCCAGAAATAGAAAATCTTCCTTTATAATTGGTATATGTTAGATTAGCTGGATTTCTTGTTTTAATATTTAAGCTAAAAAGACTCTGAGGAGGAAGGGTAGAGGGAGGGCTGAGAACTGTGAAGAGGTGCGCCGTGAGTGATGGGGGTTCTGAGGTCCCTCTTACTGGATCTCTGCTGCAGAATTTTGGTTTGATAGGAGGAGAGAGAAAATGCGCCATGAGAAGATGAGGTAAAACACAAGAGAAGGTCTCTCTCTCTCTCTCTCTCTCTCTCTCTCTCTCTCTCTCTCTCTCTCTCTCTCCTGAGACCTAGTCTCTTGTGTTCTGGGACAGCCTCACTATTCACTGGGTGGCTGATAATGACCTTGACCTTCTGATCTTCTTGCCTCCACCTCCTGAGAGTTTGGATTACAGGCACATGCCACCATACCAGGTTTCTGTGGTGCTGGGAATTGAACTTACACTTTGAGCATGCTAGGCAAGTGCTCTACCAAATGGGCTCCATCGTTAGTCCTAAGCGGAGGTATGAGTCTGATGAGAAACGTCACGGGTGTCTGAGTCTTTCTTGTACCTCAGCCTTTCTGTCCTTTGCTTCTCTCCCTATTGCATCTCTGGAAATGCTGGTGTTTAAACGTGCTCAAGTCTTAGGTGTGCCTCTTTCCTGGAGGGGAGGCTGTACAGCTCACTCATGTATGGGTGATCTATGCAGATGTCTTTGCAGGGACAGTTCCAATTACTTTGGGGCAGAGGGTACACCTCATAAAGAGAGCATGAATACTGCCTATGCCTGAAACAGTTGAGTTGGTGCCCAGCCACCAGCGATATTTACTCTGTGCGATGATGCTTGGGTCTAATTGACACTTCCATTCGCTGATAGATCTGTCTTCTTTATCCAGGCCACTAGTTCATGTGTGTACCTGAGTGGGCAGTGGAGAATGGGGAGCTGGCATCCGTTCTGGCCTGGACCTCTAGTCTGCACTACTCCAGTGGCAAGCACAGCTTTCCCCACAGCTGTGCTGATTCTCTTACTCTCCCAGCTATCCAAATTTTTCTGTCACTTGGTGGCCATCTATCATTGTTCTTATTTTATTCCTCGTTTTCTTGTCACCACCAGCTCTAATGTCCATGACTATTTTTTTTTCTGGTGTGTGTGTACTAGGAATCAAACCCAGCAGTTCATACACGTGAGACATAATGTGTGGAGCCGTAGTTGAAGTGGGGGATAGAAAAGCCTTTTGGAGCAGAGAGATCTTGGGTTTGCTTGAATTTATCCCTAGCTTTCCTACTTAGTCACCTGTTGACTTCATGTGAGTTTACTTAAAATTCGGTGCTTGCTTACTTACAAGTTGGAGATCACAATGGCTTCCTCACATAGTTTGTAAGACATAGGTGATACTTGGCATGTGCCACGCATTTAGTTAATGGTGACTGAGTTCATTGTTTACACAGTCATGATGCTTTTGGTCACCCTGAGATAGCTAGCTCAGAAACTTGTGTGGGTGTGGAAACCAGAGCACTTCCCGTGACCTTCTTATGAGTGGCTTCCCAGGGATACAGTAGGTTGGAACTCTTATCCCTGGCACCATATATAATGGATTTTATGGAAAAGTTTTCTCTTCATTATAAATCGCCAAACCTTTGGATTTTTCTTTTTTTAATGTTATTTTATTGTGTATGTGCATATGTGTGTGTGTGCGTGTGTGTGTCTGCCACGTGTGGGAGGGTGCCTAGAATAGGGCCTCAGATTTCCCGGGGTGGTGTTGGGCCACCTGATGAGGGTACTGGGAACAACAGTTGAGTCCTCTGGAAGAATAGAAAGTGCCCTTAACTGCTAAGCCATCTCTCTAGCTCCTCCATTCCAGTGAGCCTAACATGGGTGCAGAAGGACCTGTCTGTCTTTCCTTTCTCTTATTACGAGCATCCAGTCTGGTGGCAAGGATCAAAGGAAGGTAGTGTGACTGTCAGGTAAGATTTTGCATGGCCAGTAGGCAAGGACATGAATGTTGAGGAATGGTAGTAGGTCTGGGGCTGTGACCACACACCTTTGCAAATGCTGACTCATATTCCACTTTCAAGACTGTCATTGCTCCAGGAAATATGTTGGTTCCCAGTCCTCGTTACTTCCCTCTAGGCCTCTTCCTCTTCCTGGCAGTGGTGAGGCTTGACTCTAAGTCCCACACTTGCTAAGTGCATGCTCTACCCCTGAGCTACACACCAGGCCTCTTTCCTTCTTAGCAATATAGCAGGAAAGAAGTTTCTCAGAGCAACAGCATTTTTAAGACAGGCATCTGGGCATGCGTAAAGCCATATTTAGTGATACCAGTCCTGAAATCACAAAGCCAATACCCATGCACTAAAACAACATTATGTTAATGCTATCATCAGCACGACTTCCAATATTTTTAGACATCACTCAATATTGATGCTGCTATTTCTGATGCTAGCATTTATTAAGTACATACCAGGCACAATGCCAAGAACCTTGTAGGTCATATCATGTCTAGTCTTTATAAGAATTCTTTGATGACAAAAGATGAAGTGCTTAGTGTATATCGGGTCTAGTCATTTCCTTAAATTGTTCTTCTTCCTCCTCCTCTTCTTTTTCTTTTAGAGATACGGTAGCCCTGGCTCTCCTGGAACTTACTTTGTAGACAATGGTAACATTGTCGAACTCACAGAGCTCCGTCAGCCTCTGCCTCCCTAGTGCTGGGATTAAAGATGTGCACCTGTCCACCTTAAATTCTTGTAAGAGAATTGATATAGGTGCACTTCCCATGGATGAAGATCAGAGAGGTTCAGTAACTCATCCAGCCTCACACAGTTGGATGTGTGCAGACCAAAAGTTTAAAGTCTCCCCCACCCCTACTTCCCAACTCTGGTGTAACATGTGTTCAGAGTTGCGATTGTAAACCTCCCATATGACTCCTACATCTGCTGGTGAAGACTCTCATAGTCTACTCCCTGAATAAAACGCGTCTTGTTTTGTTTTGTTTTACTTTAGGACAGGGTCTCATGTAGCCAAGGCTGGATCCTTTAGCCTCATTCTTCCAAGTGCTAAGATTACAGGTATTGATCACCCTTCCTGGGCTTAGAAGGTTTCTTGCTATAAGAAGATGATCTTATCTTCAAATTTAGCTTGAAAGTGTATTTTAAAACTCAGGATTATTTTACTTTTTCTTAATTTCACTGATCTGATTTGAAGATAGGTTTCAAAAATGGTTCCAAGGCTGGCTTAGAGCCTATTGTTAGGAATAACCATCAGACTATCTTTAATGTCTTTGAAAAACAATTCAAAACATATTCTACATGAAAAAATTCTTCACCTTATTTTATTTGTGCATGTCTCTTTAATAGTAGACAATGACAGCAGACCTATTTCCTTAAATTGTTCTTACCAAGCACTGTTTTATTGTACAAATGTCTTTCACTAAATTGGATTTAGGGGAGAGCTAAGAGCTTAATGCTTATGGGAGAATTTCAAAGGAATTTGGATTTATTATTTTTTAATTTCATATTGGATTTTAGTGTTCAGAGAGATGTTCTATATAGGGCCTTTGAGACTAAAGCTTTTTATCTCCAGAGTGGTCAAAATCTAATATGTACAGATTCAAACATGGAAGTTTCCCTGGATCTCATTCTTCTAAGATGATGTTAACGATCATAGTTCATTTTCCCCTTATGATATTCTATTCTATTTATTTCTAGACAGGATCTCACAGTGTAGTTCAGACTTGGTGCCGGAGAATTATCTGTATTCTGTCAATCATGTATTTTAATAAAATGCTGATTGGCCAGGCAGGAAGTATAGGCGGGTCAACCAGACAGGAAGTAGAGGCGGAGTAAGAAGAATAGGATAAGGCTAGGGAGAAGAAAGGTTCCTCTGTCACTCCTGTGCAGACCACCGAAGAGGCAACATGTAAGCTGTCACATTGAGAAAGGTACTGAGCCCGTGTGGCTAACATAGATCAGAATAATGGGTTAAGATAAGTCATAAGAACTAATAAGTAGCCTGACCTAATGGGCCAATCAGTTTATAACCTTATGGAGTCTTGTGTGTGATTTTCTTTGTTGCTTGCCAGCTGTTGGGGTACTTGGAGGGATGGAAACCCCAACAAGCCGGCCCCTTCATGTTACACAGAATGGCATCAAACTCATGGCAAACTCCCTCTGCCTCAGCTTCAGGAGAACTGAAGTTACAGGTTCGAGCCAACACATCTAGTTTCCATTTGTTCCTTAATCTTTACTCTGGTTACTTTTCATGTTCATTTCACAACACGGGCCTTTCCGGAGGGCAATGACTGGAATCAGAGATCCAGTGCATCATAGCTTTTGCCAGACCACTACGCTCTGAAAGGTGCTAAATTGAAGTTCTATCTGGCTTGGCATCTAATTATGTTCTAGGCAGAACTCCTATGAGGTCTCTGATGGAATGCAGGGGTCATGGGGATTCTTTGATGATTTAAGAAGGGGTCTTAATCTGTCAGTCTGCACTTAGAGTTGAGAGGTCTGAAAGGACCAATGAAGAAAAAATCCTGGATTTATTTTCATAATCACTGCTTGAAATTTAGTATTTCCTTTCATTGAAAATGTTGATGACAACAATCCACAGTTGAGTTAACGTTATCCCTGGCTCTATCTTTAGAAGAAATCACAGCATTTCCTTTAACTTGACAGTCATTACATGCCTCAAAAAGTCGTCTATCCTCATTTCTACTTTAAGATCATGATAATTATTAGACCTACCATGACATCTTGAAAATGAATGTCTTAGTAAAAAAAGCACATATTATAATATATTACACAGATATTTTGAAAGGTGTATTTCAATATAATTGGTTTGCAATTTCAAGTGTTTTATTTTTACAGGTAAAAACATTTTTTTCCCTGAAAGCGGATCATCACCCGACTTCTGTAGGGGTGCACAGCACAGAATAAGTTATGACTCCTGAGGAGTTTATGGAAAGATGTGTGGGCAGAGGAAAGTTTGGACCAACACAGTGTGATGTCCAGAGCACTGGATGAGAGAGGCTTGTTTCCTCTTACAGGGTTCAGCAAAGATGCTTCATCCTCAGTCTAATAGTTCTGAGTCAGAAACCTTAGAACACCAAGAAACTCAGTCAGCCTTTATCCAGGCATCTAAGCAGATCCCAGGGCCCACAAAAATGGGGTTCTATCCTGTCGTGTTAGGCATTGATCCCAGGTGGGTCCAGGAGGTTGGCTGTTGCACAAGGCTGCTAAGCCGCCAGTCACTTCTGTACTCAGGACAGGCAACAAAAGAAATACACAGACTCAACTTAAGTGCTCCTTCATAAAGATAGGAGCACCAGTCAAGTTTCAACCTTCAAAAACTAATGTGGATCTGACAGGATGCTCAGAAGTTGACTGTGACAAGGGACTGCTGTCTTGAGATCATTATTCCATTTTTTGATTATTCATTAATACTAGTATTTGCTTTTAAAAGCATAACATTAAAATAGACATAATTTGGGGAAAGCATGCACACCCATTGGATTAAAATTTGTCACGTATAATGGGAAACACCAAACCACAGTGCTTAAACAAAACAGATATTTATCTTCTTGCATGGAAAGAAAAATGTCTTGAGGCAGAAATCGCAGAAATAGCGTTCTATCTCCATAATGTCACTGAGTGAGATCCCTTTTATTTGTTTGTTTGCCTCTCTATCCTTTGAACGTGATGCTGACTCTCCAGGTTGCCTCATGCTATGCCAAACTGAACATTTGCCATGGCGTCTGCATTCCGAGCAGCATAAGGGAAGAACCATAGAAAGTTAAAAAATAAAAGGTCTTCCAGCTGAACTGTTTTCTTTCTGGCACCATTTCTGTAGATCCCATTTAACACTTTAGCTTATACATCCTTGAAGGGAACACAACACTCTCTATCCTTAAGAAAGAATGTGAAATACTATCAAATAAATGAGTGTATTTCCAATAAAACTGAGGATCTATTTTTAAAGAAGAGACGGGAATTATGAGAGGCTACTTAGAAACCTGTGTACGTTGGGGGATTTTCAATAAAGTTTCGGAGGCATTCTCAAGGAAGGGAGCTGGGGTAGCTACCATGCCCTAGGTCCTAGACTTGCCTCTGCCTTTTATCTGAGACACAAGGATCAAACTATTTAGTGTCTTTGAAGTTTAGTTCTTTCATTTTTAATGTGGATAGTTCTTTCCCTTTCTGCTCTCAATTGTGAATCATAATGGTGGCAATGCATGTGGAAGTACTTTTAGAACTCTAAAAGCTTTGAACAAATGCAAGGCAATTTTGCTTCCTTGCAATGCAGATGCTGTAATCAGAAAAGGATATGGTCAGTTCATCTCCTAGGAAATTGGAGCACCCAAAGCCTTAAGCCAGAAACAATTGCCAGCTCCACACTGAGTTATCAACTTTGGGTAAAGTATTTTCTAAGCTTAGATGGAAGCTAAATGATGTCACCAGACTGTTACATGATGCCAGCAATATGCAAAAAAATTGTGTTATGGTAAAGAAAGATATAGTAAATATAGAATCTGTTCTAGTTTCCTTTCTGTTGCTGTGATAGATAGAAGAAGCAACATAGAGAAGCAAAAGGCTTTTCTTCTTTTCTTCCACAACTTAAAATTCCAAGACACAGCCCATCATTTCAGGGAATTAAGGAAGAAGGAACTCAAGCAGCTAGTCATATCATGTCCACAATGAAGAGCAAACACATGCATCTTTGCTTGGCTTGCTCTCAGCTAGATTTCTCCTCTCTTAAAGTGTTCAAGACCCTCCCCCCTCTGATTAGGGAATGATGCCACCCGCGATGGGGTGGTCTTCAATTAGCAAAAGAGAAAGTCCCTGTGATGTTTCCACAGGCTGATCTAGATAATTTCTATTTAAGACTCTCTTCCTGGGTGTTCTAGGTTGTTTCAAGGAGACAGTCAAAACTAGCCAATGCAGGGTCATATCTGATGGTCAATGTCTCAAGTGGAAGACTTGCTCACCAAGAGGATAGAATCAGCTGTATACAGCAGAAACAGAAAAGGTTGTCCTGTAGAATTTACGACTTACAGAATCATTGGGGATGGGGAGCCGAAGAATGAGCCCCCAGACTGTACTTCCTGGGTGTAATGGTTAATGTTGTCCACGTGACATGAGCTCCCAGACTGTACTTCCTGGGTGCGATGGTTAATGTTGTCCACGTGACATGAGCTCCCAGACTGTACTTCCTGGGTGCGATGGTTAATGTTGTCCACATGACATGAGCCCCCAGACTGTACTTCTTGGGTGCGATGGTTAATGTTGTCCACGTGACAAGCTCTAGAATCAGTTGGGAGGCAGGCATCTGGGAACATCTGTGAGGAACTGTCCAGATTAGGATAATTGAGGAGAGAAGATGAACCATCCTGAGATCCTGAACTGAATAAAAAGGAAACCAGGCTAAACGCAGTGTTCACCACTCTGTTTTTCTGACTGATGACACAGCAGGACCAGCTGTCTCAAGTTCCTGTTGCCATGATTCCTCTATCATGATGGACTCCACCCTTTAACTGTGAACCAATATGAACCCCTTTCTCCTTAACTTGCCTTTGCTGGACTATTTTATGACAGCAACAGGGAAAGCAATTAATGTATCAGGTTAACTCCCAAAGCCGCTACAGTATTAGGAAGTCACCTGTCCAGTTGGGAGTGTTGCTTGGGGGCTGGGCTCCAGAATCACTCACTCTGCAACAGCCTAACCCAGCTCCATCGACACCAGCAAGCAGGGATCTTTCATTCTTTCTCATGTATTTAACTTTATTCCCAAACCACGTCCTACCTGATTGCACCTGAGAGTTGAAACCTCAGTTCACCCAGAGCCCTAGTGTCAAGAAAGGATATGTGTGTGTATGTTGCTTTTGTCATAACTCTGCTAGAAATGTGTTGGAGTAGCTGCTGTGTGTGTCAATCGCGGTATCTGAGAAGGATTCTGAAGTGCACCTAAGAAATGAAAAGTGCTCTTGAGGTTCAAGAACAATGGCAATGGATCTCAGGAATGAAATGATTCCAACATGGCATGATGTCATCGGGGTAGAGGACATTTATGTAACTCAAATATGAATTGACCGAAGAAGAGCTGGAAAACAAAGAGCATATTCATGTCACATATGTTAGTACATTCAATAGCGTGCCAAGTTAGGCCTGTGGCTATTTCATTAAGAATATTATTTGCTCATCTATATAAATTTCTGTTTGTTCCCATCGATTGGTACCAGAATAGCTTACTCATTTTAATGTGTTTACACATTGTGACGAAAGTACAACCATTAAAGTTCAACATGAGCAGAGATGATCTAGTGAAATCTCATCGACTAGGAAAGTTCCCAGGATTCACCTTTCCACTTGAACAGCTTGGCAAATAAAATATAAAGCATGAAGTGGGGGGAGAAAAGCATGGGTTAGAGTCACAGAAAAGGCAACAGAATTCTTAGTTTTTTTTTTTAATATGGAGGACAGTATATTAGAGTTAAGATAAAGTGGTTGTTGTTAAGACCAGATTTTGAGAAGGGTGGACTCCCACCTAATAAAGCAGAACTTCCTTTAGCAATGGAACCATGACCTCATCCTGGTTGGTACGCTAGGGAAAGAGATTAAGATGGTCAGTGGGTGCGAGAATGACACTGGTTCTTCTAAATACTGATTGTCAGGCTTAATGGACAAAGTAACAAGGGAAGGTGGACCATGGGACAATGGGCCAGTGAGAAAAGCCCTCTGTCTGGATCCTGCTTCTTGGCCTATGATTTGGCTTAGTGGATTGAGTACTTGTCTAGCAAGATTGAAGTATGAATTCCACTTCCAGCATTCTAAAATAATACAACCTGTTTTGTTTTTGCCTGAGAGGTTGACTCTCAATTTTTGTGGTTATTATTGTTTTCAAGATGCTTTTAAAACCCCCAAAGAAATTTTGTTTATAAAAGCTACATGGACATAGCTGTCAGTGGCTATCACATAGAAAATTTAAACTAAAAAAGTAAAACTAAAATTTAAACTATTACTTTTGAGCAATAATAGTAAGTCTATTACATGTTAATATAAAAATTAATTACAACCAAAAAACTTTAGTTCTTGGTTACACTGACCCATCTTATACCGTGCTTTGAAAGTTCTGATGTTTTTGATGTTTTGAAACAGAATCTTATGTAGCCCAGACTGGCCTTGAACTCCCTATGTAGCTAAGGGTTACATTAACCCTTGAACCTCCTGTCTCCTCTCCCCAATGCTGACATTACAGGCATGCACTACCATGTCCAGTTTGCGAGGTTCGATTATAGAGTAACATTTATTGATCTTTGGGAAAATATTAGTTCACTAATATAGAAATACCCCAGAGGGAGATATATTAGTATCTAATATACAGAAAAATCACAACTATTGGTGTTGCTGAGATGGTTCCATGAGTAAAGGCACTTTTTTGCCATGCTTAATGGCCTGAATTCTTTCTTTGGAGCACACACTGTGGAAAGAGAGAAATTATTCCCTCAAGTTCTCCTATGATCCCCACACATGTTCTGTAGTGTGTGTGAGCATGCACACATATTCCCCATTGATGCTTTGCGGGCTGTGGTGAAGCCATGTATTATCATGAAGTATGTGGTATAGGATCCTACTCATAGCCAGGCGGTAAAATGAGAAAAGAAAAAAATAAAGAAAGGAAGAGTGGAGGTGGGGTTCCTAGAATCCCTCTTTAAGAGCATGACCCAGTGAGTTCCCTATGTCCTATTGGCATGACTCTTAAAGGTTTTCTCATTTCCTGATACCATCACAAGCTATAAACTAAGTCATTTTTAATATATACATATAGATAAAATATCCCAACATACATAATTTAGTGGTCTATACAAACAATTCATAAAGTCTTGCACATGAACTGTTAGGAAAGCAGTTCAGACTTAACTAAGGTGAGCGTGATGTGTCCTTAAGAATAAAATTTGCAAAATTATTTTATAGCCTGTCAGTGGGTGGGAGATAGTTAGCCCTTAAGAAGTTAGCCCTGCTAAGACTAATTAGCAGGGTTAATGGACAGAGTAACAGGGAAGGGAGGACCAAGGGACAATGGATCTATTGAGGCTTCTCCCACTCCTGCTCCCCAAGACCCGTGCACAGCACAGCAGTTACTTGGAGATCAAGTCACTCAGTACATCATAAACCTGTCTTTAGGATCATTTTCATTCTAGCTTTTCCCAGTTCTGCCTGAACTATAAATGTCATGAAGCTGACTTGGGGACTCCACAAAGGATCATTCATGTCCTGTGTGCCACCTTTGGGAAAGTTTCTTGGAGCCTCAAGAAATGCATTAAGTGTGTACGTGCCTGAACTGTCATTAGAAGATGCTCACTCAGTCCCTTGCCTTCTCCCGAGGGTTCAGAAACACAGACGTCATTTCCTGAATGTGAAGAGTTCTTAGCACCTCACAGCTCAATGATTAGAATTTAATTTAGCAGGTTAGATTTAGCCGCTGCAAATGGCTGCTTGAAGTTAAAAGTCTCTTGTGTGAAGGGCATGAGAATGCTGTTTAGACTGTGTTTCTGCCTTATCTCTGGGAGGACCCTGCTGGTTTGGATGTGGGAATCTTTTGATATTACATAGTGGTGGTTCTTAACCTTCCTAATGTTGAGACCCTTTAATACAGTTCCTCATGTTGTGGTGACTCAACCATATAATTATTTTCACTGATATATATTGAAGCTGGCAAGGATCTTGAAATGCCATAGAGTTGTGGAGATAAACGTGGCTACAGCCAGTATCTCTGCCATGAGGCTGGAAAGCTAAGAAATGGGCTACATCTAGCAGTCAAAGTCACGGATCTCCATATTGCTTAGCAAATTAAAGATTCATGTGGTCAAAAAAAGAGAAATATACAATAAAGAGAGATTCAAAGAGGAAGAAAACCTCTAAATGGTTTACAATATGTTAAAAATATATGCAGGCTAAAAGTTAAAGTTCTTAAAGTAAAAAAAAAGGAAAGAAAGAGAGTAGTTGGGTGTGGTAGTACATACCTTTAATTTCAACACTTGAGAGGCAGAGGTAGATTGACCCATGTGACTTCAAGGGGCAGAGATAGATTAACCTCTGTGACTTCAAGGTGTGGTAGCACACACCTTTAATCCCAATGCCTGGGAGGCAGAGACAGACAGATCTCTGTGAGTTCAAGGACAGTCTGGTCTACAGAGTTATTCCAGGTCAAAGATATACAGAGAACCTGTCTCAAAAAGTAAAAGTAAAAATAAAAGAAATAGAGGTTAAAATAGAGCCTCATAAAGATGGAAAATACACAGAGAATCTTGATACTGTATGCTATTATGCTCTCTTTGAATTGTTTGAATGCTGAGGAAGGAGCAACAGCTGCTAAAAGACTTTTGTTTATAAATGCTGCTGAACTAACCCAAGATAGGTATTTTGAAAATACCTTGGCTTCAAAACTGAAGTCAAAAGGTATGCTACTTTGGAGAAGAGATTTTGCTTTTGTTTCCACAGGAAATGAGAGGCTGTGGATTCATTCTGATCTAAGAAAAATCAGATTTGATCAAGGAAGACCACTGGAGAAATTCCCGGTAGGAACAGATGGCCCAGATGTCTGAGTTCTACATCCAGAATTGATTCAAGACTGCTGCCTGAGATGATCGAGACTCACAGGATACTTCAGTCAGGACTTGATTATAACTCTAAATTTTCTTTAGGTCCCCATAAGATTATCAGTGCCCCCAATCAGCAGGAAGTAGCCTGGAAAACTATGCCCACATTCCCCCAAAATGGACTATGGATATTTTCCTTTGTTAAAAAAAAAGAGGGGGAAATGGTGTGTGAGAATTGTCTGTAATCTGTCAATCATATTTTAAAAAAATGCTGATTGGCCAGGCAAGAAGTATAGGTGGGAAAACCAGACAAGAAGTAGAGGTGATGCAATGAGAACAGGAGAATTCTGGGAAGCAGGAAGCTCCCTCAGCCATTCCTGCCCAGATCACCAAAGAAGCAACGTGTGAGCTGATAGCTGAAAAAGGTACCAAGCCATATGGCTAATGTAGATAAGGATAATGGGGTAACGTAAGTTATAAGAGCTAATAAGTAGCCTGACCTAATGGGCCAATCAGTTTATAACCTAATGTAGACGCCATATGATTTTCTTTGGGACTTGCTGGCTGTGGGGTACCAGGCGGGACAGAAACCCCAACAAGTTGGCCCTCATGTTACAGAATGGACTTATTCAAAGCTAGCCCTTTTCCATAGTAAATTATACTTTTCTAAGATATCCACAAGCAAGGATTCTCTCATTCTCAAAGGTAATCATATCTACTCTTTAATTGTGTGATTTTCACTGCACCAATATTTATACATAGTTTTGGATCCTGTATATGTTTTCTTTAGGACAATATAAAGTTACTGACTTTTTTCTCTTTTCTTTTTTCTCCTTTTTCTTTCCTTTTCTTTCTTTCTTTCTTTCCTTTTCTTTTTTTTTGAGATAGGTCTGTGTAGCCCTGGCTATTCTGGAACTGGAACTCACTCTGTAGACCAGGCTGGCTTCAAACCCAAAGATTCACCTTCCTCTGTCTTCTAAGTACTGGGTTTAAAGGTGTGCACCACTACCACCCCTATAAGTTACACTTATTTTAAGAAATTATACTTATTTATTTATTTTTATGCACATGAACATGAGGGTTCATATGTGCCATTAAGTGTGTGTGGTGGTTGGAAGGTAACTTGGAGCTGGTTCTGTTTTTACAGTATTGTTGTGGTTATAATGAGTAGTAAATGCAGAAAAAATGTCTCACCTTTAGTGCCTTCCTTAAGTCATAGTCTAATATCACTTCTGTAATTTTGAAAAACAAAATGTTCTTTACCTTTGTCTTAGTTAGGGTTTTATTGCCGTGACGAGACACCATGACCATGGTAACTCTTATAAAGAAAACATTTGACTGAGGGGGCTTTCTTACAGTTTTGGAGGTTCAGTCCATTATCATCATGGTGGGGAGAGTGGCAGTGTGCAGGCAGACATGGTGCTGGAGCTGAAGCCTACATCTTGACTCAGAGGCAACAGGAAGTCCACTGACTGTCACAAGGAGTGAAGCTTGAGAAAGAGATCTGAAAGCCCGCTCCCACAGTGACACACTTCCTCCATCAAGGTCACACCTCCTAATAGTTCCACTCCCTTTGGGCACCATTTTATTTCAAACCACCACAACCTTCACCCCTAAATATAGATACTGATTCCCCTGATATATTTAGTGCTCTGTATTTAGGATGGTTTGTGAAGCTGTTTGAAATACTGATCATAGACTGTCCAATAGTGTCGCAGGGATAAGATATGGAGATCTAGAGTCCCCTTGCATTTCACTGTGCTACTGTGTTTCCAAGATACCCCAATCTCATTAACTGCGTTGCTTTCTGAAGTAGACACAGACTTTGCTTCCTAATGCCAAACAGACAAATTACAACACAGACAATTTTATAAGGACACAGTCATATAAAACATGCTTCAGCTAGGAGTGAAAGGAAATAAAAACTGCAATAAACCAGTTTGGAGAGGTACAGAGAGAGAAAAACATTTGCAAAATAACCCCCACAACGCACTTAGGGAAGAGCTGTGTGATATTTCCTTTTGCTTCCATAATGGTTTGCTATTTGGTTGACCAGATGGCCAACCAATCTCTAAAGGCTTCATATCCTGTGTCCCAATTATAGGACTACAAATTAATGCATTTCCAGTGTTTTGCAATGACATTTTGGATCATTTAACTAACTGCTTTACACAGGTTACCTTCCTTTATCAGGGCCATAAAAACAGAGGCTGAGACAGCATCTGTAGTCACTGCTAAGAGGGGCCTCAGTAGCCGGTGCACTGTGGGCTCCTACTTTCCTGTTGCCTAGCACTTTAGCAAGACTGAAAGGTTGGAGAAAAATGAACCATGCATTTTGTAAACATACAAGCAGTATGGAGATAGGTTAGCTCTGGAACTGTGACAGATAGGATGAGAAATCATCTGGAACCATAAAACGTGACAGTTTTTCCATTTTGGAAATTTGCTAAACCATCCTTGTTCTCCAATAATAGCTTAAGAAGGATGATCACTTAGGTCAGGACATTTCTGTGCCTCTGTCAACGTTAGGTGAACATGAACAACAGTCTGACCTGTTCATGACCTGAAGGAGATGTGGCTGTACTTCTGCTTTGCTGTTGATGTGGCTGGCACCATAGACTTATTTCTGCTTCTTTTCATTTTCTTTTCTTCTCCTCCTTTCTCCTCTTCCTTCTCTACAGTGGTTCTCAACCTTCCTAACGCTGTGACCCTTTAATACAGTTCCTCATGTTGTGCTGATCCCCAAACATAAAAGTATTTTTATTGCTATTTCGTAACTGTAATTTTGCTACTGTTATGAATTGTAATGTGAATATCTGTGTTTTCTCGTGGTTTTAGGCAACCTCTGTGAAAGTCTTGATCCACAGGTTGAGAACACTGCTTTGAAGGATGATTTGGATGGCAAAAAAAAAAAAAAAAATCAAAATAGAAATCTACCTTTTGGCTAGTGATTGAGGTCATGATTTGGGTGGGTGTAGTCTTATTCACAAAATGACACTGATTTAGACTTTAGATGCACCACACGCTTTAGATGTGTGCGCCCATTTCCAAATATAACCACGTGCAGTGTCAGTGGGAGAATGCTTTCTCTGAACCTGAAATGTGCTTCTTGTTGTGAGTGAATCACTACGAATTATCATTTCATTGCAAACTATGCAATTATTAGGTGACTGTGACAGTGTTTTGTGTGGGGGATGGGTAGGTTGGGAGATAGTAAGAATCAGGACTTTGGCAAATGTTAACATGTGTGTACTTTTTGTAACCCCATTTGGGTGTTCCATTTATATTTATTTGTTTTGATTTTTTTGAGACAGGGTTTCTCTGCATAGCTTTGGCTATCCTGGAACTCACTCTGTAGACCAGGTTGGCCTCGAACTCACAGATCCACCTGCCTCTGCCTCCCGACTACTGGGATTAAAGGCATGCTCCACCACCACCTGGCAAAACTCTTTACTCTTTGCTCTTTGGGGCCCGCCACCCAGCTCCCAAATAATCACACGGAGAGTTGTTCTTTCTTATAAATGCCCAGGTTAGCTTGGCTTGTTGCTAGCTGGTTTTTCTTAACTTACCCTGTCTACCTTTTGCCTCTGGGCTTATTCCTTGCCTTACTTCTGTGTATCTTTCTTTCATTCTTCATGGCTGGTTATGTTTCAGTGAGTCTCTGGGCTTTTTCCTTGCTTTACTTCTGTGTATCTTTCTTTCATTCTTCACCTGGGCTTTTTCCTTGCCTTACTTCTGTGTATCTTTCTTTCATTCTTCATGGCTGGTTGTGTTTTCATTCACTGACTGGCCCCTTTCATTCTCCTCTCCTTCTCCTGCTCCCTTCTATTTATTCTTTCTATTTGCCAACCCTGGCTTTCCCTCTCCTGCCCAGCTATTGGTCATTCAGCTCTTTATTAGACCAATCAGGTGTTTTAAAAGACAGGCAAAGTAACACAGCTTCACAGAGTTAAACAAATGAAACATAAAAGAATGTAAAACATCTTTGTGTCATTAAACAAATACTCCACAGCATAAATGAATGTAACATATTTTCAACTAATATTCCACAAAAGAAGAGGAGGAGGGAGGAGAAAAAAGTCAGAAAGAAAATGAAGTCTGAGAAGGAGAGAAGGGCTTGAAACAACAAAGTGTGGACACCAGCCACCATGATTCCCAGAACTGTCCCCTCTCATTCTCGATGCACTGGACTGAGACCTTTAGGTATGTTACTGCTTCCTCATAGTCACCACTGCCTCTGGCTCTTACACTCTTTCCATTCCTTCTTCTGCAACAACTCCTGAGCCTTTGGAAGGCAGTGCAACCTCTGTGCTCTGTTTAGGGCTAAGCCTTTTATTCTCTGCGCTGTAGCCAGCTGTGGGTGTCTGACATACACTAAGTACTTGAAGTGTGGTCCAAAGATGAAATATTGGTGCCCCCTGGGAACTTGTTTGAAATGCAAATTTGGGACCTTACATGGGGTCTAGCAATCTGTCTTAATAAATTAAAGCCCTTCCAGGTGACTCTGTTGTGTCACAGGCAGTAAATAATCTCACGTTAATAGATGGCAATATCATGACCCTCTAAGTGCATATATTTTGGTAGTGGAGTCCTTGTGCTTTAGTGACAAACAGAAATTATTCTAGTGTCCCTCAGATCACCATTAAATGCGTCTAGCAGTGTATAAAATCAATGTTGCTTTGGGTTCACATGCTAAAATAAATAATTTGAAATTGCAGAAGTCCTGTGAAGGTTTAAGTTGAAGGCTTAGTAGGGAACAAATCAGCCAGAAAGTCCAAACTTTTAAGTTTCAATAGATCTAACCTCAAATCGAGATGGTGGTTACACAGACCCAGACTGGGGAAAGGTTCAGATTGGGCTTCAGATGTAAGTTTAAATGCTGGGCTTGCGAGATCTATAAAAACAGAACTGATTCTAACCTGTGAGCCCCACTTGCTCAGGGACTGATACCTTCCTGGAATGCTGAGGGCTGTTATTCATATAAGAAGACAAGCTATATGCTTTCACTTCTGTACACAAGGTGGGTTGCCCCAACTGCATAGGATCTGCTTGATCACACATAGGTGGGCAGTATGTAGGCCGGAAGTACATCAGGATGTATGCTTGTGTCTCATTGGATGCAGGTGGGAAGTATGTCAGCCAGTCTTGCGGGTTTTGCCATATGAGTACCAGACTAATGTAATTCATGGCCATTCTCTGGGAATTCTGGGTATGGACATGGCCAGTGGCCACTGTCCTGGCTAGTATTTGCTAAAGCTTGCTCCAAATTTGTCTCAAAAAAATTGTGGTAGTGGTCTTATTCTCACTCAGTGGTACCAGCATCTGGGGAGGGGGTAACGTGTGACTTTTGTGCAAGTGGGGCAGGCGTTGTGAGCCTTTGCCTTTGCTCTTGAAGGCTGAGAAGAGTGGGTGGGAAGCTTCACAAACTAAAGTCTCCTTACTACAAAGGAGTTGTTAATGCAGTAGCTTTAATGTCGAGTTAAAATTGTTTTAAATTACAGAAGGCATACTTTTAACTTCTTGTATTCAATGTAAATGAAGTACTTTTGTCTCTCAATTTATCTTTCATTTGTAGATATATTCCTTTAGAAAACTAATTGCAGATATTTTGTAATTTATGGGCACAATATGGGGACTGCTAATAAAACTACAGGAAAGTATTTTTAATTTTTTTTTACAATATTCTTTGTATGATCTGACTTAGTGCCATATATTTCATAGCAGTATAACTATGACCAAAGGTGTTTCCTCTTTGGTGTTTTTCACATAGGCCTCTCTCCCTCCTTCCCTGTTGCCATCGCTCTTTCTTCTCAGGACAGGGCCTCAAACTCATCATGCGGCTGATGAAGGTTTTCAAATACTGATCCTTCTGCCTCTACCTCTTCAGTCCTGGGCTGCTGCTGCTGCTGCTGCTGCTTCTTCTTCTTCTTCTTCTTCTTCTTCTTCTTCTTCTTCTTCTTCTTCTTCTTCTCCTTCTCCTCCTCCTCCTCTTCCTCCTCCTCCTCCTTCTCCTTCTTCTTCTTCTTCTTCTGCTTTTATTTTATTTTTCAGACAGGGTCTGTGTAGCCCAAGCTGGCCATGATTTCCTAAAATAACAGAGGCTGGAGTTGAACTCCTGACAGACTGTCTCTATCTCTTGAGTGCATGAGCCACTATGCCTGGCTCACAGATAAATTTCAACAGTACTGGCTATTGAATCTAGGACCTTGAAAAGGCCAGGAAAATAGTTTTACCACTCAGCTACAGAGATGAATTTTATTAATAGAACTTAGATCATCTAAGCAATCTAGAAAAAGATTTTGTTCTGCTTCAGTTCAGTATCTGGGATGATATGTTAGAAGGGTCAGAAAGGATGTTCTAAGTGGTTAAGTGAATGAAGACCGACTAGAACTTCACACAGACCTGCAATGTGCAGTATGATAGTCACGTGACTTCATTTTCATGCTTCTGAAATGGCCCTCAGAATGAAAGAGCAGGGTGTTTTTTTTCTGTTTGGTTTTTGTTTTTTGTCCCCCCCCCCCACAAGGTTTCCTCTGTAGCTGGCCTTGAACTCACAGAGATCCACCTGCCTCTGCCTCCCGAGTGCTGGGATTAAAGGCGTGTGCTACCACTGCCCAGCTTGGAAGAGCGGTTTGAAGAGGTGGAGAATGAGAACACCAAGGGATGCTGAGATGCCTAGGAAGGTCTGGCCCGGCTGCTTCACATAAGCACCCAGAGCTGACAGCAGTTGGGCAACTTCAGAGGAGCTGGACTAGGCTGGGTTTATGGCATGGAAAAATGATACTTAAAAAAAAAAAAAACAAACACATCATTTGCTTTCTAGTTCTCTTAAGTACCACACAGATGTTTATTGATCAACCAACATCCATATTGATTTGCCAACATCTGATAAAGGAGATTTAAAAGAAATAAAACAAAGTCAGTCCCTGTGTTCACAAATCCCACATCCACGAATTCAATAGACTGTGACTGGAAAAGACTTGAAAGAAATTTATCTGTATTGAATGATTGGGTATGTATAGATTTTTCTTAACATTTTTCTCCAAATGATGGAGCATTGCAACTTTTTATGTTAAATTAGATAGTTCAAGCAATTGAGAGTCAATTTAAAGTGTAAAGAAATATATGTATATGTTATATACAAAATTACTTTATAGCTGGGTGTGGTAGCTCATGCCTGTAACTAATTATAGTACTTTAGATGCTGCGGATGAGGTGGGGGGTGGGGATAGCAGCAGTTCAAGGTCATCCTGGCCTGCTTGAGGCCCTGGCTCAAAACCAAAACAACCCAGCCCCACTCAACCCCACCCAACCCCATACTAAACCTAACCAACTCAAATAAAAAAATCAAAGTCAAACACAAACCAAAACCACCCAATCACATAATTAAACCAAAAAACCCTATCCTACATTATATAAATTCCTTTTATTAGAAAAATAAAATTCGTGTGTTTTGTGTTCATGTGGTCCTGGAATGTGTGGATTCTATGGAATGAATATACTAATTCATTAGTGTGTGAATGGGTGTGGAAGGAAGGAATTTAACAGTTTCTTAGTACTTCAGCGACTCAACTCTAATTACACCAAGGTGCAATTGATGTGATAACAACGTGTAACAGGGAAAAATGGAGTCTGATTTTCAGAGAGATCTGATTCTGCCTCCCTGATGGATCTTTAACTAGCTTGCTGGCACTGGGAAGCTCACTTAGCCCTTCCTTCTGTGAAATAGGAATAACAATGCTGGCTGGTGATGACCATTGTAAGAGATGATGCCCAGCGAACTCCCAGCAGTACTGTTGAAATACTTCTTCCCTCCTTTCTTCCCTTCTTCTTTCCCTTCTTCCTTCCTTCCCTTCTTCCTTCCTTACCTTTTTTCCTTCCTTCCTTTTTTCTTTTTCTTTCTTCATTCCTTCCTTTCTTCTCTCTCTTTCCTTCCTTCCTTCTTCCCTCCCTCTCTCTCTCTTTTCTCCTTCTTTTCTTTCTTTCTTTCTTTTCATTTAGTGCAGACTGAATCCACTCTGATCATGTTAGACAAATGATCTATCACTGATCTATACCCTCAGCTTGATCACTTAAATTGTATGTGTTTTAGAGTCACACACATAGCGAATTAACTTTTGTGCATATAACTGACTTTTTTTTTTTTTTACACACAGTCATAAGACAGCCCTTTTGGTACCTAGGCCACTCTGTCCAAGCCTGCCAGTGACACCTTTGACCAGATGCTCGCCTCTCACCCTCTCCTCTAGTTTAACAAGCCCAGCTGACCTCTGCTGACATCTCTGGATCAGCCCACTCCAGTTTGCTTCTGGGCCCTCAGCCCAGCCCGGCCCAGCTGCTCCCAGTCATTTCCTGGCTCCGGCAGAAAACCTCGGAGTCCTTCCCAAGTCTACGCACAAGCATTCCTCGCGGGTCTTCTTTCACAGGTGCTTTCCACCGGACTCGGGCAGACCAGCTGGAGCTCAGAGATGGTGTAACAAGACCTGAGCTGGGGGAGAGACCACCGACTCCACGCTATTCCGGCAACACAGTCCCCACGTCTCTCTATCCCCACTAGAGACAGAAGCGTTCTCTGAGTAATTCCTATGCCTTCCCACATCCCCAATGAGAGCACTAGGGAAGTTCAGGGGGTCAGCAGAACTTGGCAGCCAGCAAAGCAGGGTAAAATTGTAGAGAACACCAGAGCTGCAGCTGGGAAACTGCCAACAATGTTTTAAGACCATTGGCAGAAAACAAGGTGGAACAACGGCCTCTGTGGGAAAACAGGGCTTGTTCCTCGCTGTCCGATACAGGTTTTGCGCTTCTGAGAGCGCCTCCCACTGGGTTCACACAGAGCCTGGCGGTCTAGAGACTAGCCCAGTTTCCTCTCTCCAGTGAATGTAGGGTGTGGCGCAGCATTTTCCAGAGTGTTCTGTGCAGCACTAATCCCCTGAGATGCTTTCTAAGGAAAGGTTTCCATGGCTGAATAATATTATGTTATCTCTGTATGCTTGCTCCTTCAACAAGATTGAGAAAGGACTTGCTTTGAGAAGCTGTGCTTTCTCCAAAGTCTCTGCATATAGACGGTATTTAAAAAATAAACTGGGTGGCTCTTGAGAGTTGACACCCAAGGTTGACCTCCGACCTCTGCACACAGGTGCAGATAAGTCTCTACACAAGTGTGTACCTACGAGAGCACACACACACATACTCACACACACACGCTTACTCTCACACCCTCCAGACTCACACACTCATGCACACTCTCTCACCCACATAAAAACTCATGCGGTAGCCATACATCTGTAATCCCAGCTCTGCTACAAAGATGAGAGACAGAGGCAGGAGACTCCACGGGCACTCCTGGCCGGCCTGTGCAGTGGTGAGAAGACTTTGCCAAGGTCACATTACAGAGTTGGCACTTAGCACAGCTGATGCCATGATGAGAGCATCATTTGGGCCATTCCTTCTGATAGTGTAAGCTGCACACAGGCAACAGCACCATCCAAGTCCACAGTGCTGGGAAAATCCCTAAGTGTGCTAACCCTGCTTTTTGGCTTCCGTGGTTCTGATTCTGGCTAACTGTTCTTGCTAACTGAGGTGTGTCAACCCAGAATGTGACTTTTGTACTTAAACGCTCACCCTGAGAAAGGCTCAGGGCTACACTAGGATCCTGAACACCCAGTGTAGTTTCTGGCTGCCTAATAAAGACGTTCTATTAGATTGACCCCGTGTCCGCGTGGCCTCCTCTTGGGCCCCTCCCAGCACTGCCGGGCTCCTGCCCTGAGACCCCTAAGCTCTCTCCACCACCACAGTTCATTCCACAACAGTGATTCTGTGCCAGCTGTGCATCAGGTCACGTTCTCCATCGGAAAGCCAGGAAAACAACACCTTTGGCTGAAGACGTTCGGTGTAGATCAGTGACAGAACACTCTCCTAAGTGCTGGTTCCATTCCCAACACTGAAAAATATACATGCAATATGTACATGCCCTCAGACCCAGCCATTTTAGTTACAGTAGATTTATCAAGAATAAGCTTTTTGTATAATATATAGTTTTTAATGTCAGAGAATTTTAATAGCTAAGAAAAAAACTAACAAAATAGGGCAAGGGGATAAATAGGAAGCGATTTGACTGAAGAGAAAAGGAAGGCTCTTAAATAGTGTGGTCAGAGAAGATATCTCTTTTTAAAAATCTGAAAATTGAGGGAGTAAGTCCGGTGACTATCCTCAGAGAGAAGATCCTATTTGATCACAGGGACCTTGGAGGGAAAAAGCAAACCCTAAGGGACAGATGTCAGTTTAGGGAACGGTATGACCATTAAACATCAGCTCTTTAGTGGGTTGAGTTGGCTTTTAAAACTTTATTATTACTGTATGAGTGTGCACGGTTGTGTGTGCATGGATGTGTGCACGGTTGTGTGTGCATGGATGTGTGCATGGATGTGTGTGCATGGTGTGTGCACGGTGTGTGCACGGCGTGTGCATGCATACAGGTCCACAGAGCTTTTAAACTTTATCATTGTTGTGTGACTGTACACGATGGCCTAGAGAAGAAGGACTCATCAACATTGTTCTCCATCACAGCAAATGTGAGAAATTCTTAAGAGAACAAGACCCAGGAATGGAAGCTTCTGGAACAATCTAGTTGCTATTGGTTCTTAGACACAACTGTCGTTGACAATGGCTTTTAAGGAAAGTTGGTTTCGTCCAAATGACACTCCTATGTAGTAAGTGTTCTCTGTTGTTTTCTTTTTCATTTGTCCCCACACAGAGTTAGTTTCAGTATTACATTGTACCCAAGGCCACACAGGAAGTCAGAGTCCCTGCCAACAGGCTAATTTCTCTGGATCTGCTCCTGATTCTACATAGAGGTGGCGCTGCACAAGCAAACACAAGGTTAATTTATCACCACTTCTCTCTCCCAGTAGCTCTCTGCAGAAGGTCTAAATCTTAAACAAACAGGGTGCCACGAACACAGCTGGTGGCTAGAGACAGCTGGACGGAGTAGGGAAGGAAAGAGGAGATAGGAGCTTAGGGTACAGCAATGGCCTCGACTTTGTTATTGGAGAAAACATGCTTCTAGTAAGACTGGATGTTGTTGAGCTTGAGCTGTGTGGAGACAGCCTTTAGCTTCATTTAGTTGTATAATTTTGTCGCCACGCCTCATTTCTTCTTTTATCTTGTTTCTCTTTAAGTCATGAGCCAATGTGTTTATTTGTATGAACTAATTATCTGTGTCTCTCCATCTGAATCAATCTGAAAATTATAAATGATTTGAGTAAGAAATCAGAGACTTAAATCAATGGAAAGAACTCTTGAGATTTTTCTCCATTACAAATGTTGATTCAGTGAGGGCTTAAATCAACTTTCAAAACCTTCCATTCTTTTTCAGTATTAAATTTCATAAAAGATTTTAATTATTCTACCTTTACTATGTTGGGAACACTGCTCATAAACAAGGAAACCATTGCTTAAAAAAAGTCCCATCTTGACAACTTTATAATATGCAACAGCTGAAATCTCTGGGATAAAATAAACAAGACAATCTAGTCTTGATGGAATATGTCTATAATCTTAGCACTTGGGAGGCCGAGTCAGGAGGATTGTTGATTCAAACTCAGCCTGGGCTGTAGAGTGAATTCAGGACTGGCCTGTGCTATCTAGCAAGACTTCCATCTCTAAGGAAAAATACTTTCCTAACTTTAAAATTAAAAAAAAAAAAAGGCTGAGAGCCTAAGAATGTCATACCACACCTGGCTTAATTTTTCTTTTCATTCTTGAATGATGTTTTCAATTTTTTAGTCAATTCTCTCTCTCTCTCTCTCTCTCTCTCTCTCTCTCTCTTTCTCTCTCTCTCTCTCTCTGTTTGTGTGTGTAGTGGAGGTGAGGGTCAAGGAGAGGTCAGGCAGCATCTTCAAATTTAAAATGCTAGGATAACTGATCACTGGCTGGGATGCTTCGAAGTTAAAAGTTTCAAGCCAGAGACCCCTAGTTTCAAAGCCTAGCTTTGTGTGTTTTGTCTCAAGCTGTTTTATGCAAGTCACAAATAATTTTTCTTTAAAAGGTCCCACTTGGATCTTTTGGAACATTCTGTATTTATAGCAGCTCTAAAGAATTCTCTCTCCTGAATTTTCACTGTGACTTGAAAGCACTAGTGGGTATGTTTGCTCTTGCCTGTGCTTCGAAGACTGACTTTCCTACCCTGCACACCTCAGCGTGGTGTGCACACCTGATAAATATGTGTTAATTGCATAAAACCAAATGGATGAGAAAATATCTTTGACTAAAATTCATACCAGCATTTGCAATCACAATTACAGTAGAGTATATTGCTCTGGCTCTAAAATAAAAAGTTTAAATATAGGGCATGTAGGTAGAGGCTTTTCTGTATCCCACTCAGTCCAGCAGCCACATACAGAATAATAATCATTCAGAGGCTTAATATTAATTATACTTGTTTGGTCGGTGGGGCTCAGGCTTATTATTGGCTACCTCTTGAATTTATATTAACCCATTTCTATTGATCTGTGTATCTACACGTGGCCCGTGGCTTACTGGTAATGCTGTGGCGTCTTACTCCTCCAGAGGTTCTTGGTGTCTCCCCTGATTCTTCCTTCTGTCTCCCTGTATTTAGTTTGACTTTCCTGCCTACCTATATTCTGCCCTGCCATAGGTCAAAGCAGCTTTATTCATCAACCAATAAAAGCTACACATATTCACAGTGTATAGAAGGATATCCCACATCAACGACATATAACACAAAGAGAAAGGATGGCACAGAGAAGGTGGATTTGAGGACGAAGTGCTATGGTCTTTGTGTCAGGTATAGTCCTCCATATTAGGAACTTCAATTTCTTTATTATTATTATTATTTATATATGTTATATGCCATTGCAAGCTCTGGGGTCTGAATAAGGATGTCTATGCTCTTAATTAGTTTATAATTAGTGAGGAATTGAAATCTTTGAAAAAGCGCTTACAATATTTGATTATATCATGAGAAATGCTGCGAAGTGATAAGACAGGGTGCAGGAGAGGCACTGTAGTTTTAGAAGATTTAGAACTGTTTCTTTAGACAGCTAATAAGATTCCTCCCACCATGCTGAAATGCCCAACTCTTACATGGAGAATTTCAGCAATTAGCTACTGTTGAGAAAGAATTAGTCTTTCTCACTGATGAAGCCCTTAATTGGTTATCTAGTACCATTGATCAGCCCTAATATATATGGGGTGTGTGCACGCGTGCATGCGCAATACTAAATGGACCCAGCAGGATATATATGTGTATGTATTTACACATTACACTCTCACACATGCACTGTGTGTATTTGTAGCAATAATAATTTAGTGCGGGAGAATTGTCTGTATTCTGTCAATCATGTTTTAAATAAACGCTGATTGGCCAGGCAGGAGGTGTAGGTGGGAAAAAGAGACAGGAAGTGGAAATGATGCAAGGAGAGTAGGAGAATTCTGGGGAGGAGGAAGTTGATTCCTCCCACTCCTGCCCAGACCACCGAATCAGCAGGATGTGAGCTGCCCCACTGAAAAAGGTACTGAACCACATGGCTAAAATAGATCAGAAAAATGGGTTAATCAAGATATGAGCATTAGCTAATAAGAAGCCTGACCTAACGGGCCAATCAGCGTTATAATTTACAGAAATCTGTGTGGTTGATTTTCTCTGGGGCCTGCCAGCTGTGGGGTACCAGGCGGGGACAAAAACCCAAACAAGCCAGCCTACTCATCTTACAATAATTAAAGAAAAGGGACCATGAATTTGAGAGTGCTTGGGGTTGGGGGATGTTATGGAAGAGGTTGGAGAGAGGAGAGGGAGGGAGAAATGTTTTAAACACAGTACACATATATGAAATTTAAAAATAAGTTGAAAAGAATAGCAAACATGGGGTGTAGGTCAGTGATACACTACTTGCCTAATGTGTAAAACCCGGAGGGTACAATCTTCAATACTACAAGAGAAATCAAAAACCAACCAAACTAAACCCCCCCCCCAAAAAAAGGAGGACATGGAGCGTAACAATGGACCAGCATGTTGTGGGTGATGTTAAATGTGAGGTAGAAGGCACAAACATATCAAGTTCATTGCAAGGAGGACAAGGGCAGAGAAGTCCTCAGAGAGGGGTCAGAGAGGGGTTGGTTTAGTAGACTTTGCTTGAATGATGAGTAGGATACTTGTATAGTTGTGTTGGGGCGGGGGGGGGAAGGCAAGAAGATGTAGGAGAAAGTTCCAGTAGTGTGCAAACAGGAAGTCTCTATTCAGTTGCCAGGAACCGAGTAACCAATACAGTCTGGTATTGTTCAGTAAGTACAGGCAGGAAGAGACCCAGAGAACAGGATTCTGGATTCTTCCTCCACTATCATTGCAAATATCTTGATTTAGCCGGTCCAAGTTGCAGACACATTTCAACTAGTCTCTAACTCTGTCTTCTTTCCCTCTGGAATCCGGTTGGCAATCCTTGTTATAGTGTGTCCATGGAACACAATTCATTGGCGCTCACCTTCCTCTCCAACTTTTAATGTCACTAATTCAATAAGCATTTGTTGGGGTCTACATCAAAGGATGAATCATCAATCTGTCTCCGCCCATGGTAAGTCCTAAGAAACCAAAACAAAGCAAGGTAATGGAACATAACAAAACATAACATATTACTTGTGGGGGAATAAGAGCTGAGTGGATAGCTTTCCTTTCAACATTAAAATTTGAGAAGTGACATGATGTGGGGAGAGCTCTTGAAATCTGTGGAAGGGGAGTGTGCTTGTGTTCAGAGGCTGGCGAGGAGGCCTGTGTGGTGGGAATGAGTATATGAGGAAAATGGAGAGAAACAGCAGAAAGTTCAAGAGGAATGTGGGAAGCAGATGAGGCAGCCCCTTGTAGGCCAGCCTTAGGATTTTGAGTGTTGTTCTGCAAACGAGATGAGGTTGTTTGGTGATGTGGGATTCCCCTCTGTATGCTGTGAATATGTTTTATCACCATTGGTTAATAAAGAAGCGACTTCGGCCTTTGACAGAGCAGAATAAAGCAAGGTGGGAAATCTGAACAGAGATATATAGAAAGAGTAGGCAGAGTCAGAGAGACACCATGTATCTGTCGAAGAAGACAGACACCCGAATCTTACCAGTAGGCCACAGCCTAATGGTGATACATAAATTAATATAAATGGGTTAATTTAAGATGTAAGAACTAGCTAGGAATACGCCTAAGTTATTGGCCAAGCAGTGTTGTATGTATTAATATAGTTTCTGTGTGATTATTTGGGTCTGGGCAGCCAGAAAATGAATGAACAGTCTCCAGTTACAGTTTGGAGGTGACAGCAGGCAGTGCTGTGCTCTGATTTAGATTACAGAAGGATTGCTAGCAGCTATATAGTGGTCCACAGGGCAGGGACCACCACAGGGATGTCGAGGAGAAAGTAAGCGACGTGATGACAATGTGACATCATGATTGTTGGAAGACAACTAGAAGAGATCAAGGTGTAGGAAATGGTCAGCTTCTTCATGATCTTTGCCACGTGAGGAAAGGAATAAAAGCTACTTCCACTGTTTTGAGCTGAGCAATTGGAGGAGTGAAATTACTGTTAATTAGGGAGGGAGAAGATAGCCATAATAAGTGGTCTGAGATGAGGAAGTCACACTTTGAAACTGCCTTCTTTGGATGCCCGCTAGACGGCTGTGTAGTAGGGCTCATTCAGCAGAGAAGCAATTGGATATATGATTTGGGAATTTAGAATGCATCTATTTTTGAGATACAAATTTTAGTTGTTTGCATGCAAGGGATATTGAAAGCCACTTGCTCGGATGAGATCATCAAGGGAATAAGAACAAATAGAGAAGGACAAACTTTGGCTCTCCAATGGTTAGATACAGAATTATTGCAATGAAAATAATCAGATGGGCATAGTGGTAGTATATTACCCATAATCCCAGCATTTAGGATGCTGAGGCAGGAGGACTGCCTCAGATTAGAGTTCTAGACCAGGCTGGAATATAGAGTGAGATAGCTTAAAACCTGGTGTAGAGTGGAGGAGCAAACCTGGATGAGAGCATCCAGAGTTCATCCAACAACACCCAGGCAGGGTGGGGTAAAGAGACAGAGGTGGCTGAGGGATGCGGTTGGTTGATGGTGTCTTGGCTCTTTCCTCATAGCTTGTTGTCTCTCAGCAAAACACCAAGACCCTAGGAGCTGAGAAGTATAATGGGAAAGACACTGGAACCTTGAAGAAAAGCAAGAACGAAATACAAAATAGTTTAAAAAGGAGGGCGTGAAGGCAAAAGTCTTCCAAGATTTTCATTTGTATTGTTACAGTAGTCTTACCTTTAAAAGAGCATCTCTCTCAGGTCTCTCCGAAACTCTGTCCTCCTTGATGGCTCAGACCCTATCCCCAGTTCTGTTTTGGTGTCATCTGTCTGGATGCAGCCCAGCGGTGATGAGCACGGCCAACATCAGCCTCTGGATTTTTTTTTTTTCAAGACAAGGTTTCTCTGTAGCTTTGGAGCCTGTCCTGGAACTAGCTCTGTAGACCAGGCTGGCCTTGAATTCACAGAGATATGCTTGCCTCTGACTCCCAAGTGCTGGGATTTAAGGCAGGCGCCACCACCACCCTGCTAGCCTCTTGAAATTAAAATCTTGGTTTCACTACTTGGTCTGTCTTCTGGCCTGGGAAGATTATTTTACTTTTCTGCCTCACTTTTCTCATCTGCAAATGAGAATTAGTAATTGTCCTTACTTACGGCAGGTGTCATGAAGATTATGTAAGATCATGTATGTGAAGCAAACAGTAATTATCAGAGTTATCTTTATTACTGCCACCCTCTTCATCTTGCCTGGGGACATATGTTTCCTAAGGGACAGGGCTAGTGCATTCATCTTGTGATCCTCATGATTCCCTGTATAAGGCAGGGATTTAATGACGTTTTTTTTAATTAAAAGAATCCATATCAAACAGTTCTCAGTACATTGCAAGTGGCCCAGAACCTTCTTGAAAATCATTTATTTTTGGAAAGCTGGGAACTCAGTGCGCTCTCTTTAAAGGTATTGTCAAGGGTCAATTTGATTTGAATGTTACACAACCCTAAAAGAAAATTCACAATGTAGTTTTCCAAACTGTATCCCACCCACCCAAATGACATTTTTTAATTTTTTTTTTTAAATCATGGCAGTAGCTAGATTAGATCACACTGTTCCTAGCTCTTCCCTGGGAGCCTGAGCTTTATGAAGCTGGCAGGGGACCTGGATGCCTGAAGAGATTCACAGCTGTGGGGGTCGGATGACTGAAGCCCTCAAAACAGACTCGGTGAGGAAAACCATCAATTTGGTTCTTTCTGTATGGCATTCCTGTGACTTGATTTTCAATGCAGTGGTCAAACAGAGACACAGAAAGAATTACTTTAGAGGTTCATTTCTATGGTTAGCCTAGAAAACCTTATGAACTGGGTATTTGCTAAGTCGTATTGCTTTAAAAATAGGACACTAAGGACCAGAGTTGTAGCTCAGTGGTACAGCAAATGTATACACAGCAGGTTTAAGACTCCTGAGTTCAGCTGGGCATGGTGTGGCATGCCTTTAATCCCCTGATGGGGAGGCAGAGGCAGGTGGATATCCGAGTTTGAGGCCATCCAGGTCTAAAAAGTGAGTTCCAGAAGAGCCAGGGCTGTAGAGAGAAACCCTATTTTAACAAACAAACAAACAAACAAACAACACGATGCATTGTTTCTCAATGGGAGCAAGCTGGTAATGATGTAGAAGTTAGTAGGTTTGACAGTTCTTCCTTCTGGATCAGTATTCCCTTTCGTGGAAACAGCAGAAGTGACCATGTTATTAAGAACCACTGGGCTGATAAAGCAATGGTGAATCAGAAGAAATTAAGGGCGGAGTGAAGAAGGGCAGGGAGGCTTGATATGAACACGTAGAGCAGATGAACTCATTCTAAGGACAGCTGAGATAATTGCATATAAATATTTGAATAATAACCACACTCCCCAAATTATGTGTAAATTATGCTCCTTGCAGTTGCATGAGGCAGTTTATATACCCATTACCAACTGAGCCAAGTAATGGCAGGGAACCTGATACCTCCACAAACATTTCCAGAAAGAAAGAAAAAAAAAAAAGGCCTTCAACTTTCCTCACACTCAGTTGTGAAAGCCAGAGGAATCACATTTCAATGTATCACAGAAATAAAATATCTCAGAGGCACTGGCTCCTGCTGGTTCTGTAAACTAACTTATATTTAGAAACAATTTTGTATTTCCTTCAGGAAAAAAAAAATAATAAAAGCACGCCTCATAGCCCAGCCTGGGGTGACGGAGCAGCGGCTGTTTCTAATGAAATTTAAGGAATTCGTGAGATCATCTGCAGTCCCTCAATGAAGAGAGGATCATAGAACGCCACAGCCCGTGGTGTTCCCGCAAGCCAAAGGGCGTGTGCGTGAGTGTGTGTGTCCCCAAAGCACATCGCAGTTCGCTGCCAACACAATGGGCGTCTAGAAAGTGAAAGGGGGTGTTCTGTTTTACATAACTTGGCTGTGGAAACCCTGATGAGAAACCACTCCCCTCTAAAGGCCCCTAGGAACCGACGTGGAAAACCAATTGTAAGTGTCATCCCGTCCGGTCCCACCCCTGCTCCAGGCACTTCTGTCTGTAGTTTCCCTTTGTTTTTAAACGATTTTATTTTTGGGAAAAACTTAGGCTTTCCCAAGCTCTAAAATACATGGAAACCTCCTGCTGTCTATTCGAACGCTGGAAGCTGCTCTAACAGTAAAAAAAAAAAAAAAAAAAATCGTAATGAAATTTGGTGCATCATATGCGATAAAGCTGAGAAATGTTATTTTATTAAAGTTGGCACCAGAATTCCTCTCAGAAAGGGAAATGTATTTACTTTGAAAAATACCCTGAGAGTTTGGAGAGCAGAAGAGAGCTCCTGAGGGGTTGGGGGTGTGGGCGGAACGTTACTGAGACAAAGGCAGGGATTTGGCAGGAACTTCAAGTGTGGAGCCTGGGGAGGAGGAGAGGGTTGAGCCAATGGGAAGGCGGTCTGCTCGCAGCCCCCAACTCTCCTTCTCCACCCTCAAGTGACCCAACTCCCAAAATATTTGGTGCAGGCCATTTGTATTGCTGATGTTAGAGAGTGAGGGCAGGGCCCGGGTGTCCATTAGCTGAGTGGCTGCGGGTGAGATGGGTGTACCTGAGTGGAGGTAGGAAAAAGCCCCCACGCCAGAACTCAGTTTTGACTTCAGAGAGGGTGAGCTTCTAGATCCGAATACCAGGGTTTTTCTGAAACGGATGGGGCTGGATAGATTCTGATAGGTTCTTGGTTAAACCATCCGCTTTCTGGACAGAGTCTCTGCTGTGTGTGTGTGTGGGGAGCTTCCTGGCATAGAGTCACATGTTGCTTTACTGTCAGGAACGTGGAAACAGGACTCCACAAACAGCCGGCGTCATAGCTGCTTTTGCAATCTTTGAATTGGTCAGACTCCAATATTTTAATGTAAGAGGGTGATTGGTAGAAAATGCATCTTTAGTGGGATAGCGAAAGAACTATAAGGTTCTAAATTTACATTTCGCAAACACCCAATGACAGCAGGTTTTCAAAATACGTTGGAAATCTCTGGGGATGAGATATAACTGCCGAACCCAAACAACACCTGATATTTCCCACAGGATGTTTGAGGAGCTGGGAGGTTAGAGCGAAAGAGAGTGTGAGTCTGCACAAAAAGGTACTCATATCTGTGCTAGGACCAAGTCTGGTGAATCATAGTGGAAACTAATGGACGAGGGTGGAGAAACAGACTGTGTCTTCACTGGGTCTCACATTTGGGGTATTAAAAAAAAAAAAGAATATATCATCTGCCAGAAAGACTCGACCTGTGCAGGATTCTATGACCCAAAGGTTTTGCTTCCACGTCTTCTGCAAGCCTTTTGTTTCCGTCAGATATGAATTCCTCCCTGTGCATCCCCTTTTGTTTTTGCCATTGCCGTAGGAGGCCAGTGAAGCAGTAGCCATTGCTCACTGCGGCTTCCTAGCTCTGCCCTGCCGCCTGGCGCCCTGCTGCCTGGCACATAGTCAGGGCTCAACAAATATTTGTTGAATCAGTTAATGAATTTCATACCACATCTGATCCGTAGAGATTACCAAAATCCTCACAGGCCACGGGGAATCTAGTAGTGTGTTTCTTTTATAAGGCAAACACAAGCTGAAGGCTTCTTGACTGGTATTTTGATCTAATTCCTTTTTATTATCAGCCTAATCTTGGATCATGTAAATGATGATCACATTATATCCACCAGGATACTTTGCAAGAAAAGAGTCACAGTTATGGCTTACCCAAACCCAGAGTGAGTCTAGGGATTCAATTAATGATATTACACTAGAGCTCAGTTCTGATATGGAGGGATGCTTTGATGTTCAGTGTTCGTTTTAGGTTAATAGCATTATTAGATTGCATTAATGGATTATTAAAAGGATGACTTCGCATCTCATTTTAGGAAAAAAACTCAGCCATGGAAGTTACATAGTAATACCTATTGATATGATTTAGCAAAATTTCAGTTATTTAAAATTATAATTATGAGCAAGGAATGTATGGGTAATGTATTTAAAACAAGAACAAAAATGGATGTTCTTTGGTTCCAGGTTTTGGATAGTTAGAGAAAGTATCTTAGAACAAATACAATGCATTATCATGGTGCAGTGGGGTTTAGTTTCTAGTTTACATCTTATTGCTTTTTTTGATGATGTTATTTAGATAATCTTATATTTTGTCATAAAAACCTTGATTTAACTATTTTTTGATATATAGCTCAGGTTAGCCTTGAATATTCTGGAATTTGATATGGCCTGGGATAACCTTTAACTCCTGATTCTCCTGCTTTTGCCTCCCAAGGATTATAGGTGTGAACTTATACTTAGCAAGAGTCTAGCTTTATACAATTTAGACTTTTTTACATATTAAATTATTAATTTTAGATTGTATGTATTATATGAGAAAAAACCCAGAAACACTGGAAAATTAAAAAGAAAGTTCCAGAAATAAAAGGTATTTCCTTTTTGAACCTGGTGTGTGCATATTTACTATTAATGGAATGTGGAAAGAAATGCTATATGTATTTTTTTAATGCAAAAGAGGCAAGTGCGTTAATTATCTGTCTCGTCATAACAAATTGTTAGAAGCTTTATCTTATCCCTCACAATCTGTGAGGAATTGGGAAGCAGCTTAGCTGGCCGGCTATGCTGGGAATCTGCTGGAAGATCACAGTCAATACATTGACATTGACCAGGGTTGAGATCATCAGGAACTGTTCTGAGCAGGAGGCCCTGCCTCCATACTGCACCCTAGCAGAGTGGCATGTCACACTCAGCCAGGCTGTGGGCAGGGATCCTTGGTTCTTTATCACGACCCCCCCTAACAGCTACTTGAACAAGTAACCAGGTAAGTAATAGGGAAATTGCAATGTATCTTATGATCTGACCTTGAAAGCAGTGTATCATTACTTCTGCTATGTCCTACTGACCACACAGCCCCTTCCTGATGGATCATGAGGACACAGACGAGTACCATGCAGGAAAATTAGCAGGAATCACCTTGTCAATAATGGCTCTTGGAACTCCTTCGGTTGGGTTGCCTGTCCTGCCTCCATGTGATGGTTTTCATGTTATCTTATTATATTTTGTTTTGCTATGTTAAAAAATAAAATAGAACAAATAAGTCATTGTTAATGAATTTTGAATTGATTAGCAATGCTCATTAAAAGTATTTAGAAAACTACAGAGTGGTCACGGTAGGAAAATGAGACTAACATTTCAAAATAATAATAATAAAAGGCTTGAGGACTATATGTTGTGGTTTGAACTTAATGTTTAAGGCTTGGTCGTTCTTCAGCTGGTGGTGTGCTTTGCAGAGGTGGCACCTTGAAGAGGTAGGAGCAAGTCAGGTGGGTGGGGCTATGCCCTTGAAGGGTACATTAGGATCCCTCTTCCTTTTTCTGTGTGCTTCTTGTATACCATGAGGTGAACAATTTTCTCATCATGATACCCTTACCACAGTTCCAGAAATAATGAAGTTAAATCACCATGAATTAAAATCTCTGAACACATAAACTGAAATCAATCACTTTGTCAGGAGTGTTGTGATGGAGAGCTAATACCCCGTGTGAGCCTCATCTCTCCCCACTATGATGAACGATGCACATTATGGCACTGGATGATGCTAATAAGAAACAGCAAATTTTATTTCATAGGAGTATAAACATCTGTTTTGGGTCGGAAATGAAAAGATAGAGAAAGGGAAAAATTTAAAAAGGAACAACAACAACAACAAAATCCCGGACCAACTAACTGATCAGCCAGCCAGGAGCTAGAGAAAGAAAGTAGAGTATGCGACACACAAGAATGGGAGCATCCTGGGTGGCTGTACAGATGTAATCCCAGCCCTTGGGTGATGAAGACCGGAGGATCAGTCCATAGTCATCCAGAGAGTTCTAGGCTGGTCTGGACTACAAGACTTTCTCAAAAATCAAGCAAGTGAGCAAGCAACCAACCAACACAAATCGATACAAAACAAAGCAAAAAACTCAAATGGGAAGCATAATAGAAGAAAATACAGATACGATATGCAGATGATGGGTACAAAGAATATAGGATGGTGGTCCTAACACAGGAGAATAAAAAGATCATGAGATGATGAGAAAAAGTTAAACA
The DNA here is from genome assembly GCF_982192425.1 of Myodes glareolus. Classification (NCBI taxonomy): domain Eukaryota; kingdom Metazoa; phylum Chordata; class Mammalia; order Rodentia; family Cricetidae; genus Myodes; species Myodes glareolus. Next base: position 1,998,230 of record NC_142051.1, read on the forward strand.
AACAAACAAAAATAAGCAAGCAACGATAACGAAAACCCCAAACCACCACGACAAAAGATCAAGAGACTGGGTTATTTTTTTTTTCGTTTTGGGCGTTGTTTCCCTAGACTTGGCTGGTGATGGCTGTTTCATTCTCGCTGTGCTTTCCAGCTTCTCTGGAATTTCCCCTTAATGATTGGTTCTCAGAATCCTGATTTCAGTTCGGGGCTCAGTTGAGTGCTTAAGTTTCTGGAAAAAATTGTTGAATGACTGTTTTGTGATCCAACTTGCTCTATTTAGGTACATAGCATTTTGTTGAATCAAAGTTTTCTGAAGTATTGGGGAAATATAATTTATCATAAAGACAAAACACAGTTACACAAGCCAATGACTTTCTGAGAAATTTTGGCTGAGTGAAAAGTTATTACCATACTTGGATTTAGTTCCTCTTGTGTTTCTGTAGATTAGCGTAGTTCATTTTGAATTCAATTCTTGATTCAGGATTAACTGCATCTCAGGTTCCCTCTTCAAGTTGTGTATCTGTGACTGAAATACAATTTTGGTGAGAAAAGGCCTCAGCTGCCAGTGTCTTTGCCAGTACTGCCACTAGGACAAGGTTTTATTTCTGTGACATTCTGGAGAATTTAGGCAGGGCCTCAGCTAAAACGTTCATGCTTCTCCCCTTTTATACGGGAGATGATGACATACGTTGTGCTTTTCGTAACCTTAACCTACATTTTCAGAAAGATTTGGATTAGCATTTTTCACATCTATAACTACTGAGGAAAACGGGTGTTGTGGGGCAGGCTTTGTGTATATTGCTGGAAGTAAAGTTAACTTATAAAAGTAAATATTACTAAAGCAACCACCAGTAGGTACTATTTTTCTTAATCCATTTTCTGAACTCAGTTACTTATTAGTTCATTACAAAAAAAGAAAAAAACTACTTAATTTGTTTTTCAAATAGGTTAAAACAAAAATGAAATTCAAGATTCACCTTGCTTGAAGTTCTTTAGATCAGGATTCTCAACCTTTCCTTTAATACAGCTCCTCATCTTGTGGTGACCCTCAACCGTAAAATTATTTTTGTTGCTACTTTGCAACTCTATTTTTGCTGTTGTTATGAACTGCAGTGTAGATATCTAATATTTTCAATGGTCTTAGGTGACCCTTGTAGAAAGGTCATTTAATCTCAAAGGGATGGTGACCCACACGTTGAGAACCACTGCCTTAGACTTTATTTTGGGGCCTGGTACCTCTCATCATTTGGGGCATTCAGCTAGTAGGGTTTCATATTTGCCTTTCGCACTGTTTCTTCTCCTGAAACTTTAATTTGACACATTTTGCTTCATCAGTCTGTCTTCCATGCCTTTTAACTTAAAAGTTATCTATCTTTATTTTTAAATCAAGCTATTTTTATTTTATATGCATTGGTGTTTTGCCTGTGTGTATGTCTGTGTGAAAGTGTTAGATCTTGGTGTTACAGATAGATGGGTGTGAGACACATTGTGGGTACTGGGAGTTGAGCCTGGGTCCTCTGGAAGAACAGTCAGTGCTCTTAACTGCTGAGCCATCTCTCCAGCCTCGTCTTCTCTCTTTTTAATAGAGGCGTATCATGTGAACTCACAGAGACTGAGGCAGCGTGCAGAGGCCTGCATGGGTCTGAATGAGGTCCTTTGCATAGATGTTTTAGCTTCCAACTTAGTGTTTTTATGGGACTCCTGAGCTTTCAAATCACGAGTCTGTTTCTTGTGCCTTCTCGCGAACTCTTTTTCTTCTGTTTGTTTTGTTCAAGTCCAATGTGTTAGTTTTTGTTCTAACTTTTATTTTATTATTAAAAATAGCTTTTAAAAAAGAGAAAGGAGTATAAAGGACCATGGCTGTATCAACGAAATTTCATATATTTTCTTATATGAATATAATAAAATGGTAACATCTTAAACTTTAGTTTATGTTTCTGAGTATTTTGCCTGCATGTGTGTTCACCACGTGTGTCCAGCAACTGTCAGAGCCAGAAGAGGGCATCGAGTCTCCTAGAACTCGAGTTACAAATGATTGTAAGCCACCATGTGGGGGCTGGGACTCAACTGGAGTACCCTGAAGAGTGCACATGCTTTTCATACCGGGCCATCATTGCAGCCCTATGTTTTAATATTTGAGGAGAGCCAGCAGTGAATGCCCAGCACCTAATGTATAGTATGTTAAACATACATGTACATTGAAATGTAAACTGGAAACATGTATTTATATGCTTGATATACCTCAGAAAAATCATAGAACTGGAGCCTTGTAACCAATGAGGAGGTTCAATACCAGGGAATATTCTAGTTCATTGCTGTAGAGAACTGAATTAGTAAAGTGAAGGAAAATATTTAAGACTATAACGAGAAGTAAGCATGACTTATACAAAGCAAAAGTACTGAAAGCTGCAATTTTCCATCTGAACCAACATGGAAACTGTTATATTCTAAGGTAGAATACCATGTTAGAGCAATGGTATTATAAACTATTATATTCTAAGGTAGGATACCATGCAAGAGCAATCAGCCTCTTCAAGATGGTGTGGAAACTTTATGCAATTTCAATGTTTCCGGTGCTTCAAATGAAGAAGAAAAGAGGGAGCATTGAAATTGGTTATCCACTAGGGAAAGACCCAAGTGTCAAAGACATATCTATAAAAGTAGCTAGGCATGGTGGTGCATACCTTTAATCCCAGCACTTGCGAGGCACAGGGAGGTGGATCTCTGTGAGTTTGAGGCCAGTCTGGTCTATAGAGCTAGTTCCAGGAAAAACTGGGGCTATGAAGGGAGACTATTACCTCAAAAACAAACAAACAAACAAACAATTGGAAGAACACGTGGAAGAGTAATTTTCAACATTTTTTTAAAAAATCCTCTGATCCTCCACACGAATATGTACAAAGTAGCTGTGAGCAGAGAAGAGCACCTCCACACGTGTGTGCATAGAAACCCAGACCAAAACCTCTCAGAATTAGGTGGATGTGTGAAGAGTTTTGCCTCTCTCTCTCTCTCTCTTTCTCTCTCTCCTCTCTCTCTTTCTATCTCTCTATCTCTCTTTGGTTTTTTGAGACAGGATTCCTCTGTGTAGTTTTGGAGCCTGTCCTAGGACAAGTTCTGTAGACCATGGTCGTCTCAAACTCAGATATTCGCCCACCTCTGCCTCCCGAGTGTTGGCATTAAAGGCGTGAGCCATCATTGCCTGGCGAGTTTTACATTTTTAATTTATTCTTCTAAAGGCGTGTGTGTGGGTGTGTGGGTGTGTGATGTGTGAGTCTCGGGTCCTTGGGCTTGGGGTTAAGTGCCTTTACCCTCTGAGCCGTCTTGCTGGCCTGAGCTTTGCATTTTTAAACAGAATACACAACCCTCTTCCCTTTTGAACAGTTTCATTTTCCTAGGTTACAGTTGTATGGAGTCATAGGTTAAAAAAATATTAAATGGAAAATTCCAGATAATCACAGTTTCCAAATTTATGAGGGGCAAAATGAAACCGGTCCCTCTCTTCCTCTATTTCACTCAGGACTCTGACCATCCTGTTGTCCAGTGTATCCAGGCTGTGTACACTACCCTCATGGTAGTTGTAGGTGCAGTTTTTTTGTCAGGACCTCTGGCCAGCTCCCAAATAACCACACAGAGACATAGTATTAAGTGGTTATTTGGGAGCTGCTGTTCTGGACAAAAACCTCCTCCTATAGTTGGCCACTTGTACCTATCTTGGTTATCAGACTGACTGTCACAATATTCCAGCGCTTGTGTTCAAACCTTATTTTATTTTATGTTCCAAACTGTTAAAATACTGATGCAGAAGAGTCACCAGGGCAAGAAAAACTGTGACATTGACTTTGATACTATGTGGCAATACTGTGTATTTAGGTTTTGGTCCTAATTGTGGTGAAGAAATCCATTGGCAGCCTTAGGATGTATTCCTGGAGGAGTGTAAGATCAGAATTTATTTTGTATTTTCTCATAAAATCCGAAGAATAATCCAGGTGAATGGTATATCATTATCCCTTATGTATTGCTGAGGAAATTATAATTAAAATGGTTAAGTGACAAGTGAAATGATAAGTTTATTAGCAGAAATTCTCATGCTTAAGATAGTTTATATTAGCTTCAAATGTTAAGCTCTCTCACACTCAGCCATTGCAGAGAAAGATAAATAAATAATGGTATTTTTGAATATCTATAACTTTTTTCACATAAGGACTAAACTGGTGCAATTTGAATTTCTGTGTTTCCAATAAGATCAGACACAGTAGCAAGCTCTGGGGCTGCCCTGAACCTGGCCGTGGGTCCTCAGTTCCTAGAAAAGCTGGGAGAAGTAGCAAACTTGTTTTCCCCAGCCTAAGGAAAATGAGAATGATTGCCCTGTCCCCAAACAACAAAACTCCATAAACCCCCAAAATTTCCAAATCCCACGCCCCAAAAAACCCTATATGAGATAAAACCAAACAAATGATAACAAAAACCAAAAGAGGCTTATAACCTAATTCAAAGAATGGTGGTGTCGCATTTGCTTCCTCATTTTCCGTTTTGCTGGTTTCCGTGGGAATCTGTGTTTGTGGGCAAGTACACAGATCTGGGGACAATTAACAAATACTGACACTTAGTATATATACATAAAATGAATAAAGGATAAAGAAATGTATGTGATGCTTTCAACAAATCCTGGGTGCCAGAGGAAGGGAAAATGGCATGACCACAATTCCTGAGCCATAAATCCAGCGGAAAAAAACCACGAAACGACAACAGGACGGGGGACATCGTTTGGAGTATTTCTGTCATCAGTAATAAAATCAGAGCAAGTGGCAAGAGCCGCAGGTGCTGGCCTGTGAGAATGTCTTCACCTAGCAAAGGTTGAACCAGGATCTGAGATCCATTTCCGCTGAGATGGGTGGGACTGGTTTTTTGGCAAGCAAAGGGCCGGTGAAGAAATGAGCTGTCAGGTTGGAAGCAAACCTTTATTTTTGGTGACTCAGGTGACTTGGAGGTAAAGAGATGAACTGGGGAAGATAAATTTAAATGCAAAACCTGGGGCTTCAACTTTTAAAAGCACGAAGTATTAACTGTGTAGGGTGGACAGGCCTTGAACTGAACTGAACTGTTTCAGCCTCCCAAGTGCTAGGATTATAGGCATTTACAACCATGCCTGACTTGGTACACTTCCATTTATTCTACCTACCCACCTACCCACCCACCTACACACCCACCCACCTACCTACTTACCTACTCACACACCCACCCACCTACCCACCTACCAACCTACCCACCTACCCACCTACCCATCCACCTACCACCCACCCACTTACCTACCTACCTAGCTAGCTACCTACCTGCCTACCTTCCTATCTGTAGTGATTTGTGTTTTAATAATTAAAACTTGCCTGAAGATCAGAGTGCAGAGCTAAGCCACCAGAGACCAGGCAGTGGTGGCACACACCTTTAGTCACAGCACTAGGAAGGTGGGGACAGGAGTGGTATGGCTGGGCAGAGAGAGGAATATAAGGCAGGAAAAGGCAGGATTTTAGGGCAGTCTGGAGATGCAGTCTGAGAAACATTTTTGCTTCTCTGATCTTCAGCATTAACCCCTATATATGATTCTGGGATTTTATTATTAAGACCAATTAGTATTTGTGCTACATCTGTCTGTCTGTCTGTCTGTCCATCTGTCCTTCTATCTACTGACCTACCTACCTACCTGCCTATCTATCATCTTTGAGATAGGGTCTTATCTATCCCAGGTTGACCTTGAACTTGCTCAGTAGCTGAGGGTGACTTGAACTTTTGCTGGGATTGGTGTGTCACCACATCCAGTTTTATGCAGTGTTAGGAATGAACCCATACCTTCATGTGTGCTAAGCAAGCTTTCTACCAATGGAGCTACATCTCGAGCTCTTAGTTTAGTTCCTAAGAAAAGAAAAGGCACATCTTTGTATCCTTTCCATAAAGTACTCAGTAGACGTTGTGCCCATGATTGTCACCTAGTCTTTTGGAAAGGCATCTGGGAATAGTAGGTGAACTTGCAGTCAGTTGCAAGGATTCGTCTTTCATTTTACAGAACAAACATCTGTAAAAAAACAGTTGACCTACTATAGAACATGTGGATCATAGAACAATTTGAGAATCCAGAATGTGAAGAGAATCTGTAGTCATACCATAGATTTGTATGTTTCCTTACACGTACCTAAAGAACTTGTCACAATTTTAGGTATGTATGATTCTTTTGTAAGATGATTTTTCCTTAAAAGATAACACTATATAGAAAGTATAAGTTTCCCTTTTATTATGCATTGTGTGTATGCAGATGTGAATGCCTTTGTGTATTCATGAAGAAGTCAAAACATGATTTGAGAATCTTCCTCTATTGCCTTGAGATAATGCTTCTCACTGAACCAGAAGCTCATGGTTTTGGTTAGGCAGCTTTCAGACGCTGTCTGTCTGCTGCTACCCTCTACCTCTCCCTGGGGTTACCGGCATTCCATAGCAACCTCCGGCTTTTATGCGTGATCTGGGTCCTCACAATTGCAGAGTAAAAACTTCTACCCACTGAACCATCTCTCCAGCCCATTTTTGGTTTTGTAGCAGGATCTCACTACATAGTCTAGGCTAGCCTGGAACTCAGGATCTCCCTGGCTTAGCCTCCTGAAAGCTGGGATATCACAGGTATATATTACCATGCTCAATGTAGGTAGCATATTCTTCTCTTTTTGTTTTTTTTTTTTTTTGTTTTTTGACAGGGTTTCTCTATGTAGCTTTGGAGTCGGTCATGATATTCACTCTGTAGACCAGGGTGGCCTCAAACTCACAGAGTTTGCCTGCCTCTGACTCCCAAGTGCTGGGATTATGGCGTGTGCCACCACCACGTGGTTCAGGAAGCATATTCTTAACCATTAGACACGAGAATAATTTTAAACATGATTTTAATGAGCATATAATATCCTGAAATGTATGTATAATTATAGATTCTGCCAATAATTCTGTACTAATAATGTTCCTGTTTTTGAGACTGTTTGGAATGTTCACTGTAATAAATGTCATTGTAGTGGATCATCTGGGGATACATATTTCTAATTATTCCTTTAAAATAGATTTTTAGAAATGGAATTACTGTATAAAAAAGTATAGACATCTTTAAAACCCCCTAACACACTGACAAAGTATTTTTATAAAAAGGCTGTACCAGTTCTATCTGATATGTGTGTATATGTATGGAGCCTGTGTGTGTAACGTGTGTGTTCATGCCATGGCCCCTGTGTTGAGGTCTAAGCACAGCTTTCTGGAGTAGGTTCTCCCATTATAGCATATGCCTCCTGGAGATCAAATTCAAGTCCTCAGGCTTGGCATGGAGTTTCTGTACCCTGTATTTCCAGCTCCCTGCAAAAAAAGCATTTCTGTGGTTATCAGCCTCCCTAACGCTGCCATGTTGTGGTGGTCCCCACCCATAAAATTGTTTTTGTAATTTTGCTACTGTTTTGAATCATAATGTAAGAATATCCAATATGTGATCCCATGTGGGGGTAGTGACCCACAGTTGAGAACCAGTGTTGTGGAGGCTCCCTAAGCAAGCAATGACCTTGTCAGCTGAGCTGTTGGATGTTTGGAGACCTCTGTCACTGTCACTAAGTAGCAGTTGTCGTGGTTGTACCCAGGTTGTCCGTCTCCTGTTCTATTTTTACAATTCACTTTTTTCTTTGTGAGGTGTTTTCTAAAATCCAGTGAACATGGCAATAAGACCAAAACTGAAGAAAATTTCCTTAGGCTTTTTTTTCTTCAGATTACTTGATTTGTTGGTTGTGTGCACACTTAAGTGTGTGTGCTGTGGCAGGGACAAGGTGGCTGAAGGACAGCCTGCAGGAGTGAGCACTCTTTGCTTTCACCATGTAGTTCTGGGAACCGAATTCAAGTTCTGGGGCTTGAACACAAGGGCTGTTATCCACTGAGCCATTTCACTGGTCTGAGAATTTCATAGATGAGACTGAGACAGCGTTGGACTGACTTGTGAGAAGACCAAACGGATGCTCGCTTTGGGGACGTTCACTAGTAGTTGGTGTGTAACTTTCAGAGTCAGGAGGAAGGGGTGGATGAGCTAACTTGAGCCATCACATTCCTATCTCAAGTGTTCTAGAAACAGCACAATTCTGTACATGTTTTAAATGGCTCAAATAAAAAAAAGACAATAAAACCAAATGATGAACTGTTTCAGCTAAATGTAGCCCCTGACACCATCTTGACCTTCCCTTCCCTAGGATAAGCAGTCTTCCTTTAAGCTGTTTAGCTCTGTGTACATCTGTGCTACTTCCTGGTTGACAAATTTCTGGAGAAGGAGAAGCTTTTGTATTGTACTATATTGTTTGTTTGAGACAGGGTTTCTCTGTGTAGGCCTGGCTGTCCTGGAACTCACTCTGTAAACCAGGCTGGCCTCAAGCTCAGATCTGCGCGCTTCTGCCAACTAGAAAGAGACTTTTAATTTCTACTTTCCAGCAAGGTCTTGAGGACGAAACCGGTAATATGGATGGAGAAGGGTCTGAGTCTAATAGCAATGGAAGAAATCCCAGAGGAGATTGCTCAATGACTCAAGCAGGTGAAAATAAGAAAAATTCCACTGTAGTTCCCACCACCTCTACAAACACCGAGGCTCAGAAACAAGTGTCAAAGCAAATGAGGAAAATATTTCCAGTTAGCTTTGCTGCAAGAGACCTAATACCTTCTACTTACAAAGAGCTCATCAAAATCAGCCAGGAAAACGTAAGCAGTCTAACAATTAAATGGACAAAGAACATAAATAAATACATCACCAAGAAAAGCATGTGTGTGTGTGTGCATGAAAATTGCCCCCACTTATGTAACATGCTAGGGTAGTTACTCTGTCACTGAGCCTCAGCCCTGTCCTTTCCAACTTCACCTTTAATCATAGAAATGTAGAACAAAGCAATGAAATACAATGTTTGATTACTAGATGAAAAAAAAAATCCTTTTAATAAAATGAGAAGAAAGCCGCAGTGACGGTGAGTAGCAATGCATTCTCGCGCAACTTCCTGGAAACCCACAGTGTGCATTAAGACATTTAAAGCTGCAGCGCCCTTGGATGCAAGAGTCCTGCTCCCAGCGACTTCCCTAACAATCTAAAATGGAAGGGATGGAAGGAGGGACGTTCCTCCTCCGTGCTGTTTATCTTAACAAAACCACAGAAAGCCATCCAGTAGTAAGGGATGACTCAATAAGTTGAATCGTGAATCATCTAGATAATAGGCTGTTTATACTTCCTTTAACATTGTGTTACAGGGATTAAAAATAAAACATGGAAAAACATTCAGGATAGAATTTAAAGGGAAAAAGCTTTTGTGAAACAGACGTTTATGTACATGGGTACATACAGAGAAAGGTTGCTAGAAAGTACATTTACCAATATTTCCTCAGGAACTATTTCTGATCACAAATTTTCATACTGTTAACAATGATTATCTGCAAATATGACTTTAAGTTTGCCGTGTATTTATGTATTTCTTTCTCTCAGTCTTGCTGTGCAATTCAGGCTTGCTAGAACTCATGCTGCCCAGGCTCTCCCCAAACTTTTGACAAGCTTACTGACTGTTGAGAGTGTAGGTGTGAGCCGCCATACTTGTCTCAGTATAGTATCCTTGTGTTTTATGTCCTTATTTAAAAGATCTCTTTGATTTGTGTGTATGTTTGCTTGTCTGCCTGTGTATTGTGTGCATGCAGGTGTCCCAGAACTCCAAAAAGACTAGGGTTACAGGTAGCTATGAACTTCTAGGTGTGGGTGCTGGGGCTCAAACTCTGGTCTTCTGAAAGTACATGCTCTTAACCATTGGGCCATTTTCCCAGCCCATCAGTATAATACATATATACCAATATATCAGCAAGAACTATTGCTGATTGTATACACACACTATATATATAACCTGTCTGTTCTAGAAAAGCAAGAGTAAGCAACAGGTAGACAGTTCTTATGATGAAGAACATTTGGGAAGGAGGAAGCAGAAGCTGGTGCAGGATGAGACTCATTTGGGCCTGAGGTATTGGGGATCAGATGTGGGGAGACTCAAGGAGAGTGCTCTGCCCATTAGGGGTAGGAGAAGCAGACAGACTGGTGAATGGAGATGAAGAGGCAGTGTGGCTATGTGGCTGCTGTCTTCCCTGAGCTGAGTTTCCCTGAGTCCCATGGAGCAGAAGGCAAGGCCCTTTGGCACCACCCTCCCTCCAAACTCGGCCCTCATTCTTATGCCTCTCACCCACAGCTGGCTCCAGTGACTCAAGTAATTTTAAACAGAATAATAGTAGTGAGCACTAGCTAGAACTTACTATGTTAGCCTGTGCTAACCACTTCTCATGCATAATCTTACTGAATACCGATCATATCCTACAAGATAAATGTCATTAACTTTCTGTCAAGGAAGCTGAGACTGAGAGGCCTTATTTCTCCCATGATCTAACTACTGCGCTATTTTATAGTGCTTTTTCGTATATCAGATAGTGATAGTGATAGTGATTTGTATTTGATAGTGTCTTTTGTGTATAAGACAGATAGATACCTTGAAGCCATCCACATTTTTATTGATCAAGAAAGGTTTGCTAATCCAGCCCTGAAGTATCTTTACAGTCAATCACTTCTTGCATCTCTTCTCTATCTCTTTGTCTGTGTAGATGAAGGATTTTAAAAACTTCTCTTCACACTCCTGCCAGGTCCACCCCCCAATCTAATTAGGGATCTTGCTATGACCCCATTTAAAAGAGTGATAACAAGGAGAATAAAATGAAAATTCCTCCGCAGGGTGAACATACTGTCATTCTTTCACCCAATGTTTATTTTTCAACTTTGTTATTTTCTCATTCGCTTCTATGTCCCTTCTCTCCTCCCACCCTTTCCCAAATGCTCACAGCCTACTAACAACTGTGGATCCTGGGAAGTCATGAAGAAGCACACAAGTAAAGCTTAAGAATGTAGTGAGAGGGGTCTGGAGAGATGGCTCAGTGGTTAAGAGCATTGCTTGCTCTTCCAAAGGTCCTGAGTTCAATTCCCAGCAACCACATGGTGGCTCACAACCATCTGAAATGAGGCCTGGTGCCCTCTTCTGGCTTGCAGGAATCCACACAGACAGAATATTGTCTACATAATAAATAAATAAATAAAAAGATAGTGAGAGACGTGGACTTCAGTACGGTGAGCATAACAGTTGTTCACGTGTGTACAGTTGGGTACTACTGACCGCACAAAGGTGTAAATAGCAGATTTTTCCTGGCAGGGGTTGGCTGGAGAGATGGAGTCAGATAAAGTTCACAGGGAGCATGACCTTTGAACTGAATCTTGATAAGGATGTAGGTCATTTTTTCCCCTTTCTCTTCTTCCTCCTTTTCTACCAGACCTGTCCTATCTTTAGAGAAAAGGTGGAGAAAGACGTTGCAGGTAGAGAGCTTAACGTGAGCAAAAGTGTGCAGCTTTGTCACAGGAGGAGTATGTGGGGGTGGGGAGAAGGAAAGTAGGGTGCATGGCTGTGTGTCATTCGGTGTGCAAGGCCCTGCATGTTGTGCTATGAACCTGAGGACTTCTCATAGGCTCTTTTTTCAGATTTATTTATTTTTATATGTGTAGGTATTTTACCTGCATGTGTGTCTGCACACTTGTGCGTAAAGCATTGTTGGAGGTCAGTAAAGGGTGTTAGGGCCCTTGGAGCTGGAGTGATAGATGACCGTGAGCTGCCATGTAGGTGCTGACAGCTCTCCAGACTCCAGGCTCAGTTCTGAATGCTTGTTTCCCATCTGGTTGTATTTTGGGGAACTGTGGAAAGTTGAAGTATGTTCTACCTGGTGCTGGGGACAGGTTTTTGAAGGTTGTTCCTAATCCTTCTTTCTGGTCCTACTCTTTTCTATTTTCTGGTTTGCTTTTCTGGTGCTGGGCTACAAACAATCACTGTAATGGTAAAAATAAAACAGCACAGCCATGTGGGGTAGTGAGTCCCAGGCAGGGAGCCACATGGCGGGTGAGAGACCAAGACTGATAGGCAGGCCATGCAGAGTGAGGTTGGATATTTATTTAGTGGGTTATGGAAGGGAAGGGGAAAGGGGGTAAAGGGAGAAGGGGGAAAGAGCAGAGAGAGAAAGAGAGAGAGAAAGAGAGAGAGAGAGAGAGAGAGAGAGAGAGAGAGAGAGAAGGAGGAGGAGGAGGAGGAGGAGAAGGAGGAAGAGAAAGAAGAGGAGTAAGAGGAGGGGGATGGGGAGAAATGGGGAGAAGGGATCCAGGCAGGAGCTGCCTCTTTGGGAGAGAGATGGAAAGGGAAGGACTCAGGCTGGAAGCTGAAGATCAGCTTGCCTGGGTGGAGTGGGGGGGAAGGGAGTGGGCATGGCTTGTCTTTTAAAGGGACAGGACAGACCATTACAGTGACCAAAAGCAACTTGGAGAGGAAGGCATTTATTTCAACTTACAGAGTACTGTCTGTCTTGAAGGAAGTCAGGGCAGGAACTTTAGGCAGGAACCTAGAAGCAGGAATCAGAGGAGAGACCCAGGAAGCACACTCTTTATTGGCTTGCTCAGCCTCCTTTCTTATAGCATCCTGGACCATGTGCCCAGAGATGGCACCACCCACACTGCATGTGCATGATGTGTGTATGGGAGGGGTTATGTGGTCGGGGTGTGGGGCAGTGCGTGAGGATGCGGATGTGGTCGTGTGAAGAAAGAGGCAAGCCCAAGACTGCATAGTTCTAGATTCTTTCCTAAAGGCATAGGCAACCACTAATTAGGTTTCAGATGCTGAATAACATAATTCAATTTGAAATTAAAAGATCTCATTGGTTCTGAAGCAGAGGTAGACTGAAGGGGTGTAAGACTTGAAATGTAGGGAGGTCGTTTGGAAGTTGTTGCTTATAGGAGAATTGATGAAGGTCTACAGGACTTGAACTAAAGGAAGAACTAGGGTGTTCTAAAGATGTTCTAAAGGTGCAAACAGTCCCTGACTTAAGATGACTAATGAGTTTTCTAAAATGTACAATGATAGGAAAAAATAATACCCAGTCAGGAGAGTTTTGGAGGTAGATCTTTCCCAGACTAGTAATGCTGTACAATGATGTCATATGGTGCTGGGGAGCAGGAGCAAAACCAGCTCCCAGTAGGTCACATGATCATAAGGAATGACAGGCACAGTGCAGTGCAGTGTGCAGCTGAGCTATCATACTTGGTAAGCTAGTTTATCAATGCACTTTTGACTTTTTCTATTTTCAATTTACAGTGGCTTTATCAGACATGTTTCTCAAAGTTTGGTTGGTAGCCTGGCATAGTCTGTCAGTTGTTTGTTAGATAAATGCAAAACTTGTAAGACTTGTAAGTTCAAGTCATAATTTTATAATTGTTAAATTTAATGGAAGAAATGGGCCTGAGTTTTAGAGTCCTTGCTTTTCATTTTGCTTTTCCAGCCGTTGATTTTTATTGTGCTGTGTAAGTATTGGGTGGTGTGGACTGAAGGAAACTGGATGTCACTGCAGTTGACTGACATGCTGCTTCTGGGACGTGGGGATTATTAAGTGACTAAGGGGTGGGTGGAAGGAAGGGGTCTAAGATGAGTCTTGGGTTTCAGAAATAGGGTGTGGCAGTTACAGAAAGTGACACAAACAACACCCTTGTGCCCTTTGGCATAGGTGACAAATTCTCACTTGCCTACTGTTTTAGGTTATATCACGCTAAAAAATATTCTGGGTGTTTATTCATTTTTAATATCTTCTTATTTTTTTAAAGTAAATTTTATTAAATTATAAAAGTTTCCATTTCTGCCCCTCTTCCCAACACCCTCCCACTCCCCCCACTCCCTCTCCTCCTCCCTCTTCGTCCCTTAGGGCAGTCAGGGTTTCCTGCCCTGTGGGAAGTTCAACCTTATCTTCTTATTTTTTAAGATAATATATTATTTCCCACTTCTCTTTCTTCCTTCCAAGTCTTCCCATACATTCCCCCTTGTTCTCTTTCAAATTCATGGCCTCCTATTCTTTAATAATTATTATTTACATATACAATATATATTATATACATACACACATATACACACATGTATTATGTATGTTTAAAATATTAATATATAAATGCATCCTGCTCAGTGTGTATAATGCTATGTGTATGTGTGTTTTGGAGGCTGAATATTGGTACTGGTGTGCTCGTTCTTCGTTTGGGAAGACTGTTTCTCCTGCCCTCAGTATGGAGCATGTCATAGCTCTACAACATGCCTGTAGTTCTTCATGTAGGACCAAGTTCTTTATGTAGCTGAGGCTTCCTGAGCTTTCTGCCTCCCATCCTTGTTCAGCTCGTCTTTACACAGTCATGTTGGTAAAAGCAGACTCCTTGACCCCTTGGCTCTTCTTCTATGCTTCCTGCCCCTCTTCTACAACGGTCCCTGGCCCTTAGCTGTAGGGGTTGTGTTGTGGATGGATCAGATGAAACTTGGGCTCCACAACTCTGCATCTTGATTGATTGCTTTTCTGTAATGGTCTCTGTTTTACTTTTTTAAAAAAATACATTATTGATTATGATTTTATAGGATAGATTTTAGTAACAGTCCTGTCTTTCAAAGTTCTTTAAATTGTAACAATTGGGTTGAAGGTCTAAGTTGGTACAAATACACCAGTGTCAATCAAGTTCAATTCCTGTGCCAACCTCACTTGTAAGCAGTGCCAAGCCATTAACTCTCTAACTATCCGCTCCAGTCCTGTGTTCTGTGGTGATCACAGCTCTGCCTTGATCCACAGGCCATCTCCTGTCATTGTCACCAGGCCAGGCACCCTTCATCCTAAATCTAGCTGCTCCCTGAGTGGGTATCCTGGCTCCCTCTGTCTAGAGGGGTTGATGGAGTTGTATAAGTTGTGCACTGTGCAGCAGGCTATTCCAAAGGGACTATCACAGGCTACATTGCTTTCTCTTGCTTAAACACGTGTCCTGCCTTGTGGACTTGTGATTCTAGCACAAGGTGACTTCCTGCTTCTTTTGTTTTGGATTTTCTTTTGGACTCAAGATTCTGTACCTTTTTTGTTTCCATAGCTGATAACAGGCCTCTGTCCATGATCTGAGTATTGGGCTGTTGTCAGGCTTTGGCCTAGTCAACCACAGCTCAAGTCTAAATGTAGATAACTAAAAATATGAGAAAATTAGATGATTTAAGCAGATATTATTGTTTTCTTATTATTTTATTTATATTTATTATTATCATTAGTATTGCTTATCTGCTAATTGTTTTAAAAGCCATGGTTACCTTACTTCTTAAGCAATTCCTGGCAGTTCAAGACTGCAGAAAAAAAAATTTAAACAATAGCTTGTTATGTGAGCCAGGCTGGCCTTGAATTCAAGCTCCTCCTGCCTCAGTTTACTAGTTAACTAGGACTGTAGGCATGAGATCAAAGAGAAGAGTCTAAGTTACAATAAATGGACAATTAAGTTAAATGCATGGTATTCTAGCTCATCAATTCAAAGAAAGTGGAGGTCAGAGTACAGCTTTTGAGAGTTGATTCTCTTCTTCCACCAAGGGGTCTGGGGTTTGAACTCAGGCTGTCAGGCTTGTTCTGCAAGGAATTTTATCTGTGAGTTATCTCACTGGCATTTGATAATTTTTTAAAGATTTATTTATTATATGTAGGCCAGAAGAGGGCACCAGATCTCATTACAGATGGTTGTGAACCACCATGTGGGTGCTGGCAATTGAACTCAGGACATCCAGATGAGCAGTAAGTGCTCTTTACCACTGAGCCATCTCTCCACCCCCATTTGATAATTTTTTTAAACAAGGACTCTCACAGTTTCGTTTGCCTCTGGGCTCTGCAAATGATGAATCGGATCTAGATTGTAAACAAAAGTTTCTGTCCCTCCTGGTCCCACAGCCGTTCAGTTCCAAAGAGGCTTTTATTAATTATAAGCAATTTGGCCTTTTAGCTCAGGCTTATTACTAAACTAGCTCTTATAACTTAAACTAACCCATAATTCTTATCTATGTTAGCCATGTGGCATTCTTATCTTGTTTCGTCTGTGTCTGGCTGGTAACTCTATCTCTGCCTTTCCTCTTCCCAGAATTCCCCTAGTCTGCTTGCCCCACCTATTCTTCCTGCCTGGCTACTGGTCAATCAGCTTTTTATTCAACCAATATGAATGACAAATCTTTACAGTGTACAAATGCATTTTCTCACAGCATTTCCCCTTTTTTTCTTTTCAGAAGAAGAACTCTGAATCTAATCTCCTTTGTTTAGCTTCCCCCCCATTATCCATAACATAGATGGCAAGACAGCTGGACGAAGTCCTCTAGGGGTGGTTTTCTCTGAAAGAATGCATCAGGAGTTTACAGACACAGGACCTTGTCTCAATATATGAATTTCAGGATTTGAGCTTAGAGTGAAACTGGGAAATAATTTCAGAGAGATGAATAAGAGTGTTTCCAGTACTAACAATATGCATGGGAGAAAGTGTTATGGTTCTTATTCATGTAGCCAGGCAAGAGTTAGCTGAGAACACTACCAACAGCAGTGGCCAACAATTACATAGGGCTACTGGGCATGCTCGCTCTTCTCTCCAGTTCTATACTCTTGTTCTACAGACTCAGAAAGCAGAGCAGGGTATGTTAGCACTTGTAATTCCAGTGCTTGGGAGCCTGAGACAAGGGAATCTTGAGTTTGAGACTCGCTTACGGTATACAGCAAGTTCCAAGCCAACTTGGTGACATAAAAAAGGAGGAGGCGGAGTGGAGAGGTAGCTTAGCAGTTAAGAGTGCTTACTGCTGCTGTGAAAGACCTGAGCTCAGTTCCCAGCACCCACATCAGGTGGCTCACACCACCTGTGACTCCAGTTTCAAATGGGCTCCAAGGCCTTCAAAGGGCACACACACATGTGCACACAAACTCTCTCTCTCTCTCTTTCTCTCTCTCTCTCTCTCTCTCTCTCTCACACACACACACACACACACACAGACACACACACACACACACACACACACACACACACACACATACCACAAATCATCTAGCAAAGTGCTAGCTAGCACTTAGATCCATACCAAGTCCACAGAATGGAGGGAGTGTGTGTGTGCCGGAGATAGAAGCCAAGTCCTAGTTTATGGTTGTCTGTCCCTGAGCTGCATCTCTAGCCTCCAGAGAAAGTTTTCTGTGATGTTTCTCCTCTCTGCTAAGTAGAGCTACTGTTTTGCCATATCCCATTATTCTAGTTACTGCCTGTGTCTTTAGAAAACCGAGGCACTTGAGCCTTTTAAAGGTCTACATCAGTGTGCTTGTGGAAGCTGGTAGTGAATTACGTCATGGAGCAGACACTGTCTGCTTCAGAACATCAACTATGCCTCTTTTAAAAAGGGACAGATTACTAAACACATCCTGCTTTACCATCTCATAAATGGCATTCGGTTTCAACTCAGAGGATTTTCAGCTTCATATACCAAGCTTATACGCTAGCAGCAACGTGTTCCTCCTTGGAAATTTACACTATACTTTATTCCTTCCAGGGAACTGGGGATTTAGCTCACAGTTGCTAGATATGTCACATGATCCTATAAGCCATTTCTAAATTAAAGAGCCTTCCCTCGGCTTTCTTTTCTGAAGATTGTTGCAGGCACCTGAACACATGGGTTGAAAGGCTCAGTTCTAGTACAGTGGTTCTCAGCCTGTAGTTTGTGATCCCTTTGGGGATCAAATGACCCTTTGACAGGGTCTGCATATCAGATATTTAAATTACAATTCATTACAGTAGCAAAATTACAGCTATGAAGCAGGAACAAAAATAATTCTAGGGTTGGGGGTCACCACAACATGAGGTGTGTTAAAAGGTCATGGCATTAGGAAGGTTGAGAAGTATGTCATGATCGGTTTTCTGTGTACTTGAATAGGTTATAGGAGTAATAAAAATAAGTACTTCTTATGTCTGCCCTGAGACGAGGAGATGCCTGCCTCTTCCTGAAATGGTGTCAACCTCAGTGTATATACATTAGTGTTGGATATTGAAAACTGCTATGGAATTGTGCATTTGAATGATCTTGGTGGTAACTTCCCCGAGCCTCAGCTTCCTTCCTATGAAATGAAATTAATGACATCTGTCACACAGGGGGTTATAGGGGTTCAACACCATTCTCTCTCTCTCTCTCTCTCTCTCTCTCTCTCTCTCTCTCTATATATATATATATATATATATATATATATGGATTCATATATATATATATGGATTCAACACACTTGTATATATGTATTATATATTAGAAGTGCTTAGCATAGACTAACATAGCAAGTTCTTATTAAATCTTAGCTATTATAATTCTATGTAAACTTTTTCTAATGTAGGTCTAGGTAATTTCAGAGTGATTTCGGGGCCCAATATAAATATTTTTAATTATTTGTTAATTCACTTTTAAAGACAGGTTCTTATTTGGCCCCATCTGGCCTTGAACTTGTGACCCTCCTGTCTCAGCTTACCAAATTCTAGGATTACAGGAACGTGCCACCATACCTACCTTCTACTTTTTATTTATTTATTTGTTTATTGCAAGTAAATATGGTGTGTGTGTGTGTGTTCTCTTGTATGTGTGTATGGGTGGGCAGACACCTGTGAAAATGCAGGTGTAGGCCCAAAGTTGATATTAGATATTTTTCCTTGATTGTACATAACTTCATTTATTGAAGCAAGGTCTCTCACTGAATCTAGAACCACTAGTTCCAGCTTGCCCAGCTTGGGGATCCTCTGTCCATACTTTATGAGTACTGGGATTCCAGGTGACTGTCAGGTATGCTTGGCTTTTATGAGGGTTAGCGCTCACCCGTATGAAGCAGGTAGTTTATCCACAGACCCACCTCTCCAGCCCCAATTTATTTATTTATTTATAATAATGTTTTCCTTTGCTAGAGATGTAGCTCAATTGGTAGAGTACTTGAGTAGCTTGCAAGAAGCTCTGAGTTTCATCTTTAGCACTGCCAAAACCCAGTGCCCTTGGGAGGTGGAAGCAGAGGGGTCAGAAGTTAGTGGCCACCCTCAGGTTACGTGGTGAGTGTGAGGTTAGACTGGATTGTGCGGGACAATGTCTCTTAAGCCAGCCAAAGAAAACCTCAGTTCTAAACGAACAAAGAAAAAAAAATAAACCTCAAAATTCCAAACAACAATATTTACCCTCTTTTTCTTTGCAGGACTTACTTTGGTAGGCAAATGAGATGTGTTGGTTTTTTTCTGTGCAGTGATACTTTTCTATATTAATTGTACATCTTAAAAATAAGCCTTGGAAAGACATATTGGTCTTTTTCCAAAGGTCCTTTTATACAGGGCTATTAAAAAAGGCACAAAATAAATAAGGTTTATCCATTATTTAAGGCTTTGTAGCAGTGATTACAACAACTCAGTCTGGCCATTGGTTGGCTCCCAGAGCCCCTACTTGAGCAGGAGTTCAGGGATCAGACTACACCTGTCTCCTCCAGGGTCTCTGTTCTCGCTGCCTCTGCAGGCTCCCTGAGCCACCCTCTACTCCTTTTCCATTGAGCCCTTTCTCTCTGTCCATGGTATGCTCAGCTATTTTCTACCTTAAGATCAAAAAATAAAAATGAACGCTTTTCTCCTCTAACGTGTTTCTCCCTCAGAACACCACCATCTTTCTTTTGTCTTCCCCTGCTGACATTTTCTGGTGGAAGGGATCTTTGTCTCCTGCAAGCTCTCTCCACTCTTCATTCCTTCTGCTCTGGTTTTTCAGAACCTAGCTTCACAATTCTGAATCTCCTCAGCAGGCTCTGGGATCTTTTCTTCAGCCTCATTCTTGGTCTGAAAAATATGACATTACTGAAACCTTGGAAACCACTAAAGACAGAGGTTCTTAACTTGTGGGTGATGACCCTTTTGGGGGTCAAACGACACACAGGGATCACTTAAGACCATCAGATATTTACATTATGATTCATTACAGTAGCAAAATTACAGATAGGGAGTAGCAACAAAATTAATTTTATAGTGGTGTGGGTGGGGTCACCAAAACACGAGGAATTGTATTAAGAATTACAGTATTAGGAAGGTTGCTATTAGGACCTCTGTGGGTCTGGGTATAGATCTGTGATGTCAAAGAGAGTAGGCAGGAAACAGAAACCTCTGCAGGTCCAGGCTAGAGTCTGGAACCTCTGAGGGAGTAGGCCTGAGCCAGGTCCACTGTGGATCTGGGCACACCTGAGTCTGGGACCTTTGAGGGAGTAGATCAGGGTCAGAGACCTTTGCAGGACCAACCCCAAGCCAGGGATCTCTGCAGGAGCAGATCCAGACCAGGGATGTTTATAGAAACAGATATGAACTGAAAACCTAGGCCAGAGTAAGCCTGAGACAGCAAATGCCACGGGAGCTGGGAAAAGCCTGCGAGCACTGAGTGACCTCCAGGAACATGGAGTGACCAACAGGATAAATAGAACCACGGCACTGACTGTACCACGAGGAACAACCATCTGAGCCTAAGATTCACTGGCACCTAGAAGATTAATCACCACATTCACAGACAGTCCCAACCACACCAATTAGAGAAAAAGATGAGTAGGCAAGGTAAGATTACTCACAACATTACAAAGAGCAACACAACACCAGTAAAATCTAGAGACCCTACAACAGCAAGACTTGAACAACCAAATATAGATGAACCAGAAGAAAATGACCTAAAAAATAACTTCAGGAGAATATATGACATTCTTAAAGAGGAAATGAGAAATTCCCTTAAAGAAATGGAGGAAAAGACAAACAAAAATTGGAAGACACCAGCAAATCCCTTAAAGAAAACCAAGAAAAAGCAATCAAACATATGAAAGAAACTATTCAAGACCTGAAAACTGAAATAGAGACAACACAATAAAGAAAACACAGCCAAGGGAATTACAGAGACAGAAATCCTGAGAAAATGATCAGGAACCAGAAACACAAACATAAACAGTAGAGTACAAGAGATGGAAGTGAGAATCTCAAGCCCTGAAGATACAAAGGAGGGACATAGACTCATCAGTCAAAGGAAACATTAAATCTAACAAAAGCTTAACCCAAAATATCCAGGAAATGTGGGACACCCTGAAAAGGCCAAACCTAAGAATAATAGGTATAGAAGAAGGAGTAGTTCAACTCAAAAGCCCAGAAAATATATTTAACAAAATCATAGAAGAAAACTTTCCCAAGCGAGGGGCTCTGATCCTGTGCAGGGGTAAGTGTGTGGACCGGTGAGGGGACACACAATATTCCCGCCATCCTTATCTCCCTGGCTACTCCAAAGGGGCAGCTTCCCCCAGCTAATCCCTCTCTCCTGCTACGCCATCCCAGCTTTTGGCCTTGAACCCCTCCCCTCCCCTCTCCCTTCTTCGGGGCTTAAATTCCTCCATCTCAGCCGGGGCGGGCACCGCGGGCCGGGGCAGGCGGTGAGAGCAAAGGGGCGGGAGTCCCTTTGTTCTGATAGCCGGCCTGCAGCAGCTAAGACCGCAGGCAGGGACTCTTCTGACCAGCGAGGGGCTCTGATCCTGTGCAGGGGTAAGTGTGTGGACCAGTGAGGGGACACACAATATTCCCGCCATCCTTATCTCCCTGGCTACTCCAAAGGGGCAGCTTCCCCCAGCTAATCCCTCCCTCCTGCTACGCCATCCCAGCTTTTGGCCTCGAACCCCTCCCCTCCCCTCTCCCTTTTTCAGGGCTTAAATTCCTCCATCTAAGCCAGGGTGGGCACCACGGGTCTGGATAGGTGGTGAGTGCAAAGGGAAGGAAGTCCCTTTGTTCTAATAGCCTGCCTGCAGCTAGCTAAGACTGCAGGCAAAGTGATTCCTGGATAGCAAGGGACACTAATCCAGTAGAAGAAGACCCAGCGGAGGGAAGAGCCATTGGAGAGCATCTGAAGGAAGAGATGGGCAGGCGCCAAGGCAAGAATTCCTCCAACAATCTGAAAAACAACATGAAATCACCAGATCCCAGCGATCTTACGACAGAAGGACTCGAACGCCCTATTCCGGAAGAAGTGGAAAACAGTGTCATTATGAAAGCAATAGAGTCTCTAAAACAGGGTATGAATAACTCACTTAAAGAAATAGAAGAGAAATATAACAAAAAAATGGAAGAAATGAGTAAAGAAATGGAAGACAAATATAACAAAAAGTTTGAAGAAATGAGTAAATTCGTAAATGATACCCTGGGAAACCAAGAAAAAGCAATCAAACAGGTAATGGAATCAGTGCAAGAATTGAAAACTGAAATGGAGGCAGTGAAGAAAACACAAACCGAGGGCCGGCTGGATATGGAAAATCTAGGTAAACGAACGGAGACTACAGAATCAAGCTTAACCAATAGAATACAAGAGATAGAAGAACGAATCTCAGATTATGAAGACACCATAGAGAAAATAAACGCCCTGACCAAAGAAAACAGCAAATCCAACAAATTCTCATCACAAAACATTCAGGAAATATGGGACATAATAAAAAAGCCAAATCTAAGAATAATAGGAGTAGAAGAAGGAGAAGAAGTGCAGATCAAAGGTCCAGAAGATATATTCAACAAAATTATAGAAGAAAACTTTCCCAACCTAAAGAGGGATATTCCTATGAAGGTGCAAGAAGCATATAGAACACCGAATAGACTGGATCAGAAAAAAACGTCCCCTCGCCATATAATAATCAAAACACAAAGCAGTCAGATTAAAGAAAGGATATTAAGAGCTGCAAAGGAAAAAGGTCAAGTAACCTATAAAGGTAAACCTATCAGACTTACACCAGACTTCTCTATAGAAACCATGAAAGCCAGAAGGTCCTGGATAGAGGTACTGCAGAAATTAAGGGACCATGGATGCAAGCCCAGACTACTTTACCCAGCCAAGCTTTCGTTCACTATCAACGGAGAAAACAAAATTTTCCAGGATAAAAACAAATTTAAACAATATGTAACTACTAATCCAGCCTTACAGAGAATACTAGAAGGAAAATTACATCCCAAGGAATCCAACACTGCCAACTCTGACTACAATAATTCAGACATCTAGCGACCCTTCACTAGCACAATTCAAAGAAGGAAAACACATACACTCTATTACCACCAAAAAAATGACTGGAGTCAACAACCAATGGTCATTAATATCTCTTAATATCAATGGACTCAATTCACCTATAAAGAGGCACAGACTTAGAGATTGGATACGAAAACAGGATCCAACATTCTGCTGTTTACAAGAAACACACCTCAACCACAAAGACAGCCACCTACTCAGAGTAAAGGGTTGGGAAAAGGTCTTCCAAGCAAATGGACCTAAGAAACAAGCGGGTGTGGCCATTCTAATATCTAACAAAATCGACTTCAAACTAAAATCAATCAGAAGAGATGGAGATGGACATTTCATACTCATAACAGGAACAACTCATCAGGAAGAAGTCTCAATCTATGCCCCTAATGTAAAGGCACCCACATATGTAAAAGAAACTCTTCTAGAACTCAAGGCAGTCATCAAACCACACACGCTAATAGTAGGAGACTTCAACACTCCTCTCTCACCAATGGACAGGTCAATCAGACAGAAACCAAACAGAGAATTAAGAGATTTATTGGAGGTATTGAATCAAATGGACTTAACAGACATCTATAGAACACTCCACCCAAATAGGAAAGAATATACCTTCTTCTCTGCAGTTCATGGAACCTTCTCGAAGATTGACCACATACTCGGCAACAAAGCAAACTCCCACAGATACAAAAAAATATTAGTAACCACCTGTGTCTTGTCAGATCACCATGGACTAAAATTAGAATTCAACAACAATGCTACCCCCAGGAAGTCAACAAACTCATGGAAGTTGAACAGTCAACTACTAAATCACCCCTGGGTCAAGGACGAAATTAAGAAAGAAATTAAAGTCTTCCTTGAATTTAATGAAAACAAAGACACAACATACTCAAACCTATGGGACACTATGAAAGCAGTGCTAAGAGGAAAGTTCATAGCAATAGGTGCCCAAATAAAGAAAACGGAGAAAGCACACATTGGAGACCTAACAGCACACTTGAAAGCTCTAGAAAAAAAAGAAGCTGATTCACCCAGGAGGTCTAGAAGACTGGAAATAATCAAACTGAGGGCTGAAATCAACAAAATAGAAACACAGAAAACAATCCAAAGAATCAATGAATCAAAAAGCTGGTTCTTGGAGAAAATCAACAAGATTGACAAACCCCTATCCAAACTAATCAAACGGCAGAGAGAGCACATGCAAATTAATAGGATCAGAAATGAAAAGGGGGATATAACCACAGAAACAGAGGAAATTCAGAGAATCATTAGATCTTACTACGAAAGTTTATATGCCACAAAGTTGGAAAATGTAAAAGAAATGGACATTTTTTTAGATAAGTACCATATACCAAAGTTGAACCAAGAACAGGTGAATAATCTAAATAGACCTGTTAGTCGTGAAGAACTAGAAGCTGTTATCAGAAATCTCCCTACCAAAAAAAGTCCAGGACCAGATGGTTTCAATGCAGAATTCTACCAGAATTTCCAGGAAGAGCTAATTCCTATACTCCTTAATGTATTCCATAATATAGAAACAGAAGAGTCATTGCCAAACTCCTTTTACGAAGCTACAGTTACCTTAATACCAAAACCACATAAAGACACAACCAAGAAAGAGAATTACAGGCCAATCTCACTCATGAACATCGACGCGAAAATTCTCAATAAAATCCTGGCAAACCGAATCCAGGAACACATTAGAAAAATTATCCATTATGATCAAGTAGGCTTCATCCCAGAGATGCAGGGCTGGTTCAATATACGCAAATCTATCAATGTAATCCATCATATAAATAAACTGAAAGAAAAAAATCATATGATCATTTCATTGGATGCTGAAAAAGCATTTGACAAAATTCAACACCCATTTATGATAAAGGTGTTGGAGAGACTGGGGATACAAGGATCATACCTAAATATAATAAAAGCAATATACAGCAAGCCGACAGCTAACATCAAATTGAATGGAGAGAAACTCAAAGCCTTTCCACTAAAATCAGGAACACGACAAGGCTGTCCACTCTCTCCATACCTCTTCAATATAGTGCTTGAAGTTCTAGCAATAGCAATAAGACAACATAAGGAGATCAAGGGGATTCGAATTGGAAAGGATGAAGTTAAACTTTCGTTATTTGCTGACGATATGATAGTGTACATAAGTGACCCCAAAAACTCTACCAAAGAACTCCTACAGCTGATAAACACCTTTAGTAACGTGGCAGGATACAAGATCAACTCCAAAAAATCAGTGGCCCTCCTATACACGAAGGATAAAGAAGCTGAGAGGGAAATCAGAGAAACATCACCTTTCACGATAGCCACAAATAGCATAAAATATCTTGGGGTTACTCTAACCAAGGAAGTGAAAGACCTATTTGACAAGAACTTTAAGTCTTTGAAGAAAGAAATTGAGGAGGATACCAGAAAATGGAAAGATCTCCCTTGTTCTTGGATTGGGAGGATCAACATAGTAAAAATGGCAATTCTACCAAAAGCAATCTATAGATTCAATGCAATCCCCATCAAAATCCCATCAAACTTCTTCACAGACCTTGAGAA
Source organism: Myodes glareolus (assembly GCF_982192425.1). Taxonomy (NCBI): domain Eukaryota; kingdom Metazoa; phylum Chordata; class Mammalia; order Rodentia; family Cricetidae; genus Myodes; species Myodes glareolus. The sequence goes on from NC_142051.1 coordinate 2,023,791, forward strand.
AACAATAATCAAGTTTATTTGGAAAAACAAAAAACCCAGGATAGCCAAAACAATCTTATACAATAAAGGAACTTCAGGAGGCATTACCATCCCTGATTTCAAACTCTATTACAGAGCTACAGTATTGAAAACAGCTTGGTATTGGCATAAGAACAGAGAAGTCGACATATGGAATCGAATAGAAGACCCGGATATTAACCCACAAACCTATGAGCACCTAATTTTTGACAAGGGAGCTAAAGGTATACAATGGAAGAAGGAAAGCATCTTTAACAAATGGTGCTGGCATAACTGGATGTCAACCTGTAGAAGGATGAAAGTAGATCCATACCTATCACCATGCACAAAACTCAGGTCCAAATGGATTAAAGACATCAACATTAATCCGTCCACTTTGAACCTGATAGAAGAGAAAGTGGGAAGTAGTCTACAAGATATAGGCACAGGAGGCCTCTTCCTAAGTAGGACCCCAGTAGCACAGACAATAAGAGAAACAATGAAAAAATGGGATCTACTGAAACTGAGAAGCTTCTGTAAAGGAAAGGACACTGTCAGTAAGACAAAAAGGCTGCCTTCTGACTGGGAGAAGATCTTCACCAACCCCTCATCAGACAAAGGTCTGATCTCCAAAATATACAAAGAACTCAAGAAACTAGGCACTAAATCTCTAAATAACCCAATTAAAAAATGGGGTACTGAACTGAACAGAGAATTCACAACAGATGAACTTCGAATGGCCAGAAGACACTTAAGGTCATGCTCAACCTCCTTAGCGATCAGGGAAATGCAAATCAAAACCACTTTGAGATACCATCTTACACCTGTCAGAATAGCTAAAGTCAAAAACACCAATGATAGCCTATGCTGGAGAGGATGTGGGGTGAGGGGAACACTCATTCATTGCTGGTGGGAATGCAAACTTGTGCAGCCACTGTGGAAATCAGTGTGGCGGTTTCTCAGGAAACTGGGAGTCAACCTCCCTCAGGACCCAGCAATTCCACTCTTGGGAATTTACCCTAGAGATTCCCTAGCATACAACAAAAGCATTTGTTCAACTATGTTCATAGCAGCACTATTTGTAATAGCCAGAACCTGGAAACAGCCGAGGTGCCCCTCAATAGAAGAATGGTTAAAAAAGGTGTGGAACATATACACGTTAGAGTTTTACTCAGCGGTAAAAAATAATGACATCTTGAATTTTGCATGCAAATGGATGGACATAGAAAACGCTTTACTGAGTGAGGTAAGCCAGACCCAAAAAGAGGAACACGGTATGTATTCACTCATAAGTGGATTCTAACCATAATTTAAAGGTATTTGAGCCTATTTTTCTCGATCCTAGAGAAGCTAAATAAGAAGACGATCCTGATGAAGATTATTTAGCTATCCGCCAGGAGGTAGGAAATAGTCAAGAGTCCCAGGTAACCTTGGGTGCATGGGGGGTGGGGTGGGAGGGTTGTTGGAAGGGGAGAGGGTTAGAGAGAAGGGAGTAGGGGAGGAATGGAGAAAGCTTGGTTGACCGGGATGGGGGGAAGGGAGGAAGGATGAATAAGGGATCAGGGAAGAATATATTTCAACTAAGGGAGTCATTTTAGGGTTTATAGGAAACTTGATTATATATGGGATCCCAGGTCCAAGGAGAGATCCCCAGATTGTTCTCTGGACAGAGGAGAGGGTGCCTGAACCGGCCTTGGCCCACAACCATACTGATGAATATTTTGCATGTCACCATAGAACCCTCATCTGGCGATGGATGGAGATGGAGGCGGAGAACCACGTTGGAACACTGGACCTAGCTCCCTAGGTCCAAATGAGAGGCAGAAGGAAAGAGATCGTGAGCAATGAAGGCAAGGGCACAGGAAACCTTCATCCGACGTTGGATGGCGATACAGATGGAGACCCATATTGGAACACCGAACTGAGCACTCCACAGTCCAAATGAGGAACAGAATGATGAAGAAAATAAAAAAAGTAATCAGGACTGCGAGGGATGCGAGCACCCACTGATACAAGGGGACTGATATAATGGGAGTTCACCAAGGCCTGTTGGACTGGGACTGAACGAGGACATGATCCAGCCAGATTCTCTGAATGTGGCTGGCCGGAGCCTTTTTGAAAAGCCGTTGACAATGACACTGGGACTTGCTTCCTCTGCATGTACTGGATTTTGGCGCTCCAGTCTGTTTGGACTCTCACCTTCCCTGGACCTGGAGGGAGGGGGGGAGGAACTCGGGCTTCCCACAGGGCAGGAAACCCTGACTGCTCTGGGGGATGGAGAGGGAGGGGGAGAGTGAGTGGGGGGAGTGGGAGGGTGGTGGGAGGAGGGGCTGAAATGGAAACTTTTATAATTTAATAATAAAAAAATAAGAAATAAAATAAAAAAAATAAAGATTTTTTCCATTATAATAATAATAATAAAAAAAACCTTTCCCAACCTAAAGAAAGATATGCCTATGAAGATACAAGCAGCTTACAGAACACCAAACAAACTGGATCAAAAAACAAGTCAGTAATGTAGCAGGATACAAGATTAACTCAAAAAAAATCAGTGTCTCTCCTGTACAGAGAGGATAAATGGCCCTAGAAAGAAATCAGAGAAACATCACTCTTCACAATAGCCACAAATATGAAAAGGCCGGGCCTGCTTGTTGGGGTTCTTGTCCTGCCCTGTTCCCCAGCTGTTTAGTCCCAAAGTAAATCACACAAGAGATCTCTATAAGTTATAATGCTGATTGGCCCGTTAGGTCAGGCTTCTTACTGGCTAACTCTCACATCTTGATTAACCCATTTTTCTGATCTATGTTAGCCATGTGGCTCAGTACCTTTTTCAGTGGGGCAGCTCATATCCTGCTGCTTCAGTGGTCTGGGCAGGAGTGGGAGGAATCAACTTCCTCCTCCCCAGAATTCTCCTGCTCTCCTTGCATCATTTCCACTTCCTGTCTGGTTTTTCTGCCTACACCTCCTGTCTGGCCAATCAGTGCTTTATTTAAAACATGATTGACAGAATGCAGACAATTCTCTCACACCAAAAAAACAAGTTAGTAATGTAGCAGGATACAAGATTAACTCAAAAAAATCAGTGTCCCTCCTGTACAGAGATGATAAATGGGCCGAGAAAGAAATCAGAAAAACATCACTCTTCACAATAGCCACAAATAGCATAAAATATCTCAGAGTAACTCTAATCAAACAAGTGGAAGACTTGTATGACAAGAACTTTAAATCTTTGAAGAAAGAAATTGAAGAAGACACCAGAAAGTAGAAAGATCTCCCATGCTCTTGGGTAGGTAGAATTAACATAGTAAAAATGGCAATCTTACTAAAAGCAATCTACAGATTCAATGCAATGCTTGGCAAAATTCTTCACAGACCTCAAAAGCAAAAAATCCAGGATAGCCAAAACAATTCTTTACAAAAGAACTTCTGGAGGCATCACAATTTCTGACTTTAAACTCTACTACAGAGCTACAGTATTGGAAACAGCCTAGTATTGGCATAAAAACAGACAGGAGGACCATTGGAACCAAATTGAAGACCCCGATATTAATTCACACACCTTTGAACACCTGATTTTTGACAAAGAAACAAAAAATATGAAATGGGAAAAAAAGAAAGCATATTTTAACAAATGGTGTTGGCACAACTGGAGATCAACATACAGAAGAATGAAAATAGATCCATATCTATCACCATACATAAAACTCAAGTCCAAATGGATCAAAGACCTCGGTGTAATGCCAGACACACTAAACCTCATAGACGAGAAAGTGGGAAGTACACTGAATGTATTGGCACAGGAGACTACTTCCTAAATATAACCCCAGCAGCACAGACACTGAGAGAAACAATGAATAAATGAGACCTCCTGAAACTGAAAAGCTTCTGTAAAGTAAAGGACACAGTCAACATGACAAAATGACAGCCTACAGAATGGGAAAAGATGTTCACCAACCCCACATAAGACAGAGGTCTGATCTCTAAAATATACAAAGAACTTAAGAAATTTGTTATCAAAAGAACAAATAATCCAATAAGAAAAATGGAGTACAGACCTAAACAGAGAACTCTCAGCAAAGGAATCTAAAATGGCTGAAAGACACTTAAGGAAATGTTCAACATCCTTAGTCATCAGAGAAATACAAATCAAAACAACTCTGAGATTCCATCTTACACCTGTAAGAATGGCCAAGATAAAAAACACCGATGACAACTTATGTTGGAGAGGTTGTAGAGTAATGGGAACACTTCTGCATTGCTGGTGGGAGTGCAAGCTGGTACAGTCCCTTTGGATGTCAGTGGGGTGATATCTCAGAAAGTTAGGAAACAACCTTTCTCAAGACCCCATAATACCACTTTTGGGTATATATCCAAAGGATGCTCAATCGTGCTATAAGGTCTTGTGCTCAACTATGTTCATAGCAACTTTGTTTGTCATATCCAGAACCTGAAAACAACCTAAATGCCCCTTGACCGAAAAATGAATTAAAAAATGTGGTACATTTACACAATGGAGTACTACACAGTAGAAAAAAATAACATCTTGAATTTTGCAGGCAAATGGATGGAGCTAGAAAACATTATTTTGAGTGAGGTAACCCAGACGCAGAAAGATAATTATCACATGTATTCACTTATAAGTGGTTTTAAAACATAAAGCAAAGAAAACCAGCCTACAAACTACAATCCCAGAGAACTTAGACAACAATGAGGACCCTAAGAGAGACTTACATAGATCTAATCTGCATGGGAAGTATAAAGCGACAAGATCTCCTGAGTATATTGGGAGCATGGCGATTTTGGGGGAGGGTTGAAGGAGAGGGGAGAGGCGGCGGGGGGAAGCAGAGGAAACTGCAGAGCTCAATAAAAATCAATAGAATTTAAAAAAGGAAAGTTGCTCTAAGATTTTGGGATATTGTTGTTTTTTTGCCATTTGTGTCTTAATTTAATTATAGAAAGTAGTCACACACCACATGTTCACATGCACGTGAACACAAACACAGATACACGCATGCGTGTGAACTCTTACACAAACTAGAAACCGGTGGCATGGAAGAGCTAATTTAAGAATCTAGTACAGAGGTTTTGGTCGTTCCTTTAATATCAAAGATCATCTCCTTTGCTAGTGAAGAGTTAGCCATTTTTTTTTTTATTTAGCCATGAATTGGGGTGGCAATGCTATTTAAGGAGTTTATTTGTTACTTTTCTTGCTGTCCTAATAAAAACCTGACCAAAATAGTTTAAGGAAAGAACTGTTTGGGTTTATGGTTGAAAGTAAAGAAAAGTCCCTCCTGGCAGGGAGGGTGTGCAGGTGGGCACCTAGGCGGTTGCTCTCATTGTACCCTCGGTCAGGAGGCAGAAAGGTGGATGCCAAGGTTCAGTCCACTTTCTCCTTTTAACTCAGTCTGGGATCCCAGCCCATGGGATGGTGCTGCCACATTTGGGGCGAGTGTTCCCTCATTCTTAGAACTATCTAGAACCACCTTGCAGGTGTCTAGGCATACCCAGATCTTGCCAAGTTGATAATGAAGGTTAACTATCACTGGGGGGCCTGGAGCAGTTTGAACCAACTTTTTTACTTTCAGTAAGACAAGAAAACAAAAAGAAAGACAAGAACAGCATTCAGGGCAGAAGACCAAAGATTTCTTGAAGGCAGAGATCTCTGCATTCTTTATTTATTCTAGGACCCTGATGGCATCTTAGAGAATGTCTGTAAGCAGAAAATGCATGAACACACAATAAATATTTTTTAACTGAGAATGTGTTTATACTGTCCCAAGGACAGAAAGCATTCTCTTGTGCCAAAACCAGAAACTTTCCCAAATTGTGGTATATGCAATCTCTATTGACACAAGATGATGTTTTTGCTGTGTGCTGTCTTCAGCTGTTGGAAATAGTTGTGGAGTATCAGCTGCTCGTCTTTGTAAACTTGTAACTTTTAAATTATCTCCCTTATAATATATATTTTGTGAAAAAATGGCAGAGGGGGAAAAAGACAAAAGTCCCTTTGTTTCTGAAGCATTTCTTGTATTTTTTGACCTCTTGTTGAAATCCTGCCTAAGAAGCAGGTCGGTGACAAAGGGTAAGAATCATTTGCTACAGAGTTAAGGAAAACGAGAAACTAGGCTATTTATTTCAGCTTCAGATATCTGACAAAATTGGGAAATTGGATAAAAGGAATTTAGGAAAACATACAGGTATTTTTGTATTTGTCCCGGTGAAAAAAGCATCTATTTTCCCCCAGTAGAGATGGATATGTAACGGTCTTGGTTCTAATGGAAGTGCTCATTTCCAGGGCTATTGTAGTTTTGGAATGGGGTTGTTTCAGGATTCTAGGTCCAATTTCATATTATTAAACTCTGAAATTACAGCAGGCTCTCCACAGTAATATTCGAGTCTGAGAACGGCTTCCTGGGGCACCCTCAGACTGCTGTATCCAGAATTTGAAGACTTTTGTTTGCAACCTGATTCTCCTTTGTGTAACACTTGGTGTGATGGCCCTCACCTTTCCCATGGGCTGCTTTTCTTCCTGTACTCACTGTAGGAGCTCAGTCTGGCCCGTGAAGCCGCCCACACCCACTCAGCGTTCTCACAGTAGACAATAGGGCAGATAGACTTCTGTTGGATTTCTAATTTTACCATGAGGTGTGTCACTACCAGGCCACTTGTTCAATCCTCTAAGCCTCATTAACTCATTGAACCAAGGGTCCTATGAAGGTTAAGAGTTTAACCTGGTCCCAGCACCTAGAGCACCCATTGAAATATAACCAGTTAGTATTGTTAACAGAAATGATTCAGTTTTACTTTAAGGAAACAACCTTTTTTATTTGTTATATGTGCATTTTAAATAAATTACTTATTCATCTTGTCATTGTAAAAAATGTTAACTAAAAAAATACCCTAGCTAGGCACACACCTTAAATCCCAGCACTCAGGAGGCAGAGGCAGGCCGATCTCTTTGAGTTTAAGACCAGCCTGGTCTAAAGAGTGAGTTCCAGAACAGCCAAGGCTATGTAGAGAAATCCTGTCTCAACACACACACACACACACACACACACACACACACACACACACAGAGAGAGAGAGAGAGAGAGAGAGAGAGAGAGAGAGAGAGAGGGAGGGAGGGAGGGAGGGAGAGAGAGAAAGAAAGAAAGAAAGAAAAAGAAAGAAAGAAAGAGAGAAAGAGAAACCCCTAATATTGTGGATGGAATATTTTCCTTTCTTTTTTTCTTTCTTTCCTTTCTTTTTCTTTTTCAGCTGGTTCTGGAGAATTTGGTGGTTGTGTATCTCGTGATTAAGGGTCAGTCCAGCTTTGCCACAGAGATGAAGAAGTTAGTACCTCCAAATAGACTCACGGATGTTGCTGTGGGGCCTCAGATACGGTCCATTCGATTCCCTGTGTGCAGGAAGAAGGACTATTTTTAAGAAAAGGGAAAAAGAAAGCCCAGAAACTGGCCACAGATAGACCCGGCCTTTATCGTTCCTCTGCAGCTTTCACCGTTCCTCGCTCCCGGTAGCGCTGTTTCCCTGACGTTCCTTTATCTTCTCTGCCCATTTCTCCCTCTGCCTTCTCCTTTCTAGAAGTGGTATGCATTATGAAAGAGCAAATAACCCGATGCCATCTCCAGAAAGCCAGCGGTGGGATAATACATATTTAATCCTGAACACCTGGCCTCCTTTTATTGGGCTGTCGAGGTTTCTTGATTATGCAAAAACAGTCGTCTTACATTGGTACTAAAAATCGACTAAAAAGGTTAATGAATTTCAGGTTTGCTAGGTAATCCAGGGGGCATAGAGCTCTGCAAACACAGAATTTTCCTTTCAGGTTGAGTCTGACATTATGAAATGCTTCCTTTCTCTTCCTACGAGGTGTTTACCCAAGGCTTAAGCACCGAGGAGCAAGCACGGCAAGGGAGGCAGCATAGCAGTGAACTCACTTCGCAGGTCATCTCATTTAGTAAGCGTGACAACCGCACCATTGGAACATCCTTATCCTAGCATTTCAGAGGTAAGAATGGGACCCAGCATGCCTGTTTAGTGAGGCACTCATGCCAGTGCAGGTTCCTTAAAGCCCTGGTGACCCTTGCAAGATTTAGCTATTTTCTCTAGCTAATCTCTTGTGTCCCTGCACTGAGAGCAAGCTGCAATAGCTTGATACAGATGCCTCTTGGCTCACCATGCCATGTGAACCAATCCGCTGGAATATCCAGTTGTAGAATCCACCATTCAGGAGAGGCAGCTGTGCAGCTGATTTCCCTACCCCAGCATTACAACACAGGGCTCCCCAGCTCTCTTTCCCTGCTTCTGGTTCTGTAGAGGCAGGCATGTGAGTCCCTATAGGCTATGAATTGGGTAGTAAGTGAGCCGTAAACCCGGTTTCCCAAACTGGTACCACGAATAAACACTGCAGAGGTCCACGGTGGTGGTTTTGAGATTCTGAGAGGATAAAAGCATCTTATACTCAAATAGATTTAAAAAAAAGCAAATATACACAATTTGATCTACGACGTCCAGTTGAACTCTCACAAAGGCCGCGAGAAAGGCTCGGGTATGCGGTGTCATTGGAGTCAGGTGCGGGCTCTGGTTTAGATGATGGCTCTGCGCCTACTGATGTGATGATCAAATGAAGCCACTTGCTGTCTCTGCCATCCCCCTTCCGGTGGCCTTGGTAGCCATGCGCTTAGCCATTCCTCCAGGGTGGCATTTCTTTGTCTTTTTCACATCCTTGTACACATGGAAAATGACGTTTCTCATCTGCAGTGTCTAGGAGAATGGATGGAATAACTCAGGCTCCCACTAGACTCCGTCCTGGGGGAACGGATGTTCTGGGCTGCGTTGGAAGAGAGAATAGAACCCGCCTGTCCAGATCAGTGGTGCCAATCAAATCTTTCTGAAGCAGATGAGGACTGAGTGTAGCTGGAAGAGTCAGTAACATTCAGCAGTGAAAGTCGTGGGTGACGGTGGGTTAGAGGAATTAATTTTCTCTACTGGAAAATCGATATCACGATAATAGTTTTTTATAGTGTGTTTGAAAAAAAAAATGAAGGAACATACATAGAAAGGCCTTGTAAAACATGATGCAATATCAGCCATTACTAATCCAGAGGAAAAGAGAATACATGAAATAGAAAGATGGGACTGGGCATTGTGTCATCTGAGATGGGCTATTAGAACTTTTAATTTTTAAAACTGTACATTAGAACTCTTTAGTTTTTTGTTTTTTGTCACACACACCAAATAGGAACGAAATAAAGAACATTATAATTTGGATCAGGTGAGATGGCTCAGTTTGTAAAGTTGCCTACTGCCAATGACCACCTGAGTTCCATTCCCAGAACCCACGTGGTAGATGGAGAGAATTAATTCCTGTGTGCTGCCCTCTGACCTCTACATGTATACTGTGGTACGGAAGAATCTGATCATCAGTCTTAGGTTTGTTTCTGAAGTCTATGTTAGTGTAGCATTACCTAGAGAGATAGCATGCCGAGCCACCTCTGTGTAATGGACCCACGGCTTCTTAGATGAGGTCTTGTCCAAGATGTTAGGCAGCAAGGAAGCAGAAAGATGGACCCAAGAGCAAGTCTTTGGTATAAGAAAGACTTATACCTCTCAAGATCTTTCTAGCTCTGGGCTGGAGAGATGGCTCAGTGGTTAAAAGTACTGGATTCTCTTCTAGAGGATCTGGGTTCAAATCCCAGCACCCACATGGCAGCTCACAACTATCTGTAACTCTAGTTCCAGGGAATCTGATACCTTCACACCAATGCACTTTGAAAAAGATCTCTCTAGCTCAAGAATTGATGTGTGAGCTCTATGGGAAGTGGAGGCATTGAGCTACATGTGAGACTTACATTGACATTGACCCCATTGTCCATCCTTAGGGCCCAAGGACCTCTGCCTCTGTCCTCTCTCTCTAGGAAGAGGTAAGCCAAGAAGGAAAACAAGACAGTCTTCTCTGCCCAGCTGTGCAGCTCAGCACAGAGAGGCCTGGTCTCTCAGGGCTCCAAGGCGTCAGTTGTGGAGATGCTAGTGTCTGCTTGACGTGGTGGACAACAAAGGACAGGTGGCACATACGAAGAGAGAACAAGCAGGTACCATGTGTGGTGATCAGATTTCTGCTTGTTTTTAGAAAGTGATTTGTGGGGACATAAAAATAGGGAAACGGGTCACACACAGAACAAGTACTAAAGAGTTAACTCTTGGGAGTTTTTTTCCTCAAGTCTTCCCTGTCATTTTGGTCCATTCCTCTCAGGATGAATTTGTAGATTAGTTCATCTTGAGTATTATCTCCTAAAACACATTTCCTTTTAAAGAGAGTTCATTTAACATTTGCTCAACTTTGACATTTTCTTTCCTGAGTTCGCTGTAAAATTCAAGTGACTCACACAGATGAATAAATATTTTAAAAGCTACAAATCTTATACATGCAAAAAAGGTTTACACTCTTCAATAATCTTTAATATAGCACTCATTCATTATATATGAACCCACAAAGAAGACACTTGGGTTGTTCAATCATAAGTGCTACAAAATGGTAGCTTTGGGATGTTAAATACCGCACATTTGCTTTGTAAGACCATCATGGAATGCCTTTAGTGGAGTAACCCTGACAGTAATTGAGGCTGTTCTGCCTTTAATAATCTGGACCAAAGCAAAGGAAAGAGGGTTCGCTGATGTTTTTAGATGTTTTAGATGTGACATGCTATTCCGACACTGATACTCCTCAAGGTCGCTGCCTCTGTGAACTAGTCCCCAACACCTCAAGCAAGACTGATTGCTCCCATGGAAACTGATCAGTACTTTACGTCACAGTGTCTTAGCTATTCATGTGTTTGTTTACCTGGTTGTTATGGAATATTATTTTAACTGGGCAAAGGTGTGTTGCTTTTGTTTCTGCTGCATTTGTTTAATTATGTTATGATGTGTTGCATTTGTTTCACCTTGCCTGCCTAAGGCACCTGATAGGTCTAATAAAGAGCTGAACACCCAATAGCTAGGCAGAGAAAGGATACGCAGGGCTGGTGGGCAGAGAGAAATAGGAGAAATAGGCTGGAGAGGAATGAGAGAAGAGAGAAGAAATGAAGGACATGCCTGGGGCAAGAAGCCAGGCAACCTCAACCAAGCAGCCACAGAGACAGCAAGAAAGTAAGAAAAAGTTAACAGCCCAAGGCAAAAGGTAAATAAATAGTTTAAGTTAAAAGAACTAAACTGAGCATTCAAAACTAATAAGTGTCTGTGTCATGATTTGGGAGCTGGTTGGTGGCCCCAAAGAAAAACCTGGCATGTCCAGTAAAGATGGTCCTCTGAGGCAGCACTTAGAGGCTGTGGGTTTGGGAAGTCCAGCTGCCATCAGTTGGTACCAGGCTTGGGAAGGGGGTATAGCATCTGTGTACAAATCAACAGGAAAGATATTCAAAGAAATGTCATCCAGCTGTAGAACTGAACTAGAATTTTTAGGGATGTTGTCATCTTAAAATTCCCCCTCTGACTCTGTCTGTCTCTCTTTCTGTCTCTCTTATCTTGATTTGAAGTCCAGGCTGGCTTTGAACTTATGATCTTCTTGCCTCTAACTCTTTGAGTACTGGAACCTCAGGTCCGTGCCACCACTTGAGTTTGTGGCCAGCCTGGGTTACAAAAATGAGATGAATAAACAAATAGACAAACAAAGAAAAAGGAAAAAAAACCCAAAAGGTCAACATTTGTGGCAAACATTTTTTTCTGTTTAGTGTGTGTTGATTTATACTATATTTAGAGCCGAAAGCCAGAGGGAAGGCGAGGGCAGCATTTGATTTGTGTTTGAAAGTTTCCATTTCATAGATTTCACCTCAGGGCAACCTCCTGGTGTTAGATCCTGTCAGTTCCTTTTGTAAAATGGGGAAAGCAAGGATTTCAGAAAGGTCAGGACTGGGAGTGGAGTCACCTAGTAAATGAACCCTAATTCCAGCCAGGGCTTGGAAAACTTCTCTGCTCGTCTGTGTGAGTGGTCCACCTTGTTTTTCTGTCACTGTGATAAATGCCATGATCCACAGCAACCTGGGCGGGACAGGGTTTATTCGGCTGACACTTACATCTCACCACCCATGACATCAGGACAGGAACTCAAGGAAGAAACCTGAAGCAGGAACTGAAGCAGAGACCAAGGAAGAAGGCTGCTTGCTTAGTGGCTTGCTTCTCAGGGCTTGCTCAACTTACTTTCTTATGAGACTTAGGGCTACCTGCCCAAGGATGGCACTGCCCACACAGTTGCCAGATCCTTCCAAAACAATCCTCGATGGAGAAAATGTCCCCAAAGTCTTGCCCACAGGCCAGTCTGATGGAAGCAATTCTTCAACTGAGGTCCTTTCTTCCCAGATGAATCTAGTTTGTGATAGACGAACAAGAATTAGTACAGTTAGGAACAAAGGGAGAATCTGTCACCTATCGGGCTAACACATGAAGGGCAGCTTTTTCATGGAGCGCCTACCCCATCCCTCCTTAGATGCCTAAGTAAAGGGTCAATGTGTATGGTGGGAAGAGCCTAGAGTTAGGCAGTTTGGTGGTTAAGCAAGTAGACTCAGGGGTCAAGACAATCAATCAGGTTACAGAGGTTGGCTCTCTGTTTGTTTTGTGACCTTGGGTATATGTAAATCATTTATTCAATATTTACTTTTTCTTTTGTTGGTTTAGAAAAAGGGTCCTCAATGGAATTGAATCAAAGACTCGGATATCAATCCACATACCTATGAACACCTGATTTTTGACAAAGAAGCAAAAAATATAAAATAGAAAAAAGAAAAAATATTTGACAAATGGTACTGGCATAATTGTATATCAACATGTAGAAGAATGAAAATAGATCCAAATCTATCGCCATGCACAAAACTCAAGTCCAAATGGTTCAAAGACCTTTGCATAAAACCAACCAAACTGCATTTCATAGAAGAGAAAGTGGGAAATACACTTGAATGCATTGGCACAAGAGACTACTTCTTAAATATAACCCCAGCAGCACAGACACTGAGAGAAACAGTTAATAAATGGGACCTCCTGAAACTCAGAAGCTTCTGTAAAGCATAGGACATGGTCAACAAGAAAAAATGACAACCTTTCCAACAGAATGGGAAAAGATCTTCACCAACCTCACATCTGACAGAGGTCTGATCTTCAAAATATACAAAGAACTTAAGAAATTGGTCATCAAAAGAACAAATAATCCAATAAAAAAAATGAAGTACAGACCTAAACAGAGAACTCTCAACAGAGGAATCTAAAATGGCTGAAAGATACTTAAGGAAATGTTCACATCAGAAAAGTGCAAATCAAAACAACTCTTAGATTCCATCTTACATGTGTAAGAATGGCCAAGATAAAAAACACTGATGACAACTTATGCTAGAGAGGGGAACGCTCCTCCATTGCTGGTGGGAGTGCGAACTTATACAGTTGCTTTGGAAATCAGTATGGTGATTTCTCAGAAAATTATGAAACAATCTACCTCAAGACCCAACAAAAAAGTGGTAACTTTGGGTATATACCCAAAGGATGCTCAATCATATCACAAGGACATGTGCTCAACTATGTTCATAGCAGCATTATTTGTCATAGCCAGAACCTGGAAATAACCTAAATGCCCCTAAACCAAAGAATGGATAAAGAAAATGTGGTAAATGTATATTTACATAATGAAGTACTACACAGTGGTAAAAAAAATGACATCTTGAAATTTGCATGCAAATGAACAGATCTAGAAAAAAAAACATATTGAGTCGGGTACCCCACACCCAGAAAGAAAAATATCATATGTACTCACTCATAAGTGGCTTCTAGACAAAAAACAAAGAAGAAAAAAGTCAACCTACAATTCCAGATAACCTAGACAACAAAGAGAACCCTAGGAGAGACATACATGGATCTAATCTACATAGGAAGAAAAAAGACAAGATTTCTTGAGTAAATGGGGATTATGGGAGAGGATAGTAGGGGAGGGGGAAGAAGAGAGGGGAGTGGAGAAAAATGTATAGCTCAATAAAAAATATCTTAAGAAAAGAAAAAGGGTCTTGCTATACAAATCAAGCTGCCCTGGAACTTGTCATGTAGCCCCAGGGCTGACCTGAAATTCCTCATTCTCTTGTCTCAGCAACTGAGTGCTAGGATTGTAGGTGTGCACCATCCACCCTGCCTTGACAGTTTTCTTAATCCTCCACTTCTTTCAATCAGTAGGTCACCAGCAAAATTTGGGTCTCACGTGTTGCATGCCTCATCATGATTACTCTTGAACTGTGTATTTACTACCTAAAGTCATGGGTAATTAATTGCTTATCTCTTTCTTAATATTTAGTTGATGTAACCATAAAGCAGTGTCTGCTGAGTGACTTTTTCTTTGTGAACTGCAGACATGTATTTTTTTCAGTTCTTCTGGACTCATTTTCCATATTTGTAGAATTGTTATCAGCTTTGCCTGACTTCAGTGGTTGTATCCACTGTTTTGTTGTTGTTGTTTGTTTGCTTTTCCTTTTGAGACAGGGTTTCTCTGTGTAGCCCTGGCTAACCTGGAACTTGCTCTGTAGACCAGGTTGGCCTCAAACTTGGAGATCTGCCTGCCTCTGCTTCCCCAGTGCTGGGATTCAAGGTGTGCTCCACCACCACCTGGCCTGTTGACTGTTCTTGTAGAAGGATTTTAGGAAAGGACTCTTTCACCTAGCCCAGGAGTCAGAGTCACCAGGAATAGGGTGCAAAGATCAACTAGATCCTTAAAACAAAACCCCACAAAGGCCTTGCAACAGTGATACAGATTTATGATAAAGGTAACTTCATCATTTTAGTCAGGTACACACGACTGACATTTAAACTGATTTCAGACCCCCCCCCCATTTTATTGGTTTCACTTTCTTATATAACCTTTGAATCTCATTACGCTTTTAAGAAGAATTCTGTGCCTTTTTCTTTTATATATGTATATACTTTTTAGACTGTAATTACCTACATGTGGTCTGGAACTCCCCTTCAGGTATTCTTAGAACTTCAGGACTCAGCAGTGTTGTCAGTCACCAGGTCATGTGAGAAACAAACTAGGTACAGAGCTTGGGATTCTCTCAAATTGAATGAGACGCAGCCATGAGCTGAGAGAATGTGTCTGCAGACACATGTGTGCATCTAGAAGTTGATTCTGGATTATTATTCCATTTGAAAGGCACAGTAACTTGCCCGGGTCATCAGGGGTTTGGCTAGCATGCTGGGCTAGAAATAGCTCCCTGGAGGTGAAAGGGAAATGATGCAGCTTCCGGCTTCCCTGGGGATTTAGGGAGCCGGAGAGCGTAGCTCACTTCAAGGGTTCAGCTCATTGTAAGCTGGTATTGTTTAGAAGGTCAAATTTTAGGTTAGCCTTTTGAGATGCAAAAGCAGCAGACAAGGGCACTGTGAACACTCTGTTTCTCAGGGAAAATAATTTTTCATGAAATTTACCTAGTGCGCTACATAAAAATTCTTAACAGACTACCTAGTACAGTGCAAAAAATGTGTTTCCCTTGAGTTGCTTAAATGTCATCGGGCTTGGCATAAAATATGAAGTACCTCACTTTGTAAACAATCTTGCCAGTGCCTCTGTGTCGTGGTCTCCTATATAATTAGCTATGGTGTCCGTTCAGAAAAGGGTAATTGAGTCGTTTCCTGCTGAATTCAAACAACAGTCACAAGAGGAAATGCAGAAAAATCTTCATTTTGTTTCGTTATCTTTTAGAGCAAGCAATTTGTGTATGGAATTTAGAAAACAACTTGGACTCTTCCCATAGTATTTGGTCTGATCTCTTTCTTCGAGACCCACAGAACAGGCTGGGTGGGGATGGGACTGGCTGTGCTAGTCTGGTGAGCAGAGGACAGCCAGCTGAGATCAGAGTACAGCCTGTTTGTCTTCAAATCTTCTCAGTATCTTCCACATAGTAGGCCTTCTCTGAAAAGCTATCACAGGTATTGAAACTTGTGAGAGGCTGCTTGTTGGTTCCTGGCTGCTCAACCCTGAAATAATCACACAGAAACTGTTTTAATTAAATCACTGCTTGGCCAATTAGCTCTAGTTTTTATTGGCCAACTCTTACATCTTAATTTAACCCATCTCCATTAATCTGTGTATCACCATGAGGTGGTGGCCTACCAGCAAAATTTTAGCGTGTCTGTCTCCGGCAGGGCTACATGGCTTCTCCCTGACTCCTCCTCCCTTCTCCCCATGTTCAGTTTAGTTTTCCCACCTAGCTCTGTTCCCCTATAGCCCTGCTATAGGCCCAAAGCAGTTCCTTTATTAACCAACGCTTTTCACAGCATACAGAGGGGAATCCCACATCAGAAACTTATTTTGCTGTTGAAAAAAATTCGTAGGCTTCCTAGGACTCAGTACCCGGAAAGCACTGATCATTTCAGCTGGTTTAGCGGGAACCCATGTATGTTATTGAAACAGGGGGCATGTTTGTGGTCAGAAATGATAGATAAGAAAAATAGCAAAATATTGGTAGCATTTGTCAAATACAGATCAAATTAATGCAGGCTTGTTTAACTTAATAATCCCGAATTTAAAAACAACTATTTTTAGGATTGTTATATATTGCATGGCTTGACTTTGCTTGTGAGATGGTTTTGTCATTAATGTGAGCAGGAAAGGAGGCTCATTCTCTGCTTCCCTCCACAGTCTCACCGTACATCCCAGGCTGGCCTCAGCGTCCTCTGGTTCAGTCTTTCAAGTCCTGGAACCATAGGTGTGAGCCTCAGGCAGTTTTTAAATATACATCAATAATTTAATATACTCCATAACCCTTTGATATAATTGTATTTTCTGCCTATAAAGAATAATAAACTATACTGGACATGGTGATGCACACCTTTAAGCCTAACACTTGGGAGGTAGAGCTTGGGATTTCTGAGTTTGAGGCTAGCCTGCTTTACAGAGTGAGTTCCAGGATAGCCAGGGCTACACAAAGAAACCCAGTCTCAAAACAAGCAAACAAACTGGGCCAATGAGATGTCGAAACAGGTAAAGATGCCTGCTGCCAACTGAGGACCTGAGTTAGAAGCCTGGTAATCACAAGGTAGAGGAGAGAACCAGCTCCCACCTCTGACACATGTGTCATGGTACATATGTTAAGATTAATCCATTGATGTTCAGAGATGCTACAAAACCTTGCTGAAGTTCACCCAGTAAGTGGCAAATTAGTCTTCTTTCCTCCAGCTGACTTTGACACGGAACAGGCGCCTACACAAGATGAGTCTTGGTGGTGTCAAAACGTCTTTCCCTTTCGCGATCTCTCTTGTCTGTAATTAGTAGCTGTAGAAACTTTCTTGAGTCTTAAGGCTAGATTAGGGTGTTGTTTATGTAGAATGATAAAAACAATCCCACCTCAGTTTCTAGTACTGGAAGCCTTTCCCGGGAGTCAGGCTGAGTAATGTTGAATTACTTTGATTGAAAATTAGAAATGAAGCTAGAATGGTTAATACTGCTTTCTCCCATCTTCCTCTGTTCTCCCTCCTACTCTCCCTGCCCTTCTCCTTCTCTCCCTGCCCCTCTACTGTCTATCCTTGCCCCTCTTCCTCTCCTCCCCTCCCTCCCCCACTCCTCTCTCTCCTCCACTCCTCTTCTTCCCCCTCTCTCTTTCCCTCTCCTTAAAGAATGTTAGATTTATTTATACTTTGACCAAATGGAGGGAAGAGAAAGGAAGACCCCCACCTCCCCTGCACCAGTGTAACAGTTTCCTAGACAAGATGCAGGGAAAGTCAGGAGACTTGCACATCCTGATTTAACTGTGGGATGCCAGCACTGTGTAATGAACAAAAACAAAGCCAGAAAACAGCAGCAAAGGAGTAGGTGGTTTTAACACATGTGATGTGGGAGGTCCTTCTGTATATGTGTTGCTTTTATTGGTTAATGAATAAAGAATCTTCCTTGGCTTGTGATAGGGCAGAGTAGAGCTAGGTGGGGAAAACTAAATTGAATGCTGGGAGAAAGAAGATGGAGTCAGGGAGATGCCATGTAGCTGCCACTGGAACAGACAAGCCAGAACCTTGCCAGTAAGCCATAGCCACATGGTTATACACAGGTTAATAGAAATGGGTTAAATTAAGATGTAAGAGTTAGCCAATAAGAAGCCAGAGCCAATGTGTCAAGCAGTGATTTAATTAATGCCGTGTCTGTGATTATTTTGGGAGTCTGGATAGCCAGGAAACAAACAAATGATTTCCTACAACAAAATGGTGCCAACGTGGACAACTACATTCACATAAAACCTGAGAGGACTTTATGTAATTCTGGACACAAAAGAACAGAGTTAAGCATGGCTTCTTGGTAGAAGCATTTTCTCAGGTGGGTTCTGTTTGCTAGAGGTAAGCACATCTCATTTAAGAGAGACTTCTTGACTCAGTGTTAGCTGCAAAAACCTTGCATCTCTTTTAAGAGGTTCCATCATCAAACACTTAAATGGTGTCTATGAATAGCCAACAGCATGCTTCTTGGTGGTGGCAGGAACCTTGAAATACCATAGAGTTGTGGCAATAAACATGGCTCCGGCCAGTACCTCTGCCATGAGACTAGACTCTCAGAAAGCTAAGGAATGTGATGGATCCAGGTGTCAAAGCCCTGGCTTTAATCCTAGTTCTATAACTTAGCAAATTAAAGACTCATGTGGTCAGAAAAAGAGAGATATATAGTAAAGATAGATTCAGATGAGAAAAAGCCCTCTAAACTGTTTAGAGCATGTTTAAAAATATATATAGGTGTAACATTGAGGGGGTCTGCTTGTTGGGGCTTCTGTCCCGCCTGGTACCCCACAGATGGCAAGTCCCAAAGAAAACCACATGGAGTCTACATTAGGTTATAAACTGATTGGCCCATTAGCTTAGGCTTCTTATTAGCTCTTATAAGTTATATTAGCCCATTATTTTTATCTATGTTAGCCATATGGCTTGATACCTTTTTCAGCTGTCAGCTCACATATTGCTTCTTTGGTGATCTGGGCAGGAATGGCAGAGGGAACTTCCTGCTTCCTGGAATATTCCTGTTTTCATCGCTGCGCCTCCACTTCCTGTCTGGTTGACCCACCTATACTTCCTGCCTGGCCAATCAGTGTTTTATTAAAATACATGATTGACAGAATACAGATAATTCTCCCGCACCATGTAGGCTTGGGAGAGAAAAGAAAAAGGATAAAGTCCTTAAAATAAAAAGGAAAGAAAGAGAGTAGTTGGGTGTGGTAGCATACACCTTTAATCCCAGAATTTGGGAGGCAGAGGCAGATGGATATTTGTGAGTTCAAGGACAACCTGGTCTATAGGGCGAGTTCCAGGGCAGCCAAAGATACACAGAGCAACCCTGTCTCAAAAAAAAAAAGAAGTTAAAAAAATGAGTTTAAAATTAAGCTATGTAAAGATGAAAAATACACAACGAGTCTGGATACTGTATGTTATTGTGTTGCCTTTAAATTGCTTGATGGCTGAGGAAGGAGCAACACCTGCTAAAAGACATTTGAATATAAATATTGCTGGATTAGTCCAACATACACATTTTGAAAATGCCTTGACTTCAAAATTTAAGTCAAAAGATATGCTACTTTGGAGAAGAGGTTTTGCTTTTGTTTCAAAAGGAAATGAGAGGCTGTGGATTCATTCTGGATTAATAAAAATCAGGTTTGATCAAGGAAGACTCCCCTGAGAAATCTCTGATAGGAGTGGATGGCCCAGATGTCTGTGTTCTACATCCAGAATAGTTTCAAGACTGCTGACTGAGATGATCAAGCCTCACAGAGTACCCCAGTCAGGACTTGATCACAATTCTAAATTTTCTTTAGGCTTCCATAAGATTATCAGCACCTTCAATCAGCAGGAAATAGCCTCGAAAACTACACCCACATTCCCAAAAATGGATTATGGATGTTTTTATTTGTTTAGAGTGTTGGTTACAAGTTGTATGGATAATGATCAGGATGAAAGCTAAACAAGGGAGATTAGATTCAGAGTTCTTGTTTTGAAAAAAAAAGGGAGAAAGTGCTGTGGGACAATGGTCTGTACCCTGTCACTTATAATGTATTGCTTTAATAAAACTCTGATTGGCCAGTAGCCAGGCAGGAAGTATAGGTGTGGTGACGAGAACTGGAGAATAATGGGAAGAGGAAAGGTTGAGTCTACAGTCATTATCCAGACCAAGAGGAAACAAGATGAGAATGCCTTGCTGACAAAAGTTACCAAGCCACATGTCTAACACAGACAAGAATTATGGGTTAAAATGTAAGATATACGAGTTAATAAGAACCCTGAGCTAACAGGCCAACCAGTTTATAACTAATATAGACCTCTGTGTGCTTCTTTGGGACTTAACAGCTGCAGGATCGGGCAAGACAGAAACCTCTGTCAATATACATGTGGTCTGCCAACAGAAGGAGTCAGATAGCAACACCCCAGGCTTTTCCATCAACCTGGGACCTGGGATCTAGCTGAAACGCGTCGAGTATCCAGAACCATCTTGGGCTATGAAGCCAGGGATGATGGAGGAAAGTAGAAAGAAGGTTGGTGGCTTCATGACTGTGCCTTCCAAGTCCTAGTCATGAACATGCACACTTTTGTACTGTCAGAGTATCGATCTCTACACAGTTCAGCTGTGTGTCATGTGTGGGCTTACTGTCACATGCTGCCAAATCTAATCAATAATTAGGAGGTTATCTTAGTCAGGGTTATTGTTGCTGTGCTGAAACACCATGACCAAAGCAATTTGGGGGAGGGAAGGGTTTATTTGGCTTCCACACTGTAGTCCATCACTGAAGGAAGTCAGGAAAGGAACTCAAACACGACAAGAACCTGGAGGCAGGAGCGGATGCAGAGGCTGTGGAGGGGAACTGCTTACCGACTTACTCTGCATGGTTTGTTCAGCCTGCTTTTTTATAGAACCCAGGACCACTAGCTCAGGAGTGGCCCCACCCATAATGGATTTGGCCCACCTATATCAATCACTAATTGAGAAAATGCCCCACAAGCTTGCCACCTTTCGAGTGATCCTACCTTGGTAACATTGGTATAAAACGAGCCAGCAGAGAGGCCCAAAGGCTATGTCTTTCCACAGTTGAATGATTGCTCTCAGGGCAGGATTTGAACTCTTGCTTTTCTTAATGTAACTAACCAATTTGAATTCTGTATAAAAGAAAAAAAAACAAATGGAATGTTATTTTGCCTTTCAAACTATGGTGCCTGATTAGTGTTTTCTAGAATTTTCCCCTTTAGGCAGTCCCAGAGGAGCGGCTGGTGGAAGAGCTTGAGAAGCATGCTCTACTCCGTGGATGTAGGAGGTGAGAGGATGTCTTGTTGAGACACATTAGCTAGCTCCTGGGCAGTCTCCTTGTTTCTACTCTCAGGATAACTACGCAGTCAAAATTAAGATAAAATTGATATCTGACATTTTTGTGAAAATGCTGCTGTCCTCATCAGTGGTCAAAACAGAAGGAAAAGAAATCTGGTCTGCTGGGAGGGACAGTCCTGGGGTTTCTTTACTGTGTTCTGTGCCCAGTGCAGGGGTGAACAAAAGAGGCGTAATTCCCAACCATGTGGAGTTATAACTAAGACACAGAAGGGGAACATTTTTCATAGGACCACCTATGAAAACTTACCTTCTTAAAAACATTAGTTCTGTTATTTGTGTGTGTGTGTGTACACATGGATGCCATGGCATGTAAGGAGAGGTCAGAGGACAATTTAAAAGACTCAGTTCTCTCTTTCCACGATGCATGTCCTGGGAATGGACTGAAATGAAGTTATTAGACTTAGCATCACATTACCTTTAGCTACTGAGCCATCTTGCTGCCCTGTGGGAGGCCTTTAAAAAAAACTGTTTTTATTGAGCTATACGTTTTTCTTTGCTCCCCTCCCTTCATCCCCTCTCCCATTTTACCATCTCCCATGACACCCACATTCCCAATTTACTCAGAAGATCTTGTCTTTTTTTCTTTCCTATGTAGATTTATGTATGTCTCTCTTAGGGTCCTCTTTGTTGTCTAGGTTCTCTGGGGGTTGTGAACTGTAGGCTGGTTTCTCTTTGTTTTATGTCTAGAACCCACTTATGAGTGAGCACATATGATATTTGTCTTTCTGGGTCTGGGTTACCTCACCCAATGTGGTTTTTTCTATATCCATCCATGTGCATGCAAATTTCAAGATGTCATTGTTTTTTATCACTGTGTAGTACTCCATTGTGTAGATGAACCATATTTTATCCATTCTTTGGTTGAGGGGCATTTAGGTTGTTTCCAGGTTCAGGCTATCACAAATAATGCTTCTGTGAACATAGTTGAGCACGTGTCCTTGTGGTATGATTGAGCATCCTTTGGGTACATACCCAAAAGTGGTATTGCTGTGTCTTGAGGTAGACTATTTCCTAATTTTCTGAGAAATCGCCATATTGATTTCCAAAGTGGCTGTACAAGTTTTCACTTTGGGAGGGCTTTTAAAGAGATACTGCAGCCTAAGGAAATTGAGCCACTCAGAAGAAGCAAACTGCCTTGAGGTGGTTTTCTGGAACATGCTCAGGGCTGAGAGTGTATGGGCCTGTGAAAAGGCAAGACACGAAGTAAAGTCTGACTTTAGTATAATTTACCTAGTTAAGGGTACACTGATGTCCATCATTAGGAGAGACTAAGCTCTTAGTTGGGACTACTGTTGAGTTGTTATTAAAAGTTCTAACCATATCACAGATAGTGGTTAACTGTCAGCCATTTTTAATTCATTGGCACCTCCAAACAGGTGTCTGGGAGCTCCAGCAGTCAATTCATCTACTTTTTGGGAAGAGGCTTATTTTGATTAATTGAAGTAACATCAAATTTGCTATTTAAAAAATGAGGATTTCAGTCGCATTGAGAATATTCACAATGTGCAATGATCACTAATTAGGTAATTAGTTCAGCATGTCGCTTACTCCCAAAGGAAACTGCATACTTACCAAATTGTTTCCTAATCCCCCTTCCTTTGGCCTCTTGAAAGGACAAATCTGTGCTCTGTTTCTATGGAATTAGTTATGAAGGATATTGAGTGTAAATGGGATTGTACACTATATAGCCCATTACACCTGTCTTCTTTGACTTCGTGTGATGCTTTTGGGGTCATTCATGCTATACCAGACATTAGAGCTTCATTCTTTTCTATATTATACAGCACATCTTGATGTAGTACACCCTGGTGGATGTTTGAACCATTTCTACCTTTTTAGCTATGTGCTTTTAACATGTGTGCATGCTCTTTTTTCTTCTGAGGGTAAATGCAGAATTGCTAAGTATAAGGTAATACATATAGCATTTTTAGGAACAATTTCCTATTGTAAAGGTTGAACTTGATACTTTCACCTACAATGTAGGAGGGCTGTAATTTCTCTGTAACTTTGATTTACATTTTCCTAGCCCAAAGATGAGTTTGTTGATACATCATCTCAGGAAGCTTAACTGTTCAAGTCCTTGGGCCATTATCAGATTTGAGGGTTTTTTTTCCCCTTCTTATTGCTGAGTTGCTCTAAAGCTGTTTAAAGCATGTAGTTTAATTATGCTGTGTTGCATATTGGACATTCATATCCATCTTAGAGGTGGGTGTATTGATGAGGGGCAAACAGGGAGAGGAAAAAGTAGAAAGCAGAGGATCGGGGAATTTGGAGGATGCCTTGAAAGTATGAAATACCAAGATTTGTCTTCTCTCATCTTTCAGAGAAGTTTGACGTCTATGCAAGTCCCAGAATCTGTGGCTCAACTTCATGTTCATTGCCCATGTCAAGCTCATAGAGAACCATTTGTCTTGTCCCAGAGCTGGGGAGGAACCCAAAGGTCTCATTCATTCTAGGCAAGTTCTCTACCACTGAGCTACATTTTCAGTCCAAGAATGATTGGGGTTTTTTGTTTGCTCGTTTTATTTTGTTTTGTTTTGCATGTGCTGTACACACGTTTGCTTACTAAGCCTCACAGTTGTGCCCAGTTGGTGCTTTTATTCTAACATTATATGTGAGAGGAATCAAAAGTCAGAACAAGTGACTGGCCCAAAAACATAACCAGAAGGAAGCTGAAGGGACAGGGGTGTGGGGTGGAGGATTCCTCCTTCGCAAATTTCTATCCTTTTTTTTTTCTTATTCCAGAGGCAGATTAGGAAGTCCCCAAACATTTTCTTTTCCTTTGTTTTTTATGTCCATCAGACAGTCCTTCCCAAGACTAACACTGGTGTTTTATCTGATATGGAAATTTTATAAGCACGTCCCTACTTGACGTCTTTAATGGCCTGTTATTCTCCGGGACCCATCTTTGCTTTCATGCCAGGGTCTTTCACTCCCTCATTAGTGATCTACCTCTAGAGCCGCGTCAGAGGGCTCCTGAGTGCTTGGATCTGTTTCAGAGTGTCGTCTCACAACACTGAGTTCCCTCTGCCAGGAATGTATTACACACACACCCTGGCCCATTTTGTGGGTCTTTCCCCATGCCATAAAATGCACCAGTATTGGCAAAGAAAGGAATCAGGGCAGAGAGGATAAAAGCTGTCAGTATTTACCTGCCTCACCTTGACTTCCTGCAACAAGCAAGGGAATCAACTAGAAAGCTAATGAGACAGCTCAGTAGTCAAGGCCAAGACACAGTCACATCACTGGATCTCCTAATCACCCACAGTAACATTTTAGAACGTGGAGTAGGAGGCCAAACTCTTAGTCATAAGAGAATCAAAAATAATGAAACACCAGAAACAAACTTAAAAATATGTAAGTCTCTATTACAAAACTTTCTAAAGCATGACTGAAAGGTAAGGGAAGAGCACCCAAATATGTGAGAACACACTCGCTATTTCTGTACAAGGAGTTTAAATTCATGATCATGAGCCCTAGGCTGCTCCACTTGAGGTGTGTTATCATCTCCACCAAGTTTCTCTGCCTTCTCTCAGGAAAGTTTTAGTACAGGTGAAACTGTTAGGTGATCTATGTATCAAATATAAGGTAGAAAATGATGTGTCTAGCACACCCAGCCCAGCGTCAGACACCTAGCCCTGACCAAGCCATGTGTATGCTCTGAGTTACGGGTGCTGCCCGGCAGATGTGCTGGATTTACCTAATATTTGCTGCTGTGTGAGTACTTGCTGCCTTTCTTTGTCTGTTATCTTTTGGTTGTACACAGATAACTCTACAGTAATTTAACTTCTGTCCTAGTTGTAACCAATACCCTTAAAGGTCCCTTGTCCCACTTATAACCAATCTTTCCAAAAGGGAATTGGATTTTAATACTTCAGGTTACTTTTGCCAGTTTCTGGATTTTTGTTTGCTTATACTTTATATTTTAAAAGTTAATCATTGTTGTTTATGTTGTGTGTGTGTGTGTGTGTCTGTGTGTAAATGCATCCCACTACTAGTGTGTGGACATGTGGAAGTCGTAGGCCAACTTTGTGGTGACGGTTCTGTCCTTCACCTTTGCATGGTCGCTGTCGTCGCTCACACACCCTTTCTGACTTCCTCTCCTAGACGACACGCAGAGGTGCAGACAGGCTCTGTTTGTAGCTGTTTGTTACTGTCATCGCTGTATTTATAACTAGTCTTATTGTTGTGTGTTTACATCATTCTCAATTGGGGGTGTCTAACACCACACTGCAGTCTCGTGTATGTCTTTCATGCGTGGGTGTGGATTTTCATTGACTGTGTAGCTGGGAATAGAAGTCTGACAGGGTGTTAAACTTCAGGAGGTAATAGCAAAGAGATCTGAAGAGCATTTGTATTCCTACCTGTAAGGGGCGTGGGAGACTGCTGGCGCCAACAGTCTCCATCAACACTCAGCATGCCTGTCAGTCTTGTTAATTTGGCTTTTCTGTTGGGTGGGTTTCATTTCACTGTAGATTTATTTTGCATTTCTCAGTTGACAGAAAATGTTTCCTCAAGTGCTTTTTTTCGGCTATTTGGGTTATTACATGAGGATGATGTTCCATCCTTTAGGAATGGATTATCTATCGCTTTCATTTCCAGGAGTCTTTTCTAGATATGATTGATTGCTAGTGAGGGAATTACAAGTTCTCCTGGTTCACACTTTGCCTTTTTATATCTCCCCTCCCCTCTCTTTCTTCCTTCCTTTCATTCTCCCCCTTCTCCCCTCTCTTTCTTTTCTTTTTCGATAGGGTCTCTCTATATAACCCTGGTTATCCTGGAACTCACTCTGTAGACTAGACTGACCTCAAACTCAGAGATTCGCCTCCCTCTGACAGCCAAGTACTGGACTTAAAGGTGTGTGCTACACCCAGCTCTTGCTGCACAAAGCTGCCCAGCAGAGATCAATCCCTGGGTCCCATATAAAGACTGAAGGGGAGAAGCAACTCCACCAAGCTGCTGGCGAGATTGTTCTTTCTTCCCTGCTCTGCAACACCATCTTAACAGAATGACTGTCAGTTTCTCCTCTTGGCTTAGTTTACTGTCCTCACAGCATTGCCACTCCGCCTTGAAATCTGATGGAAGGAAATTTCTTCAGGGGCTTTCACCTTGTTCTTCAAGAGTGTTGTGACTAATTCTGGCCTTTTTTTAAACATATCTTAATAAATGAATTAATGTTAATTAATTGTGCATATGCATATTTGTTGTTTGCTCATGTGTGTGCATGTATGTGCATGTGTGTGTCTCTGTATGTGTGCATGTTTGTGCATGTGTGTCTCTGTATGTGTGCATGTATGTGCATGTGTGTGTCTCTGTATGTGTGCATGTATGTGCATGTGTGTGTCTCTGTATGTGTGCATGTAGACCAAAGGCCAACATCTGGTGTCTTCCCCTATCATCCTTCCCCTTATTTTTTTGAGATATGGTTTTTTACTTAGCCTGAGCTCACTGATTTTACAGTTGCCCAGAGAGTTTTAGGAATCCTTCTGGCTCCACCTCACCATCTCTGGGATTATGGGTGCATGGCACAATGCCTGACTTTTTTATGTGGGTGCTGAAGATTCAAACAGGTCCTCAATGGAGCCATCTCCTCAGCTCTCTCATGTGATTTCAGAGTTGGTTTGTTAATTTCTCTATTCAAAATGCTTTTGACATTGATGAGCTTGGTGGTAGACACCTATAACACCAGTCGCTGGGAAACAAAGGAGGATTGGTATAAGTTCAAGGCCAGCCTGGTTTACTTAGTGAGTTCCAGACCCGTCATGATTATAGAGTGAGAAACTGTCTAAAATATCAAAACTCTGAAGTGGAAGGGTTCCGGGGATGTGTGGATGTAGTTCAGTGATAGATTGGCCCTGCTTTTGATTCTTAATATTGGGCAGAGGTAAGGATAAGAGGAGAAAAGAAAGTGGGTGGTTGAACATTGAAATTTCACTGAATCTATTGGTCAATTTGGAAGATCACATCAAGACCCCCTCTAGATGGCTTTTCTACTGTGCTATGTTTTTTATTTGCCATAATTAATTCTGACATTAGTCATATGATATGAGATGTTGAACTCTGTTTAGCCTTGGGCTAGTCAATTGCTAGAATCATGCACCTCATGCACCTTTGACCAAACACTCATCAAAGCAACCAATGATTCAGGTTTTAAAAGATTGAGCATAGTTTCTGGTTACTTCACGCCCTCCTATGAAACCGTAGGAACCTGCTGCTCCTGGATTGGGAAATCTGGGTCCCTTCCCAGTTGCTTTTGGAACTTCACAGGCCTGTAAGGTGCAGGCAGTGTGCTCTGCAGTCCTCCGCTGCAGTGCGCTCTGTGGTCCCCCGCTGCAGTGCGCTCTGAGGTCCCCCGCTGCAGTGTGCTCAGCAGTTCTCCCCATTTCCGGCTACAAACTTCTCTTCAGCAACTGCTGGAGTCTGTTAAGACCTCTGCCCTCCAGCAGAAGAGCGTGTGAACAAACCACTAAGGCGTCCCATCAGGAAAAGGTAATCATTTCCTGCGCATAGAGCTGACCTGGAGACTCTCTCTGTATCCTCAGGAGCCTTCTCCTCCTTGCTTATTTCCAGCCCCCACCAGCCCACAGAACTTCAGGTGTGATCTGCTCCTTTCCTGCCTGGGGTTTTATCACTGGACAATTTCCTGTCCAGGCACCTTGGGACTTTCTGCTAAAATTTCATTCTCCAGGTCATAAGGAGTGAGAGTAACCAAATCGTGCCTTACTACATAAGAAACTGCTAAACAGTTGCTCTGTTGGTAAGGGGAAGGGCTCACTCACTGTTCAACCCTTCAGGATACTCATCTTCAAACAGGACCATGGTGACAGTCTCCGAATTTAACTTTTATAGACTTTTTGGAAAGGTCCCATTTATCCATCAGACTAAAAAAAACATTTTATTTTGCTTAATTAAATGATAAGAACTTTTTGATGTTCCAGCTACACAAGGAATATGCTAAGCACACGATCACCATAGCTTAATGATGAAATGAGTTTAGTCATTAAAAATAAATTCAGCTATATTGGGACTCTTGCTCAATGATGCTTAGTAGAAAGCCACCTCGCCATATTGCTCTGCAGTCAGGTTTCACACCCACCCACCCACTTGTAGGACTGGCTTCTCAAATAGAGGCCATTTGTTCTTCAAGTGTGCCTTTTCAATTCTCCTAAGGTTGCTTTGTAAGTTCATTATAGGAAGTGGAGTTCTTCTGCTCAGGAAGAGAAGCGACTGAGATCGGACTCTGCATGTGCTTCCTTTTTGAGATACTGACCACAGAATTTGTTTATGACTATCTTTAGCACGAACAGGAAGCCTATGATGAAATGGAAGAGGGAATTGAGTTAAAATGTTATAAAACGTATGGGAAATGTGTTCCAAATGATTCAGTGGCTTAAAAAGGGGCCCTGGAAAACCATGAATGTCGCAACATAGGCTTGTTTTCTCAGTAGCAGGGAGGCTGTTACATGCCAGCCTCTCTTTCTGTCCCTGATAGAAGGATTTGGGTGGGACCAGAGCTCGGTCTGCATGCAGAGAGTGTTTCTCTGTGTAAAAGTCTGCCTTGTTTGTACAAAGGTTGGAGCAGGAGAACTGACTTCTCAGAAGTACCCAGATCTTAGCCTTGACCACCATCGTGACTTGGATTTTTAACCATGGTGGTTCTATCAAGGAATTCTAAAGCAAGAGACGGGTGTCCGGGAGAGTGTTTTACGTATTCATGTCACTCCGGGAGTAGTAAGCACCCTTTGCCTGTAATTCATTTCTTCCCAGTTCTGCTTCTTTATTGCGTGAGGTTTCCCCATCAGTCAGTGGAGGCCAGGCTATGCTGCTGTAACAGCAAAAATGCAGTTACCTATGGCTGAATTAAGAGTTGCTAATGGGTGGTGACAAAACTATTACCACAGGCAGGAAGAATGTCCTTCCTCTTCTGCCTAGGGGACAATGTTTGTCATGATGGCATTCAGAGTGAGGTGGCAAGCATAGTCCCAGCTGACTTTTAGCGCAAATACAGATTTGCTCTTCTAAACCAGGAAGATGCAACATCAGGACTTATTTTAGCCTGTCTGGTATACTAGTAAATTGGTAAGCAAATACACACCCACATGGGTTAAATAGTCAGCTCAAGACTAGTGGAGGGCTGGGGAAGCCATGCGTGGCTTCTAAGACATGGCCCTGACTCCGTATTATGTCTGGTAGGACTTGGATTTGAAAAACATGTTTGTTTCCATCCACAACCAAGTCCTCATTGTGCTTGCAGGAACTTGCTGGAAGGAACTTGGCTTATTTTCTGTTTATTTATATTTTGTAGAGAGCAATGCAACTTTATTTTAGGAGGAGAAGGGGCATTTGCATTGCAAATAGTGTGACCAACCACCTAAGTCTCCTTGGGACTCAGGTATTGCCGAGGGTAGTCTAGTCTACCAAGAAAGACTCAGACAAAGTGGGACCTGCATCGCTGGGATGCTGCCTACTAGCAACACCTTAGATTTAGACGGCTTAGGGTCACAGTGTCCCTTGCAATTCTTTCCACCACAGTGTTTTATTGTGCTTCATATTCAGTGAACACAAAACTCTGGGCTCCAGAGTCTAAGGACCGACCATTCCACTTTCTCCTCTCAGGGCCTTGTGGTGCCTACAACCTCCGAAGAGCACAGGAGACACTGAGCACATGAACAGGGTATCTTGAATGCGATTGGCTTTTTCTCCCTTGAGGCTATAATTGGCTTTTCCCCCACATGAGACCTTTTTCCTTTAAGTCACAATTGTACCCAGGTGCCAACTTAAATGTGAAGAAGGGAGGGAATCTTTCTTTGTTGTCGCCGCGAGCTTGTGTGACGTCTCCAGTGTGCCCATAGTATAAAATTACATAAACGAAGCCCTGAGCTTCAGCCTCAGTATTCCTTAATAGACCGATTGAATAATTGAATCTCCTTGTTTGGTATTTGTTACAGACACAAGGTCATGGGACCATTGGTTGTTGGAGGTTGTAGAGACATATGTTGTAAATTTGATTGCTGTTTCTGGTCACTGGATAGGTTGTGACTGAAGACCCAGGCTTCCCAAGTCTGCCCTCCCTCCCCTTGGGAATGCAGAGCAATGTGCCCTCCAAAACCAGAGGCAGGAAGAAAGTCTCCCCAGGGCACGCCTCACACTCATGCCCAGTTAAGGACAGTAGCAGCAGATGAAGTAGTTTGCTCCAGAGAATTAGAACCAGATTACCCTCCCGTCGAACCTTGCACAGCAGCCTAAGAGGTGTGCCAAGAGTCTGTGGTTCCTGACTCCTCAGCCCTCTCCGCTTTCATCCGTCCTCTCTCCTAAATGACTAAGATTCTCTGAGATGTTTGTTAGAGTCTATGAGGAGCCCCTGAGGTGCTGTGGGGACATCAGTGAGTTTGTAGCCTTGCCCAGCCTCAGGTTCCTCGTCTAGGAAATTGTTCTTATTACGCTTCTCTTTGTTTCGTCTTATGTTGACTCAACTTGTTTTTTGTCAATTTCAAATATGTACGGAGTGCATCCTTGTTGCTTTCCCTCCCATTCCCTTTTACCTCCCTCCTGCCCCTGACAGGAGAGATGAAAATTAAATGCGGCATTAAAATAAAGGGATGAATCACTTAGAAAAGATATCTGGCTCCTGACAGTGAAGACGTGGAAGCTAAGGTATGTTAATGGGTGCTTGAGTCATTGCTGAATTTTAATAGAATGAAGCCATCCAGACAAACCACTGGGAACACGTCGTTGTCACTACACTTGGTTCTGTACAGCAAACAGTCTAGGCCATTAGGAAATGTCAGTCATATTCATATCCTGTTAGAACATGCCAACCCTCAAATTTGCAGCGATATTTACTGGGGTTCTTACACGAGCCATTTCCTTTACCCATACTCCTCAAAAAGCCCCTTCCTAGCACACCACCTGTATTCTGAGCATAAACTGTTTCGATTGATAAAACTTATCAAAGGCTGATTTGAAAAATGCTTGTATGAGAAGAATACTGTATTATATGGAATGCTGCACTGGCTTGCTCTCCCGGGTATGCTCAACCTGTTGCCTTATAGAAACCAGGACCACCTGCCCAGGGATGGCACCACTCACAGTGGGCTGTGATGTAGGAGAGTCTTCTATCTATCTGTTGCTTTTATTGGTTAATTAATAAAGAAAACTGCCTGGCCTGATAAGTCAGAACATAGGTAGGCGGGGAAAACAGAACTGAACTCTGGGAGGAAGAAAACAGGGTCAGAGAGCCGCCCGCCATGAAGCTGCCAGGTTCATGCTGAATCTTTCCTGGTAAGCCACGAACTCGTGATGGCAGACAGAATATTAGAAATGGGTTAAATCAATATGTAAGAGCTAGCCAATAAGAGGTTAGAACTAATGGGCCAAGCAATGTTTAAAAGAATACAATTTCCATGTAATTATTTCGGTGGTAAGATAGCCTGGATCCGGGTGAGAAAGCAGTCCACTGCTCCTTCTACAGGGCTGGACTCTCCCACATCAACCCACAGTCAAGGAAATGCCCGGTAGATTTGCCTACAGGCAGATCTGATAGAGGCACTTTGTCAATGGAGGTTTCCCTTAGTGGACACTCAAACAGGCTATAAAAACCTAGCCAGCACACATGCCTGGAAAGGTATAAACAAAATGGAGAAGATTTTCAATGGAAAAGTTCAACTTTCTTTTCAACATAGGCTCAGTTGTCTCAAGTTTGTTCTATGTGACTCTACTAAGGATGAAAACCCGAGGACTGGTGACTAAAGTTAAGGACATCTGAGGTTAAAAGTACAAAGAAAATGTTAACACAAAAGCAAAGGTCCAGATACTCAAGATTCATAATAATGAATTTAATTATTATACCGGAGATTTTGGTTGATGAATAGGGCTCTGGACATATGAAATTATCACACAAACCATGGCCTTTGGAGGTATTGGATGCTTGTGCAGTTCATTTAACTTGTAAACAAATTTTGTAGCAATTTTTTTTATTTGTTTTCATTTTATTTTAAGTGCATGGTTGTTTTTACCTGTGTCTGTGGACTCCTCTGGTGCAGTGCCTAAGGAAGCCAGGAGAGTGTGAGACCCCTGGGACTGGAGTTACAGATGGTTGTGAGCCACCCTGTGGGTGTTGGGAACCTAACCTGGGTCCTCTGGAAGAACAGTCAGCTCCTAACTGCTGAGTCATCTGTCCAGCCCCTAGAACAAATGATTTTTAAACTAAATCATACCTTGGAAACTGGCCACATAGAACACCCAGGGAATACAGTGAACTCATTGAAAAAGGCTTTAGATTACACTGTTATGGTAGAAAATGCAGGAGTTGGAAGATAAATGAAAAAAAAATTGCAATATTATACACAGCTCTGTAGCTTCTACATTTACTCAAAACATTGTTTAAAAACTAATACTGCATGATGGCTAATCTTGGTTGTCAACTTAACATGCCTGCAGAGAAGGAGTCTCAGCTGAGGAACTGCCTTCATAAGAGTGACCTGCGGCATGGCGTGTCTGTGTGGCATCTTCTTCATAGATATAGGAGAGTCCAGCCCTGGGCAGGAGGTTCTGGGTTGTCTAAGATGACAAACTTAGCGAGCCATGGGGTGAAAGCCAGCAGTTGGCATTTCTCTGTGGTCTGCCAGTTCCTGCCTTCAGGTTCCTGCCTTGAATTCTGACAGATTTGTGACATAAGTATCCTTATTGTCTCTCTCTCTGTCCCCTCTTCCCTCACTTCCCGCTCTGCTAGACAAATCTTAGAGAGACTTATCTGCTTCTGCTTCCCAAGCGCTGACATTAAATGGTAAGATTAAAGGTCTGTGCCACCATGCCCAGGCCTTTATCTTTATTTTGTGTCCAGCGAGGAGTTCACAGAGTAGCTGCATGTAGCTCACAGTCCCGCAGCAGTGCCTGGGTTTAACCCCAGGTGTGGCTCTCTCATGGCGCCTGTTTCCCAATCTACCACAATACCTCTCAGCTGTTCATCCCCACCCCCACTTCTGAATTTTGTATTTGGCATACAAATTCACTTTAACCTTGATCACAGTGCTTTGATTTTAAGATTCAGTTACTTCAGACTCAAATGTTCTGTTCCATTTTCCTGTAGGTTTCTTTATTTCCTGAATTCTTGCAAGTTAAAAAAAAAAACATAGCCCTGGCTATTTTGAAACATACTTTGTGGATCAGGCTGGCCCCTGAACTTGTGTCTCTCCTCCAAACCCTGACTCCTGAGTGCTAGGAGTGTGCAGGTGTGTACCACCACATCTGACTTGCTTTGTGCCCACTTTAACTTGAACATTTCTTTAAAATAACAGGTTGATCTGCATGTAATAATTCAGGCACCGGTGCTCAGTTTTGGGTACCAGGGCAAGATAATGTTTCCCGATACATTGCCAGTTCTCATCAGGACATCTGGGTGTCATTAGCTCTTTGGCTGATGTAGGCCATTTCCAGTGGAACCATTTCCAGCTACAGTCAGTGGCCACGTGGCCACAGCCTTCAGGGAGCATGGTGTCGTGAGCTTTCTTAAGTCTATTCATTTGCTTATTCAACAAGTATTTTAAACACTTTGCCAATCTTTATTTTGGTTCCTGTGGAGAGCATGGAACGAAGGATCCACATCTCCAACTGTGTGGAGCATGCTGAGTAGATAGTTGATTCATACACAAATGGATGCTAGCTCAGGTAGCAAGTGCTATGCTGAAAAAAGCAAGCTAGGTAAAGAGGAAAAAGAGAGACTAAGATGAGGACACGCCATTTTATACAGGGTGTCCAAGGACATTCACGAGAAGGTAATGTGAGCAGAATGCAAAGGAAACCAGTATTCAGGGAAGAATAGTTCAGGGCAGTGGTTCTCACCCTTCCCAATGCTGTGACCCTTTAATACAGTTCCTCATGTTGTGCTGACCTCCAACTGTAAAATTATTTTCGTTGCTACTTCATAACTGTAATGTACGTATCTGTGTTTTCTGATGCTCTTAGGTGACCCCTGTTGAAGGGTTGTTCTCCCCCATTCCCCAAGGGATCTTGACCAACAGATTGAGAACTGCCATTCTAGGCACCCGGAACAGCAAAAGCAAAGGGTTTTGGGAAGCTACTACCCTGTCTGAGGTATGTCTATGTAGGTGCAGCGGCAAATTAAGAGTAAAGGTATTTTGGACAGGTGAGGTGAGTGTCATCGTGTGGCTAGAGGTCAATGGTAATGTGTTTACCCAGTTAATGTGAGGCCATGGCTTCATCCTCAATACCAACAAACAACAGAAAATAAAAATAACAAAACAGGTAGATCATATGTGGTCTTTTAAAATTGGTTCTTATTCAGCAAGAAATAGGGAGCCCTTGGGAGGTCACAGGCTTCCTAGTTCACTCTGCGGAGGATGCGAGGATGTGGTGGAGGCAGGGACGTCACTGAGCAGCTATTGAGAAGAGGGCAGTAGAGGTATGGATCTGGGTAATGGCAGAGATAGGGGCAAAATGGGATCAGATCTTGATTGTAGATAGCACAGAAAAGAAAGAAGTACATCTAAAATCAAGATTTTCGGCTTGAGAAACTGGAAGTATTGGATGGATGGTTGCCTATTATTGAATTAAGGAAATACTGTCACAGTGGTAGTGGTGGTGTGTGTGATGTGTGCATGAACTATGAACATATGTTTTTGTTTATGGTGATAGGGAGCTAGGGTCTTTATTCTGATTAACTATATCTTTGGATACATCATATGAGTAAAGGTATCCGGGGACGAGGGTAGGGTTAGCGTTCATACAGGCTTACACACACTGAAGGCATTCAAAGTCTAGATATCTTAGTGTTAAATGGGATCACCTAGGTAGATTAGGAATAAAAAGGGACCACAGGACTGAACCCTGGAGCATTCCAGCATACCACTTAAACTTGAAAGTTAGCTGGGTGTGGAGGTGGTGCATGCCTGTAATCCCAGCAATTAAGGGGGACCATGAAAATCAGGAACTCTGCTACACAGAATTTGAGACTAGCCTGGGCTACATGAGACCTTGTAGGATGAGCAGAGGCTTCTCTGGCTCAAGAGAGGCAGCAGGGCTTCCTTTCACGCTTGTATTTGTCTGTTTCTTGTGCCTACACATGTAGATTTTGTACCTTCTCTTTGTGTGTCATTTTCTAAGGGTTCTTATGCTGCACCATCTGCTTTTGTCTCCCCCACTGAACTGTGAGCCTTTGGAGAACAAAGACCTTGTTACAATTGTCTGTAGATGTCACCTCAGGATGATGCCCGGGTCATGACAATAATAATTATTTGTTATATCATAAAGGACATAGTAGTGTTCACTTTTGTACCCAAGATATTCTGTTATCTGTGATCTACTACAGTAAAGAGAGCAGAGTGAGCTGACCTAGGCCAAAGACCTCATCTGTTCAGCAGGAACTAAATGACACTAACTGTTCCCACCTACGGTGCCTTCATGTTTTACTCTATTCCTCTCCTGTCGAGGACCAGATTGAAGTCTATTTTCTCTAGAAAGCTTCTGCTGATTATCCATCTCACAATCTGTTAGTCAATCCCTACCCTAAGACATAGTACTGGCACCGCAGCTGGATGTGTGGGTTCTTGGACTTTATAGTTCTCCCTTTGCTGACCACACTGCATCCTTAGGAAACATGTCCTAAACATGTCCTAAACAAAGCATTTTCTACTTTGTGACAATGGTGCCATTAAAATTAAAGGCTGACTAGGAACTTAGTATCAAATAAAGTATAGTCTTGATCAATAACTTGTGAGAGCTACAACTATCCTCCTCTAAAGCATAGACCTACCAAGTTCTATAAAAATAGCCGTAAACACACCCCAGTTATACAAGAGGATCAGGATGCTATAAAATGTACGTAAGGACTATAATTATACCCTGTGCTGTAGGTTTCTCCTAAACCAAATACGCATATTAAGATGAGTGTTTGCAACATATTAACAAACAATAGTGTGTTCTTTCTTTTTTTAAAGACCTAATAGGTTATTGGAGGATTATTCAGGCCCATTAACTAATGATCACTCCTGCTAGGCTGGAAGTGATTGCCTTGCATACTGTATAGGCAGGCTATTCTCCCCAGAGCAGAGGCTTAGCAAGCAATCCTGTTGATCCTTGGTTGCATTCAAATTAGTAGGCTCAAGGAAGGTTTCCTATCTATTGTTTAAGAAACAGCTGGTATTAGAATTCTGTAGAGGAATGGAACCAAGAAAGTATGTGTGGATTAGATTAGTTATATGATTGGAGGCTTGGGGAGTCTGATGATAGTCATTTATACACTGGAGAGCCACAGACTTAGTAGTTGGTTAATGCCAAAATCCAAAAGGCACAGCAGCCTTGGTGTGATGCCAAAGCTTGGGAGACCTCTGGAAGTCTGCTTGAGTCCACACAGAGAGGATGAGAAAGATGGAGCCCAGTGGCCATGGCCAGTGGCACCAACAATAGATATACCTACTGTCTGGCTTTTTCTTTGGAAGTATGTTTCATCCAGCTCCCCCACCATACCATTGAGTTGTGTTTTCCCCACAGTTACTGTCCCATATGCCAATCTTCTCTGGGGATACCCCCCAGACCTTCACTGTTTGTAGGCATCTCTCCATCCAGTTGAGAAGATTGGTCTACAAGCCTTCTCTGAAAAGACATGTTCTGCTCCATTCTTCTTGGGAATGGATCTTCTTTTCATAATTTTTATTGTAGGAGTAATCAAACAATTACTGATTGGAAGAAAACTACTACTACTAATAGGGTCTTCAGAATATCTGTGACAGGCTTTCTAAGAGGCCTGACTGTCCTTGCATGGACACCGACAGGATAAGGAACTTTGCTGAAGGCCTGCTGTCTCCTGGTGGGCCTGCCATGGGGCTCAGGAGACACTGGGAAGTGTCTGCTGTCTCCTGGTGGGCCTGCCATGGGGCTCAGGAGGCACTGGGGAAGTGTCTGCTGTCTCCTGGTGGGCCTGCCATGGGGCTCAGGAGACACTGGGAAGTGTCTGCTGTCTCCTGGTGGGCCTGCCATGGGGCTCAGGAGACACTGGGAAGTGTCTGCTGTCTCCTGGTGGGCCTGCCATGGGGCTCAGGAGACACTGGGGAAGTGTCTGCTGTCTCCTGGTGGGCCTGTCATGGGGCTCAGGAGACACTGGGGAAGTGTCTGCTGTCTCCTGGTGGGCCTGCCATGGGGCTCAGGAGACACTGGGAAGTGTCTGCTGTCTCCTGGTGGGCCTGCCATGGGGCTCAGGAGACACTGGGAAAGTGTCTGACTTGACCTTTAGGGAGTGCTGTGAGGTGTGGGTGTCAGGAGACAGTGCCCAAGACTAGTCATAGGTATTTTCTTTTGGATGGTAGCAGACTTGGTGACCTTCTTTTAGGTGTTTTTGGTCATGTGGTGAATAGCTTTGTAATCAATACTGATCTGAGGAAAGGAAGGACATTTGGAGAAGGTTATATAAGACATCTCTGTTTTATTTTTTCTATTGAAATCTGAACATTGAAACTTACTTCATGTTTAATTAAGAAAAATCCCATAATCCATTGAAAACATGAATATGATGATATGTTGGGTGAAGCCATCATCATATGTAATATGGAATCTAATTAAGGAAATACAAGGCTGGGACAACAATGAGGAAGGAGCTCCTTGGCCTCTAAGGGTGGACCGTTATCTTTCAAAGAGGAACCAGATTGATTATGCCCCCTCAGATGTATATGTTTTAACTATTATTTTCTCTCAGAGTGTTTATGTTGACAGAAGTTTCTGCCCTGCCTGGTCCCACAGCCATTTAGTCCCAAAGAAACACACAGAGGTCTACATTAATCATAAACTGGTTGGCCTATTAGCTAAGGCTTCTTATTAACTCTTACATCCTACATTAACCCATAATTCTTGTCTGTGTTAGCCACGTGGCTTGGTACCTTTTATCAGCGAGGCAGTCACATCTTGCTTCCTCTGTATCTGGGTGACGACTACAGACTGAGACTTTTCTTTTCTCAGAATTCTCCTGTTCTCATTGTCTATACTTCCTGCCTGGTCGCTCTGCCTATACTTCCTGCCTGGCTACTGGCCAATCAGTGTTTTATTAAAACAATAAAAGTGACAAATCTTTACAGGAAGCAAGACCATTATCACACAGCACTCAGGCAACAAATGGTGACAACATGGTTCTGTGAGCCTGTGCATGACTTCAGGATAGAAAAACTGGAAGAACCAGGGAGGGAGGATGTTCCTCAGGACTGTCAGCCTGTGCTCTGCACTCCTCTGCTGCTGCCCACAGGGATGGAATGGAAGAGGAACTTTCCTTTGCCCTTGGGTCAAGGAAGGAACCTTCAAGAGGGCTGTCTGAGGGAGACCAGAAGTTCCGTGGTATTGACAAGCAGTGATTGCCTCTGTGACTCCCGAGGGCCAAAGGCAGAGTAGAGGACAGCTTCTTTCCACCAGAAATGTGCTGTATTTAGTTTCAGAACAACTTGTGAGTGTTATGAATTGATCAGGCATGAGAATGAAGCAACAAAACAGCCCAGAGCCTTTTAAAGACAGTTGTAGGTCTTTTTCATGAAAAAATTATACAATATTTTGATTATATTCTTTCTCCTCCCCAAACTCCCCCTAGATCCCCTCTACCTTCATACTCCTCATCTTTATGTTCTCTCTTTCCTTCTTTTTCTTCCTTCCTTCCTCCTTTCCTATTCTCTTCCCTTTCCTTCCTTCCCTCCCTTCATCCTTCCCTCCTTTCTTCATTCCTTCCTCCCCCACTCTTGCTCTTGAAAACAAAAAACCAAAAACTAACCCCCCCCAAGATGAAAAGTCAAAATAAACTCAATAGACCCAAACCAAAACAAAGCAACAAAGCAAAAAGCACATAGGAAAAGCACAGAGTCAATGTCGTCTTGGCTCGCTACTCCGGGGCGTGGGGCCTCCCCTGGAGTGTCCTTATGCTCAGTGACACTTCATTGAAGAAATCTGATTTTCCCTTCCCAGTAGGTAGTAATTACAAACAGCTTCCTGGTTAAGAAAGGGATTTTATGTCCACTTTCCCTTTGCAGTGCTGGGCTCTGTCTGGTTTGGGGCTGTGGAGGTCTCGCTGTCACAGTCTCTGTGAGACAACGTGCATCAGCCCTGAGGCACCCAGAAGACTGCTGTTTCCTTGGAGCCTCTCCTCCCTGGCCCTAGCTGTCTTTCCTCCTCCTCTTTCACACACATCTCTGAGTCCTGTGGGCAGGGGTTTGAAGGTTTGATAAAAACTTCCCACTTAGAAGTGCCTGAAGCCATTTTTGAACCCTGCTCAAGGCTGAGGAGACAGGAGTTGGGATTCTGGTTTGAAGGTGTCAAGATGGAGGGTTTGGTAAAGGTGAGAATTAGAAGTCATAGAAGGGCATTGCAAGAGTCTATCCAATAGGGTGCCTCTGAGGGTGCTTCCCCAGCACCCCATGTGAATACTCACCTCCCAAATCCCCATGCACCAAGGCTCAGGAAGTTACTGAGAGCTGAGAAACCTGGCTGTGTCTTTCCTGGCTCCAGCTCCAGGGAAGCCAGTCAGTGCAGAAAAGACGTGAGGCAGGGAGGGAAATGGCCAACCTTACTCCTTCACCCCACCACTGTCTTCTATTTAGACTGAAGCAGCCCCAAACGGGGACCGGAGGAGTGTGCACTTTGACATCTACAGTGTTCCATGGAACGGAAAAGCAGACGGAAACTCTTTGCTTTAAGGATATTCAAAAGAAAATTGTGGAATCTGTCCAAGATTTTGGATTTCCTTCACTCTTCACACAGGCCCACATGTGGGGTTAGATGAGTTACTGAAAGAGTAGGATCTCAGGTTGAGCAGCTACTTTTTCAAGGCTGCATTTGCAGATTGGTGGCGGTAAGTTTGTCCCTGTGTTTGAATCCCTGAGCTCAAAACCAATGCTGAAGAGAAAAGATCTGATCTACTTGTACTACTTTATCTCATGAGCTCCTTGAGAGCAGAGGCCATAGATTATAGTCCCCTTTGTCTTAGTCAGGGCTTCTATTGCCGTAATAAAATGTCAGAAGCAACTTGGGGAGGAAAGGGTTTAAATCAGCTTACAACTTGTAGTTCATCATTCAGGGAAGTCAGAGCAGAACTCATGGCAGGAACCTGGATGTAGGGGCTGATGCGGAGGCTGTGGAGGAGCTGCTTATGGCTTGCTCCTTGTGGCTTGTTCCTTGTGCCTTGCTCAGCCTGCCTTCGTAAGCACCCAGGATTGGCACCACCCACAATGGGCTAGGGACTTCCCACGATAATCACTAATTAAAAAAAAAACAAAAACAAAAAACCTTATATGCTTTTGTAATGGTTTAAGTAAAATACTGCAGGTCCCCAAGTGGTGGCAGTGGGCAGTGGGCCATAGACCACGGCAGGCCACAGAGGCAGCCAGGCAGGAAGCTGCATAGTGGGTGAGAGACTAAGATGGATAGGCAGGCCATACAGAGTGAAGTTTGATATTTATTTAGTGGGTTACGGAAGGGAAGGGGAGAAGTGGGGGAAGAGGAGAAAGAGGGAGAGAGAGAGAAAGGGGGGTACTCAGGTTGGAAGCTGAAGATCAGTTTGCCTGGGTGGACCGGGAGGAAGTGGGTGTGGCTTGTCTCTTAAAGGGACAGTACAGACCATTACAACTTGCTTTTTTTTTATTTTTCTTTTTTTTTGAAAGTAAATTTTATTAAATCATAAAAGTTTCCATTTCTGCCCCTCTTCCCAACACCCTCCCACTCCCCTCACTCCCTCTCCTCCTCCCTCTTCGTCCCTTAGGGCAGTCAGGGTTTCCTGCCCTGTGGGAAGTTCAAGTTCCTCCCCCCTCCCTCCAGGTCCAGGAAGGTGAGTATCCAAACAGACTGGATCCCCAAAATCCAGTATATGCAGAGGAAACAAGTCCCAGTATCATAGTCAATGGCTTTTCAGAAAGACTTCGGGCCAGCCACATTCAGAGAATCCGGCCAAATTCCGAGAATCTGGTTAGATCACGTCCTCGTTCAGTCCCAGTCCAACTGGCCTTGGTAAACTCTCATTAGATCCGTTCCCTTGTATCAGTGGGTGATAGCATCCCTCACAGTCCTGATTTCCTTTTTCATGTTCTTCCTCCTTCTGCTCCTCATTTGGACCTTGGGGGGCTCAGTCCGGTGCTCCAATGTGGGTCTCCGTCTGTATCGCCATCCTTCGCCAGATGAAGGATCTATGGTGATAAGCAAAATATACATCAGTATGGTTATGGGCCACGGCCGGTTCAGGCACCCTCTCCTCTGTCCAGAGAGCAATCTGGGGGATCTCTCCTTGGACCTGGAATCCCATATATAATCAAGTCTCCTGTAAACCCTAAAATGACTCCCTTAGTTGAAATATATTCTTCCCTGATCCCATATTCATCCTTCCTCCCTCCCCCATCCCAGGCCACCGAGCTTTCCCCATTCCTCCCCTACACCCTTCTCTCTAACCCTCTCCCCTTCCATCACCCCTCCCACCCCCCCCCCCATGCACCCGAGGTTACCTGGGACTCTTGTCTATTTCCTACCTCCTGGCGGATAGCTAAATAATCTTCATCAGGTTCATCTTCTTATTTAGCTTCTCTAGGATCACAAATAATAGGCTCAAAGACCTTTAATTATGGTTAGAATCCACTTATGAGTGAATACATACTGTGTTCCTCTTTTTGGGTCTGGCTTACCTCACTCAGTAAAGCGTTTTCTATTTCCATCCATTTGCATGCAAAATTCAAGATGTCATTGTTTTTTACCGCTGAGTAAAACTCTAATGTGTATATGTTCCACACCTTTTTTAACCATTCTTCTATTGAGGGGCACCTCGGCTGTTTCCAGGTTCTGGCTATTACAAATAGTGCTGCTATGAACATAGTAGAACAAATGCTTTTGTAGTATGTTAGGGAATCTCTAGGGTATATTCCCAAGAGTGGAATTGCTGGGTCCTGAGGGAGGTTGACTCCCAGTTTCCTGAGAAACCGCCACACTGATTTCCACAGTGGCTGCACGAGTTTGCATTCCCACCAACAATGGATGAGTGTTCCCCTCACCCCACATCCTCTCCAGCATAGGCTATCATTGGTGTTTTTGACTTTAGCTATTCTGACAGGTGTAAGATGGTATCTCAAAGTGGTTTTGATTTGCATTTCCCTGATCGCTAAGGAGGTTGAGCATGACCTTAAGTGTCTTCTGGCCATTCGAAGTTCATCTGTTGTGAATTCTCTGTTAAGTTCAGTACCCCTTTTTTAATTGGGTTAATTAGAGTTTTAGTGTCTAGTTTCTTGAGTTCTTTGTATATTTTGGAGATCAGACCTTTGTCTGATGAGGGGTTGGTGAAGATCTTCTCCCAGTCAGAAGGCAGCCTTTTTGTCCTACTGACAGTGTCCTTTGCTTTACAGAAGCTTCTCAGTTTCAGTAGATCCCATTTTTTCATTGTTTCTCTTATTGTCTGTGCTACTAGGGTCCTACTTAGGAAGAGGCCTCCTGTGCCTATATCTTGTAGACTACTTCCCACTTTCTCTTCTATCAGGTTCAAAGTGGACAGATTAATGTTGATGTCTTTAATCCATTTGGACTTGATTTTTGTGCATGGTGATAGATATGGATCTACTTTCATTTTTTTACAGGTTGACATCCAGTTATGCCAGCACCATTTGTTAAAGATGCTTTCCTTCTTCCATTGTATACCTTTAGCTCCCTTGTCGAAAATTAGGTGTTCATAAGTTTGTGGGTTAATATCTGGGTCTTCTATTCGATTCCAAAGGTCGACTTCTCTGTTCTTATGCCAATACCAAGCTGTTTTCAATACTGTAGCTCTATAATAGAGTTTGAAATCAGGGATGGTAATGCCTCCAGAAGTTCTTTTATTGTATAAGATTGTTTTGGCTATCCTGGGTTTTTTGTTTTGCCATATAAACTTGATTATTGTTCTCTCAAGGTCTGTGAAGAAGTTTGATGGGATTTTGATGGGGATTGCATTGAATCTATAGATTGCTTTTGGTAGAATTGCCATTTTTACTATGTTGATTCTCCCAATCCAAGAGCAGGGGAGGTCTTTCCATTTTCTGGTATCCTCCTCAATTTCTTTCTTCAAAGACTTAAAGTTCTTGTCAAATAGGTCTTTCACTTCCTTGGTTAGAGTAACCCCAAGATATTTTATGCTATTTGTGGCTATCATGAAAGGTGATGTTTCTCTGATTTCCCTCTCTGCTTCTTTATCCTTTGTGTATAGGAGGGCCACTGATTTTTTTGGAGTTGATCTTGTATCCTGCCACGTTACTAAAGGTGTTTATCAGCTGTAGGAGTTCTTTGGTAGAGTTTTTGGGGTCACTTATGTAAACTATCATATCGTCAGCAAATAACGAAAGTTTGACTTCATCCTTTCCAATATGAATCCCCTTGATCTCCTTATGTTGTCTTATTGCTATTGCTAGAACTTCAAGCACTATATTGAAGAGGTATGGAGAAAGTGGACAGCCTTGTCGCATTCCTGGTTTTAGTGGAAAGGCTTTGAGTTTCTCTCCATTCAGTTTGATGTTAGCTGTCGGCTTGCTGTATATTGCTTTTATTATATTTAGGTATGATCCTCTTATACCCAATCTCTCCAACACCTTTATCATAAATGGGTGTTGAATTTTGTCAAATGCTTTTTCAGCATCTAGTGAGATGATCATATGGTTTTTTTCTTTCAGTTTATTTATATGATGGATTACATTGATAGATTTGCGTATGTTGAACCAGCCCTGCATCTCTGGAATGAAGCCTACTTGATCATAATGGATAATTTTTCTAATGTGTTCTTGGATTCGGTTTGCCAGTATTTTATTGAGAATTTTCGCGTCGATGTTCATGAGTGAGATTGGCCTGTAATTCTCTTTCTTGGTTGTGTCTTTGTGTGGTTTTGGTATTAGGGTAACTGTAGCTTCATAAAAGGAGTTAGGCAATGACTCTTCTGTTTCTATATTGTGGAATACGTTAAGGAGTATAGGTATTAGCTCTTCCTGGAAGTTCTGGTAGAATTCTGCATTGAAACCATCTGGTCCTGGGCTTTTTTTGGTAGGGAGAGTTTTGGTAACAGCTTCTAATTCTTCGCGACTAACAGGTCTATTTAGATTGTTCACCTGTTCTTGGTTCAACTTTGGTATATGGTACTTATCTAAAAAAATGTCCATTTCTTTTACATTTTCCAACTTTGTGGCATATAAATTTTCATAGTA
This sequence comes from Myodes glareolus, assembly GCF_982192425.1. Taxonomy (NCBI): domain Eukaryota; kingdom Metazoa; phylum Chordata; class Mammalia; order Rodentia; family Cricetidae; genus Myodes; species Myodes glareolus. Next base: position 2,068,323 of record NC_142051.1, read on the forward strand.
AGATCTAATGATTCTCTGAATTTCCTCTGTGTCTGTGGTTATGTCCCCCTTTTCATTTCTGATCTTATTAATTTGTATGTTCTCTCTCTGCCGTTTGATTAATTTGGATAGGGGTTTGTCAATCTTGTTGATTTTCTCCAAGAACCAGCTTTTTGATTCATTGATTCTTTGGATTGTTTTCTCTGTTTCTATTTTGTTGATTTCAGCCCTCAGTCTGATTATTTCCATTCTTCTACTCCTCCTGGGTGAATCAGCTTCTTTTTTTTCTAGAGCTTTCAAGTGTGCTGTTAAGTCTCCAATGTGTGCTTTCTCCGCTTTCTTTAATTGGGCACTTAGCTATGAACTTTCCTCTTAGCACTGCTTTCATAGTGTCCCATAGGTTTGAGTATGTTGTGTCTTTGTTTTCATTAAATTCAAGGAAGAGTTTAATTTCTTTCTTTATTTCTTCCTTGACCCAGGGGTGATTTAGTAGTTGACTGTTCAGCTTCCATGAGTTGGCTTCCTGGGGGAAGCATTGTTGTTGAATTCTAATTTTAGTCCATGATGATCTGACAAGACACAGGTAGTTACTAATATTTTTTTGTATCTGTGGAAGTTTGCTTTGTTACTGAGTATGTGGTCAATTTTCAAGAAGGTTCCATGAGCTGCAGAGAAAAAGGTATATTCTTTCCTATTTGGGTGGAGTGTTCTATAGATGTCTGTTAAGTCCATTTGATTCAATACCTCCAATAAATCTCTCAATTCTCTGTTTGGTTTCTGTCTGATTGACCTGTCCATTGGTGAGAGAGGAGTGTTGAAGTCTCCTACTATTAGTGTGTGTGGTTTGATGACCGCCTTGAGTTCTAGAAGAGTTTCTTTTACATATGTGGGTGCCTTTATATTAGGAGCATAGATATTCAAGATTGAGACTTCCTCCTGATGAATTGTTCCAGTTATGAGTATGAAATGTCCATCTCCATTTCTTCTGATTGATTTTAGTTTAAAGTCGATTTTGTTAGATATTAGAATGGCCACACCTGCTTGTTTCTTGGGTCCATTTGCTTGGAAAACCTTTTCCCAACCCTTTACTCTGAGTAGGTGTCTGTCTTTGTGGTTGAGGTGTGTTTCTTGTAAAGAGCAGAATGTTGGATCCTGTTTTCGTATCCAATCTCTAAGTCTGTGCCTCTTTATAGGTGAATTGAGTCCATTGATATTAAGTGATATTAATGACCAGTGGTTGTTGACTCTGGTCATTTTTTTTTTTAGGTAGTAGAGTGTATGTGTTTTTCTTCTTTGATTTGTGCTTGTGAATGGTCGCTAGATGTTCGAGTTATTGTAGGCCGTGTTGGGAATGTTGGATTCCTTAGGTAGTGATTTTCCTTCTAATATTCTCTGTAAGGCTGGATTAGTAGCTACGTATTGTTTAAATTTGTTTTTATCCTGGAATATTTTGTTTTCTCCGTTGATAGTGAACGATAGCTTGGCTGGGTATAGTAGTCTGGGTTTGCATCCATGGTCTCTTAGTTTCTGCAGTACCTCTATCCAGGATCTTCTGGCTTTCATGGTTTCCATAGAGAAATCCGGTGTAAGCCTGATAGGTTTACCTTTATAAGTTACTTGACCTTTTTCCTTTGCAGCTCTTAAATTTTTTTCTTTAATATGTATGTTTTGTGTTTTGATTATTATATGGCGAGGGGATGTTTTTTTCTGATCCAGTCTATTCGGTGTTCTGTATGCTTCTTGAACCTTCATAGGAATATCGTTCTTTAGGTTGGGAAAGTTTTCTTCTATAATTTTGTTGAATATATTTTCTGGGCCTTTGATCTGCAGTTCTTCTCCTTCTTCAATCCCTATTATTCTTAGATTTGGTTTTTTTATTGTGTCCCAGATTTCCTGAATGTTTTGTGAAGAGAATTTGTTGGATTTGCTGTTTTCTTTGACCAGAGCATTTATTTTCTCTATGGTATCTTCAGAATCTGAGATTCGTTCTTTTATCTCTTGTATTCTATTGGTTATGCTTGATTCTGTAGTCTCCGTTCGTTTTCCTAGGTTTTCCATATCCAGCCGGTTCTCGGTTTGTGTTTTCTTCATTGCCTCCATTTCAGTTTTCAATTCTTGGACTGTTTCCTTTACTTGTTTGTTCGTTTTTTCTTGGTTTCTCAGGGTCTCATTCACGGATTTACTTATTTCTTCAAACTTTTTGTTATATTTCTCATCCAATTCTTTAAGGGAGTTATTCATATCCTGTTTAAGGGACTCTATTGCTTTCATAATGGCACTTTTTTCCACTTCTTCTGGGTTAAGGTGTTCAAGTCCTTCTATTGTAGGGTCCTTGGGATCTGGTGTTTTCATGTTGTTTTTCAGATTGTTGGATGAGGTCCTGCCTTGGCGTCTGCCCATCTCTTACTTCAAATGTTCTCTATTGGAACTTCTGTTACCGGGTCAGGTTCCCTTCTTGGGCAGGGACTTCACTGACAGAATGCCCACCTTTCCTCAGGCAGGCTATTGAAGCACAGGCACTCCCTCTTTCCGGGATGTGCTTACAATGCAGGCCCAGCTCGCAAGGCAGCTGAGCTGGGGAAATTTTATGGCCCCAGGGGGAAGGGAGAAATATAGGAATTCGTACCTGGATGGGAGCTGGGATGGCAGGCGGGAGGGGGTAACCAGCACTGCAGGGCGACCTGGGCGTCTATGGGGTCGGGAACGCCCAAGCTCCTCCTCACCGGGACCCTGCCCCGGCCCGAAGGAAACTCACCCCTCCGATGGCCCTCTGCTAGAAGTCAGGGCCCCTGCTGGTCAGGAATGTGGCTGAGCTGGCCCCTGGTCCACCTGTCCTCAGGGAGGCCTTTAAGCCCCAGCAACTGCCTCCAGCCGGGATGCGCCTGCAGCCCAGGCCCAGCTCGCAAGGCAGCTGAGCTGGGGAAATTTTATGGCCCCAGAGGGAAGGGAGAAATATAGGAATTCGTACCTGGATGGAAGCTGGGATGGCAGGCGGGAGGGGGTAGCCAGCACTGCAGGGTGACCTGGGCGTCTATGGGGTCGGGGAACACCCAAGCTCCTCCTCACCGGGACCCTGCCCCGGTCCGAAGGAAACTCCCATTACAACTTTCTTACAGCCTGGTCTTATGGAGGCATTTTCTCAGTTGAGGATCTCTTCTCTCATATGACTTTCTACATCCACTTGACAGAAAACTCGCCAGTGCAACCAAATGGCGAGGCAGCATTTGATTTATAGTACATGTTGGCTGGATGATTAAATGAAGAAATTAAGTATGGGGAGGCAATGAAGTCCTGAGTGCATGCGTGTTACTGAGACAAGCACAGCCATGTCAAGGATCCCAGTGTCTCAGACTCAGGGGGCTGGCAAAGCCTTTGACCTCCACTCAGTCCCAGTAAGGAAGTTGAAAGTGTGTGGAAAAAGTATTAACTGCAGCTCCACCCTCCACCCCACCTACGAGATGGACACAACCTGAGATTACTCCCTTATGGAGACTACCTCCTCCTGGTTTGTTCTGTGTTTAAGAAACATGCTAAGTTTGCATCCACGTGTACAACCCATTGGATTGACCTCAGCTTTTCCTTGTGTGTGTTTGATGTTGTTGCTTAGTTCACCACAGTTAGATCAAGCCTTAAACCATGTAGGTTGTAACTATTAATGATTAGTGAAAATGGTATAATAAAATGGCTCAGGTTCAGACTTATTGGTGTTGGGCTCTTTGGTCAGATTCTTAACTATATAAAATTTGATTATTATTATTATTATTGCCTTTGTATTAGTGAAAAAAATAGTACTAGTCTTCTTGAATTTATTTGAAGATTATATGTGTGATAACTGTTAAGTTGGGAGCGTAGACCTCAGCCCCTTGCATCCAACCCAGTCCCCAGGTTTGAGAGTTGTATTGGTCTGGGGGGGGATCAGGACCACTCCCACACAGTATTTAAGTGAGTTCGCAGAAGAGGAACACGTGGTCCCCACCCCATGTAGTCGCATTCGGGCCACCTGAGAGTACAGGAATCCCATTAAACATGTATATCTTTTAATTTGGCTTATTGTGATTGGGCTTGATTGGGATTTTGGCATTGACAGAAAACTCGCGTTAGGAAGAATTCCTAACAATAACTATGAAAAATGCTTAGTCCACTGGCTAGGAGCTAACGCTGGTTGATAGCAGTCATGATATCAAAATTTGTCATTGACATTGGGTTGATCAGAACATATTAAACACTTCCCAATCCCAGCTGTATCCGGTGTCCTCGATCTTGACAGTATGTCCTTGATCCTGTGGGGTCAAGGGCCTCGACCTTTGTGTCTGGGTTCTCCCTTTCAGGGGGGAGCTGGTTTCTGCTGCTTGAGCTGCTTTACTTCTGCCTGTACTGGGTCTCACCTGCAGAGGTGCCCCTCACCCGCAGAGGTGTCCAGGGTGTTTTACTGGTGAGTCATTCTGGGGAATCCATGGCCCAGGTCATCCAGTGTCTGGAGTTTTTTCAAAGCTTTGTTAAGCCATTTCCAATGACTCTGTCTGCCTTCTAGTATTTTATTGCTCTCTCTCTCTCTCTCTCTCTCTCTCTCTTTTTCTTTCTTTCTTGTCTTGTGCATTTCTGGCTGAAGTAAAATTCCTGTCAGTGTCATTTGTGTGGCAGGCGATGGAGATTTTGGGAAAGCTACAGTGACAGCGATTACATAGACGCTACATACGCATCTCTCTCATTTTAAAAATGTGACATGAAAACAATTGATTTGGGGATATAAAATATACATGTTTATATTTTTATGTTTTGGACAATTTTCTTTTTTGTTTCCTGTATTTCCCAGGCTGATCCTGAACTCACAGGCTAGAGTGAGGTACCAGTAGCTGGGACAGTAGTGAACACAGCTCTGTCCACCTCACGGCCATACTTCCTACGGTGGTTTTAAAGAAAATGGCCCCAAAGGGCCTTTGGGGGGCATTTGGAGGACCTTGTGGGAGGGAGGAAGTGTGTCGCTGTGGGGGCGGGCTTTGAGGTCTTTTCCCAAGCTTCCCTCAGCGTGACAGTCAGGTGACTTCCTCTTGTCTCTGAGTGGTGACTTAGCACTCTCAGCTCCAGCGCCGGCCGCCTGCCTGCATGCTGCTATGCTGCCTACCATGATAAAAATGGGTTGAACCTCTGAAACTGTAAGCAAGACACCCCAATTAAATGCTTTCCTATAAGAGTTGCCATAGACATGGTGTCTCTTCACGACAATAGAAGCCCTAACTAAGACACTTCCACACATATAAAGTTAAAAACTGTGAAGCTACACGTGCCATTTTGCAAAGATAAACATGCAGAAAATAAGTATGCGAGTGTTAGAGAAACTGGTGATCAACAGGGGCTGAAAACGTCAGAGATGGCTCTGTGGTGGGGGTGGGGTGGCGGTGGGGGTGAGGTGGTGGTGGTGGTGGTGGCAGGGATGGGGGTGGCGGTGGGGGGATGGGGTAGGGGTGGGGGTGGGATGTGGAGGTGGTGGGAGGGTGGCGGTAGTGGTGGGGGATGGCAGCAGGGGTGGTGATGGTGAGGGGTGGGGGGTGGCGGTCATAGCAGCGGTGGTGGGGGTCATGTTAGTGGTGGGAGTGGTGGGGGGTGGTGGGGGTGGTGGTGGTGGTGGGGGTGGCAGTGGGAGGTGGAGGTGATGGGGGATGGTGGTGGGGGTGGGAGGTGGGGGTGGGAGGTGGTGGGGGTGGCAGTGGAGGTGGAGGGTGGGTGGGTAGGAGGTGGAGGTGATGGGAGGGTGGCGGTGGGGGTGGGAGGTGGGGGTGGTGGGGGTGGCAGTGGAGGTGGTGGGTGGGTGGGTGGGAGGTGGAGGTGGTGGGAGGGTGGCAGTGGTGGGGGATGGCGGTGGCAGTGGGGGTGGTGATGGTGGAGGGTGAGGGTGGGGGCGGCAGCGGTGGGTGTGTTAGTTTCTAGCTTCTGAATAATGGAATTTCTTAAAGACAGGAATCAGTTTCTATGCCTTTTGTTTATCAGCAGTCACACATTACTTACAGTATCTGTCGCTTTGAGCTCATCAACATACTTTTCCTTGTTATTCTCAAACAAAGCTAGTACTAGAGAAGGAAGCAGAGTCTGCAGGAAGAATTAATGGCTGATGAGCCAGGCCAGCTATGTGTAAAGCTGAGTGTCCCAGACTTGCAATCTGGAAGAGCCACCACACGCGTTGCCGTTGCCGCTGTTTACTGCCTTGTTATTTTTATCAGCTTTAGTTGCATTTAGTCCCTTCTATTTCAAAAACTACGCAGTAAGAAGCTCTGCTCACTGTGGCAAGAGGCGGCCGCCCAGCCAGCTTAGCCCCAAAATAACCACACAGAAACTCTATTAATTAAATCACTGCTTGGCCCATTAGCTTTAACTTCCCGTGGCTAACTCTTACATCTTAGTTTAACCAATTTCTATTAATCTGTGTATTGCTATGTGGCAGTGGCTTACCGACTAAGTTTTGGCAGCATGTCTTATTCTGGCAGGGGAGCTATGGTGTCTCCTGACTCCTCCCTTCTTGCTCCCAGCATTCAGTTCTGTCTTCCCTGTCTACCTACCATCTGTCCTATCAACAGGCCAAGGCAGTTTCTTTATTCATTAATGGTACTTACAGCACACAGAGGGGACTCCCACGTCAGCTTACCTTGGACCTGAGGATGAACATCACAGTGACCAAGCTAGAGCCCCAGGGAGAGATAAAGACAAATGATATGTAGCATATTTTAATTAGAGAAATCAAAATTAAAACGAGAGAAATACTATCTTGTACCAGTTAGAATGACTATTATTTAAAATTCAAGAAGGTTGGAATAGTGTACACACCTGTAACCTTGGCACTTTAAGGAAAACTGAGGCATTCCAAATTGACTGCTAGAAATTGCTGCTAGGCAAGCTTGGGCTGCGGGCTGCGTAGGGCTGCTTAGAGCTAACACCCTGTCGCACACACACCTCCAGATGGTGGAGAGGATATACAGGAACAGAGAACACATACACTGCTGTGTGCATAAATTAGTATAGTTGCTATGGGGAGGTTATTAACAGAAGTAAAAACAGCCCCTATATGATCCAGCTGTATCATCTACCATTGTCATTGCTGTGACAAAAGACATGACAGAGGCAGCTTAGGGAACAGGTTAGTTCAGGAGGGAGAGACATGCTGGGACTAATGTTCTCCTCCCTTTTCCTTTCTCTCGGCCCTTTGGGTCCCAGCGCACAGGCTAATTCTACCCATTCAGAGATGGTCTTCCCTTGGTTCGATCCTCTGGAAACGCCATCACAGAGACACAGCACTCTGAGGACTGTGGCTTCTAGGTTATTCCTAAATCCAGCCAAGTTGACAGTGAAGATTAGTCACTGCACCAACAACACCACTGCTAAGTGTGTATCCACAGGAGCTGAAGTCAGACTGCCAAAGGTGTGACACCATTCACAACAGGAAGGTCAGGAATCGGCATAGGAATCTGATTATCCACGGATGAATGAATAAAGACAATGTGGGAGAAACAGACGATGGAGTTTTGTTTGCTCTCCCTCTCTCTCTCTCACACACACACACACAAGAAATCCTTCTATTTGTAGCAAAATGGAAAAACTGTAGAGGACATTATATTAAGTGTAACAAACCAGACACAGAAAGACAAGCACAGAGTGTTTTTTTTCCCCCTCAAACAAAAATTGACCTGAAGGGTGATTATTAGGGATTAGAAAAGTATATATATGGCAGGGAGGGTAGAGAATAGGAGGTGGGATTTGATCAGTGCACACTGAACACATATGTGGAAATAGCACAGCTATCCTATTAATAGGGACAATTAATGTGATTCAATAAAAATGGAGAGTCTAACTTGAAATTATGACCCAGAGGTTGCTTCTCAGTTCGCTGGTGCCAGGTAACTCTTATCCTTTGATTCAGGGCAGAGTGGGAAGAGGCTGATGGCTGCATTTTCCCTCTGGAGCTTGTTATTTTTCCTCTCAACAGACGGATTATTTGTAAACAAAAATTAAAGATAAAAATTAATTCCCATCATCTTAAAAAAATGTGGTGAGCATGTCCCCAGAGTTATGAGAGCTGCAGAGTAAGTCATTTGCGCAGTGCTGTTGGAAGGCAGAGCCCAATTCCCCACAGGTCGGGGTCCAGCGAGCTGATGCTTCAGTGCCCATAGACAGACGTTCTGCTGCAGAAACTGAGGCAACATGATGGATCTTTAGAAAGCATAGCAACGTACTTCAGTGTAGCTTATTAATACATGAGAACACCTGATGGGAGGGCTGCTGTCCTCAGTGGTTTCGACGTGTTAATTAACAAACTTTCTTCTAGAATTAGGTACTGCTATTGTTATTGTTCGATTTCTCAAAAGGAAGAAATAGAGGCATGGAATTGTTAAGCCAGGATGCACACATGGGCAGCTGAATTCGAGCACAGGTTATTGTGGTGTCTTAATGTTACTGGTCAGTTTACAGAAGTGGCCATTGTGGTACCAGCAAATATCACATCCCCACTGATGAACCAGGGCATTAGGGATTAAGTAAGATAAGAGGCAAAAATATCCAGATACCAGATAATCAGGAAAAGGGAGAAAATCCAGGTCTGCATTTATTTTAGTCGTGGCTACCTGGATTGTTCTTGAGAAGTTTTAAATGTTGTTTTACTCTAAATATGAAAATCTGAGAATGAAATCTATTCTTTTTATGCTAATTAGAATTTAATAAAAGAGGGAAAGGTGTTGTTTTGAAAAGAGACTTCAGTGATGATGACATTCCTGAAGTTATTTATCTTGGTGATACTGAAAGACTTGGATAAACCCAGAACCCTCTAGCAGGAAGAAAAGAGCCAAAAATCTAGGTTCGGTTCAGTGACTCTTTCAGGAACTATCTGAAGACAAAGTTAGATTGTAATCTTGAGAATAATCTTGAGAATCAGGGAGTTACCCCCTTGTGATTATCACTGGTATTTTCGGAATTTTCAATGACTTGGATTACTGGTTGTGGTTTCTTCTCTTAAATACCACTTCTCCCCGTACTTGGGGTCGAACTCTTCCCCTGCGTGGGTTATGAGTTTTGGCCCCAGTGCACTGGTACCTGTCAATAAACCTCGAGTGATTGCAGCAAGGATGGTCTCTCGTGAGTTACTGGGGGCATGGTGTTATCCCGAGACTTGAGTGAGAGCCTCCCTACACCGGAAGTCTTTCAATACTGGGAGAGTTTCCAGCACTGGTTGGTTTTGAAGTCACTGTTTTGCATTTTCCCTCACCTCTCTTCCTTCAGCTCCAGTTCCTTCTTTGTTAACAGGTGATCAAGAGGTGATCCCCTGCTCCCAAGGATGCTGAGCGGATAGGCTCGTGGGTTGGGGAATGAGATGAAAGGTGAGTCCTTGTCTGTGTGAGCCTGGATGATCCGGTACCTTTCATGTCTGAGTCTCCTCCAGTGTTCATTGGAGCCGATTCTACCACCTACCTGTGTCCCCTTAGCAGCCTCCCTGTTCCAGCTGGACTTGGAACATCTGGGAGCTGTTCCCCGTAGCACTGGCTATTCTGTCTGGAACGAGTTCCCTCAACTCCTCATTTCCCTTAAGACTTGGCTCAAGAATTCCCTGCCTGCAACTTCCCTGGTGCCCATATTACGTATACATCCTGTTTCTATGCCTAGGTTCTCATGTGCATGGCTTTTTCTTCCCTTTTGCATAGCACTTGTCAATGTTTAGCACAGCTTATAATTAACCTATTTATTATGCCTATGCATTTGCTATCTCTCCGTGATGTTAGAATGTTGGTCTTACGAGAGCAGAGATCTTTGTTTTGTTCATCAATATGCACCTAGAAAAGTGTGCAGCATGTATTAGCTAGGAAATAAGTGTTTGTTAGAACCAAGTAATTAGTGGGGCTTCTGTGAATATCTTCCTTGTATATGAGGAAGAAAGACGGTGAAACTGCCTGTTCTTCTCTGCAGCTCATTTTCTGGCCGGGTGAGGACCTGGCCTTTGAGCTGCTGGGGCTCTCACTGTATGAGGAAGAGTCTGGGAGAATCAAAGTCCTGCTCCAGAGCTCTGCTTTGGGTTAACTTTAGAATCAACATCAGCAGAAATCCAGTTCTAACTTCCTGCTTGCGGAAAGCAAAGCAAGAAACAAACTTTTCTTTAAAGTCAGTACTGGGAACGCTCTAATTTGCATCTAAATGCAACCTCAACAGATGTAGTCATTTATTGATTGTTATACAATGCTGGTGATGACGACGACAGCAATAATTACAGTGACATTGCTTAACTCTCATCCCTGGTTCTTGGTACAGCATTCCTGAAACTCTTACAATATTTGCTGAGCCATAAAGGTGATGGGAACATCTTTGTTCTAATGAGGTGACTCTTGCCAGGGCCATGGATAGCTTCAGGATGGGGCTGGTAGCTAGCAAGACCATGTCTGTGTTAGAAGTTTGCTATGTTAGGATCTGCTCCCTAATCTCCAAGGAGGGAAGGGAGCTGGAAGCTAAACGAATCACGGATGATCACGATCACACCAAAGGGGTGAAAGCACCATAGAAACGTCTCCATTTTGGGGTTGGGTGGATACATTTAAGTGCTTGGAGGTGCTGGATGGTGCTGGGCGGGGGCATGGGAGTCCTCCCGACTCCCATCTGGCTGCTTGTGAGCAGTAGCTTTTTATATCAAACCTAATCCTGTGAGTGAAGAACCTTCCTGGGTTTTAGAAACTGTTGTAGTAAAGTCACTGAGCCAAAGAAGAGGGGGCCATGAACCCCGAGTTTGTAGGCACTGGTGCGTGACCTCTGAAGTGAGGAATGAATCTTAACCTGGTCAGCCTGAGCTTCATTCCAGAAATTAGTAGACTCAAACTGGTGGAAAAGGTACCTCATGTTTGGTATCAGGACAAAAGCCCTCCAGTTCTTGCTTGGATTTGGTAGCGCAATAATGGCAGACGAGGACCTTTGAACCCTGCCTTCTCTGCTATCAGTTACTATTAATAATGGAGTTTAGAAATGCAGACAGATCTGACACCCATGGCCGTGTGACGAAGTACAAAGTAATGTTGGGCTTGCTAAATGCTACTCTCTCTTGACTGTAGTTCTCAATGACTAAGATGAAAGGGAAGACCTAGTGTTCATCACCTAGAACAAACTCTGGTCAGTTTGCACTTAAGCCCCTGGCCTCAAAGTCACCCACAGAGGGGAAGATTGTACTGCGACAAAGGAAGCACCTCTGAGGACTCGTTACCATGAGGGGAGACCACATGAGGGAAAGGCAAAACCAAGAAACTAATTAAGCTGGACGTTTGTTCCAGGCTTTTCTTTTGGGCCACCAACCAGCTTCCAAATCATAACACAGAGACTGATTAGTTATGAATGCTCAGCCTAGCATGTTTCTGGCTAGCTCTTTTAAATTAACCTGTTTCTCTTTATCTATCTTTGGCCTCAGGGCTTTTTATCTGCTTTATGTATATCTTACTTTCACTGTTTCTCCTGTTTGCTGGCTGCCTGTCTTCTGGCCCCAAAGTGTCTCCTTTGCTCTCTTCTCCTCGAGATTTCTCCTCCCACTTATTCTCTCTGCCTGACAGTCCCGCCTATCCTTTCTCTGACCAACTATTGGCTGTTCAGTTCTTTATTGAACCTATCAGGTACGTCAGTCAGGTAAGATGAAACAAATGTAACACATCTTTACATCGTTAAACAAATGCAGCATAAACAAATGTAACACACTTTTACAAAGTTAAAGTAATATTCCACAGCATAAACAAATGTAACACACTTTTACAAAGTTAAAGTAATATTCCACAGCATAAACAAATGTAACACACACAGTTAAAATAACACGCTAGAGCAAGCATTCATTGAGTTGTGGTGTCAGGCAGGGATGTCGTTAGGATATGGTGATGGGTGTTCGGGAAGGAGAGCACAAGTAATCGTCTCGTTTTGCGTCATCAACTTCCCGAAGAAACTTGACTGAAATGGATTTGAGATGACTAATTTGGGAGCAGGACATGTGGGGGTTAATACAGAACTTTTCCCTCTAGTGAGCAATTGCTCACTACACAGGGTGCAGATACACAGGAGCTTATTCCAGAGGTAGCATCTAGCCTGAAGGAAACGGGCAGACTGGATGCTAGTCTCTGGGATGTGTGCGCTTATACTGAGAGGGGAGACTGTTCCAACCCCCTGTAACTGCCAAGCAGCACATGCTAGGTAAAGCCACTGACATGTTCATTTGCAAGCCATACATTGCCGACTTTACGGTAAACTGCTCACTCCTATCACATGCCAGCCTCCTGAGTCATAGTAAATGTGAACCAGAAGCCCCCTGCCACAGGGTTCCCTCATGTCATCTCCCCTCTGTGTGACAGAACAGCCTCACTGGGGCCGCAGACTGTATTCCCAGGTATTTATGGTAACCAAGATCACCAATTGGTAAGAAGTCTAGAGATACAGAGGGGAACACCACAATCAGTGCTTCTCAGCCAGCATGACTCATTAGGGGGTCACCTAAGACCTTAGAAAACACAGCTGTTTATATTATCATTTCTAACAGTAGCAAAATTAGTTATGAAGTAGCCGTGAAAATAATTGTATGGCTGGAGGTCACCATGCCATGCGGAACTGTATTAAAGGGTCACAGCATTAGGAAGGTTGAAAACTGCTGACCAATGGGCTTGTCTCAGCCATCTTTTCCTGGCTAGCATACGTGGAATGAATGTGGCAGACACTGGTGGAGTCCAAATAACAGTATGTTCTCACACTATCAAGGGTGAGTCCTTGAACAGTGGGATCCTTACTGTTCTCCAAGCCGTCAAAGCCTCACAAGTTGTTTTCAGTTCTCTAAGTTTGGAAGAATTAAAGTCCTGAACTAGTTGAGCACCTGGGAAATGCTAGACTGACTAAGGAAAAGACTGACTGAAAGTTGGGCCTTTCTGTGAACACATTGGCACAGGAGATGGGTAAAGACCCAGAGTAATCAACTTTTACCTGCCAGGGGTGGGCCAGTGTCTATGAGTTTTGTCAAGCCTAGAACAACATTGAAATATTGGAGATATTGGCTCCAAGGTCTGAATGAAATACTGAAAATTGAAATTTGTAGTCTTTAATTGAATGTTACAGAAGGTACCATGATTTTCATTTATTAACTGCCCCTCAACTAATGCAGGGTATACCGCGTTTATCTCACAGGGGCCAGAGGTGCACTGTACAGTGTTTTTTAGTGATATTGGTGGGGCCTTCTGAGATCAAAATGCCTTAGTGTTTACCACTCTAAAGCTAGTGGGACCTGGGAGAACATGGCCTAAGAACCAGGCCAACTAAAGTCTCATGCAATATCCAGCCTTATTAAGAGCATCAGACAGTTTCTACTCTGAGAGTTAAGAAGAGTTATATGAGTAAGGTGTTCACCTACAAGGTCAAACTGCATGTGGCAAAAACATGTTTTTCCATAGAGGCCTATAAGCAACACTAGCCAGTTGTAACGAATAGTCTGAAGTAAACTCACTCCTATCTGCTACATCTGGGAGGGGCACAAACGCAGAGTCCAAGAACAATTTCCCCCTCCCCCCCCCCCCAAAGAAACTGAGGTCACTAGACTCTTGTTTTCTTAGAGTTTCCTTTCTGGCACTGAGAATTCCCCTTACACAACTCCATTTTTGGACTGTGTTTTGGCACCCGAGAGCTGAAAAAAAAATTAAAAATCTTTCTAGAGAGAAACTCTAAAGGCCATCTCAAGAATCTCATTTCAGAGATAACTTCCTGGAAGAGGTCTCACCAGGCTGGGACCTGAGGGGTGAATGACAGAGTCAGATAAAGCAGAGGGTGCAAACAGAGTCTAGCGGCAGCATTTGAAGCGGTATTGGTGGTAACCCCGTAAGTAGGAACTCTGCTTATTCCTCTCTGTGAATGATTGCTAGCATCTTAGCTTCTTTGTGGTAGGTGTGCAATGCCAGCAGATTTGAGAACACATCTTTCGTGTCCTACACTGGTTCTAGAGCCTGCCAGGAGCAAAGTAAAGCAATTGCTCTTCACTGTGGGGCTGACAATCGATGAAGACAATGAGTGGTCAGAAATCTATACTGCAGGAGCCCAAATAATCTGTGTCTGTTTCATAAACAGAGAAATTCAAAGAGGTGCCAGTGGGAGTAAGTACTGTTATAACGTGCTCTGTAGACAGAATGAAGAGATGGTTCAGGATGTGCCTCTCTTGTCTGGCAGGAGTGAAAGTTTTATAATAGTGGACATAACTTTTGGTTCTCTATGAATATGATATGATTTGTATTCTCTTTTCATGCTACATGGCTGATATCAAAACATATAAGGAACAGGAGGGATGCTGATGCAATTTAAGAGCAAATGCTGCTCTTCCAGAGAGCCCAAGTTGGGTTCTCAGCACCCTTGCTGGGCAGTTCACAAACACCTGTAACCTAGCTCAAGACGATCCAGGACTCTCGTTTGGCTTCTGCTGGCACCTGCACTTACATGTGCATATGATCACACATGGACACACACATAGATACATGTAATTTACAATAATTCCTTAGAACTGTATAATGAAATTAAAATTCTTTGGTTTGCGTAATAATAACAATAGTACTGTGCAGTTGCTTAACTGCACACATTTACATTCGATTCAATTAAATATTTCCAGCCTTGTGAGATAGAAATTATAACTGTGATCACTTTAGACATGGGGAAATTATGGCTCAGGAAATTCATATTATTTTCCAAGATGCAATTAGTGTTGTCAGGACCTGCACAGATAGTTCTGAGTGTAAACCTCAACTGTAGAGGGGCCTGGTATTCCCTGGGCCCGGCGTTGCCCTTCCATCACATATTTGCAAATTCTTCACCTTTTCAATCCTCAATTTCCTCTTCCATAATATGAGGATTAAATATTATTTCCCTTGGCCTCTTGGTAGGGATTAAACGTGATTCTTGCTAAGAGAGAACTGCTTCAGTCACATGTAGTGTGTATTTAGTGAATGGTTTCTAGGAGTATGGATTAAAAAAGAGAAAGCAAAATGATGTAATAATGTCTTCTTATAAGAAAGGATTAAAACATAGATTAAAACAATGGTTCTCACCTGGGCCTGGTGATGCAAACCTGTATTTTTAGCAGCTTAGGATGCCAAAGCAGAAGCACCACAGGTTTAAAGCCAGCCTGGGCCACTTTGTGAGCTCCTATTAAAATAAATAGCAGGGCTGGAGAGATGGCTCAGTGGTTCAGAGCACTGACTGCTCTTCCAGAGGACCGGGGTTCAATTCCCAGCACTCACATGTGGGCTCACCACTGTCTGTAACTCCAGTTCTAGGGGACCCGACAACCTCACCCAGACATACATGCAAAACCTAATGCACACAAAAATAAAATAAACATAAAAATACAATTGCAGTGGTTCTTAATCGGGACAGCAGTATTCCTTCCCCCATCTCTGATGGACGGCACCTGGGGAAATGTTTGTTATTAGGGCCTAGAGAATAGAGGAGGAGGAGGCTCAAACCCCTGCCAGGCCCAGGACAGCTCCCACCCCCTAAAACAGGCTGATCCAAATATCACCGGTATGGATGTTGAATAATTGTGTTAAAACAGGGATTAATCCACTATAATTTTAATGGTCTGTATGCTTTAAAAAGATTACTTGTCTGGAAAAATAAGTTGAAAATAAGTAGACAACCTTTGCAAGTACAGGACACAAAACATAAATTTCAGAAAATGACATAGCTTATGTTGGACACACAGTAAGAATGACAATCTGGAGTTTTCAATTAGAAAGAACACCTGTCAGTTTTAGTACAATTGTCTGTGGTGCGAGGGGACGGTTTTCAACAATGACACTTAGGATTTAATTATTTTTTCACATGATGACACAGCTTAGTCTATTAGGAAATGCCTTAGCTGATTTCCCATAATTCACTGAACATTTTTCAGCAATCAAGGCTTTAAGTATTATCAGGAGAGTATGATTTGATAAAAAGAATTATAGGAAATTTTATCTAAGTGGCAAAGAGGATAATTTGGATTTGTTATGCTAAAGACCAGAATGTGGTGTTCTCCTACTTTCAGATCGGGGGATTCTACTCTTTATGAAGCTTTAGCCCCCTTTAATTTGAATATTTCAAGACTAATTATGTTACTCAAATTGATTCCCACACAGTAGCTCACTTAGAGATTATTGATCACGATGAACTAATGTTTTTAGATTTATGATCTGAATAATTTATATTGTGCAGCTCGCTCTGCATTAGCGGCTTCTGCGAAGGGGTACAGCTTCTAGTCTGTGTTTGATGAATTTCCTGAATGTATGTTAAAACCCATCACCATCAGCCTAGAGACGTCAGGTTTTATAATGTGCAAATGTTGAGAGCTTTTTGTAAGGGGAGGTAGTTTTCTCATGGAAAATATTACAGAAAGATGCACTGGTGCAGGGGAAGCCCAGCCTTGCCACTGTGCCTCGAGCTGTTTCAAAAAGGATCCAAAGACGCTGGTCACACAGCCAGCGAGGGACAGGACTTGTGCTTCTCTGGTCCTACCACGGTCAACTGGCCACCATGACTGGGGGCGAATATTGGGTTTGGCATTAAAAGAGGGTAGGATGTGGAGAAAGGAGGCATTCATTCATACATTTACACGTATCTCAGTACATAATTTATTGTTCAGCTAATACATGCCAGACACCATTTTTGTGCTGGCGACAGAGCAGTGAAGAGAAGTGGAGAGGACAGCCTGAAGGAGCTACCCTCTGAGAGTGGAGAGAAGGAGAACCTGAAGGAGCTACTCCTTGAAAGTTTGTAGATTGGGAGGGAAAGACTTTTAATTGTCTGAATTAAAAATTAGACAAATGATATATTAGCCACAAGCCCTATCGGTTCTGAGTGTTATAAGAAAGAATAATTGGATTTAACTTACAGGTCAGAAGGTACAGCTACACTTGTACAGTCTTGCTCAGTATAAAAAAATCCAAGATGCCCTAGAAAAATAAACCAAAGGCAAGTCTTGAGACTGACAAGCAGCATTAAATATAAAATATATCTAATTAGGTGGGAGGTTCCAGACCTTTAAAAGATATAGTACCCCATAGCAGGTGTTGGGTATGTCTCCATTAAGCAAGTCAAACAAACTGGAACTCACAGCATGGGTATTAAAGAGCCCCAACTGGCCCCACTTTCTGTGTGCATCTGTGGATAGGGTGGTTTTATAAAATTAGGGGATGTTTGGTGAGGTGGTCATGGAGCAATGGTGGAAATCTGGTAGTTAAGGCACCCCTGAAGGAGAAGGAAGGGGAGTCAGGACAAATGCCAGTTACTAATTCTTCCATCCTGTCTGTAGCTTTGTTAAATGGACTAGCCTGTTGTGAAGTATTTTCAAGGGTTAGGAATGGAGAGAACAGAGATGCAGGTGTGGGAATTACCATGGGGCTCTCCTTGGCCCGGGGTCCGTTTTCAGTGACATAAGATACACCTAAAGTAGAAAATCTATCTCATTTCTTCCCTCCACGTACCCCTTTCCTGGGCCTTTCACAATGAAATGATCTTTATGTGACTGCTATTAGAGATAAACCATGTTTTAGCTGGGCCAGAGGTTGAGGCGTGGGTAACTGTTAAGAAGTTGTTGACGATGTTGACAATACCACTAAACTTGAGGGTTACACCTCATGCCCCAAGGCAGGTCCAGCCACCTGTCTTTAATAAGACAAAAGTGGAAAACAGAAAATGGAGATTTATTCAATGTGTTTCCACTGGGAAGAGGGACAAAAATGATCCAGTGATCCCCCAAGTCCATGTTCAGGGTCCTGAAGAAGTCAGATAAAGGTTTAAGCAGAGGGCCAAGGGTGTGCACACCTAAGCAGTTCTGGGCAAGGTGTGGTCCCGCCTGCCACTGACCCGGCTCCCAGGTTCACTCTCATCCTGGAAGATGGGCTGACAAGTTGTCAGAACTGTGGAGACAAGTTCCCTCTGGCTGGCGCCTTTTCTTTCTTCCAGTTTGAGATTCCTGGAGAAACTCTCTTTTCTTTAGGGTTCATTGTTTCGAAGGTCTGATGGATCAAGTGTCTCTTTAGGACCGTGGTTCTCAACCTTCCTCGCGCTGTGACTCTTTAATACAGTTCCTCGTGGTGTGGTGATCCCCAACCACAAAACTATTCCACTGGTGCTTCACAAGTGTAATTTGATAACGTTATGGATTGTAGTGGGAATATATGCAGGAGATCTGAGATGCAACTCCCGAAGGGGTCACGACCCAGCTCGAGAGCCGCTGCTTTAGACGTTCATTTCCGCCGGACTAGCTACAGTAGTTCTTTCTTATTTAGGCTGGGGAGGAAAAACGGTAAGTGAAGGAACAAAACAAAACAAAACTCAAGGGGAGAAAAGAAAGTCAAAAGGACAGTGTGTGTGTTGTTGGGGGAACAGACACTGAAAAGCTAAAAAGAAGAGCAGATGTCTGTGAACACAAGCGATTGTTTGTTTAAAAACTCTCTAAGAGTGTGGCGCGAGGAAGACGGCAGGAGGCACAAAAATAAACAGCGTAATTTCAGAGTACAACCACAGGAGCCAGAATTAGAGGTGAGTTTGGCAAAGGACCCAGCTAACTTTAGAGACTGTTCCTTCAGACATTTCCTCTCACAAGTCTGTGGAGCTTTTAAATCTTTCAGAACCTAATGAGATCCTAAATGCTTGTGTCTTAAATACACACAAGCACATATTTTCCTGATGCGTGTCTTCCTGTGGAAGGAGCCGGGACTTGGAGATGTGTCCTATGGGCTGTCACTGGGAGGACAGACTCTAGTACATTTTATTTGGCTGTTAAGCTCAGGCGAACTGTCAGCAAATTGAAATTGGTCTACAGAAATAGCATGACTTCCTGGAACTTCAGGGGAAGGAAATGGGTGGTTTCTTTAATTACTGTCGTATTTCTTTGTGTATGTGTTATAACTAAAATAGATGTTTGCCTAATGTCCTCAGGAGAAAGGTGAATCTAATAGTGAATGAATTCTGAAGCTCTGTACAGTTGTATCAGACATACTCAGGACAACATTGCTTTTTTTTGTTTGTAGTATCCTGGCTAGATCGGAGTGGGCTGAAATCTGTTCCCTGCTATTTAATCAGTTGAAATCCAAGGGCGTTATTATTTACATATAGAGCGCTAATGACTTTAATGTAGGCAAGAAAGCTTATTTGTAACAAGACGTGACTGAGGATCGCAAGAAAAGTGTTGTTAAGACCTTAATTCACTGATTTGCTAATTAGTCTTTCTGCTGGTGTTAAAGCGCTTTTCCTAATGAGCAGCAGAAACAAGAACTGTGGAGAGCAACTTTAACACAGTCATAAGCAAGGGTCTCTTGGCCATTTAAAGTGTTTTGGGTTCCTTTATGATGAAATTGTGGACTTTGTAAAATACAAGGACTAAAATCTTCTTATTTATTTATCTGTTTATGCGGCTTAAGACTGGGCTTAAATACATTTAATGAAATTGACAAGAATCTAGATGACGTTTGAGTTTAAAAAAAATCAAAATATTTCCACTAGAAAGGGTGGGGGCATGGAGTAAAGAGGTTTCTTGGTTAAGAGTATTTCCTGCTCCACAGAGAATCCAAGTTTGGTTCCCAGAGCCCTTGTCAGTGAGTTCCCAACCTCCTGCAACTCCAGCACCAGGGTATCTGTTGTTCTTCTGGCTTCCAAGGGCACTGGCACTCATGTGCACACACATGCTTGTGCACGCGCGTGCGCACACACACAGCCACACATACACACACACACACACACACACATTTAAACACGGGTGAAAATAAGAAAAAATTTAAACATAAAAAGATAACAAGATCCCTGCAGCATCTGTTTCTTTGGACTTCTCAAAGACATCAGTGACTGAGGACCGAGGCGATTAAGTCATTCTCAGAGTCCCTTCTGTGAAAGTGTGAGAACATGAATTTGATCTTTGGCATAGTGCTGTAAGCCCAGCATTGGGGGATGGAGACAAGGGGATCCTTGAATCTCATTCGTCAGTCAGCTTAACTGAATTGAGGAACTCCAGATTCAATGGGAGATCCTGTCTCAAAAAATAAAGTGGGGACATTCAACACACATATGCACATGTGTGTACCTGAACATACTCATGCCCACACCTGTACATATGCATGTATGTACCACGTACTCACGGACAAACACACAAAGACAGCAGTAGTAAACAGATTCCTACTTACAGGTTGGGCTGGAAGCTTTGCTCGTTCTGTTCAGTTGGCCTGTACTCTTCAAATTCTTCTGTATTTGAAAGTTATGATACAGAATAAAAAACTAAAACCTCCAGGAGATTCCATGTCTGTGTAATAAATGCAAACTCATTTTCACTCCCATGCAGTGCTCCCTGTAGTCCTGCCTGAACCCCTGTGTCTACCCAGGGCGTGTCTCCTTTGCAGTTCCCTCCACAGCTAGGCTCCCTCCTGACACCAAGTTCTCACTCAGACTGTGCCACCTGCCCAGCCTGCCCACCATCTCTCCACCCCTCCTCAGTTCAATCCACTTTCTTCCCTGGTTGAGCAGAGGTGGGAATTGGTGGGCATGGCTGACATTCAGGAGACACCCATCACGCTGAAGACATCACCCTGGCATGAATGTTCACTGTTGAATAGTTGCCATACCTAACAGAGAGTGGAGCAAAAGCTTAGAGATCCCAGTCATCTCAGTAGTCAGGGGCACAAGGTCATAATGGGAATGTAGGTCTTTGGGGTCATTCTGGATTTTTTGTGGAGTGCCTCGGATTGTTTCTTCACAGTCGCAGATACTGAGCCCCAGTTTTCTAAACAGATGGTCCTCTGCCAGAAGGCCAGAGCCTTGCCTTCTAGTCTGCCCAGCGCACACTCTAAATAGTTACAGCCTTCTGTTGAAATGGAACAGAATGTGAGATCTTAAAGAATTTTGTAAGTGTTTTCGACATTGGAAGAAAGAAACTGAGAAAAATGGATTTCTCCAAATGACTATGAATACAAGACACTGTAGTTCTTAGTGTGGTCAGTAGTGCCTCCCAGGTGCCTGGGAGGAAAGATGAGATCCCAGAAGGATGTAGTGGGTGATGGACAGGAACGTCTGCCACCATTAGGACCTGGACTGACCTCACAAAATTGCTATATCTCAAATATCAACTGGACCCTTGATGAGAAGAAGGTCTTGGCTTAGCACCCCACTGATGGGAAATGGGGACCCGGAAGCCAGACTGGGTTCCAACTTGGAGCTATCTGAGAACTACATGCCTACCTCATAAAAAGGCCAAATAATGTCAGATCTTTGTTATCAGTACCCAGAATGTATCCTCCATGGAGCTGGGAAGATGGCTCTATCAGTACTCACAAGAATGAAGAACTCCTCAAGCCCTTGTTTACAAAAACCTGGATGTAGAAGCCTGTGAGATGGCTTAATGGGCAAAGGTGCTTGTTCCCAAGCCTGATGACCTGAGTTTGATCCCAGAGCACACACGGTAGACAGGACTGACTCATCAAGGTTGCCCTATGATTGCCACATGAGTGTCATGGCATCTGTGCTGTGGTATGCCCCTCCATGACCAAACAAAAAAGACAATAAAAATGGGCATGGTAGTGTGTTTATATTCCCATCACCGGGGAAGTGGGGACTTTGCCTCTCTATGCTAGTTAGTTTAGCCCATTCTGGTGAGTTTCAAGTCACTAAGAGACCTTACCTTAAAACAAAAATCAAAGACCAGGCAGTAGTGGCACATGCCTTTCTACTCGGGAGGTAGAGGCAGGCAGAATTGTTATAGAATGAGTTTCCATTGCTTTGCTGATTCTCTCTCTCTCTCTCTCTCTCTCTCTCTCTCTGTGTGTGTGTGTGTGTGTGTGTGTGTGTGTGAGAGAGAGAGAGAGAGAGAGAGAGAAAGACAGAGTGAGCGAGCGAGCGAGAGAACACATTTCCTGTAGAAAACTATATTTCTTGTGTGTATTTGTTCACGAGACAAAAGGTCACTTTCAACCCCAAAATCATTTTAGAGGAGATGCCATAATTAAATAAAAATAAAAATAAAATAAAAATAAAAATAAAAATCTTGAGTGCCATGCTCAGCTAAGTGAGAGAATTATGCATTTCAGAGCTCATGGGCACTATGTGTTTCGGTGTTTCTGTGCATGGGTGTGTGTGAGCTGGAAAGTGTGACCATTAACTAGCCAATCGCTTTCTTAAATCTCACTACAGGAGAGAGCACTGATGTCTTCATTCATGCAGACTGAAGTCTTAAACGTCAAGGGCTCCTAAGGCCTTTGACTGGGAACTTTGCATATTATAGACAGAAGATGTTATTTGAATATAGTTACTGAGAGAGGAGCCTAGTCATCATCCACTTAAAATACTTCCTGGTGACAGAATGATATTATATGGAAGCCAAAGCCATCAGCTCTGCATTTGGCCAGCTGATAGAGCAAGAAATCTTGCAAATTATACATCTGTGCTGTTTGGTTGGTTGGTGTTTTAAAACACTGCATGCTTGACCAGGGACTGGATTTTCCACCTCGCAGACCAAGCTCCAGTTAGCCTTCCTTAGTCTCTACAGAAGCTGACAACAGGAACTGGCTTTTTGTGGCCTTGCGCTGAGTGTTTTTCCTTTAAAACCACTCACATAATGAGATAAGTTGGTGGTAAGCTTGGCTGGGGGAACTCCTGAAGCTTCTTGGGTATCTTTGCTCATGAGTTGCTTGAATCACACTTTCCTGTGGTTCTGGATTGCATTTCTGGTTCTCTGCCTGGTGTTTGAGCAAGAATCAAGGAGGGATGGTGAGAAGACTCTGCCCGAGTGAAGTGTAAATCCTGTGCCAGAATGTGTAGAGAGAACATATGGAGGTTATAGTTCTCTCTTAAGAGGATAATTCTAAATTTGTCCCTTAGAAACTATCAGATAATTCAAGCTATTCATCAATTTCACGGACCCAGTTCCTGTTCAGGTCCCTGCACTGGGAGCTGGTCCTGGTCTTTGTCATCCACTGTGTGCGTGCTTGTCTTCCAGGTTTCTGTCTGGATCATCTCTCATCCCCAGTGACCTTTCGGTTGTGCTTATTTTGGCTTTATGCAAGCGGCATTTTTGGATGCATGAATGAAGCAGATAAAATTCCCTGGGGTGACTGATCTGTCCTTCATCTATTTTTAGTACTGCAAGAATTTACCATAGCCCACAGCGTAACTCAATCACTGAACGCCAGAGAGCAAATTCTGAGGCACCCCTGCCCCTTAATCCCCCACCCCCAGGCATTTGGTGTAGGCTAAGCTTAAAGGCATGTGAGTCAATTGCTGATTGTTTAAGGCATATCATACCCAGGTCTACAATCATCAGAATGTCGCTGTCACACAGACATTTATCTCAGGCTCCAAATTTTATGCTGAACACTGCACAGAACTGTGCTCTCTCTCTCTCTCTCTCTCTCTCTCTCTCTCTCTGTGTGTGTGTGTGTGTGTAGCAATACAGAAAGGCAGCATCTACTATAGGCCTGATGACAATCAATTCACTGTCAATCAAGGAGTCTCACTTAGGAGAAAGCCCTTGGCTTGAAGTTTAGTGTTGAAGGGTGAAATACGATGCCTTGTCCTTTTTCCACTATGGGAGGATACAGCATGGTGGAGAGTCCAAATCCTGTCAAGTCAGCAGTGAAGCTTAACAATCTTAATAGGAATACACAACTATTGAACACCTATCATTTGTCATACAAGCTCTCCTAAGCCCTTTTCTCTTGGGGTCCTACTGTAATGATCTGTTCTGTCTCTTTAAGAGACAAGCCACAACCACTCCCTCCCCTGTCTGCTGAGGCAGGCTGATCTTCAGCTTCCAGCCTGAGTTCTTCTCTTTTCCATCTCCCTCTCAAAGAGGCAGCTTCTGCCTCTCCCCACTTCTCCCCTTTCCCCCTTCTGCCTCTACCTTCTCTCTCTCTCTCTCTCTCTCTCTCTCTCTCTCTCTCTCCTCTTCTTCCCTTCTCCCTTCATAACCTACTGAATAAATATCCAACCTCACTCTGTATGGCGTGCCTATCCATGTCTCTGTCTCTTACCCACTGCTGCGTGTCTCTCTACCCTGGACCAGCCACTGCTCGGAGACCTGCAGCCATCCCTGCCTGGGACTGGCTGCTGTCAGAGCCCGCTGCCTGCCACCACATGGCCCGCTGCCACCACTTGAGGACCTGCAGCGTTTCTGCTGCCTGCCAGTGCCAGGGATCCACAGCATTTTAATTAATCCATTACACCTACCCCAGTAAGGGTGTTGGCCCTGCTTTCCTATGAAGAGTTCCCCATTTCCTTAGTGGGGTCAGGACTTATGCAAGTAAATCAGTCCTTCTCACTCCTGAATATCACTAGCTTTTTTTAGCTTCTTTTCTTCAGGTTGTGGTAGTTTGAATGTAATTGCCCCCCACAATATCATATGGAGTGGTACTTTTAGGAGGTGCGGCTTTGTTAGAGTGGGTATGTTCTTGTTGGAGGAAGTGCATCACTGTGGGGGTGGGCTTTGAGGTTTCCTATGCTCAGGATACTACCCAGTGTCTCAATTCACTTCCTGTTGTCTGCAAGATTTAGAACTTTCAGTTACTCCTCCAGTAACACATCTGCCTATACACTGCCATGCTCCCCCACCAGGAGGATAATGGACTGAATCTGAACTGTAAGCCAGCCCCAATTAAATGTTTACTTTATAAGAGTTGCTGTGGTCATGGAGTCTCTTCACAGAATAAAAAACCCTAAGACAAGGGCTAAGGACAAAGCTGTTCTGTGTGGTGACCTGCAATGGCTTTATGGTGTGTGCCCTTGGCTGGGCTGAAGAACATCCTTCAGGATTCTGGGTGGGGTTCCCTAGCAGGCTGGTTTAGCAACTCTCAATTATTTAATCAAACTCAATCCTAGATGAAGCTTTGAAGGGATTTTTGAGGCTGTAATGTTAAATTAGTCACAAAAGGCTACTATTCTGGCTGGAGATGGGGGTCAGTTGGTAGAGGTGCTGGCCTGGTGTGCATGAAGCTCTGGACTCAGTCCTCAGTGCCACAAATGCCATATATGGTGATGCATGCCTGCAGTCCCAGCATTCAGGAAGTGTACAAAAATAGAATCTGTTTTCAACTGGTGAAGGTCACCTACAATAATCCCTCCCCTTGTTTCTTATTTTTCTTAAATTAATTTTTTTTAAAAAAAAGATTAAGTATCCTGTATCTCCAGGTTGCCTCTAACTCACTTTGCAGCTAAAGATGACCTTTGAACTTATGATCTTCTTAGGCAAGGTAGATTGCACTCATGTGCATCACACTCATTATTTACAGCTCGGCTCGTCAGGGTTCTAGCATCAAGTCAGGGCCATGTGAACCATGTGTGGAGACCCAAAGAGGCCAAAGGTTAGAGTTAGGAACTTGTTTTTAGTTCATTCAAAGTTGTTGTGCTTCTAACTCAAGCAAAGTTCCCACCTATATGTAAATCAGAGTTCTGCTCTCTCAAGACTATCATCAACAGTTGCCAGATCTCGTGCTCCTGAAATAGGGAAGTAGTTGGTTCCTACCTAAAACAAAAGTCTAAAGATCCTACTAAGTTCTAGTTCCCTTTATGGAAATAACTTGGGATTCCACCCAGGGAGTGGTTTGCCTACAAAGTGTTTGGTCTAGGGCATTAGCACTGGATGTACCCCGTGACTTTCAATGTGTATGTTAATGCAGTCCTTTTGTTCTGCTCCTACCTTTTGAAATCAGGGGTATATTAACCAGTTGGAAATTAAACACGGGTGAATTTTCAGTACTCACTGAAATTCCCTCCTGATACTATCCTATATGTTTCTGCATGCTATATTTTCATTCGCGTCTCTGTATTCTTTACTATATTTCTAAATTCCCACTCTGAGGAAAAGTATTTTGTCTAGACTGGCCCCTGACAACCACACCCTTGAAGAGTAGACTTTTGTAACAGACTGGGCTCACCAGAAGTTCTAGCATCAAGTCAGGGTGATGTAGACTGTGTGCCCTTGAAGAGTAGACTTCTGTAACAGGGAAGCAGATTGTTAGAGATACTGGCAAGGATAAAGTTGGCATGGAGTGGTTAGGTGTGTCTGGGAGCTGGTGCATAGGCTGAGGGATGAAAGGAAGGAGAAACCTGGAGGTGAAGGAGAGACATTCCAGCTGTGGGGTGCTCTGGGTGGCCGTAGGGGTCAGCCTTGGAGAGAAACTGTGTGGGCTATGCAAGTCAAGATAAGGATGTTTGACTACTCCAAGGGGTAAATATTTTGTATTTTTAAAAATCTTTGGACACACACACACACACATACACAAAATTATAGTTGAAAGACCTCCTGATCGGGGAGACTCTCACTCAAGTCTTGGGATAACACGACCCCCTAGGAATTCACAAGAGACCGTCTTTGCTGCAATCACACGAGGTTTATTGACAGGACAGGAACCAGTGCACTGGGGCCAAAACTCATTTCCCATGCATGGGTAGTGAGTTCGACCCCAAGTAGCTGGGAGAAGGAGTATTAAGGGAAGAAACCATCCAAAGTGGATAGGAGTCACTGAAAAATTCCGAAAATGCCAGTGATAATCACAAGGGGGTAACTCCCTGCTTCTCAAAATTATAATCTAACTTTATCTTCATCTAGTTCTGAAACAGAGTCACTGAACCGGTTAATCTAGATTTCTGATTCTTCTCTCCCTGCTTTTATTTTTGGCTCAATTTTTTCTGCTAGAGGGGTCTGGATTTATCCAGGTCTTTCATAGTGTCCCAATTTGTTTGCATTTTAAGCCTTTTAAGGTCCTGCAGGATTCATGGCTTAGTGTCTGTGGTTGCTTTTATTTCTTTCCAGCTATTTCCTGTAGCCCTCCTGGGTACCATGTCCCTTGTATTAGGTGAGTATCAGGTAGCTATCGCCCTACTCTCCTAACCCATTCTCTGGCCATATGCTCTGAATCCTTACCTGTTGAGAGAAAACAGACCTTGCACCCTTCACATTAATTTGCCTGACAGTTTCCTGGTCTCGACATTTATTTATGGTCCTATCAAGACTCTCAGAGAAGGCTTCTGCTTGCTGGTAGGTTCTCCAGTCTCATTATTTCTGGCCTTCTGTCACTACCTGAGGTGTGGGAGCTCAACCCTTCCTCAGGCTATTAACCCTTCCTGACTGCTCCGCTCCCTGGTGCTCTCAGAATTAGTTCTTAATTAAGGAATGGAGCCACGTGGAACCCTGGGAAAATGGGGCAGTGGATGGCATCAGTTCTGTGGGCAAGGGAGACAGGAAGTGACTGGCGGAAGAGGGAAGAGGCAGGCTCATGACAAGACCGGTCACAAATGCAACCTTTCACGACGGACCCGGTGGTTGCTGGTAGTTGTTTTTGGGTAGGGGTGGATCTAAATTTGAAAGCCAAGCTGACTTGAGTTGGAAGTCGGATTCTACTGTTTACCTGTGGGGGAAACAAGGATGGCATTGACTCCCTGTGAGACAATGAACAAGGCAGCTGGCTTCGTATGGTGGATGGGGTGGGGTAAATTTGGGGTATTTGGCCTTGTGATCTTGGAAACTTTTTGTAGACGCAGAGGGACAGGGTGGACTGTCCCTTACTGGATCCCTTACCCCCTCGGTTTCATTGACCAGGTGACAGAAGTGTCAGTTGTTGTTAAAGTCATAACTGGTCTTTTAAGGTACACAGAAAAGTCACAACGACCACATCCATGTGTCTATGGGCAGCAGTAATGGGACAAGGGTGTATTTTTTAAAAAAGATAAAGTTGAAAGGCAGATGTGGGGATTCAGAAAACTGCAGTGAGAAAGTTGGGGGGGGGAATGAGACGTTTTTGTGTCCCAATAAGCCTCTCCGCTGACGCAATAATCCAAATCAGATCAAATCAAACTGAATTAGAAAAAACCCAGGTATTAAACCAACACTCGCAGGTGGCTCTCCAGCCCCCCAAGAGAGGAGACAGGGAAAGAAGACCTGGAAACCACGTGTTTGTTCTGCGGGGCGCAGTTTAAATATGCTGTGGGAGTGGTCTTGAGCATCTTCGGGGAGAGGTCATCATTTGGCAGGCTTTCTCGGAGGTGGGGTCTGGACTGAGGCTTGGGTTGGAACTTCCACCCAAACAGGGCATATGCTCAAAATTATTTATTTATGCATGTATGCTATTCAAAAAATTAAAATATTGTATATTAACTTTATTTTAGAGTTATTATGGTCAGGTTCCTTGGTTCGCAAATGTGTGCAGCTTGGTTCGCAAATGTGTGCAGCACTGCTCAGACTCATTTAAAAGTGAGACGGATGGAAGAACATCTTAGCAACAGATAACTGCAGAGGTTGCGAGCTGTTATTGAACCACGTGCCTTAAGAGTCAAAAATGGTAAATATTCTACTGTGTATGCTTTACCACAGTCAAGAAAAAGCAAAAGAAGAGAGGCCTACCAGCTGTTTGGTAAT
This sequence comes from Myodes glareolus, assembly GCF_982192425.1. NCBI lineage: Eukaryota > Metazoa > Chordata > Mammalia > Rodentia > Cricetidae > Myodes > Myodes glareolus. Next base: position 2,096,683 of record NC_142051.1, read on the forward strand.
TGCCCCCCTCCCTAGTGTAGTCCAGTTCAGGAATAACGGGACCCACTTAAGGGCTACAAGGCGCCACTGCCGTTGATTCTCACTTGACAGACCAGAGTTTGGAGACCCTGCAAGTGTGACTCCTTAAGCCATGTGGTACCCAAAGAGATGGCCCCTGTTGCCCTTTGTCACACTGATCACTTGGGTCTCTGGAACAGTCCAGGCTCCCTGGATGCTGAGATGGGACTTTCCTTCCATCCTGACTCCAGATGCTCCAGTTCAGGTGCTTGGTGTTCTTCGTGCGCACAGGACCGAGGCCTTGGGCAAGAGGGAGCAGGTACAGCCAGTGACTGGTACCTGATGTTCCAGAACTTGATCACTGCCACCTCTGCCTGTGGCCTGAACTGCATTGCGAACCCTCAAACCAGCTCCACTCGCCCTCACGTTAGGGATCCCATGCGAGCTGTTCCTGCTGTCTTCATCCCCTCCCCCACCTTGAAAATCCCTGGTCATCTCTTGAGGTTTCCCCGTGCAATGTCACTTCATTCAGAAAGCATCTCCGGTGCTCCCAGCCTCGGGTGGCTCAGCCTGTTGTAGTGGGCTTCTTAGGGCTCCGTTTGGAGTCACCTGCAGACTCTGAATGAGGGTGGAGTTGTTCCGTCCTCCACTCTGCTATTCCTCAAGAACTTGGCATCATTAAAAAGAATACGTTAATCCTGCCTTCTCACGAGATGAGAGTGGAGATACTAAGTCTTTATTTGAGTTAAAAAGCAGGAGTGACTGGCGGAAGCAGGTCAGACATCAGTCGCCATCGACTGACCCAGGCTGGCAGGTATTCAGGTGAGCTGCGGCTGGGGGTGCTAACTCCCCACGTTCTCTCAGTTTGCTTGTGAGAATAGATGGTCAGTCAGCAGCAGTGGGAATAGAGGTTTGACTCAGGGGATGCTTTTGGTATGATATTAAGGTTTATTAAAAAATGGGTCAGGTAATAGGGGGTGGTTGTGGAAAAGTTTCCCCAGGGGCTAGGGAAAAGAGGCCAGAGTTTCATTTCAGCCGGTTATTTTAGGCTTACCCCAGGCAGCGGGGCAGACAAGACGTCCTCTTAGGGTCTGATTGTTCTCTTCCTCTGACCCATAATAAATGAAGCTGTACTCCTGCTGCCAATGAGCATTCAAGCATGCTCACAAATGCGCTTGCTGCTGGCTGGTCCTGTGGCTGTAAACGTTGCTCTGGAATGTTCTGAAGTCACCGTTTGCCTAGAAAACAGCTTTGGTGGCTTAGCATGGCAAATCCTTTTCTGTAAAGGGCTTGTTCCCCATCTCAAAGTGAGAAGAGCAATGTGAAGCAGTTACCTCTCGTTTGACACAAGCACAGAACGCAAGGTCCTGAGGCAGGAGGATTAAAATAATAGTCTGCTATTCTAATTCCCGGAGTACAAACCAAGCCACCTGGACACGGTGTCCTAACCCCACCAGCATGAGCCACAGTTACTGTTTCTCTGCCTTTTAAAGTGTGTGTGTGGGGGTAGGGAAGAATGGTCTTGCATATGCAAATGAATCTAACTTAATTAACTTTTATGACCACCGCTCCTTTGAGATAACCATGGGGGCCAATTAGATTCCATTAAAATTCAGTCATTTCCCCACCGTTTCAATGAGAGACCCCTGTTTTCTCCAAGAAACCACAACAGAAATGTAAAAAAGAGCCAATCGCGATCAAGACTTAGGCTGTCATGAGCTCTGTTACCCAATGCCCCAGAAGGTGCCGACTGCTCCAGTTTATCTGAGGCCCCAGGAGCCCGAGGCAGCTGCAGAACCACACCATTCCAGGTCAGCGTGTAACAGCTGACCTCGAGTTACCATAAATGCTGGGCGTGAAAAAGTAAGGCATTTCAGGCCTTTGAGCAGAAGCAGACTGCACAGGATCGTGGTCTTGACCTGAGGTGCAGTGGGGGCTTGAGAGGAGCTCAGACCACTCTGCAGGGTGGGTTCTCTTTCCACCGATCAGAAATGCGGAGTGTATTTATTATAAAAAAGGAAACCACAGAACAACACACAAAACACCACGAAGTGGCTAAAAGATGTTTCTAGGATGAGCCTAGAAGGCTCTTTCATTTTATTTCCTTCTTTTTCCCATGACTGAACTTTCAAGGACTTGCTAGATAGTGGAGATGGGGGTTTTGAGCATGTGTGTGTGTGTGTGTGTGTGTGTGTGTGTGTGTGTGCGCACATGCGCACACGTGTGCAGGAACACACAGTTTAGCGCAAACTTCCGAGATGGGAGTAGGTTTCCATTGCTGCCTACCATCATTACTACCCGGTGCCAGAACTTCCATCTCCCCACTGAAAACACTAGTGCCCAGCCTTGGCAGCCACCAGCTTCTGTCTCTAGACACCTCAGTTAAGTGCATTCTTAACTCTATTTGCTGTTTTTCTGCTTCATTTAGTCCGATGTCCTCAAGGTCCGTCCATGTTGTAACATGTGTTAGCATTTCCTTCCTTTGAAGTTGGAATACTATTCCACTGGGTGCCTAGGGCACACTTGCCAAGTCTTTCCTTCTTTGGTAGCTTTTACAATTGTTGTCTATTGTAATCACCACTACTACAAACGTGGGCGTGAAAGTCTCTCTCCTAGGCCCTGTTTTGAATTCTTTTTAACAGGTACCTAGAACCTCCCTTTTCTTTAAAACCACTGTCAACCACAACTTGTCTCTCCCGTCCTAATACTTAGACAACCGTCAGTTTTTTTGTGTGTCCTGGCCCCTGGATTGCTCTCTTTGACTAGGGAAGTAGGTGACAGCCCATCAATTATTTAATTATCTATTCTACAGCCTTGAGACTGTTCAATAATGCATTTCAAAGTTTTAGGGTTCTGTGTTGCCCCTGAGCTATGGAAACATCCTGGCCTGTGACATTTTATCACCACCATAGGCAGTATAGCTTCTTCACGCTACTGAGCTGTGTCTAAAGCAGAGACGGTGGTCGCCTCAGCTGAGTGTGCTCCATACCTGCTGTTCATCGGGACAACCGTTGCTGTGGGTGGAGCTCTCGTGGAACAATTTAAAAACAAGTTTATATTCTCATGGAGAGACTTTGAAAGTGCTGAGGAGCACAATTTAAATCTAATTTTAAAGACTAGGTAATGAGGGAAACACTCTTTTGTGAGGAGAACTAAAGGTAAGGAAAATAGCACTGCCAAGTGCTGGCTTTTTATTAAAGCACTAGTTTCATTTTCTTTCAGGCCCGTTAGTTTAATCGGGTCTTAAAGGTATTCCTCTGCCCTGTTGGTGATGAAGCATCATTATTGCAGCTCCAACAGCTATGGACACCCACTCAGTCCCTGCAGCTGTGGGCACCCACTCAGTCCCTGCAGCTGTGGGCACCGACTCAATCCCTGCAGCTATGGGCACCCACTCAGTCCCTGCAGCTGTGGGCACCGACTCAATCCCTGCAGCTATGGGCGCTCACTACCTGCAGCTATGGACACCCACTCACTCCTGCAGCTGTGGGCACCCACTCACTCCTGCAGCTGTGGGCACCCACTCACTCCCTGCAGCTATGGGCACCCACTCACTCCCTGCAGCTGTGGGCACCCACTCACTCCTGCAGCTGTGGGCACCCACTCACTCCTGCAGCTGTGGGCACCCACTCAATCCCTGCAGCTGTGGGCACCCACTCACTCCCTGCAGGCCTCGACCAGAGGAAAGAATGTTTCTGTCCTTGCCTCAGACGATCAAAGCAAGTGTACATTCAGTGTTTCTCTGGCTCTGGCTTGGGTTTCTCTGTGTAACAACCCTGGCTGTCCTGGAACTCACTCTGTAGACCAGGCTGCCTTCCAACTCAGAGATCCACCTGCCTTTGCCTCCCGAGTTATGGAATTAAAGGCATGTTCCACCACCACCTGGCTATGAACTCAATTTTTATGTGGTGTCAAGATATTGATACTTTTCCAGCCTTTATACTGCTAATATGACTTCAATCAGAACAGATACTTTTTATTTTTTTTGATAAAATGAGACAGTTTAAAACTCATAACTGGGGGCTGGAGAAATGGCTCAGAAGTCAAGAGTGTGTTTGCACTTGCAAAGGACCTGAGTTTGGTTGTCTGTTACAGCTCAGAACTGCCTGCACTGGCAGTTCCAAGGAAACCTTTGCACAGAGACACGTGTGCACATAAAAAATTAAAAAATGGAAGCAAAACAAACTCAACTTGCTTTCATTTCTTTCTGTTCCTATAGATACAAATGTGAGGGCTGGAGCCGTAGCACCTATCTTGGAAACACGAGGCAATGAACCAGCATGCTTAGGAAGTTAAAGCTGGAAGGTAGAAAGAACTTGAGATCTCGAGGGTGTCTTTGAACGGCTGACCTGGCCTGGCAGCTACATTTTTTCAGTCATGGGAGAAAGAGAAACTATTTAAGACCTTGTTAGATGGAGATTCAGAGACTTTTCAGCTAAAAATATCACCAGTCATGTTTCCCAGATAAGGGACCTGAAACGTCAAATAATTGCCACATTTCTACAGTATTTCAGGATGCTCTGAGAATTTGGCCTCCGTGATCTCTCCCAAAGTAAACAGCTTCGTTCTTACACATGCTGGATTGCTGTCTACTCACCAGCTTCTTGGGAAGCTTGGTCAGATCCTGAACATCTCTTTCTGTTCTGTCCAAATCTTGTTTCTAATCACTCCGGTCAGACACACCAACACAAGTCACTGAGGGAAGGTAGGGTTATGGTCGCTCACTGTTCCAGACCACTGTTGATCAGGGCAGGAAGTCGAGGGGGAAGGATTAGAAGTAGTCAGACGTCACATCCACAATCAAGAGCAGAGAAAATAGATGTGAGGATGCGTGTTGCTTACCTAACTTTCTCAAACCCAGGGAATGGTGCTGCCCACAGTGGGCCAGGTTTCCCCGCATCAATTAATGCAATCAAATCAACCCTCCACAGACCTACCCATAGGCCAACTTGAACTAGACAATCCCTTATTGAGGCTCTAGATCAGTGGTTCTCAACCTTCCTAACACTGCAACCCTTTAATAGAGTTCCTCATATTGTGCTGACCCCCAACCATAAAATTATTTTTGTTTTTGCTTCATAACTATAGTTTTGATACTGTTATGAATTGTGATGTGAATATCTATGTTTCCCCATGATCTTAGGTGGCCCCTGTGATAGAGTTGTTTGATTTCCCAAAGGGGTTGAGACCCACAGGTTGAGAACCACTGCTCTAGATTGCTTCATGTTTTCAGTTAAAACTAACCTGCCTCACCTTCTCATAAATGTCAGCATCATGTGTCAAGAACCAGACCTGAGCGCACTTCTACCTTCCTTGTTTAGAACCCTCAACAATATTCAATGGGCAACACACCCTGCCCCACACACATACACACATATACACAGGACATGAAGGTGGGCACCCAAGGAATGCTGAGAGTGGGTTACCCAAAGCCATGTGTCCGTCCTGGAAACACACACACATTAACATAATACAGACTGAGCAGGTTGTATTTAGACATACACACACACAACAACAACAATTAAAAGGGGTCATAAATGATGTAACTACATTAAAATCTCAAAAAAATTTAAATAAACCAATTGCATCACACATTAGGTAGCTACCACTGTGGACAATTGGTGCGGGAGAATTATCTACCTTATGGAGTCCTGTGTGTAATTTCTCTTTGGGATTTGCCAGCTGTTGGGGTACCGGGCGGGACAGAAGCCCCAACAAGCCGGCCCCCGTCATGTTACAGACAATTGTGTTCACACACTAGTTAGCTACCGCTGTGGAAGAAGCAGCCCTTTCCTGAATTTAGCGACTGAAAACAATGGTGCTTGTATTCACAGTGTTTCTAAGGGCAAAGGCAGTTTGGCTGCATGGTTCTGGCTCAGAGCCTTTGTAAAGTGGTATCCAGGGTGCTAGCGGGGTTTCTGTCATCTGAGTGAGGAACTGAAGCTAGAAGCTTCACTGCAGAAAGCTCAAAGCTGGACGCTTTGGTTCCTCCCCGTGGAGGTCTCTTTCTACAAGATGTCAGCTGACTTCCGGTAGACTTTACAGTGCAGATCAAGTGAGCGAGGGTAACCAGAGCCAAGTGTCTCTTATGTTCTCATCTTGGTAGTGACGCTGTCATTCTGTGGGACACACCTATGGTACCTGATACAGTGTTGGATAGGAATACTCTGCAGCAAAGGCCCTGGGCGACTATGGTGGAGGCTGCCAACTGTGGTAGGGATGAGACACAATACTGCTAGCTACTGCCGAGCCCCACTCATCCATGGCGGAACATGTAAGACCCATGTTTGAGATTTTACCATTTGTAAAATAAAGGCAGAAATCCAGAGTTATATTTCAATATTATGATAGTAACTGTTGTTTCAGGGTTAAAAAAAAGTGTCCTGTGTATCAAATGAGATAAGAAAAAAAACAGTACCTTTTTTGGCCCATGAACTGTCATTTCACAGCCTCTCTGGCCTGTAGCATTCAGATGGATATGCTTCTAATTCTAGTCTGTGTTGCTGTCAGGGGTGATATTTTCAGTAGTCATCATGGTGAGCCTAAACTTAGCAAGAAATGTTCATGATCATGTAATTGGCTATCCAGAAAAAGATGCTTGGAGTTTTTAATTTTACCTCCTGTGCCCCACTCCTGTGTATGTGTGTATGTGTGTCTGTGTGTGTGTGTAAATACGAGCATGCACATACCACAGCAAGCATGAGGAAGTTAGACAACTTTTGGGAGTCGTCATTTTCCATCACGAGATGCTGGAACTGAGCATAGGTCGTTAGGTTTGCGCAGTGAGAGCTTTATGTGGCTGAGCATTTCGTCGGCCCCAGAAAAGTGCCAGTGTAAGAGTACGTTCCATTCTGTATCTTTACCTCCTTCCTCCTCTCCACAATAACTGCTTTCCGACTATACATACACACACACACACACACACCCCTTCCATCCAGTATTTGTCCAGCAGGGTTCATGTTCCTACAAGCAGGGCTCTCTTTTTCTCTCTATGGCTCCCAGTTATTCTCTCTGTCACAAAGCAGGTGTGTGGACAATCATTTATTGAGATTTTACTCTTGAATATTACCTTCCTTCTTTTCCTCTAATACCCCCTGTAGCAGACGACAGCCAGGAATGCAAATACTAGGTAGACAATAAGGAGGGAAGTGCAGGAGCAGGAAGAGTCCTTGCGGAGTAGACCTTGACCTAGATAGGGTCGCAGTCATTTAAAACCATTCTCTTCCTTTTTACTTCAAGTGAGGACTTTCTGTCGTGAATGAGCTTCTATGGTGGTGGGATGATGGCCACCTCTCCACCAGAGACTGTGCTCTACAAAAGCCACCCCAGACACAAACAGGACCTGTGGGACGCTGTAGCTCTTACATCACATAGACTGCATCAAATGCTCCATGCCCATGGGGGAAAGTGGGGACTGGTGGACAGTGATGCTATCGACGACCGCTCAGGGCTGGCAGCATGGCTTCAGTGGACACAGCGATGGCCTCCAAACCTTCCGGAACCCACGTAAGGTAGGAGGAGAAAACTGACTGCAGAGAGTTGTCTGTGACCTTCATATGTGCACGGTGGGGTGGCGTGTGCTCACTCCCTGCGTATACACATAATGATGATGAAGAATAAGCTGTAAGATGAATCTGAAGCGGAGTTCTAGCAGAGAGACATGTTTTTGTTGGTAGGAGATGGAATTAAAGTAGAATACCATTAGAATACCAATAAGTTGTTACTATATCTCATGTGTATGTGTGTGCATACATATGTTTGAATGCACACATACATGTACACATATGCACATAGAGGCCAGAATCAGATGTCTTCCTCAATTGCTATCCACCTTATTTTTTGAGACAGGGTATCCTGGTGAACTTTTTTTTTCTTAATTTAAAATTATTTATTTATTACCCTGGTTAACTGTAACTTGACACAGTCATTGAGAACAGAGCCTTGATTTAGAATCTGACTGACCTGTCTTATGTCTACTGGGGGAGGGGAGCTATCTTGATTGTTCATTGTTATAGGAGGGCCCAGACCACTGTGGGTGGCACCATTCCCTGGGCGAATGGTCCTGGGATGTAGAAGAAAGCTTGTTGTCGTGGTTTAAAGGAAAATGACCCCCAAAGGGAGTGGTGCCTTGTTAGAGGAAGTGTGCCACTGTGGGAGGGGACTTTGAGGTCTCCTATGCTCAAGCGACACCTGTGAGTCAAGATGTAAGGACTCTCAGCTCCTTCTCTAACACCATGTCTGACTGCACGCTGCCTTGCTTCCCGCCATGACTAAAGGAACTAAACTTCTGAACTGTAAGCAAGCCGTGCCAATTAAATGTTTTCCTTTATAAGAGTTGTTATGGTCATGGTGTCTCTTCACCGCAATAGGAACCCCGGCTAAGACAGAAGTAAAGCATAAGCCATGACTAAGCCAGTCAGCAGAGCTCATCCATGGCTTGAATGCATTTCCTTGGGCTGCGAGTACTTTCCCTGGTTAGAGGTGACAGTGTGGAATAGCAAGCAGGCCTGTCTTTCGTTTCCTACTTGTGTTTTCCAGTGATGGATGCTGACCGGGAAGTGTTAGCCAAAGAAATCCCCTGCCTCCCCTGCAGGGCGTCTTATGATAGCAACGAATGAAACTAAAGGTCATTGAGCCTGAAGCTGGCTGACTTGGCTAGATTGATTGGCAAGCAAGCTCCAGGGATTCCCCCTTTCTCTGCCTCCACACACCAAGTTACAGGAGCACGCTGCCATATACAACTTCTTCATGAACGCTGGAAATCAAATTTGGGTGCCCTTATGCTTATACAGCAAGCACTTTACCAACTGAGCCATCACCTAGCCCTCAAATTATTATTAATTTTAATACAAAATGTCAAACAATGGTACAGAGCAAAGAACAACCATACAGTGCTTTTTTATTGATGAGTTTTTCTTTGGGCTCCTAAATTGAAAATCCCAGAAAACCTGGACTCAGTTATGGCTCTGATCCTCCTTGGTGGTATGATTTGGAGCTTGTCATTCTCTCTCTCTCTCTCCCTCCCTCTCTCTCTCTCTTTCTCTCTCTCTTTCACACACACACACACACACACACACACACACACACACACACACACACTTTCTCACTCTCCCTCCTTCCCTTCCTCTTAGCTTGAGCCATCTTTCAGTTTAAGATAGCTAGGTACTAGCCAGGCGTGGTAACACACATGTAAGGGAGGTAAGGAGAGGGTAGCAGGCAGGAGGATCATGAGTTCAAGACAGGTATGGGTAATTTAACAGGATTTCATCTCAGAAGTCGTGGGGGCTGCTGGTAAAACCCAGCCCACAAAGTTAGACGAGGTATGTGAAAGATTGTTTGGATTGAGTGAGTCTCTAAGTGGTAGCTAGGGCTATTATCAGGATAGTTTTCAGGCAGGGTGAAGGAGAGAGAGAGAGAGAGAGAGAGAGAGAGAGAGAGAGAGAGAGAGGGAGAGAGGGAGGGACAGAGAACCATAGTTAACCCACCCCCAGCCCTCCTCTGACTGAAACCTTGGTTTAGCCTGTGAAAGCAAAGCTAATAATACTACCCAATAAACACATGTGCTTAGGAGTCAGTCTGGGGTAAGGCTGCGTCTGCTTGGGAGATTGGTTCTGACATCACACTTTCAACTCATGGCTGGCAATCAGTTCCATGCTCTATTGTTGCTTGCTTTGGAAAGAGCAAGCCTGAATCTAAGCTTTTCCCTGGTTAAACTGCTTCTGCCGAGTCCCGTGGTGTTGATTATAGGTCTCACATTCTGCAGCTGCTTGTGTCATTCTTGACTCACCTCTAGGAAACACAGACATTTCCAACGTTGCTTTTTCCCGCTCCTGTCCCTTTGTGTGTCCTGGGAAGTAGCCAGGGCACACAGCATCTTTTCTGCTTTATTGTCCTAAAACCTTATTAATTCCCTTTAGAATCTTCCAGAAAAGAGGCAAGCGCCTTCAGAGGAGCATCTGTGTGTGACCTTGGTTGTTCTTCCTGAGACAGGACAAAGGACAATAATAAGTGCTCTGGAGGCTGTCGGGAGCCCGAGCAGACAAAAACAGAGAACACCTGGTGTGTGGCAAGTGGCCAATAGACATAATCGCTCTTAGTATTTTAATTAATAATAACACGGAAAACACTCAGAACAAAATGACATTTGAACCCAGTCCTGAAAAGATTGGTTTATACTTAATAGTGAAGAGGCTACCCATCTATATTTCCCATCAGACTTGGAGGGAGAAACAAGTGTTAGTATATGTAAAAATCTAAATCTTGATGCCATAGATGAAGGACATTTCAGTAAATCGAAAGCTACTGAACAAGACAATCCGAGCTGACCTCTGCCTGTGCAGCTGTTATTATTGCTATTTAATTGAACAGATGTCACCCCATAACATACTGCCAGGGCCTTAGAAGCCATTGAGGATGAACTTCTGCCTCATGGAAGACTTTGGCTTTCAACTCCCAATTCCCTGGTAACTCTAGGAAGGAAAACATCACAGGTGCCATCTCCCACAACCACTTAAGCCTGAATGAAAGAAAACAAAACCCAGCAAGAGCAAAACCTTTGGCCCTGAATGGAGGGGACAAGCCATTCTGTAAGATGAGATCATAACATACTATTATCTCTTCCCTTAAGAGTTAATCCAGCTGGGCCTCTCATCCAGAAGACCACTCCTTGGGAAATATGATAGACCTGAAGAAGTGTTATGGGGATGGGAGGAATAATTATCCCCTTAATGAGACAATGTACTTGTGCCTCCCAGAAGCCCCTCCCCCAGGGAACTAGTTTGCAGATCTTCCCCGCAGGCTCTGCTTGGTCTGAGTTCTAAATTCAAAAGGCATAGTTTCCCCTCTGTTTCTCTGCCTTTTCCCAGGAGCCCAATGTGTGTTTTCCTTTCTAAGCATTCCCTGACTCTCTGGACTTGCTCACTGTCCTCCGAAGCCCTGTGCGGCCGGTCTCTGCTGCTGAACACCCTGGTTTTCTTAAACACTAACTCAAAAGTTGGCTCTTTTTTCCTCTTCATCTCTCTCCTCCTAGCAGCTACCAAGATTTACAGCTTGCTCCCTATCCAGCCTTCTGTTTTTTTTCCAAAGGCTAATAAAAAGGTCTTTGACCTCCCTTCTGAGTCTTTTTTAAAAGTCGTTTATTAATGAGACTAAGAACGCCAAAGGGGACTTAATTTCCCTGGTAGCAATGTTGAAGACGGTGCCACTTTCTACTGTTTCATGATGATGTGGAAGGCAAGTTCTCCTCCACAGCTTCCAGCACCCAACGCCACCAGTTTCTGGACCGGAAGATGGCAGGTAAGCAGGAGCTCTCAGGGCAAGTCAGATACGCCCTCTTCCTGTCAATCACGACGCTGAGACCTATTCTTAGACTCTCAATTCTTTCGGACCTTATTGAAACAGTCATACCCATGTTGTTTTCCATCCCTGGCACACTTTGTGAGGGTAACTTTGGTTTCTGTTTGCAGATTAAGCTTTTCTGGAGGAGATGGTTCACAGGGAAGTGCTGAGAATCAGTAGCCATTCTACAGGGAACTAAAGGGATGGATGAAGATTTGGGGGGTGCAGGGATGAGAAGAAGGACAGCCATTTTAAAACTCTCCTTTCAGAGGAAGTTGACAGGACCATGTTATGTCCTTAATACAGCTTTGTTGTCCTCTCTCCTGTTTGCAGGCAACGGTTGCACTGATGGAGTCCAAATAGAGATTTCTCCCTTATTCTTCTGCAGCCATGAAGGAACACTGGGGGTAATTTATGTGAAATGCATCATGAAGCAAGCCTGTGTCTGTGTGAGCATTCAAGAGTGTCCATCATATATCTAGATGGCATAATTCACTTCATACCTAGGCTTCAGTGTGTGTGTGTGTGTGATATTACCTATTGCTCTTACTGCCACAATGAGGAAAAATAGCATGAGATTAAATCAAAACACACACACACACACACACACACACACACACACACACACACACAATACAGTCAAGAATAAACATGTAGCCCAGGGCCTCAACCTTGCTCTGTAGCTGAGGCTGACATCGAACTCCCAATTTTCCTGCTTCTGCTTCCCAGTGTGCAGATGCCAGGCATATTCCACTATGTTAGGCCTTTACTGGCCTTAGCAAGAATTGCAGACTGTACCTAACTCTATCGCTTCAGTTCACACTAGTGGCAGCATAGTGAGTTTGTCTAGTCCAACTTCATTACAAATGTGTACCTTACAAAGGTGATGCTGCAAACCAGAAAACGTTCAGCTCCATTAGAATCTGCCCCACACTGTCAGAAATGTTATGAGGCTTGTGGCTTATTTGTTCTAGGAGTAGAAAGAACAGATTAAACGTACTAGAGAGAAAAAGAGTGTTTATTAATGGCAAGGATGGAAATGTCAGGCTGTTGGTAAAGTCTTATATTTTGAAGTTATAAATTATTTATAGAACTCTAAGTATGTTGATAAAACAAATAAAAATGTAATACTTTAATAGCCTAGGGTGGGTAATATAGGTTCTTTTGGTGAGGAAATTAGAATATTATGTTAATTCATTCTTCATGAAGACACATGCATTTTTAAAATGAATTGGTAACAAAGACCACATTGAGAAAACCTTTCAACTTCATTGTTTTAATAGAAGCTGAAATTGAGATTTCATAGGTATTATAAGTGGTTTCAAGGAGCTATAATGTGAAAAATGAGAGTAGATTTCCTATGACTCCTTATCATAGAAATTATTTCTTCTATTTATTTTGTATTTATTGTTACTTTTCCTCACTTCTTATAGTTTGGATCTTAAATATTCCTCAGAGATGCTTATGTTAAAGACTTGACCCCCAGCCAGTGGTGCTACTAGAGTAGTGATAGGTTTGTTGTTGTTGTTGGGACCTTTAAGAGCCGGGGGGTGGGGGGCCTGGGTGGTGATGACACATGCCTTTAATTCCAGCACTTGGGAGGCAGGAAGATCTCTGTGAGTTCAAGGCCACCCTGGTCTATGAAGTGAGTTTCCAGGAGAGCCAGAGCTGTTACACAGAAAACCCCTGTCTCACCCCCACCACAGAAAGAGAGACGGGCTTAGTGGAAGCTATGCGTTCTGTGGTGTGCCCTTGCAGAGACTGCCGGGCCTCTTTCTTTAGCTCTTTGCTTCTTGGGCTCAGGAGGCAAGCAGCTTTGATCCCTACCATGGTATTCTGTCCCACTATTGTGGCAGAAGTGTAGAGGGTGAGGTCAAAATTGACAGAAATGTGGACTGGGAACTGTGCCCCATAGCAAGCACAGTGCAAAGGGCACAGAAAGCTCCCAACTGTGGGCTGGGGCAGACACTACTGGTCATCTCATTTTCCCAAGGCAGATATTGGAGCCCTGGCAGATAGGGGCTAGACTCAATTATCCACTAACGTAGCTGTGGTCCAGAAACCACGAATCAACTAGTTCCATTTCGCCACTTCCTGCTCAGTGCTTAGTGTGATGGCCTATGTTCATGGGATGAAGATTTATAATCCAGTCTCAGTCATTGGCTCAAAATTACCGTTTTCCTAAATTTATTTTAAATACTAAAGCAAGGTATTCAAAAGATTGTGTAAAGCAAAAACAAAAACTTGGTCTTGGCATGATGTTCACGATAGCCATGAATATACTCTCTGCCTGACGTAGATCAGTGTAGCTCTATGTTTTCAACATCTGTCATTTTAAAATAAATTATTCAGTGCTGTGAAATTACAAATAATTGATGTCAATCAATTAGATCTATGGAGTTTGAGTCTTGAAGGATTAGAGTTTTCTTCTTTCTTTTTTTTTTTCTTTTAGTCTAGATTGGTAAAGTCTTAACTCCTCATCTTCCCTGGGAAGGATTAAAGCAATTTGGACTCTCGCCAGGCTCCTTCCCTTCCACCTCTATTGAAGGTTTAATTAATGTGCACACTATTGGGGTTGCTCATTCCAATACTACAGGGCAGAGCCAGAGGAAGGGCCTTGAATAAGGAAAATGGGGATGAAGCCCCATCCCCACCCCCATCCTTGGAAGAGTGAAGTCTGGCCCAACTTTTCCTGGGCGGATGCTGAAGGCTTGCCTTTATGTGAAGTCCCTGCCAGGGCTTTACATATTGAAATGAATCATTGTCGCCTGTGTCAGGTTTGCTTTTCATTTGCTTGATGTATTTCATCTGCATTGGGAAGCCCTAAGAATCACTAATCTATTTATTCATTGTCACGGATTTATACATTGGGTTTTCCGCAAGGCTACCCAATGCTGTTTAAAGACATTAAAGGGTAATTATCATCTTGCCTTGCAGCAGTGTTTGGTTCTAGGACACCTCTTAAAGGCTAAGAAAATATTTGCTTTTAAAAATTGATTTGATCAGTACATGCTGTATGTATGTGTAGATACCACACCAGACACTGTTCATACATATATAAAATTAATACCTGTTAGTAAAAACAAAAACCACTATTTTCACAGGCCCAAAAACGTGCCTACGTTTGAATCACCAGCATGCCACAGTTTGCTAAGGATCTTCCAGTTTTAAAGGGGAAATTCCCATATTTCAGAGACCCTTGGAGACCTGGGTAAATAGAGTATATTGGTCACCATATCCTTCTTATGTTGTTGAGAGACCATATCAGTATTTCTTAAAACCAGGGCATGCAATTGATTTTGAGTTCAGTGTTATGCTTTCAAGGCTAATGAATCACAGCCACAGGCCAAGAAACAACAATCAATCAGGGTACATGTAGACATGTTTTAATGAATTGCTTCCTGCAGAGTTCTTAGAAGCAGCATTTTTTAGAAGCAGTTTAGGATTTAGACATTTGTGAGTTGCTTCTTTTTGCCTCAAGAAACTCAGAATCATGCTTAGAAGCATTTGAAGTTCAGAGAACAATGAAGAACTACCCCAGAATTCTAAACACATCTCCTATTTCAATATTCAGTCTGAAGTAGCTGATTAGGACAGTGTTGGTATCAGGAGCTGGAAAAGATAACTTGGTGGTCAGGAACACTGACTGATCTTCCAGAGGACCAGGGTTCATTTCCCAGCACTCAAAACTGACTGTAAGTCAAGTTCTAGGGGAATCCAGCGCCCTCTTCTGGCCTCCACAGATGCATGTGGTGCACAGACATATTCAGGCAAAACGCCCATACACATTAAAAAAAAACCTTTCCAAAAAAGTACCAGCAAAACCTTTTGTAAAGTAGATGAATTGCTGCTGCAGAGCAGTCTCAGAGCTGAGGACCAGCTTTCCGTTCAGTTGATCTGGACCTTGGAAAAACACCACCGTCATTCCTTCTGCTGTGCTACAGGCTTGAATGCAGAGGGATGGAAGTCTTAGCCATGCTTCCAGGGGCTTGAGGCAGACCGACTCCCAGGCTTGAACACACCCTCCTCCATTGCACATGCTGACCCCTGAGCATTGCTCAAGGACCCTCAAGGTTTGCGTTCTCAACCCCTTTTTGTGATTATGTTCTACCTCTTAGGTGTTGGTCTGGAGAGATAACTCAGTGGTTAAGAGTACTGTCTGCTCTTCCAAAGGTCCTAAATTCAATTCCCAGCAACCACATGGTGGCTCACAACCATCTGTAATGAGATCTGGTGCCCTCTTGAGAAAGAGACCTGATCAGTTGTCATCATCAACTTAGATCATGAAACCCAATATGGACAAGTCCAACGGAACCACCATATGTGGGCTGCCCATGCGTGCTTCAGCATTGCCAAGGCATAAATTTCATTTTTTCATTTTTCTTATGTTTTTGGTCAATCTGTGTGACCTACAGAGGTGACACAAAAGTTCAGGAAAATGGCTTGTTTTCTTCGGAGGTCCTAGAGGGAGGGTCATGTGGGAAAGTACCAGATGGGTTAGATGACAGGGTAGGGCAGGAATGAGGGGATAGCATAGCAGATCACAGATTTTCCTGGGAAAGGCAAGGCAGTACAGAGTGAACCGTTCAGGAGTGGCAGGGTTTGTACTATAGGTGCTGTTTCTGTGTCTGGTACTTGGAATGATGAGGGAAAGGAGCTAGAAGAGATGACTGTGGCCTGGGGTTGTGAGGTGGGTGTGACTCAAGTCTGGCCACACAGAGGAGGAATGGCTCTGCATCGATTCCTTTCCTCCTTGAATCTTTGCCACCTCTGAGAATTGACCAGGCTGGTCAATATACTCTCAGCTAAATTCTCAAGGTGTTAACCTATTATAATATGAGCCAGTATGATGGCTCAGTGGGTAAAGGCACTTTTTGCTAAGCCTAACTACTTGAGTTCAATTCCTTGAACTCACAAGGCGGAATGAGAGAACTAACACCTGCAAGCTGCCTCTGAACTCCATATGTATATCATGACACTTGACCACCCATATGTACACATACACACAAATTAAGTGTTCAAAAACATACAGAAAATTAAAGACACAAACTTGACATTTGTCTAACTGCCCGGATGGTGGAAGAAGCATGGCATAGCTGATGTGTGAGTCCCCTTTGTGTGTTGCTTGTATTGGTTAATGAATAAAGAAACTGCCTTGGCCTGATAGGGCAGAGCCTAGGTAGGTGGAGAAGACAGAACTGAATTCCGGGAGGAAGAAAGCAGAGTCAGAGATTTGCCATGGATCTGCCAGAGACAGACGCTGGGAATTTTACCTGGTAAGCCACTGCCACATGGCAATACACAGATTAATAGAAATGGGTTAAATTAAGATGTAAGAATTAACCAATAAGAAACTAGAGCTAACGGACCAAAGAGTGATTTAATTAATATGGTTTCTGTGTGGTTATTTTGGGGCTAAGCTAGCCAGGTGGCCAGGACAAACAAGCAGGCCCTCCTTGCATCACATAGCAGAAACAACAAGTGTTTGGACTCAGACGGTGCACTGGCTGTGCTCAGCACTGATCTGAGGCTCGGGTTTGACTCAACAGGGATTCTCTGTGTAACAGTCCGGACTGTCTTGCAACTTGCTTTGTAGACCAGGCTGGCCTCAAAGTCACTGAGATTCACTTGCCTCTGCCTCCTGAGTGCTAGGATTAAAGGCGTGTACCACCACCACCCGGCTTGTCTCAACTTCTTTAGGAGTCAGTTTATTTTGATTGAACAAGTCTCATGATGATTGTGAAAACAAGCAAGATATACATGTGAAAAGTTCTTAGGAATAATGCTAAAAAGGAAAAACAAGCCCACTTTGTTATGTGGGTATTATGTGTGGACTATCTTTGGGTGCCTGCTTGTCAAAAGAGATCTTACCTGTTGGTAATTACTGGCAAAAGTTAGGAATCAAAGACTATGTGACACTCTCTTGGTGTCACATGAACCTGCAAAGGGATTTTAGTCTCATAGGGCTGACACATGGAAATTGCATCAAAGGATTCCTAGATTTCTTTCTTTTTAAGATTCCATGAATTTATTAAATGTGATATGAAAATCTGAGGTGTGCCTGTATGCTAGAGCAACTATTGGGCCACTCATCCCATAATCTTCTAAAGCTACCATCCCATTTAGAATGATTCCTGCATCCCTTTGCTCCTTTGATATGATTTGGGACATCTTTCCCATAGTCCTCAGACATACCTAATTGAATTAAGGATAGAATTTCATGTGACAGATGTTATATACTCTTGATTGATAGTTGGCATTAGAATATGGAAAATGTAGTTAGTATGCAGGGGTGCTGGACCTGGGACCCTAGGTAGGAAATAGATGACTAGAGGTTGAGGGTACCAATTTGTGGAAGATATGATGGATCATGTGATAACAGGGGTAAGGAAGGCCCTCCAAGAGTGAAATAATCAATTTCTTTGATTGTTCTGTGTTCCATCTGGCTGTTTTTCCACAGCAGAGTTCTGTATTCCATTTCACCTCTGCACACTGAGTACTTTCTCTATTACCACCAGCACCCTGAGACAGACGACAGCTCAAACTGGAAATCGATGGGGATTTTGTCAAGTTTCTTTTTTTAGAGCAAGCACTTGACTCAGCATTCTACAAGAAAATACTCAATGTGTTTTTGCGGACTGACATGAAAACCACTTATTTGCATAGTCCCGTGTCACTGACGGTGTTTGTATAAAAAGGATTGGCTATAAGGGATGAAATGGATGATCCTTTTCAGGAAGCAATTCCCTGGGTATGCCCATAGTCAACGAATCAATCTGAGGGCCATCTTAGCTGTGTTTTCCAGGACCAGCACAGAATCTAGCTCACTATAGGCTTTGTCTGAAATAAAATGAATGGCCCATGATTGCTACACATACTGTGGGGATATAAAAAACAATATAAATTATGGTTGCCTCACATAAGCAGTCTGTAGCGTACTTGAGAAGATTCATGGAGAAGGAGAAGAAGAAGACGAAGATGAGAAGAAGAAGAAGAAGAAGAAGAAGAAGAAGAAGAAGAAGAAGAAGAAGAAGAAGAAGAAGAAGAAGAAGAAGAAGAAGACAAGGCACATGGTGATTTGTAGTAGTTTCAAATCACTGAGGAGCAGTGGTCAGGGAAGTCTTATGTAGAGAAACTTCCTGGAGGAACAGGAAGTCCATTGACATATTGAGAGGTGGGTGGGACTTGGCAAGGCAGAGGGAGGGAAGAAGAAGGAGAGAAAGGCTGAAGCAAAGGCTTTGGGTAGAAGTTTTATGGTGCTCATGAATTACAGTTCAATGATCCAAAGAAAGGCATGGGAAGCCAGAATGATGAAGAACGGGAAGACAGAATGACAGAGATTGGGAAGACAGAATGATGGAGATTGGTAAGACAGAATGACAGAGAACGGGAAGACAGAATGACAGAGAATGGGAAGACAGAATGACAGAGAATGGGAAGACAGAGAGGGCTGACTCTGGAGGTAGATTTTCCGGATCCCATCACTAGCCCCCCCACCCCCACCCTCCATTTGCCTTACTAACTTTTTATTATTGACAACCTTTTTTGTGCCTTAGTTTCTGCATTTGTGCAATTGGGGTTAATAATCCTGTTTACTTCTTTGGAGTATTGTAAGGATTAAAGAGGATTTTTAAAAATAGTCTTTTAGATTAGCATTTGTAAGTTTTTGAGCATGTGTTCGATGTTAACTGTTTTCATGGAAACCTAGTGGTAAGACCCACTTAAAAGAGTTGTACCATTAATTTTGAGTGGACACAATGAAAGGGAAATCCCTTCATAGTTAAGAATTCTAGTTGCTGCTGAATTTGTGGAAACCTGGAAGGGATTGGTTTATGGAAGGAAAGAGTAATGCGTGTAGGTCTCAGTGGAAGGTCGCAGTGATGGAGTGGAGCTAGGATGGGGAAACGACTGCCAGGTATTGACGACTGAAAGGGAGAGGGAGAGATCTGCATGTTCTAACAAGGAAGGACCTACTGTAGGGACTTAGGGGTTAGGTGATGGAATCCAAGGTCAGGACTCTGGCTTCGATGGGGGAATGCCATGGGAAGTCAGTGAGAGCCTTCAAGAAAAAGGTGTCAATTCTGGTCCGGGCTAGCATCACCATACCTGGGTTTGGCAATCTTCTCTTGCCTTCTTGGCTTTAGTGCCATCCTTATTTCAATGAGGTCACTTCTTGGTTCATACAGGCCTAGCCTAATAACAGCTCTTACCCACTCTGGCCACAAGCTGCTCGTTGCTGGATCCATACGACCTGTACAATTGGAACCCGAAGACTTCTGACTTTCTTTCTGACTGCACACCCACCTGTCCTTGCCATTCCCTAAGGCTGTGGCTCAGATAGGTCACACTTATCTCTGGAATGCCCTTATGCCTATTCCTCCTGTAAAAATCCGGCTAGGTAATTCCTTAATCTTTTTTTGGCTCTTTGTTCCAATGTTGTCTTATTAATGCCCTCTTCCTCAAACATCTTGAAAAAGCCCAACAGCCTCTCTCCATGTTAGCACTCCCTCTTCCCCTCATCCTGCCTGACCTTTACTCCAGGGACCTTAATACCAACCAACGTATGACCTATTTGCTCACTATCTGTTGTTCCCTCCAGGCTGTAAGCCTTAGGAGTGCAGATATTTTATTTTGTTTTCTCATGATGTATCTCCAGGACCTAGAACAGTACCTGGCATAGAAAGCGATCAATAAATGTGTTGGATGAATATGTGGCTAGAATTATCAGAATCATTGTGCCAGTCCTAGTGCTGTCTCCCTTGCTGTCTCCCTTGCTGTCTCCAATAGCCCTGTCACAAGCCCATCGCCTTATAAACTCTGCCACTGAGGTTCAGGGACTGAAGTGGAGGAGACCACAGAGCTGGTGACAGTCAACTGTGTCTGGCTTCTCATTTGGATGGTTATGGTGAGGAGGCGTCAGTGAGATGCCACAGCCTCTGGGCTCTGTGGATGGAGGGACAGGACACTTACTGACGGCAGGGGTGGGTAGTGTTCCAGGAAGTCTGGTGTTTCAGAGAAAAAAGTGGGGCCAGGAAATAGGAGAGTACTCAGGGCAATGACTACCTGAGACTTCCCAAGTGTGGGAGTGGACTCTATTCATTGTGAAGCTGGAGCCGCAGGGATGTGTGGCCACGGTCCCAGCAGAAGGTGGCAGCTGAGTGGTCAGCCTTCCTGCACATAGGGGCTGGAAGGTTGGTGACAAGCCCTGGCTGGAGATTTGCATGTCAGCTTCCTCTACACGAGCAGGGGTGCCATGGGACTGAGTCAGCCGGTGGTCAGGTAGAGGGAGCAAATGTCAAGGCTGACCTTGAGTCTGC
The DNA here is from genome assembly GCF_982192425.1 of Myodes glareolus. Taxonomy (NCBI): domain Eukaryota; kingdom Metazoa; phylum Chordata; class Mammalia; order Rodentia; family Cricetidae; genus Myodes; species Myodes glareolus. Next base: position 2,117,334 of record NC_142051.1, read on the forward strand.
GTGGCTGACAGAAAGAGGAACTGCCAAAGGCAGAGGGAACAGAGTGGCAAGAGGAAAGGTCAGGAGAGAGGTGGATCTGGGGGGGGGGGGATATCGAGAGAGGCCACATTTTACTCAGCAGCTTAAAGGAAGACCCCAGAAAGCTGGTAACACAGATCTGGGAGTCACGCAAGTTTTCATTTCATAAGGAAACTCATTTATCTCAACAAAGCACTAAAAGGGATTTAATTAGAGGATATTAAAATAAAATTTTATTTGACAGTACTTTCTTCTGCTCTTCCCTGTCTTATACGTTGAAACTCTTTGGGGAGTTCCCTAAGGCTGAGTCAGGAATCCAGATTTGGTGTTTTTCTGTCTGAGGCTTTCTTTGCTTCTCTGCATATGGCCCAAGGCATTGAGAGATCCTACACTGAGTGTCATTGACACAGATAGAATCTGGGCCCTCATCAGGATACATAAAGCAAAGGGGAGTCATTAAAATGTGAGTTTCTGGGCCGACGTGTAGCAGCGATAGCAGCTGGCTTTCCCTGCTGACGAACAGATTTAAGTGATGTCATAATAAATACAAGCAGGCATCATTCTAAGGTGTCTTCTTAGCTCAAGGAGGGAAGAAGGGTGGGTAGGAAGGGCAAGAGAGCAGGCCCACTTCAAAACATAACTGACATCCATCCCACGAGTTGTTCATCAGCCTGAGTTCTCCCTTGGAATTACTGAGCGATGAATGCCAGGTGGTTAGCTACATTTACATCCCTTTAGTCATGTTAGCCCCTGTGACTTGAGCCAGAGTGGGGCCATTTTCTGGCAGGGAGTTTGTGTGCATAATAGCACATGGCTTGTGTTCTCTCTAGACAATGAAGTGTCGTGACCAGAGCCCTGGAGATGGAATCTCTCTGTCACATTCCCTGATAAATCTTCACAGTGGTGTTGGGCAGCAACGCTAGGCAGAGGACAGGCTGCAGACCTTCCCACATTTTCTGTCACAGTAGAAACTTTACTGGGCTGAAGTTACATCCATGCAATAGATTCCTGGAAGCCAAAAGAGTTCACAGTTCAGAATTGCTGATGTTTGGTGAGATCTTCCAGTCTCTATCACAGTCTTGCCTTGGATCCAGGGGCTCCTCTGAGAGGGAGAATCTGCGACTCCAGGCTGCCCCCAGCCCTGGTGCTCATATCCAGGCCTGGCGCAGGGCGCCTCAAAAGCAGTCCTCGGAAGCTGGCGCCATCCCCTCGGATCAAGCTGTGTCCTGAGTCACCAAGGCTGACCTTGAGCAGAAAGAGGAAGCTTGAGTTTGCGTTGGCACACCACACCTCTGCCTTTCTCAGTTGTTCCCCAAGCAGACTTCTTCAAACAGGCTTCCTGAAGGTTCCACATTTGGGATGACAGTGTACTACAGGCCATTTAGATGTCCACCAAGGTCAGCACTCCCTTCCTTTCCTGTTTCTTGGCGTCTTCCCTCTTCCTCTTGATCTCGTCTGTTTCCATGGTTTTCTTTTCCTTCCTTCCTTTTTTCATTTTATGGAATGTTCTTTCTTTTCTTTCCTGACATATGAAATGAGGGTCACGGAAGAAAGGGAAAGGGAAGAGAGACTGAGAAAGAGAGAGAGAGTGAGATGTTGTAGTATGATGTTAAGCTCTTTGGACTCTTTTGGGGGTCCTGCCACCCAGCTCTCAAATGAATCACTTATGGAGGCTTATTCTTAGTTATAACAGCCTGGCCTTAGCTTGGCTTGCTGCCGGCCAGCTGCTAGTTAACTTATAGTGCCCTGTCTACCCTTCGGCCTCTGAGCTTTCTCATTCTCTTCAAATCTTACTCGATAGATTGCAGTGTAGCTGGATGGCTGGTGCCTGATGTCCTCCTTCTCGGGCTACTCCTCCTCCCCTTCTCCCAGTCTTCCCCTTCTGTATAGTCTGTCTACCAGCCCCGCCTATCCTTTCTTCTGCCTTGCTATTGACTATTCATTATTAGACCATCAGGTGTTCGAGACAGGCAAAGTACCAGAGCTTCACAGAATTAAACAAATGCAACTTAAACAAAAGTAACACACCTTAAAATAATATCTCCAACAGAGGAAGGAGGAAGAGAGGAGAGAGGAAAAGAACCATCTGTGTTTTCTGCGGCTTCAAGGTCTACGTTCATTGGTCTCGGGTTTTGTTGTGTTGTTGATGTTTCTTCCCCTCCTGGAGCTGCTGGAAGGATCGATGGGGACTCTTTATCTCAGTGCCTGGCACACTGTAAGGGCTCAGTGCCTATGAGTTCTTAGTAGTGAACACTTTGCCCTGAGAATAAGCATAAGCAAGCTCAAATCTAGAATATTCCAATTGAGTGACCTTCTCCCCACTACAACCCCCTTAAAAAGCTCCTTTACCTGAGGTTTCTCCAGGATGACCACCTGAACACAGACAAAACTCAGGGAAAGGCCAGGGCTTTGTGTTGATACAGTGAAGTAGCTTCCAAATCCGTAACTGCGACCCATGCATACACTGATAGAAACGGAAAACAAACTTTCAATAAACAATACTTGCCTTCAAAGTTGGGAATTTCTGGGTGGTGTAGCACACACCTTTAATCCTAGCACTTGGGAGGCAGAGGCAGGCAAATCTCTGAGTTTGAGGCCAGCCTGGTCTTCAGAGCTAGTTCCAGGACAGGCCCCAAAACTACAGAACAATCCTGTCTCAAAAACAAAACAAACAAACACAAACTTAGGATTTGTGTGGTGTTCCATTCTCTTTCATCAGAAAGGTGCTGATGCCATACACTCAACTCGTCCACGACCCCATGGGTTGTCACTTGCTTTTTTTCCACCCCGTGCCGTCTCCTTGGCTTCCGTTCTGACTCCGAACACTTGCCATATTCTCAACTCTCCCAGTTCCCCCTTCTTGTCCCCCAAATTAAAAGCAGCAAATTCAAAGCACATCTTTTTGAACTTTTATTCTCTTCCCCATTTCTTTTTATTTCAAATTTTTGATGTACTTCGATCATGTTTTTTCCTCCCCGAACTCCTTATAGACGCCCCTTTACATATTTATATTTATTTTTATTTTATGTGTATGGGTGTTTGTCTGCATGTGTGTCTGTGCATCATGTGAATTCTTGGTGCCTGTGTAGTTAGAAAAGGGTATTGGATCGCTTGAAACCAAGTTATAGATGTTTGTGAACCACCATGTAGTTTCTGGAAATTGAACCCAGGTCCTTTGAAAGAACAACAAATGCTTTTAACCACTGAACCATCTCTCTGGCCTCTTCCATTTCTTTTCTCTACTCCTATACTCTCTCTCCTTCAGTAAGAGAAGATCTTTTCTCAGTGTTGTTTTTTGAGTAGTCATAATGAGGATGTTAACAAAGGTCCCATTAACAATGGTAGCTGTGGGTTGGAGAGATGACTCAATTGTTAAGATCACTGATGCTCTACCAGAGGGCCAGTGTTCAATTCTCAGCACCCACAATGGCAGCTCACAACTCTCTGTAGCTTCAGTTTCAGGATATCCAATACCCTCACAGACATACGCGCAGGCAAAACACTAATGTGCATAAAACAACAACAACAATAAAAACCAAAACAATAATACCTAGGTGGTTTGAATGAAAATGGCCCCCATAGACATGTTGGAAGTGGCATTATTGGAGGTGTGGCTTTGTTGAGGAAGTGTGACACTGGGGGTGGGCTTTGAGGCTTCAAAGTGGGCCTAGTGGCTCTCTCTCTCTTCCTGCTGCCTGTGGATCCAGATGAAGAACTCTCATCTACTCCTCCAGCACTACATCTGCTTGCACGCCGCCATGCTTCCCAGCACTGTGATAGTGCACTAAACCTCTGAACTGTAAGCCAGCCCCAATTATATGTTGTCCTTCATAAGAGTTGCCGTGGTAATGGTGTCTCTTCACAGCAATAGAAACTCCAACTAAAATACACCTATCTAGAGTGCTTAGAAGTGTCGTCGCCTCTCCTTGTTCCTTAGTTATCCATCCAATAAATTCTGGCCTAAACACTTAATTAAGCAGAAATGATAATATTCTGGAGCAATCTGTCACCAATTCTGATGTGGGAACAAGACCTTGATAGTGACCATCAACCTGGACTGGGCAAATGGAGACTCTGCATATGCTTTAGTTAGAACGCAGGCAGAACTGAAACTGGAAAATATAAAAGTCTTATCACCAATTAATGTCTACCCAGACAAAATTCCGGGAACATTTGCCGTTTGATCCTTATTTTAATGCCTTGTTCAGGAAATTCACCCTGAAATATTTAACACGTGGGCACTAGTGCTGTTTCCTAATTGGAGAAGCAACGGCGTGTTCGTGGTTAAAATTCTAGAACCTGAAGGCCAATGAAAAAGTGAAAATCAAAGCGAGCCTGGACCCTGCAGCAGCCATCCACATTTGGGACAGTTCTGCTCAGCCTACGGCCACTCTTGAAAGAGTACGAGGATCTGAGCATGATGGGAAAGACAACGGCTATGGGGCTGCATAGCAGCTGCTTTTCCCAGACAGGGCAGGGCAGGGCGGGGCGGGGTGGGGCGGGACGGGGTGGGGGCAGTGCTGGGTGGGTTTGTGATGTCTGCCTCAGGCCTCCCTCCACCCTTCTTCTCACACTTAGTCAACTTCATTTCACTGCTATTTTCAAGTCCTTGCGGGTGACTGAGTTTTCTCAATTAGACACAGTTTTTTGCCCCCCACTTCAGAGGCCAGTCTACTCTTTTTGGGTTGTGGTGACAAAGACAAGGGTCCCTCTGACTCCTTGGTGTGCAACTAGACTTAAGGAGTCCAGCTCTTCATTCCTGTCTTCTATTACTTCTTTCCTAGGCCATCTAGAATTTCAACAAGCTCTCTATGTTGAAGATTTATTTCTTGAACCTAACTACCCCAAATCTACCCTGTACATTATTTATTCAATGGTGGCCATGTTTCTATGAAGCAGTCAAACTGAGTTAACTAAGAAATTATCTTGTAGGAGAGATGGCTCAGTCCTTACAGGTGTTTGCTGCTCTTTTAGAAGACTAGGATTCTACTCCAAAAACCCATGTTGGATGGCCTACAAATGCCTGCCACTCCAGCTCCAGACATCTAATGCACTCTTCTGGCCTCTGGGGGGTATCGTACACACCGGTGCATGCAGCCTGTGGTGCCTGCACTACAGGACGATGGTTTGCAAGCTGGGAAAGGGGCTGGAGATTTAAACACGTGTGCACACAGAGACAAGGGGACACAGGTCATCCTTTAACCAAGAATGCCAACTTTATTGTGCTCCAGGGAAGCTTTTATAGGGATCCTTAACTGATAGTCATGCCCCAGCTCTTGGCATTTCCAACTATAGAATCCACCAGAACCCACTCCCCTGCCGTCATGGGGGTCTCATCCTCAGAGCAGCTGCAGGCACAGGAAGACAAGTTGTTCACTCCATTCATTCCAGCAGCGGTAGGCAAAGAAAGTCAAGGGGCCAGGGGTCTGCAGTCCCCCAACAATGGACCCCCGACACACAAATATAAAAAAAAGAAAAGAACTCTTTCTCTAACTTTCATGATTGCTTAACAGTGAAGACAGCATTCTTGTTCCAGATCATTTTCTCCTGATCCCTTGATTTCTTTGTAGGACTCTGTACTTGACCTGACCAGATCTGTTATAAATGTTTCCCCATCAAGATGAGAAAGAATTTAGTGGCTGCACAGTATTTCTTTATTAGGAAAACTCTCAGTTTTCCGACCTTTTCCAGAGGTCAAGGTTCACTGGGAAGAGTTGAGCGCAGTAGGAAGACAAGTTCAGTGGTAGGAAGGAGGGAAGACGAGGAGGTAGTAGTTGTAGGTACCAATAACAAGGTTCTAGAATTGGTTATTTTAAAAGGCAGAAATCTAAGAAAACATTTCACACAGTGGTACAATTTTATGCAGATATCTCTTGACCTCCTGCAAAGGGTGAACTTTTGCTGAACCTCTTGGCCAAATTAATAATCCACCTTGAGATCAATCAAGATTTAATTTGTTTTCCTACTGTGTGATCAGTCTATCTGTGTTCAACCTGCCTTAAAGAGAAGACTGTAACAACTAGCCTTGCTTGCCTTGGATTTCCCGTGCAATCAGCTTTATAACCTAAATGGAATATATATCGTTAGTCTTATGTGTTCTTCTGTGTCCTTGGCCCAGAGATACGGATGTGTGTTGTGGTAATTGTTTGCGGAAAAGCTGCCAACAGGCTGCCTCTACCCTTGTGCAGCAGATAGCCACCATAAACGCTGGAAACAATCTGTGGATACAGCTTGATCATGTGTTTGTTACGGTACTGTCCTCTCTTCTGGGTTTTTAGGGGTCAGTTAGGGTCAGTAAAGTTTCATCCCTTGTAAAACTCATAAAGAATCCCATTCCCATGCCATGTTTTCTGCAATATTTGATAAATGCAGAGCAAAGTCCTTTGTTGAGGACAGACAGACATGAGACTTCATTCAGGCCGGCACAGAGACATACAATGGATCCAGATGGCTACTGCCGTAAACCGCTGCACTAACTTTTTAGTTTTTAAAACACCATTCCAGGACAGATTCTGGCCAACAACTTGACGTTTTAGTTCTTCTATTTCTTTATTCACTTCTTTTAAGCCTGAGAATCTTTTCTTTTTTAACCCATTCAACTTGATGGCCTCTTTAAAATTTGTTTGTGTGCATTTGATTATCAGCATCCTCCCATCTGGCTCCTGGCCCAACACGTTCAATTCAGTTTTCACTTGACAGGGATGTGACATTTGACACAATGTGAAAGTCCGCTTCATGCTGGACAAGTGCCAAGGGCTATCAAGTAAAAAGGAAGACCTCACTTTTTTTTTTTAAAAAAAAATATTTATTTTTATTTTATGTACATTGGTGTTTTGCCTGCATGTATGTCTGTGTGAGGGTGTCAGATCTTGGAGCTACAGACAGTTGTTTGTTGCCATGTGGGTGCTGGAAATTGAACTCCAGGGCTCTGGAAAGGCAGTCAGTGTTCTTAACTGTTGAGCCATCTTTCCAGGCCCCTTGCTTTAAGGACTCTCAGGCAACACAGCCACAGGTGACTCCCTCATCTCCTTCAGTCTCTGCTTTCCCCAAATGGTCACATCTCAAACATAATTGTGTTCCCCTCTCTTGGGTTAGACTTATATTCTTATTTCTTACAGAGAATTTCCTACTTTGTTTGAGGTTATAGACTATAAAAGCCCAGGTGATTTAGAGAGCAGATATGATGTAGCTTGCAGTGGAATATTCCTTCTGAACACTGTGAATATGTATTACTCTCATTGGTTAATAAAAAGCTGACAGGCCGGTAGGCAAACAGGAAGTATAGGCAGGACAGCCAGACACAGAGAACTATGGGAGGAGGGAGGGTGGAGACAGAAGAGAACCAGTCATTCTCTGAGCAAGCAAGATGTGTAGAAAATGAGGTAACAAGCCATGAGCCACGTGGCAAAGCATAGGTAAAAAATATGGGTTAAAATGTAAGAGTTAGCTAGTAATAAGCCTGAGCTATCAGCTGAACATTTATAAGTAATATTAAGTTTCTGTGTGGTAATTTGGGAAACAGTTGTCTATTCTTTGGGAGCAAAAAGGTTGAGACAGGAAGATGCCACCTACAGTTAACTCTTTAATTTTATCAGGAGATACAGTTAATTCTTTAATTTTATAGGGAGAAATGTACACCAAAGAGATAGGTAAATATTCCCTAGTGACCTGTGTAACAAAGTTGGATTAGAAACCAGATGCTGATGCTTGTCTGTTCTTCATGGTTTGTGGTGCTGGACTTGTTTATGCCTTTGTGATAGGATTCTCAGAGGAAGTTTGGTCATGATGCTATTGTGTGGCTACTTCCTGTGAAGTGAAATATTCTCTTCTTGTCTAAGGGTTTTATTGCTGTGAAGAGACACCATGATCATGGCAACTCTAATAAAGAAAACATTTAATTGGGGCTGGCTTACAGTTCAGAGGTTTAGTTCATTATCCTCCTGGGTAAGCATGGTGGCATGTAGGCAGATAGGGTGCTGGACAGTTCTGAGAGTTCTACATCTGGATCTCAAGGCAGTGAGAAGAGAGAGTGACAGTGGGTTTGGCTTGAGCTTCTGAAACCTCAGTGGCCATTCCTGTGACACACTGCCTCCAATGAGACCACACCTACTTTAGCAAGATCACATCTCCAATTATGTCACTCCCCATTGAGTCTGTGGGGGCCATTTTCATTCAAACCATCTCACTCCTTGAGGGAGTCTCATGAGGAAGCTCAGAAAGTTACAAGGCTCACAAGACCCCTTCCCAAGGCTACAATAACAGCAAACATTTGCTAGGAGTAAGGAGAGTTTGGTATAGCTGCCTCCAAGCTGGTCAGGAATCTCCAGGAATGCAACTTTGTGAGTTCTTACCCATGCTGCATGGCTTTTGGTGATGCAGCAACCACCAAATCACCAATGTTCCTAACAAATAATCCCCCACTCCTGTAAGAAACCCCCATAAGGCCTGATGTGGTGGTCACAAGCCTTTAATCCCAGTATTAGGACAGGGGAGTAGAGGCAGGAGGATCTTTGTGAGTTTGAGGCAAGTCTGGTCTACAGAGAAAGTTCCAGGACAGTAAGGGCTACAAAGTGAGATCATGTTTCAAAAAAACCAAAGATAAATAAGTAAATAAAAATAAAAAAATAAAAGAAATCCCAATAAACTCCTTGGTCACTCTCTTAGGGTTTCTATTGTTATGAAAAGACACCATGACCATGGCAACAATAAGAAAAATTTAATTGAGGTGGTGGCTTACAGTTCAGAAGTTCAGTCTGTTATCACCCATGGCAGGGAGCACAGTGAATGCAGGCAGACATGGTGCTGGTTACATCTTGTTCAGAAGGCAACAGGAAGTGGACTGTAGCTCTGGGTGGTTTCTTGAGCATCTATGAGACCTCAAAGCCCATCGTTTGTGACACTCCCTCCAACAAGACCACACCTCCTAATAGTGCCACTCCCTTTGGGGACCATCGTCTTTTTAACCACCCCAGTCATCGAACTAAACTTGGGTGGAATAGTTTCCTTGGTGTGTTATCTGGGTTAAACAGATATGTTTATGCTTCCCTAGGAAAGTCACACAACACAATTGGTGACTGAGGAGGAACAGAGCCAAGAGTGAGGAGCAGTTGCAGGCCCCCTATGATGGGCGATAAACATTCAAATAAGGCTGATGTAGCTGAGGTGAGGGCAGAGCACACACAGGGGCCCACCCGGGATGGCTGCCTTTCCCTGTGTGGCGTGGAATTGTGTACTTCTTTGCTGTAGTGGCGGTCATATGCACCGTGATGTGGATGACAAGCCACGTGAGCAAGGTTGAGTCATCTGAAGGTGGAGCATCTTTGTGGGAATGCCAGGGTGACCATCTTCCTCTGTGTGGCATGGCATGTCTCCTTGATGCATGTGGTTTACTGTTTGGGTATGGAGGTGTGCCCAGTGGCTGATGGACTGGAGAACACACTCCATTTGTTGGAAGCAGTATTGGATAGAGTGGAGTCAGAAGCAGCTGTGGTAACAGTTGCACGGCCTTTGCTGTGGATACTAAGGCTTACAAGAACGTATAACTGAGGCTTGGCTGCTCAGAAAAAACATATTCTTATACGTTCTTGTAAAAGGAGGTACAAGAAGAAGACAGATGGATGCCAATCTTTGGCTTATCCTTTTACTTATCAGGAAAAGCAGCAAGGAGAGAGGATAAGATGGAGACCCACATTTGGCTTTTCTTAGAGTTAGGGTTCAAGAGAGGAAGAGAATACAAACTAAGCATATGCTAAAAGCCCTTTCTGTAACCCCCAAACTGTTAAAAGTCCTTTCTGGAACCCCCAAACTGTTAAAAAGCCTTTTCTGGAACCCCCAAACTGGAAAAAGTCCTTTCTGGAACCCCAAAGTGTGCTAAAAGCCCTTTCTGGAACCCAGAACTTTTAATCTTTGAGAGGAATCAGAAAGCAAGGAGTAAGGGGTGGGGGGCAGAAATGACAGACAATACCTACAAGCCTGACATTTATCACAGAGGAAAAGAAAAATCCCATGACTCAGCATGCAGGATGGAGGTTTAATAGTGACTCAATAACTGGGGCATTGTCTGCCTCTGAAGTGTTTGAATCAGGAAAGACTTAAATAAATGAAGGAGTCCCTCAGAGCCTCGTTCATGAGGCAGTGAGGCATAGGAAGGGTGGGAGGCAGCTGAGTGCTGCAGCAGCAGAGAAATTTAGTAACACGACTACTCATCCATCCTTGGGACAAAGGCTTCACAACCTGAGGAATATGAGGGAAACAAGACCCCATGGGGACTGGCTCATACGCGTCATTTTGTATAATTGGTTATCACTAGCTGAGGTCCCTGTGACTATCTGGGACTTGAAGACAATAGAGCATGGACTGGTATTGCTGAGGGAGACTGGGCATTTAAGGGGAAGTGTCTGAGGCCCAGTAAACCAGGCCAGACAGGACTCGGTTTACAGGGGAGTTAAGTTGATGCAGTTGGGCCCTTAGTATGGAATGTGATCTTTACGAAGTAGGAGAGTCTGGGGGATCTGAATCACCAGATGGCTTATAAGTCAGGTTCGTAAAGAGGGGATAAGAAGAAGAAAGAGCAGACAGAGAGGTTTGGGCCACTGAAGAGTGAATGTGGGAAGATCTGTGTGGAGCCTATGGACCTAGGTGTAAACTGGATACAAAGGCAAATTCGATGCTTGGGAGACTCTGGGCGACTTTAAACTGTAACAGCTTACCAAGGAGAAAAGGAAGAGCAAATGACAAGAGAAAGATGAAGACACTAAGACTGACTCATTGATGTGCGTGGGCAGTGATCCCTAGAGTACGCTCTGCACATCATTTACCTGGGGATGGAGACTGTTCACACAGCTTAGGAGGGTGCTTTTGGGCAGCTAGGTGTGGCCAATGAAAAGCGAGCAGCTGGGCCCGCTGCAGCGCTATCCCAGAGACGGTCAGATCTGGCCGTCAGGGAAGTGAGAGCTGCGCAAGCCAGCCCTACTGTGTGCTTTTGTGCTTTGGAGGGAAGCACATGCAGTGTGGCCCAGAGGGGTGGAGAAGGACGGTGGTTGATAGAGAATGAGTGGATTGTAGGCAGGTAAAGTGGTAATCCCTTGTCCCCAGCACCCCTGTCACACACACTGTATCTGTGTCGCTGAACCCAAGATTCTTTTGGGGAAGCAACTGACACAAGTGATGGCATCGGCTCTTCTCTCTCCCCTCTCTCTCCCTCCCTCCCTCCCTCTCTTCCTCCCTCCCTCCTCCCCTCTCCTGTTGACTGAGGTTTCTGTCCTGCCCAGTTCCTGCAGTTGTTAAGTCCCAAAGAAATCACACAGAGGTCAACATTAGTTATAAACTGATTGGCCCATTAGCTCAGGCTTCTTATTAACTCTTATAACTTATATTAGCCCACTATTTGAGACAGAGCATTACAATTCTTGTCTATTCTAGCCATGTGGCTTGGTCTTGCTTGCTCTGTGACTGGGTCACAACTGCGGGGAAATGAGCTTTCCTCTTCCCACAATTCTCCTGTTCTCGTTTCTCCACCTCTGCTTCCTGCCTGGTTGTCCCGCTTGTACTTCCTGCCTGGCTATTGGCCAATCAGCATTATTAAAATACAATTGGCAGGGTACAGACCCTTGTCCCATAGCACTCCTTTCCTTTCTTCCTCCCTTCTTCCCTCCCTCCCTCCTTCCCTCCCTCCCTCCCTCCTTTCCTCCCTCCCCTCCTCCTTCCCTTTTTCTGTTGACCTGTTGTGGTGGCCCTCCTGCCTCTACCTCCCAAGTGCTGGAACTGTAGGCATGCACAGTGTTACTCGGTTTTCCACATTCACTTCTGTCTCCCAAGTGCTGCCTAGATTCCAAACAAACAAAGCACTGGTGTTTAGTGGAAATTCCTGTTGTGATTTTTGGCAGCCCTCTATCTGCTCCGTATCTTTTGGCAGTGACAGGAATATTTTCCTTTTGGGGATGTGCTTGTCTCTTATTGGTTAATTCTGGTGGAACTATTAATGACTGGAGACGCCTACTCAGCCCAGTTGCTCTGATGACACACTATAGGACTCACCCAAACGGATGCCACCCTGGAACCTGTTCTCACACGGTGACACAGAGACCAAAGAGAGGTCACTCACTCCAGCAGTAACACCACATAGACCATGACACTATTCCCGTGACATGTGCCTCAGGGGGTCTCCTTTTTGTTCTGCCCTCCTGGCCCTGATTCTCTAGCCTTCTCTGATCTGAGTGAGTCCATGGCCTTCTTGGAAGGTTGTTTCTTCACGTTAGTCAAAGTAGATTTCATTTCATTTCATTTCATTTTTTCTTTTATTTTTATGGTTTTCTGAGACAGGGTTTCTCTTTAGCTTTGGAGCCTATTGTAGACCAGGCTGGCCTCAAACTCACAGAGATACACCTACCTTTGCCTCCCGAGTGCTGGAATTAAAGGCGTGTGCCACCATCACCACCCAGCTCAAAGTAGATTTCTAATGCAGTCATCAGCTGTGCATTTGCTTCTCCTGTTGCTCTGACCAAACACCCTGGCGAAACCTGAAGAAAGCAGCTCAGATAAAGAGGGATTTAGTTAAACTCATAGTTCTGGGAAAAGCACATTGTGAAGAGGAAGGAACCTGAGGCTACTGGTCACATTGTGTCTATGGAGCGCTTGAATACTCTGGTCAATCCTTCCTTGGTTTATTCAGTCTGGGATTCCAGGCATGGCCCCACGCCACCCACATTCAAGGACGGTCTTCTCACTTCTATTAACCCAACTGAAGAAATGCTTCAGAGGCATGCCCAGTGGCTACCCCAGTCCAGATAGTCTCTCACGGACATGCCCCGATATTCGTGTCTTAGTGATTCTAGATCTATTTAAATTGATATTAATAATCACAAAACTTAATTGGCTCGATGGGCAGTCTTACCCAGGGGATGTCAGATGTCAATCAGTTCTTTTCTTCAAAACTATGGTAAGGAATTTCCAGGAAACATTTGCTCCTCACATGGTTCCAAATAAGATGTCAGAAATTGTCGTGAGGGCTATTCACATCAACACGAGATAGGGACAGACAGCTGTTTCATTTTGGATGGAAAAACCAGATGTTTCACTCTCTCCTAGCAGCTGTAACAGCATGTCATAGAGCAGAACACTTATAAATAATGCCAATTCATTCCTCATACTTCTGGGGGCTGGAAGTCCCAAGATCAAGGAATTTACAGTCACTGATCTGGTGCCCCCCAGTCTCTGGTCATGGAGAGCTATCTTCAACTCTCTGGGATTGCATTTATCCGGTACCAACACAGGATGGCTCTGTCTCGTGAACTTATCCCCTTCCAGAGGTCTCACCTCCAAATCCCACTACACACCGGTGAGCAGCCTTTGATATGCAGGTTTTGACATCATTCTACTGAGAGTGGTAAATTGACCAAGTTTATGTAGTTTACCAATGGCAGAGTTAGGATTTGCTTCCATGTGGTTTTTCAATATGTCTATTAGTTCTTCCTACTGCCCCCCACTGTAATACTTCTGTTGGGAATCTAAAGGTATATAATAAAGCTAAGCATATTCTTTACAAAATAAATTACCATCTATCCAGAAGATTTAGAGTACATATGAATATATATGATATTTACATATCATATATATATTTATGATACTTTCAGTCAGTATCATAGGAAGTATATATCTGAACCATTATAGAGTTCTGAAAGATTTATGGAATATGATGGTTCATGGAGACCATAGAGATTAATCAATTCAGCTTTCTTGTCGCATTGCTAAGAAAATGGAGGCCAACAGATGCCTATATTGCCGAGCGATACCGAAATCACTATGTACAGATAATGAGGTTTAGATCCAAACCAGTTCAACTTCATCACAAGACAGGTGGGACTGGTAAATTTACACAGCTCAGTTAAGCTCTTTGAGCTGAAGGGGCCTCTAGGTTTCCTATAATAACGTATTCATCTGCCTCTCTCAGGTCGAGCTTCGAGAGTTTCAGTGGCTTGTCTGTCCTTACAGTCCACAGAGAAGGAACTTCACCTTCTTTGAGAAACATTGCGCATCGTTCACACTTCAACCTAATGACACGTTTTCATGTAAATGTGGATCATTTAGATGTCTGTTTACAAACTAATCTACTTACAGGCAGTTCAGACTGTTATTTGGAAACTTTACAAGCAAGCTGAAACATTGCAAGGCGAATGAGAAGGGTGCGATATACGACCCTGGAGGTATTTTCACAATTAGAAATAAAGAAATTGTGAGAAAGATGCTTGGGCAACGGAAATGTTGTCTTTAACTGGGAGTTTCCACAGCAGAGGCCGAACTTGTGAGGTTCAGCCTGGGTTCTCCACATTGAAACCAAACACAGCAAATTTTGTTTTTATTTTTTAAGACAGGGTTTCTCTGTGTAGCCTGGCTGTTCTGGAACTCAGTCTGTAGACCAGACTGATCTCGAACTCAGAGATCCTCCAGCCTCTGCCTCCCGAATGCTGGGATTAAAGGTGTGTGCCACTATGCCCTGCAAATATTTGTTTCTTGTGTGTGACCTCCTAAGCTAAGACCTTGGAGAATGAAGCTTCCCTCCAGCATTTGTAAGACAGTAATTTCTGGACCCTTATTTGGTGTCTGTTTTTGTCTAGCCCTGGCTACTGGAGACTTCCCCTATAAACTATGATCATGCAGCAACCTTTGCAGTTTGCCTTTTGATTGGATCTGTTTCAACTGAGGGGGTGGGGCTCCAGCAGAAATGCTGTGGGTGGAAGGAAGGGTGGTTTTAAGCTCCCCAGTCTGCCTAGGCGCATACTAGGTGACAGCCATGTTCCTTTTAGATCTAGGATTCATTGCGCATGGGGGTGCAGGGGTGGGGGGGTGGGGGGTGGGGGAGGTGGGGGGTGGGTAGGGTGGTGTGAGGGAGGGTAGGGGTGTGAGGGGGGCTGGGGAAGCTCTCTTGGAAAACTGTAGTCCTCACAGTTTCTGTTGATCAGCTCTGTCCTCGGCCTGAGGACATGGTCCCCAGAGCGCCTTCAGCCACGTTTTTTCCTTTGCTTGGCACACATCTGGAAAGAGCCCTTTCTTTTAACTTCCGTTCATTAAACTCTTCCAGTGTGCGTTCTGCTTCTACTCAGGACCCTTGACAAATACAACCTGAATCTAATCAGGCCTGTCTTTTAACCAGACACCCAAACTAGAAAAACAAATTAAAGAATGCCTTGGGATAAAAACCAGCAGGTCAAGAATTTGGGACATTTTTTCCTTCCTTCCTTCCTTTCTTTCTTTCTTTCTTTCTTTCTTTCTTTCTTTCTTTCTTTCTTTCTTTCTTTCTTTCTTTCTTTCTTTCCTTAATTGTGTGGTGCTTTTAAAGATCATCATCATTTAAAAAAAAGAAAACTCTTCTAGATTAAAATAAGCTCAGGGGATAAGGACCGGATGCAGGATCTAGGGTCACTATAGAAGCACAAGAAGGTGTTTCCAGAAGGGTTTAACAGAGGGTCACAGACTGAGTCAAAAGGAGAAAGCTAGCAGAGAATCAGCATTCAATACTTTGCTTCCTGACTGGACACAGTGTGACCAACTGCTGTAACTTCCTCCTGCGATGGACTGTACCCTCAAACTATGACCAAAGGAAACCCCTCCTTTCTTAAGTTGCCTTTGGCAGGAATTTTATTACATATGCCAGAAAAATAACACACACACACCCTTGTTTGGGAAAACCCAGTTCCTCTCTCTCTCTCTCTCTCTCTCTCTCTCTCTCTCTCATCTCTCCAGCCCCACATTTTTTTTAAAAGAGGCACTTATCAATAGCACTGAGGTCCAAGTGGGACTATACTTTTCTTTGAGATGTCTAGCAAAGGGACTGGAGAGACTATTTAGCTGTTGAGTGCACTGGCTGCTCTTGCAGAGTTTTGGCAGCTTAGAACTGTCTGTAGCTCTAGTTTTAGGGGATCCAACATCTTATTTGAGCCCCAAACCCATAAACGTACTTGTAGGTAGAACACCCATAGACATAGGATAAAATAAAAAACAAGTAGCAAAAGATTTATAGGGCTAATGTGGCAGAGTTAGCAGGTGTTTAACATAACCTACAGGGATATATCATTTATTGTGTTAGCTTTTTAACTTTTGTGTATTTTGAACATGTTCATACTAAAATCAAATGGTAGAAAGCATTAATAAAGACAAGAAATTTCAGACATACCCAGGGATGATTTCTGTTTCCTGAATGTCTGTGGTTTTCCCTCAGACCCTGTTTATTTATCTGGACAGTGGTCACTTAGAGAAGACAAGCAGCCAAGGCCTGGGTTCTGAATTATCTTTTATGACCTATAAAATCTTGCATGAGGTTTTTTTTATATTTTTGCTTAGCTTTTCATGTCAACCATAGGCATAAGTGGACAAAAGGTTTGTTTTCACTAATGGAAGTGAAAGGTCCGTGTTGCTGTACAGGATACAGACAAGGGTGATTTAGCAGCCATCTTGAAGTGATCAGAGTCGACTTGAGGTTCCTTCCTGAGAGCAAGCCAGTGTAGACAGCAGGCGGGTGTAGACAGATGGCATGCAGTCCGACACTTCACAGTACCCTGCTAACTTTGCAACTTCAGCTCAGCCTGCGGGCACCTCCTCCAGAAAAAGCCCAAGGTACACGTGAGTTCACAGATCATATCCTTGCTGGAGAGAAGTGCAGGTTAAGCCTGGATGGAGAAAAATTAATTCTGAATCAACTGCTTCATGAGCACCAGACTTATATTTATTTAGCTCAATTTAAACAGTATCTGAGCATACAAAAATTAAAGTAATTCTCTTCCTGGATAACGTTTAATTCTTTTTTAAAATTTATCATTTAATGGAAGGCAAGAAAAAAAATCTGTGCATATTTCATAGACATTATTTTTTTCTGAATGTTTTTAAGTTGTAATTTTTGGAGAATTTTCATACATGAGTACTATATTACATAATTTCCCCATTCTCTTTCTGTCCCTCCAACTCTTCTTGCCATTTCTGTTATCCTCTATTCTTCAGGTGAAGTTGCCTTACAGAGAGCAGCAAGGCTATCTCCCACCTGTCTCTAGTTAGGGGAGCTGGATAGTCAAACATGAGTACCCATATATGTCAGGGAACTTGTCATTCTATCCAATTGACAACCTTTGGCTAAAACATGGCATTGGGACACAATCAGGCCAAGATGGCAGGAGTGGGTGGGTAGTCTGTGATGCTTTTAGAAAAATCTTTTCTTGGACTGGAGGGATGGATGGCTCAGCCGTTAAGAGCACTGGCTGCTCTTCTAGAGGGTCTGGGTTTCATTCCCAGCACACCCATGGCAGCTCACAACTGTCTGCAACTCCATTTCCAGGGGATTTGACACCCTTACACAGACATGTGTAGAGGGATGCTTGAAAGAAATCCCACACTAGCTCAGAACTGAGGATAATAGAGGGTTATTTATTTAGGGGTAGACTCACAAATCAGAATCCTCTGCTGGAATGGAGAACAGCAACCAAATCCTGCAGCCGGAAAAGAGGCCCTATGCATCCTTTACATCAGCATAAATAGTATGAAGCCATGCCCCAGTGGGCAGGTAACTTAAAGGCTACTGGCTGTAGGATTTCCTATGGCAGACACGTGTGCAAGCCAACCACCAGTGCACATAAAATAAAAGATGTGTTTGAGAAAATGTCTTTCTGTCTCTAGATGTTGTCATGCCAAGCTGCCAGTAAGCATGCAAGTCAACAGTAGCGTGCTGCAAACCATTTTTCCCAAACCCCAAAGCCCTGACTGGCTTTGTCTATCTACATTCTTGTGCTGTATATTCTCCCACTATGGCCAAGAACATGGGGTTGACCAGACTCCTGGGCTGAGCTCTTAGCATCCTGAGGAGGCATCCCAGCCTGCCACGGATCAATTCCAAAGGCAGCACAGAATGGCAGAACAATAAAGGGAAAGCCAGGACTCCTTCATCATACCTACAAGCTGCAGAACTAATCAAATCTGGAGTCTCTGTAGCTCTGGTTTTCTTGTTTTAAATAAATGCACTTATTTGTTGAAAGTGGGTGGAGTTTGCATGTGGCAGATCTGGACCTTATTTTGCTTATTAGATATCTGTGAGCTCCCAGGTAGGGAAGGGAGGAAAATCTACACAAGGACCAACCAGAACCCTGGCAAATGGAAACAACAAACTGCTGGTCAGGAAGAGAAGAGTGGCAATGTGGGCGCCTGAGGTACTGTCTGGGTTGGAAAAGGACTCTGTCCTGTCACTGAGAGGAACAGGATGGTGGCTGAAGGCCAGCCGGGCTGCTGGTGCCCTTGCCAAGAAGGCTGAAGCTCAGGGAGGTGCTCCTGCAGGAATTGGCGCCTGCCTGAACACGGGTCAGGAAGCGAGGCAGAAGTCAAGGTATGGGGAAGATTGCTCAGCCCTGGCCATGAGAACCAGCACAAAAGTTATAAAAAGAGGAGCTCATGGGAGAAAGAGGAAGTGCAGAGCGAGGCAGTAGTACATCTCTGGAGGTTTAGATTAGGTAGGGAATAAGGACATGGCTGCTGGGATCCTGCGAAGCAGAGGTAGAAATGCCTCAGAAGCGAGAATGGTGGAGGTTTCCAGCAACTGCCACAGATCCAGCTGAGAAACAGAGGAAGCATTCTTTTCTGGAGCAGCCTTAGCCCATTTTCTTGGCAGTGTTTATAGAATTGCTTAGTTTCCTGCCTAAACCCTTAACAGAAGCATCCTCCCCTCTGGCCACCACATCTGTATTATAATCTCTGGTGTCCAGAAATCCCCTGATGCCTGATCCTCTGAAAAAGGTTTGCTCCCCCTTCATTTGAGAAGAGTTACTTGCCTATGTGAGGCAGATGAGTTTGGATCCAGTGTGGGAGACCTTTCACTTGCAGGGTGACTGCTGTTACTCATTTGCCCCGTCTTTATTTTCTTTTCTCAGTCACTTACTAAGTCATCTGTAGGCCGAGTCTTCGGACTCCTATAATTGGACTGTCTGGAGGGAGGAGGTGGCTTCACAAAGAGGGAAAACTGATGTGGCAGCTGCATTCTCTGGGGGACCTCAGAGCATTCATTCCTCTCTGAAGCCAGGAAGCCAAGCGGCAGGAAGCCTGTCTTCCTTCGGACTCTGCTGACGTCATGAAGAATGATTTCAGCTTACCCAGTGGGCTGCGTTCTGTGGCCATCTCAGCCTCAGCGTGGCTGGTGATGATGGCAACTAAAAGGACTCTCTGAGAGCGAAGTGGTCGTGCTTCATTCCTCCTAACAAAGTTCAGCTTGTTTCTCTCGCGCCTTGATTCAGTGTGATGCTCCAGAGAGCAAACAGGGAATGCTTCTCTGCAATGCAGAAGGCAACCCCGGGCTGGAGAGACGAGGTTTCCTGTCTGGCAGAGGGTCCTGCTTTGGTTCTCAGCATCCACATCGGTGGACTCACAACACCTGACACTTCAGTTGCAAGGGATCCGACACCCTCTTCTGGCCTCTGTGGGCACTCACACGTATGCACAGCTCATAAACATCAAACACACACACACAAAAATAAAGTACATCTTTTTTTTTTTAAAATGTACCATCACAAAGTCATAAGATAAACATAAAATTGGAAAACGTTCAATTCACTTAATGAATAAGAGGAGACCTCTGGGTATAGAATGTTCTCATAAATCAATAAGAAAAAGACCACCAGCCCAATAAAAAATGTACAAAATAAAACTTATAGAAAAGAGGATGTATTTGTGAAACATATGAAAAGATAGCTAACTTTCTAATATTACAGGAATTGAGTTGATACAGGTAGCCATGTTTAATGCTGTAGGTGAGTGGTTCTGAGCCTCCCTAATGCTATGACCCTTTACCACAGTTCCTCATGTTGTGGTGACCCCCAAGCCAAAAAATTATTTTTGTTGCTACTTCATAACTGTAAATTTGCTGCTGTTATGACTCACAATGTAAATATCTGATATGTGATCTCTGTGAAAAAGTTGGTTGACCCCCAAAGGGGTCATGACTTACCTATTGAGACCCATTATTGTTGGGTAATAAGGAAATCAAGAGTGCACAAACATGACATGGGTCCTCTCACACAGACCAGTGGGATAGTAACTCTGTATAACTTTATGAAAGGTTATTTGGAATTAGCCATCAAAATTTCAAATACTCTTTAATGCTTCATCTTATGAAAGCCAGTGGTAGGAATTTATACTATAGACTTATTATACAGAGATTGAAATGCTCACAGTGTTACAGTAAGAGCAGAAGATATGAAACGATGTAAATATTTGCCAACAGGATTAATTAACTAAATTAGGGCACCCTATACAATGAAGTATGATAGAGTCATAAAAATGACAATACTCATTGAAATATCACCAAGATACTTCATTAAGTTAAACAACAACAACAACAAAAAATCAGGGTGCAGAAAATGAAGCAACAAAAGAGTGGAGTATTTCTTTCTCTTTTTTCTTTTCTTTTTTTTTGAAGTTGAAAAGTAGTGTAATTTTAGCATCCAAGAGAGTAAAACAAACAGTAAAACATCAGGAGCCCATCAACTGTGAACACACACAAGGTTTCAGAGCTTTACAAAAGGCACTGAGATAAATGAGCTATTATTTATTGTAACCTATAGGAGCCCCCAAACAGGTGCAGACGGTCACATCCGCCTTCCTTCAGAGGACAGGCACACTTTACTTGTCATGTAAGTCAGCGACATTGTCACTGGAGACACGGATCCGTCATCTTCCCTTACCGTCGTAGAGGTTGACTGAACCTTCAGAGTAGGCATCTCTGTAGGTGACTTGGTAGATGGCTCGGCGGGCCAGATCATAAGCCTGCTCCACTTCTAGGTCATAGGAGTAGCCTTGATCCATGACTCCATAAGCATACACAGAGCTAGAACCCACTGAGAGGGCATTTCCAGAGATCCGGTTCCCCTCACTGTCTACATAGTACAGGCTGGGGCCTCTCTTATCCCAGCCATGGATCGTGGTGCCCATGGACAGTCCCATGCCTTTGTACTAATACAGCATGTCAGCAAGAAGCTTGGACGTTGCTGCGACAGAGATGCGTTCCTTATTCCGAAGCTCGTAGATTCGACATTGCTGAGCCAACAGCCCCTCCCAGAAGCTGCAGTCGGCTGCACCCCTACCCATGGTGTTCAGAAGGTAAGAGTTGATCTCGATCACTTTCTTCACTGTCTGGGAGGCAATGTAAGCACCTGCCGTGGCCTGGGAATCAGCTGTAACAATCAGCTGTAACAATGACTCCATGACGAAACTTGAAGGCCAGGGTGGTGGTTCCATGAAGCATGTCGATCCTTGTCTCCTCTGGGATACCCCAGCTGGGAGTGGCCAGGCTCAGCCCATCAGCGGGACTCCCTGGACCCAGGTTCAGCAGATCTTCACGACCTCCGAGTCCAAAAAACCCATGCTGGTTCACCGGCATGGGCCACTGTAACACGCTAGATAGCCAGCGCCATCTCTAGTAAGGGCAACAGGAAGAAAGAGTGGAGTATTCCTATATGCAAACTATTCAAGGAAGATGGCCGAGGGATTGATACTATTTAACACCTTGGTGGAGAGGAATTTGGTATCTGGACTTAGGATAGCAGAGTGGAATCTGTGTGTTTCCCCTTACCCCCCAAGAAATGCATTGCTAATCCAAGTCAGTCAACAATTTTTTAAATAATAGAAGTGTTTTGACACATTCTGTCTGAAAAGATCCAAATTCATTCTCTACACTATGGCCTGACTTGCCCTTTCCTGCCTGTTTTATTGTTGACTTTAGTGGCTGCATTTCTTCTTCGGGCTGCATGCCTTTTGCTCCTAACCTTGTTTAGGACTGTTCCATCTTTATGTGGCCACCCAGATCTCTTCCATGTGTCAGGTTGAAGGTGTTCACCCTTTAATCCCTGACCCAGCACCTCATCTCTAGGAGGAGAGAAGGGTCATAGTGGATAGGTCAGCAGGCGGCTTGTTATCTATTTGTGGGATATGAGCAGGCATCAGCAACCCGTGACATGCATGTTGACAATGGTGTCCGATGTCATTTTAGGAGCTGGAATTGTGAGGAAGTGTGACACATACATGGAGCAGCAAGAAGAATTGATGAGTTGACTTTAAATCTTTACAACTTACTGGGCACGCGATTTAGGCAAGTTTTCCTAGTGTGACATCCCTATAAGGTGGTGGGTATAATAATAGATGTGTCTTAGTTTCCTCTTGTGGTACTAGATGTGGAGTTGGGCACATGGCCACTGACATTTCCTGGTCTTTCTTGCTGCTGTGTGTTGGCAAAGGTGAGCAGAAGTCTTGTTTGTGTCACATCTGGCTCTGGGACATGAGACCCTTCCATGGTCCTTCCTTTGATGATGAGTTAGGGTTGAGAGCAGCACACGCCCGACCATGGAGGTGGGAGCATGATCACTGGTCTAACGCAGTATCCCTGGGAAGAAGTGGGGTCGAAATGATCAGAAAGAGCTCATTGACATGCCTGAGCATTCACCTTCAGGTCCACGAAAGAAGACCGACGTCTGACCTTGTGTAATTATGGTTGGGTGTCACTGTTGTGGTTGTCCAGTCATACCAGAGCCTAGAGGGCTTGGGTAATAAAGTATTACTGTGATTTAGATGTGATTTGTTCCCGCAGGGTGTGTGTGATGGGAGCTTAATTTTCAGTGTGGTAATGTGCGACTCAGTGGAACCTTTAAGAGGTGGAGACTTCTGGAAGGTTACTAGGTCAATGAAGCATGTATCCTCGGAAGGGATTAATTGTTCTCACGGAATCTCATGTGTCTCTTTAGCTTCCGGTTTCCCCATGTGATCTCTGCCTCATGCTTATGACAGTGTGATGCCATCTGTCATGGGGATTCCCCAGAGCCGAGCCAATGCTAGAACTGAGCATGCCATTGAACTTCCCAAGCAATGAACTAGATAAATCTTTATAAGCTGCCTGGTCTCAGGTCTGCTGTTACAGTAACAGAAAATGGGCTTGCCGTATGCCAACCTTATAGTCATTGGTAAACAATTGTAGTAGGGGGAAGGGTTGCTTGTTTGTCCTGGCCACCCAGCCATGAAATAACCACTTAGAAAATCATATTATTTGCAATAATGTTTGGCCAATAGCTTACGTATATTTCTGGCTAAACTCATATCCTAAACTAACCTGTCCCTACCAGCAGGACACGAATGGGAGTACGAACCTTGAAGGGAGAGGAACGAAAGGGGCAAGAGACATGAGAAACACACAGCAAGCCTGTATTCAGATCATGCTGCCAACTTTATTTTTTTCTCAGGAGCATTATATAGCAAAAAGGCAGCGGGGAGAATAGTTTGCTAGAATGCCAGTCCTGGAGACTTCCCTAGCTGATAGGAAAAGATAAGGAAATGCTGAGGGTCTGTAAATGTTTAGAGGGGGAATTACTAATTACTTCTGAGTCCTGGGACCTGCTAAGTCTGCTGGCATTCTTAACTTACAGGGGGATGGAGATAAGGGTCTGGAACTTGCCTTACAGAGGTGAATATCTTACTTAATTTGTGACTAAGATGGCTATAGCCAAATACAGGTCTTTGCTCCCTGCACGAACTCATCTCTATTATTCTGTATGTCACCACGTGGCAGTGGCTTACCAGCCAAAGTTCCCAGTGGTTGTCTCAGGCGGCAGATCCATGGCTTCTCCTACCTCCACCTTCCTCTCTCTGTGCTATAGGCCAAGCTGGTTTTCTTTATTTATTAACCAATAAAATCAACATATAGACAAAAGGACCTCCCATATCAAACAATATTACTTTTAGCTCCCATGTAAGAGAAAATTTAGGGATCAAGAGTAAAACTCTAGGACCACTTGATTCAATGTTTAGCGACATCTTCAAAGAATCTGTTTCTCCTTAGCTGAGACCATACTCGTGGCTCAGCTCTTCCTGCCTAAGTAGGCAGCGGGATCAGGTCTACTAGAAAGTGGCGGTTTTGAAATACCAGTTTCTGGGCTGTGCCGCCATCGCAATCTCTGTCTGGCTCCTGTGGGAGACAGAGCTTTTGAATGGAACATTTGGAATAAAGTGCTATGATTTGTTTGACGGCAACTAGACTCGCTGTGTGCCTAAAAGGGAGTTATTGCGTGCTGTGGCTCAGAGGCACAAGTGCCTCCGCCATGCTAGCAGTGCAATGTGCAAGGCTCAGAGGAACGAGTGGCTCCGCTCTGTTGGGATGGACAGGGCAAGCAGGCAGTACCTGTTTTTGACCTTGGAAGGTCACAGCTTAGATTCTTAAGTGCTTAGTGATTTAAAACTGCAAAACAGAAATGCTCCTAGATAGTAAAAAATTACAGATTCACAATAGGACAGATTCAGACACAAAAGACCTCTAAATGGGTCATAGTAGCCTTGGGAGAGAGAAGAAAAAGAATATAGAGAATAAAGTTAATGCCTTAAAAAAGGGGTAAAGTCTTTAAAGAGACAGAGAACAAATAGTTATATATTAAAAAAATAAATAAACATAAGTCACGTAAAAATGGAAAATTCACAGAGAGTCTGGATTATGTACATTGTGTTTTCTTTAAAATTTTTGACTGTGAAGGAGCTAAATACAGAGAGACATTTCATTGTGTGAACTGCTAAACTGATCCAACATGTATGTTCTAAAGGTATCATGACTTCCAAATTTGGATCTAAGAACATGACGCTTTGGAAAGGAGGTTCTTCTTTTGTTTTCACAGAGGGTGAGACCCTGTGGATTGCTTCTATCCCAATATGGTATGATAGACCATGTCCTCCTGAAAGGTTGTTGTGAACACCCTCAAAAAATTACTTCACTCAACTGCCAACTGAGATGAACCTGACAAACAGGATATACCATGAAAGACCTGATTAACAGTGCTCCTATACAACAGGAAGAAGTTTGGAGAGAAATAACTATGTTCATATTCCCAGATATTGTTTATAAATGTTCTTTTACATTTAAAGGGGGATATGATAAAGATATGAATAATTTGCATTGGTATGGATTTTAAGGTCAATTTTGTTATATGTAATGTATTTCTGATCTTGATTAAGGTATTGTGATTGTGTAGTTCGTTTAAAAATGTAATGTATAATTAGGAAATATAGGTTAATGTATAATCATCAATAATAGTCAAGCTTGTAGTCATGTTAGATTTTCTAGATATATAGAGATATATTTCAGTTAGAATGGCATTCTTCATATCTTTCAAAGACTACAGAATATGGCATTTTAAATGTTTTAATAACTAAGGGTTTTTCATGACAATGAGACACATCTGCTCCTGGCAGCACCAGCTACTTCAAGAGGAAGATGGGCATTGAAGAGGCTCCTTATGGAGTTTGATAGCCATTTGGGCAAGAAACTGCTCTTGCCTGGACTGTTGCATAAACTGGACATGAACCTGCAGAGAGAGGACTGCTGAACTTGCTTAAAGGTGATATGGTCTTTCAGGGTTCCTGATTCATGAAAGAGTCTGCAAGACATTCTGCAGGACACAGCAGATAGTGACTGAACTGTCTTTGAATTTTCCTGCTTCATGGAAATGTCTGCTGGATACTATGGGCCTGTAGGCTGAAGATGGATGCCCCAACGGTACAGAAAAACTTTGGGTGACTGTACAGGCAGCAAGATGTCTCTGTCATTTCTAGAATTTGGAAGTTGCTTATTTCTTGTTTACTTAGGTAATATTATATCCTTCTGGAGTCTTTGATGGAGTTGAAGAATGGTTAGTTATAGTTTTCCTTAGTTATGATAAAAGATAAAATAGATATAAATATTGTAACTGTAATTCTTGCTTGATAACTGTTTTGTTATATGTAATTTTACTATGTTAAAGTGAAAGCCTTTCTTTTTTGTTTAAACAGAAAAAGGGGAAATAATGCAAGTGGGTCTTCTTTCCATGTGTTGCTTTCATTGGTTAATTAATAAAGAAAACTGCTTGGCCTGATAGGTCAGAACATAGGTAGGCAGGGAAGACAGAACAGAATGCTGGGAGAAAGAAAGTAGAGGTGGGCAGACGCCATGCTTCTCCTGCCTAGGATGGACGTGGGTTAGAATCCTCCCGGTAAGCCACGACCTTGTGGTGATACACAGATTATTAGATATGGGTTAGCCAAGATGTGAGAGTTAGCCAATAAGAGGCTAGAGCTAATGGGCCAGGCAGTGATTAAAAGAGTACAGTTTCCGTGTAATTATTTCAGGTAAAGCTAACCGGGAGCCGGGCGGCAGGAAGCGGCCCACCATTCCTGTTACATACAGAGAGTAGGCAAAGTCAAAGAGATGCCATGTAGCTGCCAGAGGAGAAAGATACAAGCTTCCAGCCAGTAGGCTATGAACTTTGTGGTAAAATATAAAATAATAGAAACGGGTTAATTTAAAATGTAAGAGCTAATAGGTCAAGCAGTGATTTAAATAATATAGTTTCTGTGTGTTTACTGCAGGATCGGGTGGGACAGAAGCTTCCCCCAAAAGACTGGCGCATTAACGTGGGCTGACTACATCCACATAAAACCTGAGAATCTAGATACAAAAAACCCAAAGTTTATCCACATTTTTTCAAATGTCTGGCAGTGTGCTGCAGCTCCCTTAAGGGTCTTCCTCAAGATCTCCTGAGTAAACTGGAAGCATGGGGACTATGGGAGAGGGCTGAAGGAGAAGGGAAAGGCAGGGAGGAAAGCAAAGAAAAATATATAGCTTAATAAAAATCAATGAAAAAAGAAAAAAAGAAAAAGAAAAGATAAAGAGAGGTCTTCCGGATTCAGCAGTAGCAGCTCTCCCCCTCCAGGGTTTGAAATGGCTGCTTCCTGGGGCGAGCTGCCAGCAAACTCTGACACTTTCAGTGGGTCCAGTTGTGAAGTATGTAAATGGGTTTTGTGAGCATAGTGCTTCAACTTGTGTAATGGTAGCATAGACCCGTTCTGTGCCTCAAAATGGGACAATGTACATGGCTCTCAGGGACAGTGAATGTGTCTCTACCATGTCGGACTGGGTGGAGCCAACAGGCAGTGCCATGGAGTTGGTCCTAGCCATGCCTACTTAGCATTAAAAAAAAGTAAAAAAAAAGGTGCTTCTGGTCAGAAAATAATTACAGATACACAATAAAGACAGATTCAGATAAAAAAAAGATCTCTAAATGGGTCACAGTTTTTAATAATTGTATGTAGGCTTGGGAGAAAGAAGAAAAAGAGTATAGAGAATTATAAAAAGAAGTAAATTGTTTTTAAAAATAAAACAAAGTCTTTAAAGAAACAGAGTACAATCATAGACTAAAAGGAGTAAAGAAAAATAAGCCATGTAAAGATGAAACATACACAGAGAGTTTAATTATGTATATTATTGTGTTTTCTTTGAATTTTTGACTGCAGAGAGATATTTGATTCTGGGGCTTGCTAAGATAAACCAACATAAAAGTATCTTGACTTCAAAATTTGGGTCTAAGGATCTGTTGCTTTATAAAAGAGGTTCTTCTTTTGTTTCCACAGAGGATGAGAACCTGTGGATTGCTTCCAGACTAATGTGGTTTGATGGACCAAGACCCTCCAAAAGGTCACTGTGAATATCCCCAAAATTACTTTGCCCAACAACAAAACAGGAAGCAGTTTGGAGAGAACTGTACCCAAATTCCCAAATATTGTTCATAAATGTTTGTTTATATTTAAATAGGGATATGGTATAGGGATCAATACTTTGAATTGGTGTGGATCTCGGTCTATTGATACAAATTTTAGGTCAATTTTGTTATATGTATTTTTCTGCTCTTGATTAAGATATTGTGTTTGTACAGTTCATTTAAAAATGTAATGTATAATTAAGAAATACAGGTTAATAGATGGTCATCTAAAATAGTCAAGCTTGTAGTCATGTTAGTTAGGCTTTCTAGATTATAGAGATATATTTCAGTTAGACAGGTATTCTTCAAATCTTTCAAAGACTAAAAGACTATGGCGTTTAAAATGTTTTAAGAATTTCAAACCTTTTATGACAGTGAGACACATCTGCTCCTGGCAGCACCAATATGTTTCAAGAGGAAGATGGGCACTGAAGAGTTTACTTAATGGAGCTAATGGAGTTAACCATTTGGGCAAGAAACTGCTCTTGCCTGGACTGCTTGATGTTATACTGTATGAACTGGACATGTAGGACCCACATTAAAATGACTGCTGAACTTGCCTAAAGGTGAGACCATTTTTGGGGGTTCCTGTTCATAAAAGAGTCTGTCAGACATTCTGTAGGACACAGAAGAAAGCAACTGATGAACTTTGTCATTACAAGGCAGAACAGATCTTCAAATTTCCTACTTCATGGAAAAGTCTGCCAGATACTATGAGTCTGTAGGCTGAAGATGGATGCCCCAATGATACAGAAGAGCTCCGGGTGACTGTCCAGGCAGTGAGATGTCTCTGTCAATTCTAGAATTTTGAAAGTTGCTTACAATGCACTTCCTGTTTACTTAGGTAATATTATATCCTTCTGGAGTCTTTGATGGAGTTGAAGACTAGATAGTTATAATTATAGTTTTCCTTAGTTATGATAAAAGACAAAGTAGATATAAATATTTTAACTATAATTTTTGCTTTATATTTTGTTGCTTGATATAATTATAATTATTGCTTGATATAATTCTGTTTGTTATATGTAATTTTACTATGTTAAAGTTAAAACCTGTCTTTTTATTTAGACAGAAAAGGGGCGATGATGTATGCTGTGAATATGTTTTAGCGTCATTGATAACAAAGAAGTTGCTTTTGGCTGATGGCTTAACAGAGTAAAGCCAAGCTGAAAGAGATATATAGAATAGGCAGAGTCAAAGAGATGCCATGTAGCCACCAGAGGAGAAAGACTTGAATCGCCAGCTGGAACCTTGCTGGTAGGCCACGAGCCTCATGGTAAAATATAAAATAATAAAAATAGGTTAATTTAAGGTGTAAGAGGTAGCCAATAAGAAGCTAGAGCTAATAGGCCAAGCAGTGATTTAAATAATATAGTTTCTGTGTGTTTATTGCAGGACTGGTGGGACAGAAGCCTCCGCCAACACACACAGATGCCCACATGTGTACATGAGTATGGAGGCCAGGGGTCAGCATCAGGTGTTTTCCTTGATGACTTCCCACCTTACATTTTGAGACAAGGTCTCTCCCTGAGGCACGCTGATTGGCTAGTCTGGATGGATCGGGAGCTCTGGGGACCCACCTGTCGCTATTGCAGCCCCTGCTCCATTACTTGACTTCTTGACCTGTGCTGCCGTTCTCAGCTTTCTGTGTAGGTGCTGGGTATCTGAACTCCCATCCTCACACTTACACTGGCAGGTGTGTTATCACTGTCTTCCTGGCCCCAGGAATTTAACTGTTTATGTGTCAAGTTTCTCATCTGTAAATTAGGTCTTGAGTCTGCTACCAAATGTCTATGGATCTTGTGAATCTCAAGGACATAGCATCTTTGAGAGTGCTTTGGGAATGGAAAATAAATCTTCAGTAAAACAGCTTAGCAACGGAGGACGAGAAGTGCATTGAGTTTCTCTGCATCTAAGTTGGGGTGTGTGAGAGAAGACTGCCTAGGAGAGAACAGGCCGCATGGCTGCTTCTTGTTTATGACAGCAGACATATCTAGCTTTCATAAGCAATTATATACTGATTGCCCACGTTCACTAGTTACTGGTACTTTGAGGTAGCTAATTCGATCCTTTTAATAAGTCTATAAAAGTTATGGTGCTGGCTTTCCAAATGAAGAAGCTGCGCAGGAGAATGGCTAAGCAGCTGGACCCGTGCCATGCACTGAAGGAGTGACCGGCCAGGATCTGACCGTCCTGTCCATTCGCCCTCAAGGCAATGGAGACAGAAGAGCAGGAGGTGATTCAGTAAAATAGTGACCACCCAGGTTGGAGCGGCTCATAAGACAAGGAAACCTTCATCCAGGAGCTTGTAATCTCTCTTTCTTTTGCCTCGTCATCCTTGTAATCCACGTACATTCACAGAGAGCCTCTCGTGTAACAGGAGCTATGCTCGATGTACAATAAAGCAATAGATAAAGCCGAGTCCCCAGAGGGCTCAGGAAATAACTGGACGGCAGAGTGCCTTGTCAGACATCTCGTTTATCCTCAGCTCAATCCTGTTAGGAAAATTGCTCCTATTGCCTGGCCGCTATTAAGGTTTTAAACATTATTGTTCTGCAGAAACGATCTGCTTACACAGCTTCCTGCCTGAGAATGGCACAGGTCCATAATAGCCAAAGATCGTCTACCCAATGATTTCATTTCATTGCAACCACACAGCGGCTCTGAAATGGCAATAATTGCCAATTGCTCTTGTTGTCTGACTACCGCTATGGAGACAGAGGGGCTTTAAGCGGCCATTCAGTAAGAGTGCAGACGAACTAATTTTTATTTTTCTCCGAATGACTCTCAAAGTGAACATCAAATTCAGAGCTCATAAAGGTCTGAAAGACCTTCTGTGATAAAATCTACATCTTTAACGACAAAGAGAGATGGGGCTATGGAACAATTCCGAAAGCCAAAGGTGGGTGCCTTCTTAAATGGTCTGTGTGTGTGTTTAGGCAATGAGTGTCATGAGACCTAAAATAAAAACAGCCACTGAAATGATGCTTGCATCTGAATTTAAACAAAGTGATACCTCTTTACCTTGCCAAGAACTGTGAAAATAACTATCTGAACATCACACTCTTCTATACCAATGTTGTTTGATCTCAGTTTTTCCGGGGGGATGGGGGGCAATGACACATGCTTTGTTAAAAACCCGCTAAAGATCAGACAAACTGTCTGCTTTGTTCATTTACACAAGCCAAGACCTTCCGAGTGAAGCTGGGTTTTCATCACTTAGCAAAGTGCCTCTCTCTCCTCACATACACATTCATCAACTGTTTTCAAAGGCACTGCTCTGTGCCAGGTGTGCTCTGAGCGCTGAGATACAGCAATGAGCAAACATGCAAATGTCGCTGACCTATGGTAACCGTGTGCGCTCACGCACGCACGTGTGTGCATGCGTGTGCACGTGTGTGCTGCCTAGTTCTGTTAATCTTGGCAGATTCTAGAATCACCTTGGGACATGGGCCTTTGGGTATCCCTGTGAAAGGTTGTCTTCTCAGAATAATTAATGTAAGAAGACCCATCCTAATTTCAGGTGGGACCATTCCCGGGACAGAAGATCCCGGACTGTATGAAGTGGAAAAGGCATTAGGAACACTAACATGCCCTCATTCGTGGCTCTCTTTCCCCTGAAAATGGATGCAATGTTACCAGCTTCTTCCAGCATTTACTACAACTTGCTCACCATAAAGGTCTGTACCTTGAACTGTGGGGAACAAAATAAACATGCTCTTGTCAGGGTGTTTTGCACAGTAAAGGGACCAAGCCAGGTGGGGATGGAACTAGCACACAATAGTTCGGAGATGGTGCCGGGGTGGGGGGGGGGGAGGCGGGGAGTAATGGGAATAAGATGGGTGAGTGTAAGTTGGTACATATTTGATTATGGGATAGTTTTTTGAGCTAGGAAAGTGGGGCGGCATAACTAATGTCTTTGCTTCAAGTTTTCTCAGGAAGTCACATTCAATGTGGAAGAGTTGGCAGGATGCAGGTGGTGGCTGGCTAATGGGCAAAGAGGACTCAGTGCCTTGCTGACTGTTGGCTGGGTGGCTTCCACCATCGCTAGCCATGCTAATCTCTATATAGTCACGTGGTGTGATAGTTGGTGTCCCTCAGAGTCAGAAAGCAAGGAAGAAAATGAAAGAATATACTTAAGATGGAAAACAGGATTGTTGGAACCTCATTTGCAAAGTAGCGCACCATCATGGTTGCCTCTTTTATGTACTGGAAGCAACTGGCTCCATCGCATATTCATGATGGTGTGAGAACCACGAGGGAGGGGCTGTTGGGGATCATCTGAGATGAAATCCTACTATGGTCAGTAGCTCTTTAATGAGATGACATTTGACCAGATGCCTAAAAACAAAAAGGAAGTATGGTTGTAGCTGCCTGGGAGAAGAGCACATGCGGCCAAGGACGCAGCCAAAGACTAAAGGGGGAGCAGCCCAAGAGTCAGTCAGAGGCAGCACTGGAGGAGGCTGGGTGGGTGCAGGGAGTGTGGACAATTTGGATATTTTACTTTCAGTGAGACGTGAGGGCTTTGGGGTGAGGGGTTGTTAGTAGAAGCATGGCCTAATTTGGCTTTTGCTTTAAGAGGAGACTGGATTGGAGGAGTGTAAGCTAGCAGAAGTGGCAGTCTCTTGCAGCAGCCCATCTGAGGGATGATAAGAAAGGGTCATAGCTGGAGTAAAGAGGAGTGGGTGGATTCTGGAAATACTTCCTCCAGCAGTTAACAGGATGTGTGACGGTTTCTGTGTGGATTGTACAGTTACCAATAAGTCGGCGATGATACTTGGGTTTTGGTCTTGGCAAGTAGAACAGCGCAGCTGCCCTTTGCTAGACTGGGAGACCCTGCTGGGGGACAAAGTGCCAAGAAGATACGAATGAGAGGTTTTATGTGGGAGTCTTCCTAACAGATGTTGTTGGCCATGAAGTCTTGGTCTCCCAAGGCTTCTGGCCCCTGGAGATGGCGGGTCTGTTCTTTTCTGCCTGCTTCAGTGGCAGGTCAGCTGGGTGTCTATTCCCTGGAGCACAGATCTCTGTTTAGGCGGGTCTGGAGGCTGCTCCTTTTCAGCCCCTGGCTTCAGTTCTTGGAACAAAAAAATCAGTACAGTGTGGGAGGAATAGAAGCATCAGAAATGTAAACCTACTGTCCCTGCATACTATGCCCTCATAGGGCTTAGGGGGCAGCTGTCCCCTCTCTTTTCTTTCATGTCTCTCGTAATAAGTACGGGTAGATGCCTATGTCTTCTCTGCTGAAATAGCTGGCACAAGCTGTGACTCCACCCCTTGGGCTTTTACTGTACCTTGTAACCTCTGGGATCCTGATGTTAATGGAGATTCTCTCTGCTTAGTGATTTTGCTGTGAACACGGAGTGGGATTTAATCTCATTAACAAAGTTACCAATTCCTATCTTCTCTGTATGAAGCCTAGCTACTACTTCCTCCCTAGTATACATAAGTGACAAGAGAAATTGGCCATGTTTTTCTTGATGGACTAACAAAGATGGTTGTTAGCCAAGGGTGGCCAACAAGAATGAACCAAAGCTATACTCCAATTACTCTCATGTGTATATGTACATACCAGTTGTGGCTAAGGAATGTAAAATATGGAAGAAGCTGATGAGACACATTGTGAAAATATTGTCTTATGAGTGTATGGCTAAATACAAATTCTCCAAAATGACTGCAATGGGCCAAAGCTCTATTTGTAACCAGATAATGAGTGAACAAAGATAAACACAAGCTGGAAAACCCCACAGACGAACATCAGCAATAGTTCACCATCCTAAAATCTTACCCTTGAAAAACAACGTGAATGAGAGAAAGTCCAGTAAAGACAGAAATTACCTGAAGTTCCCAGACAAACATTAGCAATAGTTCAAAATCCTAAAATCGTATCCATGAAAAACAATGTGAAAGAGAGAAAGTCCAGTGAAGACAGAAAGCACCAGAAGAAGTTCCAGAAGGTATGAGGACAGAAGCAAGCGCAGGCTGCCCCACAAAGATGTCTTCACGAGAGCTGCAAGCGGCCAGCTAAGCAGCCCCACTGAACTGTTCACATTGGGTGTGAGAACTGGGGGCCCAAACATGTAGGCAATGGATGGTAACACCACGTGGGAGTCACTGGTGAACAGGTGTGCATCATTGTTTAGAGAAGGTGTAACTGTTGACTGAAAAGCACTCTGTAATTCACCATCCTTCTATAACTTTGGGCCATTTTTTTTTCTCCTGAAACACTTACTCCATCTTTAGGGAAAATTTCCAGGACAATCTGTGATCTCTGAGGTTGATCGTAGTATACCATTTAACAGTTGCTGGTATTGGTAGATTGCTGTGGGACAATGGTCTTTTATCCTGTCACTTGTATTATTTTAATAAAATGTTGATTGGCCAGTAGCCAGGCAGAAAGTATAGGTGGGGTGACCAGGCAGGAAGTAGAGGCGGATAACCAGAACAGAAGAATTCTGGGAAGAGGAAAGAGTCAGTCTGCAGTTGTCACCCAGACACAGATGAGAACCCCTCACTGATAAAAGGTACCAAACCACATGGCTAACACAGACAAGGATTAAGATATAGAAATTAGTTAATAAGAAGCCTGAGCTAATAGGCCAACCAGTTTATAATTAATGTAGACCTCTGTGCAATTTTTTGGGACTGAACGTCTGCGGGATTGGACAGGACAGAAACCTCTGCCAATGGTAGATAGTTTACACACACACACACACACACACACACACACACACACGTTTCAAAGAACAGCAACAATGAGCTCTTACCATATGGGACAGGTTGTCCTTGAACTCATGATCCTCCTAGAGTTTTGGAAGGAGGATAACCATCCTGAGTGCTGGGATTATAGGTGACCATTTCAAGCTTTAGTTTGCAATATGAACTGCATGTTTGCTTTATGTTTGCCATAGTTTAGCTTTGAACTATCTTACAAAGGTGTATGTATTAAAGACTCGGTTCTCAGCCTGGTGGTTTTGGTACATGGTAGGACCTTTTGGAGAGTTTTGCAACTAGT
The DNA here is from genome assembly GCF_982192425.1 of Myodes glareolus. Lineage (NCBI taxonomy): Eukaryota > Metazoa > Chordata > Mammalia > Rodentia > Cricetidae > Myodes > Myodes glareolus. The sequence goes on from NC_142051.1 coordinate 2,151,927, forward strand.
GGGAGTTTTTCAAGTCAATGTGAGTGTGTACTTGAAGGGGATTGTGGGAATCCAGAACCTCGCCTTTCTTTTCTTTATCTATCTCAGAGGGTCTTGCTATGTGGCCCAGGCTGGCCCTAGAACTCTCATTCTTCCTGCCTTGGTTTCCTCAGTGCTACAAGCACGATGCTCAGATTTTCTCTTCCTCCCATTTGCTTGCAGATTGAGACTTCTGCCACGTGCTCCTGCCGTGATGGTCTGCTACCCCTTAGGCCAAGGAGCAACAAGGCTAATCTGTCATGGACTGGGTCATCCAAAACTATGAACCAAGACAAACCTTCTCTCTTTGTAAGTTGATCATCTTGATCTTTGTTATGGTGAAGGGTTGCTGACTTCAGTGTTTGGACCAAGTGCCACTTGGATGCAAAATGCAAATTCGTGCAAACAATACGCCATTTAACATTACATGGATATTTAACAACCACAGGAAGGCAGGGCTAGGATGCTCTGAGATCTTGGAATGATTTCTTTGCTTGATAATTACTCAGTGTATGTTTATATCAAATGAGCTCAACTGGTTTCTTTTAATAAGATAAGTGATTAAAAACTACTACCTTGGACAAGCTATGGCACAGACGGTAAAGTGCAAGACTAACTACTGAGTTCAATTCCCAGAACCTTCAATGGAAAGAGAGTCTAACCCCTTACTGTGTCTTCTGATCTACACAGATGTGTCATGGCACACCCCCTCAAATCTCTCTCTCTCTCTCACACACACACCAGCAGCAGCAGCAACAATAACAACAAATCCACAATAAAAATAAGAAATAAAGAATGCTTCACAAATTCAGCCAGATATGGTTACTCACATTTAATAATTGTGAAACCTAGTACTTGAAAGGCTGATGCAGGGAGGGGGGCAATACAAATTGAAGGCCAACGTGCTCTACCTATCAAGTTCCAGGCCAGCCTGGGCTACCGAGTGAGAACATGTCCCAAAACTCCACAAAATGGGCTAGAGAAATGGATTAGCAGTTAAAGACACTTAATTTCTCTGACAGAGGCCCTGGGTTCAGTTCCCAGCACCCACATGAGGGCTCACAAGCATTGGTAACTCCAGTTCCAAGGGACTCACCATCCTCTTCTGGACTCTATGAACACTAGGCACACATGTGGTACAGAGATACACATGCAGGCAGATTACCCATACAAATGAAAAAAAAATAAAGTCACAAAAACATATACAACCAAATAAAACCACAGAATTCTAAGGTTTTTTTTTTTTAAATAAGGTTTGGCAACTATTTCCCAAATGTACTCTGCTCTCTTAAAAGATGCAGCCTTGGCTCTGAGCTGACAGCAACTGGGTGTAATGAATTCGCAGCAGGTGGGCCTGCACTTCAGTTTGGAGTTCCTGCCTCTTAGTCCTCCAACTGCCTTGCCTTGTCACACTCCCATCACCACGTTTCCCACTGCCCAAGGAACACACACACACACACACTCACACACACACACACACTCACACACACACACACACACAAACTCGCGCTGGCACGTGCACAAACACCACTCTCAATAACACAGTAGACAGAAGTTGATTTGCTCTTGAGGGAAGCTCTTAACTATAAAGAGTATAGGCAAAATCCAGGCACTATTGGCTGAATGTATGTTGCCTCTTTTGTTCTCCTTAAACCTCATTTTCGAAGCTTCTGACCTCTGTAGTCCAGCACTTTCTCTAGATTCTGCACCTGCCCAACACATGCTGCTTCTTTCCCTCAATTTTGCGCCAGTTTTCAGCCAGTGAGGGCGCCCCAGTCAAAGGACACGAACATCGTTTCCTTCTCGGACCCTGCCCTGGCACTAATCTCATATTTGCCATATGTTTTCCAAGATACTAGTGGCTAGCCTTTGGTTAACTTCTCTGTGTATCTCCCAGGCCCAGAGTTTCCTTCATTTCCTAGGGACAATACCACAAGGTGGGGATGAGATGATAGGGGCAACCTATCACCTTTCTGCCATAGTCGAAAAGTCTGCGTTCCTCTCAGAGCCACCTGGCTGAAGTGTTAATTTCCATGGCAATGGTAGGCCATAAGCACTGAGTCCTCGTGAGTAGGATGAACGCTCCTGTAATAGGGCCCTGAGAAATCCTCACCTCTTCCTCCATGTGAAGTTAGACTGAGATGAGAATATGGGTCCTTTTCATAAATGACATCTACTGGTGCCTCCATCTTGTATGAGAAAACCAGTTCTGTTATTTAGAAGTGACTCATGCTATGGTGTATTGCTATAACAGCTCAAGCTGACTGAGAGAGTACTAAGTAGTACTGCAGTGAAGACCCTAACCCCACCCCCAACCCCATCTGGGCCCTGCTCCAACCCCAGCCCAGCCCCAGGTCCAACCCCAGCCTCAGGCCCACTCCTAGCCCCAGTCCTAACCCCAACCCTAACCCCAGCCTCAGCCCCAGCCTCAGCCTCAGCCCTAGGCCCAACCTCCATAGCCAGTTGGTGCTCTGAAAGAAAGGGTGTTAAAGACCTTTGCTCAGAGCTATTCTGTATCAGCCTGGCTCCAGCTGGTGATAAAGCCTTAGTGGTCCTGAGCAGTCTGCTGCCCTAAAGCAGACACTGGCGCCATGCCATTTGAGTTTTAACTGAAGAGCTGTTCTTTTTTTTGTTTTTTTTTTCTTCAAGGTTTGATTGATTATTTGTTACTCTTAAAGACTCTTATTTTTATCTGGACTCAGACTTGTAGAACCTCTCAGCAAGGACAGCCTACATGTCTTGTTAATCTGTTCCTGGTGTTTTTCTTTGGCTTCCTTCATTTCTTGCCCAAAAGTTTAGCATATTGTGCAGCCTCCTCACTTTTCTTAGTGTGTTGTTTGTTCAGAGCAGCGTGGTGGTGTTTGCGTTGTAGGACAGTACTAAATCTTGGATGCTTTGATCTTGGGCTTCTTACCGTCAGTGGTTCTCAGTCTGTGGGTTACGACATCCTTTGAAGGTCGAATGGCTGTTTCACAGGGGTCACCTAAGACCATAACTTTAGCATAACGTTGTAAGCCTCTGGTAACATAAAGTGACCATGAATATCTGTACACTTCAGATGTGGTAGGAACTAAAACCTTATTGAGATATAATTCCCATGCCATACATGCCGCTCATATAGAGTGTAACTGCCTCACAGAGCTGTATAACCGCCACCATAGGCAGCTCTGGAACATCCCCAAACCACCTTTTCCTTCAAATCTTTATTTTCCAGCGGTCATCTCTCATCTCTCCTAGCCCCTTGCCCCCAGAAATCCATGTTCTGCCTATGATTGTCTACTTAGGTCATCTTCTGCACAGGGATACTGTGTGGCCTTTTGTAACCAATATCTTTCATTTAGCATGAATTTAAGGTTCATCTATGGTCTAGTCTGTGTCAGTATTTCATTTTTTTCAATGCCAAGTAATTTTCACGCTTTTCTACTTGTAACCAAATAATTGATTCAGCTTCTTGTGTTCCTACAAGTTGTCAAGAAACTCAGCTTCAGTCTTTTTACTACTCTGTATGTATGTGGTGTCAAGTGTTGTGACTCCCAAGCAGAGCTGCGATGTCAGAGAGCCAGGAAGGCATTAGTCTCTCCACATGGGTTATGAGATGCCTCTGCTCCCCTTATGAGGTTCTTTAATTGTCAACCTTAAGTTGTTTTTTTTTTTAACTGAAGCATTAATTTAATTAAAAAATTTAAAAAATAAGGAGTCAAATATTGGGGTAAGAACCTGAAAACTCAGAGAACTGGGAGTAGCTGCCAGTTGCTTCCTAGCTCCCTTGTTCCTCCATCCAAAAGGCCGAGATCCTCTCTCAGTTACCTTCCCATGTCCTGTCCTCTCGCTACAGTCCTCCAAACCTCTGTGGTTAGCCCTGCCCTCTGACTCCAGTTCCACTTCCTGTCCTCTCGCTACAGTCCTCCAAACCTCTGTGGTTAGCCCTGCCCTCTGAGGCCAGTTCCACTTCCTGTCCTCTCGCTACAGTCCTCCAAACCTCTATGGTTAGCCCTGCCCTCTGACTCCAAGTAAGCATCATTTGTCACCACACAATCAAAATATCACACAACAGCTAATCTTTGGAATATGGGAACTACTGTGGTTGGGGAAGCCAGGGCTAACATTCTACTGGGATTATTATTTTTTTTTTTTAAAGAAAGCTCAGGTATGGTGTCAAAGTCCTTTAATCCCAGCATTTGGAAGACAGAGGTAGGCAGGTCTCTGAGTTCAAGGCCAGCCTGGTCTATGAGTGAGTTCCAGGACAGCCAGGGCTACACAGAAAAACTTTGTCTCGAAAACTAAAGTGGGGTTGGGGGTGGGGGGAGTGTGGGTGCATGCAAGTACGCATGCATACACTTATGCTTTCTGAGACAGGTTGCTCACTAGAACCTGAAATTTGCTGCCAGTGAGACCAAGCTGGTTGCTCAGTGAGCCCCAGCAATCCTCCTGTTTTTGTGTTCCCATTATTGGGAGAATGAACACACAATGTGTGTCACAATGTCCAGCTTTTATGTGTGTGCCAGTGACTGAAGTCAGGTCCTTGGGCATCTCTCCAGCTGCTAACATTTCACTGCCTGGTGCAGCAGTGGCAGCATCTCTGAGGACCTGTTGTGTCCTTGGGCTATGATAGAATACAGAAGATCTTGGATTCTGATTCTTCCATCAACTCAGAATTTTATTGCAGAAAAGGGGTTTTCCTCCCTCAAACTGAACTGGACTCTACTGTTATTTTAGTCTTCTGAAAACCAAAGACAGGCATTTCAATCCCAAACTTTCCCAGAGTGAGAACACATCTCAAGAGAGAAAAAACAGATGGGGAAATATGCTAATGCAAAAAAAGTAACTTGCTTTGGAGTTCATTTCTCATCATTCAGATCTTGGCACTAGTACAGTTTCATAATGTAGTTGAGCATTTTTATATCTATCTATTTATTTATCCTGTCTATCTATCTGTCTGTCTGTCTGTCTATCTATCTATCTATCCACCTATCTTTTAATTCTTTCCTGAGTCACAGATACCTGTCACTCTTCTCTGGTGCCTTTAAAATTCTCATTAATGTGTGGCTGTTGAGAGAAGGTCCCTTTGTTTGCCTTAGCCACCTGGCTAGCTTACACCCGAAATAACCACATAGAAACTGTATTCATTTAAGCACTGCGTGGCCCATTAGCTCTAACTTCTTATTGGCTAATTCTTATATCTTAATTTAACCCAGTTCCATTAATCCATGTATTGCTACATAATTGTGGCTTACCAGCAAGATTCTAACCAGCATCCATCCCAGGCAGGAGATCCATGGTGTCTGTCACTTTGCCCTTCTTCCCAGCATTCAGTTCTGTCTACTCCGCCTACCTAAGTTCTGCCCTATCAAATGTCCAAGGCAGTTTCTTTATTCAACCAATGAAAGCAACACATAGACAGAGGGACCTCCTACACCATGTGGCTGAGAAGGCAGCAAAATCCTTGCAGACACATTAGCGTTTGCTCTTGTACAGTATATTGGTTTTGTTGAAGTATATGGAGGGAACCTGGAGTCACAGGGGTATTTTAGAAAGGACATACTTGTGGACTGAGGATTCTGTCCTGGTTGGTTCCCGCAGTTTTTAAGTCCCGAAAAAAATCACACAGAGGTCTACATATAAACTGATTGGCCTAGTATCTCAGGCTTCTTATTAACTCTTATAACTTATATTAGCCCATAATTGTTGTCTGTGTTAGTCATGTGGCTTGGTACCTTTTTTGGTGAGACAGTCACATGTTGCTTGCTCTGTGTCTGGCTTCCTCTCTGTCTGGGTGGCTACTGCAGACTGAAACTTCTCCCTTCCCAGAATTCTCATTGCCCCACCTCTACTTCCTGCCTGGCTACTGGCCAATCAGTGTTTATTAAAAATACAAGTGAGAGGGTACAGACCATTGTCCCACAGCACATACTGTGTTAATGACCCCCCCATGGGTAATTCTGTCTGCTGTCCAGACCTCAGTTAGAAGTACTTTCACAAACATGAGTCTATTTGCTTTGTAGTGACAAATTTGCCCAGTTTATTTTCAAGCCGATGACTGATAAATTGGAACTAGATTTCTTTAAAGCAAAAGAAACATTTCATGTTGCGATGTAAATCACAACACAATTACTTTCCCAGGAACAATTGTAATACCTTTTCCTGCAGGAGAAATCCTTTAGACACACTTCCCAGCTTGTCCCACAAGGATGTGGTAAAGAGCCGTACTGGCATGTTGAGATTTAGTGAAATGGATGATTGAATGCTTCACCAGGAGCACGCTTCAGTAAGTCTGTCTGTAGGAAAATGCCCAGGTTGATGAATACAGTCCCTTTAAACCACTTTCCCTTCTCTGTCTCAACAGGGTCTTGCTATGTAGTGTAGGCAGACCTTAAATTCATGATCTTCCTGCCTCAGCTTCACAGAAGTGTGTTACAGAAGAGGTGCTCCTTCTGTCTTCTCCTTCCTTCTCTTCCTTTCCTTCACTCACTTATTGTCAACACAATGGTGAAAAATACATTGATCTATAGTTACAGTTTGGGGTCATTGCCACACCTTGAGTTAAGATGTGAACATTTTGACCTAGTATTACTTTTTGCTATCAGTGTAAATGTCCAACACAGAGAGAAAGGCAAATTATTTCTTTAATATTATTGTGAATAATTTTGCTCTCATAGATTTCCTAAAACTGTTCCCAGGACATTATAGGCCACCCACAGGAAGGAAGACAGAGAAAATGAAAGGCTCCAAGAGGTGAGAGTGATGTTTCCTGACATATTGCTAAGACAATGTGTCCTAGCAGGTGCCCATTGTCCTCCTCTTTTGTCCTGACCACGCAGGGTGTAACCGGAGCCTTTGGGAGCCCCGACACTGAGCAGGCATCTTCCCTTGCTTTGCCACCAGTTCCTGTAGATTGTTTCTGCCTTTCTTGCAACTGTAATGACCTTTCTACCTCAGCTTCACAGAATGCTGAATAAACCCTCTAGAAATACGGCTGACCAGAAGCAGAAGTACTCCTGTTTATGGTCTGAAAGCATCTCTTCCTTAATGGGACTGTATTAGTTACTTTGAACATCCTTTCTATACTTTTTTTCTTTGACTTGAAACTGGAAAGTTGGGGAAAGTTCCTGATGTTTTAGGTTGGCCATGGGGACAACCAGCAGGGAAGCCTGCACTTAGTCCTGCCATGGACAAACCCATATGGGATCTTTGAACTGTGAGTCTATGGGACTCCCTTCTAAACTCCTGAGGGCTTGTTTGTATAAATGCATGGCACATGTCAGCCTGAACTGAGTGCCCAATTCCTTGCCATGATCCTCTATTGAGGCCAAAGACTCCGTGGAGGAAAAACAAAACAAAACAAAAACAAACAAACAAAAACAAACAAACAAACAAACAACATGGGAGAATGGGTAACTAGTGGGACTAAATATATTTGGAGAGTTCTGAGTTAACCATGCTAGAATAAGCCCTTATTCACATCTAAAATACTGTTGTGTTTTGTAGATTTTAGAGGAATTGTTTCAGAACCATAAGCTTTGACAGGCTTCTAAGAGTGTCTAAGACTGGTTGTGGTCTTTGGAAGTTTATCTGTTTATTAAAAACATTATTGACAAAGGGCCTTCAATGAGCCAATGTTGTTCTAGACCTGGGGGTGGAGGAGTAAATAAAATAGATGCCGCCCATGTATTCATGAAGCTTCTAGTCTAAAAGAAAAAAAAGACAAAAATCTAAGCAATAGCTAATTTTACATAGAAGAATGTGTGAAGGAGGCAGCACGGCGTGCTGAGACCATGACACTGAGAAGGAGCCAGGAGAACTGGGTAGCAGAGGATCTGAAGCAGAGAGCAGGAAGCCCAGGGACCTAAGGTGGAAACGCTTGCAGCAGCAGTTTTGAAGAACAGACTGAGGTTGACGTGGCATGATTGCAGTGAACTGATGATGAGATCGGAAACTTTGGGACTCTGAAGCCGTGTGCAGTATCTTTGTCTCATTGGGATACTGTGGTAAAATAACCATGAACTAGGTGGCCTCACCGTCAAGCTTTTGTTTTTCTTAGTTCTAGAGGCTGGAGGCTCAAATACAGTCTCTGAGGAGACCTTTCTTCCTGGCTTGTAAATGGATGCCACTGTATACACACATGGTAGACAGAGGGAGAGGTTAGGGGCCAGGTAGAGGGAAAGGGAAGGGAGAGGGAGAGGGAGAGGGAAAGGGGTGGAGGAGAGAAAAATTTTCACAATGATTTCTTCTTCCTTCTTTCTTTCTTTCTTCTTCCTCCTCCTGTTCCTTCCTATTCCTTCTTTTTTCTCTCCTTCCTTCACCTCCTTTTTATTTTTCTCTTTGAGACAGGGTCTCTTACAGCCGACGCTGACCTCAAATTCCCTGTGTATTTATTGTGACCTTGAACTTCTGATTTTCTTGACTCTATATCCCAAGTGCCAGGATTACTTGTGCGCACCCCTCCCCCCCCGGGTTTGCTGTCTCTTGGACTCTTCATTCATCCCATAACTGAGTGTTTAATGCCAAGTTCTAATTAATTATTAACCCAAATGCCCATCTCTAAATAGCCCCATCCTAGAGTTTCAAATTCTGGGGACAAAACATTTAGTCTGTAGCAGCTGGACATTTGGATTATATCTTAAAGAAGATAGGAAACAACCGGAAGGGTTACAGTAGGGCATAACATGGCATGGCATGAGTTTTGATTGACTCTGCTAGTGTGTGTGTGATTGATTGGAGGGAGAAATGACAGCAGCGAGGTAGAATTGAGAGCCAATGGCAGTGGGCTGGGATAGGAGGACAGGTATGAAGAGAAGAAACATTTGAAGGTGTAGTTTAGAGGCAGAATAAAAGTTAAGGCATCAGAGATGAGACTCATTTTGCCTCTGTGTTTCAGAATGAACGACAAAAGCAGGGGCTAAATTATCTATGACCAAAGAGGAACAAATGTGAGATGGATGGAGGGCAGCCTGGCGTCAGATACTCTTCAACCGAGGAAATCAAAACTCTTGTTTTGTATGTTGTGCCATGAGCAACCAGTGTTCAGCTCTGGGGAACCAGAACCTCGCAAACCACATCATGACCAAGCAAGCTATTTGATTAATCAAGTTATTTTCTGCTCAAAAAGCATTCCAAAGGTAGACCTAGCTAGGATGGCAGCCTATGGATGGCACTGAGATCCAAAGAGTTTGACTTCTCCTTGGCTCTTCTTCCTGTGTCTTTCACTCTCTTCAATGTGATATGAATGTAGCATCAATAACATTAGCACTCAAGGTTAAAAATGGGATAGGAGAAGAAGGAATGGGAAATGTATGTGTCAGGAAAGCAGAAGCTTTGCCAGAAACTCCTAGCAGAATTCAGAAAAACTCATGGACCAGAATTACTTGTGTACAACTCTGGAACCAAGAAGGCTTGGATTTCGGTTGGATACATTGGCCAACTAGACAAAGCTGGGGAAGAGTTAAGTGGACACTGTGGATCCAGGTAATCAGCAATGTCTTCAAGGACTCATTAAATTTCCTGGTGAACATCCCAATAGCAAGTCATGCGAGGTTAGAAAGCCAGGCATCAAGTTTGGAGGAAGAGCAGAAGCAAGGCAAGAGCTTGGCTGTGTCTACATCACTGCCACACAACACCTCGCAAGAACAGTGTAAAGAAGTGTGGTGGCTCATCTTCACTGTCAACTCGACAGGATTCAGAATTGTCCTGGAAACAAATCTCTGGACATAGACAGCAAGGAGTAGGCTAACTGAGGTGAGAAGACCCACACTAACTGTAGGCAGCACAGATCCACAGGTGGAGGTCCTGGACTGAATAAAGAGGAGCGGACAAGCCAAGCATGAGCATGTGCCACTCTCTGCTTCCTGACTGTGACTGCCATTGCCCCTTGGCCTCCGGCTCCTGCCGCTGTGCCGTTCCCACCGCCATAGACTGTACCTTCCAATTCTGGCCCCAAATAAACCCTTGCTTTCTTAAGTTGCTTCTACAGTGACAAGAACCACATTAACCAATTAACCCAGCCTAGGAACTCCTTTACACACATACCAAGTGGTATGTCTTCCAGGTCATTCTAGATCATGTCAGGTAGACTATATTAACCATCATAGGAAATTATTAACATGTAGCTACATTAAAATCCAAGAGAAAATATGATGTAAATTAGGGAGATAGTACAGTTTGAAACTTGTCAAACTTTTGGATTTATTACTGTGACTTGCCTCAATTAATTTTATTACCTCAATAAAATTTTAATATATACTTTTCCTATGTCAGAAACTGTTTTGAACTCTCAAGGCTCTCAAAGATGTCTCTTTTTTTCCAAGAGGCTTAAAGATAAAAAGAAAGCAGATAAGTTTTATACAGTGTTTTTTTCCTAAATAACATGAACTAAAGTTAACTCATTCTTCTTTTTTTTTAAAATTCATTTTATTTACCAACCACAGTTCCAGCTCCCTCTTCTCTTCCCACTCTCCCCCACCTATCCCCCAATCCACTCCTCAGAAAGAGTAAGGTCTCCCATGGGGAATGAACAAAGCCTGGCACATTAAGTTGAGGCAGGACCAAGCCCCTCCTCCTTGCATCAAGGCTGGGCAAGGTATCTCACCATAGGGAATGGACTCCAACAAGCTAGTTCAGATACCAAGGATAGATCCTGGTATCACTACCAGGGGTCCCACAAACAGACAAAGCTACACAACTGTCACCCTTATGTAGAGGGCCCAGTTAGGTCCCATGCAGGCTCCCCAGCTGTCCGTCTAAAGTCCGTGAGCTCCTACAAACTTGAATTAGCCGTCTCCGTCATGATCTTGACCTCCTTTGCTCAGGTCTCCGGGAGCTCAGCCTACTGCTTGGCTGTGGATCTCTGCATCTGCTTCCATCAGTTAACTCATTATTCTTGTTTCATTTCTGTTGCTTCACAAACACCCCCAGCAAAAGCTCCTTCGGGGAGGAGAGGTTTGTTTGCACTTACAGCTCCAGATCACAACCCATCACTGAAGGAAGTGAAGGCAAGAGCTCTGAAGGCAGGATTCCCTGCCATCCCACGCAGCATTGCCTTCAACCAAGGAATTTGTCTCACAGCCGGGAAGTACAGCAGGAATGGAGAATGTTGTCTGTTTGCTAGGTGGCAGGCAGGCTAATACTCAACCAGCCATGGCTTACAGTTCAGAAACACCTTCCTAGGGATTGTGCTGCCCACAGTGGGATGGGCCCTGCTCTATCAATTAACAGTCAAGGCCCTTCCCCACAGCCATGCCCACTGGCCAATCAGTTAGAGGTAATTCCTGAGTTTAGCTTCTCCTCTCAGGTGCGTCTTTGGCTGTGAGAAGTTGACAGTTAAAACAGATGGGACACTCATTTCCATAGACTGATTGGAATGTATCTGAATTATTGTTATGGCTTCACAGCGGATTCGCTTTTTAGAGGATTTAAGTGATTTACAATTAGCCCTGCACCTGCCTATGTATGTGTTTATGCACATTTTGATTTGGAAGTTTAGTAAGAAAGGTCCAAGTTTTAAAATATAGTTAAATAATAATCTCAGTAGTAAGCTGGCCATTAAAATTAATGGAATACATTATGGAATGTTAAATTAACCTTGGTATTTTGAGCAAAAGGAGCTGAAGTCACTTGTCATGTGACTCTGGTTTAGATTAAGGCTGAAGCATCCTTCCCCGACTTACTTTCTACCTGTAATTTTACTTAGGAGTCTAAAGGATGCTCAGTGTTGTTGGAGGAGGCTTATTGTTTTGTTTTTGGCTGCTCAGCCCTGAAATAATCACACAGAAACTGTATTATTTACATCGCTACTTGGCCCATTAGCTCTAGCTTTTTGTTGGCTAACGCTTACATCTTAATTTTACCCATTTTTAGTAATCTGTGTATTGTCACGAGGCTGTGGCTTACTGGGTAAAATTTTAGCATCTGTGTCTGGCGGGCTACATGGCTTCTCTTTCACTCTGCCTCCTTTCTCCCAGCATTCAGGTTAGTTTTCCCCACCTACCTAAGTTCTGCCCTATCAACAGGCCAAGGCAATTTCTTTATTAACCAATGGTATTCACAGCATACTGAGGGGAGTCCCACATTACAATGTTATCACGTTCCAAACTAAGTTCTTCATCTTTCCCACCTCTAGCTTCTTCCCCTGGATCATGTTTTTCTGGATTCTATTTATCACAAGTAACATTTATTCTTTTGACTTACGCAAGAACTCAAGATGCCGTTCTAGAGAATTCTGTCTCCTTCACTTTGCTGTTTATCAACAACACCTAGTGGATTTTCTTTTTGAATCTGTTCTGCCTCCTTTGTGCTGGGTCATCAGCTCCTCACCTCCATTCTCAGGCCTGCTCCTTAAAAACCCAGCTCTGTGCTGGAATGAGAGATTCATATCTTATTCAGATGATAACCCGTCTGACTCTCTTCTAGGCTTTCAGTGCCAATGATGTCCTGCAGTTGAATCTGAGCTGACATATTCAGGAATCCACAGAGCCTACACTATGCAAGCGTGTACATGTGGAGCATTAAGAGGGGGTGACAGTCAAGACATTTCTAAACCTAAGTCACAGTGAAGCCATTAATTTGAAGACTGCTATTCTCTATAACATGCTTTATAAGACTTGGTTTATGCAGTTTGATCTACAGAAAGGAATTGGTTGTTCACACCAAAACCTATCAGGCCTCATATGACCTGGTCCTCACCTTCCTCAGAAGCCTCAGATGACCTTTTCCCACTGTGAACTTCACAAAACTCAAAACAGAAAGCCACATCCTGTTCCTTTGTGCGGTGTGCCCCTCCCCATGATTCTGCTCAAGCTGTTCTCTTTGTAATACTCTTCTCCATTTGTTTAGCCATGCTCATTACTCAGCTCGGGACTCAAAGACCTGAATTTTATGTTGAGCTAAAGGTGTGTCTTCGGAGGCCATGATCTGTGTATGTGTCTTTTCACCCACTTTACCTGGGGAATAAGTTCAAGTCATCTTATTGTGGTGGTTGTAGTCATGGTAGTTATGGTGCTGGTGAACATTAAACTACAGCAGAAGAAGCAGACAGGGTTGTGGGAGGCTGAGGAACCTGTTGGATGTTCATGCAGTAGGTGATGAGCAGGGCTTTGAATTCAGACAGCTCATTCCTAAGGCTGCCCCTGTACATCCGACACCAGCACAACATCTGGTGATGGACACTTGGTAAGTGCCCATTGATCTAAACTCAGTGCATGTTCCCTGCATTTCCAAGAAGTTCTAACATTAAAGAAGCCGAGCATGATGTAGCAAAGAGAATCATCTGCTGTTGAGTTTTACTTCTGGCAAAACTGGTAATTTAGACAATGAAAGTACTGAGAGTAACCGGCTCACCAGATCACCATCAACACACTTGTACTCTTTGGCAAGTGCTCCAGAGCGGGGCAATCCTTGCTTTACATCTGTGTAAGCCTCTGCAGAGTAAAACCAGACTGGTGTTTTATGGAGATCCTCTATCTTGCCACTTATCTTTTCATTCAAAGTCCAGTGGGAATCTCTTGTTGGAAGTGAATGTGAGAAATTTTCTACCTCAGAGATACGTTCATATACAAAGAGGTATGGGTTTGCAAGCGAGGCTAGCAGTTCATTAAAATATTGTAGGAGCTGAGCGCTGCTTCTGGGCCTCCTGAGACTGTTTTTCACAGTTACACATGAGTTTATGAGAGCTCTTTAAAATATTGCTAGGTGGCTTGGGAATAATTGAAGTGTCTTCAAGTAGGTCTCTAAATTGGTATTTTTAATTAAAATAAGTTCAAATTTATTATTTTCGTTATGGTCTGTGAAGATATCACAAAAGTCATCATGACCTGATTATACTTTTGAATTATAAATGAGAGATGTGGGGTTATGACCTCCATAAGCCTTTTCTTTGCTTCTTAATTAAAATTCTCAGGCGAAAGAAAACTCCGAAAACAGAGTACTGACTTAGAAGTGATAGAAAGATGGTAACTTCCATGGTATGTGTGAAAGGAATTTGTTTTAGAGTCTATTTTGTAGTAGATCAAATAATCCATTGTTTAGAATAAAGACCTGCTTAACTTTCTATTCCCAGTTAAACAATGGGAGTTCTTGCACATGCCTGGATGGGTGCTTGCTTGTTAACGATGAGCTGTGCCACGTGTCACCAATTATTTAATTCCTTGTGTTACAATTCTTTCATCTTAAAGGTAAATGTTCACTAGTTTCTATTTTTTCCTCACATAATTAATGAGCTACTTATTTTCTCACATCTGTGCAAGACATAGCCTGGGATTGTCCTTGCTCCTCATTGCAGTCACAGTCTTTCTTCACTGTGTCCTTCTGGACTTTCATGACACCCTTGGGAGACAGTTCCGGACATTACCCATGTCAGCAAGCCTGGTTATCTCTTCTTTCATTTTAGCTTTTGTTGGGTTAATCTGTGATCATTTGTTTGAATGAAGTCTTTAGAAGAATGCCCGCAGAAGTGTTTTCTTCTTTCTTGAGCGTCTACTGTGTGAGTGACAGATGTGGGCAGTTCTGTGCTTCTGGCAAGGAAAAGAAAAACATTTTTTTTAAAAGCCCACTATGATTAAACCTTAAAGTAGAACTCGGAATGTTCACCAAAAACAGATTACATAACATCCACCAACTCATAGTATTTTCTGTTTCAGTTTAATAGTAAACTACAGAAGCCCCAAAGAAGGTATACTCCAAGCTCAGGCAGGAAATCTGGGTGAGGTTTACAAGGCAACCTTTTCTTTTCCCCTCCTCTCCAGAACATTTTTAGACCCTGGGTCTCTGAACCCAAGGTGATTGGTCTGGCTTCTTGCCCTCCCTCCTTTGGGGGCAAATGTTTGTGTGGTGAGCCAATTTTACTTTTCATTTAAGCTGTGAGAAGGAGCCATCTAGTTCTGAATCTAGCTCCTGTAAATACATGCTTGGAAGAGGTTCGAGAAACTAGCAGGTGTGCATCTCATCTGCTGACCATACTGGGTCATCTTGTTGACCTTGGTTGTGGAGGAGAAGTGACTTTTTGAGGTTCCCTGTGAGCGCGTAGTTCTGAAGTGCTCATATGTGGATCACGTGGCGCTTTAAAGGGGCGGAAGTCTGTGGTTTAGGTAAGCCACTGGCCAAGCCTGGCCCTTTACTGACCTTTGCAATACCATATGAGGAAGCTAAACTTTGAGGGTTCCAGTCTCTCCTAAAGCAAAGCACAACTTTGCAACAGCTTTTTGCCTAACAGACAAATGCCAAGTTCTGCTTGGGAATGTTTGGAGGGGCTTTTTATTTTCTGATCCAGGGATTGGAAGCTGTGGGAAGGGTTCTCTCCTCTTCATTTAGTCTTGGACATAGCTATGCCATCTGCAGTTAGTAAACTCATCTTGCAACTTTGAGACAATAGAGTCATCTAAAAATAGTAACACACACAAACTGTGTGTGGTAGCTTATGCCTGTAATCCCAGTACTTAAAAGATCGAGGATGGAGGATCTCAAATTGCAGGTCCAGCTGGGCTACATAATGAGACACTTACTTAAACAAAATCCTTCATATCAAACAATAGATAATTACAGAAGACCACCTTTCCCACAGCATGGAATCCCAGACTCTTCAGGATCACCTCCCTCCTTGTGTCATACATGGAAAGCAAATCCCTGCTCTGGTAGCTTCATTGCATTGCCACAAATTATTTGGTTCTCTCATCAAGAAGTATAAGCTCAAGTCTCTTCTCTGGACCACGGGCCGGCTTTCCTGGCTTTCATTCAACCAACAGAATCCAGTGGACTCACTAGAATGAACCTAGCGCTAGGTCTCCCAAGGTGATACAGTTTCTGCTTCATTCTTTGCTTTGACATGCATCCTGGGATCCTTGATCTGACATGCTAGAATTAGACTCCATGGAAACCGGAAGTTGGAGAAACCATGCGGGGACTGTGAGACAGGAAGAGGTTGTAGAGGAGCCCCAGCTATACCAATATTCATCCTTCTGAGACTTGCCAGCGAGAACGGCCAACCTGGAGCGTGCTAACCTGCAGAACAGTGCGGTGCCCTCACTGATGCAAAGGGAAACAGGAAAGGCTCTTCCTCTAAGACCTTCCCGAATTGCAGACACATGAGCCAAATAAATTGTATTTCAAGCTGGTGAGCTTCAATGATCGTTTGCTCTACAATAAAAGACCTGAACCTCCTACTTTTTACACTACGGCTCGTTGGATGTTTTTGTTATTTGCAGTCTGAAGCATCCCTACTTGGACCATTTAGCAAAAATTAAAAGAAATAGGTTCCCTGGCCCACTAGGGTCCTATGTGATGACTGTCTATGCTGACCTTCTTATCATGGTTGAAGAGGCCAATATTTTACACAAGACACTCCAAGACCAAGTTCTTAGCACAAAGGAGATTTATTTGCCCCAGAGGGACACAGGGCAGGGAATAAGAGACAGGAGATAGAGGACGAAGGAGAAGACGACAGGAACATGGGAGAGGGTGAAGGGGTATATGGCTGGATAGAGAGGAGACAGATGCAGCCCATAGGAAATTGGCAGTTTATCAAGTAAAAAGGGAAAACCCATATTAGGATGAGGTGTTTATTTTTGATTGGACAGGTTAACGAGGGCAGCCAAAGGGGGCTTCTGATTGCTAGACTTCAGTACTTTTAGGTGGACCTTGGTAGTCAGCCTCAGGTGAGGAAGTGAGAAAATAAGGGAACAGACCTTGAGGGCTAGCTTTAGGGAACATAATCTGCCATCTTTCAGGCAAGGGAGGAGGAATGGGGGAGAAGGGCAATTCCTGCCGGGGCCGTGTTTGCCCGGCACCAGTTATGTTAATCAACTTTGCCATAGGACCGATATTACAATTTCTCACTGAAGACGATACCGATTTAATTACATAAATGTTTTATTTATGATACGTCTGGGCTGTCAAGTACTCAGTGATTCTTAATCTTTTCACTAAGGGGGCAGGCGCAAGCAGATCTCTGTTTTCAAAGCCAGGTTGGTCTACAAAGTGAGTTCTAGGCTAGCCAGGGCAGCATGATGAGATCTGTCCAAATATAAAAATAAAATGACAATAAAAGTCAAGGCAGGGTTTCGTGAACACTGTACTCTTTCTGGCCCCTTTGGTATTTCAGTAATAACAAACTGTAGTTATCACCAGTAGGCAAAGCTTGGGAGTCTGCTTCTTCCAACTCACCTTGGGATTTCCTGCTTTCTTCATAAAACCCTCCTAGCGTTTGACGGCTTTGTTCTTTCCTTGACATTTTCAGCTTTTTAAATAGATGAATCTTTAATGTCACATTCCATAGGTCAGATTCTGTGAAGCCAAATATCATGAGTTCTCACTTTTTAAAGAGCTGATGGCCACTCATGACTGGTAGAATTTATCTGAAGCCTATGCATATGATTTTAATAATAGAATTTATTGATAAGCCTACCATTCATATACTAACAAGTCTATTTTAGATTAAATAATATTGATACCCTTCCATGGAAGCTGCAGTGTACATGAACAATTATTTCAAATAATATAATGCTGTTTAATTACAGAAATTAATAAAGTGGCCCGCTGTGCAATACGGTTTGGCAATTCTCCCATTGTGCTGAAGTTTTAAGAATGAACAGAACTGTGACTCTCAAGAGATGATTTCATCAAGGCCAACTGCATTTTAGGGTGTCTATTCACTCAATATCCACAATTAAATTCATACTGGGGTTGAGTAAAGTGTCTGATGATATGGGGAAAGACAGGTGTGGAGGCCAGGTTGGGGGAGAGAGAGGGTTTTTGCAGAGAGGTGTTGAACAAATGCTATCACATGCAGAAGCCTCTAGGACTGGAAAATAGCTAGGCAGGGAATGTCGGTCTCTCTTGCATCTGCCTGTCTGATTTATTGTCTTTAAGATCCCACGTATGTTCTTGGGTGGGCTGGAAAATCTGAGTGCACTAATTTTTAATAGAAACCCTGCATGGTAGTTTAAAGAACTGGGGAATGCCTTATTTATTTATTTGGTCACAAGCAGGAAGGTGCCATATGCAGTAGCTGAGCTGATATCTTACTGAGACGCCAAAGCAGGGCAGATGTTCCTTGCTGGGCCTCAGATGAGGCTGCTACCAGCACGATTTCCTCCAGTGAACAGGAAACACAAAGAAACAGAAGAGACAATTGCTTCTCCACAGCAGCCCCGAGGGCTGATAAAAACAAGCACTGTTTCTCAGCCCACCCACCTCTTTTTAGGAAACTGAATTATGGATGCATGAGACAATGCTTTGTATCAATGCTACCTGATATTTTTATTTTTTGCAGCCTGTGGGAATAAGCAGTTCCTGCGTCTCCCTCTCACTGTTAGACCCCTTGGGGTTGGTATCATGCTTTGTTTTGGCACTAAACCCCTTTCAGCTCCTGAGGAGGGGAAATGTATACGCCAGTCATGTGAGCTTGTAGTGGCCGTGGAAAAAGGGATGGAATTTAACTAAGATCAGAAACAATCTACCTGCCTAGGGTGGCCGTATTCTTGAGCCTCCATATCTGTCTCTTGAGACCTTCTCGTAATTAGAGAACATCATGGGCTCCGGATCTTACTTGGGGACATCCTTTGGATTAGAGCCCTTACCCTTAGTCTGAACCGTTTAGAGAAGGATCCATCTGTTCTAGCTACTTGGACACCATTAGACCCTTCATCTTGCAGTGATCTCAAAACAAATTCAACCATGATTCCCACGAGAAAGCCAAGGCCGAAAGCACTACCCAACCTCACCCTCAACTGTGGCAAGCCTTCTCCAGACACAGCAGCGGCTGTCTCTGCGTGATACCTGTGCACTGCTGTGCTCTCCTAGCTTCTCCCACCACCAGTGTGCTGCTCCTTCCTGTCCACAGGGCTCCCTTCCCATCCCCATCCCCTCTATCCTCCGAGTCTCCGGCAAATGTGGGACTCTGCCGAGCATTAGCTCTCACTGGGAAGGCTTTTTCCCTTTGTCCTTGCAAACACCAGCTTCCTCTATTGGTTTTTCACAGTGCCATTATAAGCCACACAGAACCAGGTGACAAGGGGCAGAGTAAAGATGGGAGCAGCAAACGTTTTCTGTAACCATCTTAACTGTGGGTGACGGAATGTGGGACTCAAAAATAAGTTCGGCAACAGCAAAAAATTTCCAAATGAGCAACAGCTGAAAATTAATTCAATATTAAGTGCATAGTGAACCCAAGTTGCCTTCGGTAGCACTCACCCAGTTAGAATAACTTAACTGCGGAGCAGCCTTGGCCTCGAAGCACTAAGTGCTGCCTCCAACATCTCGGCTCAGATCTGAGACTGTCTTGTGATATGAATTGCAGCTTTTTACTGCCCACAAAAAGTTTTCTGCTCCTATAGAAGCATATTGGTTTAATTATGGTGAACAAAGACCTCAGTGTTTTTCTACTGTCAGTCGTCTGTGTGTAAGGTAGTGTATCTTTGGATTGTTTGGAGCATAATGGTACAATCTTTGATTTTTTGAAAAAATGCTATATAAATTGCTAACCTGATTTTTTTTTAAATACTAAACAAAAAAATTTGGCTTTGGAATTTGGACAGATTTCCAGCAATTTTGAAATGACCTAAACATACTCCTGTCATTTTTTATTATGTATTTATATGAAGTGACAGCATTCTTAGTACCAGTGTGGGGGGGGAAACATTGATCAACCCAGAAAAACATCGTCGAGGCTGTGTGGCCAGTATTTAGTTATTTATGTAAAAGTTAAGAAACAATCCATCTCATTAGCATGCACATTTGCTTTTGACTTTAATAAATGGTAATATTATATGTGTACCAAAGAATTCTTCTCACTGGGACCATCAAGATAGCTTATAAGGTAAAGGTGCTTGCTCTACAATCATGGCGACCCGAGTTCAATCCTCAGACCCCCACCTTCAGGTAGATGGAGAGAACCAGCTCCGCAGAGTTGTCCTCTGAGTGTGGCCTGTGGGCCCAGTCACACTCATCATACCTGCAGATGTCTACACACACACACACACATACACACTCAGTAAATGTTTGATATATGATGATGATGTGTGTATGAATAGTATAAAAGTTTTTCAGAAGAAAAGAGGTCACAAATAGAAAAAGTTGAAGTCACCCCCGTAGTAGACACTAAGCACCTCTGTGGACTGTACCGTTGTTTAGCACCTCTGTGGACTGTACCGTTGTTTTGACTTGGGCCGGACACTGTAGTGCAAATGTAAACCACAGATAATGAACAGGTACTTCAATGAATGTGTTTAAACAATACTTTATGTACGTTGAAATGTGAATTTTGTGCAATTTTTTGCATGTCATCAAAGAGTATTGTTTTATTGGAAAATGTTTAGCAATTTAAAAATTCAAAATCCATTTTTATCTTTTAGGCCATTCAAAAGTAAGGGGTAGACTGGATTTGCTTGTGGGTTGTGGTTTGTGGACTCCTGGTCTAAACTGGCGCTCTCCAACTTCACTAAATGCGTGCAATCCCAATGGTCCCATTACGATGTCAGTCGGGTGTGGTGGTATATGTCTGTTTTCCTTGCCCTTGGATGGGAAGTGTGAGTTCGGGATCATCCTGGGCTACATAGTAAGATCCTGCATGCAATCCCCCAAAGAACATCCAAATCAAAAAAGATTCAGGCTACCTAACTACCTTGGGGAATCTGGGCTAGAGAGCAGAGCACTTGCGTTTTGCGCATGCGTCCAGCATGCTGGGTGGCTGTTCCTGCTAGTTATGAGTAGCAAGCACCACCGTAGTGAAGACGTGAAAGACAGGTGACTGGCACAGGAAAAGGCTCTGCTACACTCATGTGTGGAAAGCCAGGCTGCAAGCCAAACAAACTCTCTTCCCAGAAATGGGAACCAGGGCATGTGTCTTAACCCTTTCCAGTTTCGGTCTGTTCAGCTGTTTGCCTTGATTTAACAAGGTAATCATCTTTGCTCAGATGGTGATGCCGGAACTTAGCACAGCTATGTGAGCCTTAGCAGGTGCTCACCCTGAGCTCTGAGTTTTAAATTAAAAAGTGAGACATGAACTTATGTATAACAAATTAAGGTGAACTTTAATTTTGAGAGAAGAAGGGAATTTCCTTCTGTTCTTCCTTAGATCGCATTTGCAAGGGTCATGCCTGTTTATTCATCCAGGAACTATTTGCTGAGCTCCCCGCTTCTCCACACAGGCTGAGCTGAGTGAACGGAAGGTGGGATGGGAACAACAAACCCCGACTCAACACAGAACAAGAGGACCGCAGAGTGCTAGGGCCTTCACCCTGCTGTGGGGGGGGGGGATTTATCACACAGAAGTCGGGAATAAGCTGGCCTTCCTGTCAGGAGTGTGGATCTGTCTGGTGGAGGAAAAGGGGGCAGCTTGCAACAGCCATGGAAAGCCCAGGAAAGGCTATGAACCTAGACCCTCAGAGTGTGTAGCTGTTGGCAGGACAAGGTTCTAACCAGCCAGGCAGATGGGTATCAGCCCTGTGGATCATCACCCCTTCCTAGGAAGTAGCTCAACAATAACTGTAAATAAATAATGTTGTCATGGGTTCAGATATGGTGCAGAAAACCTGGGACCATTTCTCACTTGTATATGGAGCCTTCCAGTTGGGCCTGGGAATGCCACAGCCTTTATAATCTTGATATTCAGGAGACGGAGACAAAGAGGGTCACACATTCAAGGCCAGGCTGGTCAACAATTCAAAAGTACAAAAAGGGCTGGGCATATAGCTCAGCTAGAGAGCATTGGCCTTAGGATCTATCTGACTCCAAGGGTCTAATGAGAGAGAGAGAGAGAGAGAGAGAGAGAGAGAGAGAGAGAGAGAGAGAACCTCTGCATCTCTGCTTGGCTCATCTATTGCTTCCTTAGTGTCTATTACCAGAGGGAAATTGTGAGGGTGAACTGCTCAGGCTACTGAGATAAACCCTAGAATTTGCCATGGAGTGTTTACGTTCTAGTATAAGCAATGGGTACCTCATCACTAAAGCACAGGGTGAAGGCAGGCATCTACAGTCTTGTGGAACTCTGTAGGAAGGCTGGCAGGCTGGCTGAACAGTGCTAAGGATTTTACATCTGTTATTCTTTTGGCCCTTTAAGGGGCAAGCCATGCCCACTCCCAGTGACCCCCGGCCCCTGCCCGCCATCTTAGACACATTGTTACTGCTCTCCTCTTGGGGTTGCACTCATCTCCTCATTTCTCTCTCTCTCTCTCTCTCTCTCTCTCTCTCTCTCTCTCTCTCTCTCTCTCTCTCTCTCTCCCCTCACATGGCCCCCACAGTCATCTCTGCCTTGGGACTAGAGTCCGCTGCCTGCCTACAGCTGCCGCCTGGGGCACGCCACAAGCCTGCTGGGGTCACGCTAGCATTTTTTTAAAGTATAAAAACATCCTGGGATAGACACTCTGAAAGAGGTCCGTGGTGGTGCTGACCTAGTGCTGAGGAGGTCCTAGCTGAAGGGCTCCTGGCCGTGTATCTCTTCTGTCCCCATGGCCTTGCCACTGAAAGATGGGTGTGTTGGGGATGTAATCAGCGACCAGATACTGGGAGAAGAGGTGTACCTCCTCTGTGGTCTGATGTGGGATTCCCCTCTGTATGCTGTGAATACCATTGGTTAATAAAGAAACTGACTTGGGCCTGTGCAGGGAATAGAAGTAGGCAGGGAAAACTAAACTGAATGCTGGGAGAAAGGAAGCAGTCAGGGAGAAGCCCTGCCAGAGACAGCAGCAGAAAGACAGCTAGTAAGCCACAGCCATGTGGTGAAACATAGATTAGTAGAAATGGGTTAAATTAAGATGTAAGAGTTAGTCAATAATAAGCTAGAGCTAATAGGCCAAGCAATGTTTTAAATAATACAGTTTCAGTGTGATTATTTCAGGGCTGAGCAGCTGGGAACCAACAAGCAGCCTCCTTTCAACAGTGGTCTCCACAGTGCGTGCTGACCCCAGGCCTCTCCTGTCTGTACATTCCTTCACACTCAATGGTGTGGGATGGATTTTTCCATGTCTCATCTTATATTGTTGCTGTTATTATCATTATTTTATGTGGTGTTTTCTTGCCTGTATGTCTGTATACCCTGTGCCTGCCTGACCCCCACAGAGGTCAGAAGAGGGTGTTGTATTCCCTGGAGCCAGAGTTACAGGTGATTGGGAGCCTCCTGTGGGTGCTGGGGACAGAACCTGGGGCCTCTGCAAAAGTATCACGTGCTTCTGTCCTCATCCTGTGACCCATGACCCCAGTGATCCCCGCTGAAGTGTTTGGTCCCGGCAGAGGTGTAAACCCCAAGACTTGCAGCTGATGAGGGGTTGTGGAGGGGGCATGGTGGTTCGCTGTTCCCGCCCTCGCCTGGAGCCTAGGCTGCAGCTCTCATTTGTTGTTTTGCTGGTGGTTGTTTTCTGTTCTGTGAGAGACAAAGATCTCAAGGCAATGCTGTTTGGAGCCCCAGGTGAGGAAGTGCTACTCAGAGTGAACCCAGGCACCATTAATCACTTCCAGAACTCCTGCTACAGCTTCCTGAATATTCCATCTGAATTGGCTCAGTTCATATCTACCCCCAGGAGAGGGACATTTTCTTCATAGAAGAGTTTGTTTTCTCGACTGTCACAGTTAGGGATCTAGGTATCTTCTCCCAGGAACGAAAGTAGAATTCTCACAGGCTTGAACATGCTGAATTTATTAGTTCTGCCAAGACTGAAGGAGGCAGGGAGAGAAAAAAAATAGTCAAGAACTTAAGCAGCTTGTGGATGAACACAGCAAGTGCCCTTGGGTGCTGCAAATGTGGGAGAAAAGATTGTTGGTCTCCTTGTGTGGTTTGGGAGTCTGGTGAGTTATGTTTGGAAACGTGCTTATGTTCACATAAAATTAATGCTAAAAAGCCCCATTTTGATCAAAATATGTGATGGTCACAGGCTGAGCACCATGTTCAGTGCACACGAGATAGAGCAAACCTGCAGTCATTTTTCCACGTTTTCTAAACACCCACACCAGTAAGTAGCAGAACAGCTTGCAGTTCCCCTCATAAACAGAAAAGCACGTTCAGCTATACTTGAATTTGTTTTTGTTTTATTGTGGTCTTGTGAGTTTGCAGGTGTGTGTGTGTGTGTGTGTGTGTGTGTGTGTGTGTGTGTGTGTGTCTGAGTATGTGTGTTGTGGGAACATATGCATGTATATGCATAAGTGTGTGTGGGGTTAGGGGTTAATGTCTGGCATCTTCCTCAGTTGCTCTCCGCCTTGAATCTTTGGCCTGTGGAAAACACATCTTAGTGCAGAGGCTGTGGGCGGCCTTGGGGCCTGTGGGTCAGCCTGTGGGTGTGATTTCTCTTTCAGCTACAGGCTCAGCAGAGACTCCCAGAAGGGCCTGAGTAGCTTTCAGGCAGAGTACTATAAAGTTCATCTTCCTTAATACACGTTTGTTTGTTTGTTTGTTCTTTTGTCCTATTATGAAAATAACTCCGGCTTGTTAAAGATGGGAAACTAGGAATTACATAAAGTTGGCAAATTGCCCATTACCCAGACCCAAAATCATCACCCTCTCCTGGGCCTTTGGCTTTCCAACCTTCCCCCTCCTGGGCCAGTTGCAGAGCTGGGAGAGCGCTTCCTAAAACAGTCTCACAGGCTTTAAAGGCTTCCTGTTGTCTTTGGTGTCCAAATGCAGTCAGCCCTGCTTGGCTCTTCAGTTTCCTGTGCCTCTGAGCCTCATCTCATCTCTTCTGTGCCAAATGGAATTTCCTTTGATTCTTCACACAGGCTGTATCTTCTCATCTTTCTTGACAGAACGCTGTCTGCCTTGGTCTGGCCTTTCCATCTCATGGTGTGGACCCCCGTCTTCATTTCCCATCACAGTGCTTCAGTATCTAGATATTTCTTTTCCCCCAAAACTGTCACTGACTGTACCCTTTGTCTTCCCCAAGCTGTCTGAGTCTGGAGGTCCTCCTGGGTGCCTTGAAAATCCACAAATTTCTCCCACCGTGAGATGCATCATACAGTATCTTAGTGGCTCTTGGAGAAGACACCCTCTATCTTCAGCACTCAGCCCTTTGGTTCAGGTCACACCGATTACAAAATGTTTGTCATTCACCTTAGTGTGAACCGTTGTTTTTCTGCCCCATCCTCACTCCCTCTGAGGGTGGCCTCCCAGCTCCTGTTTGTGGCTCTCACCCTGCCAGGGTGTACAACCTTGGAGGAGCTGGTTAATCACTCAGAGCAACTGTTTCCTTCTTTGAGAGGTCAAGGCAGCACTGAGACGCAATGTTGATTCTATGCCAAACGCTTTAGGGGTTCAGGGCACCTCCTCCTGCAATTCCCAGTCTCAGATCAACACACTTGTATGTGTGCATACACACACACACACACACACACATACACACACACACGTGTCCACACATGCACACACATCTCCAGGCTAACATCCCCTGACATCATCTTCTCACTCACTCTGACTGTCTCCTGGCTCTGTGATTCCTTGGTCTTCCCTTCAGCATCCTTTAGGTGCCTTTCTCCTTAATTCCATCCTTAGTTCCTTCCTCCCTTCCTCCCTCCCTCCCTTCCTTCCTTCTTTTCTTTCTTCTTCCCTTGATTCCTTACTCCCATTTCTTCCTTCTTTGTTTTTTTTCCTCTTTCATGGAATCATTTATTCAACAGAGTTATCCAACACTTACTAGCCCAGGGATAAATGATATACAGATGTTCCACAGTTCCTGCTTTTGTGGACCCATCATTCAAGCAGAGAAGAGAGATTAGAACAGCAACAACAACAACAAAAAACAAATCCAGATGTTACAAATTCATGCATCATAATGGATATTTTGGACTGAGAGAGAGACCCCGGGGAAGTTCTTTGGACAGAGTGCCTGCTCCGTCCCCATTAGCTCCTCCCATGACAGACAGGCTCACTATTCGCTAGTGTCTTTGGTTATTGTGTGTCTCCCACACTGGAGGTGAGCTCCTCCAGGTCAGGGCTTTGCTCCTTCTATTGTGCTCTGGCCCAAGAAGTTCAGCAAGGAAGTGTTTGCAGCCTGAGTGTATGAGGGAAGGTCTTTGGAGGGTTATGTGTGTGTGTGTGTGTGTGTGTGTGTGTGTGTGTGTGTATGAACTGTGTAGACAGGAAGAGTGAGAAGAGCCTGGGTCTGAGGTCTAAGCAGAGGAGGAGGGGTGCAGCATTCCCCAAGTGTGGGAATGAACACAAAGAAGCTGAAGCGACAGGCACGCGGCGACCAGGTGATGTTTGCCAGGTCTTTCGAGCCACAGGAGTTTGGATCTCATGATGAACCACAGGAAACTTTGTCGTTCTTGTAAGTTTTGGTCGTTGCTGTAAAGCTTTGCCTTGATTGGGCGTGGGAGTGTGGCCTCCTGCACTGAGTGGCGGAGTGTGGAGGAGGTGGGCGGAGAGATCAGCTGCACGCGGAGTTCTTGATTGGTCTTCGTCCTGTGACCCATGTTCTCTCATTTGGGTTCAGGGATCAAGCCCCTCCGAAGCCTGCTGTTTTTTCAGGTAGCATTGCTCTTGGTTGCCCACTGGAGCATGGCAGTAAGACCCTGCTGTTGAATACACCACACACATTAGTCACAGGTCATGGAGAGACCAATTTGGTGCTGACTAGGAAGCTTCCTTCCAGCTTTCACAGTCCTGGCAGATGCTGTGAAGGCTGCCGGGGGAAGAAGTCAGGAACAGAGTTATCCAGCTGTGCACCCTGTTAATGCAGTGGTGGTCGGCACGGGAAGATCGGACCATGAGTGGCTTGAATGCTACGGGAGTGACCAGCTGCTTTCTGCTTGGATTTGAGGCCCATTCTTATTTGTTTATTTGTTTGTTTGTTTTGGTTTTGCGAGACAGGGTTTCTCTGTGTAACAGCCCTAGTTGTCCTGGAACTAGCTCTGCAGATCAGGCTGGCTTTGAACCCACAGAGATCCACCTGTCTCTGCCTCCTGAGTGCTGGAATCAAAGGTGTGCACCACCACCACCCAACAAATTTAAAGCCTATTTTATAGAAGGAAACATATGCCTGGTATTAAGAATCCATGGTTGAGGAGCTCACAGGTCCCAGGGGTGAATCGATTACTATTTTTCTGCTAAATGAACATAGTATCAAACGATCCTCTAAATTCATATCTCCCTGCTTTTAGATTAACATACTTCTCAGGCTTCAGCGAAGAAGTCTGTCTGTGCAGGGGATTGATGGTTAATATAAAAACTCACAACTGGTCAAAATGCAGAGAATATGTCAATGGAGTACTCTGCCACAAAAAAAAAAAAAGCCAGATCTGTACCCCGTCCCCACTCAGGGACCACTGTGGAAGAAGGGGCAGAGAGCAAGCATGGCAGACAGCGCTCCCCTGTGGTGCTTCCCTAGTCCTACATGCAGCTTCCTCGGCTGGTCTTCAGGGACTCACTCCTGAAGAGGGGCCAGAGCTGCTGTTTCAGAACCATAACAGATTCAAGGCAGACTGGGCAAACTGGGATCTTTACCTCAAATGTGAAGTTAGGGATTTCCATTTGACCTGCTGATATGGATTTGGTATAGGCTGGATTATTTTTCTTGGATCGGCCAGGGATCTAGGGAAGAGGCTTATTGTGGGGACTCGGCCTCTGAGAAGCAGCAGAAACCCTTCCAAAGGAGGTATTGGGAACACTGACTGATGGATAGGTCCTGGACCTTTGAGACACAAGGGTCAGCTCTGGGAGTTCCCTTCCTTCCGGTTTCTGACCCTGGCAGTTTCAGTGCCCCTGAAAGTGACCACAGCTTCCTCTCACCCCACAGCTGCCTCTTCTGGGTTCTGTTTCAGTGCAGACAGCTTCCTCCTTCTTCCCCAGCCTGGACTCTCCCGTTGGCCTCATCCCCACTTGTCAGGATACTAACATTTGTAAACTTGGTTTCTGCAACTTATTATCTGATTTGGAGGAGCCCATTTCCTTCCGCCAAATTCTGGGCCCTGAGAAAACTGGGAAATTCACAGGATCCGTAGAGCCAGAAAGTGTGTGACGCAGGAGTGCTGGCTACCTTTATGTCACTTGACACAAGCTAGAACCATTTGGCAAGAAGCAACACAGACTGAGAAAATGCCTTCTACTAAAACAGCCTGTGGACAAGCCTACGGGGAATTTTCTTGGTTGATGACAGATGGGGAAAGGCCACATGGGCTGGTGGTCCTGGGTGCTGCAAGAAACCAGGCTGAACAAGTCATGAAAGCAAGCCAGTTAGTAGCTCTCCTCCATGGGCTCTGCACCAGCTCCTGTCTCTGGGTTCCTGCTCTGACTTCACTGGATGACGGGCAGTGATATGGAAATAAACTCTTTCCTCCACAAGTGGATTTTGGTCATGGTGTTTTATCACTGTGATAGTAATCCAAGTGAAGACAGCAGGATAAAACCAAGAGTGAAGGTGGTAGGCAGCGAGCCATCCCCTCCTGCTGAGCCAGTGAGCCCGGTCTTACAATCTGCTCGTGTTTAATAGAACCCCGGATTGCTACTGAGCGACCTGGCAATTTGACTGACGCCATACTAGCTCTTTGAGTCAATCAAAGGACACTTTGTATTTCTCCACTTCCCCCAGTGTCTACGGTTAGGACCAATGGCACTCCTAGTATTGCTGGTTCTGTGCCACATGGACACAGTGAACTCTACGACGACTGTTATCATGAAGAGGAAAATGGGGAGAGTCCATCCATGGAACAAAGGGAAGGGTCAGTGCTGTGTTCCCAGAACACCAGGCACTGTTCCTTAGTTACTCCCACTGAGCACAAGGAAGGTCTTCTAGTCTCCCTGCAAACAGGGAGGAGTGACCTTGCATTCACGACACAAAGTGGAATGGAGCGCTCTGAACTGGAGGTCTTACGACTGGGTAGTAATGTCACAGACAAGAGGAGAAGGGGCTTCCTCTCTGTGTTACAGAAAGAGCCATCAACATGGTCAGACGTTACCTTAATTTTAAAGTGACACATGGATTTTTTTCTGGGAATATGGGGGGGTACCACGGCTTATTTCCATCACTATACTGCCAGGGTCTGGTTTTCCCATTGTTTTCGAACAATGGCATCTGTGCTGGATAGTTTTATGTCAACTTGACACAAGCTAAAGTCACTTGAGAGGAGGGAACGTCAGTTAAGAATATGCCTCCATTAGACTGGGCTGTAGGTAGGCCTATAGACATTGTCTTAATTAGTGATTGATGGGGGGAGGGCCCAGCCCATGGTGGGTGATGTCACCGCTAGGCTGCTTGTCCTGTGTTCTATCAGAAAGCAGGCTGAGCAAGCCATGGGCAGCAAGGCAGTAAGCAGCACCCTCCATGGCCTTTGCATCAGTTCCTGCCTGCAGGTTCCTGCCCTGTTTGAGTCCTGTCCTGACTTCCTTTGATGATGAACAGTGATATGGAAGTGTAAGCCGAACAAATCCTTTCCACCCCACCTTGCTTTTGGCCATGAGATGATTCATCACAGCACTAGGAAGCCTAAGACAACAGCAGCATCATGGAGTGTACTGTGGAGAAACAGCTTACTTCAAACAGATGGAGTGGCAGAGGGAACGAGTGTTCTCTTTGAGGTTGTTGCGCGGACACTTCCTTTTTCCTGGACACTGAACCCGTGTAACTGCAAAGTGCAAGAAGATGCTAATGCCAGTTGAACAATCTGTTCTTTACGGTCTTGAAAGTCCCTCACAGAAGCTACTTCAGAATCGGTCAGAGAGATGTTGATGGTTCATGGTAGTCATGGAAACTAGCAAACATGTTTGGCCTCCGGAAGCCCTGCCCCTGAAGAGAACAAGACTTTTGTTATGAAACTGGGGATCTCATCTATTTCACCATTATTTATGTTTAAAGTTGTCAACAGTAACAAATTCCACTTTACCTGTGGCCTTCTATGCCCAGGTTCTGCCCCTCCTGCAGCCCCCCTGCACTGTGGTGGGTGATTCTAACCTCTCTCAGAGCCTGCACACCTTTATAGGAAGCACAAGGAGTGTGGCAACAAAGTGACCGTCACTCTGGAGTGTGACTTTAAACTTCGTTCCAATAGGGGAATAAAAATACCATTATGTTTACTTAAAATATAATACAATCATTTGTCTTTGCAACCCTTACATAGAATTCTGTAGAAGACAAATATGTTTCTCTTTAAGCGTTAGTTCTAACTGAATGATAGTGGCTTTGTCTCTAGCAAGAAGGGTCTGAGACTGCATTCCAGCTCAGTGAACTGGGACGAGGCAGAAGTGGCTTTAGAAAGTGCTATGTATTCTAGACAGAGTCAGGGAACCCTCGCAGAAGATGGTGTGTGTGTGTGTGTGTGTGTGTGTGTGTGTGTGATTGTGTGTGTGTGTGTGGAGAGGAAGTGGGAGCCAGAGGGATTGAGGAAACCAGGAGAATATGATCTGGTCCACAGAATTAACTAAACAGGGCTCATGAGCTAGGTCCTTTGCATATATGTAATGGTTATGCTGCTGAATGTTCTTGTGGGACTCCTAGCAGTGGGAACAGGGGACTGGAGTGGAGGGTGTCTGTTTCTTTTACCTGAGCTTGGGACCCTTTTCCTCCTCCTGGATTGCCCAGTCTTATGGTAGCTATGCCGTGTTCAGTGGCTGTCCCTGGGAGAAGGAAGACAAAAGAGTGGATCTGGGGGAGAGGGGAGGTTGGGGAGGGACTGGAAGGAGTAGAGGGAGGAGAAACTGTGATTGGGATGTAATGTATAAGAGAATAATGAAGAATAAATAAATAAAATACATGTGTTTGCTTCCTTGATTTGGGATATTCCTACATTGTTCCCTGCACTGGCTTTTTGAAGTTTGGAATTTACCCTTCCCTCTAGCTTATTGGATATTAGTTAGACTATAAGACAAACTTCTTATATTCCAGGCTAAAATCTATATTTTAATTCTTTAAAAGCATTTCAATATTTTACTGG
Organism: Myodes glareolus; assembly: GCF_982192425.1. NCBI lineage: Eukaryota > Metazoa > Chordata > Mammalia > Rodentia > Cricetidae > Myodes > Myodes glareolus. The sequence goes on from NC_142051.1 coordinate 2,182,770, forward strand.
CAGAAATGAGATGTATTTATTCTTAGACATTTGACAAATCACAGAGAAGAATCTAGCATAAAAGAAGGATAGTCCATCATCTCGTCCTTCCTGCATAACTTTGCGCAGTGGTCAGGGGTTTCAAGCCTTTGACCTGATTTGTTTATGTTATTTTTTAAATGAGCGGTGGTCAGGGGTTTCAAGCCTTTGACCTTATTTGTTTATGTTATTTTATGTTATTTTTTAAATAATTACTAGCTGCTGTGTAGAATGGGCTGTGGATGGATGCTGTGGATTCTGCAGAATCATTCCGGAAGTGCACGAAGAAGCCAAGTGGGGAGAGGTTGACCAGAGGTGGATTTGGTGTATATTCTGAATATGGAGACTATAGGACTTGTTAATGGATAGCTACAAGCTCTGAGGGAAAGAAGTCAGGAAAAGACAGCATCCCTGCTTCCGGTCCCATGTCCGACTGTAAACAACCAGGCAATCCATCCTCCAATCTGCCCTCAGGGACCTAGCAATAGCAGGACACGTCATCATCAGTCCCCAAGATGTGATACATTCCCACAGTTACCACAGTCTTGTGTGCTCCCTGTGCACATGCACTGTATGCCCTTATTAAATGCTTGTGCCCTCTCTCCCTGCTTGTTTTCCTCTCCACCTTCTCTCAGAGGCAGCCCCTGGATCCTGCTCCCCTCCAATAAACCTCTCCTCCATACTGTACAACCAACTTGTTGATAAAAATATCTTCCTTTCTGATCTCCCCCCAGTTCTCCTCTTTCTGGAAATCCTGCCTGTCCTCTCCTGCCTAGCTATTGACCATTCAGATCTTTACTAAACCAATCAGAAGGTGTCTTGGCAGCAATGCATCTTCATGGTGTGATGGGAATTGAAGCTTGAGCCTTGCATGAGTCGGACAAGTGATCTGTTGAGCTTTTCCTACGTTTTTATTTTGAGGCACTGTCTCACTGTGTACTTGAACTCATAAGTCTTGAATTCATGCTGTAGCTCAGTCCTTCTGGGCAGCTAAGGTTACAGGTTCAAGGCTGACTTTTTTTAATGTCCTTCTGAGATATTATTTTAAATGACACTCAAGTATTCTATCATTGTTAGTGTGACCTGGAGAATCACATTCTCTAGATGTACCTACTGTTTCTTTAGGCTAAATTCATAAAGTGGGTTTACTGTCACTTAAGAAAAATTTTAAGGCTTTTGATATATTTTTGTTATTGTTGTTGGTTTTTGGAGACAGAATTTCTCTGTGTAACAGTCCTGGCTGTCCTAGAACTACCTCTGTAGAACAGGCTGGCCTTGAACTCCCAGAGATCCGCCTGTCTCTGCCTCCCAAGTGCTGGGATTAAAGGTGTGTGCCATCACCACCACCTGACTGTGATACATGTTTTTAAATTGCCTAAGAAGTTTTAGCAAGGTAATACCCTCCACCAACCATTAATTGAAACCATGTACTCTGGTTATCACTATCACCATTAAAAATCATGTGTGTGTGGAGGAGGGGAAAGGGAGATGCCATCTAGTTTATTTCCATGTGCATGACTTGATGAACAAAAGCTGATCATGTTATAATATTCCTTGTGTGTATGGTGGGTGATCAGCAGTTAACTCCTATACCTGACATGTTTCCAGTACGAAAGCATGAGTGTAAACTCCAGTCGAATTAGTTACTCAGGTGCAGGGCTAGTGAGGAAGAGGAAAACATGTTCTGAGCCAGTCTCTTGGGTGAAGGGTGGAGCAGATCTTTGTCACCCCACGTGGTGTGGTTCTCACAACTCAATGCCTCCTCCCACCAGGCCGACTTCCTGTGCCACCCAGCCTAGGAAAGGGTGTGCACACGGAGAAGCCAAGCCACCCAATTCACATACTAGGGGTGGAGGGTGTGTTGCCTTGTGAACCACTGTCCTCATTGCCCAATAGAACAACAAACGGGGCAACAGGCCCCACATGCTGTGTCCTTTCCTCCCAGGGTGGGGTCATTTCAGCTCCTAAGCATCCTTCATATAGTCTTGCTGGGCATCCACCCAGCAGAAGGGGGAAGACTGTGTTGTGAAACCATAGGAGGACGCAGCATCTCTGTTGTGTTGGTCTGTGGCCTGTCAAGGGCAGTTGCATCATGGTGGTGGGCTGTGATGTGGAAATCCCAGATGCCTAGGAGATAGGAATCTTAAGAATGTGTGGGACATAAAGATAGGTCCCCAAGTGGGGAGTGTGACCATCTTTTATACAGTATTTCATATTTCATAACTGTTTCGGTGGGAACAAGAAACCTTGAAAATGCAATCCGGAGTTGTCTGGACAGTGCAGACATCTGAGATGGTTTCTATGAGAACCAAGAATGATTCCCGAGAAGCCAAGATGCTCGGATGATCCAGGTTCCAAATTTGAGGAAACCATTCTGTGAGAAGTGAAACAAAAAATGGAAAAAGTTCAGTAGAAGCTGCACCATCACACAGTTTGTTTTGTTGTGGCTGCTTTTTTGATGTCTTTTTTGAGACAGGGTCTTAACGTAGCTCACTATGTACATCAGGCTGGCCTTGAATACTAAGACCTTCGTGCCTCTGCCTTCTCTGCTGGGTGTAAAGGCCTCCACCACTATACCTAGTGCTCTTTTTAAATTAGAAAATACTGTTCTGTTGTATAAATTTGTTCTGCGTATGGAGGGAAAGCTCAACCATGTGAAGTAAAAGTTAGTTTTCTCCCAACCTCTCACGGCACTACCACACTCTAAAAATTTAGTGTGTATTTTCTAGAGATTTTATTATGCAATTGAAAATATTTGTAATTATAATTTGTGATGATAAACTATTATGGATGTAATATAGGTAATTATAGTATTTATAATTGTAAAACAGAGATACAGTGAATTCAAACATATCCTTGTTTTTATTTACTTGTTTTTACATTATTTATCATGCGTGAGAAAGAGAGAGTGTGAGTCACAGCTCATGTGTAAAGTGTGTCACAGCTCATGTGTAAAGTGTGTCACAGCTCATGTGTAGTGTGTGTGTGTCACAGCTCATGTGTAGTGTGTGTGCCACAGCTCATGTGTAGAGTGTGTGTCACAGCTCATGTGTAGTGTGTGTGTGTGTCACAGATCATGTGTAGTGTGTGTGTGTCACAGCTCCTGTGTAGAGTGTGTCACAGATCATGTGTAGAGTGTGTGTGCCACAGCTCATGTGAAGTGTGTGCTACATCTCATGTGTAGTGTGTGTCACAGCTCATGTGTAGAGTGTGTCACAGCTCATGTGTAGAGTGTGCCGCAGCTCATGTGTAGTGGTCAGAGGACAGCTTGTAGGAATCAGTTCTCTCCTTCTACCATATGGGTTGTGATGATCTAACTCAGGCTGTGTCTGTGGCAAGCACCTTTACCTGCTAAGCCATCTCTCTTGTCCCAAGCATGAGTTTTAAAATGCAAGAAGTAATACATCGGAAATTCTACAGCTTGTTTTAATATTTTTCTCTTAGCAAGTAGTTTTGTTCTACCAGTCCTTAGTAAAGACCAAAAACCAAACCAAAACAAAAAACAACCACCATCTCCAAACAAAACAACAAAACCTCCAACCACTCAAACAAACTAACCAGAAAAACAAACAAAACAAAATGAAAACCCCAAAAACCTTGTTCAAGCCCAAGATATCAGATAAATTTACTCATCTTTTTTTCCCTCTCTCTGTGTATCAGCTTGGCCTCGGCATCATTCGAGATGTTGGTGGTGAAGGAAAACAATCCCTGCCCTCGTACAATGGTCATTGTAGTGGGAAAAGGTGGACAGTAACCATGTATAACACACAGTAAGTCTGGCTGGCAGAGCAGGATGGATAGAAACAGTCCCATTGAAAAAGTAGCATTTGACCTGAGACCTGGAAGGGATAGAGGAGGTGAATAGCATCACATGACTGTATGAGGGAGGATACCCCGAGAACGGACGTAAAAAGTCCAATCACCCTGAAGAAGAGGAGGAAGGTTGAAAGGAAAAGTATAGGCTCAGGAGTCCCCAAGATCAACTTCTCAGCACAAAGCAGATTTATTTGCCCCAGAGGGACAGAGATTAGGGAATAAGAGACAAAGTCAGGAGCTAGAGGACAAGGGAAAAGGGAAAGAAGCAAGGGAAAGTGGGCAGGGATATTTGTCCCAAGGGGACAAAGGACTGTGTCTGGATAGAGAGGAGACGAATGTGGAGCGTGACGGTTTATAAAGGTCAAGGGGAAACCCCATGCTAGGATGAGGTGTTTCCTGTTAATTGGGCATGTTAACTATGTGAGTCAAAAGTGACTTCTGATTGCTGGACTTCAATACTTTGGTAGCTGAACCTTGGTAGTCAGTCTTAGGAGGAAGAAGTGGCCAAATAAGGGAACAGACCTTGGTGGTAGCTTTCGGGATGTAATCTAAGGGTTTTTAGCAAGGAAGTTAGAATGGGAGAGGAGAGCAAGGCCTGCAGGAGCCCTGTTTGTCATGCTCCTGCTGGCCAGAGCCCCTTCAGAAGTGCCCTGCTTATAAGAGGGAAGGAACTGAGTGTGGTGGGAGTGGTGAGAGCAAGGAGTCAGAGGAGATGGTGAGCGACATGCGTGGGAGAGGCTTCCCTGAGGGGCTGTTGTTGGTGCTCTGTGTTCTGTTGAGAATAGACTCTAGGAGGTGAGTGAGGAAGCCAAAACCAGTGAAGAGGTCATGGCAACTACACAGGGAAGTAGTGGTGAAACTGGGCTGGCTGTTGCAGTGGGGGCAGTGACGTGGCCAATGGATTCTGGGCACATTTCCTGGGTAGAGACAAGAGGGTCTGCTACTGTCCCATAATGCCAGGTGTGGGACAAAGCACAAAGTTGAGGCATCCTTATTAACGTGAAGCAATGCAGGGAGGTTATCACTGAGAGATTTATTAGTCAATATGAGAAACACAAGGGAACACAGATGACCACCAATATCACATCTGGAGGGCCAGCACGGGCTTCCTGTCCACCAGGTTTACGGTTTCTCCGGTCCTTCTCAGCCCATACCTAGAAGAAAAGGGCCTACGGTTTCCTGCTGTGCCAGACTTGATAGTGCTTCTCATGACAAGCAAGACATTGCAGTGAAAGCCTTGTAAATAGTCTATAAAGTGGAGGCAGGAGAGGTCTGGCAGGGTGACTGAGTGAAGTGTGGATGACAGGTGTCCAGCACCACACACAGCACTTGATAAATGTCACTCCCTTTCCGCCTCCACTCCTGAATTTTTTCAACTTTCAATATCAAACACCTTTTGAGTGGTTATGTATTCCATTTCTCTAATGAGATAATAAACCCTTGTGGGTTAGAAGCCACCTCTTCTATTTCTTGGCATGCTCTAAAGAATTTTTCATGGTTCCTTGAATGTGGGAGATGATTAATAAATGCTTCCTGATACACTGATGGATTCCCTGGCAAGGTTAAAGCTGAAGGGCGTCTTGGTCCCTGAAGTTGGGCACATAGCAGTGAGCTTCAGAGAGGAAAACACATCTCAGTGCTACAGCAGAAGGTCATTGCTTAGTGAGACACACTACTGATGAATGGGGATGCTGGACCGCTCTGCTGCCTGGCTGCAGAGTCTGCTCACCAGCTTTGGAAATGGTTGCTTAGCCAGATGGTGAGATCCTGATAACCCCTCCACTATCAAGTTCATTTAGCCAAGCATTTTAACAGGCTATCACCATGACACGTGGGCTGCGTGATTGATTGTACAGCTGTTATTGTGTATATACAAGAGGAATTAAGAGTAATTAATGGCAGGTGATCAGTAGAAGTCCTATGTTGGAGTGAATGATTTAATTTTCTTCCTAAGGGAACTGGTAAGTGTAAAGATTTCACATAGTTATTATAAAACATAGAAATGAACAAACCTTGCAATTTCTTATTGAAATGGCAGTGCTTGCACTGGTAACTCAAACAGTGCGAAAGAGTAAATCATGGTTATGTTCCAGAGTCTACTGCGATTGCCAGTATCTCAGGTGTTTTTCTAGAGATGTCTCTCTCTCTCTCTCTCTCTCTCTCTCTCAGGGTGTGTGTGTGTGTGTGTGCGCGCGCGCACACACACACACACACACACGTACATATGCATCCACAAGCTGAAAGTTGTTTTAAGAATCTAAGCACTGCCTGCTTACCTGCTATATCTATGTGACTCACCTGTAGTACAATTAATAAAAACCCAGAGACAGAAATTGGGGTCAACCTGAAGGTCAGAAAACCAAAGCAGCCAGCCATTGGCTTTTACCTCTACCTTAGTCTGAAATGGTGACCCTGCCTCCAGGAAATTCAGAATGAGACTGTGCTTGAGAGCTGTCTCCTCCTGTCTTATATTTCTCTCTAGGGCTGGGATTAAAAATGTGCATCACTACCATCTGGTTTCTATGGTAAACTAGTGTGGTTACTTGGATTAAAAGTACCTGGTCTGTAAGGCTGATCAGTGCATCTGCTTTACTCTCTGAATTTCAGGCAAGATTTATTTATTTATGAAAATATAAATGAAATATCACCCCTTTATGTCTGGTGGGTAACCCAAGCCTAGGAGCTCCAAATCATTGCCCGACAATTATTGGATTGGTTGAGTAGATCTATTTTAGTCCCTGACTAATTAAAATTGTTTTATCAGTCATAAAATGATTGCATTAGCCTCATATGTTTTTTACTGTAAATTAACAGAACACATACAATTTGACATGTCTAGGGAGAGTAGAGAACTGAGCTAAAGTTACTGTATCCATACATTGACTTAAAATCATGGACGCAGAAACTGTTTGAATATTTGCACAGCTTGGAGGAGCTCTTTGGAAAACACACGTCACCTGAACATGTCAGTAAGCAGCTAAGAAGATGAACATGACAGAAGGCACGTGCAAGCTAATGGAAGTTGGCACTCTATAAAGGTTACCTACTGTTAAAGTAGTCCCTTTGAGCTCATAAGGCACATATTACTGTGCCTGCTACAAATCTATGATTACTAACATTGTGTCTGTGTCCTCAGTCCACCAGAACCACCCATGTGATTTCACATAACGTTACTTCATTTAAAGGCATTTCTGGGTAGATATTATCATCATATTTAAAGGTACTGTTGGGGAGATATTGTCATCATCTATGGGTTGTGACCCCCTTGGGGTTGAACAGCCCTTTCACAGGGTTTACCTAAGACCATCAGAAATATCAAATATTCACATTGCAATTCTTCTTTTAATTGATTTTTATTGAGCTCCACATTTTTCTCTGCTCCCCTCCCTGTTTCTCCCCTTCCCCATTCAACCTTCCCCCAAGGTTCCCATTCTCCCAATTTACTCAGATCTTGTCTTTTTCTACTTCCCATGTAGATTAGATCTATTAGTCTCTCTTAGTGTCCTCATTGTTGTCTAAGTTCTCTGGGATTGTGGATTGTAGGCTGATTTTTTTTGCTTTATGTTTAAAAACCACCTATGAGTGAGTACACGTGATAATTGTCTTTCTGTGTCTGGGTTACCTCACTCAAAATAATGTTTTCAAGCTACATCCATTTTCCTGCAAAATTCAAGCTGTTGTTATTTTTTCTGCTGTATAGTACTCCATTGTGTAAATGTACCACATTTTTCTTATCCATTCTTTGGTCGAGGAACATTTAGGTTGTTTCCAGGTTCTGGATATGACAAACAAAGCTGCTGTGAACATAGTTGAGCACATGTCCTTGTGGCACGATTGAGCATCCTTTGGACATACACCCAAAAGTGGTATTATTGGGTCTTGAGGAAAGTTGTTTCCTAATTTTCTGAGAAATCACCACACTGACATCCAAAGGGGTTGTACCAGCTTGCACTCCCACCAGCAACACAGAAGTGTTCCCTTTACCCCACAACCTCTCCAGCATAAGCTGTCATCAGTGTTTTTGATCTTGGCCATTCTGACAGGTGTAAGATGGAATCTCAGAGTTGTTTTGATTTGTATTTCTCTGACTAAGGATGTTGAACATTTTTTTAACCATTTTAGATTCCTCTGTTGAGAGTTCTCTGTTTATGTCTGTACTTTTTTTTAATTGAATTGTATGTTCTTTTGGTGTCCAGTTTCTTGAATTCTTTGTTTATTTTGGAGATCAGACCTCTGTCTGATGTGGGGTTAGTGAAGATCTTTTCTCATTCTGTAGGTTGTCATTTTGTCTTATTGACCATGTCCTTTGCCTGACAATAGCTTTTCAGTTTCAGGAGGTCCCATTTATTAATTGTTTCTCTCAGTGTCTGTGCTTCTAGGGTTATATTTAGGGAATGGTCTCCTGTGCCAATGTGTTCAGGTGAATTTCCCACTTTCTCTTCTATAAGGTTCGGTGTGGCTGGCTTTATCACACTGCAATCCTTAACAGTAGCAAAATTACAGTTATGAAGTAACAACGAGAATAATTTTAGGGTTGGGGGTCACCACAACATGAGGAACTAACTATATTAAAGGGTTATAGCATTAGGAAGGATGAGAACCACTATAGATCATGAAAATGGAACACAAACGCTGTTCTAACATGGTGCTTACATCCTCAAAGCCAATCAATCCTTTGGATGGGTCACAGTCCACCCACTTCTGTCAGAAGAGGACTGTCCCTACTATCATCTGTCCTATCTGTTTGCAAATTTAGCTCCAGATAGCCTTTCATTTTATCAACAAATAGAACTGACTTTAAAAATAAATATTTTGTTAGCATTGTGGCTTTTCGAAGTGTATGTGTCAGATTTAATTAAAATAGAGAAGAGAAAGTACCAAAATGACTTGCATTACAAGGAGTGACCAGCAACTGCATTAAAAGGGGTGCTATCCTTTTGTATGTAACTGTATGTTTGTTTAAAAAATGTGTTCTTAGCCAGGTGTGATGGTTCACCTATAATCTCAGCACTTTGGTGACTGAACCAGGAAGATTGCCATACATTTGAGGGCAGTTTGGGATACCCAGGGAGTTTCAGGCCATTATGGGTTACAGTCAGGCCTTGTCACAAGAAACAAAACACACAAACTCGCCCTTCTGCTTACTCATCCCCTATAATTTATTTCTTTAAATAAAGGGGCATCTGAGGAATGCCCAAATATTTGGGTGTTTTTGCATGCACATATGTATGTCATGTGTGTGTAATGTTTGTATGTGGGGTGCGCAGTTATGTGGAGGCAAGAGGTTCAAAATGAAAGTTTTCCTTGACCACTTCCCACCTTGTTCACTAAAGCAGAAACTCTCACTGAACCCCGAGCTCACAGATACGGCCAATAAGTTAGCCATCCTGCTCCAGGAATCCCCTGTCTCTGCCACAGAGGCACTACGATTATAGGCAGGGTACCACGTCTGCCCATTGTTGATTGGGGTGCTGTGGATCCAAAGTGTGATCCTTATTTTGCTTTTCAAAGACTCCTCAAGCCTCTCCTTTTAGAGTTATTGGTCAGCAATACCAAGTGCCTGCTTTTCTTTAAGTTTCATTCCCAGAGATTTACAGCAGACAACCCAAGGCCACATTTACTGTTTTCAGTGTTTTCTTTTAATTGTTTCTCCAATCACTCTAGATTCCCATTTTAAAATGCTCAGAGTCCAGCATAGATACCCTGGGCACTGTCCCAGCGGCATGGGGAGTACAGTCGCTGCCCCATTGTGTATAACTCTTTTCCACAACATTGAGGTGAAGCTGGCTTTGAGTCCACACTGCATATCTCTCAGAATCTGGAGGACGGTGGCCGAGGAGAAGACATGCAGCATCAGGCCTGGGCTGCCCAGTTTGGGTGGAGGTTAGTTCAGGGTGCTCAAGGAGGAACTACTTTACTTTGTTTTACTTCTTGGTTAAAAAAAGAATACCTTGTTTTGCAAGAAAGAAGAAGGAGGAGGAAGGAAAGAAAAGAAAGGTGTTAAGAGTTTTGTGAGCTTTGGTGGGTCACCAATTCAGTGTCTTCAAGTTCAACAACCCTTTCTAGTCCTATACTTCCTGAATATGCCACAATAATCTACCCCTCCCGACCCCTAATCTTATATGTCTTGGTTTTTGTCAAATAAGGTGTTGCTGTGTATCCCTGACTGGCTTGGATCCTACTGTGTAGCCTGGGATTTTACCTTGACTCAGCAATCTTTCTGCCACAGCACTAAGGCTGGGTCGTGGTTCATTTGGGGGGCTTGAATGATCCTTTCGTGGGGCACATATCAGATATATTGTGTATCATATATTAACATTATGAATCATAACAGTAGCAAAATTAGTTATGAAGTAGCAATGAAGACCTTTTTATGGTTGGGGGAGTCACTACAACATGAGGAACTGTATTAAAGCGTTGCCACATTAAGAAAGTTGAGAACCACTGCTCTAAGGGCTGAGGTTACAGGTGTCCCTCACCATGCTTGGACCCCAATCCATTTTATAGGCAAAGAGAATTGTGGGGTTCAGGGAGAAGCCCATGTGGGGTTCAAATCACAGAATCGTAACACAGAGGTCCTAAAAGAAAGTAGCACCAATGTTTAAAAGAGACACCGAGGTCAGTATAGATTTTTTTTTTTGGTCTAGGTACCATTCTTAGCTTTCAAATATAATAGACTCTAGATAGGGACCCTTTTCATCATAGTTCAGCTAACACCAGTCTTACATCTAGGACTGGATGCTATCCTTTGATGATACCAAAGATCTACTTTTGCCTTGGTGAATATTATAGGGGACATTTATTTTGATTAGCAAAGCAATTGTTGATTATAGACCCTGAGAGGGGAAGACAAAGGCCTCCTGATGGTACTCTCTGATGTGCCTTTGAGATGCACACTGAGTTTGTCACTCTAGAGTGGAGCATTTGCTGGGGTCAGGGCAGGATGTAGGGTGGTGATGGTGTGGCTTTCCTTGACGCCCTTTGTCTTCAACAGGAAGAAATTGAAAACCTTCAGTATTCTCCATCTGGCCCCACTGATGATGCTTTGATGGGAAGGTGGCTGCAGGTTCCCCAGCCGACTTCTCTGCCAGTGTCAAAGTTAAATAGTATTTATGGCATGCCACCTAGTGGTGACAGCTTCTTGTTTATTACTTACTGGAAGAAAGTAAATCAGTCTCCTTGAAAGTCACAGGAGAGAGGGGGAAGAGAGAGAGAGAGAGAGAGAGAGAGAGAGAGAGAGAGAGAGAGAGCGCCATTAGGCTGTCCTTTAACTTCTGCGTAAGCCAGTGTGTAAATCAATCGTTCTGTGATCTGAGATAGGAAGGGCAGGGTGGTTCAATGCCTCCTGAGCTCAGAAGCCCATTGACTCCCCCATGGACTTAGCCTGTGGCCAGGCATCCTTCAGTTCCAGCAGTGTGTGCTCTGAGAGGTCAGGCTCCTTCCCAAGCAGTCCCAGCTCTGACTTGAAGCTTGTCCTCTCTCTGACCCCAATCTCCCTCCCCATCCCTCTGTGCAGTCACTCCCTGCTGTGCTCCGGCTCTGCTTCCTTTGCCGACTTTATTCAGTCAAGACTCACCAGACCGCACTTTTTATTACCATAGTTGTCTTTAAATTTTTATGTTTATTTTCTGACCCCAAGTAGAAAAAGAAAGATTCATGTTTCATGCAGAATATGGAAACTAGAGAATCTCCACCCTCCTCCCTGTACACAGCCAAAAGTGATAGATAATCATGGTTAATATTTTGCCAAAATCCCAGCAGACTTTTTTCCTATAGTTATGAATATGCATAGCTTAAAAAAGAGCAATACAAATGTAAAATACTTTCCACTAAATAAAAGATCAGGAGCATTTTGTCATGTCAATGAAGAATCTTCTATCTCATGATTTTAATAAATGGCCTTATACAACATACTAATAATTAAGCTGCTATTAACTTCTAAGAAAGTGAGGCTGGCAGGCGATGTTTAATTCATGCTCATGTTCAGTTGATATTTTATTGAGCGTGTATTGTGCACTGTACTCCTTCCTGTTCAAGGCAGTCTTCACAAGCACTAGCGACTTGACGAACTCAGGTCCCTGTGAAGTGGGTATTTGAAGTAACACTTTACAGAACCAAAGTTGAGGGTTTGAGCTGAACAACCTTTCCCAACGTTGATGGGCTTGTACTGAGGAAAAAGCAATGGGAATTGTATCCTTGAATCTGAAGACCCTCAGCTACTTCCCAAAGTCCTCACCAATGCTGGACTTGAACAAATATTCTCAATACTCTTCTTCAGTGTCCTCAAGATGGGAACAGAGGGGACTGCCTAGGTAGTACCAAAAGTTTTGGATCTAGAGTGGGAACCATGGAATAGGGTGTGACCTGGGGGAAGGTCTTGTTAATTTTCAAAGTCTTAGCAAGAATTCTTGCTGAATGCTTGATGTATATTCCCTAGTTTTATCCGCACACAAACACTAAGAATGCTATACTAACTTAATCTCATTTTGCAGATGGGAAAATTAAGGTTAGAGAGGTAGTTTGTGCCAGGCCACCTTGCAGGAAGATGGGAGTCAGACTTAAGCCCAGCATGTCGGATTCCAGAGCCTCCTCGGACTTCTTCACAGTGTTAGTGTCCTGCTGGGGACTGTCTAGTGACAGTCACAGGTCCTTGCCCTGGCTGTGAGGGTGCAGTGAGACAGGAGGATGGAAAGAGAGGCGATGACAGACACTAATGGGACACATTGCCCAGAAAGAAAGGAGCCCTGACCAGTGCCATGTGCAATAAAACAGCGCATGGGGATGCAGACCCACAGTTTTGATGTGAAAAGTTTGGAAAGCAGTGCTGAGCTGTTGATAAAATGGAATAATTTTTGCTTTTTTTTTCTTTCATGGAAGCAAAGGAGAAGCAGAAGTCACTTTGTTAGAAACAAGAGTTATTTTTCTTCTAGTGCCCCAACAGAGAATGATAATACATTTCCAAATAGAATTTGCTCACAATGCTCATCTTCTCATGAGTACCAATAAAGCAATGTTTATGTAGATTATACTACAGGTTTATACTTCCAGAATGAAACACAGTCTTTCGAACACGATAATGTCTATTTAGATTGGTCCCATTTTGGTTTCTAAATCTCCAATAAAATGAACAATGCTCCACACTTCCTGAGAGTTATGCATATGAATGCATAAACGCCAGGAGCCCAGGGAAGACTGGAAGGCCGGCCTTAGGAGAGAGCGCCCTCATACCCTCCTCCCGGTGCTCTGATGGGGACAGACTAGTCATCACCATGGAAACCAAAGCCTATGCCACCTATGGCCTATGCCACCTCTTTCTTTGGGTCCTTCCTTCCCTCCAGACAGCCTGGAGGACCACCAAGGTGAGCAAATCCTACTCTAACCATCTTTAGGTTTCTTTAGCGCCTGGGTGATGCTTTCACCACTAGGCATTTCCATGACCATGTCCCTAACCCAGTGTCCTAACATATGTCCTCCACCTTCCCCTTCCTTTGTCCTCGTGGCTGTAGTTCTGAACTGCATGGCCTGCTGTCTCTTGATTTTCTCCTACCGGGTTCTTCTTTCCACCTTTGCATGTGGGTCCAATCTTTGCTGCTTCAGCAAGCTTTTCCTCATCCATATTAATACCTGCATGGAGAAGCCAAGCCAACTTAATTGCCAGCTCACTGCTGCTAGTTGCCCAGGTTTTGGCGTCTGTGCTTCAGTTATGAAGAGACCGTGTGAGTGCCTCGTTCTAGGTTCCCGAAGGCATGTGACATCAAATGACGAGTTCCAGCTTCTAATCTATGGACATTCCGATGGATGTTATACCGAGTTTCATTTTAATGCTTGCTTGCTTACTTGTTTGTTGAGACAGAGCCCCCTAAGTAGCCCAGGCTGGCCTTGACTTTACCAACCCCCTGCCTGGGTGTCTTGAGTGCTAGGATTAGAGATGTCTGCCACCACACCTCTAGGTTATTTCTAGACGAAACATTTTGTGTATGAATTGAATTTGAAGAAGTGATTTCTATTCTTTGTTCTCTTGAGAGAATATTCGGTGTGTAAAGACAATGTGTTTTTTATGTGGCACTTAATCTGGAGCCACAGGGCATTCTAATAGCTAATGAGTATTTTAAGTGAATTTCCCGTGTTTTATCAAGAAGTGTTCAGCTAATTCATGGAGACCTGCCCTGCAGCGAAGGAACAGTTACACTGCCCGAGGACACCTGGAACTGGTTTCCTAGCAGCGCTGGTGCTTATTACGTTGGTGTTGAATCGTCTCCACCCTTTCCCTGCACACTCCTGCGTCACTTAGCAAGAGAAGTGGGCCAGGACGGGATTTAATGGTTCTTCCCCCATCCTTCAAATAATCCCCTTGTAAAACCCTTGCTGTCACTTGAACTTCTCTCTCCTAGCAGGAGGCTCTGTAGTTAAGTGTCTATCTCCTCACAAGACCTGGAGCGTTCAAGAAGAAGAAAGAGACCTTAGGAGCCACCCCGAAGCCTCTTCAATAAAGAGAGAGCTTCAAGAGTGGCTATGAAGTGGGTCTCCGAGGACAAGAGCCCTCCTCGTCTTTAGGAGGTCTGTGCTCGGGGTGGTTCAAGCTGGCTGTTAAACCCCAGCAGGAGTGACTCTCTGACTGCCTGAAAGTCTGCTGGCCTTCAGCTCAGGGGCCTGGGGCTTCTGTCTGGTGCCACCTTTCATCTTGGTAGCTGCTTTGGGCCTGGAAGTGGAAGAGGCCTTTATGCTGACGTAGATCTCTAAGTGTACTGCCGGGGTGTTCTATACATTGTCTTTCTCTTTTTGCCAAGTGCAGATCACCCCTCTAGTGGTTAGTACTGCAAATGCCCACCTGGAGCCTGTGTGGGTACAGATGATCCACACAGACCCGGCGAAGCCTCATTTAGTCCTTGAGGTTCTATAGTAGCAAAGTTAAAGCTAGCTGGGTACTGAGGCATTCACCTGCAATCTTAGTTCCCCAGAGGTCAAGGCAGGAGAATCGCTTTGAGCTTGAGTCCAGACTGCTGAATAGAGAGAACCTGTCTCAAACAAAAGAAAACAAAGCAAGGCCAATGAGACCCAAATTAACAAACAACTGAATCATAGTAAGCCATCTACTGGGGTGGCCTCTGTGACCTTATTTAATGAACGAAGGAGGAGGAAGGGCCATGGCTGTCAGGCCTCACAGTCGTTCAGCTTCCTTTAGCTTTGCCTACATCTCCCTTCTGCTTCTCTCACTGATGTGAACCCTGCAACCTTCCAAGCCAGCCTGCCATCAGAAATCTACATGGAAAAATAAAGATTTCTCTATTCTTTGTTTATGCTTGTGAACTCATTATTGCTTCTGGCATAATGCCTAAATGGTTTTCACTCCTTCCATGTAATGAAGGTTAAGAAAGGAAGCCAGAGGCCAGAGAGATGACTCGGTTATGGGTGCTTGCTGTAAACCATGTTCAACCGAGTTCAGATCTCAGAACCCAGGTCAAGTGTGGTCTCACGTGCCTGTAACCACAGCACTGGGAGAGGGGTGGAAAAGGAAGATCAGATCATGGGGGTTTGCTGAAAGTGACGCTAGCCAGAAAGCAAGAGCTCCAGTATCAGGGAGAGACCTTCCCTCAGAGGAGTATGACGGAGAGCGAGGAAGGAGGACACCTGACAGCCCCCACAAGCACACGCAGATACACACACTCAAATGCGATACACACACACACACACACACACACACACACACACACACACAAGACAGACATACACACAGAGAAAGAGAGAGACAGACAGATACATACAGAGAAGGGGGAAGAGAAAGGGACACAGACAGACACACACACACACACGGGGGAGAGAGACAGACAGACAGAAAGACACACATACACACACACACAGAAGGAAGGAGGAGAGGTGGGAGGACAGACACAGAGAGTGAGAGAGAGATAGACACACAAGAGACAGGCATGTACGTGCGTGCACGCACAGATGAGAAGAGACAGAGAGAAAGAGAGAGAGGGAGGGAGGGAGGGAGGGAGGGAGAGAGAGAGAGAAGGAGAGAGAAAGTTACTTAAACAAGGATGCCTTATAAATTGGTCTGAATAAAGCACCAGAAACAAGCAGGATAGATCCCAGCTCCATTTGGGTCATGGTGATGCTACACATGTGACCCCTCACCTGCAATGCCAAGAATACTGTCCTTATTGTAACACTGTCACTGTATTTCTGCAGATGCTTCAACATAACTCCATGATTACTTTTGCAGATATAGAGCTTGGGGCTTGATAAATAGATTTTATAGCCTATTTACTAAGCAGACATTTGACAGTCTAAGGAGTTTGTCTCAGCTTGGCAGAAGCTCCAGGCTGGGAATACAGTGTTTTCTTTCTTTAAAAAATAGAATATCTTTTAACTATTCTTTGAAAATTTCATAAAGATAAGCAATACAAATACCAAGAGATACATGCACTTAGGCTCCTCACTGCGATTCTGTCTTTTCTTGCAAATACAGTACACATACAGCAGCCAAATGCTTGATAGAATTTAAGAAAAAGACATCAACATAGCTGTGGTCAGTGCAACAGGACGGCCTACAGCAGGTCAGAGCCACACCACCAAAGTCAGGAACAGCCCTGCGAAAAGTCTGTCCTAGTCTGCAGGTCTGGTGACTCTGTCAATGTGAAATATTTTCAGTCCTACTTTATTGTAGACTTCAGTTTCCCCAGAAACATCTCTTGACCATAATGGTGTTCTGTGGACTGTGGTAGTCACAGCATCTAACACCTATATATAGTTCAACAACTACTATTTAACTATTTTACTTACATTAGGTAAATGCATTCTTAGACATCTCACAAGGTAGATCTGTTTATATGTGTCCAATCGTTTATATGTGACCAATTTGGTCCCTCAAATAGACCAAGCTACACAACTGTCGCCCACATGCAGAGGGCCTATTTGGGTCCCATGCAGGCTCCCTAGCTGTAGGTCTAGAGTCTGTAAGTTCCCACAAAACCCATGGGTTCTTTCATGGGTTGGCAGTGGTGAATTTACAGAAATAAGACCGCCTCGTGCCCTTCTTCCCATCTTTTGGTTTGCTGCTCATTGCGAGCTAAGTTTCAGTGAACCAGATGGACTCATTGAGAGAGGTGACAATCACCTATTAGCTCACCCCCTAGGGAACAAGCAGGTGACAGGATTCAGGAAGGAACATGAGCCTGAGAACAAAAGACAGTGTCATTACTTGGAGCCACAGAGCTACTTAGGTTCCAGCAGCTCCATTTCCCAGGCAGGTTGCTCGTGAGGACAATTCTGCCCACTCCATTTCCTTAAGAGGGTCTGCACCTACACTGGAGCTCCTCTAAATGCTGTTGCTTTCTGAGATTTGTTCAGCCTCCTTGAGCTATGCCTGTTCTATAAAATCTGAGAATGCAAGCATGCAGTGCCGTATGGTAATTTAATGAAACGATACTTTCAGCGCAGTCCTCTGGGACCAGTGAGAGTCTTGATTACACCTTGGTTCCTGACTGTCTTGGGGAGCAAACACTTGGGCATTCATGTACCTGGGAGGACTGTAATGATAACATGCCATGATTACAGGCTCCAGGGTTGAAGTTGGGTATTGACTCTTATGAGAGAGAACTCACTGGTGTCAGGCCAGAGGTAGACAGTCTTTTCTATTTTTCCAAAGGAAATAAAAGATACGATTCCACTTTACTGTGTGAAAGTAGTCCCAAAGAAATCAGAGCATAATGGCTATCTTTACAGCAGCTAAATGGCAGTCAGGAAAGAAAATGACAGCAGGAATAACAATGACAATCCAGGACTAAGAGACAGGTGACACCTGGGAGTCTTGGTGTGCTGAACCAGCTGCCCATGCACCACAGCCGTCCAGGCTTATGTTATGACAAAAATGATTGGTAGTAATATTTGACAAGGCTCATTATGCTAAGTGTATAAACCAAGCTTCTGGACTTAAATATCAGTGATGTTTTCTGTTCTGGGAAGCTGCGGAGTCAAAGGTGCTTGATAAAATGTGCTCGAAGGAGTCCATCTGTTAGCTATTATCATGTTTCTTCTGAACATACTGTGCAAGCCCCGCACAGGTAGAGAGAGTCTATCTGGGAGATTAAAAACCATGGTTACGTTAGCACACATCTGTCTCTGGGGAACCTTGCTTTTCTTTTGTAGTGTGCATCTGCTTCCTGTGGCTGCTCTGCTTAGCCTGATGTCTGCCTTCGGAGTGTGTGGTGTCTCGAGTCTCTTCTGGGAGCGCTGGAGGATGTGGACTCTGTGGAGACAGAAGAAATGCTAGAGGCAAGTCTACAATGTCCCTTCTCACAGAAAGTTTGCTGGTGGTAGATAAAATATAGACTTCTGTAAAAATCATCCTATTTGCCTTTTAAAATTAAGTCTGCAGTCTTCTGCCCATATGGAATCCATCTGAACTTACAAAAACGTTCAAATACTAATGACTTGGGAATAATACTTCTTAAAGTAGCAATGTTCTTAATTTCTAATTTCATTTTAAAAGAAACACTACAGCTACCAAAGACAACCCCTTTGAAAACTTTGAAACTAGATTCCTCAAACCTCTATGAAGCTAGAAGGAAACAGAATGGATAACCAGAAGGCAGTGTTTTCTGAGGTAGCAAGTCACTGTTTCCCCTTTTTCTTTAACAAACAGTGAAGAGATTAAAAAAAATCCCTCTTGGGTCACAGGAAAAGGACAGAATTGTTCATTCCTGTGATTTGCTGACACAGCCTGCAACCTCTCTTTCACAGGCAGGGGGTGACGAGGGCGGGAGCCCAGATTTGGGCGGTCACCTTGGACACTCGCTCCCAAAGGGTGAGACCATGGGGTTTAGGTAGGTGCAGACAGGCTGCCACTTGGGGAAACATCTGATTCACTTTATCAAGGACACAGGTTAACACGGAGAATCATTATTTGTACATGTTCAAAACTGGTTCTGATGACTGCAGGGAAGACATGCTTGGGGTCTGCACAGCACACGCCACCTCACATGTGCCTTTCAGGGCAGGATAGCTGCCAATTTAAAGGGTCACTTACTTCATAGTACCCTGAGAGTAATCCCCGTTACTTTATCTTCAGAGCAGGGAGAGCTTACTGGTTATCCCTCCTTGCCCAGTTTTCTTTTGGTTTATTTAGACTCAGAGGTGTAAAGGGAGGACAAATTACATCTTAAAACAATACAATCTCCTTATACCTTTCAGTTTACAGCGGGTCCACGCTGCAGCCTTTCGGAACTCCATCTGGCCTTACCTGCTATAGCTCAGTCTGCAAGGATCAGTTGCGGGTGGTGGTTAATAGTGGACAACTTACATGACCTCTCTGGGCCTTGTCTTCCTTTATCATAAAATGTGGATAGCAGTGTTTTTACTTCATGAAATTATTGTGAGATTAAAGCAGGCTAATATATGTAAAATTCCTTAGAACAGAAGTCAGTATGTGGGGTACTAGAACATTATCATTGGTAGCATCAAAGGATTCTGGGTCTTTCCCAATATTTTTAACTTAAAATTTTATTATTATTTTATGTGTATGGGTGTTTTGCCTGCATGGATGTCTGTCCACCATGCAGGTGGATGGTGCTCAGGAAACCAGAAGAGAGCATCAGATCCTCTGAACTGGAGTTGCAGATGGCTGTGAACTGCTATATGGGTGCTGGGAATTGAATCCAGTCCTCTGGAAGAGCAGCCAGTGCTCTTAACCTCTGAGCTCCCTCTCTAGGTGCAGCAGTGGAGGTTGAAGGGGGGCTGTGAAGTGCAGGATCACAAGGCAGCTACAGTCGTAACCCCATAGCGAAACTCAGGGCGGTGAGGCTGGTTTCAGGTAACACAGTCATAGGAAGAATAAATGGAGTGGACTTCTGTACCTTAGGGGCAACAGAGATGGAGGTGAACCGAAGACCACGTAGGCTGAGATGGAGGAAGACCACGTGAGGGTGACACGTGAAAGAACAGGCAAGTCAGAAAGTGAGACTAGTGGGGGGCAGTAGGGGGCAGTGGGGGCAGGGCAGTGAACTGGGGATATTACTGTTGTTACTACTACTTGTTGTGGGAATTCATTCCGCCAATAGATTTGGGGTACAGGTCTTAGGGCGTGGCTTCTTGTCTGCCTCATAAGGAAAGAGGGGGGCAGTCGCGCTCTCGCATGGTGGCGGAGGTCGGACTGTGGCTTCATTCTCGCATCCCTACAACTGCACCTAAATACTGTGGTTTAAACAGAGGTCTCACATGTGCTCAGCAAGCCCAATACTACTGAGCTATATCTCTAGACCTTTACAAATATTTTACTTTTTATTCTGAGATGGTGTCAAATTAAGTCGACAGGGCAGGCCTCAGATTTGCCCAGGTAAGCCTTGAACTTGAGATACTTCTGCCACAGCCTCTAGAGCATTGGGAACACAGTTTGCCTGGAGGATTCCCCGCCTGAGGGAAGGAAAGGATAGTTATCGGCATCTGAAGGTTTCCTGTGTGTGGGGTGGAGGTCTGAGCCTGGAGCCCGCCTGTCTGCCCGCCTCGGGTCTCTCCCTCCACCAGAGTTGTTCTCGCTATCGCAGGAGATTGGGAAGCTCTCCGCCAAGCAGAGGGATGAAAATGAAATGAAAAACAGTGACAGTTCAAAGGGAAAAAACCCCACAAAACCCAGCAGGAATGATGAAGGCCTATCTGCCAACTGATAGGATAATGGACTTGAATTAGGGGCCAGGTCAAAGGTCACTCCACATGTTTAGTTCTGTGGGTTTGAGAATTAGAGACAATGGGGAATGGGCTGAGAATTGACTCGGGAAGGAAGCAAATGAGACCTCACTCTTGGAGAAACTGAGTCTGTGGCAACAGCATGATCTCTAACGACAGTGAACTGTTAGTATTTACTGTGCCCTTTTCCACAAGTGCTGGTCTTCCTCTTGAACTTGTAGGCGACAGGTCCTGCTGTTGCCTCCACTCTGCAAAGGACAAGAAGCTCAATACAGCTGCAAGATTACACAGACGGCTGACGCAAGCCATCTGAATCCAGACCTTATGCTATCACCCAAGACCACCAGAGAACACAGGTATTTATATTATGATTCATAACAATAGCAAAATTACAGTTATGAACTGGCAACAAAAATAATTTTATGGCTGGGGTCAGCACAACACCAGGCACCGTACTGCAGGGCCGCAGCATCAGGAGGGCGAGCACCAGTGTAGAGAGCTGTCTGACACTTCCTGCTGTTTCTTTTTCTTTTCTCTGCTCCCAACACAAGACAAACTCTGCAGCAGCGAGCTGCTTTTAGTCTCTGCTGTAGTTACAGAATAGGGTATGCACATAGTAGGGGACTTCAAATGCGGAAGGAATGAATTAGAGCATGTATTCAAGTGAACACTTTTGATTTGGAAACTTAGGTCTTTATTCTAGAATGATTACCCATGTTGTATGTTGTTCTTTGGTCATTTCCTTCTTATCCTGTTTTCTTTCCAAACTCCTGTCATGGCCTCAGATTCTGGACATTCTCAAGTGCCTGCTGACTTTTAGTCTTTTAGTAAGCCCACACTTTTTTTTTTTTTTTTAAAATAAACTCTTGCTATCTTTCCGTGGGCTGAACCCAAACTCCTGGACTCAAACAATTTCCCTGCTTCAGTCTCTCAAGAAGTTGAGGCTGCAGGCATATACCAATGCATTGGACATTTAAAAACTTGTACCTGCTGATTGTAAATTCTACTGACATATTTAGTTTCTATGAGTGCCTTTGTGTCCTACCTTATATCAGCACAATCATTTTACAAGCTAGACTGAGTAGGGTAAAACGGACCCAGGGTGTTCTGTTTTCTCCATGCCCCTCTTTCCTTTCCCTGACTCAGTCCTGACAGCTGTGCCCACCCAGGGCTCAGGTTCATGAAGATGGGAGACACATACAGCAGGCCTAGCTTCTCTACACCTTTGCCCCCCCCCCCAAACCAAGGCTTCTCAAACTTTTGCGCTCATGACTTCTTTTTGACTGAGAAATTTTTATATAACCCTGGGTATGGAATTTTTACATAACCTTAGGTATGGGAATGGAAGTATACAAATCAAACAATCCTTTGGTATGCACAAATCTTACTGTTCATGAAAAAGTAAAGTAAGTTTGCATACTAATGAGATACATGTTCTTGTTTATTTCCTTTACACACAGAACTAAATCTTGGCTGAGTACTGGATGCTGCAGGGCATAGAGCATCTTCAGTGTTTGTCCCCAAATCTTTTATTTGTTCTCAAAATTGTTATGATTTTCACCTTTAGTCAGGTGTCCACAGCTTACGAAGCTGGGTTCTAGATGCCAGCTTCCACATTCAGTTAAGTGCTTGACCTAAATTAGAATTTCTATGGCTGAGAAGAAACACCATGACCGAAAGGCAAGTCGGGGAGGAAAGGGTTTATTTGGCTTACCTGTCGGCATTGCTGTTCATCACTGAAGAAAGTCAGGACAGGAACTCAAGCAGGTCAGGATCCCAGAGCCTGGAGCCGGTACAGTGGCCATGGAGGGGTGCTGCTTACTGGCTTCTCAGCTTGCTTTCTAATAAAACCCAGGACCATCAGCCCAGGATGGCACCAGCCACCATGGTCTGGACTCTCTCACACTGATCACTGAAAGAACAAATGCCTTACAGTTGGATCTCATGGAAGCATTTCCTCAGTGGAGGCTCCTTCCTCTGATGACTCTAGCTTGTGTCCGGTACAGTGCCCCTCCTCCTCTACAGTATTTAAGGAGCTGGTAAGATGCATTTCCAGAGCTAGACTCGAGCCAGAGGGGTTACTGAAAAGGAGGCCTTTTGTGGCTCCTCCAGCATGTGCACAATTGCAGACCTTGTCCCTGGAGGGATGCTTTGGAAGTCCGCCCATGGAGGACCTCTGACAAGAGTAGGTGTGGGCGGGGCTGGACCTCAGGATGGCACTGCTCTCACGTCTAGACTGCTGGCAATAGTTCCCCATCCTGCAATATTATTAGCTAGGCTCAAATGCCCTCTTCCCCTGTTCGATTTGGCACACACAGAAACACAGTTTCGCTCTTTTGTGGGGGTAGAGAGTTCCTAACACTCCCCCTCTCTGTAAGCCTTGCTGTTCTGCCTTCCTGCAGAACTAGTTGGTGACTACTCGGTTTCAAAAGTCCAAGGCCACAGTTCAAGCTTTCCTAAGGGTCCCTTGAGGTACTTCTCACCCAGCTTGTGGTAACGGGAAGGGTAGAGGTGGAAGAGCTGCCGTGTAGGACACACCCCTGACAAACCTAGTGTACTGAGAACTGTGGATACTGTTTTCCTCCAGCCAGAGGAAGGTGGGGGATTTGATGGTAGTGGCTCTTTGGGAGCTGTCTCCTTATTCACTTATTATGGAGGGAAGCAGACACGTCCGAGCTAGGCCTAGGTCCCAAAGGAAGCAGGTACCTAATGTGTCATTTCAACCTGAGATCTGTATCTCTTAGAATGCTATGGGAAAGCCAAAATGTATGTCTCTAATGCTCACAGAAACATGGTCAAATGTTGAAAGAAATATGACCCGCAATCAGAATTTGTATCAATTTTGAAGAGTTGTTCAAGGCATGATCTTGAGCATCAGACAGGTTTGGGTTAGATGTTCAGCGCTGCAACAACTAGTATGTAATAATTTGGGGCAACTTATTCCCAGGTTACTGGGAATGCCAACCTTCTATACAGTACAATGGTCTGTGTGGTCTTAGACATCTGTCCTGTCTAAGGCTGGAACTATCTTTCCCAGAATCCCTTTTACATTTGATTCTGGATTTGAGTTTCTTATTTCAACTTGGATTCTGTGACTTGTGCAAGATTTGGAAGGCAGAAGTAAAGGGAGATGCTGTCCTTGGGACACTAGTTTCCGAGGCTCATCAGTTAGGGTTTCCAAGGGCCTAGGAGCTCATAGCCTTCCTGTTTTCTCACTGAATAGCGAGGGCAGGGTCCTCTGACTCCACTCATGAGCTGGTTTTTCCATCCATGGCCCGGGCTTCAGGCTGAAGTCTCCTGTGGCTTTTTCTCTTGTCTTCCATTGTCACCTTCTGGACTTTTCCCTCTTAAAATATCCCCCACATGCCCATGTAAGCTTGCATTTCTGTATGAAGCCACAATTCCTATGTCTCCTTCCCCAATTCTGATACAGCATCAACTGTCTCAAGACTTCACAAATAGCAATAAGCCTAAAAGCAATTCTTCAGAATAAATTTGATGCTAAGATCAAATTGTGAGGTTCAACTCTAGTTTATTTTCTTATTTTTATTTTATTAAAATTTTAAATTTATCTTCCATATCAACCACAGTTTCCCCTCCCTCCTCTTCTCCCATTTCTTCCCTTCACCTCCTTTCTCCACTCCTCAGAAAGGGCGGGGCCTTTCATGGGGACTCAACAAAGCCTGGCACAGTAAGCTGAGGCAGGCCAAATCCATCCCTCCAGCATCGAGGTTGAGCAAAGCATCCCAGCATAGGGAATGGGCTCCGAAGAGCCAAGAACTATCCTGGTCCCACTGCCAGGGGCCCAACACACAGACCAAGCTACACAACTGTTGCCCACAAGCAGAGGGACTAGTTCAGTCCCATGCAGGCTCCCCAACTGTCAGTCTGGAGTTGGTGATCTCCCATGAACTTGGGCTAGCTGTCTCTGTGAGTTTCCCCATCATGATCCACCTCCCGCTCTTCAGCGGGGCTCCTGGAGCGCGGCCCAGTGAACTGAACATACATTTTATATGTACAGAGGTCGGTTATTGGGCTGTGTGATCACTAGGTGAAAGTGGTAGGGACTGCTTTATAAATTACTGCCAGTGGGATTAGCTTTAGGGAACCCATACTATTTTTCTTTGTTCACTAATATCAGCAATTTTCCTTTGTACTGTGTTTTTGTTCACCCCTATGGGGTAGCTCTTCTGATCCAGTTCCTTTCAACTTGTTCCCTTTGGATGTTAACCCCCAGTTTCCACCCTCCTTTTGCCTGCGCCCTGCCGTTGGATCTGCCATTCTTAGTGCCAAGACCTCTCAATTCTCTGGAAGTGCCAGGCTATGGACTAGCTGTCCCAGATCTAAGAGCAGGAAAGAGCCACAGGGTAAATCCAGGAAGGGAAAATACGGGATTCAGAGCTAGTGCTTGGTCCCTGGGGGCTTGACCTCAAGCTAAAGGAACGAAGACAAGGACAGGGACTCTTTCTCAGTCCTGCTGGGTCTGGGAATCAGGACTAGGCAACACTTGATTGACGTTTCTGTACAGGAGCAAAGCCAACCAGTGTTGGTAAGAATCCTCCACTCCTGCATGTATTGGTATGCAGATGGCATTGAGATTAGTTCTCAACAGAAGCAAAGGTTTTTAATTTGGGTTAGTGGCAGTGGTTCTCAGCCTTTGGGGTTGAAGAACCCGTTTGCAGGGTTCGCATATCAGATGTCCTGTATATCACATAGTTAGGTTATAATTCGTAGTAGTAGCAAAATTACGGTTATGAAGTAGCAATGAAAATAATTTTAGGGTTGAGGAGATCCCCACAACATGAAGAATTGTGTTAAAGGCTCTCAGCATCAGGAAGGTTGAGGACCACTGGTCTGTGGCTTCAAATATGTGCTACTTGTTAAGAGTACGGGCTGCTCCACCAGGAGATTGGGGATGACACGCTCTCCACGCCCTGCTTCAAGGAAGGGTGTGCTCTACTACTTCTGTGAGGATTCGCTGCTGTCAGCCCCTGTCAAGGATGACCTCCTCCTAAGAGAGGACAGACACCTGTCCAAAGCTTCCCAAGGAACAAGTCTGTCAAGCCACCTTAGATCAGTGATGGAGGAGGGTTATCTGTCTATTGTGTTATTTTCATTGGTCAATAAAGAGACTGCCTTGGCCCTTTGATAGGACAGAAAATTAGGTAGGCGGAGTAAACAGAATAGAATGCTGGGAAGAGGGCTATGAGGCAGACGCCATGGAGCCAGCCACCAGGTCAGACATGCTGAATCTTTTCCGGTAAGCCATTACCTCGTGGTGCTACCACGAGATTATTAGAAATGGGTTAATATCAAGATATGAGAGTTAGTCAGTAACTAACTCTCTAGAGATAATGGGCCAGGCAGTGTTTAAATGAATATAACTTGTGTGTTATTATTTCTGGGGCTAAGCTAGCTGTGCGGGAGCCGGGCAGGATGAAAAGCAGGCCTGCCCGCAGCGTCTCATTACAGATCAGGGCCCTTCCTCTGGCTGACTGAGGCTGGGATCAGGCCTAGTTTGTAGCTTGCTTTGTCTCCCCCTTTCTCCTCCTTTGCCCTCCCTTCCACAGTATTGATCCCAAGGCTGTAGATGATCAGCATTCAGCTTACCATCTGCTTCTCCGAGAACTCGGACCTCTGCAGACCCTGCTCTCCAGCTCTGACCAATGCCTCTGCTTCTCCAGTGTCTCCGCTTCCAATCGCTTTGACTTTCCTACTTTGCACTCGATTCATTAACTTACCATCATTCTGTGAAGTTTCGAGAGGGAATCGAGAGAAGAAATAACCATTAGGTGGAAAGAATCATTAGGAGAAGTGAAGGACCACGTCACAGAACACTCATGAGAGCTGCACTTGGGATGGTGTAGAACCAGAAAGCTAATTGAGAAGCCATTGCTACAAGCCCTAGCTTCACGACTGTTGCCTGCTCCAGCTCCACTCCGTGGTCACTGCTGATATGGCTTACACCATCAGATGCCCGCGGTCTGCTTTTCTTCATTACTTAGTGTGTGTGAGCCCTTCTGATTAGCAGGCTGTGAGTTATACCTGTGAATCTGCAGCACCGTTGTCTAAGGTCAAAGGTCAAAGGGATGTTTAGTTTCCCAGATACTGCAGGTGTAACGGATTTGGACTTAGTCATTTTCACTGTTTGCCGCTTCTACCGTCAGCAAAGATGAACACGCCTTCTCAAACTTGTTCCATAGCCGGTGCTCAATGACACTGAACGGATTTCTTTGACTTTACAGCTGCAGTGTTTTACAGCTGGGCGGCTTCCCCTCTGTACTGTCACGCACCATTGACTCATATTGAGAGAGTGGAGGCTGAGCAACACAGTACTGAGATTTCCCGAACTCACTGCTCTAAACTCATAAATCTGTTAGGATCACCAACCATGAGAAAACAAAGGAGAAAAAACGGCTTTTATGTCCTGAAAAATTCTTGA
Source organism: Myodes glareolus (assembly GCF_982192425.1). Taxonomy (NCBI): domain Eukaryota; kingdom Metazoa; phylum Chordata; class Mammalia; order Rodentia; family Cricetidae; genus Myodes; species Myodes glareolus. Next base: position 2,209,729 of record NC_142051.1, read on the forward strand.
TCACTTACTGACACTTGCCAGAGCATTACCAATAGGGAGAGACACAGTCTCAGATGGAGCAAGGAAGCAAGCTGGCCTTGAGCCACAGCCACTGAGTGCATACACATTAACAAAGAAATATTTCAAAGTTTATGTTAGCCTAAGGATAGAAATTAAGGGGATTGGTGGATTGCACCCTGTGATAACACCTTAAGAGATAACCTCTGGAGGCTGGAGGGATGGCTTAGTGGCTAAGTGTGTTCACAGCCACTAAGAGGGAGTGGGTTTGGTTCCCAGCACCTACATGGTAACTAGCAGCTGCCTGTAACTCCACATCCAGAGGACCCAGCACCCTCTTCTTTCCTCCTCAGCACTACGTGCACACAGTGCACAGACATACAAGTTACCAAAAACACTTACACCTCTAAATAAAAATAATAAACCGTTAAAAACAGACTAACAGAAGGAATGGCATCTGGACCCTAGACCCACGAGTATGTGGGGAAACCAAAAGAGGGGGTGGGGAGGTGTGAGAGGATCTGGGAGGAGTTGGGAAGAGGAGTGAGATTCAAGTGGTGGATATGCTCAAAATACGTTGTATAAAATTCTCAAATGATTAATAAAAATATCGTGTGCATGCACGCACACACACACACACACACACACACACACACACACACATACACACACAAGTTGGTTTTATGTGGTCAGAGAATGAATGCTTCCAAATCTACGGTTAGCAATTCTGGAAGAAAGTTTATGCTCCGGTGTGTGTTTGTAAAGGGACGGTGACTTAAGGCAATGAGTAATTAGAGAGAAAAAGGAAGCTAATTCTTAGTTAGCAAAATCATCAACAATGTAGGCATTAAAATGAAAGGAATTTGCACCCTCAAGTTTTGTTCCCTGTCTGCTCAGCTGAGGCACATTTTTATTTTATTATGTCTACTCATGGTGGTTTCTGCCCTACTAAGAATTACTTTTCTCAGCCTTGGCCTTGTATGGTAAGGAGTCCCTCAGACTCACCAAAAGGGAAGAGTGCTTGTCCAGAGAGCCTGGAGTTCCAACAAAAGTCCCCCAAAGTTACCCCACTGGTATAAAAGCTACACACACACTCTGTCAACAAAGGCATCCTACAGTTAAAAACCTAGAGGACAAATTAAACTTGACTCATTAGTAAATCCTAATCATAGAGGTGTTTATTCAATTCTGACTAACATTACTGTCAAGTGTCAGCTACTTTGCTTCCAGATGGAGAGTGCTGATTCAATCATGCAGTTTCTTTCCCAGTAATACATTCAGAAGTTCATGGGTGTGAGAAAAGTGAAAACTCTGTTAATACCTACAGAAAAACGCCGAGAAGGGCATGAGTCAGAGCTGTTTCTTTTTGGGAGATGTGGAACTCAAATTTTACTGAGGAAAACCCAAGGATATTGCAGGGCTGAAGAACGGGGAGCCGGAGCACCTGGAGCGCCAGTCGCTTCATAAGGCATTTAAGGAAAGGTTGCATGTTTGCAAACACAGGAGGCTGCTCGCTCTCTCAGTGGATTTCTAAACTGGCTTCACTGGTTTCTGAAGTAGCAAGGAAGGGGGATGGGATATTGAGATACAGACAGCATTTTTCATTTTGGGGCGCAAACGTTAGTTACATCTTCCCCAGGAAGGTCTGGCCCTGATTCGCTACTCAGGGCAGAACAAAGACAAAGTGAAAGGCCCTGGATCAGGTGTCTCTGGGGGTGGCATTTAAAAGCAGCTTCTTTGTCCTGCCTACTCTTTAGTCTCCTCTAGAAGGAACTTTATGGCAGTAGATTTAAAAGCATCCTTCGCAAATCCAGGTGCTCACACACAGCCCCTGCAGCGTTTCATTTTACTCCCTGCACTCTCTGTGTACGCATCCTTCCCTGTGTGAGATCAAAGTTTGGCAGCAGGGCTGTATCTTACCTATCCACCTGGCACCATTTCCCGCCCCTAGCCTTGCGGTATTTTACTTGTGTAGAATTTTGTTTTGTTAAATAAAGCAAATATATTTAGAAGCAAATGCAAATTCCCCAATATTTCTGCTGCTCCCATGAGAGGAAGGGCATTTGTAAGACCGTTGGCGCCTGCATTTAACTGAAAGGCAGACAAGCCATTTCAAGGGCCATTAAAGTTGCCTTAAAAGGATTTTTTTTGTTACTGTATAGAAATTATGTGTAGTGTATGCAAATTAGATGACCCTAGAGAGGGCCTGTTGGAGGAGTTAATTTATATAAGGAAAACAGTCCCAAAGACAACTAATAGTATTACTTCCAGAAGCTTCCCTCTGACCTCTACACATGCCACAGCACACATGTGCTACTCCCTCCATAAAAATAATTTGCATATCCTTATGAGTGGGTTGAACAAAATACTTCTCTCTAGCTGCTGTGAATGGGGTTAGAGTCACCCTGTGAATGTCCCTGTACCATAGCAGATGACACAGCTTCTCTTATCATGATCTTCCTGTGTCCCAACTGTTGGCAGATCATATGCATACCCGGCTTTTTCTTTTATCTTGGAGAGTCTTGCATGTTGATTCATGGAAATGTCTCTCTTTAAGGGTTACATGGTGTGTGTGTGTGTGTGTGTGCTCTTTGGAGGACAGTTAGACCATGCCTTACTGTATGCATCATTTTTCTCAGTGCTGTAAGCCCTCAACTCTCTACTGCCCACACCTCTTTGTTGTTCCTTAAAGGAGGAAGGATTTAATAAGGAATGCTGTAACACGAAGGAGCCTGCTTGTTGGGGTTTATGTCCTGCCCGGTTCCTCACAGCTTGCAAGCCCCAAAGAAAATCACACAGAGATCTCCATAAGTTATAAAACTGATTGGCCCATTAGCTCAGGCTACTTATTAGCTCTTGTAGCTTATATTAACCCATTATTCTCATCTATGTTAACCACTTGGTTCGGTACCTTTTCTCATCAGGGCAGCTCACATCTTGCTTCTTCCGTGATCTGGGCAAGAATGGGAAGAATGGGCTTCCTCCTTCCCAGCATTCTCCTGTTCTCATCACCCTGCCTCTACTTCCTGTCTGATTGACCCACCTATACTTCCTGCCTGGCCAATCAGCGTTTATTTGAAACATGATTGACAGAATACAGACAATTCTCTCGCACCAGGATGCACAGTTTAGTAAGGGATGTAGTCTATCTTGGTGGGAAGACATGGCGGTGGAAACATGAGGCAGCTGCTCACATTTTGTTCACATGCAGGAAGCAAGAGAAATGAATGCTGATGTCCATACCCCTCCCCCACGACTCCTCTCTGCTTTTCTGACATTCCAGTTATGGGATGCTGCTTGCTGCCCTTTCTCTGGAAACACTTTCAGAGATACAGGTGCACTTTCGAGGTGGTTTCCTACCCAGTAGAGCAAACAAAGTAACCATCATACCTATCTTTTATTATCAGCAACAATGCATCAAACAATCTTAAATGAATGTTTTTCATATGTGTATGAGTCTTTCCATAAGATAAATTTGTAGAAGAGGAACTGATTCATCAAAAGGATTGTCAAATTGTTCTCATTTGGGGTTATAGTAATTCTGCTTGTAGGAGAAACAGAGAGTCACATAGGGAAGCAGGAGATAGGTATGGTACCCTGGTCCCATCCATTGTGAGCGGTTGTGAGAGGCCCCTAAGAGAAGAGAGAAGCGTAACATAAATTCTGTTTTAAGAGGAATCACTTTCTGGCTTCATTTACCATCAACTTCATCCTAGACCTTTGGAGATAAGAAAGATCAAAACAAAGCAACAGTTGTTTAACATGTTTCACCATTCTCTTACTGGGGGAAAGAAAGGAAAGAGGGGTCGTTTATCTATAGCCAGACTGGGTAGCTTAAACAGTAGCTTTGTCTAGTGAAGACTTAGTACCCAGCTAATGTAGTTGTAGCCAGCAGTAACAGTATAGTACTTCTACAGACCTGTGACTATTAGAGAGGCTGTGCTGCTGGGTGTAAGTCCCTGTGGGGCAGTACCTGTCCTGAAAAACAGGCGTGGAATTTTGGAAGCCACCACACTCGTGTGTGTGTGTGTGTGTGTGTGTGTGTGTGTGTGTGTGTTTGTTTGTTTTTTTTTGTTTTTGTTTTTTTTGTAGTGGCAAAGATGGCAAGAGTTGGTAACACGGACTGCACAATTCATTTGCAGAGTTCACACTTCTATTTCACATCTTTGATTCATTTCTGGGGCGTTGATTTTTTCTTAACAGTAGTACAATAAAAAATTCTTCTTGAGTCCTTGTAATACATCTCTAGCAAACTTGGCCTCAAGTCATTTTTCCCACCCGCCATTTGGTTTTCCTGCCTTTTGTTCCCTGCCCGGCAGAGCTTTATCACGATCGTTGTTGTCCTTGTTTAAGCAGACAGGCTGTGTTCTTTCAGTCCTGCATGCTGACTTCCGCCTGGCATTGTGCGGTGACAAAGCTTTGTGTGCTATCAGAATGGGGTCTTCCCTACTCTGTAGTCTGGGCTGCTTTCCTGCCGGGGAGTTTTGTTTCATGTTCCACTGGGCCTCGCTTGTGTCGTTCTTAATTCACACGGCTGAGCTTCTGTCATCACCAATTAGCATTAATGAAAGGCCTCCTGGATGTGTGGCTGCTTGGGGACTTATTTAATATTCTCTTTGTTTTGTACATCAGGTGGCTTTTTCAAATGAATTTTTAAGTATCTCAGGGATGATGAAGATGAACGAAGACATCAATTAGGGATCAGAAAGGCAAGTCCACAGGAAATGCTTAAAGGAGAGCATGTAGGTTTCATGTGATCATCCCAACATTTAAAAGAGGTGTTTTTTTTCTTTCAGTCAACAAATGACAAAAGTAACAGGTACATTCCTCATTCCTGGAAGAACCCTGGCAGCCTTCTAGCCAGACTTCTGCCTCGATCATCTGTTTTCCTTGAAGTTTTCAAGGTCAAGTCTGAAATGCCCTCTCCTCCTGTCTTTTCTAATTGTTCCAACCCCAGGAAATGACTTCTCTGCTTCAAACTTTTTATTCATGCTTGCTAGTTGGAAAGTGAACATGGGACATATTATACTATTATTGAATAAATCTATCGGTGAATCAATCCCACACCAGTTATGTTTTAAGGGGTTATTTATTTTGGGGGGTAAAACTTACATACACCATAAATCGTCAGGAAGGGAGCCTAGTCGCTGGAGCAGGAGCCGGGAGCGGGAGCCAGGAGCAGGAGCCGGGAGCAGGAGCCGGGACCAAGCACCGGAACCAAGAGCCGGAACCAAGAGGGCCTGATCCGGATCTGCTTCTCTTTTTAAAAGAGAAATATACCACGCCCCAGTGGGCTGGTATTTCAGCAGCTATTGGCTGACGGAGCGGAAGTCGCTCCCCGCTGCACTGTGGGCTCCTGCTTCAGCGATTATTGGTTGAGGCAGCGGAAGTTACTCCCACAACATAAATCTATGTGTGTCTTTCCCTGACATGCCTGGACAATTTCTTTCTTGACTTTTAGAGTTAGCAATTTTAAGACTATTTAGGATGATAGACAAAAAAACCTATTTAAATCAGAAGGACATTTATTTATCATTCATTCATTCATTCATTCATTCATTCATTCATTCATTCATTCATATTCAGGGTTTCTCTGTATAGTCTTGACCGTACTGGAAACGTAGACCAACCAGGCCGGCCCTGTACTCAGAGTTCAGCCTGTCACAGCTTTAATTACAGTACTCCCAAGGCAGAGGCAGGAGGATCTCTGTGAGTTTGAAGCCAGCCTGGTTCATAGATAGAATTTTAGTTTTAAAAATGGATGAGAGAAGAAACAAGGCTGAAGGACTGGTAGTTGCGATTCACAATCATAATGTGTCCCCACCACCCTCGTTAAGGCCTGATATGAATCCTTTTTTCCCCTGGAAGAACACCATTGAAAGACGACAGTAGCTGGTTTCGTGGTCTTAATAAAATTTATTTGAATCTGCCTACGTCGTGTGCAGTTTTGGACCTATGCTTTTGGTCCTGGCTGTCGCTAGGAACTGGTTTTCAGCCAGATCCTCCTGGACAATTTCCTTTCAGAAAAAAGAAACTCTGGGTTCTGTCGTGCATTCTAGAACGCCAGGCGCGCGTTCACGGTCTGTGATGCCAGACGCCTGGAACCAGCGAGGTGGCGGAATTCGGCCGGCACACGGCAGGCAGGCAGGCAATCCGGTCTTCGAGCTGGGCGAGCTCACGGCCCGCAGCCTCCTCTCCGGGACCCAGCTCCCGCGGGCCCCGCCCACCGCAGTTCCCGCATCCTCATTGGCTGGTTCTCCGCCCGCCATTCCTTTTTTTGCAGCAGGCCGGGGTGCGGAGCGGCACCCTTGTGAGCGTTGGTTGGTCTAATCGTAATGACGGTAAGGGCTGCCATTGGTCTGCAGGCTGCCAAACGGGCCGAGCAAACCCGAGCGGGGGGAACGGGAGGGCGGCGAGGAGTGCGCCGGCGCGTCGTCGGGGACGCCGGGTCCGGGATCTTGCTAGGGAACCGGTGTTGTCGCCCCGCCCCTCGTGGCTTTAGGTCCCGTTAACTGTCGGCGGGACTGGCGCCGCAGCGCAGGGCGACATGCCGGTGCGCTTCAAGGTGAGCTCGGGGGGCTCGGCGTCTGGTGGCGGGGTGCGCACTTCGGCCTCACGGAGGCTCCTGGCTTGGAGTCTGTGCCGGGGCCGAGGATGCTCCGACCCGTGGTCCAGCGCGGAGGTGCTGGTGTGGGAGAGTTCTACGGGGTCCTCATGGGGTCATTCTGGGAGCTCCAGGAGCGGAGACGGAAGGAGGGCACTTGACAGTGGGACGAAAGGCTGCTTTCACTGTAGGACACCTGTGGTCCCTCTGATGTTTGCATTCAGCACCCCTTTTCCAGCAAACCTTAAAGTGTGTGCCTTCTAATTGGAAACGGGCCCTCAGTGAGAGGAGAGCGTGGGTGGGTATGTTTTAGGGGTTGCTAACATTTCCAGGTAGCTGTCTGTGTCTGGCACCCTTCCACGCAACAGGTGGCCATAGTCTTCTAGAAATCCCCACTAATTCTTCAGGGCTTGTGGGCCGAGTGGGAGGGGAGACTTGTTTTTCTGCAGCTGTCTTTTATTGAAAGGAATTGGGTGGAATCCATAATATTATGCACTTGGTGGGAACTTAGACTAAATCTCTAGTGATGGTGATCTCACACTTTGGAATTAGAGAACCAGCTACAGGGCAGCCTCTCTGAGCATGACTCCTGCTCCCATCTGCCCCAGAGTGGCTGTGAGGATTAAAGGGCTCCTTAACCGTGGCTGGGTAAATATTAGCCATTGCTAAGGAGCTTGTCTGAGTCTAATGATCATTCTTAGGCGGTTCAACACTCTTTGGAGGTTGAGATTTTCTTTGTTTTTCCTTTTTGATGCTGGCTTTTAAAACACTGTTCATTACACGGTGCTCAAATTGTACTTTGCACTTTGCGTTGCAGGGGCTGAGTGAATACCAGAGAAGCTTTCTGTGGAAGAAGTCGTATTTGTCAGAGTCCTACAACCCCTCAGTGGGGCGGAAGTACTCATGGGCCGGACTTAGATCGGATCAGTTAGGTAAGTGGAGCCAACTGGTAGCTGTTATAACCTGAATAAACCTTAGGTTTTGTTTACAAAACAATTAAGATACATTTGTCTTGACTGAGTCACATGTGCTTGGCAAATATTTACTGATGCTATACCGTGATCCCAAACTCCTTTATGTACAGATAAAAAGAAACTCAGTAAATAAGGCATTTCAGGTTGTATATAAAATAGCACGATAGCAAACAGGTTGAAGAGTAGAGATGAAGGGAATACGCTTGAGATTTGCCGTTCTTTAAGGGTACTTCTGGGGGTGTTTGGACTTGAACCAGAAAATTGAGAGGGGCGAGCATGGGGAAGAAGACTCCCACAGTTTTGAGGAGCGGAAGCGTAGGTAGAGCAGCTCACCCAGGTTCAGTTAGCATCAGAGCCGTGACTTGTTCTCGTCTGTTCTGGCCAGTGCTCATGAGTTTAGAGCTGTGTTCTCATTTATATGCTTCTTCTCCAGACCTGAGAGAATTTGAGCCCTGGATCAGGGACTCCGAGAGCACAGTGGAAATGGCAGCCTGACCATGGCAGCTGCTGCCTCTCTTGCTGGAGTCCGGCATCTCTGAGCACAGCCCTCTTATCTCCTGTTTGCCAGCAGAAACACGGGGCTTTGGGACACTTGGCTCCCTGTTAGAATACTTTTTATTATGCTTGTATGTGTGCAGGTCCACGTATGTGCATATCCCTGCAGAGGCCAGAGAACCATCCTGAATCTCATTCCTCAGGAAGATCGCCCACTTCATTTGGAGATAGGGTCTCCATTGGCTCACTAATTAGATTAGGTTTACTGGCCCGTGAGCCGCAAGGGTCCACATCTGTCTCCACCTCGCCAGTGCTCACGTAAGAGCCACCACAGTTGGCTGTTTCTACATGGGTCCTGGGGGTCAAGCTCGGGTTCTCATGCTTAGGAGGCAATGTCAGCCCTAAAACTCATTTTCAAATTGATGAATCAATCTGAATTTGAGTATACAATAACTATAACCTGGAGCAAATCAAGCCTTGCCAAATGGGCCTTAGGAAGCCATATTGCACGTGGTTGTTGGGTAGGGCCAAAGGAGGCATTGCTTGGTAAGGGCTTTACGCACATAGATCGATACTTAGTGTCCTATAGGTGGTGTGTGACAGTGACTGATGTGAGGCATCTGGAGCCAGGGGAAGGCATGACTTACAGTGAGGGCTCCAAGCCTTGAAGGCAGTAAAATAAGGGATGTGTTTAAATTAGGTTTGGAGAACAGAAGGAAGTGTGGTTATCTCCTTGGGGCTACCGCAGCGTAGATTTTTAGCCCAGGGTCTGACTTCAGAGGCCTGATTCTCAGGCAGCATATTGGAAAACTTCTCTGCTCCCATGTTCTGTACTTGGCAGGGTTTGTCAGATCAAGAATGCAAACTAAACTGGTCTTCAAGTATAACCATCTTCACTGAAGGCCAGAGGGGTTTGACTGGACACTCGACAATTGGTTAACTTGATTCATTGCCTTTTAGCATTTTAGCCGAGATCAGCAACATTCAGGGACCAGTAATGAGAGGAGACCACACGAGTGAAGCCGCTTCAGAGCGGGGTACATTTTGAAGGAAGTAATGGCTTAGGGGAGGGAGGCTCGTGGGAATTCAGGAAACAAGGATTTCAGGCTACTCAGAAATGGAAGTAGGAGGCTACGAAGGAGCCATGGGATTACCTAGGCCTGTGGTTTGTTCTCTCAATACAGTGCAACCCTCACTACCAGGGGCGTTTGTTTGCTGGAGCTGGGAAGACAGAGGGCAGCTGATGAGAGACTGGTGGTCTTTGCTTGTCACTAAAACCTTCCCTTCTGTTCCAGCAGAAGTCTAAAGCAATGGTCTTCCATTTTTATTTTGATTTAAGAGGGCCTGGGAGAGATGGCTCTGAGGTTAAGAGCACTGCTGCTCCTGCAGAGGACCCAGGTTTAGTCTCTGGCACCCACATGGCAGCTCACAACTGTCTGTAACTCTAGTTCCAGGGGATCCATCCCTTTCTGGCCCCTGAGGGCACCAATCATGCTGTACTATACATACACACAGGCAAAATGCTCAGGTGCATCCAATAAGAATTAAAAAAAGATTTAGAGGGCAGCAGAGTGTGGTTCGGCGGCAGAGCTCATGCCCAACACTGGGATTGGTCCCTATTGGTCCCCCAAACTTAGGAAGGTCTGTTAACCTTCCTCCCATTCTAAAACTGATCTTTACCTTTTTCCTAAGCTCTTCGATTGCTCCCAGGGATGTGTATTTTGGTGGAGTGTGTCTATGCTTCAGAGCTGCCAGCTCAGCTCCTTTCAGTTTATAGAAAATATAATTTGCAAAGCCACCCTCATTGGCGAACCGACTTACCAAATCAAGCCATTTCCTATGCGGAGAGTCTGTGTGCTGTGGTTCAAGGTTACGGTGCAAGCGTGCGTGGCTTCCCACTGTGGGGCAGCCAGGAAAGCATGAACTCAGCTGCAGCTTCTTTGCTTTTCTGTGAGACAGTGTCCCTTAGCAGACGGGCCTCGTGCTCTCTTGTCCCTTTGTCTCCCTAGCCCTGAGTTCCTGGAATATGTTGCCGTGACCACAGGTCATGTCGGGCTGCTGGAGATGTGTTCCTGTCTCCTGTAGAGCAAAAGTGTGACCACGGTAGGCTGCAGTGGATAGAAACACAGATGGCAGATAGAGCAGTATTAAGCTAGAGCACACGCAGAATTCGGGATCTAGAAAATGCCCCTTTCTGATCACCCCACCCCCTCCTGATCACCCCACCCCCTCCTCCAGGTGTTTCTTTGTGTCTGTCCAGTGACATCATCTAGACCAGGGAAGCCCGGAGCGTGGGACCCTTGCTTCAGTGCAGAGCCACTCAGAGACAGGCTTGGGAATGTTGGGTTTACCTCAAGCCAGCTTTCCTGCCGCCTTCCCGCCCTTCTGCTCCAGTCTTACTCTTCCTTAGGCGGAGCAGCCCTCCTTCTATTTAAAGAATGGCCCCGCCCGAACTAGGGCATTAGCTCAGTGCTGCAGACTCCACCTCCCTCAGTAGAGGCTGAGGTTCCGCTTGGTCTGTGTGCCTGCTGGACTGTGATGTGGAGAATTGTGTCTCTTGGTAAAGGGTCACTCTTGAATTCTCAGGACATCACGATAGAGGAGAGCCAGGATCTCGCGTGGTGACATCTCATCTTGTTCATCTTGGTCTGTTGTGCACAGGAGAAACTTTGTGAAAGTTCTGGATCTCACAGACCAGAGCTTATTGTTCTAAGTAGCACAGGAAAGTAACCAGAAACGGAGGCAGCATTCCTGACCTGCCAGATCTTTCACCTTGTGATGCCCGTGGCTTGTGCTTGGAGATTTCGGACATTGTGACCTCAGTGTTCAATTTTAATACTACTTTAAAGCAGAATAAATATTTGATATCGAAAACTATACCTAGTTAGTTTTTTAAAGTCCTGTAATCTGTGTGTGTGTGTGTGTGTGTGTATGTCACAGGGCATGTGTAGAAGTCACACAACAGCTTGTGGGAGTAGGTTGTCCTTTCTACCAGGAGATTGAACTCAGGTTGTCAAGCTTGGTGGCAGGTGCCATCTTGCTCTCTCTCAATTTTCAGCTCTGTCTCTCTCCTCGCAGGTTTTATTAAAAGCTCTTCCCGACTGTGAGCTTTGGTAGTAGCCACTTTTATGTGCTATGTTTTGTAGGGATCACGAAAGAGCCAAGTTTTATTTCAAAAAGGAGGGTTCCTTACCATGACCCTCAGATTTCAAAATCGCTGAAGTGGAATGGAGCCATCACAGAGGACGATACGGTTGTCCCGCCTGAGCCCCAGACCCTGCCAACACAAAGTCTACAGGAGGCAGAGCCAAAGGAAGATGCTAACCAAGAAACAGCTCCCTCGTTAGAGGCTTCCAGGGTTCCCAAGAGAACTCGATCTCATTCTGCAGACTCCAGAGCTGAAGGGGCTTCAGATGCTGTGGAAAAGCACCAGGATGTAACAAGAAACCATGTACTGGATCCCAAAGAAGCGGAGTTGGAAGCTTCTACCAAACCTCTTGCAGAGCGTGTAGACCCCAGGGTAGGAATGTCCATCATACTTCTCTAGAAAAGTGTGGCAGCTTTTATTGGTTTCATCATCATTTTTCACTACTACATTGTGTATTTGAAATTTTTTTCTTGGTATTTTCTTGTGTCTCTGGCCTAGATGCACCAGGCTGCTGAAAGTTACTAAGAATGGCTCTATTCTTAATACTCACTATTTTGTACCGTGTACTGGTTGTACTAAGACATTGCCTTCCTGAGATGAACAGCTGCCTCTGGATTCTTTTCTCCAGAGAGACTGGCACCAGAGTCCTGAGGGATGAGGTCAAGTTGAGGCAGAAGGGGAGCAGGCTGTTTCTTTGGCTGGGGCGCTCAGCTGACTTCTGCCTACCCTCGTTTCTCTTTCTTACTGTGACCAGCAAGGGAACAAACAGCATCTCAGTTGACCCAAGGGAAAGGAAGGAGCCTTCTGGCTGGCTCTCCGAGTCCTCTGATGTCACCGCTGGCCTGTAGCAGGCACATAAGTGGAGGCTGCAGGGGTGTGTGTGGGAATCTCACTGTCTCCCACATTTAGTTCTGTTGCTCTTGCCCTAATTTATTACTTCAGCCACTGACTGGAACCCAGGAGCCATTTAGGAGTGCTGGAGAAGACTCCGTGACTTGTTGAGAAAGCCAGGGGATGTAGGGGGACCGTGGAAGGTGATGTGTGAGCTTGGTGGGCAAAGGGAAGGGTGGCCGCAGAAGTTGGGGATAGGGCAAGGGGCTGTGATTTTTTTGATACTAGATTTAGTTGTGAGTGATTAGATGGAAGGAACTGCGCAATGCTGTTTTTTAGATGCATAATACTTCCTTGACATTATTATTAAGACAGGAGTTTTAAATATTTTGACAGTTAAATGTGATTAGAAGTTAAAAGTTTGCTATACTGTATGCATGTAGTTAGCAATACTATAAGGAACACTTAAAACTTAAGGGGATAAATTTCATGTTACATACTTTATAGCACACTTTACAAAGGAACAGATTTTAATAGCCTTGACTGGGTTTTCTTCTCCCCAACAGTTGGATAGGCGTCTTCGTAAGAAAGCTGGATTGGCTGTTGTTCCATCGTACAATGCCTTGAGACATTCTGAATACCAAAGGCAGTTTGTCTGGAAGACCCGTAAAGAGGCTGCTCCTGTGTCTGCAGCCAGTCAGGTAGGACTGTGATGTTTCTGCACACGCTAGCCTGTTAGTAATGCGGACTCATGCGGAACTAAGAGCTGGGAGAAAGTTGGGACTGACCTAGGCCTGGTTCTAGGTTCTGAAAGACAGAGTGAGGGTTTTGCTGGACTCTTGCTTTCCCTTATGATTTATATAATGTATATAGTAATATACAGGCCTGTGCTACTGACGGTCGCTGTGGCCTGACCCACTAAGCAGGGGTCAGGACAATGAGAATGCCAGGGGTGCCAAGTGTTCCCACACCAAAAGATTTACCTTTAAATCTTTAAATTAGTCATATTCTAAACTGTTGTTTATTTGACTAATGTTTTTGTATGATGTTTAATTTTTAAAAAAGATAGTTGTTTAGGGTAGTGAATGAATGCAAAGCACATTGAAAGTAGTCCTTGATGTCATTGCTCCCTTGAATCAGCTGAGTGATGACAGGAATTGAGTTTAGCTGTATTTGTCATTATATTTAGATTCTTAGACTTCATTTTGTTCTTGTGCAATTTTACTATTTTATTACCTTGCTAATAAACATTCTGTTAGTTGCTGCTGTCTTCTGGAGAGTTCTTAGCCTTTGAATTCTTACTTATGTTCTTCACTTGGAGCCCCCTGACATGACAGCTTCATCTTTTTCCTGATCTTTGTGTTTTCCTTTATAAGTCCGTGCACCCTTCCATGCCCTCCGTTCATTCTGCCTGGATTTCAGTGCTCATTGCCTGCCCTGTAGCGGAGCCCGGAGAGGGCGGTAGATGCAGCAGGGCTCAACCTCTGTGATTTCACACTGGCATCTGCACACCTCTGGCCGTGTAAACTGTGGCAGCTTTGTTTAGTTGTTATATGTTTTAGGATCCTGTGAGGTGTAACACAAAGTGTTGTGTTCTCTTTTTAGGACCCAATAAATAGGACCAGTATTTCTTCTTGTTTGCTTTCAAGTGTTCTTAGATAGTAAGTGTCCCTAAAAAATACCAGTGACTTGAAAACGAAGTTTTGTTTTTGTAGAGCATTTGACCTATAGCTAGAGCTGACTCAAATCCAAGATTTCTTCACAAATTTTATGTGCCACTGAAAGCATCTTGTAGAAATGATTTTTCCATAGGATCAGAAGGGCAACGTGAAACAAACCGTCAGTAGTGTCTCATCAGCGATCTGATTGCTTTCATTAGTGGGGCTTTCAAAGGGTTTCTTTGGGAAGCAAATGCTCTTTGTAAGTTCAAAGCTTTGAGGCCTGGTGGAGCTCGCTGATAGCTTTCAGGGCCCTGCTAAAGGAGCTATCTGCTTTTAATCAGGTGCCTTTTGTTAATAAGGTCATCATATTAATATTGAAGAGAGTTGGAATAGTTTTGGCTGACGAGCCCCGAGATTGTGTTGTACTGATGTGTGTGGATTGGGTCTATGCAAAGACGTGCTCTTCAGTGCTGCAGAGCAGCAGTGGTGTGCGTCCTGCCTGGCCCCTCCTGGGATTTCATTGTCTTTGGTGGTGATATGCTAGCTCATGGAAGCCATATTGAATATTATGGATGAAAGAAAATGTTTAAAGGAGAAATATAGTGATTGTTGGATGTTCTCTCTTGCCTTAATGAAAATGCTAAATCTGAGCACGCAAAGGGCAAGGAAAAAAATATTAGACTGAACAAATCAGGCACCATTTTATGTTGTTTCAGTAAAAGTGAAATTCTTTTTATTTAAATTGATTTTATTGAACTCTACATTTTCTCTGCTCTCGTCCCTGCCTCTCCAGGAGCCTTCCCTTCTACCTTCTCCCATGGTCCTCATGCTCCCAATTTACTCGGGAGATCTTATCTTTTTCTACTTTCTACTTCCCATGTAGATTAGATCCTTGTCTGTCTCTCTTAGGGTCCTCATTGTTTAGGTTCTCTGGGATTGTGAATTGCAGGCTGGTTTTCTTTGCTTTATGTTTAAAAGCCACCTATGAGTGAGTACCTATGTCGTCTCTCTGGGTCTGGCTTATCTCACTCAATATGACATTTTCTAGCTCTATCCATTTGCCTACAAATTTCAAGGTGCCGTTATTTTTTTCTGCTGTGTAGTACTTCATTGTGTGAATGTACCACATTTTTCTTATCCATTTTGTGGTCGAGGGGCATTTAGGTTATTTCCAGGTTCTGGCTATAACAAACAAAGCTGCTATGAACATAGTTGAGCACATGTCCTTGTGGCACGATTGAGCATCCTTTGGGTATATGCCCAAAAGTGGTATTACTGGGTCTTGAGGAAGGTTGTTTCCTAAGTTTTTGAGAAATTGCCACACTGTCATCTAAAGGGGCTGTACCAGCTCGCATTTCCACCAGTGTTAAAAAGGAAATTCTGCCAAGGAGAAACATAATCTGTAGAGCTGACAACAGTTACTTTAATAAAGCTCATGTCTGTTCTTGCTATGAAAATGTGCTTAGTTCATTATCTCACTACTGACTGGTGGGAGGAAGTAGGGAACTCTGGGAAGGGAAAATCAGACAAGGAGTGTGGTTTATTTTTGCTTTAGTAATATTTTGATCACAATTTGACTAATTAAAACATAGTAATAAGTATAGAAATTTGACCTTTGGCTACTAATGACACATGCGAAATGAAACTGCAGTCATATACAATTTTGCCTTTTTGTGTATTATATAAAATTCAACTTTTGTGAGTTTTTAAGAGCAATTAAACACCTAAGTTCTGTGTCACTTAATAACTAACCAAAAACGGAGCTATTCTTTTTGTCTGTTTTAAGGTTTTCCGTAATAGAAGCCAAATTGTTCCACAATTCAAAGGGAATACAATCGTCCATGAGTCTGAATACAAGCGGAATTTCAAGGGTTTGTCTCCAGTGAAGCAACCGAAGCTAAGGGAGGGTTTGAAAGGGAACAGTGGCCTTAAGACATTGTCTCCAGAGAAGAAGGTATCTGCCAGCTCCTAACAGTCTCTTTTGTTCCACCGAGTTCCTGTCGTCTGCTAGCATTAATTCATTTGTTTGTTAAATGCCAGATGTTCATTGACTGCTTACAGACCCAGGTCCTGTGTGTGTGCTGAGATGCAGCTGCAGACTCAGCAAGGCTCAGCAGCACTTAGGCTGCTGGGAGAAAGATACATAGGTAACTAAAACTAATACAGCATAGCCATACTCAGCAGTGCCACAGGTAAGTCTTCCATGTCTGATGTCACATGACTGGCCTTGCAGAGAGCTTCAGGGCAGCCGGAGTGATGGAAAGGTGTATTTCAGAGGAGTGACCATTAACATAGCACACATTTATCTTAAGACAAGCTTTTTATTATGGTAAATTATAGTTAGTATAATTCATATCATTTACTTCAGTGAATATAAACACGGGTTTGTGTGTGAACTTAGAGGTATTCTAAGTTATGGGTGGCATCAGGATAAAATCATTGCAGATTATAGGAAAATGAAATATAGAATATTGTTTTCAATCTCCTATAATAATGTTACCTGATACTTTGTGGTTTTTAAAAACAGAAAGTATACGACTGAAAGAAAAATTATATACCTGTGTATGTGAGCATGGGTGCAAATGCTCACACGTACATGCACACGTGTACTCATCATGCACATGCATGCGTATGCACACAGCACACACATATACTTTCTTTTCATGACATTCTTGGGGATGGAAAATGTTATTCCGTTAAGCACTGTGGTAACTTAATTAGCACAACTTTAATAACTATAACACTTGAATGTAAATTTAAGGATTAATTAAAAATCTCTTTTCAGTATGTAGTAGAATTGTTTGCTTAATATTTATTTGACATTTGTTAGTCTTTAAATTTAAAAAACAAAACAACAAAACCCTAGTCAGGGGTCTAAAGTCATTGTTTTCAAAACTTGTTGATTTTTCTTGTTTTCTTTAGTAGCTAAAACATCTAAAAGCAAAAATGTAATTGGATCTGCAAGCCTCCCTTTATAACATCTGTGTTTTTACTTTAATGTATGACATCTCTAAGCATAAAAGCTGAAATTATTTCCATTTCAATATAACAAGGCAGACGAGCCTTTAGAATTAGAAGTAGAGATGGCATCAGAAGACACAGACCAGCCTAAAAAGAAGCTCGCTCCGTGGAGACACCAAAGGCTTGGGTATGTGTATTGTTAGGCGACAGTCATTTTTGGGTGGTCAACATGCTGAAATACTTACTTCCTTTCTGTCTTTCTTAGCAAGGTGAATTCTGAATATAGAGCCAAGTTTCTGAGCCCAGCCCAGTATTTATATAAAGCTGGAGCTTGGACACGCGTGAAGGAGAACATGCCAGACCAGGTGAGCCTGTGACTTCCGTCCAGCCCAACAGCGTGACGATGAGCGGCTCAGTGCCAGCTCTCCAGACTCCACGGTCCTAGCTGACAGCTAGCAGTGTGGTCACCGTTTTTATACCTTAGATACTGATGATTATTATCAAAGTAATTTTTACCATCAACTGTCTGATAGTTTTCTTCAGTTCAGTTTACATTATTGATTTGTTTCTCATGACATTCAGACCTCCAGTCTCTCAACTGAAGGTCGTTGTCCAATCAATGATGTACATGGTAGGAAGGCTGCTGACAGTTTGTGCCATTGCTGCATGAAGGAAAGGGTGGGTGCAGCCTGAGCTCAGTGTGTCAGGGGGGTGCCCTGACTTAGGGGAGGAACTGGGGATCTAAATACGCCGGAGGAAAGCGCAGTTGTCTCCCAGTACAGAGAGCTGGGGCTTCAAGGACAAATAGCAGCACGTTTAAATAGTTAGTATCTTAAAACTGCATCCTGACAGTTTTTGACCTTTTCCATGTGCACAAGCTAAATTAAAACATTTTTTGGTTAGATTATATAATAACATTCTTCCCCGTCCACCTTTCCAAAGAGGATGCGTTGGATGGAGAATGCGTTTGTTTAGCTCAGTGCTGAAGACCATGGCTGCAATCATGTATCAGCCTCTGAGGGCAGCTGTTGGCCCCGTTGAGCTGCTGCCCTTCCCAGACGAAGGTCCTGCCATTCCTGCCTCAGCATTCTGTTTCAGGAGGTGTCTGGATCTATTGCAGCTACTCTGAGTATTGTCTGCCTGAGCCTAGTTCAGGCCCACGGGACAGAAGAGTCAGGGGCAGCTCTCGTTTCATCTGGGCCATTTGTCTGTTCACTCTGGTGAAACCGAATAAAACAACTGAGCATCAGAAGCAGGAAAGGATGGAAACCCCCAAGCTCTCGGATGGCTTCTTAGTATTCTAGGTCTTAGCACAGAGAATATCTGGGAAAGTGGGCAGGGCAGGAGAAATTGGAGGACAGAGCAGTGTGGCTGCTGAGGGCTTGTGGACGGGCTGAGGCCACGAGAAAGTCTTGTTAGGAAGATTCCTGGCTAGTGTTTGACTCCTTTAAGCTAAGGCGAGTTGGTATTTAGGCCTCAACTCTAAATATGTAGTGGATTGAGAGGGCTGTAGAGATGTTGAAGTCAAGTGAAATTCCTTATATTGCCCTGATGGAGGAGAATGCTGTGTTGTAATTTAAGGTCTCTTTTCTCGGTTTTACCTAATATGATATCTTGATGCTGTAACCTTTTGTGAGTTACTGGAAGTTATAGGTATATAAATTAGGAGTGAAGTTTGTATCAACCTCTTTTATCAAAAAAACCCTAACACTTAGATTGGTGATAGGAAAGAATACCAATTCTCTATGGAATCAGTGATCAGTTTTTATTAACCAACTTCCAGACATTTAATATGGGCTGTATTTTGCTAAAATGCTAGATTTTTTTCTGGACTGTTATTTGTGGTCTGTAGTTGATAATGGAGTACCTGAACACCAAGTGCCCTTTATTCCCCTCCTTCCTGGCATGCTGTGGTGTGTATCCTATGTATGTGTGATGTATGCACTGTGCGTACATGGCTGTGCTGTGAAAGCCGGAGGCTGGTGTCACTCCCCACCTTACCTTTTGAGACATAGTCTCACTGATGGGCTAGACTGGCTGCCACGGAGTCCTGGAGCCTCGTTACTGCCCAGTGCTGGCCTGCTCTCGCACCGCGGAGCCCTCACTCCAGCTTGCGGTCCTTACAGTAGCTCAGCTTCTGTCTCATAATCTTCTAGTTATTTTCAAAGTGCTGATCTTTTGGAATCCATTTTTGCAAAATTACTGGGTGTTCTATCCTAAGTCTCATATGCTTATTCATGGAATGTCTGTGTGTTTGGTTTTGAATGTGGTGGTCTATTCCATACCTGTGTAATTGCATTGATGTTTTATAACGTTCTTAAAAGAACATTATATGTTTTCTTTAATAATGGAATCTGTTTTAAGTTAATTTGTTTTTGGAAAAGAGTATGACCTTGGATTCACAGCAATCCTCCTGCCTCAATGTCTCCCATGTAGGCAGTACAGGCATCTCTCACAATGGCTGGCTGGCAAGTAAGTCTTTTTGACTAGTTATTAATGTGACTTTTGAGGACATTTAGGACTTTGATTTTAGATAAAGATTCACATTTGAGAGCTCCTGTAATTCAACAGATGCTATAAGAACCATTTATAAGATTGATCCTCATTTTGGAGCAAGATTTTTGAGAAAAAAGTTGTTCTTTTCTGAATTTGATTTTTCTGCATGTAAATTTTAAATGATTTACTTCAATTTGGGAAACATAATTTGGTAATGAAAATATTCTACTTACAGTGTTTAGATGGTGTGTGTGTAGGCCAGAAGAGGGCATTGTATACCCTGGAACTGGAGTTTTAAGGGGTTATAGGCCACTTGATGTGGATTCTGTACTGAACTCTAGGACTATGTAAGAGCAGCAAATAACTTGTAACTTCAGAGCCATCTCTCTACCCACTGCTTAAAGTATTTATGTCCTGTCATTGAATAGCATTGCTGTATAGATTGTTTAGTTGGGAATAACTTAGTCCTATCCTTTATAGTGTTCGGTCACTGGTCTTGGGAGTTATTTCTGGAGTCCACATTCAGTGTCCCCTTTATGCCCATAGCACAGCTTATCGTGAGAGATGCTGGCCTCTTCGGTTTTCATCTTAGTTTAGGATTTAGACATTTAATGTGAGACTGAAATGTTGGCACTGACATTATTAGGAAGGATGGCAAATGAAGATTTGTGAAAGCCCTGGATTTTATCTACCTCAGTAAACAGAACTGAATTTCCATGCAGTGTCTGCTCTCCATCCTTCTAAATAATTGGTATCAAAAGTGGCTCACTGTTTGCAGAGGGCTCTTCACCCTCTTAGGCGTGAAGCAGTATGGAGCTTCCGTGTGAGTAGGCTGCAGCCTCCTT
Organism: Myodes glareolus; assembly: GCF_982192425.1. Lineage (NCBI taxonomy): Eukaryota > Metazoa > Chordata > Mammalia > Rodentia > Cricetidae > Myodes > Myodes glareolus. Next base: position 2,229,741 of record NC_142051.1, read on the forward strand.
GACTGTTCCTTCCCACTGCTCAACTCTCAGGTCTGTGCTGATTGGAGTCCCTGTTGAACCCGCCCTTCAGTGTACACCTCACTTGTTTACTAGGGCTCAGACTGTGCCAGTGTTAGGGTGATTGCGTAGATGCAGGCCTGCTTCCTTGGCCACTGTGAGCCCACTGACCCTGAGAGTTCCATGGCTCTGGTCGCTCTCTCCTTCCACTGCCCAGATCAGCAGCAGAGTTCCTGCTTCAGCACCGCCCCCCCCCCCTCCCTGCTGCAGGTTCACAGGTTCATGGAGAGAGACCCTGAGCACACAGAGGGAGTGATGTGAGGCTTGCGGATGTTACATCCGACACATGGGCACTTCATAGCAGGTTTCCTACTCACTCGGAATGCCCTGTGAGTTGCTCAGCACATTTATACCAGACGACTTAGTTCTGCCGTTGCTGTACACACCGCTAGTGCTGATTCCCCTTGAAGTACAGGAGTTGATAGAACTGATGTATACATAGTTTATTTTTGGTGGTGAAGAAAAGTAGGATTTTTAGCTTGTTCCTCAGGATATTTTCCAGTTCTTCTGCCTAAGAGCGGTCTGCTGGGGTCGCGTGGTCCCTTAGCTGTACAGGCGCTCTCTCTGTGGTGGCTCTTCCCCTGACGTGCTGTGCTCTCCCGTTCTGCTCTCTCTGTGGTGGCTCCTCCCCTGACGTGCTGTGCTCTCCCCGTTACTGGCTGTCTTCTGAGGAGCCCTGGGTAGTTTCCCCAATGGCTTTTGCGTCACGGATTTCATTGTTTGCTTTTCTCTTCTGCATTTAAGTGAAGCAAGCAGTTCCAGCGCCCAGTATAAGAGTCTCAACCTTTATGGGAGAAAATGAACCAATTTTAGGACTGAAGAGAAGGCTCGGCAGGGGAAGTACTTGCTGCCAGCCCTTACAGCCTGAGTTTGGTTCTGGGGTTCCACATGGTAGAGAGAGCTGAGTTCCTAAGGTCAGTTTTCCTCTGACCACACACACACACACACACACACACGCTCACACACATGCACACACGCATGTCTGCATGCACACACTACTACTAATGGCATAATCAGTTTTTCTCTCCATGGAGGTTAAAAGATGGCACTATTCACAGTCATATCTAAAATAGTCAAGGGATAAAGGATTTTACAGAAATATGGGAATTCTATGTTTAAAATTACAGAATTATTAATGCAATAAAAATTGTTAAATGTAATAAACAAGATTTTTAATGCTGAATTTTAATGATTCAGCTTTTTGTGTTGTGGTTTCTACACTGTATATTTGCGTTTAGAGAAACCAGCAGGTGGCAGTATGGAGTGTGAGATAAAGGGCTTTCCAGTGGGTAGTTAGGGTCCTTTGCATAGAGAAAAGTAAGTTATTTGCAGGTTAGGGGAATGCCAAGTATTCATCATAATTAAAAAAAAATCCTGTTACTTGTTGAATATACAACCATTATTTGGTGGGGATTTCTATTCAAATATATATTTAATTAGTGCTTTTTTTTTTTTTTTGAAGTTGAGATTTCGCTGACTCCAAGGAAAACTGAGTGGTTTGGAGAGGGAACCTCAGAACTTTGATTGGATCTTTAGTCACTGGAGCAGCTGTGTAGAAAGCTGGGGGAGTAGCCAGGCTGGGAGTTACTGACATGTCAACTCTCTTCAGAGATGGGGAGCTGGGGATAGCATAGCAATCTGTTACCTGTTACAGCACCATCATAGCCAGAGCTGGGGAGCTGGGGATAGCAATCTGTTACCTGTTACAGCACCATCACAGCCAGAGATGGGGAGCTAGGAATAGCAATCAATTACCCATTACAGCACCATCATAGCCAGAGATGAGGAGCTAGGAATAGCAATCAATTACCCATTCATTACAGCACCATCACAGCCAGAGATGGAGAGCTGGGAATAGTAATCTGTTACCTGTTACAAGCAAGAAATGTGCCTGATCCTTGAGGCAGTATTAAGATGTCTTGGTTACTGAGTTAAATGTTACTAAGAATACAAGAAATAGTGATTGACAAGTTTGTATATATTTAGAAGGAATAATAATAAGGTACAGCATCTCACTGACCCCCATTAATACTTATTTATGGCGTTAACCTGTCATTAAGTGTGTCTCTGTATTCCTCCCCTAGGGTTCTCTAAATGCCATGTGGTATGCAGAGGTTGGTTGCTTTTGAGTTCTTAAAAACTATAATAATGCATAGAATACTTGTATAATTTCATTTGCAATAAAAAGTATGTTTCAGTATTTTTCTTAGCTGCCACAAATGTCTCCTTGCCTGCCAGTCTGAAGTAAAAAACTGCATTGTGCTTTAGCTTAATTGTCTTAATTTCTGCTTCAATGCATAGTCTGAGGAGTTATGTGGCTTTAATTTTGCATTCCTTTCTCGTTGGCTGTTTCAGTGCGTTGGCTTTGCTATGTCCTTGTTGACATTTGTAAGAGCGTTGACAATAACAGGTGGCGTCTGCACTCTTCGGTGTAGGTTAAGGAGCTCCGGGAAAAGGCTGAATCTTACAGGAAGCGAGTTCAGGGAACACATTTTTCTCGAGACCATCTGAACCAGATTCTGTCCGATAGCAACTGCTGTTGGGACGTCTCCTCCACCGCGAGCTCAGAAGGAACCATTAGTAGCAGCATCCGAGCATTGGATCTTGCCGGGTGAGGTGTTCTTTGTGGGTGGTGAGAAGATGTGTTGTAGCTTATGTACGTCATAGGATGACCCAGGGAAAATGACCTGCTACCCACAGTCTGCCTTCCAGTCAAATGCATCTCTTATTGCTTTAAAGTTATTCTCTATTCTACTTGCTCTTTATGTTTCTGTGTAAATAGTACATTGTTATGGAATGCTGAATTTCACAATATTCTGTGCCAACCACAGAACCAGAATGACTATAGGTTAGATGTAAAATGACTTTAAGAAGTTAAAAAAATGTAACCATAAAAAACTCATGAGAATATAAGCTATTTGTATATATCCAATATCATTCACAAATACATATCTCAGACTAATATGTATTATTATTTATACATGGCCTCTATTTGTAGAGAATTCTCTGCTGTTTTGAATTTTAAAGTGAACGTGCTTTAACTGTTTGTAAGAGGAATTATACATTGATTTGTAACAAATAAGATAGTTTTAAGTTAGAGTGTACCAGTGTAGTCCCATATTCTAAATTCATCTATAAATTTTCTTATGTGACCCTGCCTCAAAAGTTCACAAAAGGCCGGGCGGTGGTAGTGCGTGCCTTTAATCCCAGCAATTAGGAGGCAGAGGCAGGTGGATCTCTGTGAGTTCGAGGTCAACCTGGTCTATAGAGTGAGTTTTAGGATAGCCAGGATTACCCAGAGAAACCCTGTCTCAAAAAACAACAAAACAAAAGTTCACAAAAATACTGTCTTTAATAATGTTTTGGAAAAATGAATCTAATATATAAAAATTTGAATCTGTATACTTGTTCACATGTATTTTGTACATGGATATGAATTTACTTACAACAAATTAGCCTAGTTGGGATGTTAGTCTTTTTCATTGTGGGGGTAAATAATGGCTTTTGTCACCAGAAGTGCAAGCACTTATGTGTGAAGGTAGGCAGACATAGCTTTCATTTATCATATTCTACAATAACTTCAATACCTAGACAAGGCCTGGTTGTGGGAAACAAGTGACGGAAGGTTACGAACTCACTCGACCATTATAAACTAAAACACTCGGACACGCACTTACAGTGAAACTTTCTTTGTTGTGCAGCGGTCTCACAGGCCACCAGACTCCCCAGAAACATCCTTCTACCAAACTTGAGGAGAGAAAAGCTGCCGTGGGAGAGCAGTCCCCCAGAGATACCACTGGGAAGCTCGCCCTGCCAGAGGCGGCCACCCTGCCCGTCAGGAGGAAACTGGCGTGGGATACAGAGAGCACCAACGAAGACACGCAGGAGCAGCCCACGGGAGACGGGGAGGAGGGAGAGGGGAAAGACAAGCAGATCTATGTGGACGAGCCTGAGAAACTGGACACACAGGACAAGTCTAAGGCAGACAGAGTGAAAGACAGGTGAGACCCAAACTCCTCGACATAGCGAACATCCTAGCACACGACTAATGTGTGTTTGCTCTCACAAGGCATAGGGGTTTGCACCTGCAGTTGTATGTCTAGTAAAGAGCAGGATTTTGCTTTGGCGCAGTGAAGTGGCCACTGCCATGTGGTATGTGCTGTGTGACGGCTCCGACTGGTGCTCATGGAGCACGGAAGCAGTGGTGCTCCTTCAGGAGGACACAGATGTTCGCAGTGACACCCTGGTGGGGAGGACTTACCAGATCTGTAATGTGTCTGGAAGGATGGCTTCATGGATCAAATTTCTGATGGTTCTGTCAAGAAGGGGAAGCTACTGGTTTGTAGTGTTTTAAAGTGGTTTCTGAAAATCACTAATAGCAGTGGTTGTGTGTGTAGGCAGCTTGGGGCGCTCTTTACTCTTGCTAGTGGTCCATCTTGGCTGTAGTCAAACCCTTTTTCACTCCTGGGTGTTGCAGGAATGTGGAACTTGGTGCTGACTAAATGGAAGATGACTTAGCCATGGCTTGCTGACTTACAGTGATCGCCCCTCCTTTCTAGTACTCGTCCGTTTAACTACAAATGGATTAAGAATTTTTAAAGAGATTGCTTTTAAGGCAGGGGCTTACCTGAATACTTGAGGCTGGCTTGGAGCTCGTGACTCTCCCATGCCCTCCTCCTAAACTCGGGTTCTAGGAAGGTGTCACCACAAGCGCCCTGCATCGGAATCTGATTTTTTTTCCATAGATAGAGATGTCTCTTAGACAGTTTATGCTTTTTTTTTTTTTAACTCTGCTCCGTAACTGATGACATAGTTTTGATTGTAGTTTTCTGTAAGAGAGGCTCCCTAATAGATTGTTCCACCTTTTAGGTCGGAGTCATCTTCTGTCTCCTCAGGAAATGGGGGAAGGCTTCCCACTCCGAAACTGAGAGAACTCGGCATCCAGCGGACCCACCATGACCTCACGACTCCGGCTGTTGGTAATGATCAAACCCTGACATCCATAGTCTGCCTGTTTAGAATGCCTGTTTAGTGTGATTGACACTTGGTTTCTGTGGGATTTTCCAGGTGGGGCGGTCTTAGTGTCACCATCTAAAGCAAAGCCTTCAGCCCCAGAGCAGAGGAAGAGAACGTCCTCCCAGGATGGCTTAGACACTCTGAAGAGGGACCTTCCTAAGGTAGACACTTGTGTTTCAGAGGAAAGCCTCTCTTCTTGGGTTCATGTGGCCCCTTGTAATAGGTGACATGTAGACCAAGACCTCAGGAAATCCCGCCTACTGCATGTAGAAATATTACTGCTAACCTTTTGATAGGGCAAGGCAAAGGCACTGGGATTTATTGACTGATTTATTTGGTCTTGACATTGTATTGCTTTCACATATTCTTAGTAATGACTTATCGGGAAGGAAGGAGAAAAAAGTGATCTGTTGTCTGGCAGTTGTGTTCCGATCATGTTTCAGGCACTGGTGAGCACTGGAGATAGAAACTGCACCAAAGTCCCAGGGCTCATTGGGGTCACTGTCCAGTGGACGGCGGGGCCACGGTCACGAGAGCGCAGAATAGCCTGGGACAGACAGCTGCACCAAGTCGTGTAGGGCTTTGTAGGTCGTAGGAAAGGCATTCGTGCTATTCGACACGCTCTCCCGTGCCAGAGAGGATGGACGCAGGGACTGGGCACGCGACTGGGCACGCGTGAGAAGCAGCCCGTCACCAGACTCAGGAAGACACGATGGTGACTGGAGTGTGGTGAAGACCAGTTCTGGATGTACCTGAAGATGTCTGCCAAGAGTCGCTGAAAGCTGAGATACGGTATGGGAGGAAGAGAAGAATCAAGGATGACCGAGAAATGCTTGGCCTGAGCAAGGGGAGCGGAGTTGCTTTTTAAACTGAGATAGGAAAGATGGATAGGAAAAGATTTGTCAGAAAATAGCAGGAGTTCTCTTTAGGATGTATAAGAGTTGAGAAGCTTATGAGCTGTATGAACAGACATGCTGATGGTAACTGACTATGTTTTTGAAAAGTGGGCTGAGGGGAGATACTGAATGCTCTGTATTTCACACACATACACACGTATATCTACATGCATACCCATATACATGCATATGTATATATACACCTACATATACACATATGTACATTAACACACACATATACATGTACATAAGCATATATACAAACACACATACGTGTACATGCAATATACACATGCATACAACAGATATGCATGTATGTATATAATATGCATGCATATATGTTGTGTATAACACGTATGTTTTTATATGTTATAAATATATATTTTACAGGTATTTAAAGACTTAGGTGGTCGAGGGGACAAGTATCAACAGTGAAGAGTCGGTGTAGACATGTCTGAGCCCCAGGTTTTCGATATTAGGAAGTTGAGAAGTAACCAGGAAAAGCAAACACCCAGTGAGTTAGTGATAGTCGGCAGTGTCCTGGAGGTCACAGGAAAGGAGCGTAAGGAGGGCTGGGCTGTAGCTGAAGGCAGAGGATTTGTCCAGCACACACAGGTCCTGATTCAGTCTCTGGCACTGCTAATGAAGGAGCGTTTATCCTGGCCTGGAGAGACGGCTCAGTGACTAAGCTGCTCGCTGCTCCTCCAGAGCACCTGAATGTGGTTCCTAACACATGCTGGAAGTCCATGCTGGCGTCCAGCTGAGGCAGCTGGGCACAGACCCTGTCTGGCCTCTGTGGGACTGATCTGTAGGTGTATTTGCATGTGTTTTTTCATTGGTTGTGAAATTAGTTTCTTCAGTAACAGAGTAGACTAACACTACATTAACCTTTTAGTGTTGGTCTCCTCCACAGGGCATGCAGTGTGATTCATGTCCGTACCATCAACTGGATAGAAAGCTGCCGTGTGAATTTCCTGCCACCCACATTGCCAGGATTGCCCAGGAAGTGGATTTGGCTCTTTTATTGCCTGGGTAGAGGAATCAGTGTCTTCTTGATTTCTCATCAGACCTACTGTTACATAGGAAATTACAGTCACAGCCTTGAAAACGATTCCATTACTCAGTTATCCTTGAGGAAAACGTGATTTTTACGATCGGGATTAGGAGAACATATTATAGCACAGAGATTGTTCACTGTGGACCTCACATTGTATACCTTACACTGTGGGTGTTAGGGCGGGCAGCAGCCTGAGTACCTTCACTGTGTGAGTGTTAACTGATTGAGTCTTCAGAATGACTTAAAAACAAGGCCATTGTGTGCACTTAGTATAGGAATTAGTGTCATGGCTCCCTCCTGGTTGAGTAGAATTTGGCTTTTGTTGATTTGTCCGTGGTTTTAACTCCTAAACAATGCTGTGTCACAAAATTTGACAGTTTTCATGGTTTTGGTTTGTTCATTAAGAAACATTTTCTTGCTTATTTTATTCCTTTGTTTTTTTGAGGCAAGGTTTTGCTCCATAGACCAGGCTGAACTCACTGTGTATAATGACTCTTACTAGAGTGACAGAAGATCTAATCCATTTCCTCCTGTTTTTAAAAAATTAAGTTTTAAACTTGTATTTTTTCTGTCTATGGCTGTTTTCACTGCATGTGTGTCTGCACGCTATGGGCCTAGTGCCCCTAGGGTCCGGAAGAAAGCATTAGGTCTCCCTCTTAACCGGAGTTACAGGTGGCTGTGAACCTCCATGGGGTGCCTTTAACTGCTGAGCCAACTCTCCAGCCCCCATTTCCTGTTTCTTTAGCACACACCGACAATCCTGCCTCAGCCTCCTGAGGGAGTTGTGGGGATTATAGGTGTGCATCACCTTTGCCGCTGTTCTTATAGATGGCGTTAGGAACCTGGTGTGCAGCAGCTTGGTTTATCTTGTGACTGTACCTTACCCATGTATGCACATGCTAGATGCCGTGGCTCTGACCGGAACAGTAGGCCTTGGAGAACCTACAGCCTTGGGAGGAACGCACATCAATTAGTCAGACAAAGTAAAACTGTAAACTCGAAAACTAGCAAGTCTTTCAAGCTGGAGTACTTAGTGCTTTTCCCTAAGGCATTAGCCCAGTTGAGGATTTTGTGGGGCCGGGGATATAGCTCTGTGGCTGGGCTCTTGCTTAGTACAGGGAAATTTCTCTGAAGTCAAGGGTGTTCTTAGAAGTCATAATTCACCTACAATAGACGCATCGGATCTCTAACCTGGCTAAAAGGACGGAAGAGAGGAGCATGGCACATGTACAAAATTCCCAGTCAGGAAAGAGCACCTTTCTGTTGTGCTTGGGAAGCAGCTCTCCAGCTTCCCTGCCAGCAGCTCCCTCTGCAGTCAGCCTGCCGAAGCACTGCACTCCCCGCACAACCCTCCTCGGAGCACACTTGCAGATAATTCACAGCACTTCTTCCTACTGGTGCAGGGTGTGGCAGGATCATGGCATATCACAAACTGGCAAAGGTAGTAGTGAGACTTTCCCATTATCTCAGAAGCGTGAGGGGCCACTGAACAGTCTAGGCAGGCCTTCTGCCACTGAGGGGCGTACTTTGCCTTGAAATAGTTTCAGTGTGGTTTGTGTGTGTCAACATTGGAAGCCAGAGTAGACTACAAAGGCCAATGTCCAGAAAGGAGACATTGGTGTCAGAGACCAGTGCAGGCAGCACAGGTAGACATGGGGGACACTGGGGCACTGTCAGGGAAGGTGTCATGTCATATCCGAATGGGTCGGATAGTGGGGGAGGAAACTGAGTCGCCTGCGGTTTTCTGTCTGTCCAACAGGACTGAGGGGAAGGTAGATATTGAGTTAAAACTTATAAGCTTATTTTGGAGAGGAAGATAAGGAATTGTATTTTCGTCTACTTCCTTTCATATTTAATGGCTCCTACTGTGTGCCAGGCACTGTCCTAACATCTGGGGACACAACTTCCAGACTTTGTGGGACTTCCCTTTTCACTGAAAGAAATAGACAAAGGATCTTTTTAAGGAAATGGTTTCAGATAGGAAGAGGTGCTGTGAATTAAACTTGGTGACCTCCGAGGATGGGCAAGGCTTTGTGGTTGGGGCGATTGGGTGGGTGTGTGGGGTGGGTACCACTTCAGCTGAGACCTGACTAAGGGGGAGATGCTGGCAGGGATCCTGGTGTGTGTTCCAAAGCAGAACACAAGGTTGGCCTTGTTCTCTCCTGGGGCTGAGTAGTTCAGTTTCTTCTGTTTTTATGCATATTGTTAATTACATGTAAATAGCATATGTGCTCTATTCTGGTATTCTTACACACGTGCCATGCGCTTTTATCATACGTGCTCCTCACTGCCTCCGCTTCTTCACCTCCATTCCCACGAATCCCCTCCTCCCATCTAATCCTCTTTCCTTCTCCCTCCTTTCTTCCCCTTCTCTTACCACCACCCCTGTGTTTTTATTTTTTGGTGTGACCCCCCCACACATACACTAGTTAAGGTTTCTTTTTTTATTTTTTTATTAATTGATTTATTTATTAAAAATTTCCACCTCCTCCCCGCCTCCCTTTTCCCTCCCCCTCCCCACCTCTCCCTCCCTCTCTAGTCCTAAGAGCAGTCAGGGTTCCCTGCCCCATGGGAAGTCCAAGGTCCTCCCCCCTCCATCCAGGTCCATGAAGGTGAGCATCCAAACAAACCAGGCTCCCACAAAGTCAGTCCATGCAGTAGAATCAAAACCCAGTGCCTTTGTCCTTGGCTTCTCAGTCAGCCTTCATTGCCAGCCACATTCAGAGTATCCAGTTTGATCACATGCTCTGTCAGTCCAAGTCCAGCTGGCCTTGGTGAGCTCCCATTAGATCAGTCCCACTGTCTCAGTGGGTGGACACACCCCTCATGGTCCTGACTTCCTTGCTCATGTTCTCCCTCCTTCTGCTCCTCATTTGGACCTAGGGAGCTAAGACCAGTGCTCCAGTGTGGGTCTCTGTCTCTATCTCCAACCATCACCAGATGAAGGTTCTATGGTGATATTCTAGATATTCATCAGTGTGGCTATGGGACAAGGCCAGTTCAGGCACCCTCTCCTCTGCTGCCCAAGGAACAATCTGGGGACCTCTCCTTGGACCTGGGAACCCCTCTAGAATCAAGTTTTTTGCAAACCCTAAAATGGCTCCCTTAATTAAGATATTTACTTCCCTGCTCCCATATCCACTCTTCCTCCATCCCACTCATCCCATTCCCCCAAGCTTTCCCGAATCCTCCCCTTCTCCCTTCTCTCTACCCATCTCCCCTTATATCCACCCCCCCACACCCCCGTGCACCCAAGTTTTGCCTGGCAATCTTGTCTACTTCCAATGTCCAGAAGGATAACTATATGCTTTTCTTTAGGTTCACCTTCTTATTTAGCTTCTCTAGGATCACGGATTATAGGCTCAATGTCCTTTAATTATGGCTAGAATCCACTTATGATATGATAGTGTACCTAAGCGACCCCAAAAGCTCTACCAAAGAACTCCTACAGCTGATAAACACCTTCAGTAATGTGGCAGGATACAAGATCAACTCCAAAAAATCAGTTGCCCTCCTATACACAAAGGATAAAGAAGCAGAGAAGGAAATCAGAGAAGCATCACCTTTCACGATAGCCACAAATAGCATAAAATATCTTGGGGTAACTCTAACCAAGGAAGTGAAAGACCTATTTGATAAGAACTTTAAGTCTTTGAAGAAAGAAATTGAAGAGGATACTAGAAAATGAAAGGTTCTCCCTTGCTCTTGGGTTGGGAGGATCACCATAGTAAAAATGGTAATTCTACCAAAAGCAATCTATAGATTCAATGCAATCCCCATCAAAATCCCATCAAACTTCTTCATAGACCTTGAGAGAACAATAATCAACTTTATATGGAAAATCAACAACCCAGGATAGCCAAAACAATCTTATACAGTAAAGAAACTTCTGGAGGCATTACCATCCATGACTTCAAACTCTATTACAGAGTTACAGTATTGTAAACAGCTTGGTATTGGCGTAAAAACAGAGAAGTCGATTTATGGAATCGAATAGTTAAGGTTTCTAACAGAATCCCAAGTGTGTTGTCATTCACAAGAGCACAGGCAGCCCACCATTAATCACTCTGCTGACGAACAGCCTCTCCCTTCCCAGAGACCATAACGCCTAAAGACACTCCAGGAGCGGGGAGCCCCTCCCCACAGCTGCCATTTTGTACCCTATGAGTTTTAGAGGGGAAGTGGGAGGTGGGCCTAGAGGAAAGAGAGGCAGGAAGTGAGGTGACAGGGTGGGTAGGGGAGGTATTTGGATTTTTATCCTAAAGGCACTGGGGAGCCCCGGAGATCTGTAGTGGATCTCACTCACAGGGTAAATCAAGTCACTGGCTGCTGTGGGGAGAGTGGGAACAGTGGGCCAGTGAGGAGGCTCGAGGCTCACAAACACACCAGTTGGTCTCGTGAAGCCCGTTTTGTAGCTTTCATTCAGCTCTTTTTAGCAGTGGTAACACCAAGGTGACAGAGTGTGAGCCACAGAGGAAGGAAAGACTGCTCCTTAGTGCGACTTGTAACTCCCTAAGTGTACGGAGTAAGGGGAGGCCAGTGGGAGACCTGTTGTCTTCTACTCGGAAGGAAGCCGTCCACTCCGCAGTCATGGAAAATGATACCTTGGGTTGGAACTGCATAAATGTCCCTTCCATGGGCTCAGATGAGGGGATGAGGGGTGCTCAGGGGTTGACTAGGTCTGTGCCTGTGTTTGCAATCCATGGCGCTCAGGGTTAAGCTGCGCTGTCACTGTGGAAATCCGGTCATAGTAAGAAAAGGATTGCTTCCGTGCCCGCTCTCTGTGAGGTCATCAGTGTTGAGCTTTGAGTACTTAGTTATAGTGTATAAATAATTGGTATCCTACAGGCAAGGCTTCATATTTTTTTTTGTTTTTTTTATGTGCTAGTTTTCTTTCAGATTGTATACATCTTTTTCTGATTACTTTTTCTTACTTAGCTATACTGCGAACATATTTTTGCACCATTAAGCATCATTTATTTTAATCTATAATTAAAAGTTCTAGAGCCAGATACTATTATCCAAATATAGTTTTCAGATGTATATCATTTCATTTTTATTTATAATTAATATAAAGAAATCCATCTGTCAGCTACATTTTGGTCTAGATCACTATTACCCTCTCCTGCCATTATTTCCCAAGTATTAATATAGCATTAATGCAGACACAATTGTTTTTGTTTTGTTCTTTGAGACAGGGTTTCTCTGTAGCTTTGGAGACTGTTCTAGAACTTGCTTTGTAGACCAGAGCACACACAATTGTAAAGTTTATATTGTGTCTTTCTGGGCTCTCATAAAGGGTGAGTCCCAGTAATTCTGTAGAAGGTTCCTGTCTTTCTACTTCTGTGTCATTTCTGTAATGTTGTGTTTAATTTAATTAACTCTTACAGTTTGGTAAATGGACAGTTAGTACTTCAGCGCTTTTATTTTGTGATTACAAAATTCTAGTGAGGTAGAATGTTCACTAGTCTTACATCTGTCTGAATTACCAACGAATGCCTTGTTCTGCTTTGTGATGAAGCTTGCCTCTTCCTGCTGCTAAGGAGGGACAACTGGAGTGTGATAATAATTCGCCATTGCTCTGTCTCCCACGTTTGTCTTTTCAGTGCGTTTTTAATGTTCATTTTGTCGTCCCAGCAGCAGGTCTGTTTCTCTGTGCTGGTTGTGCACGTAGCCTTCTCTCCATGGACTCTCTCTCCCGCTCCCCCATCTTCTGTGACTTGTGACCGTTCTGTGTTTGAACACTGGCTCCTATTTTACTTTTGCACATGTGTGTGCACCTTTTTTTAAATTTAATTTCTTTTTGTCATCTAGAAAGGAAACCACCATGCTGTGTCTCTGCTGACGTCTCCTGCTGCTGGCATCAAGACAGTCGATCCCCTGCCTTTGCGGGAGGACAGTGAAGCCAAAGTTCCAGAACATCAGACAGACACGCCTGGACGGCCTTCCACTCCAGGTGTCCTACCTTACTGGCGTCCTTCCAGCAGGATCCAAGGCCGTCTGCGAGACCCTCAATTTCAGCAGAATGGTGAGTATTTTAGTTTTAATTTCTTGTCTTTTTAAAATAAAAGTAAAGTGCTGTAGGAAAACCACATGCCAACAGAATTCTGTTGTTTATTTGGTTTTCATTTCTTTTTTTATAGTTTATAATGGCTCCCCCACTGTCTCTCTCTCTCTCTCTTCCTTCCCCCCCCCCCCCACCTTTCAGCAAGGCCTGAGGAGGTAGCCCAGGCTAGTGATCTAGTGAATGGCAGATCTCCTTCGTTGATGCTAGACTGTGCTGCTGTACCCAGTTCCACATTTCAGTTTTACAAAGTGAGAGGAGTCGCTCATGTTCTTCCCAGGGCACATAGATCTGGTTTTCTCTGGTTTGGTTTGCCGTTGCTCTGCTGTTTGAGCCTCCTTCCCTCACAGTTGGGAATCCTGCAGTCTCCATTATGGAGCTTTTGCGTGTGATGTTTTCTTTCTCCTGGCTTCTGGGATTGTCTGTTCATACCCCATGCTGCTGATACTTTACAGCCAGCACCCCTAAGGGGGTGGCTTCCTTTCATTTCACTGCCCCCTGCAGACCTCTCAGCCTGGTCAGTTCTGCTGCTCCTGTTGTTTGGCTCTAGGGCATCTGGCCACAGCAGCACTGATAACCCTTTAGCCGAATCTTGAGTCCACTCTTGGGAGACGCGGAATCCAGCTGTGCAAGTGTAAAAACATTTGTGATCTAGCTCTTGCATAGCAAGGTTTTCAGAGTCCTGTGTGTCCATCCTCCCACCCCTGCCTGCTTCATCCCCAACCCCACATCACTGGTGAGGGACAGACAAGTGGACAGACACATGGCCGCTGCTTCTTAGTTTCTCTGCTCTGTGCACTTATGACTTTTGCTCTCTTAGTAAATTTTGTGCTGGCCTTCTCTGACTCTTTCCAATCTCTTAATGTGGTTGTTGTTTCCTTGTTTTTCATTTTCTTTTTTCTGTGGGCTCTGCTCTCTCTCTAAATGTGCATATTGAATTTTTCATCTCTTACTGGAGGCCGTCTATGCTTCTTTGAAGTTACACCAATGTTATCATTGCGAAGAAGTTTAGGAGCTTTCACAGTTTATGGACTTGCCAAACACATTAAAATTACCCAGTGGTTTTCAACCTGTGGGTCATGACCCCTGTGGAGTCATATCATATTACCTTTCCACAGGGGTCACATATTAGATATACTGCATATCAGATATTTATATCATAATTCATAACAACAAAATTATAGTTATGAAGTAGCAACAAAATGATTTTATGGTTGGGTCAGCATCACATGAGGAACTGTATTAAGGGTCGCAGTGTTAAGAAGGTTGAGACCCACCACTGAAGAACTGGGAAGTGCATGATAAGAGAGGGGCAACATCTAGTGAAGCATCCATCATCTCCTGGCAGAAAGGTGAGAGACAGAAGGACAGACCCTCCCTGGTACTGCCTTAGGTCACACGCATAAGGTCTCCTAATGCGATCTCAACAGCAATTCAGTTTCACCATGAATTTTGGAGGGGACAAATGTTGAAACAATTGCGTTAGTATGTGATGTCTGGTGGCTAAAGAATAATGTCTTCTGCCTTTTTTTCTTTAAGTGGGAAAGCCAAGGATGAACAATTTGCAGTTACCTCCACATGAAGTCTTTAATGACGAAGGTATTTTAATACTTAAGATCAACACCAGCTCTTTTGTAAGGTGGTTTGTAGTGTATGATCTCATATTTGGCTGGCACTGCACAGACCGCAGAGGTCTCCTGTAGATATTTTTACATTAGGCCCTTGAGACCTTATTTATGATAGGGATGGAATTATTCCCAGCTTACACCGGAGTCGTGTCGGGCTGTGTGCTGAGGAGTCTTTCCCCAGCAAGAGTGTGCCTCCCCTCAGCAGAGGCCACGGCTCTGCTGCTTCCATCTGTCTCAGAAATGTGGCCTGATGTTAATCCATATTTTTTCAAATGCCTACATATTCTTATCATTTTTCATCCCAAAATATGTGTAATTAATAAAAAATAGGCCCCCTTTCCTCCTGTGTACTCCTCCTTTTTCATCCTATCAAATTTTTTGATTTTAATAAAGGAAGGAGGAGTTTGGAATCTTGAGGTGAACGTTCACAATGACTGTTGTACCATCCTGAGCCCTGACTCTAATCTGTAAAGTGCCAATAAGTTCCTGAAGGTATTAACTTTGAGTTGGGAAATCTTGAGGATTTCAAGGATGTAAAAGGTTTATGATCACCGTAGGAAACTGCCGTGAACTATGATGAGTTAAACTCTCCATTTACCAGATCCCTTGTTTTCTGATAGATCCAACGTTGCTATTGATGCGATAGTTTTGATTTTCTGTTACTAGTACATTATTGTTCTGTGGCGATTTCCACCGGGAATGTAATCCTGGACTCTCTCGTTACAGACGCAGACAGACTGTCTGAGATCTCCGCCCGCTCTGCCGCGTCCAGTCTCCAGGCTTTTCAGACTCTAGCGCGAGCCCAGAAAAGAAAGGAGAATTTCTGGGGCAAAGCATAAACCCGCTCTTCTTATCTGGAGATGTACCGGCATCATCTTTCCTTCCTGCTCACTGTGTTAGGATTTTCAGAGTGTTTTATTTCCTTCTGACACTTCCAACTTACATTATTTGATTTTTAAGTAGCTCATCTTACCCAGAAAATTTTAAAGCAGGTGTATCTAAATTTAACTCTTTGAGAATTCTTTCCTGTTTATCTAAATACGAAGACATAGATCATGTAGTTCTTCACACCTTCTGTCTTTTATGTCATGTGTCGGGTGCCTGGTAGAAGTGTGAATATCACTTCTCCAGTGGAATGGAGGCAAATATTCACATGCTTATAGTTCTTTACAGCTTTATAACAACATAAGATCACTGACAATTTAGTGTAAACCACTCCAAGTTTCATCAGACTTTACAACTTTACAACTTGTTTTCTAATCCACAGGCATTGATAATTCTGAATACTTTATCACACTACTCTATTGTCAACTTTGCCACTGTGACAAAAAGGAGAAAACACTGGTTTTTACTCAGTTACAGTTGGTGGTAGGCTGGCTCTTCTGCTTTGGACCCACAGCAAGACAGCATCACGGAAGTGCAGGCGTGATGGAGCCAAGAACTCACCTCACGGCAGCCAGGAAGCACAGACTATGAAAGCCGGCAGCTGCGTATCAGAACATGGTCAAAAGAACACACAATGAACAATGCCCGGGGGCTGAACTGTGGAGAGGCTCCAGAAAGGCAGAAGGTCTTTACCTCAGGCACATCTTGTTGCCAGGTTTGTTCTTGGATGTGATTTCATGCCACCCATGTTAAACATTTACATTTGATTTATAAGACATGTTTATTCTTGTTGGATGTTGAATCATAGCTATGGGACCCAATCTGGTGCAGGGCCCCAGTGTACCCTGGATCTGGGTATGACCTCTGCCTTGCTTCTGTGCTTTCCCAGATACACCTGTAGTGTGTGCCAGGCTATCCTGTTTGAGTTGCTCTATTCTGGGAAAGAGCTTTTCTGTTCACATTTAATGTGTGTTTTCTGGAGTTTATTTACATGTCTTTCTGAACTCAAACAACCTTCCTTGGGCATTGCTTTGTTAGTTACATCCATGTATACAAGAACACGAAGCTGACAATGTTTGCAGTATTAGACTGTAGTCAGCCTCATTCTACAAGGTCTCCAAATCCCAGGTCTCCCACCCAGAACTGCATAGGTCGTCAAAGGTTGATGCCTGGGACAAAATACACCCTTCAAAGACAAATCCCAGTGAGCTGATTCTTCAACTAGGCCCGACCTGCTGGAGTCTCCATCATCTCCCAACAGTGCCATCAAATGGGCTCCGAACTTCCAAACACGTCATTTGGGGGATGTAACTGCAAGATGGCACATGCCTGTAATTCCAACACTGAAGAAGCGTACACAGGAGGATCATAAGTTTGAGGCCAGCCTTATAAACTAGAGAGATCCTCTCTTGATAAGCAAATGAAGAAAACAAAAGACCCAAACTATAACATGTAGCTTACACATACTATTTTAGAGATTTGTATAACATGTTTATAAAGCCCATTCTTATTAGAAACTTAAATCTATACTGACTTGTAAACAGCTGTTAAATGTCCTAGAAGTGAAAAACAGAATCACAAAGTTGATGAGAAATTGTTTTTAATGAATATACTTTTAAAATCCTGTATTTGTGCAAAAAAAAAAAATACTGCAGACTGTCCCACTGCATTTGACAGCTGCAAATATAGTGTAATCTTTAGTTAACCAGTTCTAGGAGAATGCTTTTAGAAGGCATTTATTCCACATGATAACCTTTTGGAGAAGCTAACCACAATTAATTTTCATTTTTAAATGTCTACAAAGTTTTAATTCTCCATTACACAAATAATTCCTCAAAATCTAGTCATTATTCAAATGTATGTCAGTTATTGTACATAAAGAATACACAAAAAGATCAAAAATATACATATTCTCTCAGCAAATTGTTACATAAATAAGAAAATATATACAGCCAGATTTTCAAAGTACAATTCTCCTAACACTGTACAGAAGGTGCTAGTGAAAGTCAAAGGAATGGCAGATTCCTTTCATGACATCTACGGCTATAAAAATGCTAAAACCATTCTGAGAGGGAATATAATTTGGGAGATCTTAATTTTGACTTAATTTTATCCCTTTAGAATATTCTCTGAACTGACTTCTGAAAGAACTGGTCATGAAAATTTCCTGAGCCACTAAATACAGAAGGAATAAAGACGGGGAATCTGGCCCAACCTGGCTTTCAGTGCACAGGGTACATCTGTGCAAGTGGTCTCTGAGGCTTGTGGACTCTTAGTTTGAAACTCACTGTCGCTGGAAGCTCAAAGGTGTTTATTTTCCTCCTCAAAGGTTGCTTCATTTTGTTGGTTAGGAAGGTTCCCAGTGACTGAGAGCGGATGTGTAGCCAGTACAGACTAATATTTGGTTACACCCATTACAGTGAATGAGCTATCAGGTTAGGGACGGTTCTCACAGGCCTAGATCATGACACTGTGATGCTTTGGATCTGCAGTCTATTACTCGCTCCCTTTATCTCAAAAGCCTGACCTGCAGCCCCAGGGAGACAATTTTTGGACATCATTGCTTCAGCACTAGAGTCAGTGCTTGAAGGGCACGCATTTGAATTGACTGTGTAGTCTTAATAAGAGACCATGAAGTTTCCCAGTACTGAGAAGGAGCCATGGCTGGGAATTCATTTTCAATAGATTTTATTTAGGTCTACTTTAATAAACTGATACTGTTATGTCTCGTAGAGTTTGGACAGGTAAACACACCTGAAAACAGTGCAGCCATCAAGATGTATTTCTAACCTGTGTGTCTTGATGTTTCTTTTCTCAAGTCTGTTCATAGCAGAATGGTGGCCATGAATCTTGAGTCCAGAAAAATGTTAGTCTGGTTTTCTCTTGTATTTTTGAGATCATTCATGTTTTGGTGTGCATGTTTTTTCTAATTTATTCACCTTCTGTCAAACTTTGGATTTCTTGCAGTTTGAGGCTAGACTAAATACATTTGCTATTCACATCGTGAGCCCTTGTGTGGAGTTATTCTTTCCACTGTCTTCAGAAACACTCAGTGAATCCTGCCTTTATTTGTTGTTAGTCCAATCTCCCTCCACCCCGAGACAGGGTCTCTCTATGTATTCTTGGCTGGCCTGGAATTCATAGACTCGCACTGGCCTTTGCCTTGGACTAGATACGTGGTGCGATGTCTGGACTGAGTCTGAATTTGTTAGAGTCTGTATGTGTTAGAGGTACAGGTAGCCAAATGGGTATTATACCTTGTGACTTGGCATTTTTGTCTAAATTGGCATTTCCTGAGCCATACTTAGGAGTGGACATTTAACTCACTGTGTAAGGTTTTCCCCCAAAGCTCACATTCCTCCCCCGCCCCACTCCCCGCCCCACATTCACTCCAGGAGCCGACACTCTCCGTGCTTCTCTTGTTGAGAACCCAGTACAAGTACATACATGTGCATCTTACCTCTGATTCCCTATGATCTGAATTCCAAGTTCGGAACATTTGAGGAATGATTAAGAACCTTATAAATATGTTTGGTATGTTGTTAGGAAAGGTTATGTAATTTCAGCGGAATCATGTTCACTTTATAGATAAAACAAGTTCAATGACTTGGTCCAAGAGCCCATTGACTAGTGAGTTATGTCTAGATCTTCTTACTTGAACTCCACCTACACTCCCTTCTCTGAAGCGTTTGTGCTCAAATGTGATACCTACTATGAATCAGCTTCTTCTGGTTGATTCATTTGGGAGTTAACTTTTCTCTTTGTCTTCTTGGAAGGTAAAATATCTTCCTTTTTGAGTCAGGAAAACAAGAGAATGTGGGCAGAGAATTATGAAATTATGAAATCCACTCAACCAGAATGGAAGCAAGTTAACACACAAAGCCAGCCGTCCTATAGGGCAGTGTCGAGGCTGGCCTCCTACTGTGCACCTTTGCTGTGGCTGTGTATAATTGGAGTAGACAGCATAGTTTCAAAAGGTATTGATCTTTCTGAATGTTTACCAAAGGAACAGTCTAATGGTGGCTGATCATAGAAGTGTTCATTTTGGATCTGGGAATATGTTTAGCATGCTTTTACATGTGCTGGGCCACAGTCTGAAGGTATATTTAGGACCTAGTGTTTATCAGGCTGCCGTAATATAACTGTTCTATTTCCCAAAAGTATTTGCAGGGAACAGCACAGTCCCAGCTATTGGACGTTAGGGCTCTGCCCGTGGTGCCTCCTAGCTCACCCCTCCAGTTGACCTTGCGGTGAAAAGCAGGCAGTGGGCGCTTCAGCTTCGCAGTGATGAGCTTTCGTGGTAGCACCGACCTTGACCAAGGCTAGAGACACCTTTTTCCTATGTTGAGCGTATGCACAGAAAGACCCACCCGCCACTCTCACTTCAGAGTCCAGTTTCCTTAGCCCCGTTTCATATTTCTTTCTACTCCGGTGCTCCCAAGCAAGGGGCAGCTCCCCAGTTCCGAGAGCTCGGGCATAGCAGGTGAAAACAGGCAGTTGCCTTCGAGGTGGCATTTCCTTTCTGCCAAGGGCTCATTCCCTAGTCTCATCCATTTTATGATACCCTAGACTCTGTTAGAGCATTTTCTTGGAAACAGTGAGAAATAAGGACTTAGGGGGACACTAAACTACCTTTGAGGTCCTGATTCCAATAGGTATAGTGTTATCGGAGGAATTCATATCAAGTTAAACAATGAAACGCTCAGATTATGCTGTGAAATTTTGCCATATATTCTATGTCTGATAGTAGGCTAGAGCGAGCTACAGACCCATTGTTAAGTCTCCATAAATCTGTGATGGTTGCTAAAGCATCAATAGTTTGAGACTGCCCTCATCAGCAAGCCGTGTAAATCATCCTATCTCCCTCCCAGAGAAGCAGTGTAGGTGCTCCCCACTGTTCTGCCCAGCACTGCCACTCCTTCTGTGTCATTTGCCTGATGGAAAACATCAACTCCAGGAAATAAGCAGCAGCTGTAATGTCTATTACACCACTCACCCCTTGGCATATACAAAGAAATGCTTTAGTTTTCTTCCTTGGGTGAAATCCATCTAGAAAACAAAGCAAGCCACAGGTGGCCGCCAGTGGACTTCCAGAAGGACATTCTTGGTAATCCTACGAACCAGCCCAGAGATGGGCCCAAGATTCTGTATGTATAACCTAGAGATGTGGTTCTCACACTTCCTAAGTCTGTGACCCTTTAATATGGTTTCTCATGTTGTGCTGACTCCCAACTATAAGATTATTTTCATTGCTACTTCATAACTTATTTTGCTAGTTACGAATCATAAACATCTGTGCTTTCTGATGGTCCCCCTATAGTGTAGGTGACCCATGTGAAAGGGTCACTTCTCCCCCCACTTACAGAGGTCACAATTCACAGGTGATTTCGAGGTGACGATCCTTTGGGGATCACTGGCTTTGGGTTTCTAACTCCTCCCTGAATAAGTTTATTCAGCTTTGTGCCTGGTTCTTTCTTCTGCCAATGAGCTCAAGTTTAGTCTTCAGGTCAAACGGTGTTAAAGGAGTTTTACATATGCTGTTCAAATGTTCAGCTCAAAATATTTTATTGGCAAATTTTTGTTAAAAGAGTAGAAGGAAAGGAGCTCATTTCAGAGACTCTCAGGATTTTAATCTAGCAAGCAGGAGACACGGTGCCCTGAAACGAAACTGCGCGTCTCAAGCACAGAGCTGTCTCTCCTGACCTACATTCAGCTCACACGGCAGTTTTAGGTAGAGATGCTGAAATGATTTGTCTATTTCCGTTATGTGGTAAAGAAAAAACGTTTCTGACTGCAGTGTTGTGACTCAGCGATTGTAGAAGGCGGAATCGATTACCTAGTGTGTACAAGCCAGGTTAGTGTAACCATGAATTGGAGATGGTATCAGACCTGACTCAGGAAATGCCGAGATACAGGAGTCCTGCTGATAACTGATAAAAGGGAAGATTGTCAAGCTTGGTACGTGAATGAGTGTGTCCAATATCAAAGGCTTCCTATATGTGCTGCAAGTTACTCCTAAGATGAACACAACAAAAGCTAAGCCCTGTAGTTCCAAGAAGAAAATCAAAACTACCCTCAGTGCCATATGTTATGGAAAACGTTGATGAGCGGCCGCTCTCAGACTGCGGTGAGAGTCTGGGTTCGGGCCCTTTCTACACTCGGGAAAATTGCCCACAATGACTATCTTAGCGTGTGATGTTCCCATTAAAAATGTATTCGGGTCAAAACAGATGACGGGAAAAAACACAAAATTGAAAATAGGTGGTGCAACAATGCTGTCTGGTTCCGTGAAGGACCCATCATCCTAGAGAGTTTGCCTTGTCATTTTGCAAAGATGGAACCACCAACATGTGTTAAGAGTAGAGAGAGAATGTATACTCGGGAGTAACAACATTCATAATCACTTCTGTGACTGTGGTTGAGACTCGACATATACCTTGCTGCATGTTCTAAGAACACGCCAGTTTCTATGATCAGTCACAATCCAAGTATGGAGACCAAGGGAAGTTTTGTTTATATTCATTTTGTAATTTGGAACAGTGGAAGCACAAAGCGGTAGAGAGAATTTCCACTTACATAACTCATAGTAATGAGGGCGCTAAAACAGCAATGGCAGAATTTGATCTAGAAAGCTTTTAGAAAGACTGGATAACATCCTCAGGTGGGTTTAGTGGAGGGTTTTATCCATTCACACACTCAAACCACATGCAAAAATTCCACAGGTTTCCAATGTGCCCAATGGTTAAACCTCAGCTACAAGTGGAAGATCCCCTGTCTGTTCTGTCAGTGGAGAAAGACTACTATCCACTTACCCATCATGGGAATTTGGTGACAGGAAATTTGCATTTACTCCCTGTCCCTGAAGGTCGCCAGAATCAGCAAGCCTTACTTTTTCCTGTGTCACGTTCCCCTTGTTAAATGGCCTGTTACCTGCTATGACAAAAAGTCCATCTAAGCCACGGTCATGTATGCAGTTTGGGTGTGTGAGAATGTGTTTACGTGTGTGTTAGTGACTCACCACACACTCTCCTTTGGTCACCACAATTGTTTGGTCTAAGTTACATGTACAGAAGTAAGATGGAAATACCGTAAACCTTTAGTGCATTTTCCTCCGGCAGTGTACTTGCTTTGAAGAACATGTGACTTGCCTCTGTCCTGCTGCCTTGGTAAGCCAAGGACATGTTTCCTTCTGGGTCTCAAGGTCTCAGTTGTTTTAGGATTCTGGAAATGACCTTTCCTCAGCTTCTGGAGGGACCCCTAAAAGCCAGGAATGGCAACGGCACACAGTCAGATGTATTTGTATTTAGAAATATACTGATTTGTCATCCCCTCTGGGTGAATGATTCATTCTCCACACTATCTACAGCACAACCTTTCTCAACCTGTGGGTCGTGACCCCTTTGCGGGGGGGAATCACACATATCCTGCATATCAGAGATTTACATTACAACTCATAAAAGTGGCAAAATTACAGTTATGAAGTAGCAACAAAATAATTTTATATGGGGGGGGGTGTTCACCACAACATGAGGAACTGTATTAAAGAGTTGCAGCCCTAGGAAGGTTGAGAGCTAATGCTATAGCAGGTGTTTTTCAACTCTCTGAACAGACTACAAGAAAACAACCCGGAAACAATCATAATCAGATAATGGTGTGTGAATCTGAGTTCTTCCACTTGTTAGCTGTGCAATCCTGGCAAAGTTACCTAACTTTTCTGAGCTCTTTAGCTGAGGCTGCTAAATATAGTTTTTGTGCATTTATAGACATACATTTCGCAATGTTTGTGCTTTCTTCAATTTCTTTATCATGTAATAATATCAATTGAGACAATTGCCAGTGGTTTTCATATTTATGATACAGCAAAAAGAAAGTTCCTCAAGAAACATTGCCACCTATTCTAAAATCTATAATGCATTTGTTTGTACATAGAGAGTTATATCATATTGGATAGACATATGACTTGGTTATTGTTTTTATTTAGAAATTAAGCAAGGTATAAGAACATGTGATTGTGAATAAGCTGACAAGGAGTCGACTTCTGATGGCTAATCTTGGCTGTCATTTATCTGGAGACCTGGGTACACCTGTGACAGATTTTCTTGGTTGGATCGCTTGAGATGAAAAACTCATCCTGAACTTGGACCGTGCCTTCTGGTGGCAGCATGCATGTGAAAACTTGGAAGTTTTGTTTGTGCTCACTCTCTGGGAAGTCTGTGTGTCGCGTTCCAGGGTCCTTCCTCCGCTAGTGCTGCAACCTACCTCTTCGGGATTCCAATGTAGGCTGAAAGCCAGGCAGCGCTGTAGGACTTTCCTGGACTCCAGGACCAGACTGGGACTGCTGAGACACCAGTCTCCTGGACTCAACAATTTCCACATCCTTGGCCTTTTAGTCAGGAGAGCCATTATTGGATACTCATACCACAGCCTTTATGTAAGCCAGGATAATGAATGCCCTTTGAACATACTTAAGTAAGTTCTGTTCCCTTAGACGACCATGACTAATATAATTAATCTTAGCTCTGAAGTACTTAGCACTTCAAGTGCACGTATAGGGCCCTCAGTAATTATAAACGATGCTCTTTTCTATCTTATTTCCTGGGGACAGCTCTATTTCACAGAAGCTGAGACACCAGGGGAAATAAAAATTACTTCAATTTTGTATTGAAAAAAATTTAACTAGTGAGAAACACAGGTTGGTGACTGGGGGTGAGGTATTGTAAACCTTAAAGGTATACAAACCAGAGGGCTGGCATCTTTTGTCTGTTCCCTGAGCACACTGTCTCATCCACTGACACACACACACACCACACAGACATCACACACACACACACACACACACACCACACAGACACACACACACACACACCACACAGACACACACTCACACACACACCACACAGACACACACTCACACACAGACACACACACACACCACACAGACATCACACACACACACAGACACACACACACACCACACAGACACACACACACACACTCACAACACACACACAGACATCACACACACACCACACAGACACACACTCACACACACACCACACAGACACACACACTCACACACATACACCACACAGACACACACACCTATGTACAAACCAGAGGGCTGGCATCTTTTGTCTGTTCCCTGAGCACACTGTCTCATCCACTGACACACACACACACCACACAGACACACACACACTCACAACACACACACAGACATCACACACACACCACACAGACACACACTCACACACACACCACACAGACACACACTCACACACACACCACACAGACACACACACCTATGTACAAACCAGAGGGCTGGCATCTTTTGTCTGTTCCCTGAGCACACTGTCTCATCCACTGACACACACACACACCACACACACACACACACACACACTCACAACACACACACAGACATCACACACACACCACACAGACACACACTCACACACACCACACAGACACACACACTCACACACAGACACCACACAGACACACACACATATGTACAAACCAGAGGACTGGCATCTTTTGTCTGTTCCCTGAGCACACTGTCTCATCCACTGAAGCACGTGGAGTCTGTAGTCTGTATCTGACACACACACACACACACACACACACACACACACACATTCAAACACACATGTACACAAAGTTAAAAAGAAAATAAGACAATTAACATGGTTTATTTTCAAAAACATCCCTATGAACAGTGCACTTTTTAGGCTATGGACTTCGATGAACTGGGTCCCTGTCTCTGCTTTGATGTATGACAAAATTTTAGACACGTTACTTTGCATCTCTAAGCCCACAAAGCCCAAAGACTGAATAAGCAGGTGCAGAAAACATCCTTCCGTAGTCAACCATACACAGAAGACACTCCGTAGCTACTGCTCTTAGAAAGTAAGACAAGCCGTGGGCGACTCGGCCTCTTCCTACACCGCTTAGTTCAGTTTTCTGAATGATCCTATAGGTACTCTCCCACTTTTTGCCAGTAAGGAGATCTAGGCTGTGATACCTCAGGTCTTATTAGCTTAAAGCTGTGTAGGCACTTCTTCATTGCCATGGAGACAGGGATGATGGACACCCCCTGAGTCCTCTCAGATAAGCTGCTCACTAAGAGATGCCAGGGGAGCTGCAGACCGTTTTGACCGTAAACTCTGCAGGAACTAGATGCAAAGAATCTCTTTACTACTGTTTGAGGTAGATGTAAAGACTGCAAATATTTTTGTTAGAGAATAACCAAGAAAACAAAGTTTGTTCTTAAGCAAAGTTAGCTACTAGCCAGGAGTGGTAGCATACACCTTTAAATCCAGCACTTAGGAGTCAGTGGTAGGTGAGTCTCTTTGAGTTTGAGTCCAACCTGATCTATAAAACAGGTTCAAGGAGAGCCAAGGCTACACAGGGAAACCCTGTCTCAGAAAACAAAACAAACAAAAACAAAGTTAGCCATTTATTTCCATATAAGATGGAGTTACAATGGCTGCATGCATATCACTCTATATTTTATACTATATTTTTATTATGGAAGAAGTGCTCGGTAGAACAATTACATTATGTATCTAAAACATGCTTATTTTAGCTATTGTCTTTGCTTTCTGTAATACTGACAAAAATACCTGGGAAAATCAAAGGAAGGAACATCCCCACCACCCCAGATCACCAGCTCCGTTGCTTCATGTCTCTGATGAGGCAGTGCTCCAGCTGATACGCACACATCCCACCTTCCCTTCAGATGGAAGGTGACTTTTGATCCATTGCTCTGGTAGAGGACCCACGAAGAGGTAAAACCTGAAGTTAAAGAGCCTTGTCCACTCCTCTTGGGGTCACCCTTCCTTGTGTGGGAAAAGGGACTCAGAATGGTGTCCCCAGGAAAGTCCCATTCTGCCAGGCATGGGCAGAGTGCCTGAGGTTGTGACTTAGATATGTCTCAATAGAGGGAGGTGACAGAAGTGTTGGGTCACACTCAATGCCAACAACTTATTTCTTTATATATTTGAATTAGTTTCTTAAAAACAAGTAACATGTTCATATGGTTCCAAATCAGAGCAATAGAAAGTTCTGAACACACGCATTTCCATCTACTCTGAGTCTAAATAAACCTTTCTGTTTGTGTCTCATGTGATCATTTTCATGCTTCCAAAATGCAAATATAGGCAAATACAAAGATATTTCTGCTCCTTCCCTTATGCTAAGTAGGTACTCTATGCTCGTAAATCCTGGGGTGTTCACGTATCCGCACAGACAACACCTGCTTTCCTCTTCACATCTGCACAGCTCTATGTAGCTACGGCTTCTTTATCCAAGAGACCCCGTCCATAGGCAATTAAATTGCTCTCAATCTTGTAATTGCATAAGCCCTGTAAAGGACATCGGGGAGCTGGAAGGATGGTTCAATGGTTAAGAGCAGTTGCTGTTTTTTGTTTTGGGGGGGGTTATTTTTGGGAGGACCAGAGTTCAGCACCTGTGTCAGCAGGCTCACAATTGCTTGTAACTCCAGATCCACAGGCACATGTACTCATGTGCAAATACCAGCACACAAACAAATACTCATACACATAACTAAAAATAAAATACATCTAGGGAAAAAGGATAAACACATATAAATGAGTGTCTTAGGGTCTCTATTGCTGTGAAGAGATGTCATTACACCATGGCAACTCTTTTTTTTTAAAGATTTATTTGTTTTATGTATGAGTGTGGGTGCTTTATCTGCATGCCCACATTTATGCCAGAATAGGGCATGGAATCCCGCCAGAGATGGTTATCTGGGAATTGATCTCAGGACTTCTAGAAGAGTAGTCAGTACTCTTCACCACTGAGCCATCTCCACCCCACCATGGCAATTCTTATAAGGAAAACATAGTTGAGGGGGCTCGCTTACAGCTCAGTTTATTATCATCATGGTGGGAGCATGGTATCTTGCAGGCAGATGTGCTGGAGTAGTAGCTGAGAGACCTACATGTTGCAGGCAACAGGAAGTCAACCAAGACCCTGGGCAGCATTCTTAGCACAGGAAACGTCAAAGCCCACTCCCCACAGTGACACACTTCTTTCAACAAGGCCATACCCACTCCAGCAAAGCCATACCTCCTAATAGTGCCACTCCCTAAGATTATGGGGGCCAATTACATTCAAACTATCACAATGACTTTTTCCTTCTTAGGTAGATATACTTTTAGATTAAATCTCTAGAAGTGAGATTCTGGATTGGAAGGTGAATGTGCTTTTACCATAGACAGCTATGGTAAAAGGGTTGTGTGTCGGCCTTGACAGGTAGTGCTGGATGCAAGTACCTTCCTCTCCCCTGCCCAGACAGTAGAGTGCTGGAATCTTGCCAATCTGATGGGTAGGAAATTTATCCATGCTCTGATTTACAGTTTTGCTTTGAACTGTGTTTCAGAATTTTCATATGCTTAAGGACAATTTTATTCTTTTCATGAAATAAAAAGTGTTATGGGGAGAGCACCCAAGATGAGGTAGCTGTATTTTTGCAGATAATCCCTTATTTGCTGATTTATGCTTCCTGTGTTGTTTTTGCTATTGCTCTCCACAGAGAGCCTTTTCTTTATGCAGTTGGTGCATAATTTCCTCTATTTGAGCCTCAGTTAGAAAGGCCTCCTCAGCTCTGCTGTGACAAAGGGTTTATATGTGTTCTATCATTATTTTGTAGTTTATTTCCATGCTGAAGCCTATCATTTATTTGGGGTGTCCTGGTATACAGTATTTTAAATATGGATCCTAGTTTGCTTTTTTCCAGGTGATCTCTCAATTACCCCATATAGTTTTATTGAAAAGTCTACCTTGGTACCAACTGATTTAGACACTGTCTATCATATATCAAATCCCTTTGTCTCTAATTCTTTATATTCTTTCCAATTGACCTATTTGTGAACACATCTAGCAGTTTTAAGTATTGAAACAACATATTTTAATAATTTATGAAGGTTTCCATTCGAGACAGCATCTATTTGTATTCTAGACTTGTCTGAAGCTGACTGGAGTCCACATTGGTCAGTAACTTGTACGACACTCATATTTTAGTCTCATGAGTGCTAGAGTTACATATGTGAGCCACCATGATTGTCAAATTTTTATAGTATTCTGTAGGGAAGAGAAAAAGTCCTTCTCTCAGGGTTTCCAATGAGAAAAAGTTTGTCTTGTCAATCTTATGTATAAAACCCATACTTTTCTTTAGGTATCAATATACAGCAGTACCAGGATTTCACTATCGTCAATAACTTTATTAGGGAAATAACCATTAGATGTCTGGAGAGCCTTGTGTGGATGACACTCCTTTACCTAATGAGCTCTGCAAAGCATTTCTACTTGTCCACTAACTTCTCAAGGAATGACCACTGTGTGGGAGGTTTGCTGGCCTCAGCATCATCATCATCATCATCATCATCATCATCATCATCATCATCAGCAGCAGCAGCAGCAGCAGCAGCAGCAGGACACATGCAGAAGCAATGATTCCCATTTTTAGTCAGGGCTATAGAATGAAGCTTACTTAAAAGAAACATACAAAGGGGATGGAGAGATGGGTCAGATGTTAAGAGCACTTGTTCTTGCAGAGGACTGGGGTTCAATTCCCAGTACCCACATGGTGGTTCACAATCACCTACAACTCTGATTCTAGATCTGATACCCTCTTCTGACTTCTCTAGGCACCAGGCACCCAAGTGGCACACATAGGCATGCAAGCAAAAAAACTCATACACATAAAATAAAATGAATAAATCTTTTTAAAAGGAGAAATATACAAGTAGCATAAAATGAGTCTGGGAGCTTCCCTGAGGTGTGTGCAGCCCGAGGTTGCCTTTCCACAGGATTATCGTAGTGACTGCACAAGACTCAGCTTTGTGTCTCACTCCATGGACTCCTCAAATGCACTGAAGAAGTCAGCACAGAGGAGCTTAGTGATTCCCAAACTGGGCACACGCCAGGAGCAAGGCATGGCTCTGTGCGTGCTTGAGGGAGTGTGAGCTGGGCTGGGAGGTGGAGGAGGCAGGAAACCCTCTGTTCTTGATATTACAGACCTCAGAGTCACTTTCTTTCTCGGTAGGGACCTGGCTTGTTAATCGCTGTATTATCTGTGGTTTGTTTTTGGCACCCTTCAGCCCCCCACAGTGGGAATACGCCCCTCTTTTTTCTCACTGTCTTCTGTTTCTCCCACTCAGCTGTGGCAAGCCTCTCTCTTCACCCTCCTGACTGTGTCTGGTGTTTGGAAGTTGACTATTTTTCCACATTAGACATGTCATTCAATTCGCTTCTAACAGTTATGGAATTTTTCCTAAAAATGCTTATTTTCCTCTTCACAAAGGCAATACATACATACAATAAAATGAAATAAAACAAAATAAAATGTGCTGGTGAAGTTAATATCCCCTGAAGAGAAAACTACTTTAACTCTGTAGTGACTCTTAATATTTTCAATTCTGGTTAACTATTTTTACTCTACAAAGTTGGGGTCATGCTCTAGATACTACTTTCGTGTGCTGCTTTCTTCACTTGGGAGCCCACCCAGCCCTTCCTTACAGAGATACCTATTGTAATGAATGGTATGTGAAACATTTTGGCTCTCCATTGCTTCCAATAACACCAAGTTTTGTCCGTGTGGTGAAGAAGGGGTGCCAAAGTAAGAGTGAGGAGTCTGCAGTTTCCAGCGTAATCCTGCTGACCATGTGATTGGGATGCGGCATTCAACCTTTTGGCCTCAAGTTTGCTTTGTCGATTAAAGCATTGGCTCGTGACTCTGAAAGCCCCTCCTAGTTCTCTTAGGCTGATTGAGACCACCGGGTATGGATTAGAATGTTTCAGGTGCTGATCTAGGAACTGGGTAACCAGGACAAGAGAAAAATGCTCTTTCAACTCCCCCAGAGCCTCCATACCAGTGCTGACTGTATTCCACTATGAATAGTACAGTGGACTTTCCTAAAACAACCGTCTTTTCTCCCTCCATTTCTCTGGCTCCTCATCAGCCTCCAGGTACAGCAACCAAGCTCCTGTTCCAGCCATGTCTGTGAATGATACCTAACACATGCTGACAAGGCTTTCGATGGTGCCATCCGATGAATTCTACTGCGTCTTCTTTTTGTTTAGGTGGTCTGTGAAATGTAATATTGTTATTTGTTTTGTCGTTTTTCCTAAGAGTCCCTGGAACTGGTGGGTCCCGAGAATGCCCACTCTTTTCTTTGAGTGTAAGTATGATTCCAGGTACAAACCCATCTCTGCTGACATTTATCTGTAACTCTACCATTAGCCCTGATGGGGCTTTTTGGGTTATTTGCAGAAGTGGGCAGAGCACAGAGAACTGTGCACATTCCCAGCTGTGGTTGTATTTCTCTCTTTCTCTGTTTCCACTGAATACCCTGACAGCAGCAGCTTAAGTGAAGAAGGGCTTGCTCTGGCTCACATTCAAGGCGTCGGGGCAGGAAAGTCAAGGCATCTGGAGCTCGAGGCAGCTGCCCAAGTCACTTCCACAGTCAGCAAGGTGAGAGCAAGGAATGCATTCAGGCTGCTCTGTCCCCATTCTCTACTTACTGGAAGGAGGACCCCAGGCAGGGAGTGGCCCCACCCACAGGCATCCAAGAGGCCCGCGTCCCAGGTCATTGCTAAATTCTGTTAAGTTGACAATACCTGCCATTAATATCTTCTCTGCCTTCTTGTTCCAACTCTCAAGTAATTAAAAAGTCTTTTTTTATTGCACTAAGTTTTATGGAAGTGTTTTATATTCTGATGCTTTTTGGTTGCTGTTTAGGATTTTATTATTTAAAATGGTTCTAGGACAATACCTGGAAAAACTAAGCCTAAGAAGCTGTGCTGTGTCTTATGGAGAAAGTGCATTCTAATTCTCGACCTCAGTCAGGACTTCTGTGCCTTTGGTGTCTTCTACTAATGAGGCCAGAGAAGGCATCCCAGCTACACATTAGGGGACCTGGACTTCACGGCCCAGACCTTGTGTTGAAGATCATTTTGTATCACAGTATGCACAGTTATACCCGCTAGAATGGATGCTCTGAGGAGACCAAGACTCATCCTGGGACAGCAAAGCCTTTGTGATTCAGTCTCTGGCTACCCTGCCAGCTTCCTGTCTCGATTTCCCTTGCGTTTCTGCTCACCTCCACATCTGCTCACCTCCACATCTGCTCACCTCCACATCTGCTCACCTCCACATCTGCCCACCTCCACATCTGCCCACCTCCACATCTGCTCACCTCCACATCTGCCCACCTCCACATCTGCTCACCTCCACATCTGCTCACCTCCACATCTGCCCACCTCCACATCTGCTCACCTCCACATCTGCTCACCTCCACATCTGCTCACCTCCACATCTGCTCACCTCCACATCTGCTCACCTCCACATCTGCTCACCTCCACATCTGCCCACCTCCACATCTGCTCATCTCCACATCTGCCCACCTCCACATCTGCCCACCTCCACATCTGCCCACCTCCACATCTGCTCACCTCCACATCTGCTCACCTCCACATCTGCTCACCTCCACATCTGCTCACCTCCACATCTGCCCACCTCCACATCTGTTCACCTCCACATCTGCCCACCTCCACACCACTGTCTGCTCAGGATCTTCTTTCTTTTGTCTGTGTGGTGAGCACTTACTCAACTGACCACACTTGGCTTGCACATCATCTCCTTGAAGAAAACTCACAGAACTTTCCAAGTAAAGCTGACCACACCCTGTCTATTGTCCCTACTACTCGCTGTAGAAGCTTCCATCAAAGCACCACTTCACCACATTTGTTGTGTAAATGAGCTCATCCTTGCTCAGGACTCTCTGGCCATCTGCATGCCGAGTCCCTGATGCAGTACCCTGGCCCCTGCTTCACCCCTGTTCTTGCCCCTCTTTGTCAGAATGACCTAAGCCACTTAGTAATATCTTTCCTTGCTCTGTTCTTCCACCAGGTGCCCAGTGAAGGGGACCCCACCAGCCTACTGCTCAAGCCAGGGAGTTTGGAGCTGTGGCCTCTCCTGTCCCTCCCCGTACCCCATCCATCTCTCAATCTGTTTAGTTCAGTTGATTCTATTCATTCATCTTTTGTATTCTTTCCATGCCAGTGATCTACCCCAGGTCCCTCTCTCCCCACTATCTCACCAGCCTGCTGCCAGAGGCCTCTTCCTCATTCTCATCAGAACTGTGTCTCAGGTGGACAGACGGGACCTCAGGGGTTCACACCATTGTCCCCCTTTGTTGCCTGACTAGCTCCTGTAGCAGGAAGTGTAAGTTCCGAGAATGACTGAGCCTTCTGTGTTTTTTCTCTCAAATCTCATCTTTTTCTACTTCCCTCTGTGGGGCAGCACAGGCCTTTCAGCCTTGTCTACCTACTCATGGTTCACCAAAGCTGGATTTGTGTCTGATGATTCCTCCAGGGATGAGTGAATTCCATCCCAGCCTCCCCCACCCTCATGGCTTGGCCCAGCAGATCTTTAGCTCTGAGTGTTTCCTCCACCCTCAGAAAACTCCTCTAATCTTCATATCATATACTTCAAATACCGAGAAGGTAGAAGTTGTGTGTCTGCCTAAGAACATAGCCCAGTGGCCAGCATGATTGAGATAAGGTATAGTAATTTGCTGAATAAGGAAATGAACTCAAGCGTATGAAGGTGTTGGTCAGAGGTACTGTTGACACACTACTCATCGGACTGACCAGTAGGCAATGCTACTGAACATTGTAATGACCATGCTAGTAACAAGCCCTTCTGAACACACTGGGGCTGGCTGCAGTTCATGAAAAACACGCTCCTGGAATGTAGATGCTCTTTCTTTTTGGGACCACACTTGTCCCACGCTTCCTTGTGTCCTCTGCGCTTTATTACCATCAACCATGGTTGAAGAAATTCCAGGTAGCAGAAAGCAGGTGATGAATTGCCTTTTGTGTTACTTGAATAATACAAAATATTTCTAAGTCAATGATCTCACTGACTTCCCTGCTTGGACCTTGTTTTGGTTTCTGTCGATTCTTTCCCCTGGAGAAGTTGGGCATAGGGTCAGGAGACCTGGACATATGGTACCATTTGACTAACGAATGAAAACCTGTGGGAGGTTAAAAAATGGTTCTGATTAGGCCTAAGCTTTTTTTTTGCAAAAGTACATACATTGATCTAAACAGGACTTTTAAAAATAAAACAAAAAAGAAATGGTAAGATTATGTGCACAGCATGACCTCATTTTGTAGGCAAGAATAATCTAGTCAGAATATCTTGGAAAACTATTAGGGGTGTGTGGGAGTATAGGGGTCCTTCACATTTAGCAATGCTTATTTCTGGTCTTACTGTGCTAAAAGGAATCTGCAGAAAGTTTTGGAATCATTTTTATTTATAGTTTTGTCTTGGGAACTCTGGTTGTCTTCATCCTCTGAGTAACAGGATGTCTGAAACAACTAATTAACAACTTAACAACTAGGTGAATGACTTTCATTCATAAAATGGGGTCATTGTAATATTTGAGTTTGGCTCAGAAACATTCAACATAGCGTGGATTCCTTCCTTACATAACAAGATCACAGACCACGAGAGCAGCTCACCTGCGCCACCACCACCCCCATTTTATCACTGAGGTAGTTCCTTTACTGGACATAGTTGAAAATCCCTGCCCCACACCAACTACCGGTCTTGGGAACTCCCAGCTAGTTATTTTTCAACAATTTATTCCACTACACTCTAATTCTCAGTGCACAGTAAGTGGTGCTTACAGCTGCCACAGGACAAACCCCAGCATAAACTGAATAGTATTAAAGTTTGAGGGGTGACATTCCTATTTGGAGGCTGAAGTTCGCAGCTCTGAGTACAGATGTTGACATTTACGAAGTGCTTATGTATCACTAATGCAGCATTTAAAATTACCGTCTGCTTATCTTATCACGCTGTCAGTGCATACCAACAGGCTTGCATTTTAAATCTGATGTTAATAATGGCTCTAATGTTGTTTCTGGTTTTGTATTTTTGTTACTATACTTCACCTGACACAATAACCGTTGTGTCAGTGTTGTGAAGAATTATGCTAAGCATTTTGAGACAGAACACTATATTTGTGCATATAATTTTATGGCTTCTTTTCATTTAGAGGATACCTTTCAGTGTGGAAATTTATGAAAATTGCTTTCTGCTCCATAATCTGTCATTTGTTGTAGATCAAATCTTATTTTTCTGTGCATAAGACTTATTCAATAAAGCACTATTCTTTACAAAAAAAAAAAAAGAGACTGTGGACTAGCTTCATATTGGAGCTCAGAGTGCCACTTCAACTTTTGCTTAAATATCTGGGAATAGGAAGTTCTTGAGTAAGATAATAATATAAAAGTTTCAAGCCCTTTGAAATTTAGTCAATAGTGATTTCTTAAAAAAAAATATTTGTCATGTAGTTAAAAAGTGGTTTGCAAGCTGAGAGGCTGCTTCACCTCCGGGATGAGGCTGGGGCTTCTCAGCTATGATATGGGTGGGGTCTCTTGTCGATACGAGTCACACTGGGAGTCAAAAAGAATCCCAGGTGCTCGAATGCCTCAGCTAGTAAGACTCTCCCTGCCAATTCTGTAACATGGCGACATGTCACCCATCTGTTTCCATGCCCTTTGGGCCAAGTCCACGTTCCTGGGCATAGTTCAGGGACCCCGCCCCCCAGTTTGACTGCTCCGGTCTCTCCAGCTTGGTTTCATTTATTCATGAGTCCACCTTCCCATTGTTTTCAATCCATTCACCAAATACCAGACACTGTTTCGTGAGTCAGGACTTTTCAATAGTAAATAAAATTGATTGAATTCTATGGTGCATGGTGCTTGCATCCCAGTGATGAGACACAGACAGTGAACAGATATAAAATTGACTGTGCCGCACAGTCCTGGATGCTGGGGGCCACAACATCACAGAGGAAGAGAAAATGTGGAAAATGTGCGCTTCTCAATGTGTGTAAATTCTTTGGCTGTCTTTTCTCGAAGCGGTTAAGTGTAATTCTTTCTTCGCCTGGCATGTGCTGGCCCTAGTTACTTGTTTCAGGGGTGGTGTGCGGCTTTGGGACAGAGGTCACAAAAAGCTATGCTCTCTTCTCTCTCGCGCTCCTCTCCTTCTGGAAGGGGTTAGCTACTATGTTATGAGCAGCCCTGTAGAGAGTGTTGTCTGGGGAGGACTTGAGGCCCTGAACAGTAGTCCTCTAAGGGAAGCTCCTGCCTGACCCAAACCTTTAGGCAACTGTGGCCATGACCAATATCTTAATTTTAACACCACAAGTAACCTTGAGAAGAAACCTTAGGAATGTAAGAGTGGCCGAGCGTGTACTGTTCTGAGTGACTAGTTCGGGGCCAGTTTGTTGTGCAGAAACATTGCAGTACTGTGCAACTAGTACAAGAGGAAACTAGACGTGATGCCAGGGTCACTAGGGGAAATCTCTCAGGATGGGAGCTTTGGCAGGTATGTCTGGTTGAGGAGACTCCATGCTGTGTTTCCTTTTACACTAGGGTACCCGTTGACCCAGTAATGAGGGTACATCATTTTAGTTCTCAACTCAGGCCTTCCCACGTGTTAATTTCTCTTGCCAAAAGTCATGCTCCTCAGCCTGGTGATGGTGGCACACGCCTTTAATGCCAGAACTTGGGCAGCAGAGGCAAGTGGATCTCTGTAAGTTCAAGGCCAGCCTGGTCTACAGAGCAAGTCCTAGGACAGGCTCCAAAACTACACAGAGAAACCCTATCTTGAAAAACCAAAACCAAATCAAATCAAACCAATCAACCAACCAACCAACCAACCAACCAACCAAACAAACAAACAAACAAAAAAGCCTCGTG
The DNA here is from genome assembly GCF_982192425.1 of Myodes glareolus. Taxonomy (NCBI): domain Eukaryota; kingdom Metazoa; phylum Chordata; class Mammalia; order Rodentia; family Cricetidae; genus Myodes; species Myodes glareolus. The sequence continues at coordinate 2,266,152 of NC_142051.1, forward strand.
TTCCTCACATTTTCACACCACGATACCCTGCTCCCAACAACGCCCACACCATTGGCTCCTTATTTATCTCTCAGGACCTTGCTTAAAACACGTCTTACAGGAAGTCACACTCATCTGCTTGTCAGGGCAGGAACGCCTTCCACGTGTTCCCCTGAGGCTCCATGCCATGACGCCTGACACAATATACACTGCTGGCCTTTGTAAAAATTCTGCAACATGGATCTTTCTGTGAGGACAGGGCCACATGAGGGCCTCCTCAGACCAGGAAGAGCAACTGACACTTGGGAGGGACTTGACGAATGTCTAAATGTGTCAGGCGATTCTGCTTGTGCTTGAACCAAACTCCTTCGGACCGTGTTCCCAGACACCGTGAATCAATACATCAGTCTTCTAAGTCCTGTTTCTCGTCTCGGAAATACCACCCCTGGAGGATTACAATGAGAGTCACAAACGGGCTCTGCAGAGGAAGCTCTGAAGATGCAGCTTCCTTGTAAGGCGGATTGTTCTTTTACATGCGTGAGCAGTTCTGTTCAAGAGAAAATACAAAACTGGGGAGATAAATGCCCTCCGAGGGTGGAACACATTTTAGTTAGTTTTTCAGTCGCAATTAGATGGATATTGTAGGACACAAGAGACAGCACTAGTCAAAGCCTTCATTTCATTAGGTCTATTGAGATAAAATTAACATAAATGGCATCTTTTAACAAACACATGTAGTCTTGTTACTTTTATCAAAAGTTTTAAATTTTCTATGAATTATTTGTTGGCGATAACTCAGAACAGTTCTTACTTTTTTTCCTGAAAAAATGGGAATCTTCAATTTCAAGTGATTTGAACCCAAAGCTTGAACACTCTGGAATTGATCTTTATTGGGTGGGTGAACAGGCATATGCTGGGTCGCTTTTGTGCCAGTTTGAAGATTAATATTCAAATTATCCCAAAGATTAACCAAAGATTAACCAATTTTAGTATTAAAATGCTATTCTATTGATTCTGATTTGAGGAATTTTAAAGAAAAGTTTGAATGTTGGGTTGGGGAGATGTTTCAGGTGATTAAGTGCCTGCCACATAAGCATGAGAGTCTTAATTTAGGTCACCAGCATCCACATGAAAAGCCAGGTAGCATGTACCAATAATCCCAGCATGTGGGAGGTGGAGACAGGCAGACCGCTGGTCAGGCACGCTGGACTCCAGGTTCATTGAGAAACCTTGTCTCAAAAAACATGGAGAAGTGATTGTGGATGAGACCTGACATCAGCCTCTAGCCTGTGCACATATGTGCCCTCCTGCCTGCTTACACACATGCGCACAAACACACCATCCACGTTCACGAATAGAGAGAAACTGGATTTTTCCTACTACAGGATGAGGACTAGATCAGGGCTGGCTCACAGTAGCCATGTAGCAAATGCCCTTTGAGAGACCGGCTGGTGTGGCTTTTGGTACACATGTTAAGGTCTTTTGCAGGTAGATCAGTATTTCTGGGTAGAAGTCCCACTTGGCAGGTCAGAACTTCAACTTTCTTACAATAAGCCACCTTTTGCCAGTCTGTTTTCTCACCACCTCATGAAATAAATGACCCTGCAACACTATCACAATGTAGACCTCTAAAAAGGTGGGTGATCTCCACAAATCAAGGCAGCTTGGGTTCCATCTGTGGGTGCAAAGACTTAAAAGAAGGAAGCATTTGTGGCTCTTGAGGTGAAGTGATGCTAGCTTCCAGTTCTTTCCCACAGCCCTCCTCAGTTTCAAGTCATTGTCGAGAATACTAAACCACCAGGGTGAGGCAGGGGAACCCCACAGGTAATCATGCATTCACTCATGTTCTTGGAGTGGCCCCTGGAAGAGAGTTTCTGAATGTTGTAGAGTAGCTAGTGGTGACCTAGTAGTAAGTATACAACAAGGCCTCAGAAATCAATCTGGTGTCCCCCAAACACAGCTGTTCATTCTAGCATATCAAAAAAAATCTACCTTTTCCAGTGTCAATTAGTGAAATTAACCACAACTATTTCCAAAGCGGTAACAAAATACTATGATAAGGTCAGAGAATTAGGGCTTAATTAGGGCTTAGCCTCAGATGTAGTATAAAAAATACAAAAAGTAGCCATGAGACTCTTAATCTAAGCTTTATCTCAATCTTGTCATTTCCCTCCAAATTTCTGTTCATTGCTTCTTTGAACTGTCATGATAAGGAATCTCGAAAACTACCTGACCTGACTTTTCCTGGCTACTATGACCATGCTTGGGTTAGTTTGCCATGATAGACCTGATGCCATGTATAGTTGTTGACAGATGTAGGGCCTAGATCCTAGAGCACTGGGTGCCCCCTTTGTGATCGTGCCTTTGTTGGGGTAACCTCTGAGTAGCCTTGGGGGGTCAGGCAAAGGCTCCAGAGCTGGTAGAACAGCAGAGGGAGAAGAGGTCCCTTAGCGACGAGGCTGTGTGTGGTTGTCTCTAGAGTTTGCACCTATAGTATTCTGGAGAAAGCCTGTGGTATTCTCAGACAGCGGGACAGCAGTAGGAAACTTGGGTCTCTTTGGGGGCCTGCTTGTCTAATGGAAGAATTAGAAAAGTTTCTTAAGTCTTTCCTGATCCAGGAGTGGGTCTCCCTGGCCCAAAGGGCATGGCACTGGGAGGCTGTCTTGCTCATGTGAGTGCAGGCCTGGTTGCCCACTAACTGGGGAAGTGGGGCGCTGGCTCCTCCTGGTGCCATAGATATCCACACGGAATTCTTTTTATCTTTCTTGACGTCCTTTCCATCTCTGTTTCTAATGCAAGGGGAAAGTTTCCTATTTTTTTTAAAGCATCATTTGAAAAAAAATTATGTAATTTATTAGAAATTTGGCAGAATGGTCACATTATCATTTTATCTTCTCTTTCGTTTTTGTCAAGTCATCCCAGGCAAATCATAAAATATGGGGGAAAGAAAATAAAAGAGGGAGGGAGAAGGAGAAGAGGAGGGAGTAATGATGATGATAACAGCAATAATAATAATAATAATAATAATAATAATAATAATAATAATAATTTCCTGGAATTACCAGAAGAAGCAACTACAGACCAAGCTGTCCATGCCTCCTGCTCTGACAGAGATAGAAGTAGTCAGAATATTTTGATTCCAACTTTTCCATGCTATGATGGGAGTAGACACAAGATGTTGTGCACTTTGGGGGTGGTGGCCTCCTTCACAGACCAAGTATGGCCCTCTCCAAGGGAGAGAGTGCTGAGCTAACCTCCTGAGTGGAAAAAGCCTTTCATTGTTCCCAGAGCTGTCGCTGTAACAATGTGACTTGGAAAAAGTCACGTCGCCTTTCTGAGCCTCGTATTTCTCACATGTAGAAGTGGAGGTACATGGCCTGTCTGGTTATTGTAAAGACCAAATGAGATGAAAGCCAGGGGGTGCTTGAAAATTATGGATCAGATAAATTCTATGGATTTATGACCATCTGAGATGAAATAGAGAAGGCAGAAACTTCGAGGGACAAAGTTAGAAGATTCAGTGAAAGAAGTAGAGAGAGGAAGAGGCCCAAGTTCCCACAGCAGTCCTGTGTTACTGCGGCTTTGCTTCCAGAAGTCTTAATTGAAGGTAATAGTTACTCAGAAATCCAGACAATCGCTTCTAATACTCATGGAGAAATAGGAAGAAAGACTAGAAGGTGTGTGGCCCGGTCAGTGTCATGGCTACTTTTCTTTTCCCAGAGACTACAAGGTGGGACATGTAGGCACTACGGGTACAGCAAACGGCTCAGCCCCAGGGTGGGCGTGGTTTCAGAAGCTCCCCTAAGGAAAGCACGTTCATGAAAGCCAGAGAATTTGACTCAGAGAGCAAAACCATGCCAACTGGAGAGAACTTTTGAGTAGCCCTTAGCGTGCCAGAATATAGACATTTCATCGCACCCAGTGGGCTGGGGATGGGTTGCAGCTCCTGTGTTTATGTAAAACAGAAAAACGGCCGACCAAAGGCTGTCCTTGAGCAGGCCGTCTTTTCTCACTTGCTCAGTGGGTGAGTCCTACCTTAAGGTGAAATGGGCTGCGGATCCCCTCCCCACGTGTCTGTCTCTGTTGGCAGCGTGGGCAGCCGGAGCAACGGGCACCGAAGAGGCAGAAATCAGAGGCTGTGACTCACTTGTCTCTTGTCAGCCCCCAGTGAGAAATAGAGAAACTTTGGTTTTACTCTGCGTGCAACCTTGCTCGGGCTCTGTCAAGAACTTGTTGAGACAGGTTGAAAGCGAAGACTCTGCTAACCAAAGGTCTGGGTTTTGGTTAACAGTTCTCAGGCTTAGATGTGTGGCCCATGTCCATAGCGGGAAATCACGGCTGTGCGTCCATGTCCACAGCGGGAAATCACGGCTGTGCGTCCATGTCCATAGCGGGAAATCACGGCTGTGCGTCCATGTCCATAGCGGGAAATCACGGCTGTGCGCCCATGTCCATAGTGGGAAATCACGGCTGTGCGTCCATGTCCATAGTGGGAAATCACGGCTGTGCGTCCATGTCCATAGCGGGAAATCACGGCTGTGTGGCTCATGTCCATAGCAGGAAATCATGGAGTCATTTACGGTTCTCTGGCTTAGATGTGCGGCCAATTCCATAGGGGAAAATTACAGAGACATGCTTTTTGTTTCCTTTTTTCAAACTCAAACTTAGTTCCACACAACAATGCAGTAAAGTTAGAATTAGCCTGCTTGATAAGATGAGGACAAGCATGAGGAGGGTCATCTAGACCCCTTGTGTACCCTGATTTAGCTGTGACTTAAGAGGAGAATTCTGAACACACAGTGTGGTCAACTTAGGCCACTATCTGGACGGTACAGAAAGGAGGCCCTGGGGTTGTTGCCTAATTTAGAGAAGTCGGGGGACAGGGGGACAGTTGAAAACATTCAACTGGTTCTGAGGAATAATCACCCCAAAGGCATTAAAAAATGAAACCCAGAGTAAAGGAATTGTGAACACATTGTCTGAGAAATTCCTTGCCAGATAAACACACCTATACAATCAGTAGGAAAAAACACCCTCAAAGCCCCTTCTTTCGCTGTTCTCGATAAGCAGTGTCCTAGAGTTAACTTTTTTTTTTTTTTGATCCCAGGGTAATATCAGTTTTGTCTGATTTTTTGAATGTTACATAAACTTTATTACAAGGTTTATATTTTTCTGTTTGACATTTTTGTTCAACATTTATTTAGGAACTCCATCTTTCTAATTACATGTAGAAATAGAATACATTTCATTTTGTATAATATTCTTTTACATATTTTACATATTTGTAATCACATGATTCTTCATCCATTTTAATGACTGCAGTTTAGGGCTTCTATGAGTAACGTTGGCATGGATATGAGGTATATGATTTTTGTTTGAGAACTCATTTTTGTTGAGTGTGTGCTTAGAAACCGAAGAGTTGAGTCAGAGTGTGTAGCTCACATCTGTATTGCTTTAGAAGGTGCTGCAAAACAGTATCTTTTTTGAATTTAAAAAGTTATTCATTGCATTTGAAATAAACTTTATCCTTAGTTAAATCGACAAAGTTAATTAAAAAATATCCCCTAGAGTAATATTTTGGATGGTATAAATGGATAAAGGGCACTCAACAGTGTTCTTGGCTCCTGCGATGTTTCTTTAAAGTCGGGGTTTGCTAAGTAAAGCATGAGGTGCACTGAGGAGATGAACCTGTTCTCCTGTTGACCTCGGCAGAGCTTCCAGAGAGTGACAAGTTTGTCTAGCTACAGTGGTCTGCGGAGGGGGTGGGGAGGGAAGGGAGGTATCAGGCTGGCAGAAGTGATGAACTCCTGGAAGATGCCTGGAAACATTTTTTTTTATTGTTTTTATTGAGTGATATATTTTTCTCTGCTCTCCCCTTTCCTTCTACCCTCTCCCATGCTCCCCATTTACTCAGGAGATCTTGTCTTTTTCTACTTCCCATGTAGATTAGACCCATGTATGTCTCTTTTAGAGTAGTCTTTGTTCTCTTGATTCTCTGGGATTGTGATTTGTAGGCTGGTTTTCTTTGCTTTATGTCTAAAAGTCACTTACAAGTGAGTCCATATAATATTTGTCTTTCTGGGTCTGGGTTACCTCACTCAATATGATGTTTTCTAGATCTGTCCATTTCCCACAGATTTCAAGATGTCATTATTTTTTCCCACTGTGTAGTATTCCATTGTTCAAATATACCACATCTTCTTTATCCATTCTTCAGCCGAGGGGCATTTAGGTTGTTTCCAGGTTCTAACTATGACAAACAATGCTGCTATGAACACAGCTGAGCACATGTCCTTGTGGTATGATTGAACATCTTTTGGATATATACCCAAAAGTGGTATTACTGGGTCTTGAGGAAGGTTGTTTCCTGATTTTCTGAGACTTTTACCATACTGATTTACAAAGCGACTGTACCAGTTTGCACTCCCACCAGCAATGCAGGAGTGTTCCCTTTACCCCACAGCCTCTCCAGCACAAGTTGTCATCAGTGGCAAAAGCAGTATCTTAAAGAGAATATGTTGTATGAGAGAACAATAAAGTAAAAACTGAAAAAAAACAACATTTCCACTTACCAAAAAATATTTGTTGTAGAATAAAATAAAATTTTAAAAGTCAATTTTTACTAAATTGCTTTCTAAAGAGCTTATTAGGGCTTCATTTTCTGTAGATGATTGTCAACAATCCTTTTCATTTGGGGGACTGGCTTCTTCCTTTCTTTTTGTTTATTTATTTTGAGACTTGGTATCATGTAATAGCTCATCAATAGATGGGATGGATCAGGAACAGGAAAAGCACTTTTTCCTTTAACTTTCTTAGTCAACAATCTACTCAAATGTTCCACGAAAACAATAAGATAAGAGAAAGAAATGAAAGAACAAAAAATAGGAAGGAAGAAGTTTAATTATTCCCATTCGCAGAGGATGTGATTCTACACTTAGAAGACCCTGAGGACTCCACCAGTAAATTCATTCTTATAAATAGGCTCTGCATAACAGCAGGATATAAAGTCAATAAAGTCATTTCGCAAAACAAGATTCTCTTCCTATATACCAATAATGAACATTCTAGGAAATAAATGAGGAAAACATTCCTATTCATAATAGATTCAAAATATACCAAAGAATATATCTAAGCAAGGGGAAAATGATGTGGGAGTCCCCTCTGTGTGATGTCATTACTATTAATGAATAAAGAAACTGCCTTGGCCTGTTGATAGGGTAGAACTTAGATAGGCAAGGAAGACAGAACTGAATGCTGGAAGAAAGATGGGCGGAGCTGGAGAGACGCCATGGAGCCTCCAGAAACAGACGCTTGGAAATTTTACATGGTAAGTCACTGCCACATGGCAATACACAGATGAATAGAGCTAATGGGTCAAGCAGTGTGATTAATTAATGAATATGGTTTCTGTGTGATTATTTCAGTTCTGGACAGCCTGGACAAACAAGCACACCTCCTCCTACAAGAAAAAGACCTCTACAATGGGCACTTTTAAACACAGGAGGAAAAGTGAAGACACTCAAAGATGGGACAACATTCCATGGCTACAGATCAGCAGAACTGACCTTGGGAAAATGACAGCGACCTAGTCAAAGTGACCTACAGATACAACACGACACCCATCAGAACTTCAATGGTGTTATTCACAGAAGTAGACCAACAACAACCCAGTTGCATACGGAAGTACAAGTGATGCACAGGAGCCAGAGCAACCTTCAGTAGAAGAGCAGTACTTGAGGTGTCATCATAACTAATTTCAAATTGTACTACAGAGCCATGGTAACAAAACCTGTAAGATATTGGTGTGAAAACGACGCCTATGGAACAGAGGACCCAGAAATAAACCCGACAGGTAGAACCACCTTTTTTATGACAATTATTTTAAGAGAAAACCCATGTTAGAGGAGAGGCAACTGCTTTCACAAATGGTGCTGATGAAGCTAGAACTCTGCTGGGTGCAGGGCTGCCCATCTTCAACTCCAGCACTAGGAGACAAAGTCGGGGGTGTTGTAAGTACATAGTAAATTCCAGGCCAGCAAGAACTAAATGGTTCTTATCTTATCTTGTACACAAGACAAGAAACTTTGAAATTACTGGAGGAAAACATAAGGGACTATTTCTAGATTGGGCAAGGCAAGAACTTTCTAGATAAGATTACAGTAGCCCAGGAAATAAGAAGAATAGGAAAACATGATGGCATAAATAAAAAGGTTTTCATACAGCAAAAGAGATAATGACCATAGTGAAGAGACAGTCTATAGAAAGAGAGAAAAATCATTGCCAGATACTGATCTGACAGGAGATTATGTCTTGAATATACAAATCATTAAAAACATTACCTCTCCCTGCCAAACCACAACCAATTCCATCAATGAATGGATAAAAAAATATTCAAACAAATAGTTCTTAAAAGTACACATTGCCAAAAGGGAATGACAAACATTTAACATCCTTAGTCATCAGAGAAATACAAATATAAAATGTAAAACCCACACCGAGAGCCCATCTTACCCCAGTTAGAATGATTATCATCAAACAACAGATGCTTGCGGGTATGTGGGGAGAAAGGGAAACTTATATATGGTGGGACAGAATGTAACTCAGTAAAAGTTATGGAAATCAGTATCGAGGTATCCAGCCTCCCCCACACTGAGACGTAACCACCATATTAGTAAAGCTATCCCATGCCTGGGCATATACCAAATGTAATCAACATACATAGACACATCTGTATATCCATGTTGATTGTGGCAGTATTCACAATTGCCAAGTTCTGGAATCAACCTTGGTGTCTGCCAACAGTTAGAGGGATAAAGAAAATGAATTGAATATACATGACAGAGTATTATTCGGCTATGAAGAACAAAACTATATTATCTGCAAGAAAATAGAACTGAAGACCATCATATTACATAAAATAAGTCATATAACTTGACCACCGTCTCTGTTAGTGACGTCTTCACTCAGGTGTTGACAATCACGTGACTTCATGGCCATTTTTGTTAAGACAACCATTTGGCACCCTCAGGAAATCGCCACACCTTTTGAATTTCCTGTGACAGGGCATTCAGTCGCACACCCCAATCCTCTTCTCTCAGTTGGTTTTTACCTTTCTACATGCCTATGGCATCATGGAAATAGGAGACCCTTGTCATGTGATAAGGTCAGTGCATTTCCTACATCACTATGGAGACCAGACATATATAATACCAGATCTCCATTGTGGATTAAAAAATTTTATTTGACACATTGTTTGGCATGGTATGTTTACTGGTTTCTAAGTGACTAAGAGTTTCCCCAGCCTTGTGTCACCAACACTGGATAGCTACCAGTGGGAGCTATTGCTGTGAGATGGGTAGGCCTGGGAGCTCATGTAAATTTGCAGCTGCCAAGGTCAAGTCTTGGGAGAAAAAAAAATCCCAATTGGGACCAGAATAGATCACTAGGTGCTAGACAAGCTGCTGCCTGCAGGCGGCTGCAACAGCTGGCCACAAAGAGCATCAGTCTGCCTAGGCAGAAGATGATGGAGATGCTCTGCTTAGGGAGGAGTCTGGAGATGGAGATGCTCTGCTTAGGGAGGAGTCTGGAGATGGAGATGCTCTGCCTAGGGAAGAGTCTGGAGATGGAGATGCTCTGCTTAGGGAGGAGTCTGGAGATGGATATGCTCTACTTAGGAAGAAGGCTGGAGATGTGGTTCCTCTAGGTCTTCACACCTGGTATTTCTGCCTGGTGTCTTTGAACCCATTTTTCTCTAGCTGTGATAGAATATTCTTTCTTTCCTTGCTGCCAAATTTTGTTTCTGCCCATTGAGACCTGGATACCCTTGTGTTTTTTTCTTTTCTTTCCAGTTACAATGAAGTAGATGGGCTAAGAAAAAACAACAGGTTGATGCCACCTCATTCCAAGTTCTTTTAGATGTTATTGTTCTCCATATTCTGCATTCTCTAGAGTATGGGTACTTCATTCAAATTACATGTTCTTCTAAAAATTATACACCCTTCTATACCAAGGCATCCTGGCTGATAGCCTTTTAAAATGGAGGATTCACCCTGAGTTCTTACTGTGCTTGCTTTCCACTTAGACTGGGAAACAATATAAACTGACATATTATACATTGGATGGAAAGGGTCAAAGGGAATGTTTAAGGGAATATTGGAGATTCAACCTACTAGGGAGAAGAACAAAGAAACAAGAGAAGTCCCATGGTCTCAACCTAAGGAAGGGAAATCCATTTGTCTTGCTACAAGTAGCAATTGTGGACACCTAGCTTTTGTAATAATCAGAAGTTGGGTGACTTTCTTGACATGTGAGATTTGTTTACTCCATAGGACTCTTTTCAAAGATGAGTCCTGAGCAGGTTGGGATAAGATATACCAGGATAAATGCAGAAAGAATTCATTAAGGTCACAGGGTCACTTCAATAATGGTGAAAAATTCAAATAGGCTCCCCTTCTTTATGGGTATTAATGAGGAAGGAGAGGGTACAGGTGCTTAGGACCAAATAGGTAAAAGAAGTGATTAATATGATAGGTGCCTCCTTCTCTCATGAGGAAATAAAGAAGATCTAGGAAAATCTCCATAGGATGCTCTGGAGAGGGAGATAAAGAAAACCTGGAAGATGTTCCCGTATATTGTCTTTTGTTTTACAGATGGGGAGTCATCAAAAAAAAAAAGGCCCCTAGACTGTGTCCTTACCCATTGTGATCTCTTAGAGTCATAGAACTTAAGACTGGGTAAAGGAATGGCCGATAATTTTCTGCACTCAAGCCTAAAATTAGACCAAAGGAAAAAGTGGCCTCTAATGAGAAATTACCAACTTTAGTATTACATTATCCTACAAATTGATATTTATAGGAGGGAGAGTATTTATTAAGCTTTTCAGGTTGTTTTTCTCCATTTACAGACACAAACTGACTGATTATTGGTACAATAATATAAGCAGATGATTACCTCTGGTCTAACCAGTGAGGGTCAAATGTTAGAAACTGGTAAAGGCAGGTAGTTCTGTTGTCTTCATCTTCTTTGACCATGGATGCCAACTGCCAATCATCCATGAGCTTAGAGAGGGCAACCCTTCAAAATTAATTGCTCTATCTCTTGTAGGACTCTAAAAGGAAGAACGTATTTTCCATCTCTTGTTAATTTCCATTCCCAATACCCAATACAACAAATGGTAAGCCTTATTTGGACAAATCTATATGGGTTATAAAGAGAGAAAGTGCTTTGGGTCCAGCCAGCTATCCCTGGACTCAACAGCATATCTCCTGTCCAGTAAAGCCACTCTGTTTAGTTGTACTGAGCAGTGAATTCTGTTGTGTATACATTATACTGACAAGTGCTCATGTGCTGTTCGAGCTACTGGGAAGGTGGCTTTGGAAAAGGGACTTGGCTCTCCTGCTTCAGATACAACATGGTGGTCTCAACAGCATCCTTCAGAGACTCCTTCCTGAGTCAGGCTACCCCTGTGACAGCGACAAAGAACAGTAAAACAGCGTAAGCGTAAAGGCGTTGTGTTCTTTAGAGTGGCCAAAGGTAAACTATGTCCAAGAGTAGTTACTGCTGCTTAGCTCATGTTATAAAAATGGCTATAGTAAGATGTCTAATGAGATCCTCACTCACAGAGAAGACAGCGAGGACGCTCTGTCGTCACCATCAACAGCAGCAGCAGCAGCAACAACAACAAACTTTAAACAGTAACCCCATCATTGTAGTCCTAACAGGGTTTCCTTAGTTGATATTTTGCTGTGTGTCTGCCGCTTCTCTCTGCTGCCCACACTCATTCAGAACCAAAAACACTAGATCACTCTCTGCTGTGTTTACAGACAGTTCTGACAAGCTGGGGTTTTCTTTAAGGTTTACCTGGAAACTTACTAAGCCCATACTTTAGCAGAATCTCCACGGATAGTACTAATTATATTATGGTATGTCTGTAGTTTGGATAAATTCTTTTATTAAGGTGGTATTGGTGTTGCTGCTAGGCACTGTCTTGTAAGTCAGTCAACCGGCATCTTCTGACTTCAGCTGTGCCTGTCTGAAAAAAGTACCGCAGCTGGGCTTTTAGATGGCTAATGCTCCTTCTTAGAAGCAGGGCGTGGGCAGAGAGATTGGACCTCACATCAGTCACTTCTCCAAGCCAGAAGTACTCAATTCTGCCCTAATTGTGTGCAGCTTGAAATTGTGGAGGAGATAGAGTATATAGGTCAGGGAAAACTAGGGAGAGGGCTTTACCTATTTGCCTATAGAGAAGCAGTTATTCATGCTAAATGAAGGCTTTCTAATATGATTGCTTTTAAATCTCCCATGCTCCTGTCAATAACTCCTTACCCGTGTTCTGCAAGCAAGCTCAATAAATTCATGGGCTCTCCAGGATGAACACTTGAAAGAATTGAATATTTGTCTTTGGAACCTTATAAGGAGGGATAGATATTGCTTAGTACTCTCAACAAAATCATTATCAAATCGTAAGAAAATGATTTGCCTATGAAGATTAAAATGGCTGGATGATCCCAGGATGGGAAATAATGCTGAAACCTTATACAAGTTATAAATGTCTGAGTAAATTATTTAAGATGTGTAAAAGACAAGACTCATATAGAAAATTTTAAAATTTCTAAGCTCAAAAGTCAGGCAAGCCTCCATTTAACTGTTCTTCTCTTAGTAACAATTGTAACTGGCATAAAGAACAAAGGTGTGATTCTAATTAAAGTTTACTTAGAAGTTTGAACTTTGCCCAATCTTTATCTAAACACTACACAGTGGTTAGTAGTCTTGCCTGGACTGACCCAGGCATTCAACAACAACACTGAAATCTATGCTAATGGTGGCAGAGGTGTTTGAAGGGACACGATTTTGACTCTTGTTCTCCAAGGTCAATGAGGTCTCAGGGGACAGTGGAGAAACTCTTGAGATGTTCTGTAACCATGGAAAGTCACCTGTTCTCTTGTTCAGGCAGGTCATTAAGACAATGCTGGATGGACTCTCACCAGCATCCAGTCTACAAAAAGGAGGGTCATCACAGAGGGAAAACTTTGACTTCTCCTCACACAGATGGGGCCACTGGTAAGAGAAAGGCCGGAGGAGCCAGAGCTGCTTCTCAAACCCAAGTGACTTCTGAGGATCAAATCCTCAACTGACTTTAACAATAAAAAATGACTAATTTTGTCCATTTGATGGTCTTAAACACTCAACAGAAAGTCTAATAAATGATTAAAGTGATTTTTCAACAATCCAAAGGATTACACTTCCCAGACATAGAACTTAAATCCGTATGAGATGCAATTTAGGTAGCTGTTTCTCACTGATGACTTCCTTCGTGGTAAGGAAAACGCTGCTCAGATATGACTGTAGGCAAGTGGTCCTCAGCCTCCCCAACGCTGCAGTGTTGAAACAGTTCATGGTGTGGTGGTCCCCAACCGGAATATTATTTCGTTGTTACTTCATAACTGTAATTTTGCTACTGTTATGAATCTTAATGTAAATATTTGATATGTAGGAGATCTGATATGTGACTCCTCTAAAGGGATTACAACCCACAGGTTGAGAACCACTGCTTTAGGGTCTGGGTCAGTTCAACACTGCAATGCCTACCTGCAAGCAAAAGAGACAGACCCAACGCTGTTTTAACTTAAAAATTGAATGATAGCTAAATTTCTTCTCTCTCTCTCCCTAGAAGCCATCTATGAGGGATCTTATAGTCTTTTGAGTCAATTCCACAGCTGTCAAAATGCTGAAGTTCATCATTCAGAGTCCAAAAGATACCTCTTCAGAGCTCCTCAAGAGATTCTAATGGACTTTGAGTTGTGACATTTTAAAAACCTCCTCTGTCTGGCTTCCCCTGTTCCCTGCCTAGAAATCTTAATGTTATTAACTCTTGTTTTTACTTCTTCACATCTCTCTCCAGGCACAAAGAGAACTGTTGCAAAAAGATAAAAATAATTGCATACACTAAAATAACTTCCTTTTGTTCATACATTTGACATTTGTACAAATCAAACCACAGAAACATTTCGTGGGGCCTTTGGAAGGGTCATGGGCTGTCACACCTGATGCTCCCATTCAACTAGAAGAAGTAGAAGGGTTACCCCCAATTCCATATTGGCAATTAGGGTCACCTCTTCAGAAGGAGGAACAATGGAAAGGTAGAAACTGGCCAGGCATATTAGGGTCAAAACACTGCAAAGAAAAGCAAGCAGTTTCTTCCTTGACTGAAAGTCCAACTTGGGCCTCTTGGCTATCTCATCTTTGCCTGAGGCCAAAATGCCTGGGGCCTCTGATATTTTAACCTGGTTCATAAATGATTTTGGGGGTTACCTCTACAGAGTGTGGGATATGAAAATAGCCATAAAAGTTTGCCAAGGGAAAGTGCATTCTGATCAAGAGAATAGCATCATTTACATTTACATTTTTACATTCTTTTAAAGATATTTTAAATTCTTTTAAAAAATACATAGAAAATGGTTTGGGTGAGGTTGCTTAGTGTTGCAGCATCTGTTTTTGTGAGTAATTGGGGGCTTTTTAGGTTCTTGTCATAGGGAAATGAGTAAATAAAATGTGGTGGATATAATCTGTAATGCTAAACTTGAAGTATGGGCTGCACATAGCAACACAGATTGCAAGACCTTAGTGGTGGAAAAAGCAAGAAAGAAAACTGTTGCAATAAGATAAAAATAATTGCATACACTAAATAATGCTATTTGTCTCAGAAGAATACATACATAGAAATGCATACTAAATATGTACATAGCTCATAAGGAGTAATGTTCAGACACTTTGGAATAAGAAGTCTGATGAATATATATGAGATGTTAAAAGTCTTCCTGCCCCTCTGAGATTTGTATTTTACAGGTTGCAATCCCAGATATAGATTTTTAAGCATCAGTCAACAAATGAGAGATAGATTCATTCATTCAGTCATTAAAAATCTATTCATCATCTGCAGCATGCAGGGCACTGTTCTAGGTGCTAGGAATGGCACAGAGAACGAAGCTGCAAGAGCTGACCTTCAGGCTCGAATCCTGGTTAGCTCCTCCTGGCATCGAGGTCAGCCCTGAGGATAGTCTGCCTGGGATCTGGGGACTTGATGCTCATGCTCCTTCTTACCTGGGGTAACTTGAAAGTTCATGAAGAGACCACAGGGGAGGAAGTCTGCTGTGATGAGAGGTTGTTCAGTACATATGTCTCTTGCTTTTGTTTTCACAGGAGCATCTATGTACTACATCTGCAACCTAACAGTGACCACTTTTGATATTCTCTCTGCAACTGTTCAGAAACCTACACACGTTACATTTTGTTTTAATGGATCTGAGTCAAACTCATGAAATCCCAGTCTGCTAACACTGACGTTAATGGTCTATCCGTTGGAAACATAATGTAAGGTATATGTATGGCTATTAAAGACTGTTTTGCAATTTTCTGTTGTTCTATTTCATTTTTTTTGATTTTTTTTCTTGCAGTTGTTTATTCCCTATCCTGAGACAAGAATGAAGCTAGTAGGGAGAATCAGGTCAAATTCCAACTTAAGAAGAGCCATGAAGGCAAACAGCCTCTATTTCCCCAATGGTGGTAAATTATTTAAATAAATGCACATTCATTTAGTACGTTTTTATCAGTGCCCTCTGAGGGTATAACATTGCTACAGCTCGAGTTTCAAAGATGAAAGAGTCTCATCCAAAACATATAGTTCAGTGGTGTCAAAATTTGTTTTCCAATGGAAATAAATTTATGCATGCTTGCTGGTTTCCCAAGACAACCAACAAATGCCAATATAATCCAAAAATAGCTTAAGTTGCATACTATTATTTCACACGGTTCTGGCCAAAGATCACAGTGCTTCATTTGCTAGGCAATCAGATATCTATCTATCTATCTATCTATCTATCTATCTATCTATCTATCTACCTACCTATCTATCTATCTAGTCTTGGGTTCATGAACAACTCCCCAAAATGTCTAGCATTTGTTTAAGGTTTTACAAAACTAATTTTAAAATGAAAAGCAACCATAGCATATATTTATAACATGGTATTTTGACCAAGTAGATACAGTGTGGAATGGCTAAGCTGAGCTAACATCAGCATTAACGAACATGCTAATTTTTTTTTCTGGCAAGTAAACTTGAGATCTATGACTTAAACAGTCTTCAAGCACATAATATATTGCTATCAACTACAGTTAACTGCTGTATAACAGAGTTCCTGAGCACACATTCTTCTTTTTATTTGATACTTTATGCTCTTTGATTAACTTCTTCCCAACATCTCACTTTTGGTCTCTGAAAATTGCCTTTCTACTTTCTGCATCAATATTTTAATCTTTTTACTAAAAAAATTAAATTATCAGTCTTTGTATGTGTGTGTCTGTGAACCACACACTCCCTGGTACCTGTGGAGTCCAGGAAAGGATGTCATATCCCCTGGAACTGGGGATAGTTGTGGACCATCGTGTGGGTGCTGGGAATCAAACCCTGGTCCTCTGGAAGAATAGCAAGTGCTCTTAGTCACTGAGACGCCTCTCCAGCTCCAAGTTTAGTGTTTTTAAATTCTACCTATGAGTGAGATCTTGTGGTTATTTACTGTCACCCCCTTTGAGTCTCCGATAGCTACATCAAAATGCTAACATCCTCATGTTGTTTGGGGTCTTCACGTTGGCACCTCTAAAGAGATCCAGATCCTACGGTCATTTGAGTTCTTTCTTCGGGTCTTCAACACTTTTGATCTCAATTAGCTGTGAGAAGAAAAGTCTCCCCAAAGTATTTTCATTATTTCACAATTCTTTCTCCTACCTTAGACACTTGCCTAATGACAGCCTTTCTTCCTCCCTGTTCACACTGCTTGGGAAGAAACCTTCCAGTTTAGTTGTAAGGTGTTCTTTGGGATTAAATGGATTTACAATGAATTCAAGTCAGCCTGCAATTCCTGTATTTTTTAGATTTTCTTCTTCAGATATCCACCTGTATAATACAACATATTGTAAGTTTTTTTTAGAAATGATATTTTAAGACTTGTATGCACACAAATAAAACTTCAGAATGTGCACATATAGTATTAATTTATTAAAAGTCTACATTAAAAATGTTGACTGAATTGTTCACTACCAATATTTCCAAACTTAAATTGATCCTGGTTATGATTTCATGAATATTTTCACCTACCATAACTGTTTGCTCACTCAAAAATGGTCTCTGTATGAGAATATTCTGTGGGAATGGGACTTGTGAGAAAACGGCTACATTAGCCAACACACTTGTGTTTAAAGCCCAGTTGTAGTTTAGAATTCTGTATACTTGAAAAAATGAGGTAAAATTATTTTAACAATCAAAATAATCTCCAAGATTTATTGTTGCTTATTGGAAAGCACAGAATATAGGGCATGGGTCTTTTATTTCTGGTCACTTCTGAAGAGATAAGAATCTATGAAGTTGGGAGGAAAATGAGTCTGTGACCAAAACGCTGACTCAGTTACTACAGGAGATCAAAGGCTATTACACTCAATCGGAACCTACGACGACAAAGCAATTGTTTTCTTTGAAAAATATGCAGAGTTTAGGAGATTTCTGGGATTTGTCTGCAAAAGCACCTTTGGGCTCGTGTAGTGACGTTTTAGGAAAGGCTTCGCTTCTCAAGGTGGGACGAACAGGAGGCGACGTTTTGTGGCCTCCTAGGGTGGTTAGGGAGTTCTCAGAAGACAGACCTGGAAATTAGATAATGTCTGATGTCATATGGTTCAGAATACCAAAAATTTGGGTGTCCGGATGGCTATAAAAGCAGCAACTTCTGCCTCACCTATCACAAGCAGAGGCACCCAAGCAGGTGAGTGTACAAACTGCAGCAACGGACTATCTGGTGGGACACTACCCAACTAACTCACTTCCCTCATGGTTTCGCCTCTTGCTCTCTTGCTGACAGGCTCTTCTTCCTCCGTTATCAGCTGTTCACATTTGAGGTCTCTGTGATGGCTGGCCTGCAGAAATCCATGAGCTTTTCCCTGATGGGGATTCTGGCCGCCAGCTGCCTGATTCTTACTGCCCTGTGGGCCCAGAAGGCAGCCGCACTGCCGGTCACTTCCCACTGCAAGATTGATGATTCTGACTTCCAGAGGCCGTACTTCATCAACCGCACCTTCATGCTAGCCGAGGAGGTAAAAGGCATCTCACTTTCTCTTCATAGCTACTTGGAACTCAAGGAGCCCTCACCATTTTCTTTGGAGCACTGTGAGCTCTTTAGCCACACTTTATCTCCATAGCTGGAGACTTTCTACGTCTCTTTGGAGATGCTTTGAAGACCTAATCTTAATCAAAACCCTTTTCTATTTGACCTTTAGGATGCATACTCTGCATTTTATCCATAGAGGAACTATTTGAAAATCATTTGTTAATGACTTTTGACTTCTCTGTGCAATCTTCCAAACTCATACACTCAGTGTCTGGACATTAGGCCCTGTGAGAGTGTACACACTCAGTGTTTGGACATTGGACCTTGAGGGAGCATACACACTCAGTGTCTGGACATTGGACCCTATGGGAACATACACAGTGTCTGGACATTAGATTCTGTGGGAGTGTACACACTCAGTGTCTGGACATTGGACCTTGAGGGAGCATACACACTCAGTGTCTGGACATTAGGCCCTGTGGGAGTGTACACACTCAGTGTCTGGACATTAGGCCCTGTGGGAGTGTACACACTCAGTGTCTGGACATTAGGCCCTGTGGGAGTGTACACACTCAGTGTCTGGACATTAGGCCCTGTGGGAGTGTACACACTCAGTGTCTGGACATTAGACTCTATGGGAGTGTACGCACTCAGTGTGGACATAGGACCCTGTAGGAACATACATTTCTTCTTCTTCCTCATCAACACAGCAAAAACAAAGGTTTTTCTTTCTTCCAGGCTAGCTTTGCAGATAACAACACAGATGTCCGGCTCATTGGGGATGAACTGTTCCAAGGAGTCAAAGTAAGTTCTCACTGTGGTGAGCAGGGAGCATTTCAGCTCCTGGTTAGCTGCAGTAGTTGACAGATCCTCTGGGATGTCCTGTAATATGACCTCTGCTACTCCCTTTCTACTTTTAGATGCAGGATCGATGCTACTTGATGAAGGAGATACTCAACTTCACCCTTGAAGAAGTGCTGATCCCCCAATCAGACAGATTCCAGCCCCACATGCAGGAGGTGGTATCCTTCCTGACCAAGCTAAGCAGCCAGCTCAGTCCCTGTGTAAGTCTTTCTTTTGGCTCCATGCATCTGCTCTCACCTTCTTCCCTCCTCTCCTATTCCATTTAGAGCCTGTGGTCCGCCCCTCTCTCCTTCCCAAGGCTGACAGTGAGACTGGCAGTTTTCAGTGACATCACAGGCCACTTGAAATCAGTCAGCAGGTGACTTTGGCTTTAACTTGAGTCGTTTAGTTTAAGTTTGTAGGGGTAAGGACTTATTAGTTTTACCTGTGGAAGGAAAGCAACTCAAGCTATGAATAAAGAGAATGGTGTTGAGAATTGTAAGCAAAAGGCCTAGATGTGGAAATATATCCATCAAGCAGAAGTGCTTGTGGGGAGGGAATGGCACAGAGCAAAAGTTGAAGAGAATGGGGGAGATAGGAAGCTTTCTTGACTTGTGTTGTGCAAGGTGTACTCCTTTTTGTTGGAACTGGAAGCTGAGAAACATCAGCATATAAGCTTGACACCTCCAGACACCCAAAACTGTGGACCATGTCCACAAGGAGTGGGCAGGTTGAGGGAGCCCTTACATTGACCGGAGGACCCACTTTTCACATAGGAAGCTTCATGCTCATTTCTTGGGCTTTGCTCCCACCTTTGATGAGGTTCAGTTTAGGTTTCCTTTCTACTGCTCTTGCTACCGGTAGAAACCTCAGTAGGACTCCCCAACGACAGGGACAGCTCTTCTGTAAGGGAAGTACCTGGATTTCAGTGTCCCAGAGAATAAAAGAGCTCAGAGAATCTAGGTCACCAGTGAAATCTAGGTCACTGTGGGCAAAAATTACTGACTGCCTCTATCCCAGGTGAATGGTCACGCGCCTCAGAAGCCCTGAAGTGCTTGCACACGGCATGATTCTGTTCGTAAGTCCTGTTTTATTTTGCAGCACATCCGTGGTGATGGCCGGCGCATCCAGAAGAATATACAAACACTGAAGGAAACAGTTAAACAGGTACTATTGATAGGTGGTGTGCTAAGCCATTTAATAGAAGAAACATAACATTATTTGATTTTTCTACTCTTTTTCTCCTTTGTAACATTTTACTTGATTTTTCTACTATGTGATCTATTACTTGATATGCATCTAACTGGATATATATATATATATATATATATGTGTGTGTGTGTGTGTGTGTGTATATATATATACATTTCAGTCTGTTTCTAAATTTGTACGTCATAAATTCTATAGCTAGTAAAAAACTTAATATAGCTCAACTAGTATCATCAGCCTCTGCTCCAAGGATGGCTGGTGGCAGAGACAATCATGGAAGGCAGCACTCTTGAGTCCTAACTCAGCCCTTACCCAGCAGCCGTATGTAATTATTTCAGCAGGATTATTTTGTTGGGAAAGTCTTAGTTCCCACTGATTTATATAATTTGAAGACTGCGTGCACTGAAAATCAGAAAGTGGGGTGCAAGCTTACTTGATGTGACTTTTGAGGTCACTAAACTGATGCTCTAAAATGTGGCAAAAGTCAACCCAGAACAGTAACAAAGGAGTCGGACTTGCATATAGGATGAATATTTGGAATCACTGATATTAATAGCTATAATCGGAATTATAATATAGTACCTGATGGCTACTGACTTAAGATTAAAAACAAGAGTGGATAACCTTTCAGCTTTTTGTGTGGTTTCAAAAGAGTAGAAATATTAGTTGTGGATTTATTGCAGTGGAATTGAAGTGTGACTTGGAAACCCTTTTCTTATGCCTTACTTTCATTTTTTAGTTTTTTCCTTCACACCCTCAACAAGTGAGCATTTATCTACTGTGAGCTAGTGTGTAACTTTGTAATGATCAGCATCACTGTGTGGTCTCTTTGGGGGCAAGAACAGTAGCGGGAGGCTCAGGTCAGCAAGCATGACTCACACCAAAGCCAGAAGCACCATTGACTGCAGTGAAAGTGAGACTTTTTGCGAATTGGTGTGATAGTTGAAGGAATTATCAGCACTAGGCCTATCCTTACCTCCTTCCTTTTCTCCTTCCTTATCTCCTTCTTTATTTCCTTCTTTATCTCCTTCCTTATCTCCTTATAACTAGCTCCTGCTTAGATAACCACAGAAGTCTTCAAATCAGTGTATGTTTTTATTTTCACAGCTCGGAGAGAGTGGAGAGATCAAAGTCATTGGGGAACTGAACCTGCTGTTTATGTTCCTGAGAAATGCTTGTGTCTGAGCTGGAGAGACTAGAAAACTAGTCTCTAACTGACCCTTCCTGCCTGTTAAATACAACAATAAGATTCCTGAAAGGACCTTTTTTTCTTTAGTAATGGAAAGTGAGAAGCTAAATTCTGCCATCATTAGAAGATTCTAGATGAAACCTGGTTCACTTGAAAAAGAAAATCAATGTTGTCATGTTGTCTATAATACCAGATGTGCTTTCTAATCACAAAGATTCATTAATAATATTTTATTGCAACTGATGATGCAAGAGAAAAATAATGTTTTCAAAAACTGATTATTTCCACAATAGATTACTTCTCAATCTTTTAGAAAAAAGTGTATGTAATTCCATTTCCATAATCAATACTTTATGTAAGTTTATTTATTATAACTATGCATTTTATTTATGCCAGTTTATTAATATAGATTTATTTATAGAAACATTATCTGATGTTGCTATTTGAATATAAGAAAAATAGTATTTATGATAATATTATAGAAACAGGATATCTTTGGCTTCAATAAACACATGAATATCATAAATCCTCTGTATTTGTGCTTTTTCTTCTTTATTCAGAAATATTATCATCTCCATTGTTATCTGATCAGTCTCATAACTTTATGCTTGATCTATGAAAATGAGACAGTCATAGTATTATATTGTTAAACTTTGTCCCCAGAGGCCTGTGGTTTTGTGTGTGTGGTGCATGCTTGTGTGTTTGTGTCTGTGTATGTATGTTATATGTGCATGGCCATGCATATGAAAGCCAGAGACTGATATTGGGTGTTTTGCTCTGTGTATCAGTCTGTGCTGTATAATTTGAGACAGGGTCTCTCACTGAACTGGCTTCCAGCAAATTCTAGTACTTCTCTGGTCATTGTCCCTCACATCACTAAGTTGACAGCCTTGTCTGACCACGCCTGGCTTTTTATATGGGTACTGTGGAATCAAACCCAGGTCTGCATGCTTTTACATTAAATACTGTTACCCTTGGTGCCATCTCTCCAGCCCTGCATAGTATGAGTGAAAGGCTTAGTTTCCAGGACAATGGTTATTGAAAGCTGATATAGCCTTTAGGTCTGGTGATTTTCACGTCAAAGTGTGTACACTTGAAGGAGATAACTGGATAGCAACCCATTCTACTTTCTCTTTCCCTTGCATCGTGGGCATGAGGGAAGTAACTTTGTTCTGTTGTGTCCTCACTCCATGACAAGTAGACCCAGGGGGCCAGGAACTGAAATCTCTGATATTCTGATAGAAACAAACCTTACCTCTTTGCAAAATGGTTGCTCCTCATGTTTGGTGCAGTAATATAAAGCTAACATATTCACACATGCTTGTGTACACACACATGCTCATGCACACATGCTTGCATACATATACACACATGCACACACATAGACACACATACATTCTCGTTTTATAGATGAGAAAATGGAATCAGAGACATGCAAAGAAATGTTTTGTGAACACACTTGACCATTGTTGAAGCAGGTTTATCTGATCTGAAGGGTCTCTTGAATGGTGTGGGAGGTACTTCTGTCTGTATGTTGCTTTTATTAGTTAATGAATAAATAACTGATTTGAGCCTATGGCAGTGAAGAACAGAACTAGATGGGAAAGCTAGGCCTTATGCAGGGAGAAAGAAGGGAGCCGAAACTTTGCAGGTAAGCCACTGCCACGTGGCGATACACAGATCAATGGAGATGGGTTAAATTAAGATGTAAAAGTTAGCCAATAAGAAGTTAGAGCTAATGGGCCAAGCAGTTATTTAATTGATACAGTTTCTGTGTGATTACTTTGAGGCTGGGCAGCCAGGAACCAACAATTTGCCTCCTCCAAGAGATTGGTGCCCATGTGGCCAACTAAAATCTACTTAAAACCTGAGAGGGTTTTCAAAGAAATCTAGAAACTGAAGACAAGGTTTAGCTGCATTTTTTTTTTCTGAATGGGTTTTGTTTGCTGGTGGCATGCAGTGGCTCCTTTAAGAGAGGTCTTATGTGGTAGAAGCTGCATGGTTTCAAAACAGCAGCTTCCTGCTAGCATGAACTTCAGAATTCTTTTGGGAAACTGGACTGGCTGTGTGCCTGGAAGTGGGGCAGTGTGTGCATCTCAGAGGCACAGCTCAGAAGTGCAAGTCACTCCACCATGCTGGAGTGGGCAGGGAAAGCAGGGAGTACTGTATATACTTCCTGCTTAAGTTTTAAGAAGTGCTTAGCCTTTTAAGAAGTGCTCCTGGACAGTAAAGAATTACAGATACACAGTAGGACAGATTCAGACATAAAAGACCTCTAAATGGGTCACAGTGGTGGATAAATATACTTAGGCTTGGAAGAGAGAAGAAAAAGAGTATAAAGAGTTGGAAAAGAAGTAAATGGTTTAAAAGAAAGGGTAAAGTCTTTAAAGAGACAGAGTACAGATGGTCAAAGATTAAAGAAATAAAGATAATAAAATGAATATTAAAAAGCAGTAGAGTAAAAACAAGCCACATAAAAATGAACTAGACACAGAGAGTCTGGATTATGTATATTATTGTATCTTCTTTGAATTTTTTGACTGTGAAGTACAGTGAGATATTTCATTGAATGGACTGCTAAGTTAAAGCAACATAAAGGTATCTTGATTCCAAAATTTGAGTCTAAGGATATGTTGCTTTGGAAGAGAGGTTTTCTTTTGTTTTCACAGAAGATGAGGACCTGTGGATTGCTTCCAGACCAATATGGTTTGATGCACAAGACCCCCTGAAAGGTCACTGTGAATACCCCACAAAAGAAAATACTTTACCCAATAAACAGCAGGAAGTGGTTTGGAGAAACTACACCCATATTGCCAAATATTGTTTATAGATATTTCTTTACATTTAAAGGGGGGTATGCTATAGAGATTTGCATTGGTATAGATCTTGGTTTATTGATACAAATTTAAGGTCAATTTTGTTACACTGTGATTATGTATTTCTGATCTTGATTAAGGTATTATGTTTGTCAAGCTCATTTAAAATGTAATGTATAATTAAGAAATATAGGTTAATACAGAATCATCTATAGTAGTCAAGCTTGTTGTCATGTTAGTTAGACTTTCTAGATGTACAGAGATGTATTTCAGATAGATGGCATTCTTCAAACCTTCCAAAGACTACAGGATATGGAATTTAAAATGTTTTAAGAACTTAATACTTTTCATGACAATGAGACATGTCTGCTCCTGGCAGCACCAACCTACTTCAAGAGGATGGTGGGCATTGAAGAGGTTCTTCATGGAGTTGGTTAGTCATTTGGGCAAGAAACTGCTCTTGCCTGGACTGCTTCATGAACTGAACATGCAGGACACACAGAGAGATGACTGCTAAACTTACCTAAAGGTGAGACAATTCTTCGGGGTTCCTGTTTCATGAAAGAGTCTTCCAGACATTCTTCAGGACACAAAAAAAATGTTATGGATAAACTGCCAGTATAGGTGTAACTGTCTTTGAAATTTCATGCTTCATAAAAAAGTCTGCTGGATACTATGGGCCTGTAGGCTGAAGATGGATGCCCCAATGTTACAGAAGAACTTTGGGTGACTGTCCAGGCAGTGAGATGTCTCTATCAATTCTAGAGTTTTGGAAGTTGCTTACAATGCACTTCCTGTTTACTTAGGTAATATTATGTCCTTTTTGAGTCTTTGATGGAGTTGAAGAATAGATAGTTATAGTTATAATTTTCCTTAGTTATGATAAAAGATAAAGTTAATAGAAATATTGTAGCTGTAATTCTTGCTTGACAACTGTTTTGTTATATGTAATTTTACTATGTTAAAGCCTTCATTTTTGTTTAAACAGAAAAGGGGAAAGGGTGTGGGAGGTTCTTCTCTCTCTGTGTTGCTTTTATTGATTAATAAATAAAGAACTGCCTTGAACCTATGGCAGGGAAGAACAGAACTAGGTGGGAAAAGCTAGGCTGTATGCTGAGAGAAAGAAGGGAGGAGTTAGAGAGTAGCCATGGAGCCAGAGCCAGACATGCTGAAACTTTGCAGGTAAGCCACTGTCATATGGTGATACATAAATTAATGGAGATGGGTTAAATTAAGATGTCAGAGTTAGCCAATAAGAAGTTAGAGCTAGTGGGCCATGCAGTGACATAATTAATACAGTTTCTAAGTGATTATCTTGGGACTGGGCAGCTGGGAACCAACAAGCAGTCCTCCTCCAACATGAAGTGAGCCGGTGTGTGAACAACACCTCTTTCACGACCAAGCCAAGGTCAATGTGTCTGTGCTTGGTCTCCAAATGTAGAGAGGTGCAGTAGCGAGCAGCTTTGTGGTCTATTGAATTGCCACTATTTTTTGATAAGCTGATGTTGTTTGAATGGGAATCACTGCCATAAGCTTGTGTATTTGGATACTTGGTTCCCTAGTTGGTGGAACTGCTTTGGGGATACAGCATTGGAAGGGTTGTGCCACTGGGGATATGCTTGGAGGTTTGTAAAAGCCCATACCATTGACCAGATTGCTTTCTCTGGTTTTCAACTTTCTTATAAAGGTGTAAGCTCTCAGTTACAGCCCCAGAACCATGCCTGCCTCCCATCATGCTCCTCTCCATGATGATCATTGGCTAACCCAGTGCTTTCTTTATAAGTTGCCTTGGTCACAGAGCCTCGTCACAGCAGTAGAACAGTGACTGAGACAGATGTTGCTTAGGATGTTTGCCTTTCTTTTCCAAGTGAGTTCCAGTGCAATGATTTGAGCCAACTTAGAACTGCACTTGTTTTAGATTAATCTTTTAGAACTTGAGTCATGACTGGAAGAATATTTATCACCAAAATTTGGAGGTCTTACTAAGAAACTTTCAAAATGCTTTTCTATGTCAGACAACATTCCAAAGCAGACAGCATCTACTCTGCCTTTCCTTGAACCAGCCTCACATGAATGTGCCAGAGGTTTCTCTGTGTGAACTCTGAAATAGTGGCTAGATTTTCTCATTCTTCAAATGACTAACTTTCTGCTAAGCTGTGACTATTTTTCACCAAATTATTTTAATAATTTATGAATGTGCTCCCTTCAACTAATTGTTTTCGATCTTATAGCCATGTAGATTAGAAAACACAAAGCATTAGCTAGGGCATCTTCCTGTTGCTGATGGCTTACTGTCACACTAAGAATGAATCCATAGCTCTTTTCATGCCATCCTGACTCCTCACTCAAGTCCATCTCTACCGTCCATGCTACTATGTGTACTATAGTCCTGTAGCACCTGAACTACGTGTACTATGGTGCTATGCCTGTAGCACACCACCTGCACTACAGGACTGTTCTCGAGCAGGGAAAGGGGCTGGAGATTTAAACACATACACACAGAGACAGAGACACAGGGGCACAGGTCATCCTTGAAACAAGAACATTCCCTTTATTGTGTTCAGGGGCAGCTTATATAGGGATCCTTCACTGATAGCCACGCCCCAGCCAAACCCACCAGAAATCACTTCCCTGCCATCAGGAACTGCTGAGGGTTTCATGTTCAGAGCAGCTGTAAGTATAGCAAGTTATTTACAGGAAATTCAGGGTCTGGGGGTCCACAGCCCCCAACATCTATCCTTTCTGCCTCAGCTATGTCTCTCTCTACTTTATGGGCTCTGTCACATGTCAGTGATCAAAATGGCACCTGACAATAGTCCTCTCAGATATTAGAGGCAACAAAATAGCTGCACCCTTTAAAGCTGGTCTGTCACGCAGGAGTTACTGTTGTAATGAATTCCCTCACTGGATTAAAGGCTAGTGAGTACCACGTGCTTGTCTTAGAGTCAGGACTGATAGTCTGTTTCTACCAGGGATTACTGGTCTACCTTGTGGTCTTGGTGCTGGCTTCTTGTTCCTCAAGAGGGTCAGGGGTGGGGTTGAGATCTGCTGCTTACTTTTCTCAGCTGAGCCTGTCTGTGTCTCCTGCTTTTTAACTGTTCCATAGCTCTTTCCTCTGTTTTTTAGGTATAAAGTGTATGCTTTACTATTCGAATGCTTTTTATTCCAAGAGTCTTGCAGAGGAAGTTTGTAAACTGCCTTCTTTGCCCAGAAGTCTTACAATCCATTATTTTTATCTTAGGTCTTAAGAACAGCTATAAGAAATGTAACAGTAGTGGACATGCTTTCCATCAATTAGCTGCCAGTTTTTTCATTGCTTTCTCTTATGTGAGTGTTCTCAACCTGTGAGTCACAACCCCTTTTGGGTGGAAAGACCTTTTCACAGGGGTGGCCTAAGATCATCTGCACGAGGGCCATCTGCATGTCAATATTTACATTATAGTTCATAACAGTAGCAAAATTACAGTTATAAAGTTGCAAACAAAAATAATTGTACAGCTGGGGGTTGCCACAACATGAAGAACTATATCAAAGGATCACAGCATTAGGAAGGTTACAAATCACTGCCCTATATGAAAACTACTTATAGTAGTCCATATTTTAATTTTAGATGGAAATCTGACCACACTGACATCATATAACACTATAGTACCTGATGAAACCCATGAGTTTTCTATATTAGATCATACGTTTTCTCTTCATCCTTTCAGGGACAAGAGTGGACTCTACATACAAGAAAGGTGGATTGTGATGCTTGGTTCCTTCAGCTTCTCTCTCCCTTGCCATATCACTTTGGGCCCAGAGTGGCTGGCCCAGACCGCCTTTACCCACATGCTTGCTTTCCAGATTTTGCTTGCTTTCCAGATTTTGCTTGCTTGCACTTCATTTATGGATGTGGATAGCAGGAGACTGAAGAATGAGAATGAGGTCAAAGCACTGAGTCCTCAGAGCCCTCCCGCTGGGTTGCTAATCATATCTGAAGTACATTTCTCCGAAAAGCCAAAGCTGCCTCAACCATTCTTTACATCGCTCTTTTTACCGTTGTTCTGGTAACTTCTCTTAACTGGTGCCCAGTGAGCTCCACAGAACTGCAAAATTTCTTATTGCTTTCCTTGAACTCTTTCTACAACTTAAAAACAAACAAATGAAACTGCTCCTTTAAATTTTTCTCCATGGGTCCCTGCTTGGTGCGCCTGTCTCCTCTATGCCCCCCACCTTACCCTGGGTACTGGTTGCTTTTGTACATCAACTTGACACAAGCTGGAGTCATCAGAGAGAAAGGAGCCTCATTTGAGGAAAAGCCTTCATGAGACCCATCTGTAAGGCATTTTCTCAATTAGTGATCAGTGTGGGAGGGCCCAGCCCATGGTGGCTAGTGTCATTCCTGGACTCTTGGTCCTGGGTTTTATAAGAAAGCAGGCTGAGCAAGACATAGGAAGCAAGCCAGTAAGTAGCTCCCCTCCATGGTCTTTGCATCAGTTCTTGCTGCCAGGATCCTGCCCTGTTTGAGTTCCTGTCTTGACTTCCTTCAGCGATGAACAACAATGCTGAAGTGTAAGATCTCGAGTAAAACAGACAATTGCACATTGAGTTATTTATACTGTTGGAGTTTGAATTTGCTTGACTGAGATTGTTACAGTACCCTGATTCTTTCTTCTTGATGAAAGTGTTTAGTTTAATTTTGATTTTTAAAGGAGCTCACAGATGAAAGATTTGAACTTTTAAAAAGATATTGGATATTTCAACGAGACTGAAATTTTAAAGACTAAATTTGTAAAGACTGTGGGACTTTTAAAATTATTTATTATTTTATTGTGAGATCTTGAAAATAAACAAGAAAGGAAGGGATGTGGCTTAATAGTGATGTGTTTGTGTGTCAAATTGGCAAGGGGTCAGTTTTACTGGCTGACACAAGCTAGTCATCAGAGGGAGGAGCCTCAGCTGAGGAAATGCCCCGTGAGATCCATTTATAAGGCATTTTCTCAATTAGTGATCAATGGGGGAGGGCCCAGCCTAAGGTGGGTGACGCCATCCCTGGGCTTACTGATGGTCCTGGGTTCTATAAGAAAGCAGACTGAACAAGCCAGGGGAAGCAAGTCAGTCAGTAGCCCCCCTCCCCCCATCCATGACCTCTGCATCAGCTCCTGCTGCCAGGATCCTGGCCTGTTTGTGTTTCTGTTTTCTGTCCTCACTTCCTTCAATATGAACAGCAATGTAGAAGTGTAAGGCAAATAGGCCCTTTCCTCCCCAACTTGCTATTTCGTCATGGAATTTGGTCACAGCAAAAGAAAACCCTAACTAAGACACCCTAACTAAGACACCCTAACTAAGACACCCCGCTAAGACACCCTGCTAAGACACCCTGCTAAGACACCCTGCTAAGACACCCTGCTAAGACACCCCGCTAAGACACCCTAACTAAGACACCCCGCTAAGACACCTTGCTAAGACACCCTGCTAAGGTCTGGGACCCCGATGGTTCTGATAGACAAGAACAGCCTGCTGTTAACCTCTTGGAGCTACGTGAAAACGTTCAGCCTGTAATAAAACAAAACACGAGATGGTGGTGTTTTCATTTCTAAAATTAAAATTAAGCGCTTAGTGTCTTTTTGTTTGTTTGTTTTGCTTTAATTTTTGAGATAGTTTCAGGTGTAATAGCCCTAGCTGTCCTGGAACTTGCTCTGTAGACCAGACTGACCTCGAACTCAGATCTCTGCCTGCCTCTGCCTCCTGCGTGCTGAGATTAAAGGTGTGCACCACCACTACCCAACTAAGCACTTATTTTTAAAAGTTTCTGCCCCTGTTGCTTCCATGAGGCTCCACACTGGGAAGGAGTGTATAGTTCCGCATGCACTGTCTTCTAAGGGAACCTAACAAATGCATCCTCCCCTGTGGTCTAGAAGTCCCCTTGCTTATCCCTTTGGTGGTTTTTTCTCTCACTGCTGCTTCTTGGGGGCACCCGAGCATCTCTATTCATTCCAGGTAATCCAGGATTGATATTTGGTTGCTTCTCATCTGCTTAGCCCTCCTTTTTTTTCTCCCTTTTCCTTGTTGCAAATACCAAAGATCTTCAGAGTGACCACACATGTCTACGACAGCCATGGTCCCTTCCTTATTGCGCTTTTTTTTAACCACTTGGGATCATTCTGTTCTACTCACATCTTCCCTTGTGATTCTCACCTCAGTGCCATCAGGGCCTTAGACTGATGCGGCCTTCCTGGTGGGCTTTGTCACCCCGCAGTTTAATTGTTTGTTACTTATCTACCTTAGAGCTTTTCAAGGACAGAAACTATTGTGCATGTTTGTATTCCTGGCCCCACAATGTAGACCACTCTAGTTAGCTCCGCTCTCACTGCTGTGTGCACTGTATGCCTAAGAGAATCCTTCCTCCCTTGACTTGCTATGTTAGTCAGGATTCTCCAGAGTGACAGAACTTACGAAATGAATCTCTTTGAATATATGGGAAGAGTATTTATTATTATTTATTACAGGCTGAAGTCCAGCCAACACAACTATGGCTGATGAACTGAATGACCTATGAACTGATGGTCCAAGAATCCAGTAGTTGCTCAGTCCATGAGGCTGGATGTCTCAGCTGGTCTTCAGTATAAGCCAGAATCCTGAAGAAGTAGGCTCTGATGCCAGTGAAGGAACGGGCTTGGCTGTGAGGTGAGAGGAAGCAGGCAAAGAGAAAAGCTTCCTTCTTTCATCTCCTTATGTAGGCTTCCAGCAGATGTAGCCTAGATGAGAGGTAGGTCTTCTTACCTCAAAAGATCTGGATTTAAGGTGTATCTTCCCACCCCAAAAATCCAGATTAGAAGTGGATCTTTCTATTTCAGATCAAATAAAAATCCCTCACAAGTTTTGCCATCCATTTTTGGGTTCTAGTTAATTTCAGATGTAGTCAAGTTGACGACAAGGAACAGCCGTGACAGCTGCTTTGTTAGGTGTGTTGTCACAACCGATTTGCACAAGCACCATCTTTTTCGCAGGTTTTGTGACTGATGTATTTTTTAATTTTCAGAGAATGAATGGCCTGTTTGTATGAAATCAAATCATCAGATCTGGAAATGCTAAAATAACCAATAGCCAAAGAAGCGACACTGAATACATGTATGGCAAAACAACTCTAGGAATGTACAACACTCTCTACTTAAAGGTAGGTTTGTCCTCAGTCAGAACCATGCACAAGGGTGCTTCTCTATAAACCAGAGACGGAGCAGTGACAGCCCTCCTGTGTTTGGAGTTGAAGGACACAGGATCCTGGCTCTGTGCTGTTAGGGGAGCCACTGACTTTCTCAGGGCCAGTGTTCTCACTTTAAAAATAGCCACGGCTTAAAGAAAATGCACACGCATGTACTCAATGTTTTAAATATTTGGTTCCAGCTAGAGGCACTAGTTTGAAAGGTTCTGAAAATGTTATGGAACGATCTAGTTAAAGAAATAGGGAGAACAGTTTTTGGATGGTTATCTTGCTCTTGACTCCTGCCCCTGACTTTGATTTCCGTCTACCCGGATGTGAGCAGCCACCGACCTGTGCCTCTGCCACCATTTTGCCCAATCATGAATCCAGATAGGGTGAAGCTGGTCATGATGGACTAGACTTTCCGAAGCCACAATTCAGCTAAAGGCATCTGCTCTAAAATTGTCCTTGCAGATATTTTGTCACAGACATGTGACACCAAATACCGATTCTGAGGTTGGTTCCAGAGGCACCAGGTGTCAGACGGTGATGAAACCTCACCACACAATCTCAAAGTTTTTGGAACTCATTTCAGAAAGAATTTGGAAAAGCTGGGGAGTCCAGGATGGGGGACATGGGTGGAGAAAGTTCAGAATGCTGCAAGCAGAGCTTAATAAGAGATTCCGACAGGAGCTCAGAAAGATGTGAGAAATCTTTTTTTTTCTATCAAAAGCAGTGAGTTTGATAAGGACCAATATTGCATAACCCCTCCCTCATCTTCATCTTGGGATTTCCCTGTGTTTGCGCAACTCCTGGCCTTTCCTGAGACTTGATTCCCCCGTCACACTCTTGTCCTTCCTGCAGATTCAGTCATGACAATCAAGAAGAGCTCCCTCCAGTGTGGTGAGAGATGGTCACAATCTGATGGAGAGGAAAAGTGTCCTGCCCTGGTCTGCTTGCACTAGCATTGCAGGTCACCTGTGCTTTGTTAGAGTGTTCCAGTGTGCAACACAGAGGATTTTTCCCAACAGAATATCAGTAGGAATGGGGTGGGGAATGTTAATGGGACTGAAAGTCTATCTATCTATTTATCTATCTATCTATCTATCTATCTATCTATCTATCTATCTATCATTTATCAATCACTCTATCATCTATCTATCTATCTATCTGTCTGTCTGTCTGTCTGTCTATCTATCTATAGATCTGTCATCTATCTATTATCTATCTATCTATCTATCATTTATCAATCACTCTATCATCTATCTATCTGTCTGTCTGTCTGTCTATCTATCTATAGATCTGTCATCTATCTATTATCTATCTATCTATCTATAATTAGACTAAAGGCCACTTGTGTTTTATTATGGCAAATGATTAGTCTGTTTTGTTCATGTCTTGAGACCTTATGTAAGTCTGAATTTAAAGATAAGGGACTAATGCAAGAAGTTCTTAACCTGTGGGTGGTGGCCCCTTTGAGAGATCGAATGACCCTTTCAGTGGGGTCTCCTCAGATCATCAGAGAACACAGATATTTACATTATGGTTCCTTATGGTAGCAAGATTATAGTTATGAAGGAGCAACAAAAGTAATTTTATGGTTGGGAGTCAGCACAACATTAGGAACTGTACTAAAGGATCGCAGCATTGGGAAGGTGAGAACTGCTGCTCTAACACATTTTTGGAGAGGAAATATCATGATAGAGTAGCATTCAGGACGTGGTGGGAAGCTGGTTACTTTCAGATGCATTTACAGCAGGAATCTGGGGTTAAAAGCAGAGTGAAGGATTTGTAATGTGCATAGTGATGAGAAAAAGGAGTGAGTTTTATAGACAAGGACTGCATGACTGTCAAAGACATCACCATTGCTAAAAAGAAGCCACGCACTTTAAGTGGGACAGTTGGAGAGATGCCTTGAGGAAATTTCCAGAACTGACCAAACTCATTTGCAGAACGTTCACAACCAGGCCCTGCTTGCACAGGATCACCAGGGAAGATCTTTTCCTGGAATCGGCAGCCAAGGCCCCCAGGGCCATGTTAGCCATTGTCCAAGAGCTCATCAGCTGCTGCGCAAGCTGCAGTCAAAACTTGGCATTACCACACGATAATGGCTTTGCAGGCATGCAGAATGCAAGAGTTAGAAGTTCATGAAGCTTTCCGCCAACATTTCACAGAAAGCCTGGGACTTAAGTCAGTGTGTGGCAGGGTCAGGATCCCTGCAGGGAACTCACGAGAGGGCAATCCACAAAGCTGCGAGGGTGACACACAGAAACCTCAGGGTGATGGAGGTGTCCGTAATGTAGACTGTTCTGAGGAAAGTCACAGGCCGTGGGAAGACACACAGGCTGCAGAAAACAGAGTCCTGGGGGCAAGGCTGCCTGCTGGGTCTCCACTATTACACCACAGCCCGGTCCCCACGCGTGGGGCTGGGGCTGTAGGAGCCGATGTTTCCTCTGCTCGATTTCAGTCTTGGTTCTTTCTGATCCTTCCTTGCCATTCAACATGCCTCCCTTCTGGAGGGTGCTCCACTGTATATTGGAAAGATGTGATTTTCTTTCTTATATATCCTTTCCTTTCTTTTTCTAACAAGCAGAGCTTCAGTTCATGGCCTCGGAGAAGGTTTTAGATATAAGCCATGGCAGTCCTTGTATGCACAGATTGTTTTAAAGTAACTCATGAAACTCTCCATCTCCCCTGTATTTTCTCCTCAACCTTCCTGGATACACATAGTTTACTATGGAGTGTGTGCTGCCTTTGCGATCTGTTCCCCTAAACCATTAATTTTCAGATAAACATTCTCTACTTGTCATTTAGAATGGCAGACCCGTACACTATTTTCTCCCAGGAACATTTATCATTTTATGGTTGTAGCAGGCTAAGCAGGGGCTCATCACTGTAACAACACCGAGAGACTACAGCTTCACCAAGTCAGCCTCTGATGGGCACGGTGGGTGGTACAATGTGGCAGAAGTACACAGAGAAGCAAGTGGTCACCCCTCAGACAGGAGTGGAGAGACAAATGGCACATGCTAATCTTCTTTTGTGTATAATCATCTGTGCATGCAAGGGATCCTCTAAGGAACACTCAAACTCAATGACCTCTAGTCAGACCCTAGAGCCCTGAAGTTCTGCCATCTCCCACACAGAGATTCTGGGGCCCAGCCTTTTTGTCACAGCAGACCTTTGGTAAACACTTGGGCCACACTCAAACACAGCATGTATTTAGCCTATAACACAGTCTATTGGTATGGGAGGTGCTTCTGTCTCTGTGTTGCTTTTCTTGGTCTTAATGAATAAAGAAACTGCCTTGGCCTGTTGATAGGGCAGAACTTAAGTAGGTGGGGAAGACAGAACTGAATGCTGGGAGAAGGAAAGAAGAGTCAGGGAGATGCCATGGATCTGCCACCGGATATAGATGTGCTGAAACTTTGCTGGTAGGCCACGACCTCGGGGTAATACACAGATTAATAGAAATGGGTTAAATTAAGATGTAAGAGTTAGCCAATAAGAAGTTAGAGCTAATGGGCCAAGCAGTGACTTAATGAATATAGTTTCCGTGTGATTATTTCGGTTCTGGAAGGTCGGGACAAACAAGCGCCCCCCTGCAACAGTTTATTTCCATTTTGAGTGGTGGTGGTGTTAGAGATAGGGTTTCTATGTGTATCCCTAGGTGTCCTAGAACTTGCTCTGTAGTCCAGGCTGGCCTTGAACTGACAGAGATCTGCCTACCTCTGCTTCCCAAGTGCTGGGATTAAAGATGTGTGCCACCACTGCCCAGCATTTTTATTAGCATTTTATTGTTTCTTTTAAACTATTTGTGTAGTATAAGTGTACATCGTGACATGAGTGTCAAGGTCAGAGGACAATCACGGGAGTCAGTTTCCTCCTTCTACGTGATCTAGGGGATTGAATTCAGGTCATTGTGCTTGGCAACAAGACACCCCAACCCTCTTGCTGTCTCAATTTTGTCATTTATTGTTGGGTTTTCTCCTAATAGTCTATTTGCTAATAGACTATTTGTACAGTGATATTTTTATCTATTTTGTTTCTTGGTGCACCCCTAACCATAACTAGAGTCTGAAATATAGCAAACAATATTTGAAACAAATGTGTTAATGAGGAAAAGTAACAACCTATAGAAAATAACATGTCTTGTACAGGCTCAAGACACAAACCATAGCAAGGCTCTCAGAGAATTATTCCCTTTTCTATACTCCCTTTCTTCAGTCTCGCTGCTGGATCCACCTTCTCTCTTCCTGCCCCATTCATTCACACCATCTCCCTTCTCTCCTCTCACCCTTTTCTCTTCATCTACATCAATATGATAAAATTGGTTTCCTGGGTAGCATTACCAACAGAGAGGGGCAGACCTCTTCTGGAGAGCCAAACTAAAATGCCTGTATTTATGTGTACCAGGCTTTTTTTTGTCCCATCAACCAGCTCCCAAATCATGACACAAAGACTTACTATTTGTTATGAATGCTCAGCCTTATGCTCCTTTCTTGCTAGCTCTTATAACTCAACCTGTTTCTTCATTTTGCCAAGGGGCTGTTTACCTTTTCTTTTCTTCTGTATGTCTTACTTGACTGCTTTTCTGTGTCTTGTCTGCCTGGGCTTCTTCTTCTTCATTCTCTTCATTTCCTCCTTGCCTAACTTTTTCCTCCTATTCAGTCTCTCTGCCTAGCTCTTGGCTATTTGGTGCAGGAGAATTGTCTGTATTCTGTCAATCATGTTTTAAATAAATGCTGATTGGCCAGGCAAGAAGTATAGGTGGGAAAACCAGATAGGAAGTAGAAATGATGCAATGAGAACAGGAGAATCCTGGGGAGGAGGAAGTTGATTCCTCCCACTCCTGCCCAGATCACTGAAGCAGCAGGATGTGATCTGCCAGTTGAAAAAGGTACCGAGCCACATCGCTAACATAGATCAGAATAATGGGTTATGATAAGTCATAAGAACTAATAAAGTAGCCTGACCTAATGGGCCAATCAGCTTTATAACTTATAGAGATCTCTGTGTGGTTGATTTTCTCCGGGGCTTTCCAGTTGTGGGGTACCAGGTGGGGACAGAAACCCCCAACAAACAAGCCGGCCTTCATGTTACATCTATTCAGATTTTTATTCGACCAATCAGGTGCCTTAGGCAGGTAAGGTGAAACAGCAACGTATCTTTACATAATTACACAAATGTAGCAAAAACCAATGTAACACAGCTTTACATCATTAACAAAGGCAGCATAAACAAATATAACACATCTTTATGTAGTTAAAACAATACTCCACATTTATGACCAATGAAGTCGACTTCCTTTTCTTCCTAAGTGGACTATTGGGTATCTTGCAGTGTGATGAAAAACTGGCTGATACAATACAGAGAGAAAATGATTCGGCCTTAGAAAGAACAATATAAGGAGTTGGCCATCCTAAATAACAATGTCACCTAAATAACAATGTCACCTAAATAACAATGTCAGCATAAGTAACAATGTCACCTAAATAACAATGTCATCCTAAATAACAATGTCACCTAAATAACAATGTCAGCATAAGTAACAATGTCACCTAAGTAACAATGTCAGCATAAGTAACAATGTCACCTAAATAACAATGTCACCTAAATAACAATGTCACCTAAATAACAATGTCAGCGTAAGTAACAATGTCACCTAAATAACAATGTCAGCCTAAATAACAATGTCACCTAAATAACAATGTCACCTAAATAACAATGTCAACATAAGTAACAATGTCAGCCTAAATAATAACAATATGATAGTTACTTTTCTGTTGCTATGATAAAGCTCAAACACGATGACCAATTTAATTTCTAGGAGGGAGGGTTTATTTCTGCTGTGGTTCCAAGTATGTAAGACTCATGGTGTGCAGAAGAGGCATGGCATAGCTACAGTAACAGGAAGCTGAATGTTTGGGTATTGACCCACAAGCAGAGAGAGAAAACTGGTGATGGTCTAAGTTTTTAGACTCTCAAAGCCCTGCTCCATTCCCAAACAGGGCCAGCAACTGGGAACCAAATGCTCAAATCCTTTCTTATTTAAACCACCACAAAAAGAAAGCAATTATCTGACAATTAATTAATGCTTGCTAGGAACACACATTCTACTTAACTCACTGCGTTCAGAATGTTTAGATAACTGCCATACTTTCATATCTGTGCCCTCTGCATTTATTTCTAAAAAACACACTGTAATTCTGATTTCTTTGGATGATTGGCTTCATCCAATACTGCTGAGCAATAGTGGGTTCAGATATATGGCTTGGAGGGATAGTACCAATAACTGATATCATTAAAGACTGTATTTCACACAAGTCATTAAACATTACATGTCAGCAAATGTAATTTTCTGTTAAAGAGAAAAATACATTCACCTGATTGTTGCTCTTTAGGTGAATTTTTAAAACTGCAATTTTAGTCATTCTTCTAAGAGGCAAATACTTTCTTCTTTTCTGGCAGGTGTATTCCTGGTAGTTCTGTGTCTTTGAACATTCAAAGCCCGACTTTCAAGCTGAATCACAGAAGGCATTGGTCAAGCAAATGCTGGCAGTGAGAAACATACACAAGGGTCATTTGAAGCCAAGACTATGAGACCTGTGATTCCAGATTCTTTAACGTGCATAAATGTGTTTTAATTTAGGATGCCCATTCTTTTTGGCCTCCTGAAAGAGAGCCCAGAGGACTGGAAATATACTGTACTTCTTTGGAGAGCTGGTGAGCTCTCCACCTCACTGGGTGTGCTGGATCATCCGTGAGTACAGCTGGTGTTCTCGTGAGCAGGGAGGGCTTAAACTGAGAGGGAAATGCATATTGGAGCAGCCGGTGTGTGTAGGGAGGCACCAGTGGTCTGTCTGTTCTGTTCCTTATGGAAGAGTGACTCCCCGGAAACCCTGATGGTCAGTCTGCCCTCTGCATGTGGCATCCTCACACCACCCTCTGCACTGCCCTGGTTGACGCTCATGTGTTACTCACCGCCAATGTCTTTACTTATCCGTCAGTGTTGTGAGTTCTGGAATGACCTTTGACATTATGTAGGGTGTTATACATGTACTTCTGTTTGTAGGGTGTTATACATGTACTTCTGTTGACTGTCTAATAAACATTGCAGCAGCCTCTACTTCCTACTTTTCAGGGGCTGCCATGGGCAAAACATTCCATTTTTATTACTGGTTTTGTTTGTTGCTCCTAGCTACCCTCTGAAGTAGATGTTTTACTGTCTCACTTTTGAAAAAATTCATTTTTATGTTTTAAAATTTATATACCTATGTGCTTGTTTGTGTATGATATGTGTGCCCATGCCCAGATAGGTCAGAAGAAGGCATTGGATCCCATAGAGCTGAAGTAACAAGCGGTTGGTAGCCAACCAACTTGGGTGCTGGGACCTGAGTTCAGGTCCTCGCCAAGTGTGGCAAGCACTCTTGAACCACCTCTCTGGTCCTACCAACTGCTCTACTTTAACAAAGACAACCTTAAAGCTAAAAAGAAATCATCTTCCTCCAGATTGGAATTTTAGCTCATTTCTATGGAGGGAGAGGGTCAGTTCATCAAATACTTCCACGTTGTCACCTTCTGTTTGATGGGTTCATTTTCAAACAGTTTTGCTTTTTGTTGGTGAGAAGCCATGTTTCACAGTGCAGTGTATCCAATATATTAGGGCAGTGTGGTTGACTAACAAGTCATTGTGACTGCCTTACTTCTGCAGTGACTGCCTTAGAATGGTCATTTGCTAACGGTGGCTGATGAGTACCCATGATGCATTATCTTTGGAGAATTTCTTCAGCTCTTGTAGTATATGTGAGACAATAGATTATTTACACCTAAAAACCAAGCAGAAAATATACACACAGTGCTATGATTGACATGTATTTTAGATACTTTATTGGTAGTATGCAGCCAATAGTAAACTTTTTTTTTAAACATCAGGGTTGAAGAGATGGCTCTGTGGTTAAGAACACTTACTAATCTTGCAGAGGACCCACGTTTGGTTCCTAGTACCCAGCCTAATGGCTCAAAATCAACCTGCAACTTATTATTATTATTTTAAAGATTTATTTGTTTATTATGTATACAGTGTTCTGTCTCCATGTGTGCCGGCAGGCCAGAAGAGGGCACCAGATCTCATTATTGATGGTTGTGAGCCACCATGTGGTTGCTGGGAATTGAAGTCAGGACCTCCAGAAGAACAACCAGTGTTCTTAACCTCTGAGTCTTCTCTCTACTCCCCAACCGGTAACTCTTGCTTCAGGAGGATCCATTGGTTCTATCTCCTGTAGGCACCTGTATTAAGGTACACATACCCACATGCACACATACACATACATGCATACATATAACTAAGAATAATAAAAATACATCTTAAAATTTCACTCTCAGTATTAAAAACCAGTGGAAAAAAAATAAAAACTAAGCTTGGGGAGGAGGGATAAGTTTCCCAAGGCCGTGAACCTGACAAATATAAATCCAAGTTTCAAAACTGAATACCTTTTAAAACTTGATAGTGCTTTTCATACATTTCTTCACAAGAAACACGTACAGTTATGTAGCAAGCATAGATTCCAATGACCAAGAATTGTCTTTAAATCACCTCTTCCCTACAAATGCCACATACCTCTTGGCATGATTCTTTTTGCTTTGGACACTCTTGGAGACTCCTATTGGTGGCTCTGGGACTTGTGTGTGAGTCTCTGTCAAAGTGGGCACTATTCACACACACAGCTTCTGATGGATTGCCACCAGTGAGGCAGGGCTGCTGACAGAGATGGCTCGGATCTCGAGGTGGCAGCTTCAAACTTAACAGCATGTGGCAGATCTCGAGAGTGGGCAGTGCAGAGCCAAGGCATTATGGGATATGTAGTCTTCCTTGGGCAATGATTTTAAGGTTATACAACATTTATGGAAACAGAACTGTCAGACACAGAAAGAAGCAGCAGTAGCCGGGTTTATTTAGTTATTAACTGCCTGGATGGCAAGGACGTTTTGTTGGGGATCCTGAATTGGCCACTATAGGTGGAGCATTCATCTTGGAAGTGTTGTGTGTGGTGTTTTTATTGCAGGCACATGGGGACATGTGCATAGGCTGTACAAGTAAGCAAAGTTTGAGCTCGAATACTTATCCAGCCACAGGGAGTTTACCTTAATCTTATGCCCTCAGGTGACATGCCAACCTTTGATCCCTGGGGTTCACACTCTTTCTGAAGGGACTCAGAATCCTAGGCCCTCTTTTGAGAAATGCATCTCAGGAACCTTGTTCCAGTTTAAATACTGTATCAGTCATTCCCTAGCCCAAATAAGGTTCCCTTTCCCTGAATTTCTACAGCAATTCAGTGCATTTCACTTGGTGCACCCTGTTAGCTGCCTCCACAGTCACTCAGACTTCTCCCCTTAATGTCATGGAGTACTTCTTCTCCCAGCTTCAGCTCTTCACAGGATTCCACTTTTGATTAAAACAGCAGAAAAACACTTTCTGTGTGTGTGTGTGTGTGTGTGTGTGTGTGTGTGTGTGTGTCTGTCTGTCTGTCTGTCTGTCTGGATCTCTCTCTTGCTTGCTTTGGTTTTGAACTGATTCTCTGGATCTATTGCTTTTTATGGACCATCTACAAGTGACAAATTTGCCACAATCAGGATGCAGGTTCACTTAGTCCCTATTCCTGCATTAATTCTATTCCATGAGAGGCCTTGGCCCAAATCTGTCTCTCTGTACCTAATATTAAGCTACGCTTGCTTCTTATGCCAGGGCTACTTAGGACCATTCTGTCCTAAGTCACAGAGTGAACCAAGGCAGAACTGGGGGTGGGAGGGTCCCTGCAGCGTCTGCCTGCTTACCCCTGGTAATTAGATGTGTTATTTGTATAGAGGCTCTTTTCTTAATGAAAATTTGTGTATGGAGAAAGTGAATGGCAAGAGAGTCACACAGCAGCCTGGGATGTGGGAAGGAAAACATTCATTCATTGAGTGCTAGCTACACATTACTTTAGATAAGGCATGGTGGTTAGATGCTGAGATCTTGAAAAGATAAGGTTCTCTCCACAAGAAATTCTTAGGATAGAATTAAGGGCATAAAACATTTATGGAAACAGAGCCAGAGAGTAAAGATAGCCAGCACCCGGAAGCCTGGATGTCAGTCTGAGCAAGAGCCGTGGTATGGAAGACCTTTTAAATTGTACATTTATTTGAGATCTAGTTGAAATGGATTATTAAAAGTGCTGTAGGATCCCCAGTGGCAGGCAGGCAGCAGAAATGCTGCAGGTCCCCAAGCGGTGGCAGCGGGCCATGTGGTGGCAGGCAACAGGCCTTGAGAGCAGCCAGTCCCAGGCAGGGATGGTCCAGAGACATGGATAGGCACGCCATGTAGAGTAAGTTTGTGTATTTATTCAGTGGTTTATGGAGGGGAAGGGAAAAGGAGAGAAGAGGAGAGAGAGAGAGAGAGAGAGAGAGAGAGAGAGAGAGAGAGAGAGGAGAGGAGAGACAGAATGGGGGAAGGGAAGAATGGGGAGAGGCAGAAGCTGCCTCTTCAAGAGGGAGATGGAAATGGAAAAGAGAGCACAGGCTGGAAGCTGAAGATCAGCCTGCCTTAGCGGACAGGGGAAGGAGTGGGTGTGGCTTGTCTCTTAAAGAGATAGAACAATCATTACACTAGTGAAAGCATGAAAATGTCTGTGTGTGTATGGTGTGTGTGTGTATGTGTGTGTGTGTTACAGTTTCTGAACTAGGCACAGGCTTGTGTAGATTGATGACTCTGGAGTAGGAGAATAAGGAAGGCGGCAAATATGGGAAAAGGCAGTCACTCCACCTCCCAGTTCACAGGACTGCCCCTTCTACCCCAGGGTTAAAGGGAAGTTTCTTTCTTCCTTCCTTCTTCTTTTTTAAATTTTTATTTTATGTGTACTGGTATTTTCTCATGACTGTCGAATCCCCTGGAGCTGGAGTTACAGTCAGTTGTGAGC
Source organism: Myodes glareolus (assembly GCF_982192425.1). NCBI lineage: Eukaryota > Metazoa > Chordata > Mammalia > Rodentia > Cricetidae > Myodes > Myodes glareolus. Next base: position 2,308,475 of record NC_142051.1, read on the forward strand.
TACCATGAGGGTGCTGGGAATTGAACCTGAGTCCTCTGGAGGAGCAGTCAGTACTGTTAACCACTGAACCATCTCTCCAGCCCCCAAAGTGGAGTAAAAGGACTAAAAAATAAGCACACAGAGGTCTCATGCTTTCATCATCATCACCACCACCATCATCATCATCACCATCATCATCATCACCATCATCATCATCATCACCACCACCATCACCACCATCACCACCATCACCATCATCACCATCACCACCACCACCATCACCATAATCACCACCACCATCATCACCATAATCACCACCACCATCATCATCACCATCATCACCACCATCATCATCATCATCACCACCATTATCACCACCATCATCATCACCATCACCATCATCACCACCATCACTATCACCACTATCATCACCATCATCACCACCATCACTATCACCATCACCACCACCATCATCACCATAATCACCACCACCACCACCATCACCACCATTATCACCACCATCACCATCATCACCACCACCACCATCATCATCATCATCACCACCACCACCATCATCATCATCACCACCATCATCATCATTATCATCATCACTGTCCTCTCTCTTTTGAGACAGGGTCTCTCTGCATAGCCCTGGCTCTCCTGAACTCATTCTGGCCTGGAACTCACAAGGATCTGCCTGACTCTGCCTCCCAAGTGCTGGGATTAAAGTGTGCCCCACCACGCCTGGCTTTGCTCACCACATTTCATTGCTGCAGCACAACTTTTAAAAAAGTGCAGTCTGTGGTGACAATGCACCCCAGGTTCTGATCCCCCCCATTTAAATGGTGGTCTCCTCTTGTCTATAAACCTGACCTTTTAAATAATGTCAGGGAAAGTGTGGTCAATGGTGTTTTGATTATAAAACAAACTCTAATAAACAACCGAGTATTGTCTTCTATCTAAAGTATCAGCCATTTTGATGACACCCCATTAGAGAGGCATCTCTGAGGGCTGGAGTAATCAGTTCTCCTCTCATCTAACCCAGGGGACCAGCTCTGGGGGCTGAAAAAGTGACAGGAATGGATAACAGGGAAGAGGGAGATGAGGCATGGCCTGTCTATGCCACAGTGTCTCTTGCCAGTGCCAAGCACCAGCCATCACAATTGTATGTCACCAAAAATCATTATTCAAGGGACTCACTGTCCGAAGCTGTGACAGGCTCTATGGCAAGGCAGCCAGGCTCAAGGCAACAATTCCAATAAGTATTAACTCTGCCATGTGGTGTGATAAGGGGGATTATAATCCTGTATACAATCTATTTTTCTTTCTTTCTTTTTCTTTTTTTTCTTTTTCGTATTTTGAGACAGGATTTCTCTGTGGCTTTTGTACTAGCTCTTGTAGACCAGGCTGGCCTCAAACTCACAGAGATCCACCTGCCTCTACAATCTATTTTTCTTTCCTTCTTTGTTACAAGGAGAGGGCCTGCTTTTCTTCCTGGCCGCTCAGCTAGCTTACACCAGAAATAACCACACAGAAATTGTATTAATTAAATCACTGCCTGGTCCATTATCTCTAGCCTCTTATTGTCTAACTCTCACATCTTGATTTAACCCATTTCTAATAATCTGTGTATCACCATGAGGTCGTGGCTTACCGGGAAAGATTCAGCATGTCTGACCTGGCAGCTCCATGGTGGTTCTCTCATGCTGCTTTCTTTCTCCCAGAATTCAGTTCTGTCTTCTCCACCTGCCTAAGTTCTGCCCTGTCAGGCCAAGCAGTTTCTTTATTGATTAACGAATGAAAGCAACACATAAACAGAAGGACCTTCTACATCCCTTTCTTTCTTTCTTTCTTTCTTTCTTTCTTTCTTTCTTTCTTTCTTTCTTTCTTTCTTTCTTGATTGTAGGAAGACTACATTTAAAATATATGATTGTTAAAAAAAGAAAACAAGCTATTTCTGGTAAAATAGAAAACCTTTTTTTAGTTTTACTTTTCTACTTTTTTGACGTGGCTGCCTGTGGTTTAATTCTTCCAGAAAGCCATTAAGTCACAACCTGGGGGATAGTCCAGTGACATTAGAAACACAAAATTCATGACCCACCTTAGGCAGTTTTTCATATTTTATTTGCAGAGAAACTCCAGACTGGAGAAGCAGTTCTATCCTTCACGGGAGATATTTTTGCTCAATTCTGATCACACATTCATGGTAACTGTACTTTGTGGAAGACTTTCAAAGCTGTAGGCAGAATGAACTCAGCATCTACCACAGAGTTCAACATCTCCCTAAAACGCAGAATGGGGAAACTGCACCCACATGGCACCGGGCTTGTTTTCAATGGAGAGGACACCACTGGGAATGCTCTTAAGGTCACCTTTGTTATGTCTTAAAGAATACATGATAGAAAGGGCTAGAACAGCATAGGATACCTCAAGTCCAGGTATGCTTTAGTTTTTCCTTTGTCCAGTAACGAAGAAGATACGATTAATGGGTTTTGATTATGACTCAAACTTTTGAAAAAATGGAACAACTGAAGTTGCTGTCCCCTTCATAAACCATAGGCCACTCCTCACTGCATGTCCTAGAGCAAAAAAATTAAATAATTGATATTTGAGCACCAAAACATTATTCTAGAATGTTCTTTCTCTTTTTATCTCTCTTATCTTCTCCCCTTTCCCAACTTGTTTCTCTTATCTGCCTTTCTGACTAAGATGAAAGATTTCTGTCCATTCCCCACCCCAACACAATACTGTCTTGTGTAGCTCAGGCTGGTCTCCACGACCCTCTTGCCTCAGCCTCTTCAGTACTGGGATTACTTACAGGTACAGCCACACTCATCTTAAGACAGCCTTGTTCTATTGATGCAAAAATACTAAATATAATACTGGCAAATTAAATCAAAGAACACATCAGACCCATTACCCACCACGATCAAGTTGGCTCCATCCACAGATGGTTCAACATACGAAAATCTGTCAATGTTATCCACCATATAAACAAACTAAAAAATAAAAAGCACATGATCATCTCATTAGATGCCTAAAAAGCTTTCATCAAAATCCAACATCGCTTCATGATGAAGGTCTTGGAGAGAGCAGGGGTACAAGGACCATACTTAAACATAATAAAGGCAACATACAGAAAGCCAACAGCCAACATCAAACTAAATGGACAGAAACTCCCAGCGATTCCACTGAAATCAGGAACAAGACAAGGTTGTCCACTCTCTCCATATCTATTCAATATTGTTCTTGAAGGCCTAACTAGAGCAATAAGACACAAAAAAGGAGATCAAGGGGATACAAATCAGAAAAGAAGTCAAACTCTCACTGTTTGTTGATGTTATGATAGTTTACATAAGATCTCAAAAATTCTACCAAGGAACTTCTACAACTCATAAACACCTTCAGTAATGTAGCAGGATACAAGATTAACTAAAAAAAAATCAGTAGCCCTCCTGTACACAGATGACAAAATGGCTAGGAAAGATATCACAGAAACATCACCCTTCACAATAGCCACAAATAGCATAAAATATCTCAGAGTAACTCTAACCAAACAAATGAAAGACTTTGTATGACAAAAACTTTAAATCTTTGAAGAAAGAAACTGAAGAAGACACCAGAAAGTGGAAAGATCTCCTATGCTCTTAGGAAGGCAGAATTAACGTAGTAAAAATGGCAGTCTTACCAAAAGCAATCTACAGATTCAAAGCATAGCCCATCAAAATCTCAGCAAAATTCTTCACAGACCTCAAAAAAAACAGTACTCAACTTCATTTGGAAAAGCAAAAACCCAGGATAGCCAAAACAATTCTGTTTTGATAAACAATAAAACAATAAAACAAAACAATAAAAGAACTTCTGGAGGCATCACAATCCCTGACTTCAAACTCTACTACAGAGCTACAGTACTGAAAACAGCTTGGTATTGGCATAAAAACAGACAGGAGGAACAACGGAACCGAATCGAAGACCCAGATATTAATCCACACACCTTTGAACACCTGATTTTTGACAAAGAATCTAAAATTATAAAATGGAAAAAAGCATATTTAACAAATGGTGTGGGCATAACTGGTTATCAACATGTAGAAGAATGAAAATAGACCCATATCTATCTCTATGCACAAAACGCAAGTTGAAATGTATCAAAGACCTCAACATAAAGCCAGCCACACTGAACCTCATAGAAGACAAAGTGGGAAGTACACTTGGTGCGGGAGAATTATCTGTATTCTGTCAATCATATTTTAATAAAACGCTGATTGGCCAGGCAGGCAGTATAGGCGGGAAAGCCAGACAGGAAGTAGGGGTGGAGCAAAGAGACTGGGAGTATTCTGGAAGCAGAAGCTCTCTCTCAGCCACTCCTGCGCAGATCACTGAAGAAGCAACATGTAAGCTGCCCCCGCTGGAAAAGGTACTGAGCCATTATGGCTAACATAGATGAGAATAATGGGTTAATATAAGTTATAAGAGTTAACAAGAAGCCTGACCTAATGAGCCAATCAGTTTATAATCCTATGGAGTCCTGTGTGTAATTTCTCTTTGGGATTTGCCGGCTGTTGGGGTACCGGGCGGGACGGAAATCCCAACAAGCCGGCCCCCTCATGTTACATATGGCGCCCAGACGTGGATAACTGAATCCACAGAAAGCCTGAGAAAGCTTGGAAAAGAATAGAGTAAAGCATGTTTTGTTGGTAGCAGCAATTTCTCGGGTCTGCTCTGCTTGCTAGAGGCAAGCAAGCACTCTCGTCTAAGAGAGGCTTCCTGACTCAGTTTTAGCTGCAAAATCCTGCAGCTCATTAAGAGGTCCTGACACTAAACACTTAAATGGTGTTGATCAATGCTTTTCGGTTTCCAGCCGTAGCAGGAAAAAAGCTGCGCTGTTTTAAAATGCCGGATTTCTGGACTGTCCTGCCAGGGCAATCTCTGACTCTTTCAGGCAGGCAGTCTGACTGAGTGTGGTCTGTGAGCAGAGTGCTCCAGCTTGCTTGCTGGCAGGGACCTTGAAACGCCATAGAGTTGTGGCAGTAAAAATGGCTCCAGTGGTACCTCTACCATGAGTCTGGAAAGCTAAGAAATGGATTGGATCTAGCCGTCAAAGTCACGGTTTAGACTCATGTGGTCAGAAAAAGAGAGGTATACAATAAAAAGAGATTCAAAGACAAAGAAAACCTCTAAATGGTTTACAGTGTTTATATATTAAAAATATATGCAGGTTAAAGGTTAAAGTCATTAAAAATAAAAAAGAAAGAAAGGGAGAAATAGGGTGTGGTGGTACACACCTTTAATCCCAATGCTTGGGAGGCAGAGGTACATTGACCTCTGAGACTTTAAGGGGAAGAGGTAGTTGACCTCTGTGACTTCAAGGTGTGGTAGCACACACCTTTAATCCCAATGCCTGGGAGGCAGAGACAGGAGGATCTCTGTGAGTTCAAAGACAGCCTGGTCTACAGTGTTATTCCAGGACAAAGATATACAAAGATCCTGTCTCAAAAAGTAAAAGTAAAAATAAAAGAAATAGAGGTTAAATAAAGCCACATAAAGATGGAAAATGCACAGAGAATCTTCATACTGTATGCTATTATGCTCTCTTTAAATTGTTTGATTGTTGAGGAAGGAGCAACAACTGCTAAAAGACTTTTGTTTATAAATGCTGCTGAACTAACCCAAGATAGAAATTTTGAAAATACCTTGGCTTCAAAACGGAAGTCAAAAGGTATGTTACTTTGGAGAAGAGATTTTGCTTTTGTTTCCACAGAAAATGAGAGGCTATGGATTCATTCTGAGTTAAGAAAAATCAAGTTCCATCAAGGGAGGCCACCTGAGAAATCTCCAACAGGAACAGATGGCCCAGATGTCTGAGTTCTACATCCAGAACAGATTCAAGACTGCTGCCTGAGATGATCGAGACTCACAGGATACTCCAGTCATGACTTGATTATAACTCTAAATTTTCTTTAGGTCCCCTTGAGACTATCAGGCCCCCAACCAGCAGGAAGTAGCCTGAAATACTACGCCCACATTCCCAACAAATGGATTATGGGTATTTTTCCTTTGTTTAAAAAAAAAAAGAGAGGGAAATGGTGTGGGAGAATTATCTGTATTCTGTCAATCATATTTTAATAAAACGCTGATTGGCCAGGCAGGCAGTATAGGCGGGAAAGCCAGACAGGAAGTAGGGGTGGAGCAAAGAGACTGGGAGTATTCTGGAAGCAGAAGCTCTCTCTCAGCCACTCCTGCGCAGATCACTGAAGAAGCAACATGTAAGCTGCCCCCGCTGGAAAAGGTACTGAGCCATTATGGCTAACATAGATGAGAATAATGGGTTAATATAAGTTATAAGAGTTAACAAGAAGCCTGACCTAATGAGCCAATCAGTTTATAATCCTATGGAGTCCTGTGTGTAATTTCTCTTTGGGATTTGCCGGCTGTTGGGGTACCGGGTGGGACGGAAATCCCAACAAGCCGGCCCCTCATGTTACATACACTTGAATGCATTGGCACAGTTCACCACTTCCTAAACATAACTCCAGCCGCACAGACACTGAGAGAAACAATGAATAAATGGGACCTCCTAAAACTGAAAAGCTTCTGTCTTTACAAGCAAAGGGCACGGTCAACAAGAACAAACAACAGCCTACAGAATGGGAAAAGATCTTCACCAACCTCACATCAGACCGAGGTCTGATCTCCAAAATATACAAAGAACTCAAGAAATTGGTCATAAAAGAACAAATAATCCAATAAAAAAAATGGAGTACAGACCTAAAAAGAGAACTCTCAACAGAGGATTCTAAAATGGCTGAAAGACACTTAAGAAAATGCTCAACATCCTTAGTCATTAGAGAAATGCAAATCAAAACAACTCTGAGATTCCATCTTATATCTGTAAGAATGGCCAAGACCAAAAACACTGATGACAACTTATGCTGGAGAGGGTGTGGGGTAAAGGGATCACTCCTGAATTGCTGGTGGGAGTGCAAGCTAGTACAGCCCCTTTGGGTATCAGTATAGCGATTTCTCTGAAAATTAGGAAACAACCTTCCTCAAGACCCAGTAACACCACTCTTGGTATTACTCAAATACCAAAGGATGCTCAATCGTGCCACAAGGATATGTGCTCAACTATGTTCATAGCAGCTTTGTTTGTAATAACTAGAACCTGGAAACAACCTAAATGCCCCACGACTGAAGAATGGACAAGGAAAATGTGGTACATTTACACAATGGAGTACTACATAGCAGAGAAAAATAATATCTTAAATTTTGCAGGAAAATGGATGGAGCTAGAAAAAATTATTTTGAGTGAGGTAACCCAGACCCAGAAAGACAATTATCACATACACTCACTCATAAGTAGTTTTTTTTAATCATAAAGCAAAGAAAACCAACTTACAAATCACTATCCCAGAGAATTTAGACAACAATAAGGACACTAAGAGAGACTTTCATAGATCTAATCTGCATGGGAACTAGAAAAAGACAAGATCTCCTGAGTAAATTGGGAGCATGGGAACCTTGGGGGAGGGTTGAATGGGGGAGGGGAGAGGCAGGGAGGGGAGCAGAGAAAAATGTAGAGCTCAATAAAAATCAATAAAATAAAAAAGACAGCCTTGTTCTTATGTGTCTAGCTTTTTAAGTATGGCGACCATAAAACATTAAAGAAGTGTCTCTCTCTCCAAAAAATGAGAAAGAATTTTGTGTCTAAATGATCTGATTGTTGTCACATTGAAAAATGGGAGTTAATAGAGAAAGTAAAAGGGACCAGGTCTGATTAAAGAATCCATAGGGATAAGGGGATGATGGTGGGGGAGGGGCAGAAAGTCACGATCTGGGCCCTAGCTGTAAGTGTACAGGTCAGTGATGGTCACCCTGGCAGCCTTGTAGAGGCCCTTGTCACACGCTTGAGACTGACACACTGGCAGAAATGGAGATTTTATTTGTCAGAGTTAGGATCCCTATTTTTTTTTTTTTATTGGTTGATTGATTGATTTTGAGAAAGGATTTCTCTGTGTAGCAGTGGCTGTCCTGGAACTCACTATTTAGACCAGGCTGGCCTCGAACTCAAAGAGATCTGCCAGTCTCTGCCTCCCCAGTGCTGGGATTAAAGATGTGTACCACCGCTGCCTGGCTTAGGACGTCTATTCTTATGATCTAAAGTGTTCACAATAAAAATTCAGGGCTGCTGGGCGGTGGTGGCACACGTCTTTAATCCCAGCTCTCAGGAGGCAGAGGTAGGCCGGCCTCTGTGAGTTCAAGACCAGCCTGGTCTACCGAAAGAATTCCAGGATAGGACAGAGAAACCTTATCTTGAAAGAAAAACAAAACGAAATTTCCAGAGCCTAGTGCCCAGGCATTTTAGAGTGGGAGATCATCCGAAAGTTATAAAGATGTTCTGCACATTCACACTCTCCTTCCTTTATTTAGTTGTGTTTGGGTTACACCTTTTGTATAGACTTGGGTTTCAACACCCCCTCCACAAAGTCATGTATTCACCATGGTGGAATTAGTAATAATAAAACTACAAACTAATGCCTCTACGTGGAACAAAGAGGAGAGAGAACTCTGGGTTGGTTCCCTTGCCTGAAATTATGGAAAGGTTAACACTTAAGTTTGGTTTATTCCATATTTAACCTACACAGTTATCTTATTGAGACAACGAATAGTTTTTTAAAATGACTTCTTACTTGTAAGTTAAATCATTATATGAGTATACATTTCGCTGGTCACCAGATTAGTGCGTGATTGCCATTCCCAACAAGAGAGTTTTTATGCCACCCAGAGATTCATAGAGAAAAAGGGATTTAATGCGGGGAGGAAGAGGTGGCCCCGGTGGGACTCATTAGAAATGACAGCTCTTTTGGAACGCAGGGATCCCTAGGCCGTTTAAAATGGGGATTTGGAAAAAGTGTTCAAGGTTCCTTTTCTTGCTGGAATCTTCACTTTCCGCTTCGATGCTATTAGCTGTCCGGTTTAACTTGTAGCTCTAAATGCGGTTTGTCTGCCTCCACCCAGGAAGTGGGGCCGTGGTGTGTTGGATTGTAGCCGCTTATTAAAGTGCCGCGCGCCCTCTTGTGGCCAAACGCTAGCACAGCAGCCCATTTGTCTGCCGGACTTTCCTCAAGTCCGGCCCAGCTTAGGCTGATTGTTCCACAAGCCATGGCCCCCTGCTCTGGTGTACCACCATCGCCTTGTTTATAGAACCTCTTCAGGCCTTGCTGTGGGAGTATAGACACCGGCTGCGTGTTTAATCTTCCTCTGATCATAACTTTATATTATTTGATAATAAAATTTCTATCAGTTTAACATAAATTTATTGAGGGCTTTCTCGCTAAGAAATTCTTATTTTTACTCAGGAGAGCAGCAGGGAGAAATTATAAAACAAAAAGCAACACTAATTTAATATTTTCTTAATAAAAAGAGACATGTAAGTATATATAAAGCATATAAATAATATATTCTGCGTACTGTATAGAGTATATATAAGAATATATGCAGTATACAAATGACAAACAATTAGAAAGAGATTATACTTTCTGAATTTCTTCCCATTGTCTCTACCACTGAGTTTGTTGTGGGAAGCATGTGAAAATGTAGAATTTCTCCTTCAAGATATGGTGTGTGTGTGTGTGTTTACAGGGCTAGTGGAAAGGAAGGAAAGGACACCTAATGTCGCAGACATTTGACACATAAGGAAGAGAGTGAAGGTGCTTTAGTGAGGTTCTAGAAAAGCTGGGATCCTGAGTAGAAGTGGAAACCCAGGACAGAATAGGAAATCCCTCAAGAACAGGAGCCCTCCCCCCAGGATTTCCTTTAGCCCAGGCTGGCCTCCGTCATTCCGTGTACCTAAGACAGAACTTGAACATCTGATCCCGTGGTGTCCACACGCCGAGAGCTGGGATTACAGGCATGCACCAATCTTCTTCTATGACCAGGAATCGGGAGGAAGTGGCCCACGGGCGTGTCTAGGATTGTGGAACGTTGCTTAGGTGTGTGACCATCACCAACTATGGTCTAGTGTTCCGGCCACACTGCTGTCTAGGACTGTCCTGCTCTGAACACTTAACATAGGTAGCTCAGTTCCTTAACATGCACTTCACATTTGAAACCATGCCAGGAGGAAACACTAAAACCCTGGCCCTCTGCCTCTCCACAAAAGCCTCGTAAAGAACCAAACATGCCAAGCAGAAGCTACAAGTCACTGGTAATTTATTTTGTCTTAATGTCTTGAAGCTAATGGCAAGGCTGATGTTTTATTTTTACATTTTCATAGCACTGTATTAGTAAGGACATTTCCTAAGGCACGCAGTGTGTGCTGAGGAAGTCCTTATGGCCCTGCCTGGCCCCTGTGTGCCCTCCTGTCTACTCTGAGTTTTCTATGTCCCACCAGACAGCTTCACTTCTATAGTTTTTATATTTTTTTATGTATGGAATTTTCCATGCTTTTTTGGCTGTGTCAAGTTTTTATTTCTATTGACAATTTGTAGTGGGTCCAGAATGGTTCAAAATGGATTACTTGGTAGAGAATGAAAATATATTTGAAACATATATGAATATATTGAAATATATATATATGAAAATTATTTCAGATATAAGAAAGTAATGCCCACAATAAATATTTTAACTTGTTATTTTATTTCAATTTTAGATAATGATATCACCATGCAGTGTTCTTGGCATTTATTCTGTAATTAAATAAAAGCCCCCATAGACTTTGAAGCAGTGAGGAAGTTTCCCTTAAAGTGAAGCAGCAGGAAAGATCAGAATCCACCACTGGGGAGCAGCAGCCACAGGGCTGGAGATTCCCTGGGACCCCGATTATCATCTGGGCTTCTCTTTCATGGCATCCAGGAGAAGGAGCAGAATGAGGCTGGTTCTCTGTTTTGACTGATAGATTAGGTCATCTGATCAGTTTTCTGCTGCATATGTCCCTTCCCACAATGCATCTGGTTTTAATTTCAAAGAATATTAGATTCAGAGTTTTTGTTTTAAAAAAAAAAAGGGATGGAGGGAGTGCGTGGGACAATGGTGCTTTATCCTGTCACTTGTATTTTAATAAATGTTGGTTGGTCAGTAGCCAGGCAGGAAGTATAGGTGGAGTGACCAGGCAGGAAATAGAAGTGGGGCAACCAGAACAGGAGAAGTCTGGGAAGAGGAAAGAGTCAGTCTGCAATTGTCATCCAGACACAGAGGAAGCAAGAAGAGAATGCCTTGCTGATAAAGGTACCAAGTCACGTGGCTAACACAGACAAAAATTATGGGTTAGTGGAAATTAGTTAATAAGAAGCCTGAGCTAATAGGCCAATCAGTTTCTAATTAATGTGGCTGTGGTACTGGGCAGGACAGAAACCTCGGTCAACACCAGCAGTGTATAATTTTTCACTTTTGTTGGCATCCTTTGTTATTTGTTCCCTGGCCATTCCTATTGGGGTGGGAATCTCAGGGTGGTTTCAATTTGTATTTCTATGCTAGCTCATGAGCATGAACAGTTTTTCATATGTTTACCAACCTGTTTGCTGTTCTTCACTTTTTAAGAATTATGTCCTCATTTCATTAGTTCATTTACCATCTGGGTGACTATTGATTTCTTGTATTTAGTGTTTTTTAATTCTTTGTATATTTTGGATATTAAGCTTCTTTCAGATGTATAGCTGGCAAAGATTTTTTTCCCCATTCTGCAGAATGTCTCTTCATCCAGTTAGCTATTCCCTTTGGGCGGAAACGTTGTGATTTCACAAGATTCTATTTGTCAGTTGTGGTGGTTTAAATAAGAACGCCCCCATAGGCTCATATACTTGAATGCTTAATCACCAGGAAGTGGCACTGTTTGAAAGAATTGGAAGGATTAGGAGGTGTGGCCTTGTCTAAGTAGATGTAGTCTTGTTGGAGGAAGTGTGTCACTGGGGTAGACTTTGAGTTTTCAAAAGCCCAGTCTCTCTCTGTCTATGGATCAGGATGTAATTCTCAGGCAAATGTCTCCATCATTTGCCTGCACACTGCCACAATCCCTGCCATGATGATAATGAACTAAGCTTCTGAAACTGTAAGCCAACCCAATTAAATGCTCCCTCTTAAAAGAGTTTCCTTGGTCATGTGTCTCTTTAAAGCAATAGAACAGGAACTAAGACATCTATTGTTGGTCTTATTTCCTGAGTGGCTAGAGTCTATTTTGAAAGTACAAGTCTGTGTTGATGTTTGATAGTGTTTTTCCTGCATTTTCCTCTCTCAGTTCTAGAGTTTCAGGTCTTCCATTAAGATCTCCTTGAGTAATTGATTTTTCATACAGGTGAGAGATATGGATCTAGTTTCAATCTTCTATGTGTAGACATGTTTTCTCAGTATCATTTGCTGGTGAAGCTCTTTTTCTCCAATGTGTATTTTTGGTATCTTTATTAAAAATCAGATGTCTGTTAGTGTGTGTGTGTGTGTGTGTGTGTGTGTGTGTGTGTAATCTAGGTTCTTTACTCTGTTTCCTTCGGCTATATACTTGTTTCTGTGCCTGTACCATGTTGTTTGTATTTACTATGGCCCCATAGTGTAGCCTGAGATCAGGTGTGGTAATACCCCCAGTACTGTCCTTTGTGTCAAGGATTGCTTTGTCTATCTGGGGTCACCTTAATGCTCTTAAACGAATTGTTAATATTTTTTGCCTTCTCAATAAAAGATGACATTGGATTTTGATTGATATGGCCTTGAATTTGTAGATTTCTTTTGGCAGTATAACCATTATTACTTTTCTAATTCATGAGGATGGCAAATCATTCCATTTTTTAGTATCTTCTTCAATTTTTTTCTTTGTATTTTAAAATTTTCTTTGTAGAAGTCTTTCACTTCCTTAGTTAAGTTTATTCAAAAGTATTTTGTTTTACTGAGGCAACTGTAAATGGGACTGTTCTTCTGATTTATATTTCAGTGTTTGTTATATAGAAAGGTTACTCATTCTATATGATAATTTTGTGTAATAAAACTTCGTTGAAATTTCTTATCAGATCTGAAAATTTCCTTGTAGAGTCTTTGGGGTCTTTTATGTGTAGAAGGTTTTGATTTCTCCCTTTCCTATTCCTGTCCCCTTGACTCCCCCTCATGTTATTTCTCGAGCTAACATTTCTAGCAGATTGAAGAGTAGAGGAAGTAGACATTGCTGTCTGGTTCTTGATCTTAGTGGAGATGCTTTTATTTTCTCCAATTTTGTATATTATTGGCCATAGGTGTTTGTTGAATGTAGTCATCATCATGTTGAGTTTAAAGTGTTCAATATCTTTGCTATCACCAGGCAAGGATAACCAAGAGAGTTGAAGAACAGTGTCTTCGGTTTACATTGGTCCAATGATTAGTGATTTGAGTACTTGTTTGTTTGTTGAGGAAATAAAGAAAATATATTCAAAATTATGCCAACCATAGCCATGCTTGTCTGTACATATTGTAACATTTCCTGCTTCTCTCTTTGCAAAAACATCTTTGCACACATTTGTGTTGGGGGAAGCTGTTAGCTGGTTCCAGCTGCTCAGCCCTGGAATAATCACACAGAAACCATATTATTTGCAATACTATTTAGTCAATAGCTTATGTGTATTTCTGGCTTACTCTTAGATCTTAAATTAACCTGTCTCCATTAATCTATGTATTGTCACGTGGCTGTGGCTTACTGGGTAAAGTTCTGTCCCCTGTGTCTGTCTCTGACAGGGCTACATAGCGTCTCTCCAACTCCACCTGCTATATGTATATATATATATATACATATATATATATATATATATATCTTCCAGTCTGGCTATATTCTGTTAAGCCATTGGCCAAAAGCAGCTTCTTTATTAACCAATGGCAATAAAACATATTCACAGCATGCATGACCTCCCATATCACAATTGCAGTATTTACACAGGTGTCACTAATATTCTTTCCATTGGAACATGACGAGAAGGCTACTTTGCACTCAGGTTGTCTTTGTCCTCATGCTTCATGACCACTAAACTGGTAGGTTGTGGTACGTCTGCTTCCAACATGTTAAGCATTTGCTTCTAGCTTTTTTCTTCTTTCTCTGTGTGTGTCCTTTTTTTATTTTTATTTTTTGGCTTTTAAGCTTTCTATCAGACCAATCAGGTGTTTTAGACAGGCAAAGAAACACAGCTTCGTAGAGTTAAACAAATGTAACATAACAGAATGGAATACATTGCAGTTAGGTATTGTTTTGGTTTGCTTATATACAAAGCATGTGGTTTTTTTTTTATGAGAGGCCCATTCAAAAATTTTGTACCTCTTTTAAAATCGATTTTATTCTTTTTTCTTACTGATGTTTGACTACATGTTAAAAAATACACACTGGGTTGTAATTTCTTTATCAGATATGTAAGTATTTATTCTAGCTCTGATACACCTTTTTAACACCTTAATGTGTATCTTTTGACAGTTCAAAATGTATGATGTCCAATGTTTTCTTGTCAATGTTTTTTTCTCATGGGGCACACTTCTTTCATATTGAAGAAATCTTCGTTTAAACAAAGGTCAAAAGGAATTTTGATCTTTGTTTTCATGGATAAGTTTTCTAGTTCCAAGCTTTTATTCAGGTCAATAACTGTCTATATCTGAGATAATTAATCATTTTATTTTTTAAATAATTGAAACAATGAATTCAATTGACTATTTTTTTCAAAGTTAAGCCAACTTTGTCTTTTCAGGCTATACCCAAGAAATAATGTATTATTTCTTTTATATAATACTACATTAACTTGTTAAATTTTATTTAAAATTTGCATCTCTATTTATGAGGGATGTCAGATGACAGTTTTTTGTAATAACTTGATCTCATTTACATTGCATTTTTCTTTAAATGTTTAGCATCATTTACACATGAAACCTTTTTCTTTTTTGCCTAGTGTTTTCATTGATTTTAGATCACATATTTTACTTTTAGCATTTGGGAGGCTGTCCAGGTTCTTTCTTTCTATGTGAATTTCGATAGCTTGTGTCTCTCAATTGATGTAGGTGGGTCTTCATTCTATGTGTTACTTTCATTGGTTAATAAAGAAACTGCCTTGGCTTTTTTGATAGGGCAGAATTCAGATAGGTGGAGTAGACTGAACAGAATGCTGGGAAGAAGGCAATGAGGCAGACTCCATGATTTCCCTTCCTGAGATGGATGCTGACTAGACTCATGCCGGTAAGCCACGACCTTGTGGTGGCATACAGATTATTAGATATGGGTTAGTCAAGATGTGAGAGTTAGCCAATAAGAGGCTAGAACTAATGGGCCAAGCAGTGTTTAAAAGAATACAGTTTTTGTGTAACTATTTCGGGTGTAAACTAGCCGGGGAGCTGGTATCCTGGCGGAACGCAGCCCGCCACTCCTTTCGCAACACTCAATGCTCCTGTTCACTTAGCGAAGACTTTAAAACTTATGATTACAAACTTCGTTAAGATATTTCTTTAATATACTTTTAATAACTATCTATTGAAGAGTACTACTTTTCATGTTCCTGATATTGTGAATTTTGGTTTTATTTTATTTTTTCTTCCTAAACTGGCTGTAGAAAGTTTTCACCTGAAGTTTCTGTAGAGCCAGTGTTTTATTTTATTGATTGCCTTTCTCTTTTTTTTTTCACTTTTGAATTGTATCATTTCCCTTTTTTTAAATTAGATTTGGGTTTAATTAAATCTTTTTAAAAGTAGTTTCTGAGAGAGACAGCTTGAATTATTAATTTAAAATCTTTTATCTTTATGCATAGGTGAAATCTGAGACCATTGCTTTGGGATTTTCCCACATGTCCTTGTGGCACTTTGTGTGTGAGTGGTCTCCTCTGTCTTAGCTGCGTCCCAGAGTCCCTGACACACTGTGCTTTCATGTTCATTAACCTTAAAATCTTTTCAATCTTGCTTTTGATTTCTTCTTTGATCCCCGGGTTATTTAGAAGGGTGTTAGTTTCTGTTCATTTGCATTCCTTCTCATTTTGATTTCTAGCGTCATTTCAATTTGATCAGAGAACACAGTTTCCATGCGTTTGTTTCTGTTGTTCTGTGAGTTATGAGCTGACTTCTGTCTGTGCAGAAAATGTTCTGAACAGCTCTGAAAAGAGGGTGGCCCCTGCTGTCGGGTGAAGTAAATTCTGTAAATTCCTGTTAGCTCTATTTGTAACTAAGAAGTTTCCACATCTTTACTTCTTTCTCCCCTCTTGTTGGGTCGAGTGCTGGCGCCTTCACTTCTCTGACAGCAGGGCAAGCTGTGACTCAGGGATTTTTGAAGCAATGTTATTAGGAACACAATATAAGGAGTGTCAGGCTGGTTTGATGAACTGGTTCTTTGTTTTTAACATTATTTTCCCTTTTCCTCTAGAACCTACTTCTAATACTAGGAGACTCACTTTGGCCTTTAAAACATTCACTGTTAGTGTGAAGTATCTGTTTTTCTCTGCTGGCTCCTCTTTAATTTACCACGTCCTGCAGATAGTATGTGTTTAAATTGTGCTTCCTACCCTGGCCACCTTCTGGCCTGTGCGCCTTTTACCATTCATGTTTATAATGAGAGAGGAAGGGAAATGTGTGTGCTCTGTTGACATCAAGTGAGAGCAAGAATCCCTTCTTTCCACGTGGGTGCTGGGGTGGTGTGGGAGAATTATCTGTATTCTGTCAATCATATTTTAATAAAACGCTGATTGGCCAGGCAGGCAGTAAAGACAGGAAAGCCAGACAGGAAGTAGGGGTGGAGCAAAGAGACTGGGCGTATTCTGGGAAAAGAGGAAGCTCCCACAGCAGTTCTGCCCAGACCACTGGAGAGGAAAGATATAAGCTGCCCCGCTGGAAAAGGTACTGAGCCATGTGCTAACGTAGATAAGGATAATGGGGTAACATAAGTTATAAGAGCTAATAAGTAGCCTGACCTAATGGGCCAATCAGTTTATAACCTTATGGAGTCCTGTGTGTGATTTTCCTTGGGAGTTCCGGTTGTGGGGTACCGGGCAGGACAGAAACCCCAATAAGCCAGCCGGGCCTCATGCTACACTGGGGCTTGAATTCGGGTCCTCAGGTGAACAACGCAAGTGCCTTTTATCCTCTGAACCATTTCATGGGCCCCAATCCACTCACATTTAAGGTGATTACTAATATAGTTTAATTTAAATTTACCAGTTTACTCTCTTTTTTTACATGTACTTCTTGATCTTTGCTTTATTTTTCTCTTTCTTCAACTTCTTGATAAATAAAAAAAGATTCCATTTTATCATCTTTATTGACTGGTAGTCCATTTTTGTCAATTTGAAGTCAGACTTTTTTTCATGTTAACATTTTAATAATTTTATTTTTCATAATTAGATGTGCAGATTTATACAGATGCATGCTAGGTTTCTTTGGAACATTTAATAGCCAGTGTTATAATTATATTTTCACGGGAGGACAGAATGTATGGTCTTTACTTTTATGACGTCAGCAGTCACTGATAATTACTGGATTTCATTAATTCGTAAGGCACTGCAAAACAATGATGTGGAATTTCTATTATCTTTTTTATCCATACCTTAAGATAATTCTATAAAGAAAATGTATCTTCCACTAACATTAAGGTTTTTTTTTTTTTTTTTTTTTTGCAAGTGTTCTAAGATTGAGGGCTTCTTCAACCACAGTGAAAGCACTATAACTCTCACAGTAGTCCTAAGACCTGGAACCCTTGAGCCAGAGCTTTCGAACATCGTCTCACTGCCGTTGGGGACACTCCAAGCAAGCTGCAGCATACGGTGACATTTTATGGGGGTCTGCAGTTCCTTTTCAGTGGCTGACAAAAGAGACTTGGGGGAGAACATTGTCACTCACATTGGATGGGAGTCACGAAGCAGGGGCTCAAAGCAGCTAGACACATCTACGCTCAAGAGAGTTGAGTTCATGCCGCTGTCAGCCCAATTAGTCCACTCTTTCAATCCTCTGTCTACAGGATGGTGGCGCCCCAGTGGCCAGATCATTTCATCTCAATTAATGTAATTAAGACAATTCCCCACAGATATAGCCAGATGTCAGTCTAATCTAGATAATCACTCATTGGTACTTTCTTCCCAGGTGACTCTAGATTGTGTTGAGTTGACAAAAAGACTAATCAGCAAAGGGAGGCAGAGGCCAGAGGGTCAGATTTGAGGCCATTGAGTTAGATTCTGTCTCAAATAAAAACAAAAATATTAAAAATCCAAATCAAAGTATAATAATATATGTATGAAAAGGTCATAATAAAACATTATTTAGTATGCCAACTAAAAAAGCAAAATGTATTTTGTAACAGGCCTCAAGTACTTAGTAGGCCCCTAGACATTAGTACAACTGACTCCATGATGGAAGTACTACCCAGGCCATAAAACTCAGCATATGAAGTGTTTATCTAATTATTATTTATCAATAAAAAATCAGGAGTCAGATATTGGGGTAAGAACCTGAAAGATCAGAAAAGTAGCAGAACAGCCACCAGTGACTTCTTATATCTTCTGTTCCTCCATCCAAAAGGTTGAGAGCCTCTCTCAGTCCTGCCTTACTACTTCCTGTCTCCTATCTGTCCTCAGTCCTCCAAAACCTCTATGGTTAATTTTGGTCAGCCAGTGGCTAGCTCTGCCCTCACTGACTCTAAGCAAACTCTACTGTCAGAACATAATCAAAATATCACACAACAAGCACATAGACCTGCCAAACTAAAAACAAAGACCTAGTCCATCCAAATCCATCATTCTGGGAAAGTCTCTAAATGTACTAACCTTGTCTTTTGGCTTCCATAGTTACACCTCTGGCTAATGGTTCTTGTTCATTGTTATGTGGGATGTCCTTCTGTATAGGTGTTGCTTTTATTGGTTGATGAATAAAGTTGTTTTGGCCAATGGCTTAGCAGAGTAAAGCCAGGTGTGAAATCTGAACACACACACACACACACACACACACACACACACATATATATGTGTGTGTGTGATATATATATATATATATATATATATATATATATATGGAGAGAGAGAGAGAGAGAGAGAGAGAGTAGGCCAGTCAAGAAGACACCATGTAGCTACAGAAGGAGAAAGATGCCAGAAACTTAACTGTAAGTCACAGCCTTGTGGCAAGACACAGATTAATAGAAATGGGTTAATTTAACATGTAAGAGTTATCTAGGAATACACCTGAGCCATTGATCAAACAGTGTTATAATTAATATAGTTTTTGTGTGATTATTAGGGTCTGAGCAGCCAGGAAATGAAAGTGTAATCTCTGTCTACAAATATATTTCATGCTTAAACGCTCACTCTGAGGAGGGCTCAGGGCTACACTGGGATCCGGAATACCCAGTATAGTTGCCGGCTAATAAAGACTTTCTATGCCTTGATCCCGTGTCTCAGTAGTCTTCTCTGGTGGGCACCCCACAACATTCCTACAATAAGTGAAGTGCGAACTTCTCAGCTTAATTAGCTGGCTAGTATCTTTATTCAAATAAAATAAATTATGTGTAATATAAACTTATCTACTTACTTTTCGTGTTTTTGAGACAGGGTCTCACTGTGTAGCTCTGGCTGGTTTGGAATTCACCATGTAGATCAGGCTGGCCCCCAACTCACAGAGATCTGTCTATCTCTATTTCTTGAATGCTAGAACTAAAGGCATACACTCCTGGCTAATGTCTTTATTTTAATAGTCTCTAACCATGGCATTTGTGCGTATGTAGTTACACACGCACACATACGCACGTACACACACACACATATATATAATACACACACACACATAATATACACACACGCACACACACACATATATAATATACACACACACGCACGCACGCACGTACATATACACAGACACAGAAGACATTATGTTTGCTTATTTACTTAATTACATTATTTATTTGTGTGCAAGGACACTCATTGAATTGACAGGTGGGGTCAGCAGACAACTCAAAGGAGTCAGTTTTCCCACCATGGATTGAACTCAGATGATAGACTTGGAGGCAAGTGCCTTTTCCTGCTGAACCGTCTCTCCTACCCTACATGGGGCATCTTAAAGATTCTTACAGAATTGAATTATTCTCAGCTTCATTAGATTCCTAAAACAATTTTGCCTAATTGTCAGAGATCAAAGTTGAAACAGAAAAAAAAATCTGTTAATTTTTAACATTTTGTCATTTGCTTTAATTAAATTTTGAGCCTGAAGAGTAACTTAGGACGGTGCATTTTCCCATAGTCATTGTTTGGAACTGCGTTTAAAACTCCGATGCTGTAGCAAATGGGATCAGAGGCTCCTGGTGAGCAACTGTATCATCAATTTCAATTAGCTTATCCAAGTGTAAGATGCTGCCCACTATTCAGCCATTGCCGTGGCTTCAACTGTAAATCCAGGAAGTGGGTGCGAGACCACCCGGGTCTGATTTTTAACTAATAGCAACGGCTCCTTCCTAAACCTTCAGCAGTGAAGCATGGGGGAGGGGAACAAGAACAGGAGGTGGGGAGGGTTTCAAAGCCCTGAGGTACGGAAGAGCTTAGGGTTGGCATACGGTAGGCTGGCAACATTCTCATCTTTCTCTTCTTCTTCTTCTTCTTCTTCTTCTTCTTCTTCTTCTTCTTCTTCTTCTTCTTCTTCTTCTTCTTCTTCTTCTTCTTCTCCTTCTCCTTCTCCTTCTCCTTCTCCTTCTCCTTCTCCTTCTCCTTCTCCTTCTCCTTCTCCTTCTCCTTCTCCTTCTCCTCCTCCTCCTCCTCCTCCTCCTCCTCCTCCTCCTCCTCCTCCTCCTCTTTCTCCTTCTCCCCCCTCTCTTTCTTTCTTTCTTTCGACACATATCTTATTGCACATCCTGGTCATCCTGAAAGTTGCCATATGCCTGAGGCCAGTTTAAACCTGTAATCCTCTTACTTCAGCTTCTTGATGCTAGGATGCCAGGCTATGTCCCCTTGTTGCTAGCTGTGTCTGCACAGCTTCAGGTACACAGAACATCTATTTAAGATCTCCATCTCCTCAGCAGTCTCCAAGACAGTGGTTCTCTTAGACAATCAAGTGTCCTTCTAGTGGCACAGGCTACTGTGAATAAGAAGTTAATTTACAGCAGCGCTTTGTTTTAAGTAGGAAGAGATGATTTATGAGCGATTGCCCTTAATCTCGATGAATACATTTCTTCGGTGTTAGAATCATTTTTCCAACAAATTCGTTGCTTGGTTAATGATGCAATGTCTCTGTTACAGTTATGGTGCAGAGCCCTATTGCAGGGCTCAGAATTTTCTTCACGTACTAAATTCTGTGGGCTCACTTTATAAGTAGAAGTTATACTGAGAAGAATAATAATAGAAAAGTTATCCTACCCTACACTCTGCTTGTAGTTCAGATTTTTGAAAACTGTTTTTTCCTCTGTGGTTGGAACACGGAAAGAGCCTTTGTAAGGGTCTACAGTTACGTTACACAATGACGACTCTACTCTGCAAAGTTCAGGGCAAGTGTGTCCCTTCGGTAAGCAGGGCTCCCAGCTTGTCTAAGCCAGCACTGGGGGATTCCTCCCAACAGTTCCTAAGCCGCTGGCCCCAAGCTTGCAGCCCTTGAGCGCAGAGCCCCCTTCTACAGTAAAAGTCTCTTCTTTTCCAGAATGGACCTGAAGATACAGTCCCCTACTGAACAGAGCTCAGATAACCCCAGCCAAGAGCCAGTCAGGAGACCGGTTGACTGTGACTCACATGTGCCAGTCACTTTGACAAGCATTGACGTTTAGCCCCTTGTGTTTTGTGAGTCTCGGCTGAACTATCTCAGTGGACACCCTCCCCACACACATTATTTTCCTGAGAGTGTCTAAACCAACAGTTCTCAACCTGTGGGTCACGACAGCTTTGGGGTGTGGTGGGAGGTGGGTGAACGACCCTTTCACAGGGGTCATGTATCAGACATCAGATATCCTGCATATCATATATATGATTTATAACAGTAGCAAAATTACAGTTGTGAAGTAGCAACGATAATAATTTTATGGCTGAGATCAGCACACTGTGAGGAGCTGGATTAAAGGGTTGCAGTTTTAGGAAGGCTGATTATCATTGAACTAAACTACCGGAGCCTGGTTTCCTCCCAGGAATTGAGGATAACCCAGTTTTGTTTTTTTTTTTTAAATCTTTTTCTATATCAGCACCAAGATTTTTATGGACAAAAACTGAACAAATAACATTTACCTTTCTCTTCTCTTGCCTTTCTTTGTTAATCCAGTGACAATCTGGGGAGCTTAGCGGGAGATGCGATTTTGTTTCCCGTTTAGTTCCTGTACTCAGAGTGAGTTTGGAAACTTACCCCAGGAGGAGACTGCTGGAGACCCAGCCAGGCTAAGGAGTCTCCCCATGGTGGAAGCTAGCTCTCCCAGACACCAGCAGGCATTCCCGGGGTTCCGTCTACCGTCTTCCACACTGTTACACTTCCCGGCATTGGCATATGGCCCATGTGTCCACATCTCTCCTGCTAGTTTCCGCTAGTCTTGCTATTTTTCTTCTAGTTTCTAGAACCCTAAGCTCTTCCGTACCTCAGGGCTTTGAAACTCTCCCTACCTCCTGTTCTTGTTCCCCTCCCCCATGCTTCCTCCTCTCCTCCTTACTGCCTCAGACAACTGGCTCCCCTCTCTTCTTTTGGATCTCAGGTTTAAACACGAGTTTTCAAAGAAACTTTCTTCCACCACCCGGAGAGAGTAGATTATAAATCTACATCACAGAGACTCACGCCCTGCAAATGTCTGTGGTTGCCCTCAATAAGCTTTATTTTTTAATTCATCCACTGCCCCCCCCCACCCCGCCATGACGCTGTCAGCTCCCGAGAACACAAAGAATGTATTATTTATTTGCTGGCACACACACAGCGCCCAGCACTCAGTGCCTTTGCTGGATAGATAAAGAGGCATGAGCAACATCTCCTTAGCAATTCGGCCTGAACTTACTGAGGTTTCAGAGTTCCTGTGCTTTATCTGCTAGTGAGATGAGGCTCGGAATCATGGAGAAGAGTGCTTATGGGGTAAATAGTTGACATCCTTGTCAGTGAGCACTTTGTTTTAAATATGAAAAAAATTGTTTTTCATCTCTTTTTAAATTACATTTAATTAAAAAAATTTGTATATGTACTCTATTAATGTGATTTTCTCCTTTCTCTCTTTTCTCCAACTCCTCCCAGGCTCCACTCTTCATCAAATTCATGGTCTCTTTATATATATATATATATATGTAATATATATATATATATTATACACATATATATATTCACACACACATTTGAATAAATGTGTAAATGCAACCCACTGAGTCCATTTAGCATTTGCTTGGACTTAGGCTTTCAGGGCCGATCATTTGGTATTGATAGGCAGTTGGGGGCTCATCGCTGAGGAAGACTAATGTTTTCTCTCTCAGCTCATTAGTTGCCTGTAACTCTACACCGAGGCGTGAGGCCTTGTGAGATTTTCCCTAATCACTTCGGCATGTCAACCGGTGTCGTTGTTCAGGTCTTAATTAAGCAGCCATATTGTTGAGATTTCATGGGTACAGCTAACCTGTCATGTCCAGAAGACTTAGTCTTGTACCCAGCTCCCTGGTCCTCCAGCTCTTCCAAGCTTCATACCCCTCCCCCACATCGTGTTTCCTGTACAGGGTAGTTTTGTGTGTCAACTTGTCACAAGTTATAGAGTCATCAGAGGAAGGCACCTCAGCTAAGGAAATGCCTCCTTGAGATCCAGCTGTAAGCAATTTTCTTATTTAGTGATCAATGTGGGAGGGCCCAGTCCGTTGTGGTTGATGTCCTCCCTCTGCTGGTCCTGAGTTCTACAAGAAAGCAGGTTGAGAGAGCCCTGGGAAGCAAGCCAGTAAGCAGCACCCGCCATGACCTCTGCATCAGCTCCTGCCTCAGGGATCCTGTCCTGTTTGAGTTCCTGCCCTGACTTCCCCTAGTGATGGACAGCAATGCTGAAGTGTGAGCCAAACAGACCCTTTCCTCCCCGTTTGCTTTGATCATGGTGTTTCGTCGCAGCAATGGAAACCCTGGCTAAGACACTCTCTGAGCCTTAAGTACAGTATTGAGGATGAAGCAAATGGGGTAGGCACCCCATGGTCACCTGCGTCTTGACCTGCGGCTTTCTGTAAAGATCTCCACATGCTGATGAAGAGTTTAGAGCCACACATAGGGAAGTTTCAGAGGGCAGCATGGGGGTTGAATATGACCTTTCATCCTTTTTTGTTGACAGAAAGATTCTGCAAAGGCATTAGAGAATTGAATATTCTGACCTGGATTCAGGAATTCTTAGAAAATCTTCATTCAAGCAAAAAAGCAAGCTCAGTGGCTTGACAGTTCCTTTGAAACACAATGGGATGGCGCACTTCTTTAAAAGTGTTTGCAGATGCTGTTGGCCCTGTGTCGGGTGAATCCAAACTTATACACAAAAGTTTTAGAGTAAAAGAAAGTGTCCCTAATGTGTATATTTTCTGTATATTCAGAGAATGCTGTCATCCTGGTCAGTTTGTTGTAGATAAGTACACTACATTGTATAAATTTAATTAAAATGCATATAACAAATTAACTCATAAAGTCTACAAAAGAAAAATGTTCGATTTCTGGGCTATAATATAGTGCATTTAGATGTATGTGGACTCTAGCTACATGATTATTGTCTACTTAAGGGTCAGATGACCTCTAAATATGCCTGGTGTGAATATAACACATTTTGATATTAAACCAAGGGTGTTTTTATTTTCTCCTGGTACCCTTTCTGCAATAGCATCCTGTAATCTCATCGGTGCAATGGGTAAGAACCAGATCAGCTAGGACATGTGTGTCAATTTACTACTTGGAATGTTTTCTAGCAATGCTTTGTCCAGCAAACCAAAGCCAAAACACGATTTAGGCAACCAGGGTGCTGCGATGCCAGAATTTGATGATGCTATTTTCTGGATGCTGAGTGGTAAGGAGAGAGTGGAGGCAAAGCCAAACCCGAGTGCAGCCGTTTCTGAAACATCTACAAGCCTCATTTGTTTCTCTTCAGTTAATTGAGGAATACGGTCTGACTGTTGTTCGGCATCCGGGAGTCTGCTTCCCTGTTCTAGGCTTATGTCATAGAAGGCATGGGGAAATTTGTCAGTATGTCTACTTCTCAAGGCATTCACCATGCCCTTGCTGTATACAGGCAACACTGGTATCCTGGGCAACATTTCTCCGTTCATTAGGAACATCCTTCTCTTGTTTAGTCTCACATTCCAAAGTTACCTTTCTTATCAAAAGACAGTAGTCCCACATCTTACCTCTGTGGAAGACTTAATATGGGGTACCCACCTCTTCACTAGACAGGCATGATGGGGGATGAGATGCTGAGGAGTCAGTGAGTAGGAAGGGGGGTCCTGGAGGGTGATCTTTCTCCTGTTTTTTAGTGATACCTTTCTGGGCTGGCTCTTTGTTCCAGTGAGGTAGCCTGAGGAACACAGCCGAGCTGGTGTCTGGGGGAATTGTGACCCGTTCTCTGGCTTTGCCAAGGAGCAAAGTGGAGATGATGTACCGCATTCCTTCCTTGTCCACTTTTAGGGTACTCAGTGTTTCCCAAGAGCTGCCTTGGACATGGCTGAGACAGACCCACTCAGTGGCCTGTTTTAGTGATATTCTTAATATGCCTTTCCCCCTAAGGGTCTGTGATGTCAGTGACACTGGGAAATATTCATTTGCCACCAGCAAAGAAGCACTTATATGGACTTTAGATGTTTAAGGATAAAGTTCTTCCTGCATCCCTACAGCTTTTGGGGTGGTTCAGGAAACAAATGACTTAACCATTTTAGACACAATCTAGAAGCTTCCTGCATTGGCAGGGGAGTGCTTCCTCCAGCACTGCTTACATAATCACACCAGATTCACACCACTGTGGCTGTGGTCCAAGGTCATAGGACCAGGCTAACGTCCTCCACCAACAGCCACATAGTCTTTGCTAATATGGCCCTCACCCAGGCCTATGAGGCGGGATGATCTCAAAATCTTCCTGGTAGACTGTGAATTACAAGCTGGTCAACAATGCATTTTAATGATTTCCACTGTCTCATCTTGGTCCAGTTTAGAAATACATTAAAAGTAGAACCAGCCCATTTGAACCTGCCCACAGAAAAGTCAAGCCTAGAAAAGTCAAGCCATGACATTCGGGTTTGAAACTGGTTTCAAGCTCCCTGTCATTGTTTCCAGAGATGCTGAACAGACCTTCCTCGCCCCATCAGTCATTCCACGGTTCTGATGACTGTGGCTCTTGATGGAGGATGTTAGCCTGGTCCTATGGCCTTGGCCAGCAGCCACAGGGGTGTGGATTTGGTGTGATTATGTAAGCAGGGAACGCTGAAGGAAGCACTCCCCTGCCATCTCAGGAAGCTTCTAGATTGTGCAAATGTGTACACACTGTGAGGAGCAAAAAGTGCAAACCCATTCGGGCGGAGTAGGAAGGGAAACTCAGGGAAATGCAGAAGCAGATGTGCGATGGTGGTGAAAGGCAGCGCATTGCAAGAATCCTCACGATTGTGTGCCCTTCACGGCGGCTGGGAGGTGCTGGCGAACATGAAAGCCAACCGACTCTGACTTCTCACTGAATGCTTATCATCGACCATGATGCCATCATGGCCGAGGGAATTACGACAATTACAACCCGAAGTTTCTTTGTAGCAGTTTCATAGTGAGGAGCTGAAGGGAGGTGAAGGTAGCAACTAGAGAGTGAAAGTCAAGATGTCAAGGGGATCCAGGAAGTATACGTTTTGTGAAGAGGTGAAGTTTGGGTAATGAACCTTTGAGATTTAGTACAAGGTCAGTAAGCCTTCCTCCATCCCTGCTCCTGTGCTCTCTGAAGGTTCTACGTCACATGTGTCACGTGTTTGAGAACAGTGTTCATCTTGTTATCCTTGCCTAACTCCTTCATGAAGGAGAGAAATTCACCATTATGTTCTCAGTATCTAGAGCTTTTTACATTGAAAGGACTCAGAAAACCATTTAAAATAAAATAAAATAAATGAAATAACTAAATGACCGTAAGGCCAGCAAAGAAGACATAAATTTGGGAGATATTTATAGGAACTAAAATGGATAGGACCTGGTGACCGACTGGGTGACAAGGGATTGGTGCAGAGGAACCAACTTCTGTAAGGAGAATTCACAACAATGAATTGTAGTGGTGAGATTTATCTTTTCAGTTTGGCATTTGTGTTTATATTGACAGGTTTCTGCTGATCTCAGCCGTGGTCAGAGATACCTCCAACTTCAGAGCTTATGCTTTTTCCAGAATGGGTCAAGGCCCCCTCTTCCTCACCATCCCTTCTAAACAATCCATTTGTTCTGTGAAACCTGGGCCCAGATAACTCCATACGCCAAGGGTAGAGCTGGGCTGTGTTTGTTGTGAGAGAATAAATTTCGCTTCAGATACATGTGACTTTCTAATAGGCAGCCACTGTTCAAAGGCAGAGAAGATCATCCTAGGCAGTAACAATCTTTAAAAATTGTAACGGTGGCTAGGGGTTGTTTCATAAAGACGATTCGGGCATAAGATGCAAATCTGAACAACATGACCTTTCAAAGTATGAAACTCTATGCTTCCACAAAATCCAGTGTGACTCTCACACTGTGGAGACTGTGGTCAGGGAAGAAGGCAGGCTGACTTTGGATCTTCCCCTCCTAATTTCCTTCTCTCCACTCATGGCTCTATCCCAGCCCCCAGCTCCAGCTGGCATCCCCTGCTAACCACAGGCCACACCTGCCAGAAGACCAGGCAGGCTGACTGCGGATCTTCCCCTCTCCCTCCATTCCTTCAAACACAGCCCCCACCTCGTCTCATCCCCAGCTCTGTAGCAGGCTTTCTGCTGTGGCCTCTCCTCACTTTCTGTCCTTTTCCCAGGGGACAAAGCAGATCCTGGTTTGGGGGACACCTACTTTTCTCCCTCTCATGGAGGGGACCTAGCCCACCTCCATTCCTGTCAGCTCTTAATACATATAAACACATTTTACCTGGAACCCCAGTAGCCACATCTGACAGGATCCAAGAAGAATTTCTTGCCGGCAACACACAGCTAACATGTTCTCCCAAGGACCAGAGAGGGCAATGGATACCAAGGAACAAAACACACACCCAACAAAGACAAGACCAAATATCAGTACCTAGAATTACAGTCTTTCCAAACCTAGATGCGAGCATAGAAACACATTACAGTCAGGAGAATATGTCTCCACTGGAGCCCAGGAACCCTAAGGAAAAGACCTCAAAGCAGCCGCTGAGTATGGCAGTGTTCTTAAAGGGGAAATGAGAAACTCATGAAAACAGAAACAGTGGAAAGAAGTGAATAGAACAGCTTAAGACCTGAAAGTGGAAACAGAATCAATGAAGAGGACCCAAAGTGAAGAAAATATGGAAATGAAAAATTTAGGAACTTGAACAGGAACCTGAGAAACAGGCCTCAGCAACAGAAGACAAGAGATGGAAAAGAAAGCCTGTGGCACTGGAGACCTGATAGAAGAGATGGATATTTTGGTTAAAGAAAAAATTCAATCTAAAAACAATTCTGGCACAAAACATGCAGAAAATCTTGACACTATGAAAAGACAAAAACTTAGGGGAATGGGAACAGAAGACGGAGAAACCCAGGCTACAAGTACAAGAAATAGTTTCAGCAAAACCATGAAAGAATTTTCTCTAAAAGGGAGATGATTATAGTGTTACAAGAAGCATACAGAACACCAAACACACTGGACCAGAAAAAGTCCTCTTGGCCCATAATATTAAGTGCACTAAATGTACAGAATGAGGAAACAATAGTAAAAGCTGCAAGGCAAAAAGGCCAAATAACATATAAAATGGCAGATCTGTTAGAATTAACACTTGACTTCTCAATGGAGACTCTAAAAGCCAGAAGGGCCTGAATAGATGCCACCCAAGTACTATACCCAACATACTTTCAATTACAATAGACGGAGAAAATAAGACATCTCATGATAAAATCAAATTTAAGCAACATCTATCTACAAATCCCACCCCACAGAAGACTCTAGAACAGTTCTCAGTGTTTTTTAATGCTACAGCCCTTAATATAGCTCCTCATGCTGTGGTGACCCCCAACCATAGAATTATTTTGTTGCTATGTCATAACTGTAATTTCCCCACCTTTATAAATTGTTATTTTGCTACTGTTATAAGCCATAACTGATATGTGGGCCCAAACGGGTCGTGACCCCCAGGTTGAGAAGTGCTGCCAGGCTGAGCCCCGCTGCTTGAGAAAGAAAACTCAAACCTACTCCAACACATCCTCTAGATCAACACGGTTGGCTCACATAGGAACTAATGCACCGTATGCAGGCATGCACGGGTCTGCACCAGGTCCTCTGGGTGTACAGGAAAGCTTCCTGAGAGTGTGAGCCTGTGGGTCTCTCACTCTTGGGCCTCGTCTTGGGCTCTTTTCCTTCTTTTTGTTTTGTCCGATTCTGACATGTTAGTTTTTGTTGTATCCTCTCCTGTCATTACTATATTACTATATATTACTATATTCTTACACCTTAGGAGTCTGTTTGTTTTCTAGTGAGAGAGAGAAGGGTATAGATTCAGATGGGAAAAACTGGGAAGAGTGGAGGGAGGGGAATCATAATAAGCACATGTTATGTGATTTAAATTTCATTAAAAGAAAAAATTAAAAATGTGAAAAAAGGAATTGTGGAAAGAATGCAAAATTCAGCTAGAATTGCATATATTTATTTCATTTATCATGATGGGCCATTAAATGTTCTTCTGGCTTTTTTCAATGGAATGAATCTTTTTGAAACAAGTCACACTGCTGTATGCATATAACTTACCATGACAGTAAACTAGAACAGGGCTTTATATGGCAGGAAAAGAAATCCTACTTGACCCAGAATTTCTATACCTAGGAATTAATATAAAATACTCAAGCGAGTGAAATAAATGATCAAGACTTATAGTATTAGCTATAAATTGGTTCTTAACCATTGTTTCTCATAGGAAAATGTTGAGAACAGCTGGAGCATGAATAATGGTTAAGTAATAAATAAACCAAAATATTACTGTACTTCCACACTTAGAGGAAAATATGTTAAAGTAGTATCAATTAATAAACTGTTAGAAATAATATGTAGAGTTTAACCTGGCTTTTTGATTAAATATGCACTTAAATTGTTTTGAAAGATATAAAATCTTTTTGAAAGTTCATAAGAAGTGATTAGTTAATATTAGAGATAAGGGATCTTAGAAAATTTAGTTGTAAAATATTGTATATGTGTTTGTTTTTTACATTTTATTTCACAGTATTATTGTTTCTTATTTGGTGGAGGGGAACGATTGGTAGTTAAATAAAAAACATTACCACATGTTAATGTTGGATAAATGAAGTATTTATATGGTTTTCTGCCTACAACCTTTAATAGCAATAGTCACATCAATAAGGAAAAGATTGTATAACACCAGAAGATGAATGTGGTTTTCAGTACTGGTTTTTGGATTGTAGAGTGTGTAAAGTTATATGGAGCAGTGCAAAATTCTCAGAATAAACATCTGTCTGTCTATCTATCTATCTATCTATCTATCTATCTATCTATCTATCTATCTATCATCTATTTATGTTCTCTTAAAAATTTACTCGAATCTAAACACAAATGGTATATTTTAATTATATTTAATATTTCAGTTAATTTGTTGGCATGAATCCTGCCCAGGATAAGCATGTTCTGTGTACTTTCCACCCTTGCCCCTCATGAGGCCGACACCTCTCAGTAAGAGGTTGCTAAGTGTCTATCTTCTGCCCACACCACGGGCTATCCTATGAATGCTCCCAATTGTTCTGGCTGTTGATGGGAGAGGGAGGAACCAGCCGTGAACATATTCACATCATCTCTTAGAGGCAGAGGGAAAGGCTGAGGACCCTCCAGGCTCCAAAGCCCCTCCTTACTCATCTCATGGCATCCTCAAAACTTTCCCCATTTTCCCCTACTCCCCACTCCCAAATAAGAAGATCGCTGATCCCAGCAGATTGGGATGGATGATGCCTGCTCCACTTGCCCCGAGCAGACTCTGATTCATTAACTCTCATCCTCTTTAAGGGCACAGGCTGGCCCAGCAAGGACTTCTGGAACCCCACCCTTCCTCTGCATTAAACATTCATTGCCACAAGGTTTACATCTTCAACTAATTAGTAGAAACCCAAGTCCTTCATAAATAAAGGGAGATGACACAAAGAGATATATTCTTCATAAAAGAAAGGTAGAAACAATGTGTCAAAAGAGGGGCAATCACCTTCTTTATAATTTCAAACCGTATCGTTACACATCTTTGTTACACGTTTCACCTAAAATATTGTACAAATGCACACTGCCTTTATTTCCTGGTATCAGTTTCCCCTCGCAGAATTACAAGTTCTGGACAGGAGGGTTTCATTGGTTCTGCTCACAGCTGCTAGTCTCTGAGCAGCTGTCCCCAGTCACTGATGAGCCAGCGAGTGGAAAACACCTTCACAGACACAAGGAGACACCCTGGAGATCATTGTAATGAAAGATGCTCGAATTCCTGGTGGGCTCCCGTCCCCACCTTCTGTGGCAGGACAGAAGCTCCTACAAGGAGTGGGTGAATGGGCTTCCCAACCTGTGGTCACTTGTGTTTTAAATCGAACTGTTTCAAAGCAGTAGATTCCAAATGAGTTGCCAGTGACTTTCTATTTTCCACCTACCCTGCCATTGATGCTTGAGTCTTTGTAGACCAATTGCTCAGGGGCTCAGCTTGGCAAAACATGTTCCTAAGACCGAAGTGGACGGCATCTCATGTCACTAACACTTGCATAATAAGATAAGAGGGCCTCTTTGGCTTTTGTTTTATTTTTATTATTTTGTTTTATTATTTTTAGAACTGGCAAGAAAGCATTCTCTCCACACACTTTGGATTCCTCTGGTAACTGCAAATTATGATAGTTTAAATAATTCTTGTGATGGGCTGGAGTGGCCGCTCAGTGGTTAGAGCACTGGTTGTTCTTCCAGAGGTTCTGACCTCAGTGCTTAGTACTCACATGCCAGCTAACGACCATTTTAAAATCCATTTCCAGGGAGTCTGATGTCTTCTTCTGACCTCTGTGGGTACTTCATGCATGTGGTACATAGACAGATATGCAGAAAAATACACACAAATCTTTAAGAAACATTGAGGTGGCAATTTATTAGGAGAGATAGTGAATCAAGGGTACATTTCAGACAGAGCCCCTCTAGGATCCCCCAGTGATAATGGGGGTACAGGATTTGAGATGATCTGAGAAGACCCAATCAGGGCGTATTTCATTTAATCATAAATGAACCCTGGTTGGGGAGTTTTGATGTAACTAGAGACTAAGATGAAGGATTCGAAGGTCCTGTGACACGTGGCATTTGTAAGTACTTCACACATATCATGGCAGCCAGAAGAACCCAGGGCACCTCGACTGGAAAGGGGTGGAGAGCAAGGCAGCTGGCAACAGGAAGTGGAGAGCCCCGAGCCAGGACTAGGGCAGCTACTGTGTTACCAGGGTTTCCATGAGAATAAAGGCAACATGCTAATCACACATCTTCTAGAATCTACACTCCCTGAAGAGTCTTCCCCTCCTCACCCGAAAGTTGCTTCTTGCTCTTGCAAGTGAGTCCCTTGCCACTGGAACATTACAGATCGGGGAACTGGGCTCGTTTAGAATGTCCTCTAACATCTGTGTGTGCTGTTGCCCCAGCTCAGTTCCAAGGCTTCAAATGTGAGCCACGTGCCGATGTTTTCGGGACTGACCTATTTCTTGAATTGCATGTTCATGTATCTGTTACCTCTGCCCAGGGGAAATATTCGCGTATCTACCTTACTATGTACCTGTTGCTTTTCTTGCTCCCCATCTTCCTTTCTCTGGCTCTACTGAAACATAAGCACCATGAGGCCAGAGAAGCTCGTTCACAGGGTTAAAGACGCTGGCTCTCCACTCCCTGTTGCCAGCTGCCTTGCTCTCCACCCCTTTCCAGTTGAAGTGCCCTGGGTTCTTCTGGCTGCCATGGTATGTATGAAGTACTTACAAATGCCACATGTCACAGAACCTTTGGATCCTTCATCTTAGCCTCTAGTTAAATCAAAAGCTTCCTGGAAGCAGGGCAGGTGTTGTGGAATGTTGTTTTAATTAGGCAAAGATGTGTTCCATCTGTTTATGCTGAAGAATATTGCTTTAACGGTACAAAGGAGTGTTACTTTGTTTATACTGCATTTGTTTAATGATGCATTTGTTTCCACCTTGCTGCCAAAGGCACCTGATTGGTCTAATAAAGAGCTGAACAGTCAATAGCTAGGCAGGAGAGGGATAGGTGGGACTGGCAGGCAGACAGAATAAACAGGAAGAGAAATCTAGGCTCAAGAAAACAAGAGAGAGAGGAACAAGAAGAGAGATGAGAACAAGGGACACACCTTGGACAAGAAGCCGGGCAGCACCAGACAGCAGACATGAGAAACAGTGAAAGTAAGATACACAGAAAGAAAGTAAAAAGCCCCAAGGCAAAAGGTATAAAGAGAAACAGGTTAATTTAAGTTAAAAGAGCTAGCCAAAAAAGAACTAAGCGAGGCTGAGCATTCAAACTGATAACAAGTCTCTGTGTCATGATCTGGGAGCTGGTCGGTGGCCCAAAAGAAAAGCTTGGTAGAGGCAGGAGTATCGTCGATCGAGTATTGTCAACACCCAAAGGGCGGTTGAGAACATGGAAGGGGCGCAAGCAAATCAAATGGATGATCAATTGGGCATTGTTCGTGGCCCACTGAGAAGGTTCTGATGAGGTTTTCAGAATAAAAGTGATCGCTTCACTGGGGGATCAAGAGAATAGTTTTCATATCAAGAGCTGTTTTTGAGAAAAATTAGACCTGCTGTGAATCCAGCAGGTGATGGAGGAGTGTTCTGAAGAACACGGTGCTGTCCGTTTTCTCCAGTCCCCAGTAGATGCTGGCTTGTGCAGAAGTTGCCTGTTTCTGCTGCTGCAGGCCAGTCTCCACTCAGCAACTTCTGAGAAAGCAGAGGAAGATCTTCTGGGTCCAAACTTAGACAAACTGTGCTCAGAACTTATTTCCGGTGGTTTCTATTTCTTGGCCGCACTTCACTGTTAATAGTTTCTGGCTTTCCATTGTCCTCACAACTGTGCTTCCAAACTCAGATACGCTCTCTGATCTTCAGCGGCGTGTTGCCTGTGACTCTCCGACTAGACACAGGGTTGAATGTGCTGCTCATCAGACCAGTTGCCAGTTGGATAATGATCCAGATGTTTCTTAATCATAGAACAAGTTGGCTCACAGAGAGCTTTGGGTACACTGTTTTGTTAACCCTCAAAATAACCTTGTGACACAGTATGACATCGTGGTCCTTCATCAGGCGCCTGCTGTCATTGGCCCTAGCTTGGCAGAAGACGCCGAGTGACCCTGCCAGTGACTACGCGCTCTCTCCAGACTGCTGATGTTTGACAGGTATTCTCCCTACAAGGCTCGTATCCCGGCTGTCCCGTCCACCTGCGACACCCTCTACACTTCTGTAATTTCTGTCATTTTCTTTATCTTCTTTCCACCTCCAAGTCTGCAACATCTTCAGCTGTAGTAATGCATGCTGAATATTTCTTTCCAATTAATTTCCCAGAGTCAGCAAACACTGTCTATACTCAGGCCTTCGCAGTCAGTCTAAGATTATTGGTATTCTTTCTCATTTTTCCCAATTTGTCCTAATACAGCCTTCCAAGTTTCTCTTTCCACACAAATATGAACTATTTCACAAAATCGTTTCACCAGCAGGGACATATTTGTTTTGCTTTGTGCTGGGCTCGGCCCTAAAGTCACACAGGTGAAATGCCATTCCAGCAGGGAGGCAGCGAACAACTTAAAAAGTAAGAACAAAATTTATCAGATGATCAAAAGCCTTGAGAAAGACTAGCAAGCAGGGAGTGTGTGGCTCGGTGGTCGAGAACTGACTAGCCTGAGCAAACCTCGGTTTGATCCTCAGCACCACAAAGCAAAATGATAAGGAGCAGGCCAAGCAGGCTGGGCAGTGGCGGTGGTGACAAGCGGAACAGAGCAGGGGTGATGTGGTATTTGTTTTTTTTGAGGAATGTTGATCAGGAAAATTTTATGATGTTTCACACAGTCATGGAAGGTCCTCACAGTGACGGAGCTTGCCAGCAAATGGGGGTACTGTGACTGATGTGGAAACAGGAACAGGCTAGTGGTGAGGTGTTTTCAGTGCGTGATGTGATTGTTAGCAAACACACACATCTAGAGTCGAAGACTTTGTATTCTCGAGTCCCTTATCATGCTTCGTTTTTATCTCAGTTAATTGAGAACTTCATGGTGGAAGTCTTTTCTTCTTTTCTTTCCCTCATTGCTGTCTCCCTCTCTCCCTTTCTCCATTTCTATTTTCCTAATAAAAGGGTTGATTTTAGTTTTTATTTATGTATGTGTGAGTGAGCGTGTGTGTGTGAGAGAATGAATGTGATTGTGCACACGTATACCCCTATAGAGGTCAGAAGAGGGCACTGGCTCTCTGGTTTTGGAGTTACAGGTGATTGTGAGCCACCTGCAGTGGATGCAGGGAGCAGAACTCAGATCCACTGCAAAAGCAGAAAGTGCCCTTAACCACCAAGCCATGTCTCCTCCTTCCTTTCCTTCCTCTTCCCTTCTTCTCCCTTTTTCTTCCTTGCTTTCTTTTGATAGGGTCTCAAGTAGGCCTTGAACTTGCAAAATACCCCAGGTTGTCACTGACCTGATTCTTCTGCCTCTACCTCCTGGTTTGAGATGATTGATAGTGTGCACCTCCTGGGTTGGGATGATTGATAGGCGTATACCTCCACATCCAGGTATTTGATGCTGAGGTTCAGACTTAGGACCTCGTGCACACAAGGGAAGTGCTTTGTCAAGTTGATTACATGGTTGGTCAATATGTGGCCTTAGGAAGGCTTCTCAGGAGCAGGAAGTCAGAGAAGTGTAGCTTATCAGGACCATGCCTCCACCATCACTCCCCAGTCAGGAATCAAGAGTCCAGGAACAATGGTGTTCTCACTTTGGGGTTGATAACAGTTTTCTGGGAATAAAACAGTAAGAGAATTTAGTTTGGTTTTCTTTCCTCAAAATCTCACTGAATAGTGTTTGTGAGAATGAAAAGAACAGGCATTCCTACCACGTCGATGTAGCGACATTTTCTCCTGCTTGCTCCTATGTGAACACAAACCTGGCTTAAGGAACCCGTGAGTCCATTCACCTCTTGAAGAGGAAGGACTGAAGGGATGGAGGGGTGCTGAGCATGCGCCCTAGACTCCTAAGCTGCTGTATGATGGGGACGGTTTTTAGGTACTATCCTTAGGAGATCATCACTGCTCGGGTCCCATCTGATGACTCCAGTACTCTGGAGATTCGTGTCACTAGCAAATAGTCGTCTCTGGGCCAACTGAAAGGAACATCTTGGACATCACTTGCCTCATATCATAATGATATGATATACAGGGGATAATGTACTTACTCTGCTTTTGATCATTTATGATTTTTATTTTATATGTATGAGTGTTTTGCTTTCATGTTTATATATGCATCACGTGTATGCAAAGAGGTCAGAAGAGGGAATTAGATCCCCTGGAACTGGAGCTATAGACGGTTGTGAGCCTTTGCCCTCAAAATGCCTGACGCTCCCAGGAAACCAGAAAAGGACACTAAAAGCAGGCCCCAAACAGGTTGCTTCCAAACACAGGTGCTCACAAGGAAGCTCTGAAGGCAATGCCACAGGGTGAGGGTGAGGGTGGCTGCCTATGCAAACGGTTGCTTTGCACTGGAAAATGAGGAGAAATTTTCTGCGGGATTTGAGTCGAGACTTGGAAGATCAAGGCTGAGGCAGCAGTGAAAACTAAGGAGTAAGGAGCCTGGCAGAACAGCAAACAGTGAATTCATAGGGCCTTGAAGGGGGAACAACCTCAGAAAGGTCCAGAAGAGGAAAAGAATGTGGTGCAGTGTAATGTTTGGTGAAAATGGGCTGCGATGGTTGAGAAAAGCAGGAACAAAATCACCCGCGGGGTGGGGGGGGGTGGGGGGTGGGGCTGAGATGGTGGAGAAAAGCAGGAGCAAAATCACGCGCGGGGTGGGGGGTGAGGGGTGGGGATGAGGGGGTGGGGGGCTGAGATCGTGGAGAAAAGCAGGAGCAAGATAGTGGAGTGGGGGTGGGGGGAAGATGGGGTCTTTGAATTTCATTCTGGGAGTTGTTATCTATAGGATTTCTCAAATAAAAAAAAACATTTTAAACAAGTTTGTGTAAACAAGATGCTTGACATGAAGGGAACTGTTGGGGGCTGCAGACCCTGGCCCCTTGACTTTCTTTGCCTGCCTCAGACCCTTTGCCTGCTGGAGTGAACCGAGCAAAACAGCTTGTTTACCTGTGCCTGCAGCTGCTCTGAGCAGGAGACCCTCATGAGTTCTGAGGGCAGGGGAGCAGTTACAGCTGGAGCTCCCAAGAGCTGGGGCGTGGCTATCAGTTAAGGATCCCTCTATGAGCTTCCCTGAAGCAGAATAAAGTTGACACTCTTGTTTCAAGGATGCCCCATGTACCCATGTCTCTGTCTGTGTTTGTATGGTTTTAAATCTCCAGCATAGTTCTCGGCTCCCGTAGTGCAGGCGCTACAGGACCTTTTTTTTTTTTTTTTTTTTTCTGTTTTTTGGAGACAGGATTTTGCTGCGTAGCCTTGGCTGTCCTGGAACTCGCTCTGTAGACCAGGCTGGCCTTGAACACACAGAGATACACCTGCCTCTGCTTCCCAAGGGCTGGGATTCCCAAATGGCAGTACCACTGCCCAGGTCCTAGGACCATTTTGAACAAGAGTCATTTACCTCTTCTTGAAGACCGCCTACCCTCCATGTAACAGCTATATATAAAAAAGATATAATATTGTCCTTGGCTTGATAATGACAAATAAAAAAACATTAAAATTCTCCAACTAAACAAGGTATACAAGGTGTTTTCTGTTGTTGGGATCTTTTATTTGAAACAAAGGAGAGAAAAACAACTTATTGAACTATAAATAGGTAAGTTGAATGAGCAGGTAGGCTCTGTGAATGGAAGGCCAGCCTGGTCTACACACTGAGTACCAGAACAGCCAGGTTTATGTAGAGAGACCTTGTATCAAAAATAGAAATAAATGAAGCAAAAATAAAGAGTTGACTAAACATGCCTCTAACGGAAAAGGGGACGTTTTCATAGGACTAGCTCTTCCCCGCAGACCATCACCTGATCCAGTCCAACCAGAACATTAGCCAGCGAGTTAAACACAACATGTGTGTTCACAAATCATCCACTTTATGTCCAACAGCAGAATGGAAAGTGGAGGTGAGAGACCAAGAGAAGCGTATTGTAGTAGCAGGATGTGGTGGGACCAAATTGTGGCTCTCTAGTTGAAAATGTATTCTTGGTCTGCCACAATACTCCGGGGTAAAGCAGACACCTCCTGTCTGCTGCTGGACACGTCAATCGTGTCTTGGTCCATTTCCAACTGGGCAGATTTGTCTGTGTCACTGACTGCTGCTTGTCAAATTGGACTCCCATCTGCCTCACTGACAAATCCTGCTGTTCACAATAGGCTTTCATTAGTTTATTAATGGTTTATGCCTCTTAGTCTTAAACTGTACCACAGAACCATCCCGTCTGCTACCTTCAAATTGATGTGACCATCCATCTTGGTCTCAGTTTCTTCCTTGAGTTTCCCATTAGCCATGGTGACCTGAAGTCTCTTCAGCTGCTGCTTCACAAAACAGGCATGAGGTCCTCCATCTTTCTGTTTGCTTGTTAATAGTCATAGGTATATTATTTTAAAAGGTAGAAAGAAACATTGTTTAAAGGAAATCCAAAATGGGTGAGGGAGATGGCTGTTGGTAAAATACTTGCCACTTAAGAATTAGACTAATTGCCAGCACTCGGACAGCAATGCACATAAAATAAGTAGTTATTTAATACCATAACATTGAAAACCCTATTACTGTTTTTTTGTGTGTGTTTGATCTTGTTGAAGAGACATTTCAGACCTATAACCCTTCTCCCTCCTTTAGTTGTGAAGGAACCAGCTCATCCAACCTGTAGTTTTGCTGCTGTTGTCCTCACAATGAATGTTGACTACAACCCAACTCCCGAATTTCTCCTAAACTGGGTAGCTATTATCATATTTAACTACAAGTTGGGCAAGAAATCTTTCTCTGCTGTGTTGCTCCAGGAGGCACAGGTTGCCCTGTAGTTTCTGGTTCTTGATATTAAATGCATAAAGAGTTATGGGTGCTGTCAGCCAAATCACACTATTCTATCAGGAGTGGCAAACGGTGATCGCTCTGGCCATTGGAGGGTGAGGTTTGGCAGGAAAGGATATTTTTGTTTAGGAAATGATACAGAATGACCCCTCAACTGCAGAGGACTGTCTATGCACCCACCAACTAAAGGTGTATCCTTTCTTCCCTGAGTTTAGGCATGGAAGCATAGGAGGTAATTGAAAAGCCTTGTACTGGTGCATGCGCTAGACGGCAATGCCTTCATAGGGAAGAGTGGTGGGCATGGGGAAAGGGTCTGTGTAGGGCCCATGGGGGTTCATTTTGAGGACATTTTGAGCCGGAATTTCCTGTTTGTTTCTGTCTCCCTCTGCCCCCCTTGTGATTAGCTATAGGACATTGTTTAGTCCATCTTGGGTGTGGTAATTTCCCACCTGCCTGAGGGGAATTCCTTGGGCAGCAGCTAGGTGTATAAGGTTTTTCCTAAGCTTAAATAAACTGCATTCGGCTGATCTCCTTTCGAATGACCCAGGTCTCTTGTGTGTTCTTTCAATCTCAGGCCCTTGCCGGCTCGTGTATGGCACAGTGGCTCACAGACTGTACCGAGAGAGTAATGCAGGCACAGGCGTTACAGGTTTGTTCCGGAAAGACCTAAGTGTTCCCATCCTTTGAGCTCCCCAGACTGTAGCAGCCAGGTCCTTGTGAGCTTCTGACTTAAACCCTGCCACAAATTTCTTTCCCTGGGCTTTTCTACTTGTGCCCCTGGAACTAAGTTTGGTTCTGAAAACAAGCAGGTTAATTTTCACATTCTCTTTTCCCAAATTAGTGGGGAAATGAAAGAATCAGTATGAAAATCTCAAACAAACCCAAATCAATTATTGGATTTTTCTTTTTAAAATTAATTAGTGTGCACGCATGCGCACACGTGTGTGAGTGTGTGTGTGTGTGTGTATGTGTGTGTGGTGCATATGTCTTTTTGTGTGTGTACATGTTTTTCCATGTGTGGTGTACATCTTTCCATGTATGTTCATATCTTTCTGTGTGTGTATATTTCTTCCCATGTGTGTATATGTTCTTCTATGTGTGTGTACTTGTCTTTCCATGTGTGGTGTAGATGCCTTTCTGTGTGTGTACATGTCTTTCCATGGCTGTATATTTCTTTGCATGTGTGTGCACATGCCTTTCCATGTGTGTCAGAGGAAAACCTTAGGTTCTGGTGCTTGCCTTTCACCTTTGAGACAGGAGCCCCTTTGTCCTGTGAGCTCCTTGGAGATTGATTCTCTTGTGTCTTGCTTCCGTCTGGCTGTAGGAATGCTGGCGTGACAGACGCATGCTGCCATGCCTGGGTTTTATGTGGATTCTGGGAATTTCAATTCAGGTCCTCATGGTTGGCTAGCCAGGGCTTTAGCAAGAGATGGCAATAAATCGTCTCTCCAACCTCGATTCTTTTTCTTTTTCCAAAAAAAAAAAAATGCTTAAAGTAACATTTTAAACGTAAGATACAATGTTTTAAAGAAGGAGAAAACTTCATAAACTTATGAACTTTATTTTAGGTTAAGCTTTAGCATTTTTGGAACAAAGTGAGTGTACAGCTTCATTAATGCTGCACCTCAGGCTGCCGTTTCCTGCTTCCTCGTCGGATGAAGAATGGGTGTGTGTCACCGCAGTAACTTGACTTTAACCACAAATGAAGAACTGGGTTTTATTTCCTAGACAAGATTGAAAAGCCAACAGTATTCACTTTTTTTTCTGTTGGTATGCATCATCCTGGGAATGGCCCAAGACTCTTTCCTACTGAGAAAGAAAGCCTCCCGAGGTAGCACCACAGGGTCGGTGGATTACTCACTTACTATATGAGTGACATTTTTGTTCTATAAGGTCTCCTAAGGAAAAAAGTGCAGAGTGTAAAAACCACAGCCGCGGCTGTCAGTGGAAATGATAGTTAATGGCACCTTGCTGTTGCACGGGGGCCGGTTCTTGGAAAGAGGAGAACCATGAAGTCAGCTTTTGCTGTGGCAAAAGTTAGAAATTCAATTGCTTATCTCACTTTAAAATGGGTCTTAATGATAAGGTGTATAAATAAATATACATATAAACCATAAAAAACCCAAAAAAGGTCCAAGATATGAAAGTAACTTGTGTTTTCTATAAATTCTTGAAAATATTATTCTAAGTTAAAGTGGAGATAATTTGGGGTCTTAAAGAGGCAATGTAGAATTTTCACAGCTTGTATTTTATAGTTATAATATCAAAATAGTTAAGACAAATCCTTAAACATCTAATCAATTTTCACAAACATCAATTAAAGAAATTATATTTTAAAATCGTATGAGTTTTCTTCATTTGTTTCTCCACCAGGAAAGTCTAATTTCTAAAAATTCCGGGATAACTGTGATCTGGCGAGATGACTCATTCTATCAAAGGTTTGTCCTATAAGCATGCTGACCTAAGTTGATTTCCGACATCAGAATAAACAAATTAAAACAAGAAAAGGCTAGGTGTGATGGCATCTGTCTGGGATCCCATAAATGGAGAGATGGAGAGTGAATATCTTGAATTTGTTGATCAGTCTATCTACAATGGTGAACTCTAGGTATAGCGAGAGACTCTACCAAAGAAAAATGAAGTGGAGAGAGATTGAGCAAAGCAGCCAGTGCCAACATCTGGCTTCTGTGCACTTTGTGCACACACATGTATGTGCACTCTCACATACATACCAACACACATACAATTATACATATGCATACAGATAAAATTATTAAAAAACTTAAATCTTGGGATAACTGTTTTCTTTAAGAATCACGCAAAAGAATTTAGGAATATGTTTCAAGTGTGTTTTAAATTTATGAGCTGCTTTTCAAAAGATCTTCTCTGAGAGCATTTAAATGATAAGTTCTAAAGCTAATGATTTTAAATTGGTCATGTAACAGGAAATTTTATTCAGAGCCCGCAGTTGTTACAGCAGTCCCAAATTTGAAGAACAATAAATTTGTACTATTCTATCATGTGGATTTATGAATGCCATGGTTGAAGCAACTCCCAACAATAACATGCCAGGAGAAGTGTCACACGAACAGTGAATCATATTTGAAACCAGGTTTTACCTATTACTCATTAGTAGTTTTCTGAAAAATAAATCTACATGCCCTTTAATTGTTCCACTTTCTAAGGCATATTACACATAAGTTACTGCTTACATTGGGTCCTCTTGTTTCTCTAAAGTGTGTGCTCCTTCTTCCTGGGGAGAACACATTCACTGAGAGACTCCTAACTCCCTACCCCCAGTTCTAATGGCTTTCTCTGGCTCCAAGCTTGCTGGCCTGTGAGGGGGTCACATTCACTGTTTCCTTCTCTGTGGTTTGACATTTTTAAGAACCAATGGCTCCATCGTCTGGCACCCATGGAGATGCAGACATCTTCTTCCCCAGGTGAATCAGAAGCAGCTCAGGGTTTCCATCATTCTGAGAGATGTGAGCACCATCCCTTCAACCTGGGAGATTCTGGTGGGAGTGAAGAAAGGCATCCCAATCCTGTGCTCTGTCAGCAGCTTCCACACTCAATTTGCCAACCACTGGAGGCTACTTGGCATAATCCTGTGATGCTCCTTATTCCTATTATAACACAAATATCCCATGATGTTCAAGGGACCACTCAGTCCCGGGCTTTCATTTCCAAACTGACTCCGAGTGTCCTCTTCCCTGGCTGCACTTCACATTTGTTTCCCACTTCTAAGCCTTTCCACCATGCCCTTTGACCCCACTGTCAGCCACTTTATTGCTTTAACATTTTCCCTCAACTTCATCCCATTTCTTTGAGTGACCTGCCCATCTCTTGTTATGCTGAATCTCTCTTTTTTATGTCTATTCTTCTTTTTCTGTCCTCTTGTACATCTGGGTATGAAGCTGGAGGAAGTTTAAGTGCTCTTGATTTCATCAGGGCACAGGACATTCCTGTAGCTTCTTCCTAAAAGTCCTTGGTTTCTGTCTGTTTTGAAGATATGCATCCCGCACTAATCCATTGTGATCCTTGTCTGTGATGCTGCAGGTCATTCCTTTTCTAGGAAGATTTTACTGGCTTGCTCTTATTCTTTCCAAGTGGTCACCATGCATACCAGGCGGGCTTCAAAGACGCTAGTCTCCTAATCCCGCAGTCTCCTCTCCATCCCTGTCTCCTAATCCCGCAGTCTCCTCTCCATCCCTGTCTCGTCCTTTACTTTTTTAAAAAGCCAGTTTAAAAAAAAAACCCAGTCCTTTTCACAGGAAGACCCTAGCTTTCTAGCAAGGGCTTTTCTCGTCTTGGCATTATTTCAAATTCATGACTGTATAGTTCTCCAGCTTGCTCCCTAGAGAACCTAACCCAGTGGTCATTCAACACCTATGAAATTGACAATCCACCGATATTATTATCTTTTCATCATCTCTAACTCTACTTATACTTTATGTCCCCCAATTTCTAGCCAGAATTCTGTGGTTTT
This sequence comes from Myodes glareolus, assembly GCF_982192425.1. NCBI lineage: Eukaryota > Metazoa > Chordata > Mammalia > Rodentia > Cricetidae > Myodes > Myodes glareolus. The sequence goes on from NC_142051.1 coordinate 2,352,166, forward strand.
GCCTTGCCTTACCTGACGATTAAATTAAGTTTTCGGTTGCTGAGCTTGAGCTCTGTATTTGATGACAACTTAGGTTACAAGGCAAGCATTTTAAACAGAGTGCAAGCCATCGAGTTCTGTCGGGTACCAATGATAATGAGGTTGGCCACAATCACTGCCACCTTCTCTATCACCATTGCCATAATCGATCCAAGGTCATTGGAAGACTGGTAGGCATCTAATTGTTGCAAAAGGAGCAGCAGGCTGCATTTCTGCCTGGATCCAGGTCCCCGGCTAGTTTACACCCAAAATAATTACACGGAAACTGTATTCATTTAAACACTGCCTGGTCCATTAGCTCTAGCCTCTTACTGGCTAACGCACACATCTTGATTAACCCATTCCTAATAATGTGTGTGTCACTACGAGGTGGTGTCTTACCGGGAAGATTCTAACCTACGTCCATCTTGGGCTGGAGCTTCATTGCGTCTGCCTGCCTCTGCTTTTTTTTCCTCCCACAATTCTGTTCTGTCTTCCCCACCTACCTATGTTCTGACCTATCAGGCCAAGCAGTTTTCTTTATTAATTAACCAATGAAAGCAACACATAGAAAGAAGACCCACCTACAGGTGACCCTCCTACATCATCTAATTGTTTTGTGAACATGCTCAATAGCTTTATTCTTTACAATAGCTCAGGGCAGACAGCTGGTATCTCCTCTGTTTTCAAACTGAGGAAAGAAAGGGCCCACAAAGTGAAATCGTGTTGCACATGATCTAAGATGTAGGCCAGGAGAATCCTGGACCAACATGCTTTGGCTCTAAGGTCTGGAATTTTAACACTTGTCTTATACTAACTCCTAATACAGAATCTACCTATTAGAATATAAATTAAAGAAAACAAAATCAAAAGGAAAAAGAAAAGATAGAAACAGATGTTAAGAGGAACTCACGTAGGGAGACAGCACTCCAGGTAGTACTTGCCAATTCCTTGTGGGTAGCTTCCGGCAGCTGGCAAGACATGCTCCACAAACTCACAGTGCAGATCTTACCGTGATTCTTCTGCCCCTCACCCCTACCCCTCGGGCATGTATAACTTTTCTTCTGTATGTCTTCAGGGCATCTTCTGTACATCCTATGGGGACTCACCTGCCAGCTGCTCAGAAGACAACCGGGACTTGTCTATCCAGCACCTTACTCTTTTTCACTTCCCCCATGAAGTGCCCATGGGGAGTGTGGACTCTTCCTTCCCGGGGCATGCAGAGTTTACCTGCCTTGTCTAGCTCCAGGGGTTGAGTAGGAACATAACTCTGAGGTTCCGTCTTCCTGTTTGTCCACACACTTGCACTGCTATATTCACTAATGTCAGCACTTTTTCTCTGTTATTTTTGAAATTGTAATTTAATTTAACATTTTTCCCTTCCCTCCCTTCAAACTCTTCCACATTCCCCCCTCTACTCTCATTCAAATTCATGGCCTATTTTTCATTAATTGTTGTTGTTGCATATATGTAATTGCATATATTCTTAAATATCTGAAAGACACTTAAGGAATTGCTCAGTATCCTTAGTCATCAGGGAAATGCAAATCAAAATGACTCTGAGATACCATCTTACCCCAGTCAGAATGACTAAGACCAAAGACATCCATGCTACTTATATCCCAAGGAAGGTAATGCCAATCTCATAGTTAGCTGTCCAGGATCCTCCTGAGCTCTCGCCTCGCTGCTCTCGACGCTCAGCCCTTTCAGTCCCACATCTGCCCACTGCTGCCGCCTTTAAGAGTATTTCCTCAGAGTTTTGCTTAACCAGCCAACCCACTTTCCTTTGCTCTGAGATCCACTCCAAGTACAGGCAGCCTTTCTCTCTGAAGCAGTCCAAACACGAAGAAATTCCTTGTCATTCTTCCTTTCTCTTCTTATTTCTAACATTTTCTCTGTGTAAGTCTCACTGCTCGTTAACAAACGGTGAAGAACAGCACACATTTCATGTAGTTGTCGCAGGACACATTTGCTAAGAGAACTGATACAGAGCAAGAGTCACCAGCTCCCTTCCCTGGCTTGTTATACTTGTTAGAGAAGATGTCCTAACCACTGTATAGAAACCCGACTGGCAGCCAAACCAGCCATATGCACATGCTATTCAGCTGCTGTTGCTATGGCCAAATATCTAAGAAAATCAACTTTAACATAAGGAAGATTTATTTTGTCTATGTGAAGGTAGACTGTGTATCAAAATGTCTTTCTGCTCTTTCATCTTTTATTAAGGGTAGCACTTCATGGACATTCCTTTGGCATATCAAAATTGCTAGCAGCACCAGTTTTGTGCTTTGGGAGCAGGGCCAATTAAGTAAGGGTTCACTGAAGGCAGGCTCAGTGAGGCTGATGCCTCAGATGGCTACTGATGAGTGACAAGCGGCACTCATGGTGCCAATGTGCCAGACAAAAGGATGATTCATGTCCCTCAGTGTGGAGGAGAGTGGCCTGAGATCTTACCATGCTACTCCGGATGGCACATAATTTAAAACTTCAAGGTTTTAATTTATTTCCTGTTAAGTATTAGACTATAGTTAGTTGTGGGTAACTGAAAGTGAAGAAAGGAAGTTACTATAGCAGAAAAAAATGCAACTATTTGCTATATAACCCTGAAGCCTCATTAAATGGATGCGATGCCCTAATGCCCCACTCCAAATTGAACTAAAAAACATAAAGATCATGTTTAAAATGCATTTTCTGTGAACAAAATAGTATTGAGGTAGCCTTTTAAAACAATCATTGCCTCTAGTGTAACTTCTAGGAAACCGAGATCTTTTGCAAATAGTTTCTGGAGTAGGGAGGAAAGATACTTTAGGTAGAGGTGTGAGGTCTCGTTCAGCTGAGCCAGATTGTTAATTTGGCCACCCGTGTCGTGTCTTCATGCCAAAATGCCCGGATAATACATTTGAGATGTCCTTATTGACCACTTCATTACAGCTTCTCCTGGTGGGGAAAAGTGCAGATGGGGAATTGTCCAGAATTAAGGGGTCTCAGAAGTCCAGCCGTGAAAACTGAGTTCACTAAAGGAGAAGAGGAGTGTGCGGTGAAGCCAGAATCTAGGCTGAGTGCTTATAGACTCCCAAAGGGGAGGAATCCTGAAAGAACAGTACTACAGACCGGAAGGGTCACAAGTCAAACCAATGGTCCCCAATGGAGTTCCCTCCCCTGGCCCTGTGCATGTGTGTAGCCCACTCTGCCCCCCTCCCCTGGCCCTGTGCATGTGTGTAGCCCACTCTGCCCCCCTCCCCTGGCCCTGTGCGTGTGTGCAGCCCACTCTGCCCCCCTCCCCTGGCCCTGTGCATGTGTGTGTAGCCCACTCTCTTCTTCTCTCTCCGACAAGCCTCATGTTCATGCATAAAACATTTATAACACATTATATTTAGCATCCATTCCACATCAAGAACTATGATAGATTTAGAGATACAAAGGAGAATAAAATAATATTTCTGGGGCCAAAATATCTTCTAGGTTGGTGGCTAAGATAGACAGAGAAATGAAATGATCAGATCACATGCCAAGGGCTATGATGGAGTTTTAGAAAATGTGCTGCAGAGATAACAGTGGACAAGAACTGCTTCAGTCTAGAGGGAATCAGCAAATGCTTCTTGAAACAGTGGATGTCCAAAGACATCCTAAAGAGTAGAAGTCACAAGGTGACAGAACAGGGATTCTCAACCTGTGGGTCATGACCTCTCTGGGAGTCAAATGACCCTTTCACAGGGCTCGCCTATCAGATATCTCGCAATCGGATGTTTACATTGTGATTTATGACAGTAGTGATATTCCAGCTATGAAGTAGCACTGAAAATAATTTTAGGATTGGGCTGACCACAGCCTGAGGTGCCCCAGCCTCAGGGTGAGCACCGCTGTGCTTGAAGGCTCAGCCCCGGCTTGGTACTGGAGTCCACTTGCTGGTGTTGCAGTTCCAGGTGAGTCAGAGAACATGGCGAGGAGACAGGCAGCAGCCAGGGTTGTCTTTCTCTCCACATTCATGTAACATGAGGGCCGGCTTGTTGGGGTTTCTGTCCTGCCCAGTACCCCACAACCGGCAAGTCAGAGAAAATCAATCACACAGAGATCTCTATAAGTTATAAAGCTGATTGGCCCATTAGGTCAGGCTACTTATTAGTTCTTATAACATATATTACCCCATTATCCTTATCTACGTTAGCCACATGGCTTGGTACCTTTTTCAGCTGTCAGCTCACATGTTGCTTCTTCAGTGATCTGTGCAGGAATGGCAGAGGGAGCTTCCTCCTCCCTAGCCTTCTCCTATTCTCATTGCTCCGCCTCTACTTCCTGCCTGGTTGACCTGCCTATACTTCCTGCCTGGCCAATCAAAGTTTTATTAAAAATACATGATTGACAGAATACAGACAATTCTCCCGCACCACATCCAGATTCTGCAGTAGGAGATAGCTGCCATTGGAGGAGGGGCACACCGTAACCATCTTACCTTTGGGGAAAGACTTTCTGGACAATTGAGTTGAGAGGATCACAGTAGAGACAGGGAGATGCTGAGGGAGTTGCCAGTGTTTAAGAAAGACCAACAAGCCCATTCCCACAGATGAGGAGGGGTTAAAAATATTATATCAGGAGTAAAAATGGACAGATCTAAGAGAGTGAGCCAACCCAGCTTTTCTCTTGGAGGACTGGGGATGGCTGAAGCCACCAGGAAGGAGGACACAGAGGAGGTCTGGAGTAGAGGCTTATGTTTGAGGAGACCATAGGACAGCTACTATGAGGTCTGTCTTGACCCTGACTTTGCTCAGCAGGCTTCCTATGGTGTCACATTACGATGTGACTGGGAAAACAGAAGGTATTTTGTGTGCTCACCATTTTTAAAAAAAATTTTTTGAGATAGGGTTTCTGTGTGTAACGGCTCTTGTTTTCCTGGAACTCACTTTGTAGACCAGACTGGCCTTGAACTCATAGAAATCCAGTTGCCTCTGCCTTCCGAATGCTGGGATTAAATAGGTAAAAATTTTTTTAAAGAATTATTTTTCATATTATTTTATGTGTATGCGTGTTTTACCTATATGCATGTCTGTGGATCACATGCTTGTAGCATCCTAGAGGCCAGAAAAGGGCATTGGATGCCTGAAACAGGAGTTAGAGACAGCTGTGAGTTGCCATACGAGTGTTGGGAATTGAACCTGGATCTTTTGGAAGAGCAGCCAGTGCTCTTAAATGCAGAATAACCCCTCAAGCCCCACCATGTGTGCAAAACTTTCAGTGAAGCAAACCAGATGGCAGACGTGGTCAGGCAAGCTGTCACTTGCATTGCCAACTACAACACTGCCCTACGTGACTCTGAAAAGTCGAGGTGACTCTCGAGACCACATGGGAGGCTGATAGGAAGGATGATGGCAGGCACTCCTCCATCCCTCTGCTGTCCACGTGCCTGTCTCTAGGGCAGTATACCATCTTCTCACTTCTTCTTTCTCAGTCTCCCGTAAATGTCTTGAAGAGTCAACTCTTAGGAGAAGCATGGAGAAGAGGGTTTGAGAAATGTAGTTTCTGGTTTGACTGTGCCATGAGGAAGAAAACCCACAAACACTGGGTAGGAATATAAATTGGTCCAGAATGAATGTTGGTATGGAACTCCTCAAAAAATTAAAAGTAGAACTGTCATATAGTTCAGCAATACCATTTCTGGGAATATACCCAGAAGAACCAGAGGCAGTATACTACCAAGATATGTGCACAGATGGGTCAACTAAGATATCTGTCAACCGATGAATGGATAAAGAAAATCCAGGATGTGGACACAATGAAATTTTATCATCCATAAAAAGGACAAAATTATGTCTTTTGAAGGGTAGTGGATGAAGTGGATGAAGTAAAACAAGTCACGATTGATAGACAAATATCAGCTTTTTTCTTTTATGTGGAATCTGATTATGTTCCATCTATTTATCCATGTAGGCATCTATGTATCTATGAGCTATCTATCTGTCTGTCTATCATCTACATCTATCTATCTATCTATCTATCTATCTATCTATCTATCTATCTATCTATCTATCTATCTATCTATCTTCTATATCTATCTATCTATCTGTCTGTCTGTCTGTCTATCATCTATTTATCTATCTATCTATCTACATCTATCTATCTATCTACCTATCTGTCTGTCTATCTATCCATCCATCTATCATCTACATCTATCATCTATCTATCTATCTATCTATCTATCTATCTATCATTTACATCTATCATCTATCTATCTATTGATCTATCTATCTATCATCTATCTTCTATATCTATCTATCTATCTTCTATATCTATCTATCTATCATCTACATCTATCTATTTATCTATCTATCTATCCATCCATCTATCATCTACCTCTCTCTCTCTCTCTCTCTCTCTCTCTCTCTCTCTCTATCATCTATCTTCATCATCATCTATCATCTGTTTATTGCATGCATATGACATGAGAGTAGAGAAGGATTATGTGGGATGTGAAAGGGAACTATCAGGAGAATATATGGGGGACTGGAAAGGATGATGGTGGTAAATATGGTCAAAGTAATTGCATGAAAATGCTGTTATGAAATCCATCACTTTGTATAATAATTATGCTCTAGTAAAATTAAAAATTAAACAAAATATAATTATTTATGGTACAGACAGTTAAATCTCTATTTCTGTCTGTGGAAGGAGCACTTAAGTTGTGAAATGGCCAATATTTCTTCTGTGGGAAGAAACACACACACACACACACACACACACACACACACACACACACACACACACACAGAGAGAGAGAGAGAGAGAGAGAGAGAGAGGATATTTATCTCTTAGACCATGATTGAAATTTCTGATTTGGATTCTTTTAGCAAAATCTAAGATCTTAGACTTAAATTATTTGTGTGTGTGTGTGTGTGTGTGTGCAGTGCATGTGCTTAGTTTATCTAAAATTGATTAGTACCCACCCTCCTGGAGTCCCATACATCTTCCTGATAGTTCTTCTTTCCAAATAATCCTCCTTTACTCTCATGTCATATACGTGCAACACACATAACACACACACACACACACACACACACGTGCAATAGATAGATGTAGATGATAGATCATAGATACATAGATACCTACATAGATAAATAGATAATATATATTCTAGGCTCCACATATAGAAGAAAAGGTGATATTTGTTGATCTCATCATGGCTTGTTTCACTCAACATGATTGATGATCTATCCTTTATCCATTACCTCACAAATGACATAATTTTGTTCTTTATGCTCATAAGAGAAGTATGGGATCAGAGTTTCTGGAGGGAGACTGTTCCTGGAGATGGAGATTTAGAAACTACCAATATCTGGAAGCAGTAAAACTGGGAATGGAGTGTGAGCAATGACTCCCACTCAAAGGTGAGTGGTGAAATGATATTAAAAAACTTAATCTTTAAAGCACATTAGTGCTGACCAGATAAAAGATGATCAATATGCTATGGAGTATAAAATACGAGAGTTTGATGGAATGGCAAATAGAAATGAGTACATATGTATTTGACAAATGTATTGTACAGTAAACTTACTTGCAGGAGTCATGCTCAAAATTTGACTTTGGGCATTGTTACTTGCTCATGAGTGAATAAAGGCAATTTAAACTTTTTAGCACATCGAGGGATAACAGTTATCCTACTTTTTGTGTGGTTTTGATAATGGTATAATTTTTTATATAATGGCTCACACAATTTTGAAATAAACAATTCAGTTTTGCACATGTATTTAATTGACAATGATACTATTATTAAGGCAATATTTTCATAAAATTTTGATTTAGCAAAGGTAATAGAGAAGATTTGGAATGCTTCCAACACAAGGAAATGATAAATGTTTGGGATTATGTATACACGTACATGCATGCAAAATTAATCCCTATCTGATTGTCATACATTTTATGCACGTATTAAAGTATTCTGCACTCCATAAATATGTACCATGATTAAGCACTAATTATAAATTAAATCTCTTTAAAAGCAACATATTCCAAATCAATTTTGACTTTATGTGTATGAGTGTTTTGTCTGCTTGTATGTCTGTGCCCCATATGTATCTAGTGCCTGTAGAGGCCAGAAATGATGTCAGATCCCAAGAAACTGGAGTTACAGATGTTCGTGATACATCATGTGGGTGCTGGGAAGCTTGAACCCCAGAGCAATCTGTGCTCTTAACTGCTGCACCATCTCTCCAGCCCTGCAAAATATATTTTTAATAATATGATACATTCCTATCTTTATAAATAGAGATCTTGGACTTAGGATATATCTCAGAGGGAGAATATTTGCACATTATGCAAAACATTATGTGACAAACCCTCAAAGCTGAGATAATATGTTGCATTTACATTTTAATGTTGAAAATGACCCTGGTTTGGGAATGTGTTTATACTTTAAACAATCTTTTAAATTTGCTGCTTCTACGTGTTGAAAAACCTGTTATAAATACATGTTCAGGTTTGTGGCATAGTGCATGCGGGTGTGCATGTGTACATGTGTGTGTGTGTGTGTGTATGTGTGTACATAAGCTCTCAACACATTTGAGGGAAACACTGGGAGGGACAACTGCTGGATTATATGGTCAGAGTGTATGTAGTTTCGTCGGAGACCACCAACCTGTCTTCTAATGAGATGGCACCTTGCTTGACAGCTCTGTCTCCTGGTCAGTTCCCGGTGCTGTGTTCTGGAGTCTGTCACTCCAAGAGGTGAGCTGTTGTCTTGACTTACATTTCCATGAGAACATTTGGCATGGATCTCAATCAGCGCTTGTTAGCGGTTTCAAACTGCCAATGAGAAGGAAAGTCTATTCTTGGAAGTAGACAAAGCATAGAGTCATGGAAAGATGTCTTGATGTTCCAATTTCTCCCAAGAAACACCACCCAGTGGTAGGAGAGATTGATCTCTCACCAATACAAGTACGCCAGAGAGGCAGAAACACAACCCCTGCCAACTCTGTGTGCATTTCCAGCTTTTTCTGAGGTCCTTTCTCTATTACTCATGATGACTCTGTCTTTTCAATAAACCTTTCTCTTGGAAACACACTGTTGAAGTTTCCATCCCGACAGGTGAACGTGTCAGGGAATGCATACCAACTGTGGAACATAGAGGATATAATGGGAACTGAAAAGAATATTTAGGAATAACCAAGACAGTGCCACAAGATTTTAGCGGGTTGCTGACGCTGCCATAATTGCTGATGCTGCAGTAACCCTCTGTCTCTAATGGAATCTAGTTATTTACTTTCCTCTGGCTAAATCTTTCTGCTGGGTTACAATCAGTGTGTGTTAAGTAGAATCTTGTTTTCTGGGTTGTTTGACACTGGATTACAACTTTAAACAGTGCGGTCTTTGAGCTTGGAGCTCTAACTTCATTGTGTGGGAATTAGTTACTCTACTCATTGCTGTGGCAAAATGTTTTGCAGTAGCAACATAAAGACGGAAGGATTTCTTTGGCTCAGGGTTTGAGGGAACACACCTGATGGAATGGAAGGTCTGGCGGGCTCGAGTGGGAGGTGGTATCTGAACTAAGACAGTGCAGAGAGAAAAATTCTGGTGCTCAGCTAGCTTCCACCTGCTTTCCCTTTTTGTTCAGTCTGGCCTCATATTGCATGGGGTGGTATGGTCTGTATTCAGGGTGGAACTTCCCTCCACAGCTAAGGGTCTCTGAAAGCACCATCGTGTACACTCCTAGAGGCGTATTTCCTAGGCAACTTCAAATCAGGTCAAATCGACAATGAAGGTGAACCATGCCACTTGCCCTTGCCCAGGCCTGGTACTTAATCCAGAGTCATTAGGCATTCTATGCAAAGCACCAGACTGGCATTCTGGTGTAAATAGAAGTCTAAGGCCCTGTGCATACTCTCTAGGACATTATCGTCCAGAGGGAGACAAGTGTAGAAGCATACCTTGAACTTTATTCTTTTATAAAAAAGCTTCAGTTGAATTTGTTTTGAGATTTGCGTCCACTTAATTTCATTCCTGTATGTTGTATTTTTAGAGGTTGTATGGTGCCCTCAGGAGAAGGAAGATACAGAAACAGCAAAGAAGCTCCAAGTCCGGGAACTCTGCAGGTTGCTGACATCTATTCAAACAAGAGGAAGGGAAAGAAGCCTCTGGAGTCTGGGACACTAAGGCCTCTGCTTCCTGCTCAACCCGGAGCTTCTGTGAGCCTGTGGGGAAGCATCAGGTGGCACCAGGGAGCTGAAGAGTGACGTGAGAGCCTGACGGGGAAGGAGAGCGAGTTCTTTCTTCTCAGGGTGACCCACCGGAAGGAGATGGGAAGTCAGATCAAAGCTGGCTTGACACCTCTGTCCTGGGAAATCCTATCAGGTGACTACAAAGAAAACCTAAGAGGCCAAATTTCTGCTCATTGTCAAGAGATGGGAGGTGTGTTGGGGGAAGTCCCTGACCACAGGCCAATAGTACAGAAGGTTGACAAGCTTCCTGAAAAAAAAAAAAGCTAGAAAAAAAGTTTCAAACTCCACCTGAGGTGTCAAGAAATTTTATCTACTCTCAAGAGTCTTACCTTTCCTGACGGAAGTGTAGACTATCTTGTGATATGGCATTTAGATTTCTTCTCTTGGGGTTTTTGTTGTTATTTAATAAACTTCCTGAAAACAATATAATGAGTTCTAATCTATGGTTCTAATTAGAAAATCATGTCTCTAATTTTCAAACAAGGAAAGTCGTGTATCATCCAGTGTGGGATGTCCCATCTTAGTTAGAGACATTGATATATGTTGAGAGTTGCTTGGAATAAGAAGTCTGCTGTCATTTCAAGAAGACAACATCTATATGATTTGAAGACTCTCAAAGATAGCTAGCATCATACCTGTCAAAATGAAGAGTGAGAGCAACTTTAAATTTCCACCTTCTGTGAAATTAGAGAAATTATCATTAAAAAAAAAGCAACTCAGAGAATAAACCGGAAAAAAAACACATCAGGATGTTAAAAGATAAAGTTAGAAGGTTTGATGGGAGTTGGAGAGATGACTCAGGGGTTAGGAGCCCTTGCTCTTTAAGAGAACCTGGGTTTGGGTCCCAGTACATTCATGGTACCTAACAACTGTCCATACCTCTAGTTCCAGAGGATCTGATGCCCTCTCCCGGCCTCTGCAGGCATCAGGTATGCAAGTGGTGCATATTCATACATGCAGGCAAAACATCTCTACACATAAAATAAAATTAAATCTTAAAAACAGTAAGTTTAGATTAAGCTACACTATCTCAAAAAAGGTAGATGAACATAAAATGAAAATAAAGTGTGATCTATAGCCTTCTTGAACTAAAAGAGTCTTAAGAAGGAAATTTTGAACTAAAAGAGTCTTAAGAAGGAAATTTTCTTTTTTAATTAGATTTTATTTTAGAAAAATGTCAGTCCAAATTCTCAATCCCTCCCCTCCTCCCATTCCCTCCACACACCCTCCCACCCCACCCCTCTCTAATCCTAACAGAGGGTAAGGCACATTGCTTTGTAGAAAGTCCAAGGCCCTCCCTACTACATCTAGGCTGAGCAAGGTATATATCTAAAGAGAATAGGATCCCCAAAAGTCAGTAAATGCGGTACAGATAAATCCCAGTGATAAATGCCAGTGGCCCCTCAGTCTGCCCCAGCTACACAACTGTCAACCACATTCAGAGGGACTATTTTGGTCCTATGCTTGTTCCTTCCCGATCAGCTGGAGTTGGTGAGTTCCCATTAGCTCAGGTAAACTGTTTCAGTGGATGAACCCTTCATGGTCAAGAAGGAAGTGTTCAAAGGAAAATATATGTACAAACATCAAAACTATAGTGACTCTGAAGCAATTGGATTTTAGGATAATATAAATCTGAATAGGCAATGATAGCATGTATACATGTGTACATATACGGATATATACATGTTGAGAGAGGGTATCATATATTCTGAGTCAACCTCAAATTTATAAAGGAGCTAAAGATTACCTTGAGCTACTGTTCTGATCTTGGACTTAGAGACTTGCACCATCACGCAAGGTTTATGATGGACTGTGGATTGAATTCAGAGTGTTAAGCATGTGAAGCTATCAACAAGCTATCAACAGTAAGGATGTCTGAAAAAGTCATAAGGAATCACATTATTAACTAAGAAGAAAAATACACATAACTCAGTGTATATATATATATATATATATATATATATATATATATATATATATAGTTTAAGTGAAATTTTCTCACCTGGACTGACAAGGATCCATCTAAGGTCAAAGATAACCTAACAAAACCCAAATACTAGACATAGGAAGCCCTCTCTTGAGCTGTTGGTCAGGGTTGTCCAAGACACTCCCCAAACATAACACCGTATTGCTATTTCCCTTGGTAGTCTCCCAGAGGTAGAAGGTAAGTCTCTATTGCTAAAAAATACAATGAACTTCAGAAACAGATCTTAGAGTCCCCTGATCTGGAACTGAACTGAATGCTTCTGGTACCATGCCAACTTCCAAAGGAGGAAAGCAACCAACAGTTCTACCCAACTATGCTGCCCTTGAAGCACAGTGACCGGCATGACATGATAACCCTAAGAGTGCAGTAGTGGTGTACAAACCTCGGAGGTAACCAACACCTCTCTAATTGGATTTAAGACCGCTCAGCAAGAGAGAACTCATGCCAGGTATTGGGAACCTAGCCAACTGCCCAAAGTCATCATTCCTGAGGAGAGCCTACAAACACCACTTTACCAAACCAGCACAATCCCTAACTATGTTCTATATATTGTCCTTATACTACAGAAAACTGTAATCTTTACCCTTCATCAAGAAAACTTCTCTTTGCAACCATTACAGAAAACCACACCAATCAAAATACAGAACTGCGAACCCCAGTCCCAGTGGATACTTCTATAAAACAACCAAAGGCTCAGGAAATATTGAGGACTGTCAGGTGGTAGAAATATTGTAAGAGTCAGAATATCAGTGTTTGCTCTGAGGCTGTACCTCCTAGCGATGTCAGAAGCTATGTCCTTATAGTCTACTTTAAGTCCACCAGCGTGACTACTTAAATGTGAGATGAACAAGGACAGCAGCAACAGACATGCCAAAGCGGCTACAGGAAAGATCATGAGGTCTAAACACTACACAGAGAGTTACAGACAACCAAGGGAAGTTGAGAGCAGAAGAAATCGTCTTCCTCAGGAAAGAGCGTACCCTGGTTATTGAATACTAAAATGATAATCCCTGAAAACTCTCGTACAAGTAACATTACAGAGACAAGCAGGTCGTATTTTGTAATGTATATGTGCATGCACACACACAGCAACAGTTAATGAAAAAGGAGGCCATGTATTTGAAAGAGCAAGGAGGGTTTGCAGGGAGAAAAGGGAAGGGGGAAATAATTTAATATTATAATCTCAAAAAAAGGAGAAATAAAAAGATATTTTGTAAAACTACCAAAGGATTGAGTTTGTCATTTTGAAACTGCATTAGTTCATTTCCCAATGTTTTTGGCAACCAAACATCCTTCTGTTTCCTTGTTTCCTTTTGGGGAATTTTATCACCTTAAACAGGTGTAATTCGGGTGGGTGTCTAACAGATCTGCCACCAGCTACTTTTCTGATGACCAACTGATCCATGATCAGTCAATTAGACACACTTTCCTGGACCACACTGACACAAAGATGAAAACATAAGCATTAGACTTCATTCACTTCTTCCTGCATGGTGCCCTATGGGAGACTGATGTCCACGGTCTGAGACCTGAGAGTGCCTGGGATAAATGGTCTCTGGTTCTCTGGCTCTGTTTCCCATCAATCAAGATGCCAGTAGAGGCTGAACGGCATTAGCCTTGTCTCTTGTTAGCTCGCTGATTTTTTTGTAAGTTATTTATCCTTTCTGAGCCTTACTTTTTTGTTGTCTATGAAATGAAAAGAAGTTTGCATTCTACAGTTGCCAGAATTAAATGAGTGAGGAAGGTCCATTTATGGATTTCACAGGTAGCTGTTACTTGATATTAGGCATCAGTCTTTTTACTGGCAGAAACATTGGGGCACACAAATAATTCTTCCCAAGCTCTTTTGCTGGCGTAAAATAAAGTTTCACTTTTCTTAGACTTTGTGGTCTTTGTATGGATGTTAGAAGCTCTGTTTTGATTGATAATTGCCTAAGCAAGTTTGGAAAAGCAACACATGTGAGTTCTGCAAATTAAATAGAGCAGGGGTTAAGACACTGACTAGGAGGGCAGTGCATTTGCTAGACGTTATCTATGGCTTAAGGGTCTCCTAAGGGTGTGTGTGCTGGAAGGGTGGTACTCAGCGCAATTGTTGGGAGATGGAGCCTTTTGGGAGGGGCTGTATGTGAGGCCCTTTGGTCACCTGGGGTCCTCTAAACATTTCAAAGAGAAGTGAGAGCCCATCTTCTTCAGGCTTCCTCTGCCAAGATGCTCCCTGCTCCTCTCATTTCCCCACCTTTGCCACCTGCTACCTGTCCAGGAGGGGAGAGGGTGGCAAGAATCAGCAGTGTTCTGTTTGGAATTTTGGCTGCTGGAACTGTAAGCTAAATAGAGCTCTCTTCTTTGTTTCTTCTTTGCTTTTGAGACAGGGTTATGTGAAGTAACCCTGAATTGCCTGGTTCTTACTATGTAACCCAGGTTGACCTCAAACTTGCAGCTACTCTCCTGGCTTAGTCTCCTGAGTGCTAGAATTTTAAGTGTAGGACACCACGCCCAGCTAAGTTCTAATGTTCACCTACCTCAGGTGTTTTATTATAAAAAGAGAAATACATTTGCCTAGTTCTCTTTCTGCTGCTGTGCCTAAACACTGACTGAAACCAACTTGAGTGAGGAAAGAGTTTACTTTATTTATGTCCTGACCATGGTCCATCATCAAGGGAAGTCTGGGCAGGAACTTAAGCAGAATCAGAGGCAGAAACCATGGAGGGATGCTCCATTCTGGATTGCCTCCCATGGCTTGCTTAGCATACTTTCTTATACAACACAGGATTCCTTGCCTAGAAGCCTATACTGCACACAGTGTGCTGGGCCCTCCCACATCAATTAAGAAAAAGCCCCACAGACAAGACCCAATCCAAGCTGATGAATGCAACACCACAGTTGAGGATTCCCCATCCCAGGTGACTCTTGTTTGTGCCAAGCTGGCAAAAACTAGAAAAACTTGCACATCCATCATTCAACGCTGCTTAAACTTTCTAGCACCATTATAAACCTCGACAAACATTCTAATTAAATATAAGCATTGCTCAGTCTCCAGGGGAAGTTCTCACCCACGGTCACAGTGCTTCCCTCTCCGTACAACGTCATTTGAAGTTCAGAGCCTGAGAACTTCCGTTCTCTGAGAAGCAAACTTTTACCCTAATTGAAAATTACACCTGAGACGTAGCCACTTTCTCCAGTCTATTGTTTGGTGGAGGAGGGAAGGTTTTTGGCAGTTTTACAGTATTTTCATGGCAGAGTTGAAAGTTAAGCAAGTTTTGAATTCATTTAATCAACTCCCACCTGAATTAAAATGAAACACTGTCGTAAATTCTCTGACTTTCCCCCTAATGACTTCAACTCTTGTAAGGTGTTTGCCTAATCATAAGAAAACATGTACTTGACTTCCTTAACATAGTCTATGGGGGAAAATCCAGTATGAGCCAAATGAACTCCACATTTTATCAACATCATCCTATTCGCCAAGAATGAAGTAAACACGTCGCAAAAGGAAGCCTTCACATAACATGCAACAAACTATATAAAAAGGAAAACAGTAAAATAAAACGGACTTTTGCACTGAAGGTTTCATTTTGTCCAAAAAGAAGTGTGCCTTCACCCCAGAGACACAAGTCCAAAGCCTGGCATTTCCTTGTTTGCCTAAGTGCCTGGATTTATGCCTTATAGTCTGTGCTAACTGTAGGAATTGGGGTGCAAAATGTCAGACTGACCAGTGGAAGCAGTGGAGCCTAAGGCAGTTGGCTGTGTCTATGTGGTCAAGTTCAAGAAGAGCTGGCCAAGGGCAAGCTCCTTTGACAGGTGTGCCAATAGTGCCTGTAGTTACACATTATCACCGGGGAAAGTGACCACTGATTACTTCACCCCTGGCAGAGGACAACTGACAGGCTTGTTCCTAGAAGGTTCTGGATCCTGCCCTGTGCTCTTTCCTCTGCTGATTTTGGTTTATATTAATGCTGCAATAAGCCATCATCATGACTGGAATGTTTTTCTGAGTCCCTCAGTGAATTATTAAACCTGGGCCTGGTCTTGGGGTTCTGCTAACTTGTGGTTGGTCAATGAGAGTGGCCTTGAGGGTTCCTAGGCTTCCTAGGCTTCCAGAATGCTAACAGATTAGACTAGACTATTCCTCTCCTAGAAATGGACAGTCCTTGAATGTACTGATAATGGTTTCCCCAAGGGAAATACAGTATAGGAGTACAAGTAAGATTACACACACACACACACACACACACACTTTTATATGTATATGAGTGAGTAAGTATATATGTCTTGGTGAGTATGCAAATGTGTGCCAGTGCATATGTGGAGGCCAGAGGAGGGGGTCACACTTTGCCTAGTTATTTTAAGACGTGGCCTCTCTGTGCAGCAGAAGTAGTGTTTTTCTAGCTAGGCTGGTAGCCAGCAGGCCCCACTGGTCCTCTGGTTTGTACCCCTCAGTGTGGAGGAACAGGCATGCACTGGACCATGCCCACCTTGTTACATAGTTGCTGGAACCAGAAATCAGAGACGAGGATCTTAACTGCTGTGCCATCCTTCCAGCCCCAAATCAGCCTTTTACTCCCGACTCCGCATGAACCCTGAGCTGGCAAGAGGGTCTAGTGGGTAAAGGCATTGTGCCACCAGACCTGATGACCTGACTTCAATCATCTGGATCCGCATGTTGGGAGGACAGAATAGGCTCCTAATAAATCCTCTGACCACCACATTCCTGCAGAAAGAATAAAGCTTCCTGCCCTCCACTGTGAGCCAAAAGATTAGCTAGTGTCCCAGCCAGCTTTTCTCACCTAACTTGTCTGCAACCCTCAAAGCTATAGTACAGACACATAGAAAATGCTTAACAAAAGCATACTAATTGGTTGAAATTAGGATATAAACAAATATTTTTCAACACAACTTTCCATCTTTCTTTAGTAACTCTATGTCAAGGACCCAGTGAGTGCTTTTCCCCTTCACTTTATTTTATTTTTAAAAAGACAACAAACTATCTTTTCTCAATTTACATACCAATCCCAGTTCCCACTCCCTCCCGCCCTCCCATTTCCTCCACCTTCTCTCCCACCCCACCCTCCATCCCAGAGAGAGCAGCACATTGCTCCAAGGAAGGACAAATGCACTCCTTACTATGTCCAGGCTGAGTAAGGTATCCATCCAAAGAGAATGTATTCTAAAAAGTCAGTCCAAGCAGCAGGGACAAATCCTGGTGCCGCTGCCAGCCATGCAATTGTCAGCCACGTTCAGAGGGTCTAGCTTGGTCCTTTGTTGGTTCATTCCCTATCTGGCCTGAGTTGGTGAGCTCCCATTTGCTCAGGTAAATTGTTTCAGTGGGCGACCCCATCATGGTTTTCTTGAGCAAAGATACACCTTTAAGTCAGGGCTATGACTATCTAGATTATAAACACCTGCATTCCCTTTGTAAACTGATCATTTTAATGCATAGCATCATATTTTCACCATATCCCTCAAATTTATCCTTTTGGTCTTTAAAAGCAAATGGTGACTCCGAAAACTCTCTAGCCTATGGGATTTATGAGTCAAATTGCGGGGAAAACCTGACTCCGTGTGGACTTCCACTCTGTACGTCACGCCTCTTCCGCAGGCTCAGCCGCTATGAGGTCAGGAGTTCCAGGAGCTGAAACAACGTGGGGGACACGGATCCAACACTTACTCATAGCAAGTGGAAGAAATCTGTGTGAAGGTCTGGAGGAGATAACGGGTTGTGAGTGTCAGGGATGTGGCTGCTGATGCAGGGGAAAAGGGCAGCCAGGATGTAGGTTTGGTCTTAACTACTGACTCTGCTCAGAGCCGGGTCGCAGGCGATGCCGTTGAAGTCTTGCTGACACAACCATAGCCAGTTTTCAGAAAGAAACTCTAACTGAAAGGAAAAAAGAAAGTTCGCAGTCCCTCTGTTTTAGTAGTGCAATCACACCTTGACTCCTGGTGGCTTTGCAAAAGTTTTGAAGGATACCATGGTGGTGGGTGATTCTACAGGTTCCGTGTTGGCCAGATTAGCAAGGCGTGAAACCTCTAGTTTGCATGTACAGCAGAGGGTGTTTTACAGGCAGCAGAGAGAGATTTCTTTGCGAAATTGACAGGACAGGAAAAGGTGAGAAAAGTATGTGCTGTTGGAGTGACAGTATTCTAAATCAGAGACTCCTGTGTCCCTTGAGTGAAAACCCAAGTGGATGATTCACTTCCGGTGTGGGACGCCAAGACCAGATAGGCAACCTGCCCAAGCAGGAGCCCAACGAAGGATGAAACCCTTTGTAAATATCACCAGGAGTTTGAAGAAGGGGACAATAGGGCATCAAGTGGAATACCGTGCCTTGTTCCAGGTCCAGGGTCCAGTGATCGGCAGTGTGAATGTCTGTGAAGTCAGCTGGAAGGCACCCAGGCTCCAACAGCTTTTACTCTCAGTAAAGTGGTCAAGTGTGGCTCCTCTCTCACCAGTTCTACAGGAAAAAACAAGCTGCAAACCCAAGCTTTATTGGATTTATCTATTTCAATTTGCATATCTAACACAGAAATTATAAATGCATTCAATAAGTTTTAGTAGATACCGATCAATTAGGAAGGGGCCTGATTAAGGAAAATAGCTTGGGGTTTTAGATTTAGCTTTTCATTAACTAGCTGAAGGAATCGAAGCACGCCACTTGTCTTCACGTAAATTGAAGGGCTGGAACGGTGCAGCTCTGGCAGTTCCACACTTCTGCGTTTCATCATGATGCCAAGTGTTACTAGAGCCCGAGTTTCCGCCACGCAGTTTCTAACCTGCACATTTGACCAAACTGTATGCATAGCTTTAATAAATACTCAGTAGGAATTCTTAACTTACAAACAGTGTGGTGCAGCAAGGCCCTACGATGGATCCCACAGTTCTTTAAAATTATTTTTTATTTATTTATGTGTTGGGGGTGGGGCTAAGAACTCTCTTCCACTTTGTGGGTCCCAAGATTCAAACTCAGGCATTCAGGTTTGGCGGCAAATCCCTTTACCTACAGAGTCATCTTGTCTACTCCCTGTTTTTTTTTTTTTTAAATTCTTCTCTCCCAATACTGTATTCCACTGGAAATAATTGAGATACAGATAGAAATAGCTTTGACATTATTCCAGAAAACTTTCAATATTCCTTCCAGAGACTCAAGGTTTGACTATTGGCGTCTAGCAGGGGTGTAGTAGCAGCAGCCTGACGGAAGCCATTGACGTGTTTGGACTTGCACGTTGTCTCTGGTCTGCTTTCTCCTTGGAGAGAGCAATGGCAGAGCCTGTGCCCAGTCTTGTTCCCATGCTCCTCACAGCTCAATTTGGAAGTCAACTCTGCAAATTTCAGTTTTCTTTTATTTTTTATTACATTTGAAAATCACAAATATTTTCTTTTGCTTTTCTTATAGCTTATTAACTGCATGTTTGTGTAGTTTAACTCTTTCCCCCATTTTATTGGAAACAGTTTCTTTTATATTATGCAGTATATCCTGATTACAGTTTCCCATTTCTCTCCCACTCCCACTTTTCCATCCCAACTGGATCCACCCCCTTTCTGTCTCTCATTAGAAAAGAGCAGGCTTCTAAGAGAAAACAACCAGACATTACAAAATAGAAGAAGATAAAACAAAAAATTCACCATGTAGAGGTTGAACAAGGCAACCAAGCGGAAGGAAAAAGTCCCAAGAGAATGCATGAGTGTGGTGAAGGAGTTTCTTCTGTTTGTTTGTTGCTTTCATTGGATAATGAATAAAGAAACTGCCTTGGCCTAGTTGATAGGACAGAACTTAGGTAGACAGAACTAAATACTGGGAAGAAGGACAGAGTGAGAGAGGCCATGGATTTCCTGTCTGAGACGGATGCTATTTAGAATCTTGATGGTAAGCCACAGACACGTGGGAATACACAGATTAATAGAAATGGGTGAAATTAAGATATAAGAATTAGTCAATAAGAAGTTAGAGCTAATGGACCAGGCAGTGTTTAAATGAATACAGTTTCTGTGTGATTATTTCAGGTGTAAGCTGGATGGCTGGGACAGGACAAAAGGGCCCACTCTCCATGCGAAATGAGTGTCAGAGACTTGCTCATTCACCTGCCCACGAGTATAGTATATATACAAAGGTGTGGTCCCTGAATAGGCCCTGTGCTTGCTGCTTCAGTCTCGGTGAGCTCATTTGAGCGTTGCTCAGTTGACTTAGACGGCCTTGTTCTCCTAGGGTCCTCCATCCCTTCTGGCTACTCCCTTTCTGCCTCCCCTTTCTTGGGGTTACTTGAGCTCTGAAGGGTTGTATGAATGAAGACATCCCACTTAGGGCTGTGTGTTTCAAGGCCCTCCTTTCATAATGTTTAGCTGTGAGTTTCTGTTTTTTTCCCCCCACCTGCTGCATCAGCAGCTTCTCTGATGGTAGATGAGCAAGACACTGATCTGCGAATAGAGCAGAATGTCACTAGGAATCACTTTAGTGCTACTGAATAATCCAATTAAAAATGGGGTACAAATTTAAACAGAGAATTCTCAGTACAGAAAACTCAAATGTCTGAGAAACAAAGAAATGTTTAAGATCCTGAGCCAGCAGGGAAATGCCAATCATAACTACTTTGAGATCTGTCTTACACCTGTCAGAAGGGCTAAGATCAGAAGCACAAGTGATAGCTCATGTTGCCGAGGATGTGCAATAATAGGAACACACACCCATTGATGCCGAGAGAGAAAAAATGCTTTTTAAAATGAATAAAAAGCGTAGAGTGTTCCGGTGTTAGCTAAGGAGACATGGTGCTGCTTCCTAGCACCGGGAATAACACCTATTTCCTGGAGGGGAGAAAAAATGAGGGCAAACAACTCACTATAGGTTTTGTTTTGTTTTTGTTTTTTTGAGACAATGGTTTACTATATATCCCTGGCTGTTCTGTAACCCACTCTGTAGAACAGGCTGACCCTGAACTCACAGAGATCCTCCTGCCTCTGCCTCCGTAGTGCTGGGAGTAAAGGTATACAGCACTTTACCTGGCTAGACTTTTTTATTTTTTATTTGAGACAGACTCTTATTATTCTTATACTGACCACAGCAGAAGGTGACCTTGAACTGCTCAGCCTACCTCCACTTCCACCTGCATTTCATGCCTGTTTTAAGCCAGGGTTGTGTGCATGCTATGCAAGCAGAATTCTACCAATTGAGCTACATCTCCAACCATCAAAGCACATTCTTGAATAAACATTCAAATGCATATGTGTCTGTGTGTGTGTGTGTATACATGCGTGTGTTCATGTGTGTGTGTGTGCGTGTGTGGATATGTACATGTGTGCATGCACGTGTGTGAGTGTGTGTTTGAGAATCTCTTCCCTTAAATGTTTTATGGAAATAAAGGCTGTCATGGAAGCAGTAAAACACTTTCTGATTGTAAGGAAATCAGCCCATAGTGGGAAAAGATGTGGAGAGATGCTTCCTTATGAGACTGGGGAATTGAGATCCCATGGAAAACATAAGCGAGTCCTAGTCCAGTACAGATGATGTGATATTGATTTGAAGCCGGAGCTTTGGGAAAGAACTCAAGGAGACGACTTTTCATCTGGACCAAGGTAACTGGGTATCACTCTGAGGTGCACAGATGAGGGAAAGGGAGCACAGGTCAAAGGAACTGCATGAACAAGATACAGAGGGTCCTGAAATGACCAGTTGTCCATTCAGCATTCCCAAATAACAATAGATAACCTTTACTGAGTGACTGTTGTGAATTATTGTCACTTTCCATGGATCATTTGATTGAACTTTTTGACTGAAGTCTGAAAGGAAATACCAGCATTAAACTTGCTATACAGATGAGGAAACAGAGTCACAGATCATAAAGATGCTCACTCAAGACCCCACAGCTCGAATGTGAAGCGTTGGAGTCTGTATTCACAACTGCTATAGGCTAATGAATACAGGGAAAGTAGACATCCAAGTGGGATGGCACCAGAGAACAGAGGGCAGGCTGGCTCTCAGACACGCTATCAAAGAAGGAAGAGGAATTTTCTTGTTTGAACTTGAAGGGGGAAATGCTTCCCAGCTATTAATGGTTATTTTGTGTGTTTAGTGCTGGACTATTCAGTGTGGTGACCTCAACCACATGTGGGCTTGGGCATTAGAAATATGGCTAATTCTGAAGTGACTTCCTCGGTGTGTATACGACGTATGCCAGGTTTTAAAGATTTCACGGCAGAGAAGTGGAAACTCACTCATGTGTCTTGATGCACATGTTACTTTTGATACGTTGGTTGAAATACAATATTTATAAAACTATTCATGCATTTTTTTCTTTTATTAATGGAGAAACTGAACAATTCTATCTTACCTATGTTGCCTTCATTTTATTTGCTCTGGGCAGTTTGACCTTGGGTGATTTAGAACTTGTGGTAGGTGTTTTACTAATGAACTCTGATGAAGGCTTCCTAGCCACAGTGGTTTTTTAATTGTATGCTTTCCTTGCTTTCTGGTCATTTGCAAGAAAACTTTAAAGAAGGCTTCCCCTTTGCAGGGGTTTGAGAAGCCCAAGAGTTTCCCTTTTCAGCTGTTCCCAACCACAAACACTCGATATGCTGTGCTCTGTGGACAAGGAATTCACATTGCAAGGGCCGAAAGGGGAGACGTCAAAACAATTTCCAGTCCCGAACGGGGTTCAGTTCAAAGGATCCCACAAGAATGGCACAGGTGGGCACAGTGGGTCTAGCTCATCGTCAGAGAGCCCAAGGAGTCGAAAGGAAACTCTAGCTACAACCCTGACATGCCACAAAACCAGAGTTATAATGCAAAGTAACTTAGCTTCCCCACCTATCTGTCACCATCTCATCTTAAAAAACGTGTGAAAATACGTAATCCCGAGGAGCCTTCGATTAGGTATAAATACTGGCAGAAAGGGAGGTGCAGAGTAGAGCTCCCATCAGCCCGTCAGCTACAAGAGAAGACAAGACAGCTGAGTCCTCTGGACCCATTGACTTGATACAGGTGCTCGGGACTCTACTGCCTTGGCCTTGCTCCGAGACCATGACGGCGACACACTGCATCTTGGCTTTGTTGCTCTGCCTCACACAGGCCATTTCTTACTGCGAGGGCACACCCATTAAAGAAATAGAGACTCTGAAGAAATATTTCGTAAGTATGACCTTGTATCATGAGTGTATCGAAAATGACTGGCGTTGACTTGCTGCTGTCGACAGTTCAGTGGGGCCTCTGGTCCACAGTCATTTTGAGAAGACGGGGTGTTATGTTGCTATTTGCCGGTGAGGAGCTATTTGCCGGTGAGGACTTAATGATCTTGATATTGATTTGACTTTGTTCAGTTTGCTATAGGGACTGATAGGGCATCTACAATATTCCCAAAGATGGGCAGAGTATGAGTATGAGATACTTATCATTTTGTGGTTATTATTTTGTTAACATTTACTCACGATAGGAGGCATTCTTATCCTCATGATTCGACTATTCATTTCTCATTCCTCAGACCACTGTGAAAGTGATAGTGAGAGACAAATATGAGAGAGAGATGAATATTGCCACTAAAAACACTCAGGGAAACATCCTACTGCTAAAAAGAAACAGAAGGTGAAGTTCTTAAAGTTTCTGCTTAAGAACCGACCCCTTGCATACACTTTTGTCTAAAGAGTGAGTTTTGGAATTCTACAAGTGAACTATCGCTGAAACCAGCCACTTACTGAGGCCTGAGAGGAGTTAGGTTTCTTAGAGTTTTACATTTTTTCTTTTGTGGATTTCCTTTCAAATTAACTAAGGCTAATGAACGTTTTTTTTGTTGTTTGTTTGTTTGTTTGGTTTTTTTTTACTCTTACAATTTTATAATTTGTCTCGAATGTATGCTGTTATCCACATAGCTGTTATCATAATGTTCTAGCATTCACAGTCAATTTTATCCTCACAGTGCAAATCAAAGTGTCTCACACATGTGTGTGGAGCTATCTTTTAAAGCAGCTGTTAGATGTCACAGAAACCTGTGCCATAAGGGGGCAGTGTGCGCAGTGGGATTAATTTGATGTTTTTTTTTTTTTCCATCTCTCTAAACTTGAGAGCAACTTTCTTTAGCTCACTGCAGCTATTTGGGGTACTTGAAATCTCATCAGCTTTTTTGAGTTTCCTTGTGGCCTTGCAATTCAAGATTAGACTAGTAAATGCTAAAGCTGAAAGAATGAACTAGTCCTTGGCTAAATCTAACATGAAGCCTTTTGGGGATGCTTGTTAGAAGTAAATGGAGCAGGAAATCAGCAGTTATTGCCAGCACTGAATTTAATGAAACTCAATAGATATTTTCGGGGCAGTTGGTGAACTAATTAATTACACATTGAATTTCCTCTTTTCCACAGAACTCGAGTAGCTCTGATGTCGGTGAAGGAGGGGATCTCCTCTTTGAAATCTTGAAGAACTGGCCGGAGGTAAACCTGATGTCCCCTTTGCTCCTTCTTCCTGTTGTTCCTCACGGACCGGCTCCCATCAGACACTCTTTGTTCTTTTGTTTCCCAAGGATGGTGACACAAAACTCATCGAGAGCCAGATTATCTCCTTCTACTTCAAACTCTTTGAAGCCTTGAAGGACCACGAGACCATCCAGGACAGCATAAACACCATCAAGGCAGATCTGATCGCTAACTTCTTCAACAACAGTGAGGCGAAAGTGAATGACTTTGAGAAGATCACTAAGATTCCGGTGAGGCAACTTGCACTAATGGAGTTTTAT
Organism: Myodes glareolus; assembly: GCF_982192425.1. NCBI lineage: Eukaryota > Metazoa > Chordata > Mammalia > Rodentia > Cricetidae > Myodes > Myodes glareolus. The sequence continues at coordinate 2,377,075 of NC_142051.1, forward strand.
ACTGTATTGAATTATCAGATGGTAGAAGTTGGCTACTGAGCAGTTGATAAAGCTGGGAGAGGAGGCCCTGTCTGAGGTGTTTCCTCACCACGGGCATGCTGGGAGGGACTTCGTCAACTTTGGAAAAACACAGACATTCAAACCATTGCCCACACGGCGGGTAAATGGTGTGAGGAGGAAGCAGCCGAGGGGAGCAGTGAGCAGAGCCCCTGTGGTCCCTCTGGGTGTGTGACGGAAACTCTCGCTTAGGATGGGAGGTTGTGTGTTAGTGGAAAGAGCAGTGGGAGGGAGCGAGAAAGCTGCTTGCTCTCCTCCTCCCAGCCAGGCCACAAGGAACTGTGACTTCAGATGACTCACATGCCCGGCTGCGCTGCTGTTTCCTCGTCTTGATAGGAACCAGCTGGGATCACTACAGAAGCTTAGTCAAAACCAAACCAAACCTGCAAAGTGTCATAGGTAGAAAACCAGGATGAGAGAGGAGAAGTAATGGAGCCTCTGGGGAGACATCTGGGTGTCTTTCCCCTGGTCTCTGGTTAACCTCTCATGCTATACGATCCAATTTGCTTTTAGGGGAAGGAATGGTAGATATCCTTTGTTAGGCTTGCTTTGGATGTCTTGTGAAAGGCATGTTCAATTAACTTTCCAATGTGGGGGTCCTTCACCTGTTCCATACTTTATATCATGAAGCCACCCTAAGCCTTTATGGCTTCCAGAATCAGAAAGACACCCCGAAAGCATAAAGATAGATCTAAATTTTTCTAAATTTTATCCTGAAGGCAAAGGCATTCTAAATGGTAAATGGGCTCAGATGAAAGGGACAGGCGGCTTGATGTGTTTTGTGGCCTGACTCATGCGCTGTTGCAGGGGCTGGAAGATGGCAGCACATCTCAGTCCGTCGAGTAATAGTTCCTAAGGCACTTCCAGGTCGGGCTTGCTGTTCAGCTATGGCTAAGACTCTAGGCTTCTTGGCAATGTTTTGAGAACTGGGAAATGAATTTGTCTTCACAACACAGCTGGTAGAAACTTTTTTTCCTAAGGCCTTGGAGTGACTCTCTGGAAACCCTGGGTGTTGTGCTTCTTATGGGTGATCTTGAGCAAGCTCATAACTCCTGTCCTGTTTTGTTGCACCGTCAGCACGTTTTAGGAACACACACACACACACACACACACACACAACACACACACACACGCACACACACACACGCACACACACGCACACACGCACACGCACACACACACATGCACACACACACACACACACGCACACACACACACGCACGCACACACACACACACACGCACACACACACACACACACACGCAGGCCTCTGAATCCTTCTTGGAAGTGTAGCAAGGCAGTCAGTATTTCCAGCATTAGAGAAGCACACAAACGGGCTTCATTCTTATTAAGCATGAAGCTGCCCTAGTGGAATGGAGACGTTGTTTAAGTAGTTAAATGAACGGTACAGAAGTTGAGGAAGGAAGTACTGTTGTGCCTCCAACAGCAGGTGCTCATTGTCAGCGAATCGATTAGTACCAATCTGAATAGGATTGGTGTTTATTTTTAATCCCACCCTAGAAATGATGACACTGGTCTGATTTGGAAAAAAATTCTAAAATGATACTTTTCATTTATTTTGGACTTGGGTTTTCTTTTCCTTAGTGTTGATAACTCTCACACTATGGCGGGAATCTCAATCCCTTGAAGGAATGGCATGGGCCTTCTCTTTCATGCACCTGGGTCTCTGGGCTCCTTGGTAGATCTCCAAAGCATTCTGCTATACCAAGGGGAGCACTGACCATAGGATTTTTTTTTTGTAGTCTAGAAAGGACTAAAGAAGTGTAAGGTAGTAGACCTTGTAGATAAGAAGATCATTCACCAATCACTTCACCAGAAAGCAACTTTGAGGAGATTGTCTGGTTCAGGCTTAGGGTCACTGCAATCTCACTCCCAACCCCATTCCAGCCAGGAGTTCTTTTAGTGTTCCATTTTGAGATTTCTGTAGTAGTTAAGTTAGCGATAGATATGTGATGTAATCCACCCCATTCCCTCCTGTACAGCTTAATGACCCCTGTAATCTCAACTGCTGAAGAAGTGATTACTACAAATGACAGGATTACATCGCTATACAGGATGCTTTTCTTAAAAGGAATATTTCCATTTTCACTGATCATGGTGTTAAAAGAAGAGTATCCTGAAAGCTTGCATACTTGGAGTTAATTCCATTTTTTTCCACTGACAGGTAAATGACCCGCAGGTCCAGCGCAAAGCTGTCAATGAACTCATCAAAGTGATGCACCGGCTGTCACCAAAATCAAGCCTAAGGAAGCGGAAAAGGAGCCGGTGCTGTTTTGGGGGTGGAAATCGGCCCAATAAGAACAATCCTGCCAGCGCTGTTTGAATTATTAAATCTAAACCTATTTATTAATATTTAACATTATTTATATGGAAAGTATATTTTTAAGACTCATCCACCAGAAAAGTATTTATAATAGCAACTTTAATGTGATAAAAATGGATTTCTATTGATTAATATATATGTTATTTATAATTTCTGTACCCTCAACTCTCTCACTTGACCATTTATTCTCCCTGAATAATTAGCAAAGACTGTGTGATTGAAAGGTTGTATCTCAGGGGCCAGTCGCCAGTTGACTGAAGCCGGACTGTAGGCGGTACACTTATGTACAGTTGAGATGACGCCGTGAGGTGCTGCTGGCTGAGAGCTGTCCACACTCTGAGCCCGCCCTTCACAGCAGACAGACAGAGCTTCCGCTGACAGGCAGTGCAAACCGTCCCTCGAGGAAAGGAGGAAAGCCGTTTCTCCCACCTGGTGCTTCTGAATACCGCTGAAAACTGTGACTGCGCCCAAGTGGCAAATAGCTCACTTGTTTGTAGTCCTTTACTCTCTAATGTGTGGAAATAAAGTGTCCTTTCACAACTCTTCATGCTGTGTCAGACTTCTGTGAGGCGGCTCGGATGAATGGGATGAATGGGAAGGAAATCAGCCATCTTTAGCCGTGGGGATCTTGGAGTTACATTAAGTCCCATTAAATGTGGTGCTTTTCTCTACCGACAACTGGCTGTTTTTTTTTTTTTTCTGCTCTGGCTGGCAGCTGTTTAAATTTTCTTTCAAAGAGATATGTCTAATTACATCGCCATTCAACATACAGCTCTTGCAGTGGGAAGTATCCAAATTGCTTAGCCTGGCATCTGAGTTTGCTTCTGTTCTGTCTTCCACACTCGCGGTCCCGCCTACATTTGCTGCGGGCAAACATCGTGAGTATACGTCTTAGAGTTTCTGTTACTATGAGAAAATACCATGACCAAAAGCAACCTGGGAAGGAAGGGGCTTATTTCACCCCTTAGATTGTAGTTCATCACTGAGGTAAGCCAGGGCAGAACTCAAGGCAGGAACCTGGAGGCAGGGACTGTATTGGATGCCATGCAGGAACACCGCTGGCTGGCTTTCTTCTCATGGCTTGTTCAGCCTGTTTTCTTATACAGCTCAGGATCATTGGTCCAGGAGTGGCACTGGCCCACACTGTAGGCTGTGGGCTGGGCACACCTATATCAATCATTTAGAAAATGCCCTACAGACTTGCTCTCAGGCAATGTTGATGGAGGAAATTTCTCTGAGGTTCCTCTTCCCAGGTAACTCTAGGCTGTGCAAAGTTGACAAGCTAACAGGCACAGTGTGGCAGAGTTTAGCTCGAGGGAGAAAATCCTGGCCTGGAACTAAGACTGAGCCACTGTAAGCAATGTTCTCTAATCTTTCATTAATTTACTTGAAAAGGGAATAGGTAAACGTGAGTCTTCCTCACAGCATTGTGTGAATTCCCTCTTTTACACAGTTGCAATTTTTTTGTGGTACCTGATTAGTGTCTAGGTAGTGAGATATTTTAGTTCACTAAAAACACTCAGGGATCCCCACACTTGGAGAACTTGAACACCTAGGAAATAGACAATGAATAAAATACATTATATTCACTCAAGTCAAGTGGTTGTTTTGGAAATGCTTGTTGCTATGGGAAAACAGAACAGAGCGGGATGGAGGAAACAGGCTCTCAGTGAAGTGAGCAGTATGGAGGTTTCAATAGGGCAGTCTCCAAAGAAAAACCATGTGAAAAGGAATTTTTCAAGGATGATACCCACTTAGATTCCAGAAAAGGCAACTATCCTTGCAAAGGCTTTGGAGTGAAGAATATTGTGACTTGAAAGAAGAAACTGCAGTCCTTCAGGGCAGTCCCAAAAGATGGAGGAGGGGACAGCAATCACCACAGGAAGAGGTGAAGTGTGGCCAGTCTGTGTGCCTTTCAAATACCAGGAAGCTCATAATGTAACGACTTACATGTGCTCTGGGTTGTGAGTTCCAGAAGACCCTCTGAAGCAGCACTAGATGGTCTTACAATGTGCATAGGAATGTGTTATATATAAGTTTATAATCACATAAACAAGAATGATGTGCAGAATGAGATGATTTCTGCTGGCTTCAGGACACGCAGGGGTGGCAAGATTAGGAATAGCAAGGGATGCAAGAGGTGAGGTATCATCCCACATGTGTCAAGGGGCCATTTTTGTCCTTGACAATAATCAGTGGTTATTGTACTATTATTGTGTAACTAAGCAACAGGACTACAACCTGATTGCAAAACTTTAAAATCTTGTAGGCAGCCAGAATGAAAAGAAAATTAGACTAATGTTGACACGGCTCTGACGTACACTGCTGGTTAGATATCAAACTGATTGATGCAGACTTTAAAGCAACTGCAGGGGAAAGTTACTGTGAGATGGTTTAACTTGGACCACAGAGATCATATGTATGGAAGGGTTCCTTTGTCAGATCTTAGCTATGGAAGGGTTCCTTTATTTTGAGAAGTAATTAATTACACAGTAGAAAGAGAAGTGTTAGGGGTGCCAGTCTGGGGCTAGGTTAAAATTTTCTCCTTTTCTCTGAGTGAAGGTGGCATCAGTTGGTCCCAGACTCTGAGACATGGAGAACTGTACTGTGTTATGTGGTGGGGTTGAAGCAGGGAGCGAGGCAGGGAATATCCTCCAGTAGAACTTGAGTTGAGACTGGTCTGTTAAGTAGTTATCAATAGCTCTCTGTATGTCATCTTATTTTTTATGTTCCCATTTAGTCTCAGGGGTGTTGTAGGATTTACAGAAGGGATTGATTATATTTTATAATAAGGGAGATAAGGGTGGTAATTATTCTTGTCCTATGTTAGCAGAGATGGGCATCTCCCTTGGTCCAATAGCAGCAGGGGCAACAACAGCTAAGGCCTGGAGTGGAGCATAAGAATAGGACAAAGTCCCGTTCCTTCTCAGTATCTCTCAAAAACAGCTGGCACACCTTTGCTGGTGGAATGTTGGTGCCTGGAACATAACAGGCTCTCTCTCCTTTCTCTTTTCTTCATTCTCTTTTTCTCATTTCTTCATATTTTGTAGTTTGAAATCAGAGAGGTACAGCACAGTGAGTTAAGCAGCCCTGTTGGTGACCATGGAAGTCAGCTTCTGAGCGCAGTGTGAGGAGGTGTATGCACAGGGGAGCCTAAGTAGAGCACCAGGACCTGAGCAGAGTGATTGTATTAGATTCTGCTGGTTTAGTGAGAAGTCACTGTCTTGTTTTGGGTTTCTATTGCTTCAAAGAGACACCAAGGCCATGACAACTCTTAAAAAGAAAACATTTAATCAGGGTGGTTTTGTAATGTGGAGCAGCAGACTGCATCCCGCCACCTGGCTAGCTTACACCTGAAATAATTACACAGAAACTGTATTTAAAACACTGCCTGGCCCATTATCTCTAGCCTCTTCTTGGCTAACTCTCACATCTTAATTAACCCATTTCTATTAAATCTGTGTATCACCACGTGACTGTGGCTTATTGGCAAGAATCCCAATCTACATCCACCTCGGGCTGGAGATTCATGACATCTGCCACACTGCCTTCTTCCTCCCAGATTTCTGTTCTGTCTACCATGCCCATTTAAGGGCTGGCCTATCAAAAGGCCAAGGCAATTTTTTTTATTCAGACAATGAAAGCAACACACAGAAAGAAGACCCTCCTACACCATTTCCCCTTTTTCTGTTTAAACAAAAAGGAAGGCTTTAACTTTAACATAGTAAAATTACATATAACAAAATAGTTATCAAGCAAGAATTACAGTTACAATATTTATATCTATTTTATCTTTTATCATAACAATGGAAAACTATAACTATCTATCTATCTTCAACTCCATCAAAGACTCCAGAAGAATATAATATTACCTAAGTAAACAAGAAGTAAGCAACTTCCAAACTCTAGAAATGACAGAGACATCTCGCTGCCTGGACAGTCACCCAAAATTTCTCTGTACCGTTGGGGCATCCATCTTTAGCCTACTGGCCCATAGTATCCAGCAGACATTTCCATGAATCAGGAAATTTCAAAGACAGTTCAGTCACTTTCTTTTGTGTCCTGCAGAATGTCTTGCAGACTCTTTCATGAAACAGGAACCCCACAGGACCATCTCACCTTTAGGCAAGTTCAGCAGTCCCCTCTCTGTGGGTTCTTTGTGTCCAGTTTATGCAACAGTTCAGGCAAGAGCAGTTTCTTGCCCAAATGGTTATCAAACTCCTTAAGGAGCCTCTTCAATGCCCATCTTCCTCTGAAGTACTTTGGTGCTGCCAGGAGCAGATGTGTCTCATTGTCATGAAAAGCCCTAAGTTATTAAAACATTTAAAATGCCATATTCTGTAGTCTTTGAAAGATATGAAGAATGACTATCTAACTGAAATATGTCTCTACATAGCTAGAAAATCTAACATGACTACAAGCTTGACTATTATTGATGATTATATGTTAACCTATATTTCTAATTATGCATTACATTTTTAAATGAGGTACACAATCACAATACCTTAATCAAGATCAGAAATACATATACATATAACAAAATTGACCTTAAATTTATGTCAACAAGCAAAATTTATACCAAAGTAAATTATTCATATCTATATCATATCCCCCTTTAAATTTAAAAGAACATTTATAAACAATACCATAACTCTAAATTTTCTTTAGGTCCCCATAAGATTATCAGCACCCCCAACCAGCCAGAGGTGCCTGGAATACTATGCCCACATTCCCCAAAAATGGATATTTTTTTGAAAAGGGCCACACTTCCTAATTGTTCCACCCCCTTTGGGGGTGGCATTTTCTTTCAAACTGTCACAGTTACCACAGACTCAGTTACTGTAAGACAACACAATGGGAATAGCTTGGACAGTGGAAGTCCAAACCCAGGCTGAACTCAAGCCACCAACAAGGCTGTTGTCAAGCTGGAGACCCAAGCAGAGAATCTGTCTTTGTCTGAAAGCTATTCTTTCTGACAGGTAGGGCCTCCTTTCTTTAAAGCCTTTAGGACTGAACCTTCTAATCTTCCCCTGACTCCAGCACTCCTATCTTCCTCTTATAAGGACTTTTGAGATTATATTGGGATCACTTTAATAATTCAAGATTATGATGGTTAATCTAGGTGTCAAGCTGACATATCTGGGAGGAGGGAAACCCGATTGAAGAAATGCTTCCATCAGACTGGCCTGTGGCCATGTTGGTGTGGCATTGTCTTGATTATTGGACGATATGGGAAGGGCCAGGCCAATGTGGATGGTCCCAAGATGGGTAGTCCTAAAAAGTGTAAGAAAGGCAGCTGAATGTGAATCAACCTTCTTCCCATGGTTCCTGCTGATGCTTCAACTTCTTTTAGTGATAAACTGCTTGGGACACGTAAGCCAAATAAACCCTTTCCCCTCAAGTTTCTTTTAGTCAGTGTCCTATTACAACAACAGAGAAGATAGGACAAGGATCATGTCTATGTCTCAAGATTTTTAATTGCATCTGAAAAGCTCCTTTTACAATAGAAAGTAATGCACTTGTAGATTTTGGAGACTTCATCATGGAATAGTTAACTGCAGAATCCCCTTCATAAGTCAAACTGAAACAGCACCCTTGGGAAGTTAGCCCGTTTGTAAGAAACTTCTTCAAAAAATGTACTTAAGGCAGTGCTGAGAAGTTCTATCCAGAGAGGTGAGTGGGTGCTCGCCTGGACGGTCTGTCCCGGAAGAGAGCACAGCCCCTCCCCCCTCAGCTTCTGCGGCAGGGTCTTCGGTGTTCCACGGGACCCCTCCCTGCCCCCACTGCTTTTGTCTCCTGGGTCCTGGAAATACCAGCTATCCCTGCTGTAGTGCTGAGGAGTTCTATCCAGAGAGTGCTGAGGAGTTCTATCCAGAGAGTGCTGAGGAGTTTCATTCAGAGAGGAGGAGATGGGCAGGCACCAATGCAAGAATTCCTCCAACAACCTGAAAGGCAACATGACATCTCCAGAATCCAGGTATCACGAAACTAGAAGAATTGAACACCCTACTCCAGAAGAAATAGAAGAAATCGACTCTAAGCGGATCTTTATGAAAATAATAGAGGAACTTAAACAGGAGGTGAAAATCTGCTGTAAAGAAATGGAAGATAAGTATAACAAAAAGATTGAGGAAATGAGTAAAGAAATGGAAGAGAAATATACCAAAAAGTTTGAAGAAATGAGTAAATCCGTAAATGAAATTCTGGGAAACCAAGAAAAAACAATCAAACAGGTAATGGAAACAGTTCAAGATTTGAAAACTGAAATGGAGTCAATGAAGAAATCACAAGCCGAGAGCCGGCTGGCTATGGAAAATCTAGGTAAACGAGCAGAGACTTCAGAAACCAGCAGAATACAAGAGATAGAAGAACGAATCTCAGACTCTAAGGACACCATAGAGAAATTAAACGTTCTGACCAAAGAAAACAGCAAATCCAACAAATTCTCATCACAAAACATTCAGGAAATGTGGGACACAATTAAAAAAAACAAATCTAAGAATAATAGGGGTAGATGAAGGAGAAGAATGGCAGATCAAAGGTCCAGAAAATATATTCAACAAAATTATAGAAGAAAACTTCCCCAACCTAAAGAACGATATTCCTATGAAGGTGCAAGAAGCATACAGAACACTGAATAGGCTGGATCAAAAAAAAATCCCCTTGCCATATAATAATCAAAACACAAAACATTCAGATTAAAGAGAGAATATTAAGAGCTGCAAAGGAAAAAGATCAAGTAACTTATAAAGGTAAACCTATCAGACTTACACCAGACTTCTCTATGGAAACCATGAAAGCCAGAAGGTCCTGGATAGAGGTACTGCAGAAACTAAGAGACCATGGATGCAAGCCCAGACTACTATACCCAGCCAAGCTATCGTTCACTATCAACGGAGAAAACAAAATATTCCAGGATAAAAACAAATTTAAACAATTCGTAGCTACAAATCCAGCCTTACAGAAAGTATTAGAAGGCAAATCACAACCCAAGGAATCCAACATTCCCAACACCGCCTACAATAACTCAGACATCTAGCGACCCTTCACAAGCAGAACTCAAAGAAGGGAAAAACATACACTCCACTACCCTCCCCCCAAATAATCAGAGTCAACAACCACTGGTCATTAATATCACTTAATATCAATGGACTCAATTCACCTATAAAAAGGCACAGACTTAGAGACTGGAAATGAAAACAGGATCCAACATTCTGCTGTTTACAAGAAACACACCTCAACTACAAAGACAGACATCCACTCAGAGTAAAGGGCTGGGAAAAGGTTTTCCAAGCAAATGGACCTAAGAAATAAGCAGGTTTCTTGTATCTAATTCTAATATCTAACAAAATTGACTTCAAACTAAAATCTATCAGAAGAGATAGAGATGGACATTTCATACTCACAACAGGAACAATTCATCAGGAAGAAGTCTCAATCCTGAATATCTATGCCCCTAATATAAAGGCACCTACTTATGTAAAAGGAACACTTCTAGAACTCAATTCAGTCATCAAACCACACACACTAATAGTAGGAGACTTCAACACACCCCTCTCACCAATGGACAGATCAATCAGACAGAAACCCAACAGAGAAATAAGAGAATTATTGGAGGTATTGAATCAAATGGACTTAACAGATATCTATAGAACATTCCACCCAAATAGGAAAGAATATACCTTCTTCTCTGCAGCCCATGGAACCTTCTCAAAAATTAACCACATACTTGGTAACAAAGCAAACTTCCACAGATACAAAAAAATATTAGTAACCACCTGTGTCTTGTCAGATCACCATGGATTAAAGTTAGAATCCAACAACAATGCTACCCCCAGGAAGCCAACAAACTCATGGAAGTTGAACTGTCAACTATTAAATCACCCCTGGGTCAAGGAAGAAATAAAGAAAGAAATTAATGTCTTCCTTGAATTTAATGAAAATAAAGACACAACATACTCAAACCTATGGGACACTATGAAAGCAGTGCTAAGAGGAAAGTTCATAGCACTAAGTGCCCAATTAAAGAAAACGGAGAAAGCACATATTGGAGACTTAACAGCACACTTGAAAGCTCTAGAAAAGAAAGAAGCTGATTCACCCAGGAGGAGTAGAAGACTGGAAATAATCAAACTGAGGGCTGAAATCAACAAAATAGAAACACAGAAAACAATCCAAAGAATCAATGAAACAAAAAACTGGTTCTTGGAGAAAATCAACAAGATCGACAAACCCCTATCCAAACTAATCAAATGACAGAGAGAGAACATGCAAATTAATAAGATCAGAAATGAAAAGGGGGACATAACCACAGACACAGAGGAAATTCAGAGAATCATTAGATCTTACTACGAAAGTTTATATGTCACAAAGTTGGAAAATGTAAAAGAAATGGACATTTTTTTAGATAAGTACCATATACCAAAGTTGAACCAAGAACAGGTGAACAATCTAAATAGACCTGTTAGTCGTGAAGAATTAGAAGCTGTTACAATAGAAAGTAACATTTGTAGGTTCTGGGAATTGAGACATAGGCATCTTTGCGGTGTCATAGAGGTCATAGAGAGGACACCTAACAAAGATTTTCAAACTTTCAGCAAAAGAAAAGGGCTGCCCATATGGATTGATTGCCTGGAGTGGGGTCAGGGGCCAGGCAAGATGACGGAGTCATCTATATCACGCAAGCACTCAGCGTGGGATCAAAGTGAAACAATTCTCATCCAAACAGAGCAGGTGTGTCAGCACAGATGGAAAACTGGTCACTTATGGGGCATTGAGTAGTAAGTACATTAAAAGTAGGAATAAGCTTTGATTCTTAATATAGTTCCACATATTACATTCTATACCTAGAATATAATAGGTATTCTAAGAGCTGAAAAGAGATATAAAAAGAGTATAAAAAAAGGTATTACAGAATCAACTAGATAGTTGAATTGGATATATTAGTAGGAACATGTGACCTTCAATAAAATGAAATAGAAAGGATCGGTGGTTACAAGGACCTATTTGTATACGTATTCTTGTCCCTGTCACCTGAGAGCAGCAACTTCTTGTTAGTAATGAGGACACCTAGCACTTGGGTCTTGATGTGTGTGTGTGTGTATGTGTGTGTGTGTGTGTGTGTGTGTGTGTATGTATGTATGTGTATGTATATATTTTACTATGAGACACCAAGATTCTTTGGATACTTGATTACCTCTAGGGCTGGGTGGGGAAAGTGTAAGGTGTGCCTCACTGGACCAGAAACAAGAAACGTCCAGACAATGATGGAGGCATAGAAACCAATTGGAAAGAACTGTTTCTGACTCAGTGTGGAAAAAGTTGAGCATGGAAGTAGAGAGCGATGGTAGTGTATCATGACCTATGGAATAGAATAGGAAATCACAGATGCATATTAATGCAAATGAATAAACAGTGTTTGATGAGGAATGAAACACTTACATGGCTGTAACTATAAGATATTAATTCATTATGAATGGCAAAAGAGCAACTTTAAGTTGGAGAAGCCCCGCAGACACATGGACTCAGGGATAAAGTGAATAGCACTGTAAAAGGATTAATGAAAATGGCGCAGCCTCACAGGATGTACTGACACGAACACAACACATGCCCTGTTGGATCACCGGGAAAGACGTAGAGCATTTTAACCACCCGAAAACACCACCCAAAGAGAAGCTGAAGAACAATCTGTCAATCACCTGCAGTTATACCAGTGTTATTAATAAAGGTGAGATTAAGAGGAGTTCCATGCTGAAATGGACGAGGGCGGTGGTTCTCAACCTTCCCAGCACTGCAGCCCTTTAATATGGTTCCTCATGTTGTGGGGAGCCCAACCATAAAATTATTTTGTTGCTACTTCATAACTGTACTTTTGATACTGTTATGAATCATAATGTAAACATATGTGCTTTTCCGATGGTCTTTGGTGACCTCCGTGAAAGGGTCGTGCGACCACAAAGGGGTCACGACCCTGAGGTTGAGAACCTCTGCATTAGGCACCTATGGCAGCCGACACTGAAATGATATTGTAATGTGATGACACTTTATTAGATCTTTGCAAAGGGGGTGGGTGTTTTTAGAAGACTTAGTGAAACCAGACTTTATGGGAGTCATGTACTACTGTAACCTTGCTGCTTTTGATGGCTGTGTCATGGTTATGTTGGGAAAATTTTTGTGGGTGGGAAATGTACAAGAAAGTGTTCAGAAATGATAAGGCATCCAGTCACCAACTTACTTTGAGATGACTTGGGACCTATGTAGCTTTCACAACTTCTGTAAGTCTGATTATTTCAAAAATAAAATGTGGTAAAGCTACTGTCATTTTTTTTGATATTTGCAGCCTGCTAAGTACAAAAACTTTTACAGTATTTTATTTCAGTCATATTACACAAATTTGCTGTACCTATGTGCAATCTGTTATGAGGTTAATCAGGGTTAATGTTCTAAAGCCCATAACTACATGTTCATCATATCCTATACTCTTCCCAAAGTGTGGTTGACATTCTTGCCACTGAGATGTAGGATGTGTCCCTCTTCTTAGCCTAGCAGAAGCTTGTGACTTCCCCACAAGTGTGTTAGAAGGGCAGTTATGTACTATCTAAGTCAAATATGTGCTCTATTGCTCTATCTGTCTGTCTATCTATCTATCTATCTATCTGTCTGTCTGTCTGTCTGTCTATCCATCCATCCATCCACCTACCTATCTACCTATCATCTGTCTGTCTATCTATCTATCTATCTATCTATCTATCTATCTATCTATCTATCTATCCATCCATCCACCTACCTATCTACCTATCATCTGTCTATCTATCTATCTATCTATCTATCTATCTATCTATCTATCCATCCATCCACCTACCTACCTATCTACCTATCATCTATCTATCTATCTATCTATCCACCTATCTACCTATCATCTGTCTATCTATCTATCTATCTATCTATCTATCTATCTATCTATCCATCCATCCACCTACCTACCTATCTACCTATCATCTATCTATCTATCTATCTATCCACCTACCTACCTATCTACCTATTGTCTGTCTATCTATCTATCTATCTATCTATCTATCTATCTATCTATCTATCTATCCATCATCCATCTGCCATCTAATGATTTCCTTTTCACCCTCAACATTTTCTTCTTAGAACTTGCCACTATGCTGAAAGATTCAGACTACCTTGGGGAACAAAATGTGTACACTCTAGCTGGCAGTCCCAGTGAGACTTCCACCCAGCACCAGAATCAATCACCAGGCTGATGTGTATTTACCTTCTTCAGATAACTCTAGCCTTGGACACCAAGCTGCTTATGATTAAAAAAAAGGAAACTGGGACATACTTCTAACAACATCTTTGACATTATACAGAGTGTGGAAGTTCTCATTCCATCATTTAAAATGGAGAAAAGTTGGGGAAACTGAAAATTAATGATGCTCTGTCTTGGACTGAGTTCTTGGCCATAATGTGCTTACTTGTACTCAAAACCCCCCAGTTCTATCGGGAATAATTCAGTGGTAATTTAGGTGGATTGCTAGATTCTTAGTGTGGGTTGGGAGGAGATGGAAACTTCTTACGGGCTCATGACTAGGGGTCGCCTCTGCTATCAAAGGCTTAACCTATCACCACCAGGATGCTATGACAAGGCCTGAGACTGTCCTCTAGCTGTAGCAGGAAGGATGAAATGTAAAGCTCTTGCAGGAAGGCAAGTATTTTAAAGAGACACTTGTGACCCTCTGCTGAGATCAGATTGTGCCCTGCTTTAAGTTACTCCAGAGATTGTAAAACCACCATCTTTTTCAGACAGTGCCTTGCCACGAGAGATTCTATTTTGCAAGCAGTCACTGGTTCCCTTTGAGGACAGAGGATGACTCTGCACTTGGTCAACACGGGAATAACATCACCCACTGGAATCGACTGATAAAAGACTTACTATTGGGAGCACAAAGGGTGTCTGTCACCCTATAAATTTACTGAGGTTAATTGGAACTTGAAAACCATGCCCAAGAACTTACAGAACACACTAGAACAAAAAAAGGATCTGGATCTCACAGAAACATGGAGCAGTCTCCATGCTTCAGGAGACTGCATACAATCTCCAGGTATTGGGATGATGATGACCCTACAGACCTGTAAACTAACCTCTCTCTCTCTCTCTGTCTCTGTTGCTCTCTCCTCTGTCTGTCTAACTGTCCCTCTCTTTCTCTCTCTCTCTGTATGTTATTAATAGGCAGATAACTCTGGACAGCGCCATGGGTTTCAGCTCATCTTCGGCCACGCTGCTGCTGATGTGGCCTACTCAAATTGCTTCTTGTCCATCCTCCATTTGCCATCAGAACCTGCCAACTAGATGCCATCCATCTGCCTGTATCTTCTTCTGGCCCTGGCCCTGCCCTTTTGCCTCTGTTGCTGGACTGATCTGTGCAGTCTCATTGTTAAACTTGTGACCTGCAGTGGTCTGTCTCATTGCAGCAGCTTCTTCTTTGAAGCTTGGTGTTGCTGTGGCTTTGTTATCTCCTCAAGAAGATAACTCATCGCCTTGGCTCCCCATCTTTGGCTTCTCAGATCTCTTTGAAACTCCCTGCCTTTTAGCTCTTTGTATCTATTTATAATCTACACACACCACACACACTTACTGTGTGATTATAATATGTGATCTGAGAGTTAACACTGGTCATTGTGATATGAATAAAAGGCACTTTGCAATTTTGTTAATATTCAATACATTCTGACATTATGGAAAGACACACCAGCATTTACCTATGTTTTTGACATAACATACTCAGGATACTCTTCCTAGGCTGCCAGACTTTTTTTGCTTTGATACAGTGCACTCTTAGAAATAGGAGTTTCCTCAAAAACTGAATGTTGAGAGAAGGGAAGGCCTAGGTCCCAGAAACAGTCAGAGAAGAACATTTGTCCCTGGAAAAATCTTTATAAGTTGTCTGCTGGTCTGGTAGGACAGCCTGGACTGAGATGATGGTGATGGCTGGGGGGGACACAGGACATAAGGTCTATGTCTTGTACATACCTCTCCAGGTATGAGAGGACTGCTTAGTTACATAAACCTCAGCCTTCTATTTAAACAGTACCCTCATGTTCAGACTCCATCAGATTGGAGGGGTCACTAAGTCTCTTTGCTCATCCTCCGGAAGTGGCCACATTGAATAAATTTCCCTTTTTTTCCTGCTTTTCACTGTTATTGGGCTTACTGAGGATGGATAACCAAGTCTGGCTTGTTAGGGCTGTCAAGGCCAGACTGTGATGCTGGTAGCTGGTGACAGTAAATGTGTATACAAACAAGATCGTGGTTTTGCAAAAGGACCACGGTGGGATGCACATCCCTCCTGCAGTCTTCCTGTTTCAGCAAGAAATTGAGTCCCTTTTCCTGGGAATACTGGGGCTCAGTCCTGCTAATGAGTAGATGCAGCTGGCCTCAGCTGTTATAATGACTCAGCTGTCAGTTAGCCCTATAACCTCTGACCCCAATGTAGATGGGTGGGGTCTATTTTTACACGCAATCCAGACCAGAAGTTTAACTTTCTAAAATAATACACTCCTCCCTAAGCACAGGTGATTGGCAGCATGGGCAGGAAGTACAGATGCTGATCTGAATTTGTTTGGAGAAAACCAATGTAAGTTCTCATCCCTCTTGGCTGCCTCATATAAGACTTCGTTTGGTCAGATGGTTACAAAGAATTAAAGATGAAAGTGTCAGCCCCTGTGAGCTGCAGCTGTAAAGCCACATTAGACACCCTTGATGGCCTGGATATGGCCACCCGAACCCCAGGATGTTTGACAACCAAGCATCAAAGAGTACTGACGAGCAACCAGGTTATGTGCTATGGGTAAGGTTGTAGATAGAGCCATTGGGTGTAGGGTTCAACAAAACATAGATTTTTATGGGAGGCAAAGCTTGTGGGGTATCATTCATTGTCTTCAAATCCCACTCTCCTCCTATGCAAAGTGGGAAGTAATAAGTCAGTTATGAGAATTATTTAAGACAAACGTTTGAAACTTGCTTTAAAGAAAGACAATGCTCAATAAATTATTCCTATAATTATCACTGATAGTATTTTTGCTGGGTGAATTGGTGAATCACTGTCATTGACTTCTACATGGCAAAATCTTGTTAGTTTTCATTAAAAAATAAGAAAGTTTAAATTGGGGTTGGAAAATGGCTCAGTGGTTAAGAGTTCTTCCTCAGCATCCATGTTGGGGGCCTTCAAGGGGATACACCCCCCTGTTCTGAACTCAGTGGTCACCTGTCCTTATGTACACATAATCTCCCATAAGCATAACTAAAGGAAAAAATAATTTAAAAATTTTAAATGAACAACTAGCAATTATGTTTTTTTAAGCGGAGAATAATGTATCATTCTCTTATATGTGTAAAACATATTTTTTATTCTATATCAGGCAATTACAAATACTTATTGGGTACAGAGTGCTTTACTGATACATGTATACATGTGATACATGATACAAATATTATCGATGTCTTTTTTAATAATTTGTTTTTTAAGATTTATTTCCACTTTGTGTGTGTGTGTGTGTGTGTGTGTGTGTGTGTGAGAGACATGTATTCAGGTACCTAGAGAGGCCAGAAGAGGGTATTATATCCCTTGGAACTGGATTACAGGGAGTTAGTTGTGTGGTCTTCTTGAAGAACAGGAAGTTCTCTCAACTGTGTACTATTTTTCCATGCCCTGATGTAAGTATTTTATGCAATGCAAACATATTATATGTGTAGCATACGATATTTAAGTTATGGCAGTTAAATATCCATCATCTCAAATGTTCATTACTTGCATACATTTCCAGAATTACTTGTAGTGAACAAGTCGTGGGTATGAGTCATTTAGCCCTAGGAATAACAGGCTAACTGATTTCTTCTCCTGAGACAGGACTTTACTATGTAGCCTTGACTGCCCTTGAGCTCATTATGTAGACCAGACCAGCCTCAAAACAACAAAGATCCAATCTATCTTTGCCTCCTGAGTGCTGAGTACAGCACTACCATGCTTGACTGCCAACTAAATTCTTAAGGAGTCTTCCAAATCTATGAAACCATAATATGCACCCTCTCCTCGTGTGTGTGTGTGTGTGTGTGTTGGTATGCACACCTGCACATGGTCATTCAGAGACCAGAAGTTGATGCAATTGAGTATTTTTCCTCTGTGTGACATCCTGACAAATGATTTTTTCATGATAATGGGGAGCTGAACTCAGGTCTTCATACATGAGCAGCAAGTACTTCCACTAATGAGCCTCCTTCCCAATCATTCTCATTTCTTATCCATGCCATTTGACTGACCTTCCTAAGTGTCTGCTATGATAATTCCAAATGCATTGCAGTTCATTTATTTTCCTTCACTGAGGGCATTTCACATAAGGTTCTGAAAGCACTGGAAAAATAAAAGTCATGCGTGTGAACACTATGGCTTGAATATGGGAACTGTTCCTCTAGCATTCATGGGTTATAGGCCTGATTCCTAGTTTGGTAGTTTGAGTGATAATGGCCCCCTAAGTTTATATATTTGAATACTTGGTCTCTGGATGGTGAACCTTTTTGGGAGGGATTAGAAGGTGTGACCTTGGTGGAGTAGGTTTGTAACTGGGTGGTTTTGAGGTTTCAAAAGCTCGTGCCATTCTTTTGTCTCAATTCGTGTATCAGGTTGTAAACCCTCAGCTATTGCTCCAGTATCATGCCTGTCTGTCTACAGCTCTGCTCCCTGCCATGATTCTAAATCTCTGAAACCAAGCCATAAACCCCAATTAAATGCTTTGTGTTGCAGAATATTAGTTTAAGTTGTGTTACATTTGCTTATGCTGTGGAATATTTGTTTAATAATGCAAAGATGAATTATATTATTTTATGTTGCATTTATTGAACTCTATAAAGCTGTGATACTTTTCGTGCCTAAAATACCTGAATGGCAGATAGTCGGGCAGGAGAGGGAAATAGGTAGGGCTTGCAGGTAGAGAGAATAAACAGAAGGAGAAATCTAGCAAAGGGGGTGAGGAACAAGAAAAAGAGAAGAAAAGGAGGATGCCAGGAGCCAACCACCCAGCTACACAGCCACAGAGTAAGGGAAGAAAGACATACAGAATAAAGAAGGTAAAAAGCCCAGAGACAACATGTAACTAAAGAGAAATGAGATAATTTATTTTAGAAAACCTGACTAGAAATAAGCCAAGCAAAGGCCGGACATTTATAAGTAGGAATAGGTCTCTGTGTGTTTATTTGGGAGCTGGGTGTGGGCCCCCAAAGAGCAGAAAACAACAACAACAACAACAAACCAACTACAGCTTTGTTTTACAAGTGGTCTTGGTCATGGTGTCTTGTCACAGCAACGGGAAAATAACTAAAGATCCTTAGGATGGTGCCATTGAGAGGTTGTGGAATTTTAGAAGCCATTTCCTTGAGAAAAGTCTTTCCGGGGCTGTGGTTCTCTCTTTTGCCCCCCCCCCCCAATTCATGATGTGTTTCAATCTCCAACCCTGATTCGCTGCCATTGCCAGAGGTCCAAAGAAAAGGGACTTCTTAATCTTGGATCAGAATCTGCAGAACTGTGTGTCAAATAAATACATTTTTATTAACATGAGTTGGGGACATCAAAAACTCTGAGTGAACGAGCTCAGCTATCTTTTTTTTTTTTTTATCACTAACGGTGAGGCTATGAACAGAGTAGAAAGCGCTAAGTAGCCGGAAAGTGGCAGTCTGGAAACTCTGGTTTAGGAGTTAGGAAATCCCCACAGCTGATTTCCTTGGGCTAAAACACTGAGATTGATGGAATTTAAGCAAGGGACCAGACTCCAATTCCACCTGCGACTGTGACCCTGTCTACCTGACAGCAGGACAGTGATGGTCGGTTTATAAGCTAATCTGGTGGAGGTGTTTTGTCATAATAGTGTTGAAGGCTGTTTCCTTGAGTTCTACTTTAATTCATGACTCAGGGCTGAATCAAGGGTGAATTTGGGGTGAATCAGGACAACACAAAACCAGAGCGAGCCACAGCAGAGGTGAGCCCTGTGAGTCACGGGCAAGCCTCAGCTTCTCTCCCCTGGAGTTCCTATGGCTTTCAGCCAATGGTCTCAACACCTGAGGCTTGCTGACTTTTCCGGAGCATCAAGTTATTAGACTCTTAACTGATGTGTGCATGAGAAAGATATGAGCCGTCTCATTTAATGTTGGTCTGGTTAAAAGTCACTTTTAAGCACAGAATCTTTTTTGTTGTGACTGAGAAAGGGTGGACTGTATGCTCTAATAGAGACACAGCAGCAACCCCAAACTTTGCCTATTTATTATACACAGTGGACAATAGGAACATCATCCCTTATCCCAGGGAAGCGTCTGTGGAGAACAGTCTCAAGCTATCATCCTTGAGAACAAAGTGGAGACTGGTAATTTCTGCACAAATTCTATATCCATCCTAAGACTAGGGGGCAAGTTCGCCTGGCCTGTGCTTCTGAGTCATTGTGATCCTTGGTGTACTCATGTTAAGCCCAGAATCTTACGATGACCAAAGTGTGGAAAATAAGTGTCAGTAGAATGCTCATAAATGACATTTATATCACCAACCCACCAAGGTTCAAGGACCCTCTCTCAACAGAAGGCAGAAAGTCTGTAAGAGCCAGAGAGAAACATTGTCTTCTAACATGGCAGGATTTCTATGCTCATGAGTTCATAGCAGCTGTGGTTGCCCAAACAAGACCTGAACAAGTTCAAGCGGTTACTATTTCAGCATGGAGCAGGAAGACCTCAGCAGCCCCACCTCTGACTGAGGAGCTATTGACCGCCAATGGTTGCTGGAGTAGGGAGGCTCATTTACTTCAAGGATGTGGCCCCTGTTAGATGGACTAGGGGCCAATGGATGCTCCCATACCCGTGAGTACATAGTGCAAATCGGACACAGTGAATTAAAACAAAAATAAAAACGAAGAAATGATATGAAGTTTGGAGAAGGCAGAGATGTAGGAGTCAATCTAGGAGGTGTGAGGGAGATGAATGGGGGTAAATATCAAAATACATCGTGCGGAATTCTCAAAGAAATAATGAAAACAGTATATGAGCAACACTGCTGCTGCCTCCATCCCGTCTGCTGGTTTTCCATGTTTATTGCAGGCAAGTTCAGCTCATATAACACAAAGACAAATCTTGAAACGTTTTGACGGGTAACCATCATATGGTGATTGTCCAGAGACCTGGAGTTCCCCAGGAACTGAGAAGTGGAGAAGAGGATCGGTTGATTACAGGGCATAGCTGGGAGTCACATCCCTCCGAGGTTGCTGTCTCTGATGTAAGAAGAGGGAGACTGAGCTGATAGAAAAAAAAAATCTGCTTTTAAGAGATTTTCCCCCCCTGACTTAAAGGTCACGCATCTGCTAGTTATAAGAATGTTCTTAACCACGCAAGTTTCAGTAAAAATCAAAATCAAATGCTGCTAAGGAAACTGGTTTTTATTTTGAGCATCACCTTAGCAAATAAGGAAAATAGTAACGCGATGGGACACAATGACTTGAAGTTCTCAGTGGTGTGGTAGGCAGTGCCAGGGAAACCGCAGACTGGATTTTCTTTGCTAAAGTGTGGAAACATTTATTTTAATCTTTTTTCCTTGTCTCAGAGATGAGGCCAGAATGGTGCTGTCGAAGCCTGATTCACATGCAATTCACCCCAACAACAACAGCTGTATCTCAAATGCCAGAGCATGAAGAGACTCGTCCAGGCAATATGGGCATTTCGGGGCAGTCTAGAAGGGAAACAGTTCCCTAGCTGTGTTAATCAGTACCAGATATTTGATTTCTGCTTCCTCTTGGGGGAAGCTGGTGGGAAACAGGGAGTCTTTGAAGAGGTGGTTACAGCCAGCTCATCAGAAGCAAAATGAGAGTTCTTTCTAGAACGCTCGTTGTATTGGGAAAACAGACCAAGCAGGGATTCAAAAGTCAGTAAAGAAAGAAAGAAAAAAGAGGGGGCGGCCTTTGTCAGTTGACAGCACCAGGACTGGGGGCTGGGCTGAGCTAGACTCCTTGCTTGCTACTTCTCAGCTCTGAGACAAACGATGAGGTTTAGGGGGGCTGAGGCAGAGGTTCTCCAAAATGTATCTACCAGACTCCAGAGAGGTGGGGGTTCTGAAAAACACATCTGTGAGACTCAGGTGTCACGTGTACCTCCCACTCCCTTGTCACACTTTTATTCTCAGGGTTTCGGGCTGGGAAAGTAAAATGACAACAGAAATCACTAAATGTCTTGGCTAACGCCTAATCAAAACTAGCACTAAGTGAAATCCATTATTTTGTTTTCTGCGTTTTTTACTGGAGGTTTTTATTTGCAGCCATCAATAGTCACACAGTACCTTCGTTGTTAATGTGTGTTGTCTGGATGATTAATTGGAGTTGGTAATAATTGTGCTCAACATCTGTTTTGGATTTGAAATGGGTGTCTGTGCTTACTTTGGAAAGCCTAGGGATGGGACTGATATTACCACTCCTTTTTTTTTTTTTTACAAACAAGGAAACTGAGGCCCAGGATCCCTCAGCTAATAAAGGGCAGACACAGAGATCAAATCTAGGTAGCCCGATCCCAGAAGCCACACTTTCAGGAGAAGGGTAAGCCAGTCTGGAGTGGGAGATTCTGACTCCTGCTGGGCACTATGTCTGGGCAATAAACCCTGGAAAAGAAGAAAAGAGCCTCACACTGATTAATAAAATTAAATTGAAGACCCAGACATTGAATCCACACAACTACAGACACCTGATGTTAGTCAAAGAAGCCAACAACAAAAGAGAAAAGACACCGTCTTCAGGAGTTCTGCCACATGCAGCCACCGGTTTCAACCTGCGCCATTAGTGCTAGCTGCCCCTCCCAGTTTGCTCTTTCTCCCCCCGCCATTTAATTATTTCATTCTAGTTCCTCCTTTATCTCTCCATGACACTACTTCCCCTTCCTTGGAAGATGCTCTCTGCCCCACTGGTTTCCTACTAGATACCTAACCTCCGTGGCTAATCAGATTGAAGCATACATATTGAAACCTTAATCTATATCTAAAATCACATATAAGAGAAAATACAATATTTTTCTTCGGAAGTTTGGGTTACTTCACTCAGGATGATTTCTTTCCTAGCTTCATTCATGTACCTGAAAACTTTTAATTTAATTTATCTTAATAGCTGAATCATATCCCACTATGTAAATGTACCTCATTTTCATTTTCTATTCATCAGTTGATGAGCAGTTAGGCTGCTTCCAGTTTCTGGCTACTTTATGAATAGAACAGCAATGAACATGAATGAGAAAGTTGTACTATGTTGAGTCCTTTGGGTATATACTCAAGAGTGGTATAGATGAATCTTGAGAGATAGATTTTTAACTTTTTGAGGAATTTCCACACTGATATCCACAGTGGCGGTACCAGTTTCTAGTTCTCACCAACAGTAAATAAATATTCCCATTTTCCTACATCCTCACCAACATGTTCTGTCAATTGCTTTATTGCTCTGGCCATTCTAGGTGGGGTAAATTGAAATCTCAAAGTAGTTTTAATTTGCATTTCCACGGTGGCTAACGATGTTGAATATTTCTTTAAATCAGTCATTATGTTTCACCTTTTGAGAACTCTCTGCTTAGTTCTGTACCCCATTTCCCCCTTAGCTCATTTGTTTTCTTGATGTCCAATTTTTTTTTTAAGTTCTGTATATATTCTAGATACTAACCATCTCTCATATGTATAATTGGTAAAGATCTTTTCCCATTATGTAGGCTGCCACTTTTCCTGAGTGATACCATATAAGAAGCCTTTTGTTTGCATGAGGTCCCATTTTTTAATTGTTGCTTCTGGTACCTGTGATACTGTTCTTCTATTCAGAAGTCCTTTCCTGTGTCATGAGTTCAAGGCTATTCTCCACTTTCTCTTCTCTCATATTGAGCATATTAAGCCTTTTGTTGAAGTCCTTGATGCATTTGGAACTGAGTTTTAGGCATGGTGATTTAACACCATTCAGTCCTCATCAGAGAAGTTTCTTCCTGCATAGATGGGGATTAACACAGTGGCTCACAGCTGGACAATGTTCAGAGAATGAGGCTTTGGAGCACTAAGTCTTAAATGGTATGTCCTCATCAAACTCTTTCTCTCAAGACTCAAGTGTCTATATAGAAGAGAAGGTAGAAAGATTGTAAGGGCCAGAGGTGACGGAGGACACCGAAAAAAACAGTGTCTTCCTGACCCAACAGAAGTGAGGCACTTATGAACCCACAGAGACTGTAGCAGCACACACAAGACTCGGACAGGTTGAAGCCAGATGGGGTCTTACACTGAAAGGAGGAAGTGGACATGGTCTGACCCCAACCAAG
This sequence comes from Myodes glareolus, assembly GCF_982192425.1. Lineage (NCBI taxonomy): Eukaryota > Metazoa > Chordata > Mammalia > Rodentia > Cricetidae > Myodes > Myodes glareolus. The sequence continues at coordinate 2,400,831 of NC_142051.1, forward strand.
AAGTTATCTGCAGTTGATACCTACTGGCAAAGGGCTTTATCCAATGGAATGTCACAGGGTGTGGGTGGGGGACACTTTGATCAACCATAATCCCGGGTAAGTACCGTCCATGCCCAGGAGTACTCTGCTAACACAAAATTGACTCAGCGGTGTTTTTGAGTACTTTTTTGTTTTGTTTTCTTTGGGGATTTTTTTTTTGTCTCATTGATATTTTGCCTGTTTTTTTTTTTTAATTTTGTTTTTGTGGGGTTTTTATTGTTGTTGCTTCTTGCTTCTTTCGTTTTTGTTTTTGTTTCTTTGAGAAAGAGAGTGAGCGAGCAAGAGAGCAAGAAAGCATCACAAAGTTGAGTGGGTAGGGAGGTGGGGGAGGAAAAAACATGCTCAAAATACATTTTATGAAAAAATTTTTTAATAAAAAAAAGAAATGAGTCTCCTTTGGTTGGCAAAGACAGGGGATATATCAGAAAAGGTGTGCAGAGATGCGGCAAGGGTAGAACCAAAGTGATGTTTTCTGCTGGACCATGGCTTCCATTCACATTCACCCCTCCAATCCTCCTTTCACTCATGGGAAGAGCATGCTTCTGTCAGGAGCTCCTTTCTTCCTCCCGTCACTCATGGTTAATGTGTGTTCCTGCAGGACCTATAATATGAAGAACGAGAGGAGAGGAAGTCAGTTGTTGTGACAGCCACCTCAGAATAGGGAAATGTTCCATTGTCTCAGAGCAGAGAGAGATGAACACAGGTGCTCAGTTCATTTTCTCCCTTTTAAATGTCTTATTCATCCAGGATCCCAGTTTATGACACAATGCCGCCCACTTTAGGTATGTCTTCCTTTCTTGGTTAAACCTCTTTGGAAATACTCTTACCAGATAAAGCCACGGGTGTGACTTCTGGGTGATTATAATTCCAGACAATTTGTGGATGGAGATTAGCCATCAGAAGTCCACCCTTTGTCAATCCCCTCACCCCACTGGTGATAGACAGTCTTTAATAGTTCAAATACTATTCAAAAGTCTAATAGCCCGAGTCTCTTCAGAAACTTAGGACAACTCTAGGCAGTTGAGAAATAGGTTTATACTTCTAGTATTCTGGTGTGGGAGAATTGTCTGTATTCTGTCAATCATGTATTTTAATAAAACGCTGATTGGCCAGGCAGGCAGTATAGGCGGGAAAATCAGACAGGAAGTAGAGGTGGAGCAAAGAGACTGGGAGTATTCTGGGAAGCAGGAAGCTTCCTCCGTAGTTCTGCCCAGACCACCGGAGAGGAAAGATGTAAGCTGCCCTGCTGGAAAAGGTACTGAGCCATGTGGCTAACATAGATAAGGATAATGGGGTAACATAAGTTATAAGAGCTAATAAGTAGCCTGACCTAATGGGCCAATCAGCTTATAACTTATAGAGATCTCTGTGTGGTTGAATTTTCTCTGGGGCTTGCCGGTTGTGGGGTACTGGGCGGGACAGATACCCCAACAAGCTGGCCTTCATGTTACAGTATTCAATGGCATAGGTTAAACAATCCATTACAAAGGGGAGGAATGTAGACATTGGCACGGAAGATCAGATACCATAATACCAAACACAAACCCCACAACTCCACCTTTATCATCTGGGGCTCATGGTGCACCATCCAACATACTTCAACAGGCTTAGGTAGTGCTGGCTCTATAGCTCTTGGCACATATGGCCTCTTTCTTGGCCCAACTCCACTTTGGGACTACAGCTTTCCTTGACAAACAACCCATGTTTCTGGTATCTATCTTTAATATACTCAAGGCTCTATTGTCATAGATTTACAGATAGCCTGCTAGACAGGCCATGAAGGGAACTTGACTCTACCACACACTGAGTGTGCAATGTACACAATTTCTACCAAAGTGTCACTGTGTCTAGCTATTTTCAATGAATAGAAGTAAAGGAAAGTATGTTGGTTTTATTACTGTGTCTATCATCTATCTATCTATCATCTATCTATCTATCTATCTATCATCTATCATCTATCTATCTATCATCTATCTATCTATCTATCTTCATCATCATCATCATCATCTATCGTAATCACGAAATCCTGAGTCCTGTGTAGCCTTGACACTTTCCTTATTTCTAGTTTGTTTTTCCAATAGTCGTAAGCCTTCACTTTAGTATCTGCAATATATTTAATGCTTTTGTTCAAACCTCATATACAAGTAAAAAGTTTTAGAATTGCAAAACCATATGCTCATAAAAAACACATTTACACGCTAGAGTATAACATGAACGGTTTGTTTTAAGCCATAGTACTTATTAAAAACAGTCTTAGTCAGTTACTTAGACCAGTTTTTCCTCCACTACTGCCTTCTTCAAGGGTTTCCATTAATTAACTTTTCTCATTGCTGTAACCAAATAGCTGACAAAACAACTGAAAGGAAGAAAACTTAATTTGGCTCACAGTTTCAGAAGATACAGTCCGCCATGGCAGGGAAGGCAAGGCTCGCCTCCAAAGCCAGCATCACCAGCTGGGGACCAGGTACTGAAACACATGAGCCTGTGTTGGAGAGACATTTCATGTTTAATCCACTACAGGGAAGATATTCATGGACAATGTGCGCAGTCTGTCTTCCATGTCCCCAACCTGATCAATTTTAGTTTTTAATGATGCAAATTTCTATGCCAAGTGCACAGCCTTGTGTGTATCTTACCAAATGTCAATTTTGTTCTATTAGCCCTTAAGTTCCCTACCCTGTCCCCTTGTAGACAGCCCCACCCTCATCCTTTAATGCCAGTAACCACTTATCTGTTTCCCAGCGTTGTATATTTAATGCACTATAAAAAGTCAGCCATAAACTTTCATATTGGCATTGGCTTCTTTTACTTTACAAAAATGCATGAAAGATCAACAATGTTGATCACTATTTGTTTGCCTTTTTTTTTTTTTAATAAATGACGTTCCATTGAGTGTAGATGTCACTATCTAATTTATCCCATCAGTAGTGAAGACCTACTACAGTGTTTCTCATTTGGGGATGATTATAAAAAATAAACATAAAAGATTATTAATTATTTTTCTTCATCAATTTTAAATTATTTTTCCTCAGCTCTGCTTCAACTTTGGGAATGGAAGTCATGAATATCCTGAAAACATATAAAGTTAAATGTATGAAAAATACACCTATGAGTCACTTTCAGTATTCTAAAAGCATGACTTTCAGTATTCTAAAAGCATGATACAATAAGCATCAACATGAAAACTGTATATTTGTGCTGGGAAGGCCATGTACAATGGAAGTAGAAAGAAGCAGCTCACAGGGTTGATAACGCTCTGTCTGATGCCCTGAGTGGACACAGAAGTTATTAGTTTTTCAATAAAAGTTTTAGAAGATAAGTTTCATCTTTATTTCTGTGTGCATGTATGCTTGTGTACATGCATGTGTGTGTGCGTGTGTGTGTGCCAGAAGAGGGCATAGGATAGATATCCAATGGAACTGGAGTTACCAGTGTTTTGAGCTGTCTGACCCAGCTCTGGTCCTCTGTACAAGCTCCAAGTGCTCTGAACCCCTGAGCCCTCTCACCACCCACCTATTGTCCTTCATACACTCCCGGCCATGTTTACTATCACAGAAAATTGAATACATACAATAAAATGAAACTAAAGCCACAAACCTTAAGAAGTCAATTTAAAAAAAGATATTTGGGAAATATTTTCTCCTTTTACATATCTATTGCTTTAATTTAAATATTCATATATTATTTTGTGCTCAGAAAACACAAATGTTTAAGAACATTGGTTCTTAACAATGTTTAAGAACAAATGTTTAAGAACTTGCTGCCCCGAGTTTCACACATTTTAGCGACTCTTTCGAATATGTAAAGAGCTCCTGAAAGACTTTCCTTTGTGTCAAGATGTCAGAGAAACCAGTGACCAACTGAGGTCAACTGAGGCACAGCTGGGGATGGATCATTTGGGAAATGTCTTGGATATCACACACATTGGATTTATGCTGCTCTGGAATCACAGGCACTGCTAAGAAAAACTCCGTTTTCTTCCCTCTCCCCTCTCCCCCTAGTATGAGAGAAAACAGTAAATCCTGCCTTGCAGGATCAGCTTAGGGCTTGTGAGTTAAATCTGTAACACCCACAAGCCACTGGTGCTCCTTGCTCCCTGTTTTTGGACTACCGACCCCTGACCCCTTGCTTTTTTTTTTTTTTTTTTTAGAAGATTCAACTGATTGCCGGCCTCATGACTTTTCAATAAGGAGTCTTTCTGGCTTGTAATGTTTTCCCTCCTGGTTGTCCCTATGTTTTTAAGCACAGATGCCTCAGTTTATATGGAATTAGCTGTGATGGCTGGTTTTATGCCAACATGACAAAACCAGAGTCATCAGAGAGGAGGAGGCTTCAAGAGAGAAAATACCTCCTTAAGACTGGACTGCGGGCAAGCCTGGAGGGCACTTTCTCAATTAGTGATTGATGGGGGAAGTCCAGCCCTTTGAGGGTGGTGCCAGCCCTGGGCTGGTGGTCCTGGGTTCTATGAGAAAGCAGGTTGAGCACGTCATGAAAGCTAGTAAGCAGCACCCTCCATGGCCTCTGCATCAGCTCCTGTCTCCAGGTTCCTGCCCTATTTGAGTTCCTGTCCTGACTTTCTTCAATGATGGACTATGCTGTGGGAATGTAAGCCTAATAAACCCCTTCCTCCCTGACTTGCTTTTGGTCATGGTGTTTGATCACAGCAAAAGTAGCCCTACCTAAGATAGAAATTTGCACCAGGATCCTTGTGGTATTGCTGTGACAGACCTGACTAAATTGTTTGGGGGAGGACTGTGGAAGGACTATGAAAATTTGGGCTAAAAAAGCCACTGAGTATTAAAAGTTTAGTGAGTTGTTCTGTGGGAACTTGGAAGATAAGAATGCTGAGAGAAATGCAGACAATGCAGGCCTGGCTTGATGAGTTCCAGGGGCAAATCTGAGAGTCACTCTAAGTTTCTATTGGGCCGTTGAATATTCTGAGTTAAGAAACAGTGGTTCTGGTTAGATGTGGCTGGAGAACTAGCTGTGAGAACAAGCTGTGATTAACAAGATGTCCAAAGTGCAAAAGTGAAACCTTAGCTTTGCTGGAACAATTGATGCTGGTCAGCTGGAGCTGAGAAATTAGTGGTGATTGAGAAGACACCAGCATCATTGAGGCAGAATCTTCTGGGAAGCATCTCCTCAGAGTCAGCTTGAAGCAGCCAACGTTGTCTCTTATGCTGGCAGCAAACTTGATCATATAAGAAGTCAACTCAGGTGGTCCTGGGTTTGAAAGCATGGAGGGGCCGTGGAGAACGGCTAAGACTTGGCACTGTGCAGCAGGACTGGAGATCTGGAACAGCCTGGGAGAAGCTGCTGCTGAAAGTGCAGCCCAGATTGTAGCAGAATACACCAACATTTGAGATGCCTGTATCATGGGATAACCACCAAGTAACAGTGGAGCTAGCTGGAGCCTAGAAGATAAGTTTAGAAGGTGGAGCTGGAAAAGTGGCCCAAGCCCTTTGGAGAATCCCACACGATGGTGAGTGGATCCCAGTCACTAGACACTGAGATATTTACACTGCCAAGTAAAAGAGTTTACTTTGCTCAGATCGTGACTGCATCCTGGTTCTTTCTTCTTAAAATAAGAATGTACCTTGCTTATTTTTTGACTTCATAGGAGCCCACAGTTGATAACTGGTAGTTTTAAAAGAGACTTAGGATTTGAAGAGAGACTGAGGCTTTTAAGTGTTTAGATTTCTAAGAACGTGGGACATTTTAAGTTTATGAAATGTTTTATATTTGAGGTTTATATTAATGTGTGATCTTGGTGATCAACAAGAAAGGAAAGGTGGTGGTTTAACAGTGATGTGTTTGTGTGTCCAGTTGGCAGCTGTGCTGGCTACTTTTATGTCAACTTGACACAAGTTACAGTCATCTGAAAGGAAGGAACCTCAATTAGGAAAATGTCTCCATTAAAAGGGGTAGTAGAAGGCTGTAGGGAATTTTCTTAATTAGTGATCAATGTGGCAGGGCCCAGCCCATTGTGGGTAATGGTCCTGGTTCTATAAGAAAGCAGACTGAATGAGCCATGGGGAACAAGCCAGTAAACAGCATTCAATAGCCTCTGCATCAGCAGGATCCTGCCATGTTTGAGTTCCTGTCCCAACTTCCTTCAGTGATGAAATGTGGAAGCCAAATAAATTCTTTCCTCCTGAACTTGTTTTTGGTCATGGCGTTTTATCACAGCAACAGAAACCCAAACTAAGACACCAGGCTAAAGCAGTTTCCGGGTTTTTCTCTGATACATCCTGCAGCTCATTTAGTGGTAGCTAGCATGTCCTTGTTCACGTGTCGGGTTACCATGTGCTGCCTAGCTCAGCTCACTTCATCTGGTCACCCTGCCACTCAGCATAAAAGTGGCCCGTCAATATTTTTACAAGGCATGTTAAAAAAAATTAGCGATTGTAAAGCACAGCGTCCATTCTACGCTCTATGGTAATTTTACGCTCTATGGTAATTCTACGCTCTATGGTAATTCTACGCTCTATGGTAATTCTACGCCCTATGGTACCACGCCTGTAGTGCCTGTCCACTACAGGCCAGCACAAGAGCTGGGAACTGGGCCTGGAGACTTTAAAAACACACACAGAGACAGAGAGAGGCATGGACACGGGTCATCCTTGATACAAGAATGCCAACTTTATTGTGCCCCAGGGAAGCTTGTAGGGACCCTTAACTGATAGCCATGCCCCAGCTCTCGGGATCATTCAGCTGCATCAGGAGATGCCATCAGGGTCTCGTGCTCAGAGCAGCTGCAGGCACAGGGGTTTTGCTCAGTTCACTCCAGCAGGCAAAGGGTCTGAGGCAGACAAAGAAATCCTGAGGCAGGCCAGGGATCCACAGGTCCCAACAAGTGATCATCTTTTGAAAAAAATTATTGAGAATATTTTTTTATACTGACTGTTTTACATAAGATGCCTTAGAAAGGGACAGACATTTTTTACACTTAAAATTTAATCTTTAATTATGTGTATGTTTGTCTGTATGTATGTGTGTATGCGTATGTGAGTGCAGACACTTGTGGAAGCCAGAAGAAAACACTGGATTCCTTAGGGCTGGGGTTATGGGTGGTTGTGAGCTGCCTGAATTGGGATGTGTGGGTGGAGAATGAGTGAACTTGGGATTTCCGTAAGAGTAGCAAGCACTGTGAAGACCGAGTCATGCTCCAGCCTCCACGTCTACATTCTTTAGGAATAATTTATAATAATAATAATAATAATAATAATAATAATAATATCTTTTTTTGGTTGGGAGCTGAAACTTTTTCAGGGAAAGTTGAGCTTTTTCAGGAAAACACTCGAAATGCTGTACTTTGAGGCAGCTAGTCTATGAGATAAGTTTGTGGATAGACCTCATGAGACAGAAAAAGTTAGGGAGGTATTCTGCTCTCGAGTGTACCAAGGAGTGGTGTTTTGGGAGGATGAGAGGGACAGACATAGGTTAAGGAAGCAGAATTCCCATCTGGGATTGAGCACAGCAGAAATTGGATAGGACACGTACAAAGCCTTGAACATTGGCTTTGAGCCGCCCCTGGGTACGCTACTTAGCAAGATCTGAGTCAAGAAACAGGAAGAAGGGACGTGGGAAGGCCCAGTGCAGCTGAGTATGGGTTTAGAGCTCAGTGCCTGCCTATGGGCTAGACGGAAATATCTGAGCAGTTTCGTCTCCAGTGGCAGTGGGAGCGCGGGACTCGCGGAAGTCTCCAGAGGGTGTGTGTTACTGCAGGGAGGGGGATAACGGTGAAATCTTCAGCTGCAACAGCAGCAGCCTGAAGGGGCAGAAAGGGAGGGAAGGACTGAAAAGAGAGAGCCAAGTTGCAGAGAATCAAAATGAGCCTCGTAGACAGCAGAGGAAGAGGGTGTGGTGGTTGACACCACATGCCAAAGGGCAGGTGGCAAGTGCTCAGACTGGAAACTCGTCCTCCGAGCTGCCAATCTGTGGTCACCACTAACCTTTGAAAGGCATGGTGTCAGAGGTGTCAGTGATCCGGCGAGACAGAGCTTAGAAAGCAGTGGGCTGGGCAGAAAAATGGCAAGAAATAATTAGCATTCATCTGTGGGAAGGTATGGGAACCAGTGTTGTTCTGTGGTGTCTTCTACTGAGCATTGTGCATATGCTGGCATTTCATATTACTTTGGGGTCAACTAAGACATGCCTTAAAGAAAAATAGACACATCAGAGTCTTTCTGTGCCACATTAGCATTTAAATCAAAATTTCCAACCTTATTCTGGTGCCCAATATTACCACTTTCAAGTTTTTTTTCTTTTTTTCCCAAGGATCTACCTTTTTAAGCTGCTTGAACACTTTCCCCAAGAACCAAAGATGGAAGTTCTATTGTTCCTTCTTCACATGAAAAACACATTTCAGGACAAATTTCCTCTAGAAAAAAAGTCAACACATTAAAAGTCAGATGGAGAGAATTGTATTTTGAAATATAACTAACAAAAAAATTGATGTACACTATTACTGTCCTTGGTTCCTTTCAAAATTCTAGATCCTCAAAACACAATTTTTATTTCAGTGTACCCTTTCGGTGGTTTAATGTATTTTTAGAAGAGTATTTGCCTAAAGGTTTAGAAATGGTCTTATGTTTGAAGACTGTGGCCCTTTCTTGCCTAAGTATTCCATGAATTAAGATTTTGCATTATGTATATATGAATGTATGTATGTATGTATGTATGTATCTACCTACCTACCTATCTATATCACACAGTGTATGTTTGCAAAGGAGCCTGACCTTGTGATTCCTGTGGGGTAGAGAGATAATTCTAATTTTACTTGCAGAAAGTCCATTTCTTTTGGTGTAATATGCTTGAGAAATTTCATTCAGAATTTCCAAGTTCTTGTCCATGGCTTCTGCTAAGAACTCCCCAGAACTCTAGCAGGGCATCTTCATCCACAGCTTCAAAAGGTGCCCTGTCTGAAGGAGAATTAGATAGGAACAGAACCTGACAGAAGCGGCCAGGCTCAGCTGGTGTGTGAAGTTGGCGGGTGTGAAACTGGGGCTTTCAGGTTGTTTACAGTAAGGGCGATGTGGGTGGACAAGGCTTCCTCCAACTGTGCCTCCTCCAGCCAACAAGGCTGAGCAGTCTGTGGTACCCTGCTCACCTGGGCTTATTGCATAGCTGTCCCAGGGACTGTGAATCCTCCAGCTCTCTCTCTCTCTCTCTCTCTCTCTCTCTCTCTCTCTCTCTCTCTCTCTCTCTCTCTCTCCTATATAAGATGAAGCCATAGCCCACACCTAAGAAGATGCCTACTTGTGTCCTCCCCCATTACATCCCCCACCCCCACCCCCTTAGCCAGAGCATGTTTACTGAGAGCAGCCGCAGCTTGTTCGGGAACCTGCAGCTGTGTACTTCCGATGAGTGACCAAGATGTTTGGGGGTGTGCTGACTCACTCAAGAACTTCAGAGAGCTTCTGGGCTGTGGGTGGGCGAGTGTGCTGTGGCTGATTTTCCAGCGTGCTACAGAGTAGCGACGGATGGAAGTGGCAAGTGAGGAAGTCAGAACACGATTACCATCACCGTGCCGTTCAGAATAAAGCAGCCATTTCCTTTCCACGTCTCTCTTTGGGATACCTCAGTTATCAGTTTCTGGATGGGGCAGAATTTTAGGAACACTGATAGATGCATAGTTGTATGTGCTGAGCTCTTAAGCAATGGCCTGGGTGTTTTTCTAGATGTTGTTCATGAATTAGTCGCTCCTTTGTCGCCCTCTGAGGCGTCTGTTGACATCTAGTAGCGTGTCCACATTTTAACCAGGGGCAGCTGAAGCTCGGAGACACAAAACAAATAGCTTGAAGACACTGGATGGAGCACGGCATGATGGGAATCATGTCATTAACCCATGAAGGTTTTCGTGCCATTAAATAAAGCTAAATGGGATCCAGTTGATGCTTAGTCTAGCCTCTACACTGCTTTCTGATAGTTTGCATATGCACACAGATAAATCAGAAGATGAAAGTCTGCCCATTTATTAAAATATACACTAACTTGTAAATAAATTAGGACTCTGAAGAAAGGGTTGAGTTCTTTCCCTCTGTACTAGATACCTAGTTCCTACAAACGGTCAATGCCTGCTCAAGGACATCGAAGAGTCCCTCTTGGTCCAACAGGCAGAAGGCAGAGATGTTTGAGTAGCTGCTGCCTGGGCTGGGCCTGGCTTAAGACCCAAGGACTCTTCAGAGCAGAGCCTAAGAGGGAGGGTTGGGGCCACTAAGAAATCAGTGGTTAAGAGGCGGGTAACTGGGTATGACTGTCAGAACTACTTCAGTCATTAATCCACCCTCTGCCAAGCCTTTACCAGCCAAGTCTCAGGGCACTTCCCCCTGGACCTGATGTCCTTACGCAACCTGAAGGCAGCTAGAAACTGAAGGTCCAAATCCCAAGTGAAACCACTACGATTTCAGAGTAGAGCTACCGTCTCGTTACCACTTCACTTTTGTAGCTGCCTAAAATATTAACTGTCCTACCTTGGTCCCAGCTGTTAGAAATTATTCCCTCCTGCCTGACTGTTCTCCCAGCAACCAGGGGGCTCCTGGAGAGCTGTCCCATTGCCACCTTCCGGGTCTACCTTCTTCCCAAATATCATCCTTGAGCTCCAGGGCTGTTCTCTGACCAAACCTGTCACCTCTCAGGGGGGCACCTTCATTCTAAGGCCCTGTGACATCAGAAAAGTGCACCGTAATAAACTTACGACACTACTCCGCCTCTTATCACTTTTCTCTGGCCTTACAATCACCACTTCAGGTCCCGTTTGGTTTCTACTAGGCAAAGACCAGCTTCATTCCTGGCAACCAACTTCTAGGAAGGATTCAAGCCCTTGGTGGATTTAATGTCCTTTTACATTAGCAGAGTAGGGATAAAACCCTGCCTATACTTGTAGGAATAGAGGCTGAGTCTCCAACTCTCCCAGCTTGCCAGGACTCAAAGCAGGTAGCTCTTCTGCTAAGTAAAACTTAGAGTAGGCTCTGCTTGCTCTCCTGACCACGTGGTACCCAGCCCCATTGCGGTCTCTCTCTGGGGGTCTGAGGTAGGTGGTAATGAACTATGCAAGCCCTGCTTCCTCCCATTCCAGCTTCTGTAAAGAGCTCAAAGTTCCATCCACCCACTTTTCCAGGAGGCTCAAATGTGGTGCAAGCAAAACAGACTAGACAAGCTGGTATCTTGGTTACTTTTCCTGTTGCCGGGTTGTAATCTCTTGACCAGAAAAGCTAAAGAAAGGGTGAGTTGGTTGACATTTCCAGGTATGTAAATCATGGCAGCAGAAGCCTTAGTCATGGCCTCTGCAGTCGAGAAGCAGAGAGTAACAGATGCTTGTGCCAGCTAGCTTTCTCCTTTTCATTCAGTCCGGGTTCCCAACCCATGAAACGGTGTTGCCTGCTTTTAGGGCGGTCTTTCCACTTCAATTAACCTAATATGAATAATCCCTCATGGGCACCAGGGTGATTCTAGATCCTCTCAACTTGACAATCAACACTGACAGATGGGAAACCAGCCTTTGGTCTCTCTGAAATATGACTGCACCGTCCACACGGGAGGCTTTGTATGACACACGGACTCCTGCAGTGGAGGGTGACATGTGGATGGTCCTCAGTAACATGGGGTGAATGCGACAAGCTGAGCATGGGGAAAGGGTGTGTGCTTGCTGGCTTTCCACTGTCTTATATCAGAGCCTTTTCCCGAAGCAAAGGACTGTCTACCACAAGGACAGAAAACAGAAGTAGCTAGTTCTTCTAAATATGGCTCTCTCCTTGATCTGTTTCAAAGTGGAAATTGATCAAAGCAGATAGAGCACTGGCTGTGGATTTCTGAGACCTGTATCTGAATCCGTCCTTGACACTGTGATACTAGACAAGTGATACTCCGCCTGGGGCCCAGAGTCTTTATCTGGGAACGCATAGAAAAACCCGTGGAACCAAAGCACATATGACAAAATGTGGGCGGAATAAAATACCATTGTGAAAACTGATTTGTTATTAAGTTTCTTTCTGCTTCAGGACTTCCAACTTCATTATGTTTTGCAACAACTTGTTCCAGAAAGAGTGAAATGACTGTCTCTTCTCCTATCCTCCAGGCCATGTAGTGGCTGGTGCTGTGTGGCTTTCAGTATTCCTGGGACAGTGTGAACGGCCTTCTGCTCACCCCAGATAGGGAGCCGGTGACAGAGCACACCACAGATAGTACCAAAGTTCAACTTGGTGAGCCAGTGAGTTTCATTTGGGTCACTTGTAGGAATATGGGCTGTTTACAGGAGCAGAGATGATTCCACGGCCCGTCACCAACCACCAGCGTGAGCAGCAGCTCCTGAAAAGCTGAGACTCTGGAGCTCACTGCACTGCTGCCAGCTCAGCAGGTGGGAGGGTGTCATTTCCAGAGAGTGTGGGTGGTCTGATTCCCTTCCAGGCAGCTTGGCTGATCTCTGCTGCTTCCAGACTCCTGGAAAAGACTTGAGTGCTCGCTCCCCCTTATACACAGAAAGAAGTCAAGTTGGTACCACTAGGCCTTCAAGCCTAGAGCCAAGGCCTCTGAATTACCCTGCTAGAATCTTCAGCCTCTTCGTGACAGATTCCTGTGGTCAGTTCTATCTTCCCATTCTATGGCATTTGTTATGGCAGTATGCACAGACACTGTGAATAAACATTAAATACTGAATAAACAAACAGCGAGAGATTTGATCTTAATCTTACCTAAGTTTACAAACCACATGGTGGAGTCATAATTTTCTTTCAAAAACGCTAATCTGCTTTCTAGTTAGGAATTTATGGTAATGTAACATGCTGAGTGCTTAGAATTTTAAAAAAATGAAAACATAACTCAATGATTTTAGTTTCAACACTACTTAAAAGAATAATTCTGTTTTCTACTTGGGGGAATTATGAAGTTTGTAAGTGCAATTTCTCAGTGAATTTAACACTGACAGTGATAAAAAGTGTACCTGCTAATCATGGTCTGTTCTTTTCTCCTTTCTCACACAGTGGGTTTCACTTAATTGAAGGAAGAGCTGGAGGAGATATTAACAGATTGAGAAAATGCCCAGAGCACCAGAGAACAGTGAACAAAGATTTTACTGCACGGGCTTCTTAAAATGGAAGTCATATCAGACACACTTAAATTAACTAATTGAATTTGTTATTGTACATAATAATTTAATATTTTACATTAGAATTTTAGGAAGAAATAGTTAAAATAATGCATGGTATTTTTTTAAAACTAGTGGATGGTTAGTGTATTCAGGGGAAAAAATGAATAAAAGGATAAATATCTGCCCGACAGCCCTTGACATGGCTGGACAGGTATACCAAGGCCTGGGTGAGCAGAAGACAGCCACACCCTCCCACCCATCCCCAGCGCCCCAAGGCCAGGGAGGGTGGGTGCCACTAGAAGGACAGGTGTGTGGGGAAGAAGTGGGAGAGAAGGGGAAGCGGAGTGCACTGTGGGGAGAAGCAGGGCTGAAGATGAGGTGGGAGTGAGGAACAGGCTGATCTGAGTGGCCTATACTGCCACCTGGGGCCATGTGATGTCCTAGCTGGTGCTGTGGCTGAGGGCCATGTCTGGATCCATGGCTGAGATCTGTACTGATGTCCCTGACTTGTGTTACCACTAGGGGTTAAGGGAGAAATGGGTCCAGTGGCCTGGGCACTGGGAGATGGTCCCACCCCTCACCTGCCTCCTCAATGGGTAAGCTGCCCTCCCCCAGGAAACTAGCCCCACTGGTGTGAGAGCTGGCCCTAAGCCTTGATGGCCCTGGGAGAACTTCCCCCTCTTCCCACAAGCCCACTGAAAAAGAAGAACTGGCTCTGAACACGGGAAAGTTGGCTCTACACCTTACCATGTTCACGGGAGATGAGGCTCCAATGGCATGGGTGCAAGAGAACTGGCCCTGACCCTCACCTGAGGGGTCAACCCCAGTGGAGGCCTGGACAGGCCAACTCATCCACCACCCAGGCCCACCCTCACGTCTAGCCCACACATGATCTGCTGGAGCTCATGAAGAAACTGGTCCTGAGGAACTAAGTCTGCAGGATCTCTGTGACGGGGGGAGGCGGGGCAGCAGAACTGTATCTGAGAGGAGTCTTGGTGAGGGTCCAGTATTGATGGTACAGAAGAAACCAGAGGCCTTGAGCCAGACTGGCAATTCATTACAATAAACATTTGCAAGTAAAGCTGTTTGGGCGAGACACATCTCAGTTCCACTGCCACTGTGGAGGCGGGTGTGTGACAGAGAGATGGGAAAGATGGAGAAGTCAAAAGTGGGTGAGGGTGGACACGGAAGGACTGGGACATGAATGGGATTGGGGAACATGATGGGAAATTCCCAAAGAATCAGTAAGAGAATTGTGCTGATTAATTAAAAGAATAAAGACCAGTGTACAGATGTCAATTATATTTCATACGCTATCTGTTCTACTTTCCTTCCCTGCAGTATAGAGTTTTAATTTCTGAGTTTTGCTTTATATGCATGTCTTTTCTAAGACTTAATTTGTAAATGCATAGTAAACAAGAGAGGGCTTTTTCCATTTCATTGTTTCATAGCCTAAAGTTTTAGTTTATCATGGAAGAAAATGGGACTACTGGGGACTCACTCCCACTAAGGTAACTTTCAGCTGTAGAAGTTTGATGAATTAAGTTAACTGCTAAATGGCAGAAGCCAGTCTGGTTCAGACAGCTTGATCCAGCATTTTTGCTGACATAACTATTTTTTTTTCCTCACAGTTGAACACTATGCTGCCGGTGTATACATCCAGTGGTCAGAAACAGGGAAAGAGCTAATTCAGAGCTTGCTCCCTGCGTCAGGAAATTCTTCATAAAAACCTCCCAGCATACTCCACTGCACTTACCAGCAGACCCTAGTGTCGTCCTGTAACAAGAAGGCACACCTACGTCATTTCTGTGTTTGTGTTTATGCACTTCTAAAGTGCAGGTTTTGGGGGTGGCTTCCCTGTGGGAGCATCTTCACCCCTGTCTTTTGGAGAATCTTGGCTAGATCAGCCATTTATTGTAAAATGCTTATGATGGCTGATGAAGAAAATGTCTTTCACTGTGAGAATTTCTCATTGTTTCCCTCCACATCACCAACTACTTTCTTGTATTATTGTCCACAAGTCTTCCTTCCTCCCCTCCTGCTCCCCCATTGGAGTTTTCTTGGAATCTGCTATTGCCTGGGTTGCTGTGACCCACATTCTCACTCTGAGCAGTTTGCTGAAGCAGGAGTGACATCTTGCTCAGCCGCACTCCTGCCAGAGCGTGGAGCAACATAGGCCCTGATTTTTCTGCTCTTTCTTTAGTTCCTGGAAGGATTTCAAGGCCCTTCAGTAACAAGGCTCCCTATCATTCACACAGTTTTCTTGCTTCTCCTCCCTGGTTCTCTGTCTTTACCTCATCTTTCCCTTAGGAGCTGCTTTGCACTGAACACAGTCAATCCCTCGAGGAATATTTCCCGTCTCTAAGTCAGAAATACCATCAGTCCTGTATTCATTTCTGAAACCAATTAACATGGGCCAGTGGTTTTGGTGTGGCCCAGAGCTTTCTGCTTTACAGGAGCTGAAATTCAATCATTTACTAAATCCTTGCAGAGAAATGCTAGCTGGAAATCACTGAGTCAGGCAGATGGTGAGAACCGGACGCACTTCCTTCTCGTGGGCTTGGTTTCTCTAGAAGGATCCTGATAACCAGCACATAAGCAAATATATGTCAGAGTGGGTGGCCATGGTAAAAATCCGAGAACATGGTCAGCTACTAGAGAGAAGCCCATGACAAAATCTATATGAGCAAGAGGCCGAGTGAACTGGCAAGGGGCTCTCTGGAGAAGAAAATCTGGGAAGATCTGAGGGAACAGCAAAGTCTCCAAGGTGGAGTGTACTTATGATGTCTGAAGACGAGCAAAGGGCCAGCACAGCTGTAAGGCAACAATAAGGCCTGTAAGAGGCAAGTGGCCCTAAGGCGTCTAGAAACACTGTGGCTGGGGAAACAAGGTTCAGAAACACAAAATTATTAAAGTTAATTATTCTTCTGGTAAGGTTCCATTGCTGAAGACAACACTTGCTTATGTCATTGAACATAGAGAAGTCACACTGGTAGCTAACTAAAACCTTCATCTAGATTGACTAGCCTTCATGATGTTGGAAGATACTCTACACACTGCTGGAAGAGAAAGGTAATCATCAGTTGCATCAATTGACCTGTGACAGTTACCAGTCTGCAAGATACATTAGTGCCATAGTGCCACAAATGTTACGGGAGTAACCAACCACTTGTTTAAAAAAAATTGGACTTTAAGTCCATTCCATGAGATGGAACTCACACCCGACACTGCTAAAGTGGCTGAGAATAGAGAGGTCATGTGTCGTAGGGGAATACTTACTACTATTATGCTTCTAAGGGAACATAGCAATAAATTGATTTCTAATGACATATTACTATGCCAGTAGATTGGTGGCAGAGATGGGGTTTGGAGCTAAACAATCCTATTTCATGCTGCTCCTTTAATCAAATGACTAGAAATCATAGCTTGACTTTCAAGCTTACCAACTTGATGACCAGGACAGACTCCAGACATCTAGAAACTTGCCCTTCTCCCTGGAAAGTTGGTAGCAGCAGTTGGAGTGTCATACTCAGTGTCATGATACTGAATGAAGTTATGTGTGTAGAACTGACAGCTAGTAAGAATTCAAGAGGAGTTATTGGTCCTGACCTTATTATGATCACACATTAGCTGGACTTTGACTTTGATATTTATTTACTGTACAGCAATGCTTTGCTGTACAGAGCAGTACAGGGTTGAAACATATGAAGATTTGTCTCTAATTCATAGCAGCTGTTTGCTAGGCATCTTACTAAAATATTCTTGTCTCTATCTTTAACTGACTTCTTAGTGTATTTTCAGCAGCCTAGAAAATACAACACTAGACCCGGTCTTTGCCCATGGCAATGACTTAGCATCCTGTGTTCCTGTGCTCCAATATAGAATGTCATGCAGAATTTAGAAGCTTGTAATTTTTGATCACATGATCTGGCTTCTGAAGAAGGGCTGTGGTACAGAATTTTATGACAACCACAAGAATGAAGTTCTGATCGCATCTCAATCTACCTCTTTACTTATGTGGTTGCTGTTTGCTCATTTTGACCCTGCAGAGTAAGGGTTCTAAGAAAAAGAGGAAGATGGCCGCCTCATACATTCCACATAAGTGGGAAGGGAAACATTTTTTCTTGGGTAATCCCATCTGCACTATGTTTAAGAAGTTTCTATTTTTATTTTCACAAAAATATCTGTTGTTTCTCTTCAACTTTTCTAATTTTTAAAATTTTTATTTTATCTTTTTATTTTATATGCACATTTGTGTGAGGGTGTCAGATCCCCTCGAACTAGAGTTACAAGCAATTGTAAGCTGTCATGTGGGTGCTGGGAACTGAACCCAGGTCCTCTGGAAAAATAGCCACTGCTCTTAACTGCTAAGTCATCTCTCCAGCCCCTCCTAATTTTTTAAAAGGTGTGAGTGTAGTTCATGCTTGAATCTTTTCCCAGTCTCTCAGATTCTTGTGTTGTAGGTCCACATGGGTCTAGGTTTAGCATTTGGCTGCTCCATTAGCTATGAGACTCTGAGATCTTTGCTAAATCTTCATAAGCCCAGGATTTCTTACTTATAGATTAAAAATTACAATGTGTAGCTCCTGGAGCTGGTGAAAGGGCTACATGAGACAATTTGTGTAATGCATTTGCACAGTGCTTCATTTTTTATAGGTAAATGATGTGGGTAAGGAGTAGGCAGCATGTGAGAAAGAAGGCATAAATAGGCGTAAAATACAAGATACTAGAACAGGAAAGAAGAGCAGGAAGAATAGGGAATAAGCACTCAATGTTTAAGGAGAGAAACACACCTTGCTGCAGCGAAGAGGCAAGGCTTCAGAGGAAGATAAGGTTCTGCTGTTCACCGAGGACTGCACAGTCAGAAGCAGACGGGCAGGGTTTCTCTCACTCTTATCTCCAAGATGTAATCTCTCCAGAAACTCTGTTTTGAGGTTTCTATGGGAGGAAGAGTCTCAAGGAAGTCAGTAAAGCCGTAGATAACCCGATATACTTACTGGGGGAAGAGCAACAGGTATTCTCCTTCTTATTTTTTTGACAGGACTCTGTAGGGTATTGATGGAAAACTTTCGAGACGGATCACGAGAAAGCATTTATGTTTTGAGAATCTAACTTTCTTTCTCTGGCTACTGTCCTATAGTACTATGTCATTTTAATGTCTTCGGTGTGGATTACTTTCTTGAGCTGTTATAGTTAAAAAAAAAAAACAACTGTGCAAACTGGATGACTTAAGCAAAGAACATTTACACCTCTTAATGGAGACTGAACAGTCTATGGCTGAACCATTGGTAACTCCTGTTTCTGGTAAGATCCAACTTGCTCCTGTGGCACACATGATAGAAATGACTAGGTAACTCTGTACATCATTACTAAAGTCATTAGTCCTATTGATATAGACTTCCTCTTACAATCTAATCAGAGTGCTAAGGCCTCAGCACTAAATTTCATCCCATTGGAGGCAGGTTTCCATATCTGACTTTGGAGACCCGCTTTCAATCAATAGGATGGAAGGATAGATTGTATATTAGCTTTCTGCTATAACAGTGACCTCAGGAAAATAAATGTGAGGAGAAAAGATTTAATTTTGATCATGGTTTTAGGGTTTTTATTTCATGATAGGTATGGTCTATTTCTTTGAGGTCTGTCATGGGGGGCTAGCACACATGTCAGGAGGAGGAGCCAGGCCAAATTTGTTCACCTCATGATGGATGTGGTAGTTTGAAAGAAAATGGCTTCCATAGGCTTGTAGGAAGCGGCACTATTAGGTGTGGCTCTGGTGAAGGAAGTGTATTACTAGGGGATGGGCTTTGAAGTCCCAAATGCTCAAGTCAGCTCTAAAGTGACATTCACTTCCTGCTGATGTGAATCCAGATGTGAAACTCTCAGCTCCTTTTCCAGCACCATATCTACTTGAATTCCATGATGCTTTTTGCCATGATGATAAAGGATTAAACCTCTGAACTGTAAGCCAGCCCTAATGAAATGTTTTCCTTTGTAAGGGTTGCTTTGGTCATGGTGTCTCTGCACAGCATTAGAAATCCAAACTAAGACAATAGGGAATTAAAAGAGAAAATAAAGGGACAGAGTAGTGTCCCATCTCTCCTTCAAGGACATTTACCCAACGACTGGCAGAGGCTACCTCTTCCAGTTTCTACCACTTCCCAACAGTGCTAATATAGAGGCTGACCTTTTTCACACACTTGCCCCTGGGAGCTGTTCCTGATCCACTGAAGGGAAGGAGATAATATCAACTCCATATACAATGTGGACTCCCTGGGTCCAAGTATTATGGATGCACAGATGAAATCAAGATCTTTACTCACAAAACCTTTTGGTTAGCATAGTTGCAGTAGTTAAATCATAGCTAAGCTTGGTGGCTTAAAACCATGTCAACCATTGGGTATTTCTCTCAATTCCCAGGCTCAGCTGGTAGTTTTTCTGCTGGTCTTGGTGCCAATTGTCATAACAGATTTCTGTTGTTATGCGCACATCGCTTGGGGCCAATAACTCCTCTTGAATTCTTACTAGTTGTTAGTTCTACACTCTTAACTTCATTCGGTGTCATGGCACTCAGCATGACACTCAGCAGCTGCTACCCACCTCCCAGGGGAAGTGCAAGTTTCTAGATGTCTGGAGTCTGTCCTGGTCATGCAGTTGGTGAACATGAAAGTCAAGCTATGATTTCTAGTCATTTGATTAAAGGAGCAGCATGAAATGGGATTGTTCAGATCCAAACTCCATCTCTGCCACCAATCTACTGATATAGCCATGTGTCATTAGGGGTTGTTGTCCAGTTGTGTCCTGGGTTCAGGTCCTGACATGGAGAAGGGGCTTTGGCATGAAGAAATGAATTGTCTGACCACCAGATGAGTTTCACACAGGGAGCTGGCCCCGAATAGCTCTAGCCATCTTTATTTATACATCAAAAACAAGCATATTTTTTCCATACTAACAAGCAAGTTTCCCCCATACTCCAATGTTAGCCCTGTGGCAAAAACAAATATGTCAAATATGTTTTTTACCAACTTTTACATAAAAACATCTTTAAACCCAAAACAACATTTATCATTTTGCTAGCTTGACCAAATACCGAGCTAGGTACATCTTGTCTTTACAAGACTAAAGGTAATAAACACAGGCACACATTTTCAAGGACAATATCATTCAAAACATATTTACAGAAAAAGGGTTGATTTGCCTCTGATGCTGTCAGTGCTGAACTGGAAAAGCTCCTGGGGTCTGAAGTGACAGCTGGCATCCCCAGACAGGAAACCTGAGAAACACTCGCTCACAAAGAATTTTAGGGAAAAATAGTCAAGAAAAAATGGGGTTTCCAGGAATGATCACGTCTATCCCATGTGTGATTGACAAAATAACACTAAAATCACCAAGAGAATCACAAATATTAAGAGAAAAGAAAACGTGCAGGCTGCGTGGTCCCAGCGGTATTCTGAGCTGCCCCAGAGTTCACTGACCCTTGCTGAGTGAGACTCTCACCAATGGCTTTTGCCTCACTTGGAGACAAGCTGGGCAAGCATGGCTCCCAACAAGGAATCGTTTTCTTGCTCTGTTCCTTTAGCAGGATAGCAGTAGTAAGCTGACTATTGGCTGACTAATAGTAGTAAGGCTGACTATTCTCAGACACATTATGAGTTTTCACCCAGTCTAGAAACTGCTGAGTCAAAGTACAGAATATAGTTTGATTTTTCTGTACAGACCATTTTATTATACCAAGGCACTTTGAGAAATTCCCCAGAGTTCCAAAGGAGGAGCTGCTCTTTGAAATTAGTAGTTCTCAGTTTTCCTAATGCTAGAATCTTTGCTTTCTTTCCTTCTTTCTTTTCTCTCTCTCTCTCTCTCTCTCTCTCTCTCTCTCTCTCTCTCTCTCTCTTTCCTCTTGCAATGACCCTTTCTTAAATTATTTCAAAAGAACAAAAATGATTTTCTTTGGTTGAATTGAAGGCAATTTTGTAATCTTGGTAATCTAGGGGAGAGAAATCAGAGGCTGTGTCAGTCAGAAGCGTAGCTCTACTTTGAATTCTTTAAGAACTCTTGCAAATGGGCTGTTCTTAATCCAGTTTCATGCAGTAGATAATAGTTTAGAGGACTCTTTTGTGTAGGACACTATGATCTATAACTGACACCTTTTATTTTGTGTGTGTTTTTTGTAGAAAAAGGTGGCTGCTTTCTTTTTTTTCTTTTTTCCATGTAGTGAATGTATAACATTTCTTGAAGAGTAAATTATCCTAACTTGCTTCTCTCTACACGTTAGCCACTCAAAGGTGCTGTGAGAGTTGCTTCCGAAAGACACAGATGTGTGCACAGTAAGTCCAGTTAACACTTACCACTGCCCAGCCTCCCAGGAGAGGTAGGGCTGCAGAATTTAGTGTAGCCACTCGTGGATGGAGACCTATGATTTTATGTTGTAGAGAAGGACCACGGCTGACAGGATATTTGATAACGAGAATGAATATCAGCCATAGGTGTGGCAGAGATTTGAGTCCACCAGAAATGTCTGCCTCTTGGGAAGAAGGTTGGGAATAAATAAAAGGACTACTTTGCAACATTATTTTCTACTCCAAAAATGAAATTCATTGGTGAGTGTATTATGTAATTTAAAAAATGAAGCCAAGTATTTTTACATGAAATATAATAGTGTTCTTTTTCCTCAATACTCAGACAAAACTACATTAGTCATACAGAAGTACTCTGACACTAGTACCTAACTTACGTTGCATACTTTCTTTATATTTGAAGTGTGGAAATAGGACCTCAGTAAACACATGTGTGAGTATGTGCAGCATCCGTGACCAAGGCACCTGTATATAGATGGTGCTGATGGGTGTTTCTTAATCACTGTCCTGTTGCTGTGAAAGACACCATGACCAGGGCAACTCTCATGAGAGAAAGTATTTAACCCAGGCTTGCATACACTTCCAGAGGTTTACTCCATTACGTTATGGTGGAAAGCATAGCAGCATGCTGCAGACACTGGAACAGTACCTGAGAACTACATCCTGCTCCACAGGCAGAGAGAGACAGAGACTCTGGGCTGGGAGGGGGCTTGAGAAACCTCAAAGCCCACCTTCAGTGACACACTTCCTCCCACAAGGCCACACCTATTAATTATTTTAATCCTTTTAATAATGCCACTCCCTGGTGATTAAGCATTCAAATATATGAACCCATGAAGGTCATTCTATTTAAAACAACCACATGATACAAATACTTTAAAATAAATGACTTTTGGTGACATGATATTCTAAAACAGTGGAAAATTTTTGGTAAAGTGCTGAATGAAACAAAATACCTCTATTTTTTAACAAAAATACAATGATCACCATCTCATAAATATTTATCAATTGTATGCAAGAGATAAATATTTTCTATGGAGGTATTATATATAATAAAATTGTGAAGAAAAATCTTCTGTGCCAGCACACAGAAATCCAATCAAGCCAAATCAAACCAAATTAAAATGCCCATTTTTTTAAAATAAATGCAGCACTCTCGGGTGGCTGGGAGCATGGCAGGGGAGACAAAAAACCGGGGAGCACAAGCAAAACCCGGGACCACATGTTCCTCCTCTGGGAGCCCACTTAAATACCCTATGGGAGTGGTCCTGACCCTCCCCCAGGGAGGGATCAGGACCTGGCATGCTGGGATTTGAAGTCCAGACCAATGCAACTCCCAGGCTGGAGCGGGGGCTGGGATGGATGCCAGGGACTGGGGTGAGGCTCCCAACTTAACATTACAAAAATTAAGTTCATGCACTTAAATACATGGCAGACTTGTAGCCTTCTATGGTCCATGTCTATTCCCTCACATACCCCACCGTGTCCATCACTGCTTTGCCCTATGTCATCACTTTCAGCTTGACTGTGCAGTCCAATCTTATCATGCATTTTATCATTACATTCTGGGTCACCCTTCAGCTGGTTCTTTAACAACTATGGTTAATGTCCCACATCCTATCCTCCCTCTTTATGTCACTCTTCTCCTTGCTAACTATGAGATCTGCCTTCTAACTGCTTAACCTGTTTAGGCTGTTTTAATGTGGCATTTTAGAGAGTCAAATGGTCAGCACAGAGATGGGGGATGAGCTTCCATGTCCAGGAATTCTGGGAAGACTGACTGTACTGAATAAGGCGCTGAACTGTATGTAAGAAGATAAGAAAATATCTTGGGATTGACATGACTTTGGACCATCTAGTGTCTGAGTAGCCGAATGGCTCATCTGGACTTAGTTTAACAGCCTAGGAATAAGTCTCTGATCAATCAGAGACCTTTTTAGCTTTTTAGAAGTCATCAAATTCTTACTATTGAAGTTTTTTGTATGAAGTTGACCACTTCATATCTTCTCCTTCTATTTTATGACGATGATTGGCTTTCATTTCTCTTTCCTCTTATTCTATTTGTTTAAGTAACTTATGGTTTGCATATTTTTATTTATTTTTGAAGGTTCAGTTTTTTACATATGAAGTAGCCTCACTGCTCTTTGTTTCTTGATTCTATAGCATTGCCTTCTCTTGTATGAATTATAGTGCATTAGTGATTATAATGCATTAGCATAAGTCTAAGTTACCAATAGTGTCACATTAAGGAAGGAAACAAAAACTCTTCCTCTTGGAATGATTTAACCAAGAGCTAAATGAATCCAGACTTGAATTCTGTATTTCATGCTCCCCACATCTTCTGTCCTCTGTCTGTTGTGAGTCTGGTTCTGGTCTGTGCCTGCCTGAAGCCTGTCTTGTGAATCCGTTCATGACGGTGTTTGTCTATCCCTAACTGTGTGACTATTTGTTATATGATCAACATGAGTGTCTGTGTATACTCTATATACTGTGTGAGTGGTGTCTGTCTGTCCCTAGCAAATGTTTTCACTCTGTGTTTATTGAGTAGCATAGGAGGTATCATATGGGGGAAGGAATGAGATTCTTCAACAGACTTTTAACAGTCTCTGGCTCCAACTGATTCCAACTGACCCAGATAACAAACTAACTGTTTATCACTTAATATCCATAAATGGTTGATTTCAATCTTTGTGATAAAGCAAGTAAGTTTGGTTGTTATATTTTTTTTTCTTAAAATCAGGTTAAACAAACAGGTTTACAGGAGGCTAACAATCTTAAGTCTTAAATGACCTCAAAGAATTTTGTTATTAACCCTGGCTGGAAGGTCCATTTCCAGTCTCTTAGAATGGAAAGAATATTTTCATAATATTGCCTTGCTATACTCCCCTACTTCCTCAAGATTATCTTGAGGTTCCTTCCTACATTTTATTTTTGTGTTTTAGGAGCAATCTATGTATTTGCTCAGAACTACCACTGCTCTGTCAAGCTTGCTGAGAAGCTGTCAGACGCCACTATCACCTGCTGGGTGGCACTGGCAGAAGGAAAGAGCAGGGTTAGATTCATCATAATCATTTCTGATTTTCAAATTCTCATCATTCCCATTTACAACATATAGACATTGTAGTACATTTGAATGACACACATCGTGTTCGACATAAACCTCCGTCCAACATGCCTTAGTTTTCTTTTGTCAGCGTGGGAGCATCTTCTATCTGTAAGTTATCCAAATTTTGTCTACTCATACGTCTGTGCCCATAGTAATGTCTATGTAACATGAGGGCCGGCTTGTTGGGGTTTCTATCCCGCCCGGTACCCCACAGCTGGCAAATCCCAAAGAAAATCACACACAGGACTCCATAAGATTATAAAGCTGATTGGCCCATTAGGTCAGGCTACTTATTAGTTCTTATGACGCATATTACTCCATTATCCTTATCTACGTTAGCCATATGGCTTGGTACCTTTTTCAGCTGGGCAAGTTACATGCTGCCTCTTTGGTGGTCTGCCCAGGAGAGGCGGAGGGAGCTTCTCCTTCCAGAATACTCCCAGTCTCTTTGCTCCACCCCTACTTCCTGTCTGGCTTTCCCACCTATACTGCCTGCCTGGCCAATCAGCGTTTTATTAAAATATGATTGACAGAATACAGACAATTCTCCCACACCATTTCCCTCTTTTTTTTTTTAAACAAAGGAAAATACCCAAAGTCCATTTGTTGGGAATGTGGGCATAGTATTCCAGGCTACTTCCTACTGGTTGGGGGCGCTGATGATCTTATGGGGACCTAAAGAAAATTTAGAGTTATAATCAAGTCATGACTGGAGTATCCTGTGAGTCTTGATCATCTCAGGCAGTAGTTTTGAATCTGTTCTGAATGTAGAACTCTGTCATCTGGGCCATCTGTTCCTATTGGAGATTTCTCAGGTGGTCTTCCTTTTTCAAACCTGATTTTTCTTAACTCAGAATAAATCCACAGCCTCTCATTTTCTGTGGAAACAAAAGAAAAATCTCTTCTCCAAAGTAACAAACATTTTGACTTCAGTTTTGAAGCCAAGGTATTTTCAAAATACCTATCTTGGGTTAGTTCAGCAGTATTTATAAACAACAGTCCTTTAGCAGCTGTTGCTCCTTCCTCAGCATTCAAACAATTCAAAGAGAGCATAACAGCATACAGTATCAAGATTTTCTGTATATTTTCCATCTTTATTTTAACTTCTGTTTCTTTTATTTTTACTTTTACTTTTTGAGACAGGTTCTCTGTATATCGTTGTCCTGGAATAACTCTGTAGACCAGGCTGTCCTTGAACTCACAGAGGCAGATGCCTGTCTCTACCTCCCCAGTGCTGGGATTAAAGGCATGTACTACCACACCTTGAGGTCACAGAGGTCAATGTACCTCTGCCTCCCAAGTGTTGGGATTAAAGGTGTGTACCACCACACCCAACTACTCTCTTTCTTTTTACTTTAAGAACTTTAACTTTTATCCTGCATATATTTTTAACACATAGTAAACCATTTAGAGGTTTTCTTCCTCTTTGAATCTCTATTTACTGTATATCTCTCTTTTTCTGACCACAAGAGTCTTCAATGGGTAGGACTAAAGCCGTAGCTTTGACAGTTAGATCCAGCCCATTCCTTAGCTTTTCAGCATCATGGCTGAGATACCAGCCAGAGCTGTGTTCACTGCCACAACTCTATGGCATTTCAAGGTCCTTGCCAGCAAGAAAGCTGCAGCATTCTGCTGACAGACCACACTCAGTCGGACTGCCTGCCTGAAAGAGTCAGAGTTTGCTCCGGCAGGACAGTCCAGAAAGACGGCATTTTTAAAAAGTGCAGCTTTTTTCCTGCTACGGCTGAAAACCCGAAAAGCATGCGGTCAGCTTTTCATCAATACCGTTTAAGTGCTTCGCGGCAGGACCTCTTAAAAGAGCTGCAAGGTTTTGCAGCTAAAGCTGAGTCAGGAAGCCTCTCTTAGATGAGAGCATTTGCTTGTCTCTAGCAAGCAGAGCAGACCTGAGAAATTGCTGCTACCAAGAAATCATGCATAATGCTGTTATTTTGTTCTAGAATTACTTCCCAAGCTGTCTCAGGCTTTATGTGGATACAGTTGTCCACACGTTGGCGCCATATGTAACATGAGGGCTGGCTTGTTGGGGTTTCTATCCCGCCCTGTATCCCACAGCCGGCAAATCCCAAAGAAAATCACACACAGGACTCCATAAGATTATAAAGCTGATTGGCCCATTAGGTCAGGCTACTTATTAGTTCTTATGACACATATTACCCCATTATCCTTATCTACGTTAGCCCTACGGCTTGGTACCTTTTTCAGCTGGGCAAGTTACATGCTGCCTCTTTGGTGGTCTGCCCAGGAGAGGCGGAGGGAGCTTCTGCTTCCAGAATACTTCCAGTCTCTTTGTTCCACCCCTACTTCCTGTCTGGCTTTCCCGCCTATACTGCCTGCCTGGCCAATCAGCGTTTTATTAAAATATGATTGGCAGAATACAGACAATTTTCCCACACCAATGTCTGAACCCTTTTTCACCTGGAACCGAAGTCATCTCTGGTCTCTTTCAAGATATTTCCTCTTCTCTTCCTACATTGGGGCAGATCATCCATCAGGAGTAGAGGAAGTTTGGCACTAGTACTGAGGATCAAGTGATAAAATTTCTTTATGGGCATTTCTGGTGAAGAGTCTTCTGAATCTTTGGGGTATTTTTTAATGGAACAAGTGAAAAGACCTCCGGGACATGGTTGTGTTAAGTATCTGCGATGCCCCATTAGTGATGTGGGGAAGCCTTAAAAATTATTGTGGAAAAAACTGTTTAGTTTTGAAAAAATTGGACCATAAAACCCAATAAGTGGTTGTGAAATAAGCCAACCCCAGGTATTAATGTTTCTTTCGTTATATAAAAAAGGTAGTTCACCAAATGGATGTGTTAAATTTTAAAAAATCCATAACTCCTTCACCGAATTGTATATTGCATGTGTTGTTCTTTCACTACTAGCTGTTTGACCTATACACCACCACCCAATGCCCCAAATTTCTTCCTGTTTATGTAACGTGGTCGAAACCATGTGACATGCCGCTGTATTGGAGATGTTGAAGCATAGATTTCCATAGGGAAACTATGCCGGAAGCATAGTGTAGCACATTATTCCTAAACAACCATATGACATAGTGTTAAGACTGTGCAACCTGAATCATAAGAGTGTGTGTACCTGTGTGTGCTTGCTGGTTGTTTTCATCTAAACTTCTCAGCTGTGCATTGCTGAGCAAGAACTGAAGGATATATGAAGTTTGACTGAATTGCTTCCCACTGACCTTAGAGCATGACACTTGGCATTGAGACCAAGTTTCACAAATTTCTGTGGGTACGAATTTATTACAGGTAGGAATTTATGGCTCGGCTGACTCCCTTAAAATCAGAGAAAGGAGAAGGGGTTACTGACCTTCTACAAAATCTTTAGTAGAAGCACAAAATGATTAGGACTCTCAAACCAAGAAAACTCAAGGTTTACAAGAAAAGTATTTGCATTAATGTTGCTTGGAACCATGTAGTTTGCTCACAATGAGATCGGTGTGAGGGGCATTGCTTAACATGCCAGGGCACAAATAGGAGGAACCGAGAAGAATTTCTCTGGTACTATACACCGAAAGGAGCATTGCTAATTTCCAGGCCTCCAAAGCTTAACCAAATATTCCTCAGCCATGACTGCTGACCTCTGAGAACCTTTCACACCTTATCCTGAGTGGGCCAGAGGAGCAGTCCCTCCAGAAGGCCCTTTGTCAACAAAACACTTCTTAGCCTCCTCTGAAGCTTGCCTGCTTAGCCTCAAAGCATGTTGAACCCACAGCAAGGTTACTGGAAACGTCCGTTAGTAAATAGACACTTTACAGTAATTGAATCTTGGTGTCACACAGTTCAGACCACAGGCCCTGGCAGCCCAGAGCAAGGGTGGCTTGGAGCAAACTGTGCTGACAGGAAGCAAACTCCCCAGTGGGGTCCCACCACAGGGCTTGGGCCTTAGGTTGCAAGGAGGAAAGTTTTCCAACCACCTCGCTTATTGCCACTAAGTCGCTGTCACTGGGGTAATAGTAGGGGGTGGTGGCAGCTGAACCACGAAGAAAACCAGCTGGGGTGGGACTTTCAAAACCCATTTCCAAAGAACAATTTTGTGTTCTTGTTGAAGTTTCTCATATTATTAATATGGGGCCAAAATCATGTGTCAAAAGGAAGTCCCCAAGCCCCATTATGGTGGTTAGACCACAAGGTGGGCTCTGCTGATATTTAGCAGAAATGATATGAGATTCCTCTGCCTTTTAAGTGGTTTTGAGCTGTGGTCTATGAATTCTAAATCCATCCCAGGTGAGTGTCGGTCTCCTGACTCGCAAACAAGAGAAACTATTCACTAGCTCCTAGCTCAGGATAAAGCATCTCCATTAGCTAGTTCTCAATGCAGCTCATTCTCCACACGCCACTGTGCCCCTGATTCTAATGGTGAGGATGATTTAAGAGGCAAGGCTGAATTGCCGCTGTTAGAAACAACTCATTCCCTTTTGCTCTATGGACCCTGCTCTGTGGTCACCACTCTCATCTTCCAGATGGGACCCACATTCCTTTCTTTCTCTGAAAACAGAAGAAGCAGGGGGGGGATATGTGATGTCTCTCACACATTTCCACTCACCTCCAGCCACTTAAGACCTGCTTTTGCTCCCTTCCTTGCTGTACAGACTTGGCTAATGCCAGCATCTTAAAGGTCAGCTCGGTCGCAGCATCAGCAAGGAGACAGAAAGCTGCCCACTCTGCTACCACAACCTGATAGGCATTGTGTCTGATGACAGCCATGGATTCTCCTTGTTGTCCGCGTCACTGGTTACCTGACCCCCTCATAGATGGGCGCAGAACACAGACAGGTTTCTCCTTACTCAGCTGGCATTTCTGTCAGATGGTTTAGGGATCTTTCTAGAACTGGTGACTCATTGTAAATCCCCGACAGGGACTGGCTCTCCAGTGCTTTAGGTCTCCTTCCCTGAGGTCTAGCTTCAGATTTTATCTTTAGTGGGAGGGAATTTCATATAACAGACGTCCTGGGGTGGGCGACTGTGTGACCTTTCCATGTTTCATATGATGTGCCATCATGCGCTGTAGCAAGAGAGTAGCTGCTGTACTCCTAAGATGACTCTAAGGAGAAAACAATGCTATTGTCACCTTGTTAGATAACACAAGGGCAGAGTGAAGCTGCTGTCTCAGGGACTCTCCTATTCTGAACCCAGTCCTGTGTGGTAGGCAGCTTAGCAACCTGCCTGGCCATTACCAGGTTCTCATCACTGAAAAGAATATATCATTCTGGACAGAGTATTCTATAAGCCAGGCAGACCCTGAACCAGCCACCTTGCTGCTCACATGGCTCTGAGCATTACAATGGCTAGGTGACCTCTGCTCTATGGTGACCAACAGGTTATAAGTGGTTTCTCTTGCATATCCAAGTCAATTTTGACTGTAGCTGTATCTCTTTGCCAATATGGTTTTGGACTTGCTGCTGGTATGTCAGAGGTGAGTCAGGAGTTAGCTCTGTCTTTGCACCCTTGCCTGTCTCTGTCCAGCTTCTGCTCCAAACCTTCAACTTGTCAGATATTTGAATTCATTTTAGCATCTAGAGAGACTGTTACTCTCTGTTTCCGGACTCAGCTCACAACCTAAAAATAGACTGAGACTCACTTCAGAGAGCAAAGAGGCCGACGTGAGCATCATGATTTTTATTTATTCAGAGAAGCCACAGAACTGTTTTGAATGTGTAGATGATAATGCTAACATGCTAATGACAATGAATGCTAAAGTCACAAGTGCCTCTTGCCTTTCATACACAGGCTCATTTAGGCTTTGTGTTTTACTTCCTTCATGGAGAAGAAGCCAGGAAAGCTAAGTCACTTGTGCAAACCCTAAGTCAGTAGGTGAGGAAGACACAGTTCATCTCCAATCTTACTTAATTTCTGTAACTCTTCTCTCCATTCGGAGGAAAGACTGTGAAGTTAGGAAGGGAAAACAGAAAGTTTAAATCCAGCCTAGGGTGTCTGAGTTTTATCTCCTAGGCAACCAGAAGTCACCAGAAAGATTTTTGAGCCTGGGATTAGTGTAATAATCTCTTTAAGGTTGACTGGATATTCAAGGGTAAGAGAGTCAAAGACATGAAATCCAGAGGTTGAGGACCATCTGAAGCCTACTACGAAAGATATGGAAAGCATAGGGGGAAACCATAAAGCTTTATCTAAAAAACTCAAACTATTCAAGTAAGTGGACAAACTATATTCTCATATGCTTATTAACAAGAAGACATGAATATATTATTAATAATTAAATATTTCCATCTTTCCTTAATTTGTCTGCAGAGTCAATGAAATTTCAACCAGTATCTCAACTGATTATTTTTTATTAAAAAATTGTACTTTGATGTACTTTTTTATTAAAAAATTGTATTTTGATAATGTTTTTGCCCTCCTCCAAATTCTCCCCAGCTGTACTTACTCAGCTCCATATTCTCTCTCTCTCCCTTTCTCTCCAAACTAAAACAAAACAAAACAACAACATAAAAGAAAATCAAAGCAATAAAAAAATCAACAAAACAAAGCAAAAAAGCCGGAACAAACACATACAGAGTCAGTTTTGGGCTGGTCAACTTCTCCTGGGTACGGAGTCTACCCTGGATGTGGTTGAAATGCAGTCAGTATTCCCAGGGTCACTCTGGTGGGGGAAACTGATTTTCCTTTTTTTCTTCAGATATCAATTACAAATAGATTCTTGGTTAGGGATGGGACTTTGTATTTCCCTTCTTAGATCTGTGACTCTGTCTCATTTTAATCTCTGTAGTATGTGGCCACAGTTTCTCTGAGTTAACAATGCATCAGTCCTGGTGTGTCTGGGGAACACTGTTTTGTTGGAGGTAACCATCTTTGGCTCTTAGGTTTCTGCCCCCTCTTTCACACAGTTCCCTGAGCCCTGAGGCAAGGAGTTTGATGAACTCATCCATTTATGAACAGCAGCTCCAAATTCTCACACTCTGTTAGTTACTATCTAAGCTTTTCTGATGGGATTTGAGCAAGGTACTGATCTATGGGTACAACAATATGTCATTAAGAGTCATTTTGTTGCTATAATCCTTTAGCGGAATAACTGTAGTAGGGTAATACTATCTAATATCAGGTTCTTAGTCATAATAGCAATCAAGTATGGGTTCCATAGCATGGAGTGGGTCTTAAATCTAATCGAAAAGTTGTTGGTTACTTCCATAACATTTATATGACTATTGCACCTATATATTTTGTAGCGACATCTTTGTATAGGTCTCAGTGATTGAAGTTGGATGATACTGATGATTAATTTTTCTCCTCTGGTAGCCTGCTGAGTACCTTCCAGTATCATGAATGCTAGTCAGAAGGAGTAAGACTTCTAGTTGGGTACCTGTTAGAGGGTACAGCTGGCATACTCTGCCCCATACCCTAAACTCCTCCAGCCCAAGGCTGGACTGCCTTTCCCCTAGCTACCCTTCTCTATATAATCTATCCATTTTGGTTATCTGGCTCGTATGGTCTACCCTTTTTCTCTTGGCCAGTCTCTTGGCTCAGGATACCCCTTTTGGCTGGCAGCTCTCTCCTCTCACCCCTGTTCCAACATGGCCAGCCTCAGGGTCCTGTTGACTCTGGACACTCCCAGATGGCCCTGCCTCTGGCTATGCTCTTCCTTTTGTCCATAATAAAGTTTCTCCTCCACCAGACCTAGGAGCAGCCATCTCCTTCCTTTCTCATGTCTCCCTTCCATTCAATCCCCTTCCGTCATCTGCAGTGCTAGCACACAAAGTTCTTCTCATAACGTATCATCCTGAGTTCTTCCGTCTCCCTACGCTGTCTTCACTGAGATTGCAGTAGGCCTATGTAGGTACTCTGGATAATCTAATTTACAAGGAGCCTTGGTTCTTATCTGCATCTCAACTCTCCTTTGCTATAGAGCAAAGACTTATTTACCAGGTACAGATTCTTTTGCAAAAATCTCTAGCCTCCTGAGCCGTGAAAATGCACCTAGTAAGGATCCTTTTCACTTTTGTCTGAAGGATTTTACTCAGCACGACCAGGAAAACTGAACCTGTAGCCCCTTATCTAGTTAATTGCTCAGATCCAAGAAGGCCAAATAGCATTGACGGTCCCTAGCTTAGGCCTCAAGGTCTCATGGAAGTGGAGCCCTTTCTCCTAAGGCGTTTATGGTCAGAAGGTATCAAGCCCAGGCTTTGGACAGCTGATAAATGCTGGAGACACCACTGGGTTTAGAATAAGGCTAGAGGGAGAAACGAGGGTCTTACCAGACCTCAGGGGAGCAAAGAATTTTTACTGTTGTTTATTTCTTTCCTTGCCTATAGAAAATCCAGCTATCTTAGTAGAACATTCACAATGGTTTTTGAGATTATTATTATTATTTATTATTATTATCATTATCGTTATCATTATTATTATTATTGGTGATTGTTTGAGATAGCTTCTCACTATACAGCCTAGACAGGCCTACACTTGTATCTTCCTTTCTCAACCCCAGGGATCATGGGCATGTAGATATACTGGTTTATTTTTTTTTAATTTTCTATCATGTGACCTCAGGGATACGACCTGGGACAAGAAGGACTGGCTCACCAAGGTTTTCCCTGGATGGCAGTTATACCTGCCTCTTACCCAGAATCTTGTGTTTGAATTTAAGATGATAATCGGAACTCAACAGGCACTCCAAGTTTATAAAATGTTCCTTCTTAGAAATGAACACTTTCATTCCATGGATATAACGATTGTGCCACCTGTGCTGTATTTGAAGTATGGATGAAGATATGGATTTAGCTTTTTCCTGCAAATGTTTCTCTGATTGCCGAAAGTCCATTTCCAGAAATAATCAACTTTTCTTCCATGATTTAAAGTCTCCGTGGGGCAAGAAGTACAGGCAGATACAGTTAGCCTCAATTTATAATTAAGTCATCTCCAGTGGTGGGGATGGTTAAATGACTTAAGGTTAATGAAAAACACTGATGAGACAGGAATAAAATTTCAGTTAATACTCTCCCCATAAAAAGGTTTTCATGTAGCTTGTTTGAGCCGATTTATTATAGCTAAAAGTAATCTACAGGGGGAAAAAAATCAATGGTTGAAAGACAATGAAATGTAGCCTTGATGGTTAGTTTTGGACACAACCCAGAATTGGTGTAATTTCTCCACCTTGCAGTTTCTTAAAACAAGTTCCAAGGTGACAGGGTACATTTGTGTTATCCATCAGCTATGCAGAGCTGTGTTTTCTGATAATTAATGATAGAATTTTAGGAATCGTTTCGTATATAAATAAACTGTTATGTTGACTTGTACACCAAATTAAAGAAAACTGATATAAAAGACAAAACGTTTAGCTCTTTCTAGTCATAAAGCAAGTGTAGTTTTTAAAGTGACTGGTTTATGAATTGTTTCTCTAAAGACCATTATTTAGCTCTGTGAAGGACAGAATCTTACAAAATCACACTTTATATTTAATGTTTTGTTTTTAATCTTTAAAAATATTTAGCAGGTTGGCATAATTATTTCCACCTTTCTTTGAAAATCCACCTATTGTTTCTTGTGAAATGGAAAAGACATCTTGAAAATGTTTCTGGCTTGAGCATAAAGCCAGCACAGGGGTGACCGACAGAATGGGAACCACAGACAAGTGTACTCTTCTGGGAGTGCCACGGGAGTCATACCCATCTTGTCCTGGGTACTGATCAAAGAGACAAAAGAAAGAATGTGTGTGGCCGACACTTCATCCCAGTGATCCTGCTCATAGAGGTACTCTGGGGACAGTTACTCAAAGGTCCTCTGCAGTGCCCACAACAAGACACAGTCCAATCCTGTAAAAAGGAACGGCGGAGGTATGGGCCACTTCCCGCTGCCCGGCTAGCTTTACCCGAAATAATTACATGGAAACTGTATTCTTTTAAACACTGCCTGGCCCGTTATATCTAGCCTCTTATTGGCTAACTCTTACATATTGATTCAACCCATTTCTAATAATCGGTATGTCACCACGAGCTCGTGGCTTACCGGGAAAGATTCAGCATGTCTGACCTGACAGCTTCATTGTGGCGGCTCTCTGACTCTGCTTCTTTCTTCCACAATTCAGTTCTGTCTACTCCACCCACCTAAGGGCTGGCCTATCAAAAAGGCCAAAGCAGTCTCTTTAATAACCAATGAAAGTAACACATAGGCAGATGACTCTCCTCCATCACAATCCATTTTTGCACACCAGCAGAGACACAGGACTTAGTTTTAAAAATGTTTTTCCTTTTGTCTACAACACTTTCCATCTGTAGGACAGAGATGTGCCACTGAAGATGACAAAACCCCTCATCCCATCTTTGTGTGACTCTTCCCTTAAAGCATGTGCAAGCCACGCGTGGATCTTCTGCAAGTCTCTCAAAGAAGCAACTTTCAAGTTAAACAAAGAAAAACACCCCAACTGGACCTCCAAGCTGAACTTAGGATAGAAACACTAGCTTCCTTTTCTCATTTCCAATCACCCTAGCATACCACTTATGCGATGAATACGTTATGTGTGCACAATGTCCCAGAATTCTCCATGCTGGGCACACAAGTTCCATTAACATTAACTCTAAGCCTTCCTTTGCCATCAGCTCTAGCTGTTACTCATACCCCAAGGGAGCTGAGAGGAAGGAACCTCCTTGTTCTCTGGGCCAGTCTCAGTGGGCCTTTTCTTCGCTCTATGACTACCAATTATAGGTTCAGAGGATTCTGCTGACCCTCCGAGAATGACAGACCAGACCTAGGGGACCTTCATTAAGGTGTGGGACTGCATGAGGAAGGAAGGGAATGACACAGCACCTCACTGTCTTTACAGCTTGCTACAACATCAAAGCAACGTTACCCGAGCCTATTTCACAGGGTCGTTACAGTGAGACAGTATTTCATTTTCGTGAAGTGTCCCCCAATACATCCTCTCTCATTTCTCTTCTGCTTAATAAGTACTATGAAACTATCTATAAATTGTAAGTATATTGGATACACATATAAGAAGACTCACATAGTCTAGCTTAGTCAAAATAATACTGTATTTTATTCCATGTGAGAAAGAAACATGGAGGAATTCAGTAGCCAGGTACTTGTCTAGTGTAGATGAGACCTTCAATTTGATTTCCTATAGCCTCTACCCAATTACCCCGAGAAAAGTGAACAACACCTGGGGGCTGCTACGGTGTTTCTATCAACAGCAAGGACTCAGGCTCTCTGTTCCATCATTTTCAGTGGGTACTTTACATCCTCAAGTCGACGTCATTACCTTCCAGTGGCTGTTGGACCCAGTGCAGCCCTCTCTGGATAGGAGGAGGAAGACTGAAGAAGGGTCGTATCCCCCAGGTTAATTACTTTCATTTGAAGTGATTTCTCATTGGTTACTTCTACCTGCCAGGAAGGCTGGGAACCATTGTTTAGATATAGACACAGATCTACCTTTGTCTATATAGAAGTTCACTGCTAAAAAAGTTAGATGACATGATTATCAGGTTGATAATTTATAATCTCTGACCAGAGAAATTGGGGCTAATGGGTTAAATAATGAACTGTGGGCCATGGCAAGCTGGTTTCCTATGGAAGGTCCAAGATGATGCCTTTAGTGTGCTCCTCTTTGACGAATAACACTGAGACATTGATATCATATGGTATCTAAATGAACTCTTTTGTACCTTAAAGAACACCAAGTGCATATGCAATTTTAAATGTATCCTTTTCTTCATTTGGTAAAATTTTGGTTTGCGCAGTATTTCCTCACCTTTACAACCCAGAGGCCTGTCTTGCCCAATGCCCATGGCTTCAAGTTTTGCTATGCATACCACTATCTTTTCCACATGGTACTCTTTCCATGTGAGTAAACCAGGCAGTCTGATTGCAATGATTTTCTTCAGTTTGTTGTTGTTTCAAGTGTGTTAGTTACTGTGCCATTGTGATTAGATATCTGGCAGAAATAAGAGAGGAGGGATCTATTCTGGTTCATAAAGTTCATAGTTCACAGTTCAGAGAATACAGTCCATCATGGTGGGAAAGGCATGACATGGATAGCTTGAGACAGCTGGTCACATCCCAGCTACCAGCAAACAACTCAGGCTGGAAGTAGATGGACTATAACTCGTAAGGCTTAGCCTCTGTGGTCAGGGCTCCTGTCCCAAAGGTTCCAGAACCTCGCCAAACAGTGCCTCTCAAGCCTGTAGGAGATGTCCCACATTCAAACCCTAACAGAAAGTGCGTCTGAACTCCAGTTTTCAGAACTGGCTTTTCCACTGTTACCTGTCTCAGGGGTGGTAGGACCTTTGTGACATCCATAGGGAGATGGTTCGATTTTCCTGAGTGTAATCCGTGAGTCTTGTTTCCTTGTTGACGATTGTGAAAGAAGCAGCTGCCTCCTCTTCTTTCCCCTCTTTTATGTTAAACAGATTCTTTTCTCATATCACATACCCTCAATACAGTTTTTCCTCCCTCTACTCCTTCCACTTCCTTTCCACTCCGCTCCCCTCCGGAACCCACTCCCTTTCTATCTCTCTTTAGAAAAGAATGGGCTCCTAAGAGATAACAACCAAACATGGCAAAATAAAACATAATAAACTAAAACAAAAACCACCACATTGAGGCTGGACAAGGCAACCCAACAGGAGGAAAAGAGTCCTAAGTGCAGGCACGACAGTCAGAGACCTGCTTGTTCATACACTTGGGAGGTCTACAAAAATAGTAAGCTGAGAGCTAAATATATATACACAGAGGACCTAGTGCAGACCTGTGAAGGCTCTGTGCTTGCTCCATCAGTCTCCGTGAGTTCACATAAGCCTGCTCAGTGCATATAGAGGACCTTGTTAGTCCAGTGTCCTCCACCCCCTCTGGCTCTTACATTCTTGTTGCCTCCTCTTCCTCAGGGTTTCCTGAGCTCTAAGGGGAGGGACTTTCTGTTTCCCATCTACTGCATTATAAATAAAAGAAAATGTTTCCAGCCATGGTTTTAAAAAGTTATACCTTATATTTTATTAAGATATACCACAAAAGAGTAATTAAAATCTAACTAGTTGCACCCACCAAATCTCTCTTCTTTTAACAACTGGGCTTTGGTTGGAGGACAGTAAGAGATTCTGGTTCCCTGCCTAGCTCTGTTCTATCCTATCAGACCAAGCCAGGTCTTTATTAACCAATGGTATTCACAGCATACAGAAAGGAATCCCACATCAGGAAAGTAGCTGAGTTCAAGAGGGATCTCTGGGAGAGGAGAGCAGACTACCATGAATCCAGCATGACCAAGGATTTCAAAGCTGAGAATTTCAGACACTGCTCAACCACAGGGAAGATGTACCTACTTGCGCTGTCCCAGCCATTTATCTGAGCAGAAACAGTGGGCCTTGGCCTCTTGACTGTTTTCAAATTGATCCAGAAGAAGAGGTGGTGAGTATCACCCAGCTTCCACTCCGGGGCTCCTCTCTTTCGCCAAGGCAGACTCTTCAGACCTTCCTTACTTTTCAACTGCAAACTGTATCACTGAAAACAATTGTTTTAACTTTTGGAAATATTCAATTAAGATGTTTGAATGCAGAGGGAACTCCTGGGGGAGTAGATACAGCTACACATGAACATATGACCATAACATTAATTAGTAACTCAGTTAATTAGTATACACACCACCACAGCTTTAATTCGGATGCTCTACTGAATGAATGAGTGATGAAAGTTTCCAAAAGATTTTCTTTCTAAGAGTAATTATGGTTCAGAAAAATCAGAATAGTCTAATCACTTAGGGTACAAAAAGTCAATTATGTGAGAAAACACATTGCCATCAAGTCCTTACTGCATTTCCTCCTGCCTGTGAATTCATGTTTAGGAAAAGAAAAAAAAATGTCTAGGCAGGCAGTGCAGACTGCAGCCCCAGGATTCTGAAGCTGAGGCAGGAGGATCAAGATTACCCTGTTACACAGTGTGAGACATTCTGTACAAAAGCAAAACAAGAGCCATCCACTCAAAAGCCAATGTGTGTGTGTGTGTGTGTGTGTGTGTGTGTGTGTGTGTGTGTATGTGTGTGTGTGTGTGTGTATGTGTGTGTGTGTGTGTGTTCTGCTGCTGGTTTTGTTGCTGTTTAAGGAAGACAGAAGTTAGCCTCAGTGACTTACTGAGGAGTTTCAGAAAGACTTAAAACACACACAAACAAAAAGGCACTGGGAAATGTTGGCTGGACAAGCAGTTTCTACATAAGTCACCAGCAGTTCTAGCATTGTTAACTCCTGCTGCAACCACAGAGATGGGAATGGAAAGTCTATAAATTCAGTTAATGATTTGCATATTGGAGCCACATGCAAATACTGGAAGAGAGGCTCAGAGCGCAGGTCTCTGCATTTCCCACACTCTGCTCTGATCAATACCACACAGCTTACTGCATAGTCACGTGATACTCTTGTTTGAACACTAAATAAACTGGGAGATCACATGCTGTGGAGACAAAGGTTACAGCCAGTATGTGTCTCTCACAGTTCCTTTTACTTCTCTGCATCCATCCATCTGTCCATTTGTCTAGTGAATATTAAAAGCCAGGACCTTCCTCTGACTATGTCAAGAGTATGACCTGAAGAAAGTTATAGTTCTGAGAGGTTTGGGAGTGGACAAGAAAAACATCGGAGGTGGTAAATATGATAGAAGATACTAAGGTAACACAGAGGAAGGGACGCTGAATCTGAATTCCTCTCCAAGAAATAGATACCAGGCAATGACCTGAATGACCAAGAGCTTTCAAAACCAACTGGGTTGGCCTATGCAGCTGACCCACAGAAGCCCTGCGGAGCCAGAAAACAGCAAGAGAAAGGGCATTCGGAGTATGGGGGATGACGGCACGAAACGGTTCTCGTTATTTCTAAAGGCCGCTGTTAAGCATGGAGATTGTATACAGAAGGCTGTTTGGGATTTTACCTGAAAAAATTAAATGCTCTGATTTACACTTTTAAAAGATTTCGCTGCCTGGCATGTGCAGTGGGAAGTGACGAATGAAGAGAGAGAGCAGTTCCATTATCTCCATATCACAATAGCAACATATTCACAGATTAGCTGATGGGACACAGCCCCATATTAAAAGTAAACACTGCTTTTGCAGAGGATCTGAACTCAGGTCCCAGCACTCATGCTGGGCAGTTCACAGCTGTCTATAATACTAACTCCAGGGAACCAACAACTTTTCTGGCCCCCACAGGCAACTGCTCACATACAGAGCTCAGAGAGAGAAAGAGAGAAAGGGAGGGGGAGGAGAGGAAAAGAGAGAGGGAAGGAGACAGACACAGAGAGACCAAGAAATCAAATATTGACCATATATTTGGCATAAGAAGTGGTCCAAATGATGATGGAGGAGGAGCAGGTGTGCTGGAGGTGAGAAAAGGAAGGAAAAAGTTTTTTTTAGGGATGCTCATTGAAGACACTAAGATTGAAAGGCCAAC
Source organism: Myodes glareolus (assembly GCF_982192425.1). Taxonomy (NCBI): domain Eukaryota; kingdom Metazoa; phylum Chordata; class Mammalia; order Rodentia; family Cricetidae; genus Myodes; species Myodes glareolus. The sequence goes on from NC_142051.1 coordinate 2,440,824, forward strand.
CAGGTAGCTAAATACAGTATCCAAATGAAAACTCACCAGCCCACATATGGTATCTGAAACCACGGCATTGCATAAAATTCCCTCCAATGGTTACGTGGACTATTTGAAAGGGGGGGGGGCTGTTAGCAAACCAGCAAACAAAACAAATAAGATGCAAAGTGAGTTTTCATAATGTATCAGAAGGCAGAAAATAAGTATCCAATTCCTTTCTAATTTTTGGCAGAAAAGGACATTAATTGGCATGTTGCTTTAATATCTTCCCGAAGTCATTCGAACAAAGAGCCCTGGATGAAAATCAGAGAGGAATGGGAGACCGGACAGTGTCTCCTCACTGGGATGAAGTGAACATCTGTGTATGTTTCACATAGTTCACACGTCGGACTGTGAGTGAACACATTATTCTTAAGCAGAGTATTCAAATAACATCTGCCTGGAATGTTGTGTAGTTCTCTTGATCTAAGAAATATAAAACCTTTTAAAGACTCACTGACATTTTACTGTGTTCTCCTCTGATAAACTTTCAGGTTGATAAGCACACAAATAAACCAAGAAGACAGTGGAGGAGAATAATGGGTGAAAAATGTGTATTGTTTCTTAAAAGCTTTGATTCAAGTATGGAAGTAATAAAACATTGCTTTAAAATTCTAATTTAAAGATCACACCCATTTTGTTAAAACCTTCCAACCTTAGGCCTGTCTCTAGATTAATATGTTGCCAGTTTTTTATGAGTATCTGGAGTTCTTTGCTCTTTTGCATGTGTGCCTATGGCATATATGTGTGTATCTTTGTATGGAAGGGTGTCATTGGGGGCACACAAAAGAAATTGTTGCTGCCTCTTCCAGATCGGCTTTTATGATGCAGCTAGAGGTGACAGCCCTTTTCTCTGGGGTGCTATTGGTCAAAGAGAGAAATGATTACCCACTCCCCCAGGGGATTGTGTATGGAGTATGTTGGGTAGATAGCAAGTAGACACAGAGATACACAGAGGCCTTGGGGACTCCCTCTGATGCAATGTGAGCCCTACAACATCTCTGAATGATAGAGTGAGTAAGCCTCCATCTAGTCCAGCTTCCTGCTTAGCATCCTTCCAGCATCCCACGCTTCTCTCCCCCTCCTTCTCATAAAAGCATGTTTCAATAAAGGCTCTGACAAGAATCACCACCTTAACCTCTGCTCTGTGGAACAAACCAAAAATTGTTTCTATATATCCAAAACATGGGCATTGCACAGATACTTCAATAGTGTGTGTGTGTGTGTGTGTGTGTGTGTGTGTGTGTGAAACTTACTGAGCCCCTTTGGTGTTGCTTATATGAATATATGTTTTGGGCTGACCCTTTGGGATTGAACAATCTATCAGACTGATTCTACCTCTGTAGAATTGATTGCCTGTTGCTCTTCATGTAGGGATGGAGCCTTATAAGATTCGGCCCCCTACACACACAGTAGCATGGAGACTGGTGTCGTTATGCCAGTCATTCCGGAACCATATTGTTGAGAGTCCATAGGTAGACACTGTGGAGCAGTAAGTGCCCTGGTCCTCTGGCTTTCATATTCTTTCTACCCCTGTAGTAGATGTACCAATTGGAGTTTGGCACCTCACCATCACTTCTTCTGTACATTTCGACCAGATGCAAATCTTTACAGTCGCCTCGATCCGCTTCAAAAAGAAACTTCTTTGTTGAGAGGTTAGAGCTACACATATCTATGGGAATACAGTAGGTTTAGCAAAAGGGCAGTAGTATATACCCCATATCACACAGGCAGTAATGTTCCTCCACAGGCCATAACAAAAACCCCAGTGTTAGACATAGGAGGCCTCCCTTGAACTGCTGATCAGGATGGTTCAAAAGACTCCCAGACCAATATAGGCTGTTGCCCACCCTGGGCTTCTTCCTAGAACTTGAAGAAAAAATCCTATTGCTGATTATACCACATACTTCAGCCACAGGCTGGGAGGAATCAGGCTGGGACTGACCTGGAAGCCTCTTTTTAAAGGACTGGCCCTCAGAAGGTGTTCTGCAAGCTGCCAAGGGAGAAAAGCAATATTCTTCACTGTGTGTAAAGTCAGAGAACTACATCAATGCTTGTTGTCCCCAATGGTGAAGTGGTGGTGCCATCATTTTGTAGGTAACCAACAGCTGTCTAATTGAACTCAAGGCCCTCTTAATAGGAGGAGATTCCTGCCCAATACTATAAATCCAGTCAACTACACATACCTGAGAGTCATTTCCATGATTAAAAGTGCTTGTAATACTTTGCAAAAATCCCCTTTGGAACTATTATTGAGATTGTAATGAACTCATAATATAATTTGGAAAATTTTCTATCATCAAAAGACTGGATCCTTCCAGTTTTCCACAGTGAGTTGATTTGCCCACGTATCAGATGTGCTGGCCAGTTTTATGTCAACTTGACACAAGCTAAAGTCATCTGAGAGGGGAACCTTGGTTGAGAAAATGTGTCTATGAGATTCAGCTGTAGGACATTTACTTAATTAATGATAGATGGGGGGAGTGCACTATTGTGGGTGGGGCCATCCCTGCACTGATGGTTCTAAAAAAAAAAAGCAGGCTGAGCAAGATGTGGAGAGCAAGCAGCAGGATTTCTGCCCTGCTTAAGTTTCTGTTCTGATTTCCTCTGATGATAACAGTGACATGGAAGTATAAGCCAAATAAACCCTTTCCACCTCAAGCTGCTTTAGTCCTGGTGTTTTATCACAGCAATAGTAATAATACTGACTTAGACACCAGGTTTTCCTGCACAGCTTTTGAGATGCAAAATCTCCATTTCCTCAAGCTTCTCCCGCTTACTAAGTGAATTGCTATATTTACATGATCTAAGGACAAAAATGTAATAATTTTCTTTAGGCTTCAAAATCTCCCCCAGCAGAGCTACAGTCGAGATTTATTTATTTTTTAAAAAAAAATCTCTTAACTGATTGCCCCCACTGCTCCCAGCTGCCATGACTTTTGCTTAAAACATCAGCTTCCTTGTTGTGGTCAAAACACTTCCCTTCAGCAGCTCTTTCTCAGCACAGTAACCACAGGAGACCACCTCCTGCTGGTCAGATAACACCATGCTCTAGAGCCTTTGCTGAGTTTTCATTTTGGTCTTATCATGGCAGTAGTAATTCTAGCGATTAAATTGGCTCTTTCAAATCAGTTCCCGAATCCAGACTTCCCTCACTCTAACTTCAGACTGGCCTACCCAACTCTCCACTGACTCTCTCAAAGTGCCTTGAACTTAGCATGGTCAAATACAACCGTGTATTTCCATGCTTACCCTAAGTTTACTCTTCCAGTGGTCCTCTCCGTCTCGGTAAAGGACATCATTGTTTTTACATTATCTCAGGTAGAATGTAATCATTCTCTTTAGATGTCAACTTCAGCTCTTCACACTTTCAAACAGGTGCTATACGGTCAAGATGCATTTTAAAAAATGACCTAATCACTGTTTATCCCACGGCTCCAGCATCTGTGCTCCAATCACTGTTTATCCCATGCTCCAACACTGATGATCTAATCACTGTTTATCCCACGGCTCCAGCACCTGTAATCTTTTTCTTGCCTTTATTACAGCAGCTTTCTTGTTACTCTTGCCGCTTCTCTGCAGTAACTGGAATGAGACTGCTCTCTGTGAGTCAGACAGTGTAACATGAGGGCCAGCTTGTTGGGGTACCCCACAACCGTCAAATCCCAAAGAGAAAATAAACCACACAGAGATCTCTATAAGGTTATAAACTGATTGGCCCATTAGGTCAGGCTTCTTATTAGTTCTTGTAACTTATATTAATCCATTATCATTATCTATGTTAGCCATAATGGCTCAGTACCTTTCTTAGTGTGACAGCTTACATGTTGCCTCTTCAGTGGTCTGCACAGGAGTGGCAGAGGGAGCTTCCTGTAGTCTCTTTGCTCCACCCCTACTTCCTGTCTGACTTTCCCACCTATACTGCCTGCCTGGCCAATCAGCGTTTTATTAAAATATGATTGACAGAATACAGACAATTCTCCTACACCATTTCCCTCTTTTTTTTAAAAAAAAAAAAACAAAGGAAAATACCCATAGTCTATTTGTTGGGAATGTGGGTGTAGTATTTCAGGCTACTTCCTGCTGGTTGGGGGCGCTGATGATCTTATGGGGACCTAAAGAAAATTTAGAGTTATAATCAAGTCCTGACTGGAGTATCCTGTGAGTCTTGATCATCTCAGGCAGCAGCTTTGAATCTGTTCTGGATGTAGAACTCTGTCTACATCTGGGCCATCTATTCCTGTCGGAGATTTTTCAGGTGGCCTCCCTTGGTCAAAGGTGATTTTTCTTAACTCTGAATAAATCCAGAGCCTCTCGTTTTCTGTGGAAACAAAAGCAAAAATCTCTTCTCCAAAGTAACATACCTTTTGCCTTCAATTTTGAAGCCAAGGTATTTTCAAAATGCCTATCTTGGATTAATTCTGTAGCATTTATAAGCAAATATTTTTTAGCAACTGTTCCTCCTTCCTCAGCATTTAAATAATTCAAGAGAGCATAATAGCATACAATATCAAGATTCTCTGTTTATTTTCCATCTTTATGCAGCTTTATTTCAACCTCTATTTCTTTTATTTTTACTTTTAACTTTTGGCTTTTTGAGACAGGTTCTCTGTATATATCTTTGTCTTGGAATAACTCTGTAGACCAGGCTGTCCTTGAACTCACAGAGATCTTCCTGTCTCTGCCTCCCCAGTGCTGGGATTTAAGGTGTTTGCTACCACACCATGAACTCACAGAGATCTGTCTGTTTCTGCCTCCCAGGCATTGGGATTAAAGGCATGTGCTACCACACCTTGAAGTCACAGAGGTCAATCTCTACCTCTGTCCCTTGAAGTCACAGAGGTCAATATGCCTCTGCTTCCCAGGCATTGGGATTAAAGGTGTGTACCACCACACCCTATTTCTCCCTTTCTTTCTTTTTTATTTTTAATGACTTTAAATTTTAGCCTGCATATATTTTTAACACACTGTAAACCATTTAGAGGTTTTCTTTGTCTTTGAATCTCTCTTTACTGCATATCTCTCTTTTTCTGACCACGTGAGTCTTTAATGGGTAGGACTAAAGCCTTGGCTTTGACAGTTAGATCCAACCCATTCCTTAGCTTTCCAGTCTCATGGCTGAGATACCAGCCAGAGCTGTGTTCACTGCCACAACTCTATGGCGTTTCAAGGTCCTTGCTAGCAAGCAAGCTGGTAGTATTCTGCTCATAGACCACACTCAGTCAGACTGCCTGCCTAAAAGAGTCAGAGTTTGCCCTGGCAGGACAGCCCAGAAAACTGGCATTTTAAAAAAGCGCAGCTTTTTTCCTGCTACTGCTGAAAACCCAAAAAGCATGCGTTCAGCTTTTCATCAACACCGTTTAAGTGCTTCGCGGCAGGACCTCTTAAAAGAGCTGCAAGGTTTTGCAGCTAAAGCTGAGTCAGGAAGCCTCTCTTAGATAAGAGTGCTTGCTTGCCTCTAACAAGCAGAGCAGACCTGAGAAATTGCTGCTACCAACAAAACATGCTTTACTCTATTCTTTCCCAAGCTTTCTCAGGCTTTCCGTGGATTCAGATATCCACGTGGGCTCCATATGTAACATGAGGGTCGGCTTGTTGGGGTACCCCACAACCGTCAAATCCCAAAGAGAAAATCAACCACACAGAGATCTCTATAAGGTTATAAACTGATTGGCCCATTAGGTCAGGCTTCTTATTAGTCCTTGTAACTTATATTAATCCATTATCATTATCTATGTTAGCCATAATGGCTCAGTACCTTTCTCAGTGTGACAGCTTACATGTTGCCTCTTCAGTGGTCTGCGCAGGAGTGGCAGAGGGAGCTTCCTGCAGTCCCTTTGCTCCACCCCTACTTCCTGTCTGGCTTTCCCACCTATACTGCCTGCCTGGCCAATCAGTTTTTTATTAAAATATGATTGACAGAATACAGACAATTCTCCCACACCAAGACAGCATCAAATATCTGCCTACAAGTGTTCAGTGTGTGTTCACTTGGATCTAAGTAAAATCCCAAGTACTTTCAGTGATCTCTCAGGCTCTTTCATGGGGCTCCTCTGCCCCCCTGATCCTGCCTCTTATGACTAATCTTTCCTGTGCTCCAGACTCAGTACATGAAGGTACTAGCCTCCTCAGGTTATCCGCATGGCCGTTTGTTCCTCATATGGGCACCAAATCCATGCCTGGACTCTTTCTGGGTATCTGTCTATATTCTGATGACTTTCCATGTCATCCATATGTAAAATTATGTCTTATTCCCCCTAGATTAGGGGATGCTGGGAGAACTTGGTGGCCAGGTTAGCTTTGACGTATTAAATAGCCACCTCAGCTCTTTGTCCCAGAGTCGAGTCCTTTCAGAGATCACTCACTAAGAAAGGAGGGAGGACTTCAGAAGCTGCAAAATGAAGAATGAAGAAATGGATTCTCCTTGTAGCCTGCAGAGAAAGACAATGCTACTGATTTTATCTCACTGGTTTTATTCCAGGGAGAACAGTCTGTATCAGACTTCTAACCCATAGAACTATAAGCCAATTAGTTCATAGGATTTTAAAAACATTTTTATTTTCCAAGATTTTATACTAGAGTACTGTACTTACAACAGTTCTACCCCGCACTCTCCCCACTGCAACTACCCCCATGTCCTTCCCAACTCCTTCTCAACTTCACAACACCTTTCTCTTACTGTCACACACACATATGTATGTCTACTACAGCTTGATGAATCTCTTTAGTGTTGTTCATGTGCACATGTGTTTAGGCATGACCACTTGGGAGTGGATAACTTGGGGGGGGGTATTTGGGGTGAAAACTGATTTGATGGCATCTCTTCTTTAAGCCCCATCTAAGTCTGTTTTCTAATGTTGTGATAAAATACTGGCCAAAAGCAATTTGGGAAGGAAAGTCTGTTGAGAGGAGTCAAGGCAGGAACTCAAAAGCAGGTACTGAAGCAGAAGTCATGAAGGAATGATGCTCTTTGTGGCCTATACAGCCTGCTTTCTTATACACCCTAGGATCATCTGCTAAGGGATGGCACCACCCTCAGTGGGTAGGCTACAGACCAATCCGTTGGAGGCATTTTCTTAATTAGGATTCACTCTTCCAAGCTATATCTAGGTTTGTGTCTAGTTTATAAAAACACAGCTGGCAGAAGCCCCATTCTTGCCCATGAACTTGCTTGCTAGTTCTTAGAGAGAGCACCAGCCATGGGCTTCCTCTTGCACCATCACTGCATTTCCTTACCCATCTGCTCCTATGCCCTACACCACATTGTGCTTTGAACACTTCTCCTTGCCTACTGGAGGATGTATCCCACAATGATTGCTTCCTTATACTTCATCATGAGCTATCTAAATAGCAGATTATTTTTGTCAGCATAAAAATATGCTATTTTTTGCTACTATAAAAAAGTTTTATTCCCAATTCTCTTCTATTGGCAGGCTCAATTTAATTGTTCACCTAGTAAGCTAAACCTAGAATAGTTGTTTGTTTTTGTCACCTTTAATTCCCAGCTACAAGGAACTCAACAAACAAATCCACAAATTCTTCTGGAGACCTTGCTCCAACCACAAGTTCAGCTAACCTGTACAGCTTGCACACATCTCGGGAGACAACATTCCAGGTTCACCAATCCTCTGTGGACCTCAGATGACTGCAGCTATTCTCATATAAGATGGGAGAAGGGCCATCTCCTCTTCCTCCATAATTCTCCAAGAAGCAAGTGACTGGTACAATGGGGGAGACTTGTGATTGATCTTATGCAAGGGGATTGCTCATCCCCTTCCCCTGAGAGGCCGCCTTGGTGGATCTGGAAGCTGTTGCTGTGATGGGCTGAAAACATTCCTTCATTGTCATGCTGCATTATGTGATCCCAACCTCCTAGGAATATAATCAAAACAACTTGGGTCACTTTTGTGTTATTTAAGAGCTAGCCTCACATGTTGCCCTTTGATATTGCAACATTAGGCTCAGTAAAATGGCTTTACCTGAATGCTATTTCCTTCGTCCACTTTTTAGCAATCAGAAGACTAGAGGGCTGAACTGGAAGCACAAAGAGAAGACAATGGAGCATCAGTCATGGTGCAGGTGGCAGCAGCCAAAGGACTGATGAAGATCCAGAGTGTGGTCAGGGTGGAAGCATTGGGCAGCTGAGGTGGCCATGACCGTGCAGGGTTGTAGATGTATGGAAGAGGTGAGAGAAAAAGAAAAGGCAAGAAGACAAGGAGGGAGACTGTGTAGGCAGGTGGGAGACAGGTGGGAGGCAGGTGGGAGGCTATGGAGGCAGGTGGGAGGCAGGTGGGAGGCAGATGGGAGGCTATGGAGGCAGGTGGGAGACAGGTGGGAGGCAGGTGGGAAGCTATGGAGGCAGGTGGGAGACAGGTGGGAGGCAGTGCCATGATCATCCATGGGGTGGATCCGGTGGAGAAAACAGGTGAGAAGAGTCCTCAACTTGTTTGAATCCATGTTTCTTGCTTTTCCTGGGCTTCTGTTGCATCCTTGACTCTGTTTTACTTATTCATCTTGCCCTTGATGCAGCCAACCAAAAACCCCCTTCATTTGCTACCACCTATTTGTGTTGGAGTTCTGTCACTTGAAGCAAGTGCATGGGCAAAGGTTACAGGAGGGTAACAGAGGTTGGTGTCGAGCACCAGAGTGGCTGATGCTGGGGAATGCCAATGACTGATGACTGGACAGAAGCAAGTATAAACAAATGTGACGATCTCTTTATGTAGAATAGTATGCACTGTTAGCACATGGATGCAGTTAGGAAAGAACGGGAGAAAATATGACAAACCATGGATTTCTCCAGGTGGTAAGGTTTCCGAGGAATCCTGGTTTTCCTGTTTATTTTTCTATGTTTTAAATTTTCTGTAGTGAAAATACAAAGGCAATAAATCTTTGTAGGTGTAAAATAATAAGTGTAACTTCTCTTCACCTAACTTAATTATTCTGTTTTTGTTTTTAACCCCAAATCCATTTTATGTTGAAGAGAAATAGAAGAATTTTTATGTAAGTTCTGAGATGACCTATTTATCCTTTGGTTTGCTTTGATAGACTTGATACCCATCATGCCCCTTTTCTGCCTTGGTATAATTTACTAATACATTGAAAAGGCAATGAGAATACATACCCTCTGACGATTTACTCTCATTCATTTCTTTCTGCACCATTAAAAGCAGATGCCTATAAAATTTTTTCCTGCATTTAAAGAATTGAATTTTCTTTATATTTTAGTTTAAGTATTAAATAGGAAACACCCACAAGGTGAAAAACTATGCTAATTTTGTAAATGATCTTAAGTACAGTGTAGCTGGGCCCAAGAAAGCTGAAAAACACCCAGAAATACTAGAAAATACAAGTACCCATGCAAGACAGTGAATTCCAGTGCCATGCCAAAATCAGAAGCGGTGGTGGCAGTGTTGGTGGGTGTGCAGAGCAGCCATGTGGAAGAGATTATAGGCAAGTGGGGCATGTAATAAAGAACATTCAAAATTGGTGATCTTTGGGAAGGGGCCATCTAGAGACATAACATTTAAAGGGTAGTAAGTAGCTTGATCCTAATGGAGTCAAAGAAGTTTGGGAACTCTTTGGTCAAGATACAGGTTTATAGTACAGAATTATCCCATTAGTCAAAACTACATACGGTACAATTGGACTTTTATAACAACCCAACTGATGGCTTTTAACATGTTTTGAGACAGAAAATGAGGTAATGTTTGGAAAAGGGCACCATGCTCAATGAGAGATGTCAGTTCTAAATGGGAGAGCTAAGAATGCTTCACCAGAAAGGATGACTTGGTGGGTGACGCAGGACGCTTGTATCTTCCCTTTGCTGAGTTCTCATTCTTTTCATTCCTTTAAATTGTTTATTTTAGCCATACAAACCAAGCATACTTTTAGTTTCTGTCAAAATCCATGGTTTGTCAGATGTTCTCCCATTCTTTCCTAACTGCATCCTTGTGCTAACAGTGCATACTATTCTACATAAAGAGAGTATAGATTCCTTTTCTCATCCCTTGTATATTTATATGGTATATTTCCATTGTCCCAAGTAGCCATGGTTTGTTACTCTTATGTAATGTGTTCTGAAACCAGGCCACTGGCCAGCCGTCTGACAGCCCAGTGGACAAGGCACTCATATGGAATGTCAATGATGAGGCTTCTGATTAGTCCTAGGCAGTTTTGCTGCAGGGCAAGCATATGCTAACTATGCTTTACAACGTGTGGGTGCATCTCATCATCAACACATACATTGGCCCTCTGGTGTCTTCCATTGGCTCATGTGCTTTTAGTGAGCATGAACAGGCCTGTAGTGTTTGATAGTGAAAGACAGGATCTGAGCAACCTTCCTTTTTAAGAACAGAATTTGCATAATTTCAAAAAAAAGTAAATTGTTTCATTTCCTAATGACTTTCACTACTCTTGATCTATTGGTCAGTCTTTAAATATTTAAATTTTGTGATATTTACCATATGCAAAAGTGCATAGTAACATAGTCAAATGAATCCCAGTGAACCAGTGATTCATGTTCCTAGCTACAAATATAGCCCCTTGTAGTGCCGGGCTGTATCACATGCTTCCCTGGTCCTGCCTCCCCTGATAAGGTAGGCTGTGTCCTGTGTCTTCCCACTGACCACCTGCAATGAAGTGCATATAAAACCACATGCCTGTCCAGAGCTTTATTAAGATTGATCCCACTGTTTTCAGGCTTCTGACAATTGACTTTTCATATATTACTTTCCTAAGCTATGCCATGCTGCTGTGTGGCTGCAGTATACTTCCACCACTGCACATCACAAGCTCTTTTGAGACCATCTAACCTATATTGTTGACTTTACCAAAGAACATTCAAATTAGCTGAATTTTGCACATTTAGGAATTTTTGCTATTAGCCTTCTTTGCTAATTTCCTTCCTCAAGAATTCAGTGACAATATTTCTGTGGGTTCTATGTGCTAGATGGCACAGTTTAGTCTTAGGGTCAGTACACACCTATCTTATGAGGAACAATAAAGTTCTCTAAAGTAAATGGCACTATCTTGTGCCCATCATGACATATAAGAGACTTTGTGACTTCCTTAATCCTCCTGGATAGAGAGCGAGGACGTGTGAGGGGCCTGCTGGGTTATCTTCTTCATAGCTAATGGCTACTTGTGAGGAACAGTTTACCTTGTTATCAAAGGGGCCCAGGTGAACACACTGTGGAGTGACATGTGTGAAGATGCCACGATGGAGCACACCACTTTGCATGCCAACCTACGAAATGAAATTTCAAAGTGGTTATGGCGGTAAGCAGGTGCTGAAGTCTGCCTTGCCGTGATCTGGGTTTTCAGCCATGATTCTGTCCCCACTCTGGCTCTCTAAGTTTCCCATCCACCTTTTCCTGTTGAAATGCAGCTGATTGGCTTACACAGGCAGGCTCCATCTGTTTTCTAGTTTCTAGCACGAAGGGAACCCCTGAAAAGGTTTCCTGGCTGAGGTGCAAATGGCTTCATTTCTAAGGTCTCTGTCCTTGCTCACTGCCCTCTCTGATCTCCATCCCACCCTTTGACTAGACCATTGTCTGTATGCTCTTTGAGCCTGCTTTCGTTATGTCTAGAAGACTACAGAATTGCTCCATCTCAGACCTCTACTGAAGTGTGGGAGATGATGCTGTAATAGTCTGGGCAACAAGGATGAGCCAGGATTACTCAACTGGGGCATATGGCCACACTGACTTTGTGGGCAGTGAGTGTTTCATCTCATGGGTGGCGTCTGTTTGCTTCCCATAAGTAACTTGCAAGGCTCGGATGACAAGACTTTGTGGATTTCTTTTGTCTGAGAAATTTCCTTGCTAAGATTTTTGTCTTTTTGAGTCTGCTGTTTGGTCTTCTTAGTCTCGTGGCTTTCAAGTTTCCAGGATTATTTGACACTTCAATCCGCTGTATCGGGCTGGTTCAGAGGCAGGAAAAGCAGCCTAACGAGGGTGCTGAGTGTGGTGGCCAGGAAGGAAAATGCCCTTACAGTGGGCGGCATTTTATACTTCACGGATCTCGGGCTCTCTACTTATTTAAATATCCTCCCTCACAGTACTATGAGCTTAGTGTTCTATGCATTTGGAGGCACACGGAAGTTAAAGAACTTTCTCAACTTTGCAGCGTCAATAAAGGTTCCAACCCAAGGTTGTGGAGGATGAGAACGGGCCATGCTCAGAAAGCCAGACAGAGAGTGGTCAACCTAAGTCACTGCTCTCCACAGTGCTAAGGTTTCAACAGAAATAGATGGATTCATTTATTAAGGTCTCAGGCAATTAAACACATATACTACTGACGATCCATGCTGAATAGAGAGGTTTGCTACCAGTTTCCTCAGGCTTTACCAGACTTTGTTAGAAAAGCAACTAAAGAGTGAACTCTTCTGTTGGGGTGGGTGATGGGCCTCATCTGAAGAGGCTGAGCTTCAATGAGTCTGGGCTCTGCTGTGCTCCAGAGGAAAGTGGGCTGGGCTAGTTTTCCTCTCTGAAGCAGAACTTCATTGCCTGAGGTGTAAAGTACTATTGTTCAAATTCCAAGTGTCCCCCAATGGCTCATGAAATCCCTGTCATTGTGTGAACCCCTCTCCTTAAACTTAAAGTTCTAATCTGTGAGCGGGACTGGAATTGAACTTCCTGCTGTCAAAATTCTCAGCAGCATCTGGCGGAGACCTAGGATGGTAGAAGTCATTGATTGTTGAAGATTTTTCAGGTCTTCTAAAAGCCAGGTAGGAGGCTCCCAGCTAGGACCAGTGCTCTGAGTCATAGCTGAGAAGCGCTGTGGCTAGTCTGCCCTGGGAAGTCCTTCCCTCTGGAAACTTGACCTAGCTGCTGCCATTAACAGCGCAGACTCTAAGTGATGCACGCTCAGGTGTGTCATCCCCAGGGCTTGTGTCACCCCCAGTGTGCACCCCCAGGTGCAAATGAGATTATGAATTCTCCAAAGGTAGGAAGTGTGTTCATTCATGTGAGGGCCAGAATAGTTGAAATGTGCCACTTGGCCACTGCTGCCCTCAGATTCCTTTTCTCCTCATCTCAGCCATCCAGTCCCCTTCCTTCTCATTCACTCAAACCAAAACCTTCACTAGGATGGATTTCTCTGTGGCCCCTGACTTCCCAAACGTGTCCAGGCATGACTTTATCCCAACACTGGAAACCCCTAGATTCAAACAATGAACTCTATCAAGTGTTACCATGGAAACCCTCAACTCTTCCCAAACTAGAGCCCATAAAACTACACTTTGCTAGGAAGGAGATGCTCAGATCTCACAGAGAGAGTTCATGTTTTGTTAAGAGGAAATATACCCAATCTCTTCACCACTATCAGTCTAGAATGCCATGGCACTTCTTAATACCATATCCCTTGTCTTAGTCATTGTTCTCTCTGAGGAGACACCATAACCAGGCAACTCCTATAAAAGAAAGCACTTAACTGGGGGCTGGCTTACAGTTTTAGAGGGTCAGTCCATGATCATCATGGCAGGAAGTGGACAGGCACGGTGTTGGAGCAGTAGCTAAAAGATTTACATCTTGATCTGTAGGCAGCAGGAAGGGAAGAAGGAATGGGGGAGAGAGAGATAAAGAAAGTGGGGTGGTGTGGCGTGCCCCCTGACCAGCAGGGGAAGAAAGACCACCGACACGAGGATTCTCCTCTGATCACGCTTTTAATGAAGCCTGCTTGGTTGAGGGAGAGCTGGAAGTGAGGGGCCCCGAGCTGTGGCGGCTTATATGTAGGCTGAAAAGATGTTCCCCCCTAACAGGACACTAGTCAGGCTAGGATTGGTGCAAAGCTGTTGCTAGGCAAACTAAGGCAAGACTCGCGCCAAAAATAGAATTGCTTATCTTGTTTACCATGCTTCTCAGCGCCATCTTGTAATGGCGGATCTCAAACACGTGTGGATCCCCACACTTCCCCCTTTTGTTTTAAATCGTATAAAAATGTACCGGTCATAGCTGGGGATAGTGGATGCTGCCCTGAAAAATATTGTCACTCCTTTTTCAGGGATAGGGTAACATTGAGGGCGACCTATATGCTTAGCATCATATCCCCCTGATAGGATCTGATCAGTGCACTCTCAGGTGCAAGCTATCCATGGTAGCCTCTGACCGGTGCCAACCGGTCATCCAGTCCCTCTGGGTGCAATGGCAACAAGGCCTCCATGTGCAAGGGCACTGGATTAGAGGTCCTAAAAAATGCTGATCCATGCTTGGGGGGACTGGCCGGCTTCCAAAGCTGCCAAAGCTCGAGCAATTGCAACCTTCTCCCGTTTCCTAACACGCAGCATCCTACAGAGCAGGAACAAGACAAGTATCAGACCTGCAAAAATTATCATGCCGAACATGCCAACTCCAACCCACTCTTTAAAATAGGTGAATGTAGCTACTAACCAATCAGAAAACTGTCCCAATGTAACAACTTCTACTACTGTCTGGTTAAGCATGTGTATCTTAAGCGTAAAATTAGCTTGAAGCTGTTTAAGTTTTTGGGACCAATTTTCACTTAATAAGGCTGATATAGCTTTGGAATCATTAAGGGTAGCAGGATAGGGGGTAATACACATATGAGTAGTTTTATTTACACAGCTCATAGATATAACATCAAAAACTTTTGCCTAGACACAGCATGTTAAGAATATCTCTGTTTCCACCCATTTTTAAGGAAGGAAAAGGCAAAATAGAGTAAGAGATAAGAGGTTGAAGGTCATCTCTGCTGTCTCCACATGAATCTTTTACAGCAGGACACTCAGCATTTACTGGGTCATCTTTTTTTTTTTTATTTTTTTTGTCGGTCTTGTTGGCACCCAGATGTATGTCAGCATTTTTAGAAAAACATAAACAAAACTCTCCTTCCAAATTAATATTTAAGAGTATTAAAAATCTCAGTGTAAAAATTCAGCACAATCAGTACTGGAAGTAGGCTGGTATTGAACTTAGAGACCTGCATGTCTCTGTTTCAAAGAGCAAATCTTGTTTGCCTGTGCCATTAAAGCAGGCCTTAAAATTAGATGGAATTGCTTTTAAACAGAGCATGTCTGTCTGTTGTTGTTTTTTCAGCAATATTTTGTCCACATGTAAAGCAATTTTTTGCATTGTTTCCTTGTCTACGAGTGGCAGCCACTACTGTAGCAGCTAAACCTGCATTGGTCAATGGTCCACCAATTTTTCTATAAGCTTTTAACCAAGCTTTTAAGCCTTTCCCTTTCCATGGAGTAATGGCTCTTCTGTATTTTTTGGTAGCTTGTTTATGCACTAGCTGTTGAACTAGAGGCATGCCCTGCTCCACATCTTCAAAAATCTTTTCTGTAGCTTTAAGCATTTTCGCCACAAAGTCTGAGAATGGCTCATTAGGTCCTTGCATAATTTTTGTCAAATTTTTAGAGACCTCTCCTCTATTTATTATTTATTATAATATATTTATTATTATTTATTATAATATATTTATATATATTTATATATATTTATTATTATACGTTATTATTATACATTAACTCGAGCTTGCCCATGAGCCGCATCAGTAACTATTGATCTGTAATCCAAATATTGTCCTGTGGAAAGGCAAGCTCTAGCGACTTTCCACCAATCTGAAGGAGTCATAGCCTGATTGGCTAACCTGCTTAAGAGTGTGAGTGTATAGCTGGCATTTGTTCCATATGTCTTTGATGCTTTTACCAAATCTTTGAGCTGCTTATAAGGAATGGGCTCATGATATCTGGTATTTGTTTGAGGATCTTGAAATACTGGAAAAGCAGCCGCAAGGCAGGACCAGGTTCTCCCACCAATAAAATGGCATTTATTCTGAGGAGGGCAATAAGGGGGTGGAGCCGGCTCAGAATACGGAGCCGAAGGCGCCATTAGCCCCGTTCCTAATTTGGCTCGTCTGCCCCTTACTGGCAGATCATTTCTCTCCTCCTCATAACTTGCAGCTGCCTCCTCCAAATCCTCCTCTTCTTGCTCAGTTAATTCATCCTCCTCCTCTGAGTCCGTTATCTCGAGGGAGGCAAATTTTTCCAGTACCGGATATAAGGACGCTGGAGGCTTTTTCTTAATATCTTCCAGCACCGGATATAAAGGAGCTGGAGGCTTTTTTTTTTAATATCTTTTTTTGTTTTTTTATGAGGGTTTTTTTTTCTTTCCTTTTTTTTTCTTTTGGCTAGCCTTTTTCTTTACTCTTTTATTTTTGTGCATGTTTTGATCCTCTCCTTTTGATTCTGCTTCTGATAAACTGTCCTGGTGCTCTGATAGTACCCTGTGTCCTTGCTTAATTACTTCTATATTTTTTTCTTTCTTAAAGCACGAATGTACCAATCTCCACAAGGGGAGCGTTCCTCTGTCTAATTGATCATTTTTCTCAAGGTCTCTGCCTAGTTTTTTCCAACAGTTGAGGGTGAGATCGCCAGAGACGGCAAACCACGGTGCAGTCTTATCTATGTCCTTGACGATGGCCTGAATGGTACTCGTAGAGATCTTTAAACCCCTTTGTTTCAACAGACTCTGTATTGGACTGGTGAAATCACAGACTCCTGACTCAGTACTATGACTGTGGCCCATACTTATTTACGAGGTTTTTGGCATCAGTCGAAAGCCGCTTTATCTACAGCGGACTTACTTTTGATTTCTTTATTTATGAGGCCTTGGCGTTAGTCGAAAGCCGCTTTATCTACAGCGGACTTACTCTCGATTTTTACACCCAACAAAGACACTCCTTTCCAGGTTCATCACACCGCAGCCAAAAACAACAAAAATAGACTACAAGGGTTAGCAGAATAACATACAGAGCAAACCACAGCGGGTCAATTCCGCCGACCAACATACTTGAGAGGACTTACCGACGTCGTCCGCTTCGCGTGTAGAGTTCTGAATCCTCTTCGGCCCCTCACAGGTGTCGGCTAGATGCTCAGTCCTGCGTCCGGGTTTCTGGCACCAGCTGTGGTCCCGGGTTTCGGCACCAGCTATGGCGCGCCCCCTGACCAGCAGGGGAAGAAAGACCACCGACACGAGGATTCTCCTCTGATCACGCTTTTAATGAAGCCTGCTTGGTTGAGGGAGAGCTGGAAGTGAGGGGCCCCGAGCTGGGAGGAGTGGCGGCTTATATGCAGGCTGAAAAGATGTTCCCCCCTAACAGGACACTAGTCAGGCTAGGATTGGTGTAAAGCTGTTGCTAGGCAAACTAAGGCAAGACTCACGCCAAAAATAGAATTGCTTATCTTGTTTACCACGCTTCTCAGCGCCATCTTGTAATGGCGGATCTCAAACACATGTGGATCCCCACAGGGTGGGGGAGAGAAGCTGGCATGAGCTTTTGAAACCACAAAGCCTACCCCTAGTGACATACCTCCTCTAACAAGGCCACGCCACCTAATCCTTCTGAAACAGTCCAACACCTGGGAATTAGGCATACATGCATATGAGCCACTGGAGGTCATTCTCATTCAAACCACCACAGCCTTTATTTAAAAATTCATCCCAACTATTGGGTGGATTTAAATACTGTTGAGGAAGTAGCAGACAAAACTGAAGTCCTGCCTGTCGAATGCTTCCATTCTTAGAGAAACGGGCAATGGAGAGTAATCACATGTGTATATGATGTGATTGACAGTAACAGTGACTACTGAAGTTCATTTTACTGAGTGGTCCAGGAAGGTAATGTTTGAGCAGAGATCTGAATAAAGGGACAGCCTGGGACAAAAATGCACACAGATGTCAGAACGAGAGGCAAGACAGTGTTGGTGAGGCAGAGGAACCTCTGAGGATGAAATGAGACTATTAATCAAGGCCTCAAACATGGAGAGTGTTTGATTTGTATTTACAGACTTGGAATTTGTCCTCAGGGCACCAGGAAACCATTGAATGATTCCAAGATGGGAAATAATAGGACCAAATTCACATTTCTCGACATTTCTGTAATTCATGCTAAGGTGTACGTAGTAGGTACATGGGCTCGTGGTAGAAGTAGAGGAGCATAATCCATGTGGAGATGGATGTTGACATGAACTGAGATGGCAGTGAGACAAAACAGACAGAAAACAAAAGGGACAAGGAAGAAAGAGACCCTCACGCTCTGGCTCTGAATCCTCATTTCTCACTGTCTGAAGAAAAAAAAAATTCAACCCATCTCACAAAAACCAGTGTTGTATGGTGGTCTACAGAGAGACAATGGTCTCTTTGATGAGAGACATTTTCAACAGAAGAATTGACAGCTACTAAAACCTGTTTCAGGCCCAAAACAAAGGTCTTACACTCCAGCGGCCTTGCTTTTAAGCTATCAGAGCTATCAGCACTATTCCTACTCCTTGAAACCCAAAAGTGCCCCTCATAAGCCACCTTATAACTGCATTACAGAGAGGAACGTATGAGGATAGGAGCTATAAGGGGAGCAGAGATGACTCGTTGGCTAAGAGCACTTGTTCTTGCAGAGGACACACATCACTTCCCTGATCCACATGGCAGGCCACACCCATGTGGCTCCAATTTCAGAGGGTCTGCCAACTCTCCTGGCCAGGCATGCAGGTAGTTCATGTGCATACATGTAGCAAACAGGCATTTGCACGTAAAATATTTCTCAAAAGGTAAGATATGCGAGCAAACCAAATCATGTCTTAATTTTAAAATACTACTTAATTTAAAAAAAATAAGTAATCTTTAAGCCTAGGTGTGGATTAAATCATTTAAACAATCTAGGCCTGGAGAGATGAGGAAATTGCAGCTGAATTGTGGCAGTTTTATCTCCTGATGTCCAGAATGGTTAAGCATCCTTGAAGCTTCAACTGTGTGTTTCTGCTGTATCAGAAACCCAGGCTGGTACTTTCCCAGGGAATTTCTTCATTGCCACACACACACACACACACACACACACACACACACACACACATTCTTGCATGCATGCATGCATGCACACATGCACAAGCATGGTCTACATTCTCAATAGACCCTGACCATTCTAATATGTTGCGTTGTGGTTTTGATCCCTGCCTTGACGGCATTTGAAAACATCCTTTTCTTAATGGACTTGAACTTGTCTTCACACTGACCATCCTGCGATCCTCTCCTGCAGAGTCAGTCAGGATCCTGGCTACAGCTGAGGGAAGATCCCTGAGTGGTACCCAGGCTGCTCCAAGCTGCATCTCCGGTGGCTGCTGTTAGGAACAGTGGAGGCAGTGAGATTGGATGAACTTCGGGTGTGGTTTTCAATCAGACTTGCTTATGCTTTGTGTATGAAAACCAAAGATAGCTTCTAGCATGCATTTCTAGGAAATTACTTGATGCTTAACTATCTTAAAAATAATGGGCAAGCTGGGCGGTGGTGGCTCACACCTTTAATCCCAGCCCTTGGGAAGCAGAGACAGGTGGATCTCTGTAAATTCAAGATCAGCCTTGTCTACAGAGCTAGTTCCAGGATATCTAGGACTTATACAGAGAAACCCTGTCTCAAAATAACAAAACAAACAGATAAACAAACAAAAATGTGGGCAAAATACTTTCCATGTTATGTTTCTCCAGAATCTTTTTCCTAAACTCTCCCATCAACGGTGAGGTATAAAGTCAGGCATGTCTATATCCTCACACTTGGAAGGCAGAGAGCTGATAAATTCAAGGCCAGCCTGGGCTGCATAGTGACCCTCTGACTCAAAACAAACAGTAGAACAAAGCCAAATAAACAAAGAAAAAAACCAAGAGAAATATATAATGGAAGAAAATGAACAAAACACAAAATAAGTAAGATCAATATCCCATGACTGTCAAAATAGGCAGGTTTGTGACAAACATCATGTTAGAGACTGGGCCACAAAATGTGATGCGGTTTCTGTCTGTCCTTGCCTGGATACTCACACTTGTAACCAATGCTGCAAGAAAGCCGCGGTCCCCAGGAGACAAAGCAGAGTCCCTAGCGCCCAGCCTCAACAGCCAAGGTCAGCTGGCTAACCCTATGAGTGCGCCTTCCTAGCAGTGTGTCCCCACAGCTGTGCCTGGATTCCTCCCAGCAGCTCACTTACCCATGTCTTTGTCTACACTGATCTTTGGACTTTTATAAAGACTCCCCAGGGCAAGATATGCAACAGTTTCTGGCTCGGCTTCCATTTTGCATGCCAAGTAGCAGCTTTTCTCTCCTCAGACAAGGCCTCATCTTCGGTAACTTGCCTGCACCTGCACTGCGTACCTCTGTAATTATCCCTCTGCTGTCCTCTAGGGGCCACAAGCCACATTGGCCCGTTTACATCCTTAATATGGTCAGCAAAAATGTAGGCAATGCTTACTTCTAGGAAGGAACTATTCTGAATACTGCACATCCATGTCCCCTGTTAGTCGGGACAGTTCACCAAGGCAGGTGCTGGCATTTGCTCCAATTCCCAAGATGGGGAAACAAAGGCCAAGAACCATATACTTTACCCAAGCCATGCCCACCATGTGGCCTAAGCTAGCATGGAAGGAAGGCAAGGCAGTGCTGTTTCAGAGTTTGTGCTGAGTGATTGCCCTCTGGTAGAGTAGGAAAGGGAGGTAAAGTTGGCGTCAGTGAAATGCGTGTCGACTTCCACAACTTGTATAAATGAGCTAACCTCTCAAGTCAGGTTTTTACCTCATATCTGGCTCAAGCACAAGCTGCCGCACTGGTCTCCTCCTGTGGTGGTCTTCCCCTCTCCAGGCTGCTCTCTACACGGTAGCCGGAGACACCTTTAAAGAAATTATAAATGAATTAATGAGCTGTTATCATTTTGCCTTTCCTCTATCTAAGGAAAATTCTAATCAGTGCTATCAAAGAGAAAGATTAGTCAGCTAAGCAAATGGAATTCAAATAGCCTGAACCCTAAAACCACAATCTCAAACAGAGTCCTCCGCTGTGCGGTTATACCGCTTGATAAGCGGTATTTATCTGAGTAGAGTTGGCCTTTCTTCTGTTCACCACCATATGCAGGGAAGAAAGAGCCGTCTTTATTTTATGAGAGAAGAAATCCTACTGTATGAAAAGCGTTGCGGTCTAAGTCAGACAATAAAGATGATGGAGGGTTAGCGCTGTCACTTGTAGGAGAACTGTCTCTCCTGGAATCAAAAGAATTTGCACAGCCCACATGAGCGATGCGCTCTTTAACGTCTGCCACACAGAGAGACTCACGACGCCAGCCAGGCAAAGGCTGCTCAGGTTAAAAAGGAGGACAGTAGAAGACACCATGGATGTGGTTCTCACGTTCCTGAGAAATATCTATGGCTTGGTTTCAAAAACAGCATGGGAAAGCATCTGGGACTCCAAAGTCAGAGCAATAAAAACACCAAAGACAAAGACGAGTGGAGAAGTTTCCACCCCACGCCCTGCCAGCCTCCAGAGTCACGTCCTTCGTCCCCCAGTGCCCTTTCTCCTCTGTGAAATTTCTCAAAAAAATACAATCTTTTCATGGCACGTGACATAAAAATAGTTGACAGTCCACAAAATCTCCCTTTCTGATGGAGAGGAGAATGACTGGGATTCCCAGCCGTTTGCTGGAATACAGCTTTTTCCTCGGGGTTTCTACTTCACCCTAGGTATGATTTCAGCTTGCCTGCGCTGAGGATGGGAGTGAAGAGAGCAGAAGTGGAGACATCTTTTTCTGTGCTCTGGGAAGGGGTGTCCTTCCCCTGTTGTCTTATCTGCGAATTGAAAAAAAAAAAAAGGAAGGAAAGAAAGAGGCCAAAGAAGGAGAATCAAGGTGATTTTTTTTCCTTAGTAGAATACCATTTCCCAAGCTCCCAGGTTTCCAGTCTGTGTTGCTAGGTGGCAAGTTGTTCTCAGTATCAGCGTGTGTCTAGATCACTGAAAGACATCCTCACTGATGCAGATGCCTGTATGACTAAGTTGATCTCATCCTTTCAAGAAGCATTTGGGATGGTTCTGAACCAAGGCGCACAGATGCAAGGAGTGCTGACGTCATGGTGGACCGAGTGCACTGGAATCTGCGAAAGAGCAACAACCCTGCTTCATGCATCAATCTTTTCATGTTGGTTACTTGAAACCCATGCTCCTTCTCTTCTGGCCGCCATGAAAGAGCATTCTTTGCTCTATGTGCTTGATGTTTCTCCTCCTCACAGGCCCATGATGACTGAGCCAAAAAAGCCTCTGCGGCCATGATTGTAAACAGCCACTGCCTTTAAGTGTTTATTTCAAATCTTTTGCCACAGTGATGGACAGCTGCCAGCCCAACTTTACTCTGAAAAGCTGTTATCTAATTAAGGCCAA
The DNA here is from genome assembly GCF_982192425.1 of Myodes glareolus. Taxonomy (NCBI): domain Eukaryota; kingdom Metazoa; phylum Chordata; class Mammalia; order Rodentia; family Cricetidae; genus Myodes; species Myodes glareolus. The sequence continues at coordinate 2,463,057 of NC_142051.1, forward strand.
CTGTTTGAACTCCAAAGCCTCAATACCTTTAAAAAATAATTGCCTTTGAAACTCACTGGGTGTCTTGGAACACTGCGTTCTGAAACAAAACAAAGTGTGGTAACTTGAAGACCTGGGACCCATGGAGCAGACAGTGAATCTTCAGAGATAATCTGCTCCTGTCTCTCTGCCCACCCTCAGAGCTGACTTTCAAGGCTGCCTTCCCACTGGCTTGCTGAGGGCTGACAACTGTAGCAGAATACTGAAACAATGTCTCCCTGACACTTCTTCCAAACATTTCTCCCAGCGCTACACTCACGAGGTAAGAGTGTCACGAGGTAAGAGTAAGGTAAAAGTGCCATATCCTTTGGCTGTTTGCTGGCTGCACCTTTAATCCTAGGACATACGCATTTTTCTCCTTCCAACTTAGTGTCTTGCAGGAGTCACAGTGGAGAAGGGTGACCAGAAGTGGCAGTAATTATACTGTCACACAGATTCCACTTGTTCTTCCACGGCCAGAAGACAGACATGGATGAGCTGTGGCATCAGTGTCAAAGACATGATTTTCAGGCTGAAAATGAAGAGGGAGAAGCGGCGTGGCAGGTACTGCACAGGGGACATATGAGAACTTGGCATGCCAATAAGTCACTGTATGTGAGTTACGGCTGCAGATGAATCTAGAAACAGTTCAGTCCTCAGGGCCAATATCATCGCCACAGTTTGATTTTCCCCACAGTTTTTAAAAAGTGCTTGGAAATGGGGAAGAGAGGAAAGGAGGAAAAAGGAGTTTGGGGGTCAGAGAGACAGAAAAAGAGACAGGGAGTGGTGGTGTCCAGGAACCAGGGTCCCAGTACATTTATTCAAAGGCATGTCCCAGTGGCACGCTTCCTCCACCTAGAATTCTACTTCCTAAGATTCCACCACTTAAGTCATAGCAAAAGCTCAGATTTCATTATCACCTTTGGGGGGGGTAAATCATTTCATTGGTGTCTGTCACTCAGCGGACTATAACGTACCATGTTCTAAATGCTAGACACTCCCCTCTGTTTAATTAGATTTTCTTCCATTTGGTCAATTCTGACATAGTGTTAAGGTTTGGATATAGGATGTGTGAACACGTGTGTCCCAACTATTTTGGAATGTTGTGGAACATTGAGTGGCGGTGTCTAAAGTGAGGAAGAGGATCTCTGTAGGGTGGACATGACTTTTGCAGATGTGTGCTAAGTTGGAATGGATGATCCTGAAGTTGGATAGTCAAGGCAACTCTCTGTGAAGAGAAGCCCTGGATAGCTACTTTTGAGGAACTAAGTGCTTTTTTTAGAATTTGCCTTCTTGCTGAATCTCACTCACTGCATTGATCTTAATTTGTCCGTTGGCCAAAGGAAGCTGTGATAGTTATTTGAAGTGTTATTGCCAGGTTACAATACAAGTGTTATTGTATAATCCTGTGTGAAGATTAGAAATTGCTAGGTGTGGTAGAAATATGGTCCACATAGCCAATCCCCTTTGCCTGAGAGGTGACACGGTCCTCCAGAAGCCAAGCTTCAGGTCAAGTGATTTCCTGAGGGAGTATTCCTCAGCAAAACCTACATCAACGAGAAGGGAACAAAATAGGAAAGGGTGGATTGCTGCTCAGACAGACGGTCTGTCTCAGGGAGCGTGTAGGGACTACGGTGCTAACGTGGTGCAGTAACACTGTCAGCATTTGAGATGGACTGGACTTTTGTGTTCCCTGTGAGTCACCCACTGCTGTCGTGGAGAGGTGGGCAATGAGGAGAGCTGGAGGAAGGTTGCAGTCATGTTAGTGGTGAGATAACATCCCATGCACACCTTGGTGCGGTGGCTTCTGCCAACTGCGGCCCACCCTCAGGTGCTGGTAACCTCTGTTCTACTCATGAGGGCATCTTCATCACCGCACCCCTGAGGACTCCATTGTGTGTTGATTACTTCCTACTAGAGCAGCGCACTGGAAGGGGCCTCAGAGCTGCAGAGTATTAGGCAAATACAAAACAGAGGGCAAGTGCCACATGCTTCAACCCAGTGCTTGGCACACGGAAGGGCTCTGCAGATGCAAGCTTCTCTTCCTTTTAAAAACATTGTAAATCAGTGTGTGCACACGCACACAGCATGGTCCACGTGTGAAGGTCAGAGGCAACCTGGGTGAACTGGTTCTCTCCTTCCACCTCGCGGGTTCCAAGGTCTAGCACAGGTAAGAGGATTGTTGGCAAAATATCTTCCTTCCAATGGCACCCCTGAAATCAGTGAGCCAGGAAAGAATACCCTCCAAGCACTGGTCCCGCAGGACTTGGTGCAGGTGTGTGGGCTCCAACCCTTCTTTGCATTTCTGGAACCTCATCTCAGGATCACACAGTGTACTACTGACTTTTGTTACAGTGTAGAAGAACCTGCTTCTGACAATTCGTTATCATCAGCAATAATAACCATAAATGTTGGCTCTACATAGGTTTAGCATTTCAATCAATTTGGGTTAATATAGTTAGAGAAAATAGCCAAATTCTATATTTTAAGAAATCTTTCATCCATTTTATCTCCTAAACTTCTAAAGTATGTGTAACAGGTTTTGCTGTCTCATTTAGTACTTATATGACTGCAGTTTTCCTACATTTTTTCAAATCTGAAAGCTAAAATCTTCTGTTCTATCCCTACTATCCTTAGAAATCCTACTCCATCTTCAGTTATAAGTGAGAAAACTGCCTAATGGTTATTTGTCCTAACAATATAAGCGGTGTGTAAATGAAGTTGCCTATGAATTAACCAAAAGAACAATCCCACCTATAAAGAGTAATTCCTTCTGAAAATCTATGTCAGAAATTTAGTAATTCCTACATGGACTTTCAAACTTGAGTCTTTTCAGTCTGGTATTGCTCTTCTGTGATTATAACATTACCAAACCCAGATCCGAGTTAACTAGATGTTCATCAAAAAGAAACTAGTCAGCCGAGGAGATGGTTGGTAAAACACACACGCCTCAAAAGTGCGACAACACACCGGGCATGGTGGCCACACGCCTTATTCCCAGCAGAGGCAGGCAGATATCTGTGAGGCCAGCCTGGTCTACAAAGTGAGCTCCAGGACAGTCAAGGCTGTTATCCAGAGAAACCCTGTCTGGTAACGGTGGTGTGGACGGTAACCACTGTGATGGTGAGCCGGGAGGTTGAGACAGGGGATCCTGGTTCTCTGACCAGCTAACCAAGCCTATTTGATGATGTCTCCAGGCCAACCAGAAAATGGTTCCTCAATGTTGCCTCAAACAAAAAGATATCCAAGGAATCACATCTGAGGCTGTCTTCTGCCCTCCACATTCATGCACATACGCATGCATGCACACACACACATGTATGTGCACACACAAAACTTGCAATATGTATCATCAATGCCTCAGAAGACAGAGAGGAAGATTGTTCTCTGGCATCAATCCCTGGTGCTGGAAAAATGTTAAGTAAATCAATACACTAAAAAGTGACTGGGCCATACTGGGATGAAGTGATACAAACTGATGAGAACAACGCTGAGATACAAGAGAAAAGAACCAAATTCTGTAGACACACACACACACATACACACACACACACACACACACACCATAGGATGAGTGTATTTGACATTTTTATTATTTGTGAGGCAACTATTAAACTTTACCTTCCATGAAGGTCTACAGTTATGCCATTTATTAACTCATCTAACTTTTTGCCACAGTAGATCAAAACAGTTAATTTTTAATCTTTTATGTTGTCTTAGGAAACTGAATATTTTCTGGGAGCTGCTGCTTTGCCTGTCTTATCAGCAGGATCCTACTTACCTGGAAGTAGCTAAGTAGCTCTTCTGTAACCACGTAAGTGCCCTACTCGTGTGCCCAACTCCCTCCAGGCTTAGGCTGTGGACTACTTTGGAGGCATTACCCCCATTTATTTTGTATCAGTTCTTTCGCAACTTTTATGTGGTTTAAAAACAAAACATTAGAATGAGACTAAAACTTTTCATTGCTTATTAATTTGTGGAGGGCTGACAGTTTTCTAAAGGATTTTTCTGTTTAATCGTCTTCTAGGTTTTCCCCACTCTTATCTTGGTTTTAGTGGATTAGACTCTCCTAGTTTGCTTTCTGCTGCTGTGATAAGGACCAACCAAAACTAACGTGGGGAGGGAAAGGTTTATGTCAGCTGATATGTTAGCACTGAGCCTGGAACGCAAACTGGCTTGCTTTCAGGCTGACTGTCTGCTAGCTGCCTCTCTTATACAGACATCCCTGACCCACCTGCCTAGGGATGGCACTGCCCACAAAGGACCTGGCCCGTCAACACCAATTAGCAATCAATAAAATGCCTTACAGACATGCCCACAGACCAATCGGATGGAGAGCTTCCTTCTTCCCAGAAGTACCAGGTTGACAAGCAGGATTAGCCAGCATAAGGTTATTTCTACATTTTACATTTTTTTTCTTAGCGTCTATTCTTAGTATGTGAATCATCAAATGATTTCCTTTATCTTGGGCCATGCCTCTTAATTAACTATTTGTTTTGCAGTGTGTGTGTGTGTGTGTGTGTGTGTGTGTGTGTGTGTGTGTGTTTCTACATCAGGCTTGTTGGGATTTTTTTCTTTTTAATGCTGATTTAGATTCAGGAAGGTTATAGAAAGTGGTCAGCCCTGACAATAGATTCCAAATTAGTTTCCATCTTACTCATTTTAATAGAGTTTCCAATAATCCAGTCTGACCTTCCCAGATAGCCGAGGAGGATGGCCTTGTCTTCCTTCATCTACCGACAAAGCATTGGGCTTAGAAGTGCACACCACCATGCCCAGTTTATATTGTGTTCACATGATGCTGAGGATGAAGCACAGGGGCCCATGCATGCCAGACAAACCCCAGACCCTTTCATTCTACATTGCCATCATTCCTACAGCCTTTCCAGGCTCCGCGGAATTAAGGAAGGCTAAATACAAACACTTGAGTGTCCTGTCCTCACTTCATATAAGCAGCATGCCATCTAGAATCCTGAGTCGGAAATCCCCACAGCAAGTGATAAGCACTCCCCGCCTCCTTTATGAACAATCGTTGGGTGGGGCTGGGGCAAGGATGCTTGCTTCAGTTTTATAGGACTGATTTTAGATGCTACAATAGACACTTCAGAGGTCAGCTTTCCCCCACCCCATATTCTTGATTTATTTCCAATTCGAATCACAGTTACCTGCTCCTGGGGGTTCACACATTCTCCAAAATGTCTCTGTGAGGCAGTCACTCTAAGCAAACCCCAAATAGATCTTTCAAAGGGACAAGAAAGAATTTCTGCACATGAGTGATTCGATGATGCCCCAGTACAAGGACCGAGGGGAAGCCAGCGCTGACTTCCATAGTAAGGAATGAGGTGGCAGGTGAAGCTTGTGCTGACTGCCTCTCCTCAAACCCTCCGTCTGTTCTGCAATGCCCTCCCTTATGTTTCCCCTCAGATTTCAGTGAGCAGCTGAGTCACCTCCTCCAGACCTCTTCACCTGTGTGCACATGTTTGTGTACGTGTGTGTGCATGTATGTCCTCGAGTATGTGTGCATGGGTGCATACCAGAGGTGTTGGTTGGCTGTCTTCCCCAGTTGTTCATCCCCTTGTTTTTGAGGCTGGGTCTCACTTGTTCAGGTGGGCTTGCTCCTGAGTGAGCCGCAAGGATGCTCCTAGCCCCATACACCCCCAACGTGGGAGATAGAGACAAACTCTGTAGGGTTTGACCTTTATTGCAGTGTGGGGATCTGAATTCAGGTCCTCAGGCTTGCACAGACCAAACTGCCTTCCAGTCCCCAAAAACCTATGCTTTACTTGTCATTTAAGATGATGGAAAGATAGTAATTCCCCATCCAGCAGATGCTGTGAGAAGGAAGGCATCTTCCTCGGTGAGAGCCGCTGTTGTCTCTAGGTAGACTCTTTAAACGGTGTTTGGTGGGAGGTGCTGATGTTCTCCGTGTGTCCTGTCCAACGCTCACCCCAGTCAGGGGAGACGCTTTTCTTAATTGGTAGAGGTATATGCTGTCCCTTTAAAATTTCCAAGAATAAAGGTCATGTTTATCACTAAGGATCTTTAAAAAAATTAAGAAAACAAGAAGACAAAGATACTAGTGGCCTTATCACACAAAACACTTTTACACTTATGCCATCTTTACACTAATAATTAATATTATCAATTAGAAAAATGCAATTTATGGTAGCAAACCGATTACATATCGGTGGCATTTTATGTGTTTATTATAATGGATAAAGGATTTCACATGTTAATTATAAAATCAATGTTTTGTTTTCTTCTGTATTTACATTTTATTTTTCTTATAGAGTTTTTGGCAACTTATAATAAATTCATAATACAATAAAATGTACATTTTTAGTGTTTCTGTGGGCATTTCACAATGCTTGCTTAAAGTTTATATAGTAAAGTCTGAAAACCATGTCTGCTTACATGTCAGTGCCTTCCTTACACCGTTCACTGTTCTCAACGTTAGCAAACCATTTACCTCTAGATTTTGGATAAATATTGATTTCACTTTTTTTTACTAATTTATCTCTGATTCTTTCATATAATTTCCTCAATTATCTAAAATATATCTTAGAATAAAAAGTAAATGAGACTTTTTAAAAAAAAATGCTTTTTTCTCAAATTGCTCACTGTCTCCTCAGACAGCACAAGCTTCAGTTTCTCATTGACTAGTAATCCTTTAGTAGGCACTGCATGCTGTCCTTGATGTGTTCTATTTCCTTGACAGTTTTAGTTCACTTATAGCTCACTATCAATCTATTTTTTATTTCAGAAGCAACAGAACATATAGATAACATATTGTTCCTGATAGCATTAATCTCACTTTTATCTTTGTAATAGTTTTGTTTTCTTTTCTCTATTTTTCTTGTTTTGCTTTTTCTTCTAGTGTGTGTGTGTGTGTGTGTGTGTGTGTGTGTGTGTGTGTGTGTGTGTGTGTGTGTATGTTTCCTGATTAAGTCCAGAGGAGCCTTGGTGTGTGTGTGTGTGTCTGTGTGTGTGTGTGTGTGTGTCTGTGTGTGTGTCAGGGGAATGTCACTGGAATTTTGACTAGAGTCATTTTGAATGTGTAAATTCATTTTAGAAGAACACATACTCATAATAGTCAAAGAAAAAGTTTACTCTTCTGGGCTAACGTTGATACATTTTCGGAGCACACTGAGGGTCAAGAAATGATTAGCACAGTAAGTAACTGGTTAGTGTATCTCTTTGAACACTTTCAACAAGCTTCATTCTTATTCAAAATACTTTTTTATAAGCTGTGTGTGATGGCACAGGTCTGTAATGCCTGTGTTTAGGGAGGTGAGGCAGGAGAATTGTAAGTATGAAGCCAGCCTGAGCAACACACTGAGAGCCTGCCTAGTAAAAATGGTAAAGAAATAGAAGTCTATGTTGACAGTATCACCATCACCATCTTATTTTCATAGCATAAAATGATCACAGTATTTCCAACAACGAGGAAAAAGCTGACGTTAATCACTGACTTGATGCTAGACACTGGGTGTACCGGAGGCAGAAGATGCCTTAAATGCAGCAAACCAGCATGAACTGACCTTTGCTTCTGAATGCCTCGTTCCTTTTCATCTTGCAAATGCTTCTTGCATATGCTCCCATACCTCCCTATCCTGATGGTGCTGAGCTCAGGGATTTAAGCTTCACATAACTTTAAAGATATGAATAGTAAGCAGTTGTCATACATGTAAATGTCAGGTAGACCTCAATGGGTGTCTACAAAGAAACCAAATATACATTGCAACTTTGTCTAGAGGGAAAATGACACAAAGACATTTCCAGACATTTATTTCAAAGAATAATTCCAAAGAATCTGGTAAAACTCAACAACACTCAAAACTGGTTATGCATATGTTGTATGAGTTTCATGGGCAATGATTTCCTCTGCTGATTTCAAGATGACATGTGTGGATTACTTGGTTCAGCACCTTTGTTTTAATACCGATAAACACACACAGTTTCCAAAATGATGATCATCTTTGGAAAACATCACTTTAAAGCACACAACAGCCAGTAGGTGACTTTGTGACCAGACCGGAAATGTCACCGACAAACTGGGCTTTCCCAGGTGGAAGGGTTCGGTGCTAAACAGAAACTGCAGAGTCTGCCTGTGACAAACCTTTACATGTCAGCAGAACTGACTGAGTGCGGATGAGGCTGGTGACTCTTTACATGGCATTCACTTCCGCCCAGGACTCTTCCCTGTGTGCCCGCTATGGGACCTCGGGACTGGGCTGTCCTGTCAAAGGGTGGTAAACAGAATTAGGGCTGGGGGCTCAGATCAGTGGTAGAGAACTTGCCTAACTTTTCAGTGACACTTGGTTCTACCGTCACCACGGCTAAAAAGGACAGGGAGAAGGAAGAAGAGGATAAAGAGAAGCAGGAGGAGTTGTCGTCATTGGAATGTATTGGATTACAGGCGTTTCTCAAAGCACTCGGCACAAAGGGCCACCCATGCCGACCGCACTAAAAGCCCTTCCTGTATGTGTTACATCAGTAACTGTCTGTAGACGCAGCCCCAGGGGCTGAGGTCTTCTCGCCTTGCACTGTATCGGCTGTTTTTCTCAGCTTTTCTGGTTCTCTGTTTCTAGAAGGTTTCAGTTGTCTGTAGATTGTGGGCCAAACATCATTTCCAGTAGTTTCGGCTCTGCCAAGGCAGAGCTTCTTTTGGATCACCCTTCATGGGTTGATCACCTTCAAGGCAGCTGCATAACATCAGTGAGGAGACCATGGTAGGTGGCTGGCCCAGAGGAGACCATTGCTTTGAAAAGAGACTACATATCGTGTATTTGTGGCCCTACCGTCAACCAGGACCAAACACATTACGTTAAAGTTCCACTCCTTTGCTTTTTGTAATAAAACTAAGAAGGGAATAAAAACAAGGAGGGATACAACTCCTTTGTGCTTCGGGTGGGCTTCTCTACATTCCCTCAGGGCACCTAGCACAACTCTGATTGTGGTGTGAATTGTTCATCATTTATAGAATACTTATGTTTCCACTCCTATTTGTCCTACCTCATTTCTAACCTAATGTGCTAACATATGTTCTTAATGAAGAGGACTATAAAGACACCAAGGGTGCTATCTTTTGTGATTCCTTACTATCCACTTCAGGTTAAAAATCCAGCTTTCTCCAGTGAGGTTGACATCTTTCTATAGCATTTATTGTGCCCACACCTTCTCCCTTTCTTGTTTTTGAATATGAATGCTGCAGTTCTATAAATACTGGGGATTTCGCATGCATTTTCAGTTTCAACCCACTCAAAATACTTCCTAATTTCTCTTTTGATTTCTTCTCTTACTTATGGCTTGTTTAGAAGTATGTTGTCTTATTTCTAAATGATTAAAATTATTTACAGGTACTTTCTATTATTCATTTATATTAAATCGATACTAATCTAATCCGTTGGTGATAAAGAATACAGAGTGCATGGTATGAGCCTTTCTAGATCTTAAAAATAAAAATAACTTTTTAAGTATGTGAATACATGTGTGTGCCTCTGCGTAAATGTATGACATGTGTGTGCAGGTGAGAGGAGAGGCCAGGAGAGGATATCAGATGCCTGGGAGCTGGAGCTACAGGCAGTGTAAACCACCTGACATGGGTGCTGGGGACCTCATTTGGGTCATTCGGAAGAGCACCAAGTCCTCTGAACTGTTGAGCCATTTACCCAGCCCCATGTGGAGTTTTTGAGAGTGATTTTATGGTCTAGACTATGGTCATTGTGTGAGCATTGTAGATAGCATTTCTTCAGAGACTTCTGACTGAAATGTCCTGTCCTTAGATCTCCCAACCTTGATGAGTCTCCATTCCATGTCATCATCACTATGAGGATATTTCTGACCTCTACATACATCATACATCTGACCTCCACATACATCATACGTATGACCTCCAGACACCAGACACACCCACTCTCCTTCTGGCTCCATTTTCTCAACTGTACTCATTACTACTGCATAATCTTCCCTTTATTAGAGCGTGCATTCCACAAATATGAATCATTGATAATTTTACTCATTTAAAATATCTACACCATCTAAGGGAGTGTAAAGTACAGGACAGGCGCTGTGTAAATATTTGTTAAATTAACTCGATTTACAAAACAATTTGTGAGCTAAATACTACTGATTGTATTGTCATCATTTAACCAACTTGTTAACCAGATCCGGTGTAAAGTCAAGACTCTGTACACCATCTGCTTCATGCAATTCCTTCACTTGATTATGACTGCTTAGCTACTGTGCTAGAGTCCAAGATGGATGAGCACTGTACCGGCTGTAAAAGACTAGTGTGGGATAGACCTTATGCTGTGTGATAGAATCAGTCAGGGGAGAAGTTGAAAAGAGGGAGGGTCTTGTGCCATGCTAAATGCTCGGGTTTTACCCAGAGAGCAACAGGAAGGCATTGCATAGCTCAGAAAAAGGAGAAGTATGACCAAGGTAGCAAGCTAGAGTGCTACATATGACGCAATTGTTTTTGCTCAGTGAGTGTTGACTCCGAATAAAAGACTGTTCTCTCTGCTAGAGGTATATTGGAAAACAAAACATCATCATAAAATATAGTCTAGTAAGAAGACTAATGATTATCAAATACATACATATGCAATATAGGCACACATTGGCAGTCGCAAATGCTTTGAGGGAAAATAAAGAAGGGTGCAGGAATGGGGTTGGGATGCACTTTAAACAGAAAACTCAGGTAAATTCATAACATCACAGAAGTTATATTTGAGCAGCAAATCAATGAAAACACAAACAAAAACCACATGAAGCCAGTTCTCAAAAGCTCCCAGAAAATGGGCAAAGTCCATTCTACACAATGTTGTAGCAGACATGGGCTTTATGCTACAAGAAAGCAAAGCAGTCGGACACTCGCATTAGGAAAGTGACAGGTTCTATTTGACTTTGCGGGACGAGGCTAGTGGGTTTCCTGAAAACTTACTGTGGTAGAAAAAGAGAGGAAATGGTAAACCAGTTAAGAGAATATTATCATACAACAAGAATGGGGTGATGGAGGATGTGTTCTACAGCAGGGGCGGTGAGACAGGGCTTGGTAGAGATGGTCCTTGTAGAGTGCCCTTGAACATGACCTGGCCATTGTCCTGTTGAGTTGAACTGTCAACACTTGTGACTATGCACAAGGGAACTCTGTAAGGTTAGGCTCCTAACTTTCCATCATAGAGTAGGAAGGACTCTGTAAGACCCCACCTTCCCCCAAGGACTTTTAGTTAGCTAAGAGAGGGCGTTTTTCCTTACTTGGTAAGAATGTCCAATGAAGTTGGACATGTTCTTGTAAGCAGCTACACTTAAACTTCCTGGTTTCCCAGCCTTTACTTGGATGAAGTCATTTCTTTGTTTCTGTCATTGGGACTTTTTGGGGTGCACAGATGTGTGTGCACATCTCTAAATTCATATAACAAGCATTGATAGAATGCTGAAGAGCTGGGTGGAGGATGAGGAGGGAAGGAATCTTGAGAAGTTTCCAAGTTGAGCCTGGGCAGTTAGCCAATGGTGGTACAGTTCTCTGAAACAAGAACAATTGCCAGAGGTGTTGTAATGGATCATGGCCTCTTTCAATTCCTGTGCTGGAGCCCTGCTCCACAAAATGGCTATTATTAGAAGGCAGCCTTTAAAAAGGTAACTGAGCTTGATGAATGCCATAGGATAGGACTCTAATCCAATATGGCCAATTTCCTTACAGACGAGAGAGGTGGCAGGGATGTACTTATGCAAGGTGAACTTAGAACCAAAAAATGGTTAACTCAGAAAAAGGTTCCAGATGAAATCAAACCTGCTAACATCATGATTCTTGCCCATCAATCAATCAAACCAGCTAAGCATCCTAGCTTTGATTTTTTTATGACAGCTTAGGCAAATTAATAAATTCCCTCAGTGGGGAACATATGTATAATTTAGTTGTTCAGTATTCATGGCTTAATAATTTTCTTGTATATTTGGTAGGGGGAGTGGTATCTGTCTTTAGAAAATATAAATCTTCACAATTTTTCTCTAATGTTATTCTTGGTCCAGTTTTCATTTCCGTAATCCACTTCTTACGGGAGAGTCCTATGGTTGTTAAAAGGCTCCTGCGTCTGATGGCCTAGTCAGTGGCATGACCATACTCCTCATAGCAAATGTTTTATTTTTCTTTTTTTTCAAAGTTTATTAAAATATAAAAGTTTCCATTTTTGCCCCTCCTCCCAACACCCTCCCACTCCTCCCACTCCCTCTCTTCTTCCCTCTCCATCCCTAAGAGCAGTCAGGGTTTCCTGCCCTGTGGGTAGTTCAAGTTCCTCCCCGCTCCCTCCAGGACCAGGAAGGTGAGTATCTAATCAGACTGGATCCACAAAAATCCAGAATATGCAGAGGAAACAAGTCCCAGAGTCATTGTCAATGGCTTTTTAGAAAGACTTCGGGCCAGCCACATTCAGAGAATCCAGCCTCCTCCAGAGAATCTGGTTGGATCAAGCGCTCCTTCAGTCCCAGTCAACTGGCCTTGGTGAACTCTCATTAGATCAGTCGCCTTGTATCAGTGGGTGATCACTCCCCTTGCGGTTCTGATTTCCTTTTTCATGTTCTTCCTCCTTCTGCTCCTCATTTGGACCTTGGGGGGCTCAGTCCGGTGCTCCAATGTGGGTCTTGGTCTGCATCGCCATCCATCGCCGGATGAAGGTTCCCTCTGATCTTGCCCTCCCTGCTCACGTTCTTCTTCCTGCTGCTTCTCGGTTGGACCTCGGGAGTTAAGTCCAGTGTTCCAACATGGGACCCCATCTCTATCTCCATCTATTGCCAGATGAAGGATCTCTCTGGGAAGAGCTCCTCAGCAGTGCAACCAGCAAATGTTTTAAATATAATAAGGACAGGCTTTTATTTCCTGGCCTTGAGTTCTAGCTGTTTGTATTTGGTCATTTAGTCAGCTAGATAATGAAGTCATTCATTTAGTGGCTATTGATTGAGCAAACAATAGGGCCAGACACAGAAATTCCAGCATTTGGAGAGATAGAGGACACATCAAAAGAGATAAGAAATGAAACTTACAGGAAAACTGGGGTAAGATGGTGGCTGGAAGCCAAAGAAAGGTAATATTTTAAGGTACAAAGAATTGGCATTTTTGTCAAAACTGTGGGCGATCTGCCTTAATTACAACATGGACTGGTCACCTCTTTCCAGTTAATCTGAACCCATTAGTTACTTGTCAATGGGAAAAAGCATAATTCCAGCTTACTTCAGTGAAGCAGAAACCCCAGCTCAGCCTCTCTGAAACACTCAGACAGCATGCAGACATTGCTTCCTAGCCAGGCAAACAGTCGTGTGGGTTTCTTGGGAGTTAGCATGCACAGCTCTTATTTCTAAAGCAGGTTAGACAAGGAGTTGTTTACTTTATCTGTAAGCAAGAACTACCCTTTGCAAACACATACTTACATACACAGTCACCTGTTACAATCACGCCATTGTGTCCGATTGTCTTGCATGTCTATCTAAGCTATCCACTTGAGATTGTGTCTCCTTTTGGTGGCGATATGGGAACGGATTGAGGGAAAGCCGAGGACAGTGCGAAGGAAGAGCTACTGACTGAGTCACTCTTGAGAGGTCTCGCGGAAGTCAGCCTACTGTTGCTGCTGATAAAATAATGGTGTCTCTGTGTACAGAGGATGGAACGGATGGAGGATGGTAAAAGCGCAGATTCCCCAGGATACTCTCACACATCACATGTAGGTGGGGAGAAAAGTGGGTGTTTCTGGCTTGCACATATAAGTCAATAAATAATTGATCAAAGTAGGAATATGGGGTTTGAAAGAAAATTATGAGGCAGTTTATTCTGGTTTATTTATAGACTGTCCCACCATGTAGCTTTGGCAGGTTTGGAACTTTCTATGTAGACTATAACTTGGTATTGTAAGCCAAGTAAACCCTTTCTTCCCTTAAGTTCAGGGCGTTTTATCACAGTAATCTAAATGAAACCAGAACACTGAGTCACTTCATATCCAGATTGAGCAGAAAATGGTGGCTTAGCTGTTAAGGTAACAAAGGAAGTGACCATTACTCTTCAAGGCAGGAGGAGCACAGGGCATGAGGCTGGGTGTGGGGAAGCAGAACTAACTGAGCCAATGAAACCAGAAATATTGCTAGTGCTACAGTGGACAATAAAAGAAGCTCCCCAAACCATATGAATTGTTAAGTGAGAGGTATGTATGTGTGTATATGTATGTGTTTTGTGTGTATGTGTATGTTGTGTGTCTATGTGTGTGTACATGTATGTATCGATGTATTGTGTGTATATGTGTGTACATGTTTGTATTGTGTATATATGTGTTGTTTGTATATCTATGTGTATATGTGTGTGTTGTATGTGTATCTATGTGTTTGTATATGTGTTTGTGTGTATGGTTTTTGTTGTGTGTATATGTGTTTGTGTGTATGTATGTATGTATGTATGTTGTGTACATATGTGTGTATTGTTTATGTATGTATGTGTGTATGTGTATTTATGTAGGTGTATATATGTGTATATGTGTGTTGTATATGTATATGTTGTGTGTGTATCTGAGTGTATCTGTGTGTTGTGTGTATGTGTTGTGTATGTATCTATGTGTGTTTATATATGTGTATGTGTGTATGGGTTGTGTGTATCTATATGTGTGTATAGGTGTGTATGTGTTTGTTGTGTGTCTATGTGTTGTGTGTATGTGTGTTGTGTATGTGTTATGTCTATGTGTGTATCTATGTGTATATATGTGTGTTGTATGTATATCTCTGTGAACAAGTTTTATGTGTTCGTTGTGTGTAAATGTGTTTGTGTGTATGTGTGTGTTGTGTATATATGTATGGGTGTGTGTGTTTGTATGTGTGTGTATGTGTTGTGTGTGTATATGTCTGTGTGTGTAATGCGAGTATTTTGTATCCTAGAAGCAGCAAACAACAGTAGTAATAGAGGTAGCAGTGTCAGTAATGAAAGGGTGGGTAGACATAGAAGACTCTAATAATGATTGTTTAGAAATTGTATCTATACCATAGAAGTATGATGCACTAACTTCCTTACCTTGCTATGTTGTTCAGACTTTAAGTAACCCCCAAAGACCATATGTTACAGGCTTTGACCCAACGTGCTGCTATTGAGAGGTAGCAAAACCTTAGAGGTAGAGCCTTTTTTGGCAGTCCTTAGATTATTGACTTCTTGTCTCTGAAGGGACTAGTGGGTTTTTCTACTTTCTAGCCAGAAGACAAGTGATTTTTAACCCTATACACACTGTGATATGATGGGTTGCCTCACTGTAAGCCCATGTCAATAGGGCCAAATGACTGTGAACCAGAACCTTCAAGACTGTCAGCCCAAACAAATTTGCTCCTTTTTACATAGTCTCAGGTGTTTGTTATTTTGACAGAAATTCGACTAGTGTGTATTTCTGGAAAATGGAGTTTTTGAGGAGCTATTTTTTTGTCACAAAACTTGCTAGAATCCAGTTTTAAAAGGCATAAGTTATTTGCTCTCATAGTTATGTTTTGGCCACTTGGGCTGGTCCTCCAGTGGCTGCAGTCATGACAACCAACTGAGGCCAGAGCGAGGGCCACAGTTGCATGTCTGGACGTTGGTTCTCCCTTCTGGCTGAGTGTGGTCTCTCATCTTCATACAACTTAGCCCAAGCTTTCTCATTTGGGCAGCAGGGATCTGAGAGTAGAAGTCCAGAGGCTGTGTGTGTCTGAGGTTCTGAAGTCTTAAGGTGTTCTTCTGTCTCATTCTGCTCTTTAGGGCAAGTCCCAAAGCTAGCCTTTATTTAAGAGTGAGAGGAAGCAAACTCTATTGAAGGTAGAGGGGCAAAGTGATGGTGCAAAGAGGCACACGCAGTAACACCAGAAGAGTTAGAACTGTTTGTGAAGAGTTAGAACCATCTGTGTACAGTTAGAACCATCTGTGAAGAGTTAGAACCATCTGTGTAGAGTTAGAACCGTCTGTGGAGAGTTAGAACCATCTGTGTAGAGTTAGAACCATCTGTGAAGAGTTAGAACCGTCTGTGTAGAGTTAGAACCATCTGTGAAGAGTTAGAACCATCTGTGTAGAGTTAGAACCATCTGTGAAGAGTTAGAACCATCTGTGTAGAGTTAGAACCATCTGTGTAGTGTTAGAACCGTCTGTGTAGAGTTAGAACTATCTGTGTAGAGTTAGAACTGTCTGTGAAGGTTGGCTTTCATCAACCCATCACAAGTGTATCTTCTTGGAAGAGGAAAGAGCAAATGAAAAATGTCTCCATAACATTGACTTGTGGGCAAGTCTAGGGGCCATTTTCTTAATCCCTGATTGATGTGGGAGGGCTCTGCTCACAGTGGGTGGCACCACCTTTGGGCAGGTGGGCCTGAGTTGGGTAAGAAATCAAAGTGGGCAAGTCATAGGGAGCAAGCCAGAAAGCAGCATTCCTCCGTGGCTTCTGCTTCAACATCTGTCTCCAGGTCCCTGCCTTGAGTCCCAGCCTTGACTTCGTCTCATGATGCATGGCGATTTATTCCCCAATACCATTTATTCCCCAAGTAGTGTTTGGTCACGTTTTTAAGCAAACTGAAACACCATCTTTGTAAACTGTTAACTGATGGCCTGACAGGATGAGGCTATTTCTCGTGTCATTAGCACATGCTATGCCATGTGATCTCAGATCTATAAAAAGTAGTATGTCCAACTCAGTCATGTGCATGACATGTTGTAAGTTCAATGAAGACAGGAATAAGGGAAAATACAGATTGGTCCAGAATTCTGATGTGTTTATCTGTTGTCATACTATTATATTGTACTTATTCCAAGGGAATGTTGGTAACTGGTTATGTGGACCAAGTGGTCAAACATATAGAACTATATAAATACAAATTTCCCTGCTATCTGGGGAGGAAACGCCAGGAAAATCACTAAAGACTCTCTCTTTTGAAAAGCTGAGGTGAAGCCCAATGAATGGGCTACACAGAAATTGGCAAAACTGGGCCCATAGCTGTGTATTCACAGTTCAGCTCTGCTTACAAGCAGTGTGTGCAGTTCTGTGTTAAAAGATCAAAAAGAAAACAGGTACTTACCATGATGGTTTTCAGGGACTTGGTGTCAAAGAACAGTACCTGACTTGTGGATGCTCTTTTCTGTTCTGTACTCCGTAGGCACCATTTAGCTTAGCTGGCTTCTCCTTGAGTATGTCAGCAACACCCGGTGGCTACTGAGGAAGTGAGAAAAGAGTCGCCATTTTAGCAGGGAGGTGATGCTTTGCTTGGGCTGTTTCTTCTACTTGGGCTCGATCTGGTTTCATTTCTGTTGTGGTTACAAAACACTCGAACACAAATCAGGAGAAAAGAAGGGATTTGATTTAGTTCAAAATTCCAGGTTATAGTCCACAGTTACAGGGAAGGTTACAGTAGGCAGGAGGGCAGAGACGCAGATTACAAGGCATCCACAATCATAGGCAGAGAGAAATGAATGGATACACACACTCACCAGCTTGTGCTTAGCTCAGTTTCTCCACTCTCAAACAGTTTAGGAACCTCTGCCTAGGGAATAGAGCTGCCCACAGTGGGCTGGGTTTTACCAGACCACTTAATTAAGATAATCCCCAGAGGTCAAACCAATGTAGATAAACCACTACTAAGACTATCTTTCAAGTGATTCTAGGATGTGTCTAATTAACAACTAAAGCTGTTCACCCTGCCGCTGAACTTACTTACATCATTATTGAAGCTCCCCTTCCCCTCTTCCTCCTGCTCTTCCTCCTCCTTCTCTGACTCCTCAGATCTGTCTTATGGCAGAGAAAGGCAGCATGTCTTCCTTGGTGTAGCTGTGAATGATGCTTCTCTAGTCACAAAATCTTACAGCAACCTTGAGGGAAAGCTTGAGATTCAGTTCAACCATCATTAAATGCAGAATCCCTTTCTTGGGTAATTTCCCATTCATAATCGTGTGAGGATTGCAGAACTGCCAGTTACTAGCTCTGGTTGTTTTTGTTGTTGTTTTGCAGTGCTGGGAGTCAAAACTCTTTTCACTTTGAGATGAATTCAATTTAGAACACAGAGCAGTGAATACAATGAAGCTTACTTCTGAAGTAAGACTAGCTGAGGTCATAAGATTACCTGTGCTAAAGATAATTACCCTTTAAATGCCTCTGTTTCCTCAAGCATCAATCTAGACAAATTATTATGGCCTCCTGCAATGGTTACAACGATTAAATCCATCAATCCATGTAAAACTCTCAAACCAATGCTGAACACATGGTGAACATAAAGACCCTTAGGTATTAGTACAGTCACTTTGTGGTTTTGGTTTTTATATGCCACAAAAAACACGGTGGGCAAATTACAGAGATCGTTTTAAATATTCTCATTTAAAAATGTGTGCAGTTAAATCAGAGGTGGGAACAATGCCTACAGTAACATTCAAGGTGTGATTTTTTTAAATGTGTATTGGAGACTATCAACCTACATTATTGCCAAGGGTGGTCAATCTGAGCAGAGATGAACAGCTAAGGGGATGGACTTGGGAGACACTCTGAAGAAATGGTCTCTGGAGGAGACATGATTGGAGTTATAATATTAGCTTTGTTCCCTTCTATTCCCTGTAACGGCACTGCATTGTGGGGATGTGCTCGGCTATGCCCTATTATTCTCTTGAAACATCCTCTTACTTCATTGCAGGGGTGTGAGCCGAAAGTAGCTACTTGACGCTTTGACAAAGATCTGCTGTTTGCTCATATTGGGATGGTTTTTTCTGCTGTCACTTCAATTGAGAATTTTCACTATTGACTTCTCTTAAGGGAACACAAAGAAAAAACCACTTGCTCCTCTTGAAGACGTTGCATTTCTTAACATGTATATACTGCTTATGCGCCATCTGCCCAGATTCCTTTCTCCAGGGGAAATATTTATAAAATTTGATAAAGATTTGTCTATACATGTCTGGAATATATATGGCAGTTTTGTCCTAAATTCCAATCTTAACTTTCATTAAAAATTGTAAAGACCTCACTTTTCATTCAGCTACAAACACCTTTGTGCCCTTACCTCTCAGGACTCTAACACATTGGGGTACTTTGGTGCATATGTTAATATATCAATGTAGAATGTACTATATTTTCAGAATGTTTCAATCTAAGGGCAGTTTTGGTTAGTGAAGTGTGCTAGCTCAATACTAAATAAATCACAGCTTTTGTTACAGAAGTATGCCAGCAACCAGTGCATGGAGGCTCCCTCCATGTCCACACCACCTTCCTGAAACCTGTACCCCCACTTCCACCCACACTAAAGGCTGCAGCAATTATGTTCTAAGGCTCAGATCTCAGTCCTTTTATTTCAGAAGTTCTCCAGCGCTCTCCACACTCTATAGCGACAGCCAGTGCCCTTACCAGCCTCTCTCCTTCAGCTGTCCAGCCACCGCTCATCTCCAGCGTTGCTGGGAACCTGTGCTTTTCTGGTCCTGACTAAGTTCTCAAAGCTTGGTGGCTTCAGTAGACTGAGCATCCCTCTTTCTTACTGGATCTACTCTAGTGACCCTTCAAGGACTTTTCCGAGTAGCTTATTCAAATCTGAAGAGTTGATTTCCTCTGGGGCACTACAACTTTTGATTCACACTCCAGCTGGCTGTTGGACTCCTGTAGCAAAAACCAGTATACGTGACAACGCCGAGACAGAAGTCGTCACTGACTAAGCCCTCGTGTAGACCAATGAAAAGCTCAAACAAATAAATACGCATGGCTCTAGCTTATTTAGAATGCCTATGCATTAGCTGTTCTTGGGAAGGCTAAATACCTCAGGATTTTATTATGTTTTCTTAGGAATCTGATGAGTGCAAGTTGAAAATTAAAGGCACTCCAGTCTAGATGACTATTTGGTATCTAGGGTTCTACTCACACAATCTCCTTTCGGCTTCACTGAGGTTGACCTTCTTGGGCTCCCGTTACAGTCAAGGAAATATAGACTCTAAGTATGATGGTGGGCTCCTGAGCCCTGGGAGAGGATGCAGAGCACAGCATGACTGTCAGGAGCTTGGCTACCTGGGTTTAGATTCTGGTCGTACTTCTTTCCTGCTGGGATAACTACTACACTTTCCCATCCCTCACATTCTCTCATTGCGAAGTGATGGTAGAGCCCTCCTCTTTTCCTTTGTTTTATTTAAGAATAAAATAGACTGATTTACAGAGACACTCAGAACAGAGGATGGCACACAGCAGTAGGCACATGAGTGCCGGGCATCCTCATCATCTTCATCCTTGTCTTTCATGAAGGTTGAAGAGGTTGGAAGTGAATGGATTCAGATGTGGTTGGACTGAAAAGCTTCCCATGTGTATGTGTCAAAAGGCTCCTGCTTTTGTCCGTTTGTCTTGTGTATGCAGTGAAAAGGCCTCTTCAGTTTTCCCTCGGGGCTTCACACACTTACTTCACCAAGTTACTTTCATTTAAAATACATGGGTAGTATGCCACACACACTTCCTGGAGATGGAAGGCTCCAGAAACACCAAGGTGAGCAAAATGTGATGGCATTATTTCTGGGCATCTAACAAACCATGGATCCCACAATGAAAGTTGTGCAGGGAAGGAAGTATTTGCCCGCGTTTGCTCCGATCAGCTCTGCATGGCTGTGTGGTGAGGAACTGACCTGAGCATGTGTGCTCATGTAGAGTCTGTAACATAAGGGCTGAGGGGGAGTTTTGTAAAGTTGTAGGAGTTTATCTTCCTCCCCAGCACCCTTCCTCTGTTCCTCGGAAAAGCATGGGCCCCACATTACTCAGGAAGAGCAAAGGAGAGGTGAGAGGCAGATAAGAAAGGTGTTATGTTTGGCATGACTGGTTTAAGGTTAAGTTTGGGCCTAAATAGCCATTTAGGGTGATTTTTAAAAATATATACTTTAGGTATGTTTTGCTGTATCTGCATCTCCATATTCTCCTAATTAAGCAAGAGACTGACTCTTTTAATCTAGTTACATTTAATTAAATTTAACATTTTTTCTCCTGACCTTGAACTATGGCATCATTCTGGGATCTTTGGAGCCTAAGACAAGGTCAGGTTCCTCAAGAGACTGGAAGTTTTGCCTAGAAGACAGCCCAGTGCAAAACCATGCTCTTCTGCCTTCCACAGTGGGAACAGCCATGGAGAACCATGAGCGCACACGAGCAGGAGACATGGTCCATGGGGGTGTCTGGAGTCAGTGGTGTCTGGGGGAGCAGTTGGTGGGAAAGTACCTCTGAAGAGAAAGCGGGAAATTCGCACATGGAAAAGGAAGAGCCAAACACACCAAACAAAGTGTGGACCACGAGCTCAAGCTTGCGGAGGAATCAAACAGAGTTTATCTGGTGGGCTGCTTTGAAAACAGAGGCTTGAAAGAGCCTGGAACTCAGTAGACAAGGAAAGTCACATGGGCAGTGTGCTAGTGAGTTTTTGGTCAACTTGACACAGACTAGAGTCATTTTTGAAGAGAGACTCCAAATTGAGAAAATGCTTCCACGTATTGGCCTGTGTGCAAGCCTGTGTCCATGTTCATGACTGATGTGAAAGACGAGAGGGCCCAGCTCACTGTGGGCTGTGCCACCCTGGGCTGGTGGTCCTGGGTGCTATAAGAAAGCAGGCTGAGCAAGCCATGAGGAGGAAGCCAATAAACATCCCTGTTCCAGGGCCTCCGCTTCAGCTCCTGCCTCCAGGTTCCTGCCTTGTTTAGTGCCTGCCCTGCCTTTCTTCGGTGATAGACTGTGATCAGGAGTGTGAGGTGGAATAAGCACTCTTCTCCTCAAATTACTCTCAGTCGAGGTATTTGTCAGTGCTCGAAACTCTAAGGCAGGGACATAGGCCATAAGTGACCAGGTTTAAATAAGCAAGTTATCTCCAGAAAGACAAACTCATTAATCATTAAATTTCATCTTTATTATGTAAGCCACCTCTCTAGTCTTTTCTAGCCAGGATTCACAGAGAGAACTTTGTGGGAGATTTCTAGATCTGTGAAGATCCTGATCCTACAAGTAATTCAATGTAAATGGCTCCACTATCCAGCCAGAAGCATGAACCAGAGACTGGAGAGGAACTCGTGCCAATTCTTCCTTTCCCACACCCGTTTCTTTGTGAGAGTCTCCCAGTTCTCCACTGAAAATCCTTCACCTTCCTTTTATCTCGAGTTCCAGCACTTTAAATCGAGGCCCCCAGATGCAGGGCTCTTTCAGATTCTCTTTGAATCAGTAGTCCCCGTGCTACCACAGTGAGCTCTCTAGTGGCCTCGGCCCCTCAAACTCATTCCAAACCTGGCCCATAGTCCACAGGGCTCTGCATGCCATGCTCCATGGGAGCAGGTCTTCTCACCACAACTAAAAGAATGAAGATAATTCCCACAGACACACCCACCTGGCCTAGGCAATCCCTGACTGAGACTCCTTCCCCAAGTCTTTCTGGACTGTGTCAAGGTGACAATTAAAAGCAACCATCACCACCACTCAGACTTTTCATCTGTGCCTTGGGGGGGTCTACACGGCACTGTTTCATCTCCAGGAGCTTATCAGAAGTATTTTCTTACAACTTAGTGAATAAATCAATAAGGCATAAAGCACTGATGTGTCAGAGTTACACAGCTAATGTTGGTTTCCCCTCTGCTTGTACACTTTTCCTGCCTTAGAAGTGAGTCAGCCACACAGGCAGTGAGGAGAATTTACACCAGTTTCTGAGAAGACCTCTAGTATCTATTTTCTTATCTTCATTTTGCAGACAGGGAAATAGAGGTACCCAGCAGTTAGCAAAGTTGGCTTGAGTCTAGGTATGGCTATATGGTAGGGGGACTTTTCTAACAGACTCAAGGCTTGGGGTTTGACTCCCAGCATCAGAAAACAGCAACAATAGAAACAACCATAGCTAGCAATTGTCAGTTCTGAAAGCCCCACACTGTTCTGGAGGAGAAATTAGCTGAGGAAGGGGTTTTGCTTTTAATGATGATTGAACTGAATCTCAAACTTGATTATTAAAGACAGTATAATAAATAATTTCCTTTCTAACTCATTTACTGATTTGGTGATATGACCCTTCTTTGGTCCACATTCTTGTGTTTTTATGGTAGGTACCATATTCTTCTTGGGGAAGCTGGATTACAAACAGCTCATGTATGCAGTAGTGGGTAACCTACAAGAGGGTCAAGGAGAAATGGCTGTGCTTTGGCTCCTGGGAAATGGGTTGTAGACACTGCAGAAACTCTACTTCAAAGTAGCATCTGCGACACCAGGACGCAGGTGTCACTTGCTCACAATGGCTTGTCTCATCCTGGGAAGGAAAAGTAGCAAGGCCCTTGGGACCTGGTTACAGGGCTTTCCTTTGTAAACCCCACATAGAGCCTGTCCTTCAGGGATGGAGCTCTGTCGTCTCTGATCGCCCGTGTACTACAGAGGCACTCGGGCTCTCACCTGTCTCTTGTGGCTTTACGTTAACAATGCCAACACAAGCCAGTGCTGCCAGGAAGCTTCTGTCTGCACCATCAGCAGAAACCATGCTGTCTGTTTGTCTGGCCTCAGACAGGGCCCGAAGAAGAGCTGGAGGCTTCCGGTGCTCTGGCTTTGTTCGAAACTCACTGTATTGATTCTCACATCATTCACGCTATCTCAGCGCCGATGCTCATAGCTGCCATTTCTGCTTTGTTTTGTTTTTTGCTTTTCAAGACAGGATTTCTCTGCCCTAGATGGTCTGGAACTCGCTCTATTGACCAGGCTGGCCTTGAACTCACAGAGATCTGCCTGCTTCTGCCTGCCAAATGCTTGGATTAAATGTGCCACCACACCTATCTCTTAACTGCCTTTTATCCCCTGTTGTGTTTTGGCTATAGGGCACAAGTAATCCGACCACAAGGAGAGGGACTCTGTTTTACTTGGCTGCCATTTTACATTTAATTGGTGTATCACTCAGGGGTAATGTTTCCTTGAGAAACAGAACCAGAATGGTGGTAGTAGTGGTGGTGGTGGTGGTAATGGTGGTGATGGTGTGTGTGTGTGTGTATGTGTGTGTGTGTGTGTGTGTGTGTGTTGTGTAACAGGTTTGTTAAGGAATTGGGTTTTGTGATTGTGGAAGCTTGGTGCATCCACAAGCTAGTGGGGAAGGTTGATAGACTGGAGACCCACAAGAGAATTTTAATTTAAACCCCACAAACAGGCTGTTAGAGACTCAGGAGGAATTAATGTCTGCAGGCTTCGTATATATGTATATATATATGAACGTATATATATATATATATATATATATATATATATATATATATATATATATTCAGGGACCATTTTGGAAGAGGAGATAGGAGGAGTGTAAGAGCCAGAGGCAATTGGGTGACGATAAGGAGACATTATCTCATTATCTTCTGGACACAATAGGGCGGCTGCACACAGGAACTCAGTGCTAGTGATGGGATGCACAAACTTTAGTTTGTTGTTTTGTTTTTTGTTTTCCAAGGCAGGATTTCTTAGTGTAATAGCCCTTGCTGTCCTGGGACTTGCTCTGTAAACCAGCCTGGCCTCAAACTCACAGAGATTTGCCTGCCTCTGCCTCCTGAATGCTGGGATTACAGGCATGTGCCACCACTGCCTGGCTGCACAATGCTTTTGTAAGTCCTAGCCAGACCAAATCTCAGCATATATAGGGGAGCCGGGCACACAATCCTACCCCTAGTTGTGGAGCTATTGACAGTTGTTAGCTTCTGGGAGAGAGAGGGGGGGTGCTGTTTAAGAATGTGATCCCCGATAAACTGATAATGCTCCACTGGAAGATCACGCAGCCAAGAATAGTTGCCAGCACAAAGCAGTCTTGAAAGAAGAAAGACAAAGCTGTGTGAGTGAGAAGGGAGGGTGGACCTGCTAAGCCGGACGAGGGGGTTGAATGTGATCAAATCACATTGAACCTCTCAAAGATCAAATAGAAAGCTGAATATAAATCTGAGGGAGCTTTTTGTCGTTGAGGCACAGCTGCTGGTAGGAAGGGAGGTGACCCCTGTCGTGGTAATGTTACCCAATAGCCTCAACCTCTGCTTGCTTACTGGGAGGAAGTGTTGATACTAATGAGCCTTATAAAACAGGACATTAATTTCAGGTTACGCTGTCCACACAGCCCTGAATCAATGCCAGGACCATCTACACCTGCATTGAGGAGGCTCGGCCATTGCACTTCTGTCCGTTTCCTTTTGTGATAGTTCTATTTTTTTTCCATTTCTCTGATTTCATCTAGTTTGTCTGCTTTGCCTTTTGTAGTTCTTTTCTTTCCCCAAGAGAGTTCTGAACAAAACCAAAGCGAGGGACACCAAAGAGAGAGCAGAGCTATCATTGTTTCTGTGCTTGGTGACAGGGCCCTCCTCATCCCTCGGTGCATCCTGACTGTTGTTCTTCAAAGGAAATTACCACACACTGGGGATACTCTTTGCACGTGGCATGGTAACAATAGGTATGGCTAGGGGTGTATAAATAGATACATGCTAGCTGAATTGGAGCTCACAGGATGACAGCAAGGGAAGGAGTCCAGAGTCTCCATCCCAACAAAGCATATGGGATCAGCCATTTTGACATGATTCCCCATGAAATGTTCTTAGCAGAGGCAAGACTACACAAACTCCCATTGGTCTTCTTTCTCTGCTACAGGGAGAACCAGAGGCAGCATTTCCTTGGTCCTTTTTCCTCTTCAGTGGCAAGGTCTGTGCTCTAACTGATCCACTCACACACCTCCCCATACATAATAGCTCTCATGTAGTAAACTTAGAGTCACATGAGGATGCTGTGGGATGGGGAGAGTCTATTCCACGTGGGACAGAGTATAAAGGTGGATCGTTTACAAATTTATCTATCCAGTCCTGGAAAGAGACTGAAACCAGCTTCTCTTATTAGTCAAAACAGTAGGTTCTTATCGTGAAGAAGGAAATGAGATTCTGGGAGAATGAATAGAAACAGTGTAGGGGGTGGTGTGGGTAGATATGGTCACAGTACAAAGAAGACTTATAGGAAAATGTCTTTAAGAAACCCATCACTATTTTTAGGCCCTTAGTTAAAGTGACTTAGACACTTGACATGTAGAGTTAAAAAAATATGAGAAACAAAAACCAAATGACATAAACTTTTGGTCTAGTGACTAGATAGAGCAACGGAGTCAAGGATAATGCCAGGGCGGACAGGCTAGGCTCCCACACTGCTACTTCAGGAGCAGAGAGTGTACGTTATGTCTTGTGGTGATGAATTTAGCACCCCCACATGAAGGAGCATCAGTTCTTGCAAATGCTAAGCAGATGACCTGTTCTAACATTTCCGAGCAGTAGAGACAGCAAGCTGGAAGGCAGCAGTCCAGGCTTGTTGGGAATCTGTTACGCCATCGCCATTAGTCCTAGCAACTTCGCCTTGTAGGCCGATCAAGAGTGTAGCAGCTTATGCGGCCGTGGTCCTATCACTCATGACATAGTTAGTGGCTGCCTCTGTAGTACCAGCCAGGGCAATTCAGAAGCTTCCATGAACTTCTTTCTTGAGTTTTGTGATACCATCAGGGAAGGAACCACTAAATGAGTCTGGGTCTCAGTGTGATATGGTCTGCCTATTCTCTCAGTCCTTGCCCACTGGATCATTCCGCTTGCTTCTTCATGTGAGCTTGCCCATTAAATGGAAAGTAAAGGAAGCAGGTTATAAATAAGCAAAATCAAGGCACCGATGCTTCTGAAGTGTACTGCATAAAATAAGCCTAAGGGTAACACTTGGAACTTAAATTAGCTGGAGCATCAGCTCAGTATCCCCCCAGAATCCCCTTCTACATCCATGATGTCTGCAGGGCATGGCTCCTTCTGTGTCTCTAGGTTATTTAGGAGCTACAGGGTCGTCATAGGAATGTGAAGTAGCAAGGTTAGTTTATGAGACAGACCACAGAAGAAAGGCTGCATTTACAGCGGTTGTCAAAAGCTCTCGTAAGTTCTTAGTAATCAATTGCTGAATAATTGAACCACAGCCCACAGTTAGATTAAACTAGGTCACATGTAAATTTACAGTATTGACTTTGTGTAAAACTGGCTGGAGCAGCAAAATCAGCACAGAGGCAATGCTGACCTGGATGAGCAGTAGTGGATTTGGGAGTTTATTCTCCATGTGCCTCTGGTCATGACAGGTCCATCACTTCTGTGCTCTAGGAAGCAAGAAAACCACCAGCCGCACTAGCTCCTGAAAGGCTCTGTAAGATCCAAGGGCTACACCCCCATCTGATTGTGCTCCTCAACAACTCTTTATCGATTTTCTCGTCTATAAACACCTCATAGGGATGCCATGAAGATTAAATATGACTTAACACTCGGCAGAGATGCAGAATATAGCAAAGAACTAAATAAACAGTGCACCACACAGACAGTTGAATTAAATAAGCACTGATCATTAACTATAGGAAGCCATCGCCTTTCCTGCTGTGTAGAGGTGGAAAGGGGAGCTGGAATATTGAAGTGACATCTCAAGGTCCAAGAGCAGTACGTAAAGCCACTCCATGAGTTGTGTGGAGGGTACCCAGATGTCCCTTTTTGGTGCAGGAGAATTGTCTGTATTCTGTCAATCATATTTTAATAAAACGCTGATTGGCCAGGCAGGCAGTATAGGCGGGAAAGCCAGACAGGAAGTAGAGGTGGAGCAAAGAGACTGGGAGTATTCTGGAAAGCAGGAAGCTCCCTCTCCATTCCTGCCCAGATCTCCGAAGAGGCAACATGTGAGCTGACAGCTGAGAAAGGTACTGAGCCATGTGGCTAACATAGATAATGATAATGGATTAATATAAGTTACAAGGACTAATAAGAAGCCTGACCTAATGGGCCAATCAGTTTATAACCTTATGGAGTCCTGTGTGTGATTTCTCTTTGGGATTTGCCGGTTGTGGGGTACCAGGTGGGACAGAAACCCCAACAAGCCAGCCCACATGTTACACCTTTTGTCTCACTTTCCTGGTGGGAAGTAGCTAAGGCAAGCACTTAGAAGAGTCAACAGGGAGAGCGGGGACTGTTCCATTGTTAAGTTATTCCCTGAGGAGCCAGGCTCTGGTCAGGGTAACAGGTCAGTCAGAGGTCATCATAAAAAGGCCTAAGAGGTAAACTTTGGTAGAACCCTGGAAGTCAGATGGGAAAGGACATGTTGTAAGATACTTACTGGGGAGGATAGCTCGAAATACGTGTGACTGGCACAGGGGAAGTGTGTATGTGCGTGTGGCACAGGGGATGGGGGACTTGTAATTGAGAGGGTTGGAGAATGGCATAGAGATCAGAGTAAGGCACATCCCTCTTTGGATGCAGTCTTGTGACTTCGTGAACATTATCTGTTCCTAGAAGAAGACTGTGCTTTCCTGGGATTTGAGGCATGTGTCAAGTGTGCCCTCTGTCTATGCATGGGTTAGACTGTGTGAAGTGTACACTCACGTTGTTAATGTCAGAGCCTTAAGATATCAGCAGTGGTGCTGTTTGCATCCAATGACCAACATCTCCAAGCAACTCAGATCCCATCGTGGGATGGATGCTCTTGGAGTTTTTCTAACAAAGTGGCACACATGTGTATGGGACAAAACTTAAGCCTAAAATTTTATTAAATCACCTGAATAGTCATATGTGTTCATTAAAATTGTCAATTCTTGCAACTATCAGTTTGAGATCTATAGTACTAATCACTTCAATTGTTTGACATTTGGAGTTTTAGTTTGAAATTAAAAGTTTTTCTTCCTGTGAGCTTCAGATACTCTTCTACTGAGGAACTACAGGCTCAGCTGAGATGGAGCTCTGCAAAGCTTTCGTAGGGTATCTCTACACTAAATAAGTATGTGCTAAAACCTAGGGTGCAGAGGAGCCGACTGTCATAAAAGAGAGCTCTCAGTGTCCTCATAGTAACAGCAGCCTAGGCCAAGGAACTTCCATGACAGCAAAACATCAGAGTCTGCCTTCCCTGTCTATCCAATCTCAATGGAAACAAAACGCTCATCAGTTGAGTGCTTAGCAGAAATGAATCAGTTGAGTGCTTTGCACCTCAGATTAACAAACAACATAGTCAAAACATTTTATATACTGGTTGAACGACAATTTTGGTTCTAGTGATTTCAAACATATCATCTGGTTTGAGTGTCACATGATTCTCAAGATGCACAACATTTTTAGCCCCCACTGAAAAGAAGAGAAACTGAAAAAGTCAAGGCATAGATAGGAGAAACAAGTGGGAACCTAGATGACATGGACTTTGAAGTCATGTGTTCAAATGGCAGCTTTCAGCCACATATAACTGTATATGGAAATCTCCTGGGGTGCTCATGGCAGAGATGCCCTTGCAGGGAGGTGTGATCATGTGACTCTTTAGTGGGATGAAAGGGAAACTCGTGCTCCTTCTGTCTTGTCAAGGACCACGTTCCTCCACGCTCAGCAGTTCTATTTATCTCTTATCTTACAGAAGCGAGCAGCCGGGAAGCCTTAGGATCTGGGAAAGCCATGGATAGAAGGAGTCTGGCTACTGTGTGAAGAAGGGCTTTCACTTCAACCTTACCAGGAGCTGTTTTATGAACAGACATTCATTTGCTTTGTTCATCATTACCTACTGACACTTAGGAATCTGCTTGTTATTACAGAATACAGTCACAAACTCTTATTGGAGATTTTTTGTTGGTGCTTTGTAGTGTGGGTTGTATGTGTGTATATGTGTATGTGTATGCATATTGTGCAGCTCAACATGTGTAGGCCAGAAGTCTACATATCTTCCCAGGCTCCCTCCACCTTACTTTCTGTGATGGCATGTCTCATCGAGCCAGGAGGATGACTGGATAGGCTGGCCAGTGATGTCCAGGGCTTCTTCTATGTCTGCCTTCGAACAGTGGAATTATAGATGTACACCACCAATGAGCCTAGTTTTTACAGGGTGCTTAGGATCTAAACTCATGCTTGCATGACAAGCACATTACCAAATGAGCCATCTTCTAAACTGTTTAATGTAGAGAGCTTTAAAAAATCAATCTATTTTTATTCTGCTCTCCCCAAATTTAAATGTATAATTTCACCTATCATCAGAATTACAAGACACATCCATCCATCTATCTATCCATCCATCTATCTATCTATCTATCTATCTATCTATCTATCTATCTATCTATCATATATCTATTATCTATCTTTTACCAATCTATCTAGCTCCCTATTACCTATCATCTATCTATCATCTGTCTGTCATCTAGCTGACCATTTATCTATCTATAATATATCATGTAATATATAATAATATAATAAATAATTCTTGGGGAAGAAGAAATATTGGTTCAGTTCATTTTATGTTGCTTTAAAATCATCCTAGGTGAATCTTGTTACTTTATGAAGCATCTCCAGTGTTACTGGGGATTGAATCAGGGCCTTGAGAATGTTAATCATCCACTGTGCTAATGGGGGCTACAACCCAGTCCTGAGTACTTCAGAAAGAACAGAGTCTTATTTTGCACATGGTTGTAGAGGCTCAAGATCACAGCATCATCAGGATCTGTTTGAGTCTGGTGGCGGCCGCGTGGCAGATGGTACCGCAATGTCATGAGCATGTGCAAAGGAGAAAACATGGTGAGATAGGAAGTCGGAGAGATGGGGGTGACACCCTTGAGACCTCCCTCGAGAGAAGAATACTAACCTCCATGTAGCCCCATGACCCAGTTAGCATTCGCCAAGTCTCACTTGGTAAAGTTCTCACACCTCAGCTCCACCGCAACACAGCCCAAGCTTGCCCTGCATGAACATCGAGAGATGCACTCAAACCATATCTAAACCAAAGCCATAAGCAGTCAGATCTGCCGATGTGATCATGCTTCTGCTTGCTCTCTCTGAAGTTTAAAATAGAAACACTGCTTATTATGTGACTTTATCCATTTTTCTTTTTACTTGAATTTGGTTTTGAAAGGCAATGCATTAACAAGTTGATCTTTCTGTCAAATGTTTTGAGTATTTGTGATACGATGACTAACGTTTATTTTGGGGGGAAATAAAGGGAGCTTGTAATATGTCTAGGGCCCCTGGTGCTGAGCTGAGTAGGCTCACATGAGGATGCCTCATGACTCAGAGTGTTTATCGCGTGTCAGTTGCTCTTCCAGTGACCCTGCAAAAATCCATGAATCCTTGAACTAATTCCATGAGCACCCTGAGTTCAGTTCAACTCAATTCATCATATGGAAATTAAAGCATAGAACATATAGGAACAGCCCAGGGTCATACAACAGAGAGGTCAGGTGGTGCTAGGACATGAATCCTCCCAGCAGGACTTTGGGGCCTTGCTTTTCACTCATTGTTTACACTGTTGCTACAGGAATATTGGTGCCTGTGGTTTGATTCTCCTTCCAATGGCATTCTTCTTTTATATTATCTTATGTGAAATCAGCACAAATTTAGGAGATTAGAACAGCCTGCGCTTACGATCTCAGATCCCCTGGTCAGGAGTTCAGGTACAGCTTCACTGGTCTGCTGGGGTATTGAAAACCTTCAATAAAGGCGTCATCCTGGACTCAGGTCTCCTTTGAGTTTCATGTCCTCCTCTAACATTACACAGGGGAGAGAAAAAGTCATTTCCTTGCGGCCATAGAACCAACAGAGCTTGCTTCTTAAGCACCATCAGGGAGTCTCCTTCAAGCCTCAATGGAACATAGAAGAATCTCTTTAAAAAATGTTTCCAATTGGCTAACTCAGGCCCACAAATTTAGTTCAATCATAACTTTCTTGTAAGAAAAGCATAAAACCAGTGTTTCTCAGGAGGAAGAGGCAGGAAGATCTCTGTGAGTTTGAGACCAGTCCAGTCTACAGAGTGAGTTTCAGGACAGCCAGGGCTACACAGAAAAACCCTGTCTTAAAAGACAAAACAAAAGCAAACCAAAACAAAACACAAAACCAGAGTTCAGTCTTTGCAACCTGCATAAAAAAGCTGGAGAAGGTGACATTTACTTGTAATCCCAGCACTGGGAGAGGACACAGGTGGGTTCCTGGGCCCATAACCTTCCAGCCTCGCGTACTCATAAAGCTCCAGGTCAGAGAAAGACCACTTCTCAAAAAATTAGGGAGAGTGAGTGGTTCCTGAGGAAAGATACTCAGAGTTGTTCCCGGGTCTCCACACACTGGCACACACATGTGCACTGACACACGCATGGAAATAGAAAAGCAAATGTGAGAAATGGTTTGTCGCCCATTTCCCGAGAGCGGATGAAACCTCTCAGCTCCACGGTGGTGAAATCTTATAGTCAGGTTTTTACTTTGAACTAACTCAGCTCCATTAAGGGAAAATTTGGTTCCCAAAGGTGTCACAATAGCAAGAACAATCAAGACTGCCAGATTGGAAAGATGGCTTTGTTTACACAAACCACACACATACAACATCCTCAGCATTACCTGTCTCTAAAGAAAGAACATCTCATAGTGGAGGAGAGGCTGGAAGTCGGGACATCAGGAAATAAAAATAATATGGTGAAATACTTTAGAGAAAATGAACTTTTGTAACCTTATGTTAGCAAAGACCATGGGTAGAGTATTGCTATGTCTGGGATTATGATTAAAAGTAACGAGAACATTCCATTGTCTACAGCATATTAGAACAACTTAAGCTATACAAATATACACATATTCATTCCCATGTTTAGTACACATGTCCACAATACTCTCAGTTGCCCATATGACTGTTTCAGATCCTGAATTTTTTTCTGCTTGGAGATGTTTCAAGTTGCATGTGAAAGCATGTGGCCCGTGGGCTTTCTAGCTCACCTGTGTGTTATTTGTCATGATCATTCCCAAGGTCCAGGGAAAATATAGTATATTTGGAATATACTAATAACTACTGATTCTAAGTAAGATGTATAGTTCTTCTATGACATAAGTGCTAAAGAATTATAAACAAACAGGAGAAAATATCTTATATGTGGTATGGTATCGCCTCACATAGGGAATTGGAATAGACCAGTCGTGTCCATTTGCAAGATCATTATCACCAGCTCTTTCTATGCTGGCAAGTTTATTAGCATAATTGAAATGATTTTTGAATCATTAATAGCAACCACTCAACCCTCCTTTCTATTTGCATCCTATGAAAGGAGACAACATGGGTCAGGGCTCAGGAAGGGATGAGAACAGCAATGAAGAAAATAAAAATAGAAGTGAAGCCTGATGGTGGTAGAGCATGCCTTTAATCCCAGCGCTCGGGAGGCAGAGGCAGGCGGATCTCTGGGAGTTTGAGGCCAACCTGGTCTACAGAGCGAGTTCCAGGATAGCCATGACTCAGGACTGTTTGAAAAACAAAACAAAACAGAAGTGAAGAAAGACATGATGAAAAGTGGAACAGGAGACATTTGTATTATCTGATTCCAACTAGCTTCTAACCCTAACACACACACACACACACATACACCCACACACACAAATGCACGCATGCACATGCATACACACACACACACACACACGTGCACACACACACGTGCACACACACACACACACACAGTAGGACATGCTCTTGGCCTCATTGTTCCAGGGTAGGGCTGGACCTGCAGTGTGACTATTCTGTTCCATCACAATCCCTGGGACCCTCCATGGCCATTTGCTGGTCAGGGAGAGAACTGTGGCCCTGCTTTGAGAGATCCATATATGACTCAAACTCAAGATCGTGGCCACTTTGATTCTGGAGTGGCTGGTCCAGCTCATTCTTCCTTTTCTAGGTAAGGTTGCCGCAGGCAGACAATATTGTCCTCATATATCACTTGGAGGGAATCATCACAATTTTACTTGACATTATATTTAAATGTTTAAATCAATATTGTAATTAAACGTATAAAAGTGAGTCATGAGAGCATGGTAGAGGATTTTACTGACCTGAAAACCCCAGGAGGTTTCCCATCCTAATCCCTTAATATCCTCATTCACACAGAGCTTATTTCGTTTCTGAGTGAGTTCATTTTTTGAAACCTGCACCTAACGTTTCACACCACTATTGAGAGGCTCTTACACAAAGTAGGCTTTGTTTGCCCCATATCTTAATGTTTTCTGCCCTCTGGTGGTGAAATCAGGAGTTCTGCTGTTTTGTTGGGAGTCTGAAGTAAAACATTCACTAAAAATTAAACAACAATGCCTCTCTGTTTTTTCCTGTCATGATGTTGATTCCATTTCTCATTGTGTCTTCCTGCGTAAGACTTTCAGGATCAAGTAATTCCTGGACTAGAAACAAAACCAAGAGCAGCTCTTCCCCACTGGATCCCACTGAAAATGCAGTAAGGCAGGATAATTCCAAGCAGAGATGTTAGAGAGGAACCCAGCAGAGTCTAGCAGGATGTGGGCATTCACGGTGCACATGGTTATTCTGAATCAGAGTCAAGTCACTTGGTCACACCAGGCTAAAGACACCCACACTCTGGCCGGCTAGGTATGCTCTGTTGGGGGGCCCTGCTTTTCTCCTGCTTTCTATTCTCAACACTAGGTTGGTTTGGTAACAAACACAAATGACCTTGTGTTTATAAAAAGTAGGGGCAACATTCATTATAATTAGAGTCTGATCTGAAGAGCGTATGAGGATAAGAGCTCCAACATTTTATATAATATATATATATATGTGTGCGTGTGCACATATATGCATATATATGTATGTATATATGTATATGTATATATGTATAAATTTATATATGTATGTGTGTGTGTGTATTGGATACTAAGAACTTGAGGTGGGAATCATAGAGAAGTGAGAGTGTGTGGTCTGCAGGACCGACCCAGCTCTTTAGAGTGGAGACAGCATTTATCCCAGCCTCATCTCTCCACTCGTCTTCTTAAAACAGAGAGGGAAATTCTCACTATTCCATGAGTCCCTGCTACCTGTGAGTCAAGCCTTCTTTGACAGGCAAAAATGTAGATTTCTGAAATCAGTCATCAAGAAAAATGTACAATATATAAGATTAAACTAAGATGCTCAAATTTTCCTGGGATCTAAGTGGTCATGCAGTTAATTTGCCAAACACCATATCATTCTGTAGGTTGTATCCTCCGACAATATGAGCAATAATTTGAAAATTAAGTCAAAGAGTCAGAAAGGAAACATACTGATCCGGGGAAGAATTATGTAATAGATATATCATTCTGTGTATTTTTAATGATTTTCATAAACAGGGCATACTTAACCTTTTATTTAGAGAAGTATCCTTTTTCATAGATGGATGTTAAGTTGTCCTTTAACAATAAAAATTTTTGACAGTACTTAGGTTTTCTTAATTCTATTTTCTTTATCCTTTTCAATCTTTGTACTAACTTTTTATCTTTAAATAGTTTCAGAATAATCAAAACTTGTAAAAGAAGGCAGTTCACTCTTAGAGGTCTTTCCACTCTTTAGAATCCTTCTAGTCTTTTCCTTAATTAAGCTATGATCTCTACAAATAAAGACAGTGCAAAGAATATCTATGTATCTGTCATCTGACTCCAAATGGCAATGTCTTCTTTAATTCCAATGCGGTTTTCGACAGTGAGAAAGCTATCATTAACACCACACTATTAACTAATATGTCCTTTATGAAATCACCACCGTAATTGGCACGTGAATGCCCACTGTATAGTCCAGGATGTAGATAGTGAACAAGTTAGCACTGATTTAGTGTAGCTGACACACTTACCACTATGGGCTTCTCAGTACATCCTATCAATGGGTCCATTTTCTTGATTTTTTTTAAACTGTGATGTTAATGTTGAGCACTTAACCTGCTGATTATCTTCATGGTAAAATAGGTATTTTTAGCTCTTTACTTGGTTAGTAGCTGTGGAGAGACTCTTTAGGACTATGCAACCATCCTTGTATATTTTTTTCCTTGTGTATTGGGCCTATCACCATCTCCAACTGATGGCTTTTCTGCCCTATAACGTCTCTGATGTCCACGAACTGGAATGCTTGTAAGAAGAGCCCCCTTTATTCTCATAATTAATTAATTAATTTTCTATATTAGGATGGAGTCCCGAATGCTTATTTTGTATGTTATCATTCATCACAGTTACTTCATTCAAATTGGCCCATATTTAATCATTAGATATCACTTCCAGTGTGACTCCTGTGTCCTCTGAATGCGAGGCCCTCATCTTTTTAGAGGTGTTTTGGGGAGTTGTTTGCTTGCTTGCTTTTGTTTATACCACCAGATATACCAGGATGATCTTATTCTTTCTCTCTTCCAACACAGAAACCAGTAATTTTCCCAAGGATCCTTTACTTCTACTCAAGAGTAATATTTAGCATTTAGAAGCTAATATCTGGATGCTTGCTCTGCTCATTATTACTTCTCAGTTTCTCATCAAACATAGTTATCAACAAGTTAACAAAGCCTAAAAATCTGGACGGTAGTGGTGCACACCTTTAATCCCAGCACTCAGGAGGCAGGGGCAGGTGGATCTCTGTGAGTTCAAGACCAGCCTTGTCTACAAAGCAGAACATTCAGGGTTGTTACACAGAGAAACCCTGTCTTGAAACAAAAAACAACAAGCAAAGAATAGTTTATAAAAACATGTGCACATGTATGCAATCTAAATATATATATGATCTATCTATCTTATCTATCTATATATATATATATATCTTATCTATCTATCTATCTATATGTATGTATGTATGTGTATATATATATATATATATCATCCGTAATCTATCATCTCTCTTCTATTATCTATCTATATCCATCTATTATCTATTTTTCTGTTGGTCTGTCTGTCTGCTACCATCTTCTGTCTCTCTCTCACACACACACACAAACACACACATCATTGATATATGGCTATCTACCATTATCTGTCTATAGCTATCTATCATCTGTCTCTTACCTATTATTCATTGATTATGTACCATCATGAATTCATGCCATTAATTTGATTCCAATTCAACACTACAGGGCTTTTGTTGTCTGACTCTGAAGCTAAGAAATCAGCCTCTAATTACCTAATTTACTTATCCACTTTCCTTATCGTGGGAGCTACAAGAATTAACTTAAGAATTACTAGCTTGTACCTCTCTAGGGTTGGGAAACTTAGTAATTTGGGTATGATGTTTGTCAAATTCCTTTTTGGTGTTAGAGTAGATTGACAAAGGCAGACGCTCTGCATTTTTGAGAATTCTTTGCTTAGCACTAATATTTGTGTTTTATATACGGGTGGATTTACTTTGCGATTTTGATTTTGCTTATGATCTTTTCTGTCACCCAAGAAAGTTCTATTTCTGTTTAGTCAGATCAATGTTTTATAAAGTGTATGAACTATGAGTTATTGCTAAGAAAGTGCTTCTTGCAACCAGGCTCAAAAGGAATTTATTTATGTTTTCTCCCAGTAATTTTAATTTTATTTATATCTCAGTTTCATTTGGAACCATGCTTATATATGGCATAGAGTATGCTCTAAATTTATTTTGCTCTTATGATTATTGAACTACCCCAGAACTCCCCTTAATTTGTTTTCTTTTTGATGCCTTTTTTATCATCTGCGGTTCTAAGCTTCCAAATGTACCAGAATCTAGCTTTGGACTTTCTGATACATTCTCTGGGTTTGCTTATCCAGTCTTCCACCAGCACCATATTGTTTTAATTACAAGAGTTTTGTAGCATGTTTTAATATGAAGTGGAGCTGGTCTTTCCTTGGTTTGCTCTTTCTAGTATTTTCTTTGCTGTTTTTGAGACTTTTGTTTAGTGATTGGTTTCTCTACATTGTTTGAATACAAAATGTGCCAATTTATTACTCATATTTTATTGGGATGGTGGTTAATTTATGCACTGATTTGGGAGAATCAATATTCATGAGACAAAGTCATGCTTCCCACAGCCCAGGAATGTCTTTGCCTTAGTTCAAGTTCACTTTTCTATCTCTCATGGATGTTTTTCCTCACTAGTTCCCCAAGTTTCCTTTGAAGTTTGTTCCTAAGTATTTCATCTTCCTCATTGTTATTGTAAATAAGGGTTTTTCTATTATTGCGTCCTCTGATGAAGTATATACATATATTTACAACACACTAAATACTAATTCCCTATGTGATATTTTAGTTCTGACATCTTTATAGCTTATTTTATTGTTTGATTTAATATGGTTTCTTGAGCTAAGCAAAAACAAATGATTGTGAGCGGGCTTTAAACTCTGATTTATGTCTCGTGGTAGTTAAGCAATTCTGACTAAGACAAGGGAACAAATTTGCCAAGGTCACAAGGTAAGAAATGGACAAACAAACCTTTAAATCAAGGTCTTGCAGAACTAAATGGCCAAGGTTCAGGTTCCCTGAACTTCTTTGTTTCTTCCACTAGCAAAAGAGGAGAAGCAAGCAGTTCCTTCCCTCCTTCCCCTGTCTTAGGGTTTTGGTTGCTGTGAAGGACATCATGACCACAGCAGCAGGCAGGCAGACATGGTAATTTGAAACCTGAAAGCCCACCCCCAGTGACACACTTTCCCTGTCAAAGCCACACCTCCTAACAGTGCCCCTCCCTATGAACCTAAGAGGACCATTTTCATTCAAACCACCACAAGCCCAACGATAACTGTGGGAACTGAGTGGGGACATGTGCAGGAGAGCTGGACTCAGCAGGGTCTTCCTGAAGTAGACCAGCAAACTGTGCAGATGTAGCAAGAACTTGATATAACATGTACTTCATTGCTGGGAAAGGGTCTAAAATTAAACTTTCTGGCTGTAAAACGAGTAAGTGTTCAGCCATGGCTCACCAAAGAGTTTGGGTCAGTGTGTAGTCCTTTTGAGCCTTAAGGTTAAAAATGTCCCTGCCGGCATAGCCGCGTGGTTCAGGGACACTTGGCTCTGAGCAGAGGCAGAGCTCTTCCCCGGGGCCCCACTCTGCCCTCCTGCCTCAGCTCCAGGCCCTGGATTAACCTTACCATTCATGTTGTACTTAAGTTTCTTATGCGTGCCGCATAAACTCTTGCTAGAAGAAGATACCAGGCATTCTTGGACTACAGAGCCCATGTCATACCCAGCACAGTGAGCATTTCTTAAATGTTTGTTGAGTGAGGGATGGATGCACATTTTTTCCAAACTCCTGAAATGCATAGTGTTACTTGTGTTATACATATACATGTAAGTCTCTTTTTTTACTTCTAAAATTATGTTCTAAGATTGTGTATTAGAGCACCTTACTTTTTTTCAGATTCAGAATACTTAACAAATTGCTAAGATGCATTGTGTGGTCATTTCATGAGCATTTGCTCAAATGTTTTAAAAATTTGTACAGTTTTCTCCTAGTCTTAAGGAGTTGTATGTGTGGGGTGGGGTTTTTAACAAGTTGGGGTAAAGCAAGACATACATATAACCATGTATACATATACATATATACTCATACATATATACATACACATGTGCACCTATACACATATACACATTAGCACACACATACATGCATTATATATATATATGTGTGTGTGTGTGTGTGTGTGTACATATCTTCAGTCCCTAGACTGCTCCATTCACCCTATGTGCTGCATCTCTCCTACAATGGGAGAATGCCTTCCTCCATGGAATGCCTCTCAATGCTTGGGAGGTTAAAAATATTCCCATCATCATTATAGATGGTATGCTTGGTAGGAATCTGTGGCACCAATCATCAACTCCAAGAAAAAAAAATAACTTTCCATTGCTAAGACCCCTGGGTAAAAGTGCTGCATGTCCAAAGATATGGCTTCTCTCACACAGCTCTGGGGAAGGACAGTATCTTGTGCAGTTTAAAGTGTATCTATTCTGTAATAGATCTAAAGGCCATTTGATACCTCCAAAAGCATTATTGCAACACTGTTTGTACTAGCTAGTTTTATGTCAACTTGATACAAGCTAGAGTTGTTTGGGAAGAGGGAATCCCAATTGAGAAAATGCTGCCACCAGATTGGTATGTGAGAAAACCTGTATGGCATTTTTTCTTCTTTTGTTTTTGCTTTGTTTTGGTTTTTGAGACAGTGTTTCTCTGTAGCTTTGGGGCCTGCTCTGGAACTAGCTCTTGTAGACCAGGCTGGCCTTGAACTCATAGAGCTCTGCCTGCCTCTGCCTCCCGAGTGCTGGGATTAAAGGTGTGCACCACCACCGCCCGGCTGTGTGGCATTTTCTTAATGAGTGATTAGTTTTTGAGGACCCGTTCCATCATGGATGTTGCTGCTCTGGGTGCTGGTCAAGGTGTATATAAGTAAGCAAACTGCATCAGTCACAGAGAACAAGTCAGTAAACAGTCTCCTACCTCCAGGGTCCTGTCTCGAATTCCTGCCCTGACTTCCCATCATGATGGGCTGTTATCAGGTTATATAAGCTGGAATAAACTCTTTTCTCCCCAAGTTGCTTTTGGTCATGGTGTTTTTTACAAGTAGAAGCCCTAGGACACGGTTATACATAGAGGAACATTGGGAACACACAAGTGACTATCACAAGATAAAGGATGGATATATTTTGGAATAAGCATTCAGTGGTCTACTCTACTGTATCGAAGAAAGTGAAAATTACTTGTATCTGCATGGACATTTAACAAAAAATGAATGTTGAATGATCAAAGTAAGATATGAAGATAAGTCCAAAATCTCAGAGTACTTTGACAAGGCTTAGAAATGAATACTACTACTGTTATTTGTAGATACCAAAGGAATATAAACATGGGAATATGGGAGTGATGAATATCAAATTTTCTCTGGAGGAGAAATATGGAGGAAGAGAGTAGAGTCAATAGGTGGTGTA
Source organism: Myodes glareolus (assembly GCF_982192425.1). Lineage (NCBI taxonomy): Eukaryota > Metazoa > Chordata > Mammalia > Rodentia > Cricetidae > Myodes > Myodes glareolus. Next base: position 2,503,715 of record NC_142051.1, read on the forward strand.
TAACAAGCTTAAACCTTGTGAAATGTAGTCATGAAAAAATATGAATAATTATGCTAACTATGTAATTTGTCTAACCCGTGGTCATCTCCAGATATTGCACATATGAAGAATGCTAAATGACCTCATTTGTGTGTGTGCACATGCTCACGTGCATGCACATTTGTGTGAACATGTAACAACAATAATTAAGAAGTTATTGATTTGGGAGGGAGAGTGGGGGCATGAGAGGACTTGGAAGGAGAGGAGGTGGTGATGAAGATGCAATGCAGATCTAGGAAAAACAGTGCTAGAATACATACTAAATATGTGTTAACAATACATATTAAAATATTTATTTCATTCTGAATATCCTTTTTTTCTGTGCTTGAAGTATAGGTGTAGAAGAACAAAGACACCAACAAGGAAAATAAACTTGCTGAGGCCCTAGAGCTCAGAGGAGGCAGGAATGGAATTGGAGTCCCAGCTGCTCTGGGTCCAAGTCCATGCCCATTTGTCCTATTTCCCACACTAGGAGATGCATCTGACCTCTTCCTTGTTTGTCCCACCAGTGAACCCTGCAGGTGACTTCCTCTCACAGTCTGCACAAATTGTATTGCCTTCTTCATGTATCTATTGTCCCAAAGGCTCATTTGTTCCCATCTGGAAAACCGCTCAGTGCACAATTGGCTTTTAAATAAATGTCTAGTGAATGTAGGAATAAGAATTGGACAGCCAGGAGGCCATGTAATACAGCGATAAAGAGCTGGTAACAGAATCGGGGCGCTGGCATTAGAGCATACGAATAAAGGTAGATTGGAGATGATTTCACAGAAGAACAAGATTCGAAGAAGTCCAATGGCACGAGGAAGGCGGGACTGTGGAGGTTCACTGTGTAATAGTACATTCCCCAGCACTGCAGATGCTAACCCATGCTTCCCCTCCAACGGCGTGAGGAAGGCAGGACTGTGGGGGTTCACTGTGTACTAATTCCCCAGCACTGCAGATGCTAACCCACGATTCCCCTCCAACGGCGTGAAGAAGGTGGGACTGTGGGGTTTCACTGCTTTAAAGCCAGAAAACATGATTCTGCGCCCTTGCTGTCCCTCGGGATACCAGGAACTGAAAAGGACAGATACTGAATGAGAGTGTTCTAATCTCTTTTTAGCACAGAGAGTGTTAAGCATGAAACTTTAAGGCCAGTGTGTCCCGCCTCTGCTAATGCTCAGCATGGAGACATGGATGGACAGGGGAGCTCTTTTGATCAGGAGGCCAGGGGAGTGTCCACATCTGGCATAGGGAATCAGGGAGGGCTTGACTGCAGTAAAGTCAGAAATCAATAAAGCATAAGAGAAATCAGTCTGCTCTCTTATGGTTCTAGGCTAACATCTCTAAACTGCAACCATGGCTTTGTCTAAATTATACACAATTGGCACAATTACTGTATATTTGAAATGCTGTTGCTCTGGCTTTGTCATTGCTTTTCAGAATTTTCCTATGCAATCTAGTTGGGGCTTAAAAGATTTGGAGTTCTTTTATCCACAGTGCATCTGTGGGATAAGCGTCTGGAAAGATGGCCCTGGAGCTGGGCTTGACATGGAGGCTAATGTTGAAACAGGAAATCTCTCTACAGCACGCCCTAGCAAGCAGCAAAATCTGTGTTAAATTCTCTTTTCCTTATTTTTAAGCTCTCTCAGGTTTTTAAGTGGATTTAGTTACCACGTTGGAGCGCCACTCTGTAGAAGGAGTGGCGGGTTGCTTCCCACCGCCCGGCTAGCTTTACCCGAAATAATTACATGGAAACTGTATTCATTTAAACACTGCCTGGCCCATTATCTGTAGCCTCTTATTGGCTACCTCTTACATATTGATTAACCCATATCTAATAATCTGTATACCACCACAAGGTCATGGCTTACCGGGAGAGGTCCTAACCTGCGTCTGTCTCGGAGAGGAGAATCATGGCGACTGCCTCACTGCCTTCTTCCTCCCAGCATTCTGTTCTGTTTACTCCGCCTACCTAATTTTCTGTCCTATCAAAGGGCCAAGGCAGTTTCTTTATTAACCAATGAAAGACACACATAGCCAGATGACCCTCCTCCACCAGGACAGACTCGGGGGAAACTGAGAGAATGAGGTCAGGGGCCAGAGAAAGGGAGTAGGAGGCTGCAGCTTTGCTGGTTGGCAGGTAGTATCAACCTGTCAGTTTCTAAGCCTCTTCTGCAAGCATTCATCATCACCCCCCTTCCTACGGCACAAGGAGAGGGCTTTGCGGCACACTCAAACGTTGTTTGGTTCGGCCATTTTTATACAGTACCCAGTATCTCGCTGTCACCTGTGAACTTCTCCTCTCTCTCTACCTTCTCAGCTTTTACCCATTTCCCAGCTCAGTCCACATCTTTCTGTTAGGTATTTTCTCTTAGATGAGCCTCTCAGCCTGCGCAAATAATCCCAATCAGACCGAGTCAAACCTAATTAAAGATTCCCATGTTTAATGGAACGCTCCTGGGTAGCCCCGAGGAAACATGGAGAGGGTAAGAGAGAGAAAAGGGAGATCACATGAAACCCAGAGACCATGTGTTCTTGCTCTGGAGGGCAGTTTAAATAGCCTGTGGGAGTGGTCCCGACCTTTCATGGGGAAGGGTCATTGTTTTCCATGGGGAAGGGTCATTGTTTGGTGGGTTTTCTCCAAAGTGAAGTTTGGATTGAGGCAACTCTCAGGGGAGGAAGCTTATGCCAGGAGCTGGGGTGCACATGACCTCCCTCCCTCTGCCACCAAACTCTTTCTAATCCATGGAAGAATACCCAATGTCTCGTCTTCGCAGAATCAGCTTAGAGAGCCAGTGGTACCTTTCTTACTATCTTTATTCCTGAGTCTTCCTAAAACCCAAGTACCAATACAATGATAGAAAATCACACATGGCCATATGAAATAATCATGCACCACCATGTGACAAACTGACCATAACACATAAGAGAGGTCAAAGAGGATGAAACACTGTGTACACAATTTGCAACTTCAAATAATAATGACAATAACAAATAATCATGAACGTTTTTCAAATCCTGTTATGTCAAAGGTTTCCTGAAGTGAGGATCAGAAGGCTTCTGTTTATCCTGGAAGATGATCCCTGGGTTTGTATTTCTAGTTTTGTGGCTATAAGCAAAATGAAACCAATTATTCTTAACAGCTCCCATTGATCCACTGCAACGGGTGGTCTTAATGGGGTTTATGGGAGCTTTTTCAGATGGCTGAATGTCACAGAGACATGTTTGAATCCAGGAGAGATGACTTCTACCCTGTATCCCTTTCATCAGCCAATGGGTAAGTTTACTTTAAGGAAATTGATTTTAATTTAATTTCAATTTTCTAAACAAAAGTTCATATAATTTCCCTTCATTAGGCAATATGGATTGGAAAAATAGAACACAGCAAAAGCAAACAAAAGACCACTTACTGGAGCTAGTCCTATAGCATTATCAGAAACTACAATTTCCCCTGTCATTATTCTATTATTAAAAAGGTAAGTCGCTTGTCCAAGAACTATGGTGTGGAGTTAGCGTCATTGCCATAAAGGACATCTTTAACTAGATCCCTTTGCAAACTGACTACAAAGCCCCAGTCAGGCCCAGTCCAAGCTTCCCTGAGGTTAGGCTGCTAGAATTGCTCAGCTAAAGCTTACTAAAAGAGCTGGATAGAGGTGCTCTGTACTTATTTCCAGATTATTTTTGAAATACCAGGGAGGGTATGTGAGCTTCCAGAAACAAGCACATCTTTTGAGCAATCCCTTTCCCTGACTTGACCTGGCCCATCCTACCCCTTGGCCCCTTCCTAGGAGATCTACGCCTTCTCTTTTCCCCTCCCTTCCACCTCCTATCGGAAGCATGACAAACATCACCCACTTGCAGTCCGTCCTCTTAATTCCAACCATGGTAACACTAAATTTAAATAATACACATTTATTTGCTTTAAAAATGTACTTTGCAAAAACCTCTCTCAAGGCAAAGTATTCTCACCCTTTCGGTGCTAGTCCAAGGCGTTTTTCCTCCGGACCTGTTTCTTCACAGATGACTGCACTTTTTGTTGGCGTTTCTCAAGAATGTTCAAGACTTCTTAAGAGCCTGAAGAACTACCTGAGCTTGCGGGCAGCTTCCTGTGGGGGTCACGGCTTGCAGATTGAACTGTTGCTTGTTGTGCAAAAGATGGGCAAGGTGTTTGAGAAAACAGGAAGCACCTGTCAATGTGTGACTTTATTCCTGGAAGCGGAGAGCTCCCTCTGAGGTGGCTCTACATACTTCTGCTGCTTCCCCTATGAGCATTCTCTGAGGCTGTGCAGTGTTCTACAGACAAGGAGAGACATGTGAGCAGCAGGATTGCTGGGAGACCCAGATGCAGCCATGAGAACAGTGGCATCCCTAGCTTTTCTAGCTCTCCCTTTTCGCTATAGAGATGGGTATGCACAGAAACGAAGCTGCATGTTAATTGCGGTGGGGAATTCCAAGCCAACGGGAATTGGAGGTAACATATTTGCTATTATTGCAGATTCCTGTAATAGAGAATGCTTTCATTAGTTGATTGGTTTATTCAGTGAACATGTTCTGTGTAAAGGAATAGGAAACCTTAGGAATATACAGGGAACAGCGCAAATATGTCATATCCCTGTACCTCACTTCAGTCTTAAAATTACTTACAAGCTGATATATTTCAAAGGTGCATTTTAAGTGTTTTAAAAATATTTTTATTGCATTTTATTTTATCTAGTAGATGTGCAGGAGGGGTGTGTACACTTGCTTGTTTAGAAGTCAGAGGACAACTTGCAGGATTCAGTTCTCTCCTTCCATCATGTGGGTTCTGGGAATCGAACCCAGATGATCTGTCTTGGCAGTACGCATCTTCACTCACAAAGTCAGCTCAGCCCTTTCAGCTTTCATTTTTCCTTTCTTGTAAGTGTCTGTACAATGCTCTTAATAGAAATGTCACTGAGAGAAGGTCCCTCGTTGAGCTTGAGAGTTCTAAACTGTTGGTGGTGGCTGGCCAGGACAGCTTGTGGTTGGCTAGCAACATCTAGATCAAGCAATCAATATTCCTTTTAGCCAACCAGATTACCCAAATACCTTAACTGAAGATACCACACCTAATTGCTACCTTGCAGAAACATGCGTGGCCGTAGAGAAATGGATTGCACGTACTGGAAGAGCTATTATCTACTATGCTGGTTTGCATATTTGGGTAATTATTTTTCCTACTTAGGGGTAGAGGTAATGTGAATGACACAGGTAAACAGTGCAATTCTCTTCCTTATATAGCTAGGGTATGAAAAACAACATACATGGATGTATGTTGACAGAGATTTCTGCCCCACCTGGCCCTACAGCCATTAAGTCCCAAAGAATCACACAGAGGTCTACATTAATTATAAGCTGATTGGCCTAGTATCTCAGACTTCTTATTAACTCTTAAAACTTATATTAGCCCATAATTCTTGTCTGTGTTAGCCATGTGGCTTGGTACCTTTTCAGTGAGGCAGTCACATCTTGCTTGCTCTGTGTCTGGCTTCCTCAGAATGAAATTTCCCTCTTCCCAGAATTATCATTGCCCTGCCTCTACTTCCTGCCTGGTCACCCTGCCTATATTCTCTACTTGGCTACTGGCCAATTAGCGTTTATTTAAAATACAAATGACAGGGTGCAGACCATTGTCCCACAGAAGATGTGTCTTTACCAAGTCCTTTTGTCTTCAAGGACTTCAGTTTCTTCATTTAGAACTGAGAAACCAGGTAAAGTAGCTCCTCACATCCTTTCAACATGCAATTTTTTTTATATATTTTAGGCAAATCTCTTTCTTGCTTCTGATGGGAACATGAGACTCAGAAAATCCCATGAAGGAGGTCACCAAAATGACTCCTTGGTAGAACACCTGGATGTGCGTGGTCACCAGGGTGGCTCTGTGGTAGACACCTGGATGTCTGCGGTCATCTTAGTGACTCTGTGGTGGACACCTGGACGTGCATGGTCACCTTAGTGACTCCGTGGTGAACACCTAGACGTGCGTGGCCACCTTAGTGACTTCGTGGTGGACACCTGGACATGCATGGTCACCAGAGTGACTTCATGGTGGACACCTGGACGTGCTTGGTCACCAGGGTGACTCCATGGTGAACACCTAGATGTGCTTGGTGGCTGAACAAAGCCTGAGGGTTGAGGAATGATGATGCAGAATCAGGAGAAAAAATCTTCCAGCACTTTCTTGTGCTCATCCCCAGGTGCAGAGTGCTTTGAACAAATTCGGAGCAGGCAGGCAGCAGGGCTGACTTCCAGGGCCAGGACTCGAGAACTGTCGTTACGTCAGCTGGGTAAGATTTCCAAGCTAGTTGAAGAAGGCTGCTCACACTTGTGGTGTATATTAAGGCTGCTCACACTTGTGGTGTATATTAAGGCTGCTCACACTTGTGGTGTATAAGGCTACAATACCTGCAGGTGAGCTGTCTAATCTTGCCAGTCTCCTCAATTTGAGTAACTACGTTCTGTATGTCAGTGGCAAAGCTTTCTGGAATATAGATAACCTGAATAATTGCTGCCCCTATCTCATGCACACACTGTTTTTCACATCTAAGTGGGGGAATCCCTAAAATACTGGAGAATAAGGCCCCCTCTTGTAGGGGGTCGGAGATCTTGAAGGGCTCTCCGGACACAGATGCTCTTCCAATCGGTGAGGTAACATAAGAAGAAGCACCCCCTCTGACTTACAGTGTTGCCAGGATAGAAAGCCTTGTTTTATAATATCTTAAAGAAAACATTATCCTAATTTTAAAAAAAATCCAAGGACTAAAGCACCAGCCATTAAGAAGCAAGCTAGTTTTTCATTCTTGATTTTGAGACAGGCTAACTCCACATAGTCCTGGGACTCACTGTGTAGACCAGGCTGGTCTTGAACTCACAAAGGTCTATTTGCTTCTGCCACTAGAGTGCTGGGATTTCATGCCCTGCTGAAAAGCAAACTAAGTTCTGAATTGGTAACGATCCCCTGAAATGGGGTACGTGGGAAGCAGACGATGAAGGTGAACTCTTTCCAGTGACCCGTGGCACAGCTGTGTAAATGTGCAGCTACATAACCAAAGCCCTTTGACAGTTCGGAGTTGAAATTCTCAAGATAAATACTGCTTATTTGCTGGTAGGATGCCCTGGAAGAATAGAATCTGAGAAGGAAGAAGCAGGGTTTAAGGCTCTGCCTGGACATCCTGTACCCTAGTTAACACGTAAAATTAGCAACTTTAAGCTCTTAATCCCTAAAACATAAGACTGTTACTTTATTTAGAAATAGGATCGTAGCTGACATAATTGTGCTAACGTCATACTGGAGAATGATCTGGTAATGCGGTATGAGCTGGCTTACTTATGAAATGGGGTAATTTGAATAAATATGAGAGGGGCAACAGAGGAAGACAGAACATTTTTCTGAAGATAGTGTAAGATGTTGGTGTAAGGAGCCAGATCCATCCAGGCCTTTCTTAGAGTCCTTAAGTAAAGGACAAAGGAAAACTATTTGTGTGTCCTTGTTCAAGAACGCACGCAGCAAGACCTGTTTGACACTGGAGCCAGGGTCTCATAGGAGTCACTGGTGCAGTTTCTGGGAACTCAACTCTATCCCCTTGCCCCATGCCGTGGTTATCAGTCCCAAGGCAACTGTATCTGAGGTGTCCCTGTATCCCATGTTCTCTTGGCCAGCATTGTCTGATTTAGGTCTCTGCTGATGTCGGTCATCCCTGAGCCCTGCAAATAGTGTCTATGATGCTGTAAATAAACTTCCTTGGCTTAAGTCATCAGCTTACACAAGACTTCCTGGCCCAGCTGTTGCTTTTGTCTCTTTATTTCTCATCTTCAGCCCTCCCTCAACACCTTGCCCTTCAAGGTTCTTCCTGCTGGTTTGGGTCACACTGGGGTGATAGATCTGTATGCCAAGGGAGGAAAACCAGTAAGAGCATAAAAGCACCAGAAGCTAAGGATGAGGCATGGGACATATTTTTGTTGCCAGTCCTCAGAAGGGACCAGTCCTGCCAACACCTTCATTATAGAGTTTTGGCTTCCAGGCTCGAGAAATATATTGAATTGTTTATGCCATCTAGCTTGTGGTACATGATCAAGACAGCAGAAAACAGCAAGCAAAACGCTGCACGGTTCCAGCTGCATCTAGAATGGTACTGGCATGGGTTCTGGGTCCCGAGGGCCTCATAATAGTTCACTTGTGCGTTCAACAGTTAGTAAACTGTTGGGACCATTTGGAGTCCTGGCCTCCAGCTGCTCTCCCCTGCTAGTGACCTTTACTTTCCTTCTGATTTGAGCTACTGAAAGCTGTGTCAAGTTTGTTTACCAACTCTACTTCACGAGCACGTGTTTCCTTGAGGATCAGAGGATAAGGTTTTCACCTGTTGACCCACCTGACCGTGTTGGTATATAAGCCTCCATGGTGCTATTGAATTAAGGACTTCTTGCCAGTGACTAGAGGTTCATGTTTCTGTCTCTCTGTCTATGTGTCTTTGTGTGTTTCAATCTCCAGCCCTTTGCCCAAAGCTTGTGAACTGGATGGTAGCGCATAGAGCGCAGACAGACGTTGTGTGCTGCAGTGGGCCATTTCTTCATTCATGCCTGTGCACATGCACTAGCATAACTCAGCATCTTTCTCTGTTCTTGGAGTTTGTGAAATTCCAGCCAGTGAAACTGGGCAGGGCGACGCAGGACCAGCTCAAAGCCGGCCTCTTACGGGCTGGGAGGATGCAGAGGGTCGCACAGTGCAGTCGCTCTAGCAGAAGTGTTCTCGTTCATAACCCTAGTTATGAGAAACCAGTGCTCACTTTTACCAGTTCCTGAGGTTTGTTACCCAGCACTGACTAATACAACTACTTCCATTTTCTGATCTAGTTTTGCTTGTTGAGTATGAGGGTTCATTCTGAATTTGCTTCATGTTTTCCAAGAAAGGATTACAAAACACATATGGCAGAAAGGGAGCCTTGGGTCGGCGCGAGGTTAAGACTCTGAAGTCCTCTAGCTGCCTCTACCCAGGCTCATGCGTCCTGTGCTCTCAAAGGTTGGTATAATAAAAACCAGCATCCTGAATTTTGAATGTGGAAAGAACTGGCTAATTAGACATTTCACAGAAAAACAAACAAAAGCAAAGAAACACCTTGAGATGCAACCTTGGTTCTATAATTTCTCTTTTCTAAATATGAACCTCATTTATGACATGGAAATAATGGTATCAGCATACACACACACACACTATATACATATATACAGACAAACATGCATACACATACACATATACACACAAACATGCATACGCATATATATGTATATACAGACAAATATGCATACACACATATATACACATATACACACAAACATGCATACACATACACATATACACACAAACATGCATGCACACATATATGTATATGCAGACAAACATGCATACACATATACACACAAACATGCACACACACACACACACACACACACACACACACATCTTTCCCACCATCACATCAAAGACAAATGATATGATAATATCTAACCTGGACCCAAGTTTCCTCTTTCCTGGAGTTTTCAAAACATAATGGCAGGAAAGGAAATAAGAATTTCAGCAAAGACAAAACTGTCTTATATCTCCTTTTCTTTCTGGAAACTCATGAAAGTCTTTGTTCTCCTTGTTTAAAACAATACCTTTTATTTACTGTTTGAATATTTTGTACACGTATACATGTATTTTAGTCACAGTTATCTCCATTCTCCTCCTCCAACTCCTACTGCCCACCCACCCCGAACTTTATACCTTTTTATTATTATTATTTTTTAAACCTACTGAGCTCAGTGCTGTCCTTGTGAATGGGTTTGGAGCCCTTCTCTGGATCATAAGCAACTTAGCAGGGCCACACACCTGGAGATACGTGACTCTCCCTTCCCCAGCCATGCTGGGATGTGAATTAGCTTGACCCTGAGCAGCCCCTGTGCAGGGAAGCACAGGTGCTGAGTTCATGGCTCTGAGGGCCCTGGCATGTCCAGAAGGCACTAATTCTCCCTGCCTCCAGCTCCACATTCTTTCCCCCAAATCTCTGAGCCTTGGTGGTTCGGATACCAAGGTCCCATTTAGGCCTCTGCCCTCCCCGCACATTTATTCTTGGGGCTTTTGTTTTAATAAATGAAACAGAAGCCGCTTCCAGTCTTGGGTCTTAAAACCAAAGTAACCTCCAGCCCTTCCACAGTTCAGAGCGATAGTTGGCAGTGCATGGACCCAAGGTCTTTTACATAAGATTGGGGGTGGGGGAGTGACACCCCAGATGCTCACCAAGCTATGGGGTAACTTTTACTATGCTTGAATTTGTAGCTTCGTTTAGTGGAATAGCAAACACACCTTTCTCTGTTTAGTACAGGATCTTCTAGGTGAGGTAGAGGCTCCTTCTCTACTTCCTCTATGCTGCAACAGACGGTTTGGTGCTGCTACCCACACAGTGGCAGAAAAGATAAAAGATGAAACAGCCCTGATGAAGGAGGGAAAACAATCTGCAAATCATCAGGCTATAAAGAAAGGTCCAAACACTGAAGCTATTTCGTGGCCAAGCAGAGAATGTGTCTGGAGCATCGCAGCTGTGCCTGAGCAGCTGACGTTTGGGAAAGAAATCCATGTGGTTTCAGGTGTGGATGTGAAGAACGTGGATTGAATGGACAGGCAGAGATGTGTTTCCTGTGGGGAGGAAACGTCTTTGTCTCTGTGACTATGACACGAGGGCGGCACAATCAAAGCGGCGACTGAGTAACGACTTGCCCAGCTTGTCTACTTTGCTGCCACTTCTCCCTTCTGTGTGGGTGAGCTTGTACCACCGTGAAAGGGCTTGTTCCGAGAAGGGTTCCTCTGCTATGGCACTGGAGAGAACACATTCCTTGTCATTGGATGCACCTAACGTTACCTTGAGAGATGCAGGGCCCTAGAAAACACATAAAAGGATGCAGCCGGAGCCTCTAATCTCCCGCGGGATCAAAGACCATATGCTATTCCAGTTTTTTTAACCTTTGCTTTTGCGGCTCATAGTGTGTGCAAATCAAAGCACACTGGGAATGCAGGGTTGTTCTTGGACGGTTGGGCTTGGGGTCCCCCTCCTGTACGCTAATTCAACCACGGACAGCAGTGAGCTGATAATGGAGCTACACACGGAGTTTGGGCCTCTTAGGGAATAGAGGACGAGCCACTGAACAGGTGGCTCCAATTACTGGAGCTGTGGCTGCCAGGGGAAGTAATCAAGCCACCGAGGAAACAATGCCAGGTAGTCGGTCAGCCGGCGTCTTCTGGAACCTTGCCAACAAACACTAGGCCAGCTCTGTGAAGATTAATTGAAAAGAATTTCCCCAAAGCACAGCGTGCTTAGTAGATAGACCTGTCCTTTCAAAGTGTTAAGGCGAATTTTTTAAAAGAAAAAGGAAAAAAAAATTCTCCAGAAATTCAGAGAAGGCGGCTGTATGACAATGGAACACATTCGAGAGAAGGACTTCTGAGATGATATTAGGGAGTTCATGACATTCCGATGCAGGCCTTCGGGCCCCTGCTAGCTGGTTCTTGTGCCTTGGCATTTCCTGCCCGCTGGGGGAGCAGACCGCTTCTTTGACTCCACAGCCTTGCACTTCCTTCGCCTGTGCAGTGACAGAAGAAACAGGTTCTCCCAGCAGGAGCTCTTTTACAAACTGTGCAAGCTCATCCAGGTCAAGGGAAAGGACCTGTCAAAGCAGAAGAGGAACTGGACCACATCCTCGGTTTGTTGCTGGTTTAATTTATTTCCATTAATACAATTCTCTTCAGAGCCTCTGACCACAGGGGCATTTCCCTGAAATCCTTTTTAATTAGGGCAGGTTCTATATAACCACAGAATGCTAGGGGGTCATGAAGCTCTGAGCTGCCTCTTCCTATGCCCCTGGAAGAATAAGGACTGTAATTAGCAGGCCAGGACTCTGCCATCCTCACACGCTAGTCAGCATCTTGCTATTCTGATTGCTGTGACATGAAGTCTGTGGGACCTGTCAGAGCCTGGTCATCTCTGTGTCGGAGAGCTGCTGGCTGGTTCTTGGCTCTTACTAAACGTCATGCCCCTGCAGAAGTAACAGAAAGTTCTCCTGTCACTTGGTGACATCTCCATGAAACCCTAAGTGTCCCATGGTCCCAAGATGACTGAAAGGTAATTTTTCATTCCTGTTGAATTTTCCTTCCAGGGAACCAAGCATTTAGAAAAATACCTTTGTAAAATTTGATTGACAAACACAAGCGCTTTGGTTCTAAAATAAAAGGGCTTAGGATCACTTTGGACAATTTGAAAAAGTAGAAAATGAAGGTTGAAAAGAGAAAATAAAGAAAAGGAAGAAAGTCTATAGGGAGAGGTGTGCGTTTTTGGAAAGAGTCAGGAAATGTAAAACAAACTTGGCTTGAGCTGTCTATGTGTTCTTTAAGGACAGAAGACAACATGAACGTTGAACTCCAAAGGCAACCTGGGCCAGCACACTTCAGACACACTTGCACATCTGAGTTTAAAGAAGCTCTTCCAGAATGGCCAATTGTGGAGCAGCCTAGAGCTCTATAAACTGATGCAGAGATATAAAGCAAGACTGATACATGCAATGGAGCTTTATTTCGTCATAAGGAAAAGAAAATTATGTCATTTGAAGAATGGAACTTGAGTGCTTCTTGTTTGCCTTGCTTTCTTCTCAGAGAGGTGGACACCAAGGGACACCCAGCCTAGAGCCCAGTCCCAAGGACACAATGACTCTATGGCTTCCAAGGGACAATATTGTCAGATAGAAACTGCCGGCCTTCTAAACATTGTAATAGCCTTATCTCATTTTGTAGTTGGTGACATATAGATATATTAGTTTATTTTTCAAACAGAACTCCAGGGCACACTGGCACAGTTCCCTGATGGGCTTTGCATTAGGACTCTGGGGGCATTGGCTATTTTCTTCTCACTCAGCATAGTCCATCTGCCCCCAGAACAGCTCTCAGACCTTGGGCAGCCTTCTTAGGTGGCCTGTGTCATAACAGTCACATGCTACTAACCTTATGATGAAGGAAAAGCATCACTTGCAGAATATGTATGAGCTCTATGATTATAGCGCAGTTACGATGCCAGTTAACATTGTAGACAGCACCACAGACTCATAATTTAGTATTTTGAAAAGGTAGAAAAGTATAAAAAGGGAAATAAAAATCACCCTTGATTTCATTATTTCATGGGTCTACTAGAGACCAAATCCTGCTCCTAGCCTGTTTTTCTGAGGCCTCCAGTTAAGAATGGCTTCTAAACTATTAAGAGCTTTAATTACAGTAGTTCATGTACACACACACACACACACACACACACACACACACACACACACACACACATATATACACATATGTGTGCCAGGAGTAAGTTGCAGAACCCATATATGGCATATAAATCTTAAAATATTTGCTCTCTTTTTTGCTTGTCATTTTTTAAAATAAAGATGTTGACCCCAATCCATAAGTAACCATTGATGCATTTCCTTCCTTTCTTCCTTCTTTTTTTTTAGGACTTCTGCAAATTTTAGTGGGGCCTCTGTGGCATGACTTCATACTCTTTTATAGCTTGCATTTTTCCTCTACTCTGATATCACATCATGAATATTTCCTCATGTTATTCTTTTTAAAGAAAGCACATTTAATTATGCAAGCCAAATATAAATAATTACCTGTATAGAATTAAGACTTTTAATAGTTAATCTTAATTTACTCAGAACTCAGACTTTTCAAAGGATGAATACTTAGTCATCTTGAAAAATATTTTAATTGTTTGGGAGTGAACACAAGATTTTCCATCATCCACATTAAGTGTATGTGTGCTGTGTAATCTTCACCAACACACAGTTCTAAGGCTTCATCTTCTTAAAACACAAATCCTTGCACCACCAAAATACTTCCCTTCTCCCCTCCCCACTAAAATATTATATTTATGGTTATATAGTGCTTGTTGGCTATTATTTTAATGCCTCTGGCTCTTCATTTGAAATTTCTCTGTCAGTGCTGGACATAGATGATATTTTTTGGTGAACTCTTATTTAAAGTACATGAGGAAAGTAATTAAATTGAGATAAAAGAATTGTCACCAGCGCTTGTGAAGAAAGCACTAAAGTTTCGCTGTTTTTGCTAAAAAGATAGTTTTCATAAGTCAATTAAATGGCACTCTTGGGTTTAATAGTAAGTTTGGAATTGTGTTTAAAATTCTCACCCCATGACTTAGCATTCAGGATTAATTACATTGAGTCTTAGTGCTCTTGTTTGTCAGAAAAGCATATGATGTGATGTCATTGCGGTGATGATATGCTCAGAAGAGATGCGGTATGTGGAAATCACTTCAAATAGCTGCCATATGCACATATTGGTTATTATTATGCTGTCAGAGCTTGCTGTCGATGTTACCAGAAATGGAAGCATTTGGGTGGCTCTTTCTCGAGTGCCAAGATAATTTGTTATCATGAAATACAGAGTAAAGGACAATTTCAGAAATGACTTCTCAACAACTGCAATTTCCCCCTGGAAATTTCCTTATTGTCCTGGGATATTGCATGATTCAAAAGCTGAGCTCTTCTGCATGACATTTAATTAAAATGTAGCCTGGGCATGCTATGTGAAGAATTTCAAGGAGTCCTGCTACATAAGGTGTGCCCAAATGTCGGTGTGATGTCTCTTTTTCCCCACTGGAGCATATTAAATTGTCCATTGGTTGAGATTTTGTGACTTTATGGACATGCTTCAGTGTTCTTATTTTTATTTTGGAAAGTTTGTAATTATTGCCCACCCTATTTTCAAATATTTTCTATTTGAAATAAGAATATAAAGCAGTTTTAAAGTAGGTGAGACAGCTCTGGGGGTAAAAACTCTTGAAGCTAAGACTGAGGGCACCTGGTGGAGGCCAAAACTACACCTGCCGGGTGTCTTCTGATCTCTGCAGGAAGCAGAAACACACACACCCAATACACACACACCCAATACACACACACTCAACACACACACTCAACACACACACTCAACACACGCTCAATACACAACTCAACACACACACACACACACACACACACACCCAATACACACACACTCAACACACACACTCAACACACACACTCAACACACACACTCAACACACACTCAATACACACACTCAACACACACACAACACACACACACACTCAACACACACTCAATACACACACTCAACACACACACACACACACTCAACACACACACATTCAACACACAAACATACTCAACACACATACACATTTAATACACACACTCAACACACACACACTCAACACAACTCAATACACACACTCAACACACACACTCAACACACACACTCAACACACACACTCAACATACACTCAATACACACACTCAACACACATACACACTCAGTACACACACTCAACACACACACTGTAGTTTTAAAAAACTTATTATACTTTCTATCTTTATTAATTTTAGTTCTCGATATAAATTCAGGTAAAATAGTCTAAAACATTTTTCTCTTCACGAGCAGTGCTCTTGCAGTACTCTTTCAAATCCCCATCTGTATAGGTAAACAGACAGATTTCTTTTGTGAAGCGCCGTGAATTTGCTAGTCTATCAATTAGCTACATCATTCACCCTTGTTAACAAAGCACACTGCATACTGCGTTTACTCAACTGTTCTCTAGGTTGTGATTGCTGCTTAGCTCTGTAGGAATCCAAACGCAAGTATTAGATGGAGCCAGTGCCAATACAAACCACTGGGACCCTCCAGTCAGAGGGATGAAACTTGTGTTTTTGTCTCTACAAGATTGTCAGAATCTACCTAGAAAAATATCCACAACTATGAATGCAAATCGGTGATAGAAGAAGAATTTTTACGTATGGGACCAGAGCAAGGGAGAGCCTGGTGCTTCTGCCTTTGGGTGAAGTTCTAGCGATCTGTTTTTAACAGGTGATCTAAAGGAGGGTCTTTTTCCTGGACAGCCTTTGTTTCTCTCCATCTGTTCTATGCATGCCTCTTGCCCTAGTATAAAGATTCTATCTCACCATCCTGGAGAGAGAAACAAATATCTCATGCTGTGTGGGAAAGGCTGGCCCCATTGGCTCATAGATTAGACTGCTTGGTCAACTGGGAGCAGGCTCTCTTAGAAGGTGTGGCCTTGCTTGAGTAGGTGTGGCCTTGTTGGGGGGAAGTTTGTCACTGTGGGGTGGGCTTCGAGGTTTCAGAAACTTAAGCCAAGCCAAGCGTGTCTCAGTCTCTTCCTGCTGCCTGCCACCTCTCCAACACCATGTCTACCTGCACCTTGTCATCCTTCCCACCATGATGATCATGGACTAAACTGAACTGTAAGCCACACAGTTTTCACACATTCACAAAATGAAATGTTATCCTTTATAAGAGCTGCCATGGTCACAGTGTCTCCTCACAGCATTAGAACATTGACTAAGACAAGCTATATCACAGTTTGCGGCATCCGTGTTTGACTAGCGGCCGTCCTGCTGAAGCCAGAGTCTCTCTGATTTCAGGCTACTCTTGGGGGACATAGGCCAGGAAGATTCACGGTGAGTACACAAATAGAACTTGGATCCCAGAGATGTGCCCTGGTTTCTTTCAGTGAAGACAGGAGAATCTGGCAGCTGGCTAACTCACCGTCACTTCTGGAGCGCTGTCCTTCGATCACGTGCAAACGTGACCAGGTTGGATCAAGACCAGGCTGACTGCTGGAGACATGCCACAGGCAGGCTGTCTGAGAGTGCATCTGACTGACCTTTTTAGGTCTGGACGGCTGGGTGGGTTAACTCCCACCTTAGCTGTGAAGGGAAGCAGTTTCAGATAAGAAGGCATTTCTTCTCTGAGTGAGTGACAGAGTGCTGAGTGGTGGCCAGACAGCTGATCATGACCAGGAAGCGCTGAGCAGCAGGCTCTTCTCCTCTGGGCCACTTTAACTGCTGTGGATAGAAACTGACAGGAGCTCTGTAAGCAGGAGAGAGAGTTCAGCAACAACTTTAAAACTAGCACATAAACTTTGTTGAAAAGTTTTTTCACCCTCCTCTTCCTTTCCCCTCCCCTCCTACTCATTCTCTTTTTCTTTCTTCTTCCCTCCCTCCCTCCCTCCATCCATCCTTCCTTCTCCCCCTCCCTTCTTCCTTCCCTCCCTTCCTCCCTCTCTACCTTCTTCCCTCCCTCTTTCCTTCCTTCTTTCCTTCTTCCTTTGTGTCTTCTTTCCTTCCTCCCTCCCTCCTTCTCTCCCTCCCTCCTTCTCTCCCTCCCTCCCTCCTTCCTTCACTCCCTCCCTCCATCCTTCCCTCCCTCCATCCTCTCTCCCTCCTCCCCTCCCTCCATCTTTCCCTCCGTCCCACCATCCTTCTTCCATCCTTCCCTCCCTTCCTCCTTTCCTCCCTCCCTCCTTCTCTCCATCCATAATTCCCTCCCTCTTTCCTTCCTTCTTTCTTTTTTCCAGCCTTTCTCCCTCCCTCCCTGCATCCTTCCTCCATCCTTCCCTCCCTCCATTCTTCTCTCCCTCCTTCCCTCCCTCCATCTTTCCCTCCCTCCATCCATCCTTCTCTCCCTGCTTCCCTCCCTTCCTCTTTCCCTTCATCCTTCCTTCCTCCCTCCCTCCCTCCTCCTCTATCCTTCCCTCCTTCCATCCTTCCCTCCCTCTTTCCTTCCTTCTTTCCTTCTTCCTTTTATTCTTTTTTCCTCCCTCCCTTCCTCCCTCCTTCCCTCCCTCCCTCCCTCCCTCCATCCATCCTCCCTCCCTCCATTCTTCCTTTCTTTTATTCCCTTTCTCTTGGATTGTCTCTTATGATGTTGCTGTGTACCAAGACTGGCTTAGAACCTGGTAAATCATGATCCTTCTGTCTCAGTCTACTAAACATTAAGCTAACTGGTATGTACCACCACACCGAAACTCCTGAAAGTTTTATTTGTTTAAACTCAATTTATTTACTGTTAAATTTCCTGATCAGACTCCCAAAGTATGGCTGTATAGCCACTTAGAAGAAAGGCAAGATTTTTATTTGAAAAAAGTAATAACTTAATATATATTTTTATTTAATAGCATGGTTCTTTCCAATTGTCTCCTCTGGCCTCTAAAAGTGTCAGGCCACTCTTTTATGAAAATGTTCCACTCACAAATGACATAGTGCTCTCCTGTGCATTTTTAAGGCGGTTCCAGGCAGAAGGAGGTAAACAAAACAAAGTTTGTTTTTCTCCATCTTCCTGGAGTCTCACTATTTTCTTTTTGGCTGGTGTTTACATTCCTTAACCACCCTACTTCCTTCTTACTTCCACTCCCTCCTCTTTCGTCAGGTTCTAGGTTCAAAGAGCAAACCCACTTCCCTGGGGTGGTAGTCAGTGAAACTGGCAAAGCTGTTACATCATGTTCAAATGCACCTGCATCAGAAGATTGAGAGGAGGTAAGATTTGAAGATTTATTTTTATTGTTTGTCTCTTTCAAACAATACACCCCCCCACACACACACACACGCACGCATGTGCATGCATGCACACACACAGGTATCTATGGAGGTTAAACAAAAGCGCTGATACCCTGGAGATAGAGCTCCCAAAGAGATGGTCCATGCGGGTGGGTACCAGACACTGAATTCTGCTAGAGAAATCCATGCTCTCAGCTCCTGAAGCCTCTGTTCAGCCCCAAGCAGCAGAATCTGAGTTTGAGGAAAAGATTATCTTAGATGTTCTCAATAGAATAAAGGGGCTACTTTCCTGCCTTGTTTTCCAGCCGAGTTCTATGGCAGTGGTTCTCAACTTTCCTAATGATGCACCGGTTCATACAGTTCCTCATGTGACCCACCCCAAACACAAAGTTATTTCCATTGCTACTTCCTAACTATAAATTTGCTACTGTTGTGAATTGGTAGTATAGTTATTGGATATACAAGATATCTGATATGTGACTCCTCCCGCCGAGGGGATAAACCCCACAAGTTGAGAACCACTGCTCTACGGAGACCCTTTGAGGAGTGAATGGTCTAAGATAAACAACAAAATAAGCTCAACACTAGCAGCCATGTCTAGGTTCTAGAGCAGCGGAAGACTTAGACCTCAGAGTAGGCTATACGTACTGGGTTGGTTTGTTCATCAGACAAGTGGGTGCTGTAGGAGGTGAATGAGTAGCACCTGATTATTTACCCAGCATTTGTGCAAAGCTGCCATAAGCTGGTGTTCCGGCATCTCTGTTATCAGCCATATCCTGCCTCCTCCAAAGCATGCTATTACCATAAAATGTAAGTGAAGTAGGGCATATCATAGAGTCTTACTATAATGCGGAGTAGACATTATGAGACAGGATGACCAGGTTTTAATAGAGGTGAGTGAAGAGAGTGAAGGGAAGGGGGTGTTCTTTATAGTAGAGTAGGTCTTACTTCATGTAACATGATACAAAGTGTGAAAGCAGATGAAATACGACCCTCTTCCCTTTCTCAGCCAAACCGGTTTTATTTACCATTGACAATAAGAACAAGGCAATTCAGTGATTTTTAAAGTTGATCTTCTTAAATTTATTTTTTTAAAACAATCTTTTGTCATTTTACATCCCAATCCCAGTTCCCACCCCTCCCCTCCTCCTGCTCCTCCCACCTTCCCCCAACCCCATGCCCCATCCACCCCTCAGAGAGGGTAAGCTTCCTATGGGGAGTCAACAAAGTCTGGCACATCGCTTTGAGGCAGGGCCAAGGCCCTCTTCCCTGTATCCAGGCTGAGCAAGATGTCCCTCCAAAAAGAATGGGCTCCAAAAGGCCAGTTTAAGCACCCAGAATAAATCCTGTCCCACTGACAGTCACCCCACAGACTTTCAAGTCATACAACTAACACCCACATTCAGGAGGCCTAGTTTGGTCCTGTGCAGGTTCCTCCATTGTCAGTCAGGGGTCAGTGAGCTCCCACTAGCTCAGGTCAGCTGTTTCCGTGGGTATCCCCATCATGGTCTTGATCCCTTTGCTCGTATTATCTCTCCTCCCTCTCTTCAGCTGGACTCTGGGAACTCAACCCAGGGCTTACTGTGGATCTCTGCATCTTCTTCCATCAGTTGCTGGATGAAGGTTCTATGATGACAATTAAGGTCGTCATCAATCTGATTACTGGTCCATCCATGGTGATATATCAGAAATGGAGGAATTTGGCCTGACCTAAGCTTGGTGTCATGGGGAGATACATCTGTCTGTCAAATGTCCCTGAAATATTGTGATAGGAACTAACACAGGAACTCGCACCAAGTCAACACATTTGTCTGTAGCAGCAATTCCTTGGTTGAAGCCCCATCCACATTCTCTTGCCCTGGCATGTAATAATACAACATAATAGCTATAACACAATAACATATTAATGTAGCGTAATAATATAGCGTCTTAATATTGCTGCACTTCCACCTCCCAAGCCATGTATTTTCCCCTGAGGATGTTGTCTGACCACAGGAGTCCCATTTACTTTTCATGTGGCAAACAGATAGGCCAGGGAATTAATGTTTCCTGCAAGTGCCCACCCCCAACTAGTGATTAGTGGGAGCTGGTGCATAAATACCCTGACTCCCTTGCGCCCAGGGGTACATGCTTTCCCATTTTGGAGAGTTTCTCAGAGGGGAAATGGGATTGCTACTCTATTCTTTTTATCGCCGCTTCATTATTTTCTGTGTCTCACGTCCCCAGTCATTTCTAATGTTTCCTTTTGAGATGAACGACTTGCACCCCAATGCCTCCTCACAGTTTACTTTGGAGGGGTCTGAATGGAGACATCAGTATTGCTTAGCTATTGTCAAACTGTTCTCACAGCAAACCATGGACTATTTCACTGCTATGAGGTAGCCTATTGCAGCTCACTATCTGGAGTGGGATCACCAGTTCAGCGGTACCAAGTAATCCTGGTTTTGCCCATTGTGTCAACGTTTGGTTTTTAACTAGGATCATGAGGTATCCACCGCACATCAAAAATCAGAGCAATATTCCTTGCATAATTAAGGAGCTGAAACTTTCTTTTCTTTCCTTTTTGCTTTTTAACAATTTTGCTTTGTTAGTTAGGAAAGCAAACCCTATTCAGGGCCACCCAAGTGGGTTGAAATTAGAATGCCTGGTTCTGATAAATTATGATTTATTCCTGGTCGGAGTCCCTCTCTGAACAAATCTGGATTCTATTAGCTGAGAAAAGGTGGAACTGGCTTGTGTAAGTAGCAATAGACAAATATCTCATACAGAACAGTATCAATTAATGCTGTTATCAACATCATGGTAAATATATGAGTTTCCTGTCTCCAAGACCTACTTCAAAGCAGCGATTCTTTACCAGACAGACACTCAATGGCTATGGCAGTATGGAAGCAAAACCACTCTGCTTTCTTTTGCTTCCAGAGTGCCTTTAGAATACCTTTCTCTTTTTTATTTTTTCTTTGTTTAATTGTGTGTGTGTGTGTGTGTGTGCGTGCGCACGTGCGTGCGTGCGCTCATGTGTATATGATACTGAACATTGAATCTAGAGGCTTGAATATGTAGAATATGGTAGCCAAATGTCTACTAATGAGTTGTATTCTAGGTCCTTTATTTCTTTTCCCTCTGAAATAGGGTCTAAGTTGCCCAGTCTGGTCTAGAACTCACTCTGTGTAGTCTAATATGGCCTTCAACTTGAAATCCTCCTTCCTCAGTCTCCACAGTAGCTGGGGTGACAGAGTAAAGTCCCAGGCCTTGCTTAAGGCATCTTTGTTTAGTTTGTTTCCTGGTGTCGTTCTTGAGTCTTAGGCAATTTCAGCAAATTTATTTCTCATTTAATTCAAACAAATTCAAATTTTTTCCCATAGCCTAAAATCCATATGCCATACTAATTAATCTTTGCTTATAAAAGGTGTTCTGCCCAGCTGATAGCACTGTTTGTGTGGGGGAAGGAAAAGACAGAACCTGAAGCAATAAAACTGTTAACAAAGCTGTTAGAGGAAACACATTAAATGAAATCGAAGGCCAGCAGCGTTTGGAAGAACAAACCCTAAGCTCTGATAATTCCTCGGAAGGACATCTGAAAGGACTCTCCTGGGAAGGAGCTGGAGTTTTAGCACTGGATTCTGTCTCCTGTAGATGTAACTGTTAATCTTAAAACACTGCATGCTAATTATCGGTTAGGTAAGAGTGTATTCAACTTGACATCTGCAGTATATAAAAGCCATACATTCTTTTTTTGAGGATATTCATTTACTGAAGAAGAAATCAATAAATCAATGTTCCTGTTAAGATGTTTATTCTAAAACTGCACATTTGCTTTTTACAACAACAGAACATCCTTACTCTAAGCAGAACTGACGCCATCAAGGGATAGAAATAGAACTTTGACTGGTCGTATGGTCAACTGGCAGGCTTTTCTGAGAGCCATGAACAGCAATTTAATGAATTCAATATAAATGGAAACTCAGAAAAGCTACTTAATCTAAACTAGAATCTATTCTGCTCCATAAAACTTTATGAAGCAGACACAGTTAATTCTGATATTTCAATATTTTGTACCTTATAAATCTTCTTAATGCTCCCTGAGTTACAGATAATCCAGAGAAATAATGTGTCCCATTGTTCTCTGGTGCTGCAGACAGCTCCTTGCCTTCCAGTGTCCTCCCCACATTCATGATTTTTGTTTTGTGACCCACTGAGGGTTTTTGAACACTATGTTGACACACCGAGATGTGGAGATCTCGATGTCTAGGGTCAGCTCTCATAACTGTAGGAAAAAGCACTCACTAGAAATATTCTTGAGCTAGCATCTTCCAGGGAAACACTTCTTAGTTGCTGTTTTGGGTTTTTTTTTCTTTTTTGAGACAGGGTTTCTCTGTAGCTTTGGAGCCTGTCCTGGAACTAGCTCTTGTAGACCAGGCTGGCCTCGAACTCACACAGATCTGCCTGCCTCTGCCTCCCGAGTGCTGGGAATAAAGATGTGCACTACCACCACCTGTCTAGGGAAGCACTTCTCACGTCCTTCCCAAAGCAGATGTGCAGGAAGTGTGTGCTTAGGCTAAGGAGGAAAGCTCAGTTCATTATCCCACCCTCCCTATCAGACCCCACCAGCGCCACCGTTCCTCTGCATTCAACCATCCTTTTCCCGTCCCTTTGTCTCGCTTCTCGTATTGTGTGTTCCTGCAGTGCTCTAAAAGGTGGAATGCTATTCTCAGCGGCATTAGTTTGACTTAGCAACACTGAGAAATACTTCCTAATTGCATATACCATGTACAGAACATGATATCCATTTTGAAATCATTTACACTACATTGGGTCAACAGTGCATACTTAAAATTGAATATAGTCTTTTTTGATTCTTTGTTAGGGGTGAGGGTCTGGCTGTGTTTCCCAGGATGGTCTCAAACTCATGATCTCCTGCAGAACTGTTAATCTTGAAATACTGCATGCTAATTATTGGTTAGGTAAGAGTGTATTCAACTTGACATCTGCAGTATATAAAAAACATACATTCTTTTTTGAGGATATTCATTGGCTGAAGAAGAAATCAATAAATCAATATTCCTGTTAAGATGTTTATTCTATAACTGCGCATTTGCTTTTACAACATCAGAACATCCTTATTCTAAGCCAAACTGACACCATCACTAATATATGTGGGCGTGGCTGCATATGTGTGCATTTGATAGAGGAGGCTTGATGTTGATCTTTGGTGCTTCCTCCAACTGTTTCCCACTTTATTTGCTTTGGCGGGGTCTCATGTTGAACCTAGAGCTTGCTGATTCAGATAGCCTAACTAGTTGATTAACTAGTTAAACATCACTGGGGTGGTTTGGATAAAATGGCCCCCGTAGGCTCACAGAGAGCAGCACAGTTGGAAGGTGTGGCCTCGTCGGAGGAAGTGTGTCACTGGGGGTGGACTTGGAGGTTTCGGAAGCTCAAGCCCAGTGTCTCACTCTCTTTCTGCTGCCTTGGGGTTTGGATGTAGAGTCCTCACCTTCCTCTCCAGCACCATGTCTGCCTGTGTGATGACATGTTTTCCACCATTATAATAATCGACTAAACCTCTGAACTGTAAGCCAGCCCCAAAGAAATATTTTCCTTTATAAGAGTTGCTGTGGTCAGGTGTCCTTCACAGCAACAGACACTGACTGAGACAACTGGATCATCAACAGACATGCAGACGTGCAGACAGTTCTGTCACTAGCTGCAGTCAGTCTCAGTGTATATACTTTGTCATCTTTGGGGAATCTAAAAGCCATAGCTCACTCTATCTGTCTGTCTGTCTATCTATCTATCTATCTATCTATCTATCTATCTATCTATCTATCTATCTATCTTGTAGACTCTTAAGTATATATTCAACATTGGAGCAAAAAACCCCACATTTATAGCCTAAGTGTAGACATCATTTTGTCTTTTCATCCTGGAGTCTTACAAATGTTTAAGTTAGGCCTGGTGATAAACAGTGAAACTCAGTTAAATCCAAATAGACAAAAGACTATCTGGGAGTATGCAACACTTACGTTTTAAGAAGAAATCTCTAAGAAAATCCAATTAAAATCTAAAATCATAAAAATTAAATAATTTCAGTAATATCTGGAGTCAGTCATCAGGGAACAGAGGAGATACTGGAGTTTTTCTGAGCAGATGTTTTCTAAGAGTGTCAAGGGGGAAGCATAGAGAAATAAATATTTGATATTTCATTTTCAAGCCTATTGGGGTGATGGGGAGATGGGGATAGGATGGGCTACGCATACAACTCAGGATAAACTGTATGGCTGTGTGTATTCACTACTAGAAGATGCTCTGATCGTCCCACTCCATGCCATAAAATTCTAAGAGCTAAATATATACAGAAACATGTTCTAAATGCAAGAAATATATGACCTAAATGCTACTGTGACAGCAGACTTAATGTGTACGCAGAATGAACTGCAAATGCCTCCAGTGAGTAGCTAACTGCACACAGACTATATAGACAGATAAGAATTCAACATGCATCCACATGATTAATTCCCTGCTTATGGACATTTGATAAGGATTGGTTTTTCAGGCTTTTATAAAGAAAATATTAAGAAAAAATTAAATATTTGTATTCTAGACCATGATTTCTGATCATAGTCAACAAAGTTGGAAATAACATTTAAAAGATGACTCCCAAATCTCAAATATTTGGAAATAAACTCCTGGGTAACATTTATAACAGAGAAAAAAATCAGAAGTAAGAAGATAAGTCTTATGTGTTGCTTAGTGAAAGGTGATTACTTTGTAAGGGAGGCAGCGTGCTCTTACACTGTTAGAGTTGGCTGAGAGGCAGACGCCAGACAGACAGACATTAACCTAGGAAAGAATTACTGAAAGCAGTGACTGACCACTCAGGCCAGAGCTCTTAACCTGTGGTTGTGACCCCCGTGAGGGCTGAACGACCCTTTCACAGGAGCCGCAGATCAGATCTCCTGCGCATCGTAGGATACATAACAGTAGCAAAATGACAGTTATGAAGTAGCAATGGAAATAATTTTATGGTTGGGGTCACCACAGCATGAGGAACTGTTAAGGAATCGCAGCATTAGGAAGGTTGAGAACCACTGACTTAGGAGAAATGATCGGAAGTGTGGGTCTCCAGACAGTGGGATGGATCTGCCCTGTAAACAGTGCAGAAGTGGGAGGGTTGAAGAGAAGAACCTTAGGAAACAGTGCAACTTGACCCTTGCTGGGAACAGTAGGGGTGCACAGTCAAGACTGGCCTTAGAATGCTCCCATGGGAGATTTCTCTAGGACCCCTGCCACGCTCATCACAACTGAGGACCCCCACAGGCTACTTGTTGCTCTTGGTGGGAATACCCTGTGAACTAGATGTGTGGCAATCTGAGATATCGATCAATCAATTACCTCTCTGCCACAGGTTCTGCCCCCCCAGAAACAAACAAAATGGAAACAATGGAAAAAATCATAAAGACAATATTCAGCAACAGGTGAAATAGCTATTTGTGTTACACACACGTGTACATATACTCACACATGCTACATACACCACACACACCACACACACCACAGAGCTGGATGATGGTAGTTTGTGTCTGTAGTCCCAGAATTCTTGCTCTCTCTCTCTCTCTCTTTCTCTCCCCCTCTCTCCTTCCTTCTCTCCCTCCTTCCCTCCCTCCCTCCTTCCCTTCCTCCCTCCCTTTCTCCCTCCCTCCCTCCACCTCATGTAGCTCAGTCTAGCCTCAGCTTGGTGCCTTGTTATGTAGCCAAGGATGATCTTGAACCTCTGAACTTCTCTTCCTTCTCACCAGTGCCAGGATCGTAGGTATGACCAGTTCTGGGGCTGGAACTCAAACTTCACACAGTCTGGGAAATCTTCTACCTAGTGGACTATGTCCCCATTCCAGGAGAACCTTAACCTCTTCATTTCATGAGCTCCCACCTGGGCAACACAGCAGGGACTCTTCCCCTAAAATAAAAAATCCCATTAAAAAAACAAAAACAAAAACAAAAGAAACCAAGTCAAAAGGCTATCATGAAAGCTACTCGGTCATACTGTCTTCTGGCTAACTAACCATGGTTCTGCTTGAACAAACGTTAATGCACAATATTCTATTATTATTCATTTATTTCACTGTATTTTATTATATTAAGAAGTATCCATGTGTATTTTGCATTTTTCACCTTATAATATATTGTGGAGATCACTGGCATTCCCAGAAGAATTGCTCATTCATTTTTATGCCCACACAGTACTTGGTTAGTCGATGTACTCTGTAGCTTACTAAACATGTATCTGGATAAGAAACACAGAAATGACAGAGGTTAGTTATTCAAGTGTATGGGAAAAGAATAGAAGGGAGGGGAAGAGAGTGAAATTTCTCAACATGTATCTTATTTCATAGTTTTGACATTCCAAGCATACCTAAATATTATATCAACCAGTCTGGTAAAAAAAGAAGTTCAAAATAGTCTGACCCATTTCAGTTTCATAACAGAGCTACAATGGATGGGGAATTCAAATGGAGTCAGGAGTTGATGCAGAGGCCATGGAGGGGTGCTGCTTACTGGCTTACTCCTCATGGCTTGATCAGTCTACTTTCTGATCGAACCCAGCGCTACCAGCCCAGAGATAGCCCGACCCACAATGGGCTGGGCCCTCCCCCATCAATCACTAATTAAGAAAATGCCTTACAGTTGGATCTCATGGAGGCATTTCCTCAACTGAGGTTTCTTCCTCTCTGATGACTCTAGCTTGTGTCAAGTTGACACGAAACCAGCCAATACACTGGGTGTTTCCTATGGAAGCTCGAGGTTCTCCAGTATTTAACACTTAGATGATTAATGGGTTGTTAGTTGTGTCTCTGGCAGCAGAGATTCCTCGGAACCACAGCACACTTCTGATCTGCATGTTTTCAGTGAGTTCCACGCATCAGTAACCAACCACACTGCAGAATCTTCCTGAAAGGTAAGTCCCCATGTCTGTTTATCAGTCTCCTCTTGTTGTGTCTCTTTCTTTTGACTTAATTAGAACTGATTGGGAGGCACTGGAGAGAACAGGCTTGAAGGGGACAGGTGCGTACTGAGCTTGCCACAGGACCGAATCACTTTATTAACTGGGAATAAATCTTTAAGAGATCTGAGTTTTCAGTCTTTCACTTCTTAGATTCTTGCTTTAGCATTTTCTGATCTTTCCAAGCCCGCTAGCAAGTCAGCCAATTTTTGAATGAAGTCCTTGCTGTTCATTTAAAATCTTTCTAAAAGTAGCACGAAAAGGCACTATTCATGAGAGCTGTTCCCAAATCCTTCTCCTGAAGCCACATATTCAATAGATGCAAGATATTTTGATGGTAGGACAGGCTATTTTGCCAAAAATGTTTCCTCTGTGGAACACTAATTTCCATTGCTTTTCAAGCATGTGTTATCTATTTTCTCACTGCCTGCCCATAATCTCTAAGCTAAAAACAACTTTTAAAATTTTCTAG
Organism: Myodes glareolus; assembly: GCF_982192425.1. Lineage (NCBI taxonomy): Eukaryota > Metazoa > Chordata > Mammalia > Rodentia > Cricetidae > Myodes > Myodes glareolus. The sequence goes on from NC_142051.1 coordinate 2,531,666, forward strand.
TAAGGCTTTGTTAATGTACAGCTTTTTGTATTGCTGATGACAATGCCAATCACTTTACCTTGTGAATACTATCTTGTTAGTCCTACCTAACATTGTGGCCCAGGAAGTACCCTGATGGTACTTGGGAAGTCATTTTTCTCTATGCAGTGACTCGGGGCCTTAGACTCCTTCTATCTACCGCCTCTAGAACCTTGATGGCCTCTCCTCCAACAAGTGGATGGGAGATGAGAACAGGAAATTTATCAGTGATACATGTCACTCAACTCATACCCCATTAGTGAGAAGTCATCACATACTCCGTAGTATACTCTGAAAGTGGAAGCCCCAGTTGCATGTAGACAAATGGTTTCTCTTATGTTGTTTTGTTTACCTACCATCCAGGTTGCATTACATGTGGTCAAAAACCGCTAATCTCCTGCATAGAACCTGACTCACCATGTAATTCTATTTGTCACATTAACCTTTCTAGTGGAGGACTGTCTTAGTTAGTGTTCCCATTGCTGTGAAGAGACACTGTGACCATGGCAACTCTTATAAAGGAAAACATTTAACTGGGCTAACTTGCAGTTTCAGAGGTTTAGTTCATTATTTCATGGTTGGATACATGGTGGTGTGCAGGCAGACATGGTGCTGGAGAGGTCGTTGAGATGTGTACATCTTGATCTGCAGGCAGCAGAAGGAGTCTGTGTCACACCAGGCATAGCTTGAGCACGGGTCACTTCACAGCCCACCCACAGTGTCACACTTCCTCTAACACAGCCACATCTCACAGTGGCCACTTCCTATGGGGGGGGCGTGTTCCTCAACACCACCATGAAGATTAGTTACTTTTCTCATTGCTATTACTCAACAACAACAACGAAAGAGTTTATTTCACTCTCAGATTAAGGGTTCAGTTGGTCATGAGCAGGAAGTCATGGGGAAAGAAGTAGGAAGCAGTGAGTCACACAGACCCAGAGCTGGATGAATGTTGGCGCATCACCCACATTTTCCTTCCAGTTCAGTCCTGGACTCATCCTCTGGATGGCAGTGTCCACATTCAGGCTGGGTGTTCCTCTTCGTTTATGCTTTTCCGGAAACCCCCTGATAGACACATTTTCTTGTGTTTCCATGGCAACTCTAAATCCCATCGAGTTGACAATAAACATTAACAAATGTATGAATTCAAATCCCAAAGAAAAAAAATAGTTTTTTTTTCATTTTTTAGGTTATAATATCATGATTTCATTCCCCTCCTTCTCTTTACTTCCTCTAAACCCTTCCACACATCCTTCTCACTATCTTTCAAATTCATGGCCTCTTTTTCTTTCATTTTATATATACGCACATAAAGCTAAATATGCAAATACCCCCTGTTCAGTCTGTGCAGTGTTACTTCTATATGTATTTTCAGGCTGACCACTTGGTATTGGACAACCAGTTGATGTTCTCTTCCCTGGGAAAGACCATTTCTCTCGCTGTCTGCATTCCTTAGCTGCCTGTAGTTTCTTGTGTAATGTTGAGGTCTCCTGAACATTCTCCCTTCCATGCTAGCATGCCTATTGGTGTCGTACATGTTTGGGTAATCTACCCAGGAATAGGGAAGTCATGGATGTTGGAGGAGAACCTAACAGGAAAACCTTCATTAAATCATCGCAATTCCCAACTACACTCTAAATATTTATCCTTACACCTACAGAGCAATGTCTCCTCTCATCAAGGAAATGTCTTTGCAGCAAATAGAACCATTACATAATACCACAACTGATCAAAATGCAGAGTCCAGTCCAACTGATACAGTTACTGCACCCAAGGCTCAGGGGTCATTGAGGGAAAGGGGGTGGATATATTGGAATAGCCAGAGGAAAAACGAGTTTTCTGTGTGACTGTGTCACTAGAGATGTCAGAAGCTACACACATGAGTCTCGCCAATATGGCTGCCTAAAGCTCATGTTTCCTCTGTTAAACTTCACCATGACAACAGCATCTCTATATACACAGCAATGATTCAGGGAACATGTTTTATTAACTGATGCTTAGTGGTGGAAAGTAGAAATAAAGCAAGTGGCATGGAGCTATGCTTTTTAGGCTTCCTCTACCTCATTGCACTGTTCTGTTGTGCCTCTCCCGAACAGTTTGTTCTCTGTGCTCTCAAGGTTAAGCAAAATGTTATTAATTTGTTTCTACAGACAAACAGCATAACAGTGTTTCTCTCTCTCTCTCTCTCTCTCTCTCTCTCTCTCTCTCTCTCTCTGTGTGTGTGTGTGTGTGTGAGAGAGAGAGAGAGAGAAAGAGAGAGAGAGAGAGAGAGAGAGAGAGAGAGAGAGGGAGGGTGTGAGGGTGTGTTATGGGTTGAACTGTGCCCATCACAAATATGTTGAAGCTCTACCTCCAGCATCTCCGACTGTGACCTAATTGGAAGTAGGGTCATTACAGGTGTGCGCGGCTGAGATGAGGTCACAATCTAGAATGACCGATGTCCTCACGGGGAAGGTAATGTGGAGACAGACACACAGGAAACCCGTCAGGGGTTGATAGAAGCAGAAGCTGCAGTGATGCAGCTGAACATGTACTGACCCCGAAAGGTCATCAGCAGTGACAGGGAGGAAAGGGACAGATTAGACTCCGAATCTCAGTGGGAACACGGTCATATTGATCAACCTTGATTTTGCACTCTAGGTTCTGAAACTTTAATAGAAGATTTTTTTTTCTTTTTGTATAAGTTGTGGCCCTTGGTTACTGAGACTGGAGAACGTGACACAAAGTTCTCAGACTGAAAGTGGAAGTGGAGCCTTGCCATCTCTCACAGCTACCATCTGTGTGGGCCGTTTGCCCCTCAGAGACTGTTTCTCAAATATAAAATATGAGAGAATAATGATTATTAAGAACTCTTAGGAGTATTTAAAAATTCTTTAGCCTAAATCCTGACATCTTACAGATGTTGTGCCATGAGAAAAGTGTTGTGGTCATCTTGATGATCCGAGTAGCTTAGGATGTTCTAGGTATGACTTATACTACCTTTTAGACGGGGCAAAGTATTGTTAACCTTCTCGGGTTCTTAGTATTCTGTCAGCTAGTGACAATGATGATTCCATGCTCAGACAATGTGCTCTATTTAGCTTTGGGGTCCAAGGAGGAAAATCTTTCAAGGAGAAAGAATGAGATGCTCTTACGAAGCAGGTAACTCGTTGATTGGAGACGTTCCCATTCAGGTACTGTATTGGAGATGGAACAGAGTGAAGGTGAATCCTTGTTGCCCTGGTTACAAGGGTCTAGTGATGAAAGTTCTGAGGGCAGTGCCATTAGCATACTCAGGGAACCTGTGGCCATGGGCCCTGTGCCAGCCAGAGCCAGGGCAAGCATTCTAAAGAAGATGCTCTCTCAGCTGAGCCCCCATGTGCAAATACCAATCACCCAGCCAGAGCAGATGCATGATGGGATATAAATTAGGCAGATAGCACAAGCCCGAGGCAAAGGCCCTGCCATGGGCCTGCTTCCTAGTGAGCTGCCAAAGGAGTAGTTCTGTCCATTCGTGTGCACTGTGTGGTGCCATTCCCTCAGTCTCGGAAACTATCTTATCAAAGGCCACTGAGTGCTCCCTTGTCATCTAACCTCTAGTTCTGGGCTTTGATTTGTTCTAAAAAAATGTTTTGACTGCAAATTTTAGTTGAAAAGAAACCATACTTCTGGATAACACAATCACATGGATCAAAACCATAGTTTGGTCCTTCTGCCTCTACTCTGTTACTGGTTGTGAATTGTTTTATGCTGGTGGAGTCGGAGTGTGAACTGGTACAGCCACAGGGCAAACAAGTACGTAAGTTTCTCTAAAAGTTAAAAACATGACCCAGCTATTCCACTCCTGGGCATGCCCAAGAGATTTTACAGCACACTACAGACACATTTGCACATCCTTGTTTATTGCTGTTCCTTCACAATAACAAGAAAATGAAAGCAGCCCAGATACCCATCAATAGATGTATGACAATAAAAATGTAGTAATGTACACAATGGAATTTTATTCAGCTGTGAAATTATGAAACTTGAAGGAAAATGAATGGAACTGGAAAATAATATATGAGGTGAAGTAACCAGACTCGAAAGATGAAGACTGAAGAATGAGAGAAAAATCTAACCTGTATGTGTGTGTGTGTGTGTGTGTGTGTGTGTGTGTGTGAGAGAGAGAGAGAGAGAGAGATCTAAGGCATAAAGAACTCAAAATTGACTACCCTGCAAAACCAAACCAATTCAAAGACTAAAGGGAAAAAGTAAACAGACATTTCCCAAAAGGTGCAAATGCTGTCACCAGAGAAATGAGAATCAAAAACATATTTTTCATGGAAGTAGGAATTGGGAAGAATAAGAATCTGGTGTGATGACAGTGGGACAGAAGAGAGCAATGCAGAGTAAATATGTAAATAAGATATACGTGAAGGTAATACCCTCATAAAACCCCGTCTTTGTATAATAAATATACAGCAATACAATTTTAAGAAAACACAGAGACTGGTTGAAGAAGTTTTGGAGCAAACATTGTCTGATACGCCATCTCATTTCTACTGTGAGCATTTTAGTTCATTGCATTATCACAAGTCTACACCTGTAAGCCCCCTAACTATCCTATTTGAAGATCTTTATAGCATATTTAGACATTGATTTTTAACAAATATTATTGCTACTGTTAACTTTGATGGTGAAAAATATTACAGTGAGTACCCTCATTCATTAAAGTTTGCTTTTATTCAAAAATCCCCCCATTTCATTCAAAATAACTCCACATTGCAAGACAGTAAGTGCACAGCTGTATTCTCTATTACTGGTAAATCCAAGGGTTGATATTGAACATCTGTATAATTTAAGGTGTGTTTTTGATCACTCTTATAAGACAACAGAAAAGCATTAGCCTTTGACTAAAAGACATTTAACAAATGGTAACTATTTGCCCATTTTCATTTGGGGACAGGCACCACTTAAAAGTCATGTTTTTAGGCATCAACACAAAACTGTCATCATTGTTGTTTAATTTACAATATGTCTAAAGTATATATCATATATTTACATAGAAGAATGAAAGAAATGATGTTTGTTCTAGAATATTCAGAAAAATAAACCATGCAAATTGATTTCAAGTTAAAATTTCATTTAGTTATTATGAAATTACCTGCTCATTTTCAGTAAGCAAAAAATTTAAAGGACAAATTTGTGGTCTGTTAATAATTTATTGATAATCATAATATTAATAGAAAAGTAAAAAAATGAATATCAACAAAATAGTGATATTAGTAGATAAAACTAGAAATGTATGCTATCACATATAATACATTAAAACAATGTATATGTGAAGTTTTGATCTTAACATAAGACAAGACTTTACAGTTTGGCAGCGGTAGTGTGTGGTGTTAATCAGGCATTTCTTCAGTACGAATGTAGGGTTTTCCTAAACAAGAACATTTTGTATAGATTCTAATTAAGGATAAAACAGAGTAATCCTCCCAAAAATATTCACTCATACAAGCCTAAAATCCCACTGCCAAGTATCACAGATTCTTCTGGACCATTTCTACAGGACTGGGAGCTCAGCAAATGGCTCTCCCATTGGCAGGTGCAAGTTATGTTGAACTTTGCTCCCAGATCATGGTACCTTGCTGATCTAGAGACGTGTGGACTCACCCAGGCGCCCATTAAACCAGTCTTCTGTCAGCTTCGGGTACATGGTTCTCAAGTAGATTAGACTGTTGGACTGGCTTTTGTCCAGTGAAGTATTTTGAATAACAGATTTAGTTTTTAATGTGTGGGGGATGTGCTGGTTCCTTTTCCATCCTTTTGTCTATTCGTCTCTGTCTCAAAATATTGAGTCATCTGAATTCACTTTGGTGACACCATTTGCCACCTGGAGTAGATTTGAGGACAGTTTATGTTTAAGCTCTTCCCTAGCATGCTCCCTGTAATAGGTTCATTTCTCTGCAGACAGACCCTGGGGTTAGTTTTACTGGAGGGAAGGAAGGATCTATATCCTATTCATTACTGCATCCTTGAAACACGCCTTAATCCACTGCATAGTAAACTCTCAACCGATGTTTAACTAACAATGAAATAGACTATAGCAGTATTCAAAGTGTAATTCTGACCCCCAAAGAGCATGATTAAAGATTAGTGTATACACTGACACTTTACACAGAAGAAACAGTATTTGCAAGGAGGCTGTGAGTGGAAAGTGGCTAGCTAGCACCAGTCTAGACTCAGGGATGAAGGAGTTCTCTTATTTGTACCTAAGCATCCCAGCCACTGTGTGACAGTCTATAACATCTACCGCCAAGGAGCAAGTAGCTCCTTTTGTTTCAGGTGACTGTCCAGCGGGGCCTTTGTCTAGGATGGGCTCCTTCCCTCACTCCAAGTTGTTGGAGGTCCTCACAGCATCTTCTGTGAGCTTGTTGGCTTTGAAAAGATAGTGCATTAATTATCATGATTCTTTTATTTTTCACTTCTTTGATTGGTTAGGTGGGGTTTTTTTTGTTTTTGTTTTTTTTTGTTGTTTTTTTTTTTTTTTTTTTTTTGACAATCATGCTGGGAGAACAAGCCATAGATTTCTTTTTAGGACAACAGCAATACACAGATTAATGTTCTCATCTCATTAGATGCCGTTAGTAGGAGAAACAAGTTGATGTCATAGGGCAGATGGAAAAGGGATGGAGGGAACAGCAATTGAGTAATTAGAAAGATACTTTACAGTATACGACAGTGCCATGGTTTCTTTTAGTTTAAATGAAATCTGAATTGAGCTATATCTTAGATTTCGGTTATCTTATACATGCTTACTTGAATATTTCAAATCTAAGTAGAAAAGATAAAATTAAAGTATTAATTGAGCAATTGACTTTCAGTCTGTTTCTTAGTATGGCTATGCCCTATGGCTGATCTTGTTCTCTAGGTGGTTCTGACCCTTAACTGATTCTCTTTTTTTTCAGTTTTGATTAACATTTCTCCATTCAGCTATATTTTTTAAGGCAAAAAAGCTGGCATAGAGCAACTGTAGCATCATCAGGATGAGGTGGGTTGAAAAGGGAAAATGAGACGCAAGGGCTTTGGACAAAGTGTGGAGGGAGACATGCAAGCCCCACTGTCGCGATAGCCCCCAGTTCCGATCTTTGCCACTAGGTGTCGGTAAGTAATTCCATTGGATGTCCAACTCCGGACATCAGCAAACAGGCCGCATTGCGCTGAGTGCAGCAGAAATAAAAATTAAGGTCATGCGGCCTACATAAAACCTCGATGATTATCTCTAACGGTTATTTGAAAACAGTGGGATGGGTCCTTGGAAAATAAATTAGAAGGTTTGTGAATTAACAAGAGCACACGAAGGGGTTTGGTCGTCAGTAGGAAACGTGAGTAAATCGCGTTTTATGTGCTCTTCCATTTCTCTGCTTTATCAAGCAGGACACCCTGCTGCCTGCGTTTTCAAGACCATGACTAGATCATATATGGTTTAATAGTATTGACTGGACTGCCGGCTTCTGTTGAGACTGACATCTTTCCCAGTCCTCATTGACATGTACACTTCATTGTTGAGCCTTTGCAGAGCACACTCCAAGGTGCTGTCCTGAGCTACCTGGAAAACCAGCTCTATAGACCTAACCCTGTCTACTGAGTTATTGTTGGATGAACTCTTATTTGTCCAAACCTGACCCTGGGTAGGTCTCTCTTTCTTCCAATATATAGCCACATGGCCTTCTCACAGTGATGAACTGTTGATGTGCCTGACCTTTCCAGCTCACTAAGGACACAGACTACTTTAGAGGCCTCTGCTAACTTGGGTTGCTATTGATACACTGATGACTGTTCTCTTATTCCTGAAATCTGCCCATCATTTTGTGTTATTTCAACAGGAAGCAGATTATTCTTGTGCTCATCATGTTAGATGCTTAGGAAGGATAATTAAGTATTTGCCAAATTGATGTAAAGTTTTGTTTTGTGTGTTGGAATGGCATCTTCAGATGTTTGTAAAGCAAGTTCTTCATTACACGTCCATTGCCAATCTATTTAAAAGCAGTTACACAGCAGAGGCGAAGGGATTGTATTTATGAAAGATGCTAAATCAACACTTCAGAGTCGATTTCAAAGCAAATTGCAGCATTTTTCTATTCCTGAGAGAAATAACTTGAGATTAGGAAACATTTTTCTTCTTGCAGACTCACACAAGCCTTCCAAACTGTTAACAGTAATTACATTTAAATTTCATCGACGTTCTTAATTTTTAAAAATTAGTATAAATTAGAAATTTACAAACTAGTAAACATCAAGATACATTTAGAAAGCGCTTATTGCGTGCCTGTTACTGTGTGGCAGGAGGAGGCAGGAGGGAAGGAGGAAGGAGGGAGGAGGGAGGGGGAGGAGGGAAGGAGAGTACTTATTGCCTACCTGTTACTGTGTGGCAGGAGGAGACAGGAGGGAAGGAGGAAGGAGGAAGGAGGGAGGAGGGGGGAGGAGGGAGGGGGAGTACTTATTGTGTACCTGTTACTGTGTGGCAGGAGGAGGCAGGAGGGAAGGAGGAAGGAGGAAGGAGAAAAGGAGGGAAGGAGGGTACTTATTGCGTACCTGTTACTGTGTGGCAGAAAGAGGCAGGAGGGAAGGAGGAAGGAAGAAGGAGGGAGGAGGGAGGGAGAGTACTTATTGAGTACCTGTTACTGTGTGGCAGGAGGAGGCAGGAGGTGCCCATCTACATGGCAGGCTTCACCTCTCAAGAAGCTGACAGTTAATTGGTAGGATTGTGAATCTTGGGTGTGTTTGCTAAGAGCTAGGAACCAAAGAAAACTTGATTCCCGTGAGAGCTCGTGGGTTCCAGGCAGGTTTTCCCCGAATTGTGGCACTGCAAACCCGAACTCCACTACCCAGAAGGCCTTCAGGTTTCTCCTTCACACCTTAGCCAGATGGATTCATGAAGAGCTTTAGGGTGTTTCTACATCTCAGTCTGAAGGGAAGATTGGGCTGGGCAGTGGAGTCACATATCTTTAACTCTAGCACTCAGGAGACAGAGGCAGGTGGATCTCTGTGAGTTTAAGACCTGCCTGGTCTACAAGGTGAGTGCCAGGAGAGCCAGGACTGTTACACAGAGAAACCCTATCTTGAACCCGCCCACCCCCCAAAATTAAAAAATATTTGTAGACTGGCAAAATGACTCAATGGGTAAAAATCGTTTGCTGTGGAAGCTAGACACCCTGAGTTGAGCCTCAGGAAAGATGGTGGATGAAGCCAGGCTCCCGAAAGCTACCACAACCTTCACACACACACAATGGTCCATGTAAGATTTGTAAAATTTGATTACCTCTGCAGTGTATCTTTTCTCTTTTATTTTTGAGATCATGATTTGATCATTTCCCCCTTCCCTTTTCCCCTCCAACTCACCCACATGTCCCTCCTTCTTCTCTTTTAAATTCGTGGGCCTCTTTCCCATTAGCTGTTTTTACATACACAATCTGTATCACTACGTATATCCTTCTCGGTCTGTATAATGTCGCTTGTTTGTACATTTACAGGGTTGACCATTTGGTATTGGGTAAACAGTTAGTGTGCTCTTCCTTTTAATTTAATGGATAAAGTTATAAGAACAAATCAAAATAACTTTCTTAGCAAACTTCCAACCCAGTCGGTAGCAAAGTTCGGCATGCTTCAACATAATCGTAAAGATGATGAAACACAGATTCCTCTTAAAACCTACTGGATCAAGATTGCTCGGGATGAGGAGGCCATGTGCTTTTAACAAGGTTTTCATGTGACTCTGGTTTAAGGACTTTGAAAGTTTTGAGATAAAACTTGACCTGTGGACAGGCTAGCATCACTAATTCTTTCTTCTGTTCTACGAACCAACATTCCTCCTTCGGGGATGAGGAGATGAAATGTTACCACACACCACCACTTTAGCAATGATTGCCCACAGATAACAACATAAACAACATTCACCGCAGAAACACCCGCAGTCCTTGAGCTAGCAAAATGCAAGGTTTGAAAAGCTAGGAACCTCTAAGAGGAGGCGAGACAGCAATACATCTCCTCTCCTGGCTACTTGCTCATTTGGGTGAAGTCAGTTTATCTCAGACCCAGAGAAATCAATCTTTCAAATTTCTCTTCCCAGAAGAGAACTCTTTAAGTCATTCCAATGAAAAGGAAAATGCATGTTGGTTCCCTCGCCCGCCCGAGTGTGCTATGAACTAGCTGCTAGTGACTTCATTGGCAAGGAAGAAGGAAGAAGGTGCTGGCTGTGGGCTACTGACAAGCTCATTCCCCTTCATCCAGCTCTTGGGTCCCTTCCTGGCACTCCTGTATCAGCAAGCAGATGCCAACAGTTCTAAATCAGGGACCGCAAAGCTAAACCCCAGCATTCAATGCACCTCTCAGCTGGTGTTACTGAGTTCTTCCCTGCAGGGTTTCAGTGGAGATGGGGGAGGGGGGTCTTTGAAGTGATTACTTTGCTGATTCCGTTAGCACAAATCACTCTTTGCAAATGGGCAGCTGGAGCTGAGAGGAAAATGGAAGCCACCTTTCATACTACATTTGAATTCCTTCAGTCATGTCAGAGGACAATTTCAGATGCAACCAGGGTGAACACCAGAGCGCTTCTGGCTGACATTGAGCAGTGAGGCCAACTCCAGGGCTGGTTAGGTCAACCTGGGTGGTCCCTCATATGACCCCTGGAACTAACTAGCCGGAACTGCTTACCCTGTGCTCTGGGGCAATGAACTCACTGGCCTGCTGTAGGAGTTACTCACTGACTGACACAATGAGGGCCCTGGATATTTTTACCCCTTTCTTTGAACATCTCAGAAGAGAGTTACTAGCTGTAGAATATTGCTAGGGAAATAGTTGCAAGATAGTAATTAATGGGTAGATTTCCATACAATGTTCATTACCAGAGCTGGATGCTACCATAGTGTTTTTAGAATTGATATTAGTCTTTGAGGAGCCTGACACACACGGAAGCAGGTTTTCCTTTTTAATCATCAAACTCCAATAGCTGACACTTGAAAACCAGAGTCAGTCATTGAAACCCGAGAAAGCAATATAAACAACTTTAAAATTCATCATTTGGATTTTCTTTCAGTGAACACATTGCCACATAGATTTGTGTGTTTGTATAATTGAAAAAGGTAAACATCCATTGTAAATCTATACAAATCCTTTTTACTTGTATTTGCTCACCTTAAAAGTGAGTGTGTGTGTGTGTGTGTGTGTGTGTGTGTGTGTGTGTGTGTAGATGGGTGTACACATGTCAGGGTGTGGAGGTCAAAGAATAACTTCCGGAAGTTGTTTCTCTCCTTTCGCCATGACAGTCCTGGTGATCCAGCACAGGTCACCAGGTTCTGCCGCAAGTGCCTGTAGCTGCCGAGCTGTCTCTGCAGCCTGTTATTCTTTACTATACACGGAGAACCACTTTTCTGCAAAGGGAGATTAACATCCCAAGATTTGAGAGTAGCTTTTCAAATTTACATTTAAGGTAATCAGCTGAATGTATTGCCATGCCCATATAATCCCAGTACTTTGAAGTCTGAGACAGGGGATTACTGAGTTCAAGGTCAGCAGAGGCTGCCTAGTAAGTTCTAGTCCATGCTGGACTAGAGTGAGAGCCTGTCTCAAGAAGAGAGAAGAGTGACCCAGCGAGATCAACGCAATTTCAACAAAGAACCTGCTTTGGGTCAGGTCATTCCCGTTCAGCCTTCTCTAAAAATGCCGTCATGCCAGATAAAGCAATTGATTGTAATAGAAACCTCGCTTCAAGGGCAGTTTAGGAACTGGCAGCAGTGGTGCTGTGCACACATGCGTGCGCACACACACACACACACACAGTATGGCCTGGTGTGGGGCTGTCTTTAGCTCCTCTTTTCTAAAGCTTGGCCTCTGCAGTTACAGGTTCTGCCTGGGAGGTGGGCTGTTCACACCATTGCTCTTACTCTGCCCATTAACTCAGCAATAGGCCCCGGAGGAGATGCTGGCTTCCATCTGTTCTTTAGCAACGTCCTTGTGTAGCAGCGAATTGTGTCCTAACTTGGGTTATTAATTTTTATAGTGAGATCTCGGTGAGGTTACCCTGAGTTTACATATGGAAAAATAAGTAGAAAGTTAAAGACTTTTCTCCAAATAAAGCAAGATATATACATGCTCCATGATATACACATACAAACTTTCATGTATGTAGACACATGCACACTTTCACAAGTGTACACACAAATGCACCCATTTTCGCAGACAACTGTGCATTTTAGTTAGCTATCATTGAGTAAGTTGCATTTGTGTGTGTGTTCCTGTGTGCATCTATGTATCTGAGTGCATGTGTGTGCACACATGTGTTTGAGTATTCTTCAGGCTTTGCTCTCATGGATGACCAACTCTGAGCATGAGGTACTAAATGGGTTGCTCCCTGGCAGTAAGCAATGATTACCTGGACATATGTTTGCAGTTCAACCACCACATTCTGACTCTATTTAAAGCCACCTGCTGTGTGATGTTACCTTTTTCATAATAATAATACCTTGTATCTGGATATCACATCTTGTTAGGAAGCAGACATTTCAAAAATACACACAGGCCTTGTCACAGTGTGGGTGGCAGTGTTATTCTGATTTCTCACCAGATGAAGAGAAGGGCTGGAGCAGAGACAAATGCTCAGGTAGCTAACTAAGGAAAGCATTTTAAAAGCAAAGCTTCCCCTGACCTTCCATCTCTTTAACATAATTGAAGTGGGTACTGATATTTTTATGTGTTTTCCTGAGGTATGATCAATACTTCACAAATTTACATTTTGAATATATAATTTTGTTGTTTTTAATATCTTCACCAAGGCATGTACCCAAACCGCTATCCAATTCCAGAATATTGTTATAATTTCAGGAAGAAATCCCACATATATGTGGGGTCAATGACTACTTTCTTACTTTCTCTGCCTCTGGCAACTACAAATCTATGAATTCACTTTTGATTTTTGCCTGTTACAGACATCCAATACAAGTGACTCACACAACACATGATTTTGTGTCTGCATCCTTTAACTCAGTATACGTTTTCAAGGTGTTCCTTCTTATGACTGAGTAAAGCCCCAGCTGTATTGATAGCCTGTATTTTGCATATCCACTTATTAGTTGATAGGGCTGGTTATACTTGGAGACTATTAAAATTATGCTATTGTGTGACATTTCTTTAAGAGTAGGATGTCCACAACTGACTATTCACCTCAGTGGGGCACTGATGACAGTCCTAGAAACAATTCTCCCCAAATCTAACTTGGTGAAATGACAAGATTATTGGGGTTACCCACAGAAGCATGGAAGATCAGGCTACTGCATTACTGTGAAGTCCACTACACCATGGATTCAACTCCCGAAAGCTACATCTTTGGGGTTTCCCTAGTAACTTGCAGGGAACTCCACAGAAGACTCCTCCCAGAACGCATTTGTTTTCTGGGGAAGGACCTTGTGAGCTTCAAGAGGGACTCACAGTTCTGACCATCTTTTGTCTTCCCTAAGGAGGATATAACTGCACAACATTAGTGAACAAGTTTCGTGTAGACATGTTTCCCGATTTCGTGGGTGGGTATGCAGCTGTGAGACTGGTGGGTCAAATCTTGAATGTTTGGAGGAATTGTCAGACTGCTTTATCTGGAGACTGTGGTCTACCTTTCCTCCAGGAGTGTGTAAGCACATTCCCTCCAGGAGTGTGTAAGCACATCCCCTCCAGGAGTGTGTAAGTGCATCCCCTCCAGGAGCGTGTAAGCACTCTTGTCTATATCCCCTTCAGGAGTGTGTAAGGGCTGTTCTTCTCTACATTCCCTTCAGGAGTGTGTAAGCACATCCCCTCCAGGAGTGTGTAAGCGCATCCCCTCCAGGAGTGTGTAAGCGCATCCCCTCCAGGAGTGTGTGAGCGCATCCCCTCCAGGAGTGTGTGAGTGCATCCCCTCCAGGAGTGTGTGAGCGCATCCCCTCCAGGAGTGTGTGAGCGCATCCCCTCCAGGAGTGTGTGAGCGCATCCCCTCCAGGAGTGTGGGAAGTGCTGTGACAGCCATCCTATTCAATGTAGTAGCATTGATTTTTAAACAATGAATGATTTTTAAAAACATTGGCTTGTTTTATTATTTAAATTGTGTGTGTGTGTGTGTGTGTGTGTGCACAAGCACATGTGTGAATGCAGGGCCTTCAGAAGCCAGAGCTGCTGGATCCCCTGCAGCTGGATTTATAGATGGGTGTGAACCTCCTACTTGATGTGAGTGTTGAGAACCAAATAGGGTTTTTTTTTTGTGAGGGCAACAAATGATTTTAACAGGTTAGCCATTTCTTAGCCCCAGTAGATGACCTTTTGAAAGAGGTGTAACTTGAGACTTGAATCGCTTTCTGAGCTGGGAATAGATAAACCGATCTATGGAAAGGGACCCCTTTCTTCACTCTTCAGTTTTCCTGGCTTTCTGGTGTCTGCACTTCACGGGAGGGAGGGCGGTGCTCAAGGCCTACCCAGCCCATCCTCTCCCCACTCCCATGCTGTGTTTGTCTGAGTTCTTTCCAGTGTTAGTTCCAGCTCCACACAGACAGTCTGCCTTCACTTCTGAGCTCGGTGCACGAATGCCATCGTCTCCTCAGGAGTTCTGGGACCTTCTGCGCTCCTCCCTTTGATATGTTACTTATGAAATACAAATGTGCCCATAGCACTGGCTGCATGGCATCCTACCCACTCTGTAACTTGTGCTGCTATTGGCCTGTCAATTCTTGAGTTGAGGGCATTGACGACGATGTGTGCAGTGAATTCCCTTCTCCGCGTAGCTGGCAGTGGTGGAGTAGGGTGGACTGGGGGGAGGGGTGTAATGTCATCCTTGTCTGCCCTGTACTTACAGCCATTTATTCCTGTATTAATCGCTCTCAATGTGGTGAGAGCATTCTTGGCAAGTAACTGGAGGAAAAACAGATATGTTTTTGTTCACACCTCCAGGGCTTTGTCCATTGTGATGGGATGTCTCAGCAGCCAGAGAGTGGGGCAGCTGGCCGATTGCATCCATCAGGAAGCAGAGAAAGCTAAATGTCAGCATCCATCCACCTCGTTTCCTCTTTTGTTTTATTCTGTCTTGAGTCCATACATTTAAGTGGCTATTCCCTGCTCAGTTAAACCTTCCTGGAAGAATCCCCATAGACACACCAGTAAATGTGTTCCCATGGTGATTCTAAATTTAGTCAAGCTGACAGTGAAATTTGACCATCACAATCTCTAAACAATGTTGTTGTTTTTTTTTTTTTAAGAAATCCATTGCTGGGAAGTTTTGTTATCGTACAAGCACCACAAACACAATGATATCTGGGGAGGGGTGTAAGTCAGTCAATCAGTGTGACCTCTTGACGTTACTCAGACCTAGGTAAAGAAGGGATGTGGGATGCTTCATTGATGTAATTCAGCAACACTATTCCACAGTCCATATACACCTCTACCTTTTAAAAATTAAGTAGGAATACACCCTAAAATGTTAAAAATACTAAGTACATATACCAGTAATGGTTATGTATTATCATCAAATATAATCTAGATTGTTTTGTGTGCTGTACTTCCTGCAGCTGGCAATATGCTTACACAGGCATCATCGCAGACACTTGAGTGACGTTTCCCTACCACGCCAGGATGGCACCAGCTCTCCAGGGATTGGATTTTAGTCTTTGGTTCCAGGACAGCCTAATGGGGCTATTCTTACATATAGTGTCCACTGTTGGTGAACTGCCATCCTGTGGGGCATGGCTGGGTTTTTTCTTGGTTCTTTCTCCAACTCGGAAAGTCTGGAGAACTCTCTAAGACTGAGAAAGCTGCAAAGCGGTTGCTTCCCTTCTGCCATAGTTCCGCCATCTTCAGGGAGCTTCAGAGCTAAGTGGTCCCGGGATGTTTCGCTTTTATTTAATTATAATTTCAATTATTCCACGAGGCCACGTGTGTCTCTGGAGACAATTCTCCTCGATTTCTTTAAAACTCTAACAGTGAAAACTGGTCTGTGAATGCTTTTTCTGGTCATGTTATGTTCGGTTCTATCCTTTGGGTCAGTGTAAGTTTGGGGTAAGTTCAAGGTGTGGCCATTGACGATAAGTCTAGCCCCCCTCTAATAGCCCAGCAATCTTTATCTTTCATAGTGCTGAGATAGAATCAAGCACTGTCTTTTTGCATCAGGAAAAAGATGTCTCTTACATGGGCAGAATTATCTGTACTTGGTGCCGAGCAGCATTGCCAGCGTGGGCTCCAGTCTCAGTGCCAGAGACTCATCTGATGGAGGAAAGCGGATTCCAGCAGCAACAATGAGCTCAGACAGAAAGCAGAGGATCCTCTCAATTCAAAAGCCCATTTACATCGAAAGGATTTCTCTCTTTTGATATTGGAAATATGTCCTAAACTATCATCAATTATTTTTTTATGTTTTAAAATATCAGAGCTGGAAGCACAGAGGTTAAAACGCTGGGGTCGGCACTGTGGTTGTTCATTTTTGCTTGTTTGTGTTTTTTACAACTTCCTAACCCTCTTAGGAATACAAAAGAGGAAGTGGCCATCGGAAGGAATAAAAGCACTGTTATTTTTCTTGGGCCTTGACCACATATTTTATTTCTGTGACAAACAAGGACTGCATTCCCGTCTCATCTTGTTAAGGAGGTTGTAATCTATTTATAATTATGTTATATGTGTGGCTATGCACATGCATTCCAGTGCCCTTGGAGGCCAG
This sequence comes from Myodes glareolus, assembly GCF_982192425.1. Classification (NCBI taxonomy): domain Eukaryota; kingdom Metazoa; phylum Chordata; class Mammalia; order Rodentia; family Cricetidae; genus Myodes; species Myodes glareolus. The sequence goes on from NC_142051.1 coordinate 2,548,359, forward strand.
AGGCATCGGAATCTTTGGACTAGGGTTTCAGGTAGGTGTGAGCTGCCCAGTGTGAGTACTGGGAACTGAACTTAGGACCTCTGCAAGAGCAGCAGTATCTCTCAATCACTGGGCCATCTCTCCAGCCTTCCCACCTGTTCATCCTTCCTCTGGGCAGAGCTAGGAAGTTGATTTGGTACATTTTCAGTGACAGGTTCTGAAGGTTGTGATGAGGGCGCTGGTTCGTTTTCTCCAACCTGACATGAGCTGGGGCATGTGGGAAGAGGCAACCTCACTTGAGAAAATACTTTCATTGGATCTGCCTAGAGGCAAGTCTGTGAGACGTTTTCTTGATTAGTTATTGATGTGGGAGGGCACAGCTTACTGTGTGTGGTGCCACTGCTGGGCAGAGAGTCCTGGGTTGTGTAGGGAAGCAGGCTGAGCAAGCCATGGAGAGCAAGCCAGGGAACAGTGTTCCTCTGTGGTCTCTGCTGGAGTTTCTGCCTTCACTTCCCTCTGCGATGGACCGTGACCCAGACGTGGAAACCAAATAAACCTTTTCCTCCCCAGCTTTCGTCCATGGCTGTTGGTCACAGTAATAGATAGCAAACTAATATAATAAGAGGAGGAAGGCATGGAGGGGAACAGGAGAGAGAAAGCAAGAGAGAAGGTGTGCTTGCAAAAACGAAAGAATAAACTGTAGAGAAGGACGGTAAATTAAGTTCAATTAACACAAAATAAAGACAAACCCTGAGAAAGTTCCCCCAGATGTTGTCACAAACAGCATCCTAGTTTGCTTAGCAGACAGGATTGCACTGAAAAGCCACTTAACTCAGACGTCAACTCGCTATGTTCTTTTGTGTTCCAGATTTCTTTGTCACAGGCAAATAGCGTATTTCCAGGGTACGGTGTGACAGCTTGGGAGGAGTTCACGGTGTGGAATGATGACATTACATCTGATTTTATCCGAAGCTTCCTCTTAACCCCCATTCATAGAAACAGGTAGAAATGCCTTTCCTTGGTGCAAGCATTTCTATCAGGGACATTTCCTGATGGTCGTTCTCTAAATGGATTGCATAGGATGTATTTGACAGAGTTTTATAGACACAGTTCTAAAATGTAATGTCTTCTATTTAAAATTTTTAATTGGGATGCATCTCCATGATTGAGGCATTTTGGATCGTGTCCAGCCTTGCACCACAGATGTATCTGTTACTAGAACATTTCCTACCCTACTCGAAGGAGGCTGCCCTACTTCTTCCGCCTCTTTGCTAGCCCAACCTGGACACAGTGCCACAGCCTATGTCAATAACCTCTTGTGTATACCTTGGTAAGGTCTAAGGCCAAAATCTATGGCAGAAATAGAGTCAGAAGACAGATTTAAATCTGTGATGTGTCATTTGTTTAGTCTGTGACTCTCAGTAAATCATTTGATTTCTTTCAGATAGTTTACTTTTTAAAAGTGGGAAAATGTTTAACAGATACTTCTCATAATTATTTATGCCTTCAATTTGATCTTCCGTATAAAGTTCTATCATCATAATTCATTTCGATCAATGCTGGCTTGAAAAGTTAAATATTTCAGTAATTTCCCTCTGGTCATTTCCCTCACACTCTGTCTTCTCCACATTGACATCAATATCTGTCAGCATTAAAGCAAATTATAGTGAGTGATCTTTCTCCTAAAAGGGCTTTGCGACTTCTGTTGCTCGGTATTGGCTTCTTTGTTGTTGCTGTTGTTACTTTATATCATTTGTGGAAGTGAGTGAGTAATGTAGAACATGTCAGTGAATATCCAAACATCTTAGGAAACAAAATTAATGATAAGGATCAAACCGCGTTGTTGTAGAGAGTACTGCTGGGATGCTTGTGGAGCCTCTCTAAGAGTTCATAGGGAAGACTGAAATGAACCAGACTGCCCTAGAAGATCACAGAGAGGCCATAGAGGAAGACACGGTAAGAAAGAGGGTCTGGCAGCCACTTACTCTCAGGCAAGAATGAGCTATAAGCAGAGGGCTAAGCATCAAGGGAAGAATACTGTCCTTGAAGCTGTTAGAATCACAGACTTAATCAGGAGTGTTCTCTAAAGGACACCCCAGGGCCAGAGAAAATTTAGGAGGAAGGCACTGAATTTAGGAGGAAGCTACTGGCTGTCTCCGCAGGCTTTGGTGGTAGCACACTGGGCTCAGTCCCAGGCAGCAGTGGAACCTCCATAGCAAGGCCTGGAGGCTCACTGACCCCAGACAACGATGCTATTAGACCCAGAACCCACAGTTATATCAGCCACTGTCATTAACACGATTCATTATCAACATTATCAGAACATTTTGTTTCTTGAAAATAATGCGAACTTAATGAATGTTTGTCCCATCTATCTATCTACTATTAAGTCACAAATATACATGAAGCTCCTATTTAGAGGCCTGGCTTTGCTCTAGGTTGTAGGGTAATGGCGAAGACCTGAACAGGTAAATTCCCAAAGTCACAAAGGCGGTACTGAGAAGAAGGTGTCAAACAGGGAGCGCGGAAATCAGCAGGGTAGTGTTGCAGGCTGGTAAGTCCTGTAGAAACATGTGTTGCGTGATAGTTTAAAGACAGTGGTACAGGCAGTGGTGTCTGAGGGGTGACTCATGGGTTCACTCACCCACCCTAAGATCCAGGCAAAGGAAACTGGAATAGACTGATACGGCCTAGTGCAGGCTGGCTGTCCTGGAACTCACTCTGTAGACCAAGCTGGCCTCGAACTCACAGATACACACCTGCCTCTGCCTCCCCAGTACTGGGATTAAAGGTGTGCGTCACCACTGCCTGACTTTATGTTCCAGTTCTTAAACAAACTGCATTGTTCTTCTCTGTGAGTAGAAAACACCAATCAAAGTAATTAGCCTATGGCTACATGCAACATTATCCAAGCTGGGTTAGGTGCTACAAATATAAGCAGGGGAACTAGAAAGAGGAATCACTGTCTACCCACTCATGGCTATTTTCCAAAGATTTTGAATGCTAGCTAATTTAAGCCTCTCTGGACTATGCATGCTTATGAGAACTTTAAATCCCATAGACAAATAAACTACAAATCCTAAATAAGTTAAGTGTATATTCAATTTCAGCCAGGTGTATTGGCACAAGCCTTTAATCACAAGCATTGGGAGGCAGAAGCAGGTAGTAGATCTCTGTGAGTTTGGACCAGCCTTGTCTAAATAGTGAGTTCTAGATAGACAGACAGGTACCCAGTCTCAAAATAAATAAATAAATAAATAAATAAATAAATAAATAAATAAATGGAGTTATACTCAAGTTCATCATCAGAGGGATTTAAAAGAAGACGGAGCTACTCCTCAGGCCTATCTAAGAGTGGTGCCCATCATAAAACATTTTGTACTCATGGCTACAAAGTGTCCAGGATATATGGTTTGGTAGATTGCATTAAGTGCCTATCAGATTTAAATATATTTATCAAATTCCCTAGATATTTAATCTGTGATAACACCCAAATATAAATAGTCCACAATACACTTCCCTAAGGAGGCTATTTGTCATATATGAAAGACTAAATAAACCTTTGTACACACACACAGCTTTTCAAGGATACGAATGAAAATGTTACAGGCATAGCAAACCCTACTGGGTTTCGATTCTTAGTTTCCCACTTTTGTGTTACAGTGTGGGTGAACAGAACAAGGCTGGGAAAAGAACTCGAGTTCTTCCTCAGGTTCACCTTGGATGACCTTGGTGAAGGAAGCACCATCAGAATCCATGAGCTAAGGGGACAACCTAACCTTAGCTCACCTAGCAGAATGCCTGCTTCATAGCAAGAAGATGGGCTGTGCTGAGGATGGGAGGATGCTCTCCCTGCTCAGAGCAGCTAAGAGGCAAAAACAAGCTGAGCCAAAACATCGTGTTAAATAGAACCCTTGACTTTGGCCTTGGGATGTTTGAGCTGGCTAGAGCTATTTCCTACGAGTAACTATGTCATGTGTTTAGTGGGGCAAATGGCAGCATAAATTGTCTCAACAGTTATCTTCCTAATTCCCTCCATGACCAATGTGAGGGGAAGTCCGTCTATTTAACTACTCCGTAGAAAAAAACACTTTGTGGAGAATCCTTGGCAGGGCAGGGACAGGATTGGAAGTTGTGATGTCTTGCCAAATATCCTGAAAGCCTCAACAGTACAGTTAATCCTGTGTGCTGGCAAAAGCCAGCTTTCTCTCATTATTTACGTGTGTTTTGGCAAAGGTGTTCTTAGGCACAAAGGAGACAGCCCCAGACGTGTCACTCTGCATTTGACGCCACCACTGAGGGGACGAGGTTGTCTTCCGTTCAGGTTCAGGAACACTTTGTATCATTAGTGGCACTTTGTGCAGCTCTGTGCCTTCCGCGGTGTTTTCCCGAGGCACAGCAGAAATCACTTGGATAAAAGGGATTGTAAAAAGCACTGGGAACAGTATGGACTGGGTCTTCACATAGCAAGGCCTATCATGGAACTGGAGGTGTGTGCAACAATAGGATTTTTGTGTCATGTGATTTCTAATTGGTCTTAATAATAAAAACCCAGAGTCAGATATTAGGGAAAGTCAAAAGATCAGAGAAGCAGAGCTGCCAGCCACTAGCTCTTACCTCTCTGAAATACTCAGATTGCATGCCATCTCCACAAAACCTCAGACTGAATCCTGAGCTCCTGCCTCCTCCCACCTAATATTTCTCTCTCCGCCCAGCCGTGTCCCTTCCCATCTCCACCTACCTAGTGCTGGGGTTAAAGTGTGAGCCACCACTGCTTGGTTCTGTTTCTCTTTTAGACTGATTCAATCTTGTGTAGCCAAGGGTGAACTCACAGAGATCTGCCTCCATCTCTCCAGTGCTGGGATACGAGGTGTGGCAGCTACTGCCTGACCTCTATGGCTAACTAGTGGCTAGCTCTGTACTATCATCTTTAGGCAAGCTTTATTTGTTAAAGCACCATTAAAACATCACCACATTTTTGAATGTTAAAAAGGTGGGTTGAAATTTCCATTTTCTTATACATATTGACCACATATGACACTATAGTTCACGGGCATAGTTCCCTCAGTTTCTTCTGGAAACAAAGCTGGGTCGTTACTCACCTAACAACCAGCAAAACAGGTCTGAATTATATCCCCATGTTTAGAAAATCAGAGGGTAGTTTCTCTCTCCACCTTCCCCCTCCCGGTTTTAAGAGCCAGGAGGGAATTCCAAGAACAGAATAAAGCTTTGTTTTCAGAAATCAGTAACTAGTATCCAGATACACTCTCCTGGGAATGCCTTGAAGGATCTAAGTCAGCACGCCACAGGGATGCTGCTCACCCATGCTTATTGAAGTACCCTTCTCCAAGACTAGGTGTCCATTAACAGAAAAATGAGAGAGAAGACTGGTGAAGGTTGTATTCATATAAAGAACAATGGGATAGAGTGATGTCATTTGTAAGAAAAAGTCAGTTCCAGACACCTACCAAATGACAAATATATATATATATATATATATATATATATATATATATATATATATAGTGTGTGTGTGTGTGTGTGTGTGTGTGTGTGTGTGTGTGTGTGCATGTGTAACATGAAATATAGAAGGGAGACTATTTCAGAAGGGAGCAGAGAGGGTGGAGAAGGAAGAGGACCCAGATTTCAAAATGGCAACCGTCAGGGCTGACTGGGAGCCTCAGAGATTCTGGAATGAGCTATGGAATTTCACCTGGCTGTTGTCACCAGTGAGTGTGTTCAGGCAGGCACAGTTGTACAACGTGCCAGTTCTCACCCATGTGTGAGTGCTGGAGTCAGGGCTGGGAGACACTACAGACAACCCACACTTCCCAGAGTCTTCAAAGCTTGTGGGAGTCTCAGAGCTGCCTCTTTGAACGCTCCCCATATTATGCTTCATGGGATTTCAGTTGTAACGTATCATAGGCTGTAGACAGTGGGGCTGCTTCCATTGCATTTCTGTCCTAAGCCATAAAAAATTCTTTATGACATTTTGATTTACTACATCTAGGACATGTGACAAGCAAAGACGTATTTTTTTTTCACTTAAAAACTGAATTAGGAATCACATTTTGAAAATGCAAAGAAAGTATAGATGTAGCTTAGCATGGGGATTAAGAACAGATATTCATGAGTGTTGGGAGAAGTCTCAGTTGGTTAAGTGTTTGCTGTTTGAGCCTGAAGCCTTGAGTCCTGATAGGGCTCGAACTCCTGAGAACAGTGCGTGCCCACGGTCGCAGCGCTGGGGACGTGAAACAGGTGGATCCCGGAGTTCGATGACTAGCAGTCCAGCCAGCCAATGAGCCCCAGGTTCAGCGAGACACTCTGTCTCAAACATAAGGTGGGGGAGTGATGGGGAAGGCACCCAGTGTTGGTTTATAAGCAGACGCTCATGACTGACAAGGACAAGGTGAGGAATTCACTTGATTATTAAGCCCCTAATATCTAGAGTGTTTCTCTTTCTACATTCCATGCTATTATTTTTCCATTTTCTGCAGGCCCAAATTGATGTGATTCACTGGCTCTCGCTTACCCCAAACTCACAGAATGGCCGCTTATTAATTCAATTTGACAAGGGTGCCATTTAGACTAGAAACACACTAACTGATATAATCCAAAGTACCTTTTTCTGTTGTCAAACATCTAAGGAACCAAACATAACCCCAGCCCCAAGCCACTTTGTGTGTATATGTGGTGTGTGTGTGTATGTGTGTGTGTGTTCTGAGTAGGGGGTCACACAAAGACAGACACATAAGTATCCAGGTTGCAGGGTACGGTAACGGTGACCACAGGAGATGGTCCAAAGAGAAGTCTCAGCACAAGCAGCGCCGGTAACTCCTCTTGGTTGTTGGGCATGAGAAACGGTGGAGTAAGGCTTCCTGTAAGGGATGATGCTCAGTCTGCTATATTGGTCCTGAAAAGGGAAACCAAACATAAGACAGTTCTAGGTCCCTACAAGTTCACTAGCTTGTGGGGTGGCAGTGGGGTGCATAGCAAGGGAAGAGAGGGATGAGCCCGGGAGAGATAAGCAGCAGATTGTCATCATGAAGAACGCCCGTGCTTGGTTGGAATTATCATTATGAAGTCTACAGCAGATAGGTTCCCATACCAGGATCAGTTCCTTGTAGCTCTGGAAGCTTGATAATCCAAGATGGGGCTGTGGGCAGCCCTGGCTTCTTCTGATATCTGTGAAGGACAAATCCATTTCATATGTCTCCTCTGCTCCTGGTGGCTTGCAGACAATGTCTGATATTTCTTAACAGACATCAAACTGGTCTCCACTTTCATATGCTATTCTCACTGTACCTGTCTCTGTCTGTCTGTCTGTCTGACTGTGTGTATGTATGTGTGTGTGTGTGTCTACAAGATACCAATCTGCCTTTCCTATCAGGATTCCTGGTGCACCGGAGCAGGGCTTCCACTGATGACTGCTTCTATCTTGATCTCTTTTAAAGTCCTATCTCTGATTAAGATGACCTTCTGAGATACTCAGGGAGAGGACTGACACAGGAATTTTGGAGAGACTTGCTTCAATGATAACTTGCATTTAAATGCCCAAGTGGGAGAACATTTATCTCCACTCGAAAGCTGAGAGAATGAAGAGTTGGAGTGAGGCCGACCGAGATGTTCATCAGCAAGGGATTGCTCATTAAAACCCTGTAGGTGAAGACACCACATGTCTAACCTGATCCTGGTAGTTCCTGCTGAAGAGACTCTGGCCAGTTTGGTCATGGCAAGCCTGGTTCTTACAGGCCCTGCCCTTCTCTTTCCATTCCCTCTGCCTTGCTAAAAACCATTAGATCAGCATTCCTAAAGCCAGCCTCTAAGGTCTATTCCCTTATTTGGCCACTTCCTCCTCCTGAGGCTGACCACCAAGGTCCACCTATCAAAGTATTGAAGTCCAGCAATCAAAAACCCCCTTTGGCTCACCTAATTTTCGTGCTCAATTAAAATTAAACAACTCATCCTAACACAGCGTTTCCCTTTTATCTTTGTAAACTGCCATTTTTCTATGGGCAACATCTGTCACCCCTCTGTCCAGAGGCAGTTCTTTGTCCTACAAGAGAAAGAAAATACCCTTTTCCTTTTCCCCTCTCCCTTGTACTTCCCCTTCTCCTCTTTCTCCTCCCTTTCTCTCTCTCTCTCTCTCTCTCTCTCTCTCTCTCTCTCTCTCTCTCCCTTTGCCCCTCTGTCTTTTGTGCTGAGAACTTGGTATTAGGGTGTCCTGAACCAGTACTTCCCCTTTCACAATCTTCTCTTTGAATTACAGTGGCCTTAACATCCTCCCGCAGTTGAGTATTAATGTGTAATTATGTACATACACTCTGAGCACATTGTAAGTGCTAAATCTAGCATAGAAACTTGGTTTAGTCTGTTGACCATGGTTAAGTTCCATATGGTAATTAATGCCGAGGAGTCTTCAGATAACAGCTCCCTCTCTAAATACACAGAACTACCTAATAGCCAACACCTTGGTTGGGTATTCTTGCTTCCACCATGTATAGAACTCTTAATTCTTTTTTTCTGTGGCCAAAAGCCTATTGAAATACACAAATACCAAGTGTATAAATCTCAGCTGAGAGAGAATTTCAAGTTCCCCCTCAGAATTTCTGGAAACTAGATGTATGGTTTAATGCCCTTACACATCTAATTCTAGAGTACCCAACATGTAAGTTCCTTCTCCTCCCACCAAAGAAATGCCAAGAGCCTTTCTGTAGCATGGTGGTCAAAGAATCACGATTGCAGGGAGAAGCCTGTTGGGACTCAGACTTTTGGAAACTTGCTTTAATATTCGTGCACATTCAAATGACACTTGAAATGATCATGTACACTGTGGCTCCTGCTCTTACATCAACACAGCCCTGAAATGGCAAATTCAGTCTAGACATGAAGCTTTGGAGGGATCCCAGTCTCCTGAGGCTTTTCACCTTGTTGCCATTTTGCTGATGTTGCAAAGAAATTCTTAAATGGAACCTTATGTCTTCAAGAGAAATCCATTAAAAGTGTGTTTCTGAAAGACACAAATAGCCTAAAAGTGACCTATTGTCTACACATCCCAATGTCAATTTCCCCCTTCTCTTTTATTTTTGTGTGCTCCATCAATCCTAACGTTTCAAATGGGTAGCAAAAGCTACCCTTTTGTTTTGCTTACCCACAGCTAATCCAAACTTATTGACAAACAACTTTTTTGGAGCTAAAGAGAAAATCCCAAGTATTGTCCCAGTGGCTTCGTCTGAACTGAAACCTTCTGGTTGGAGGGGAAAGGCAAACTCATGAGTCTTGGGATGCAAACAAAACTTACATATGCAGGGAAGTCAAAATTTAAGATGCTGGAGGCATCCTAAGGTTATATAAGCAGCCGATGGTGCTAGGAGAAGCCATCTGGAAGTCATTCAGGGTCCTCCTGGATGTGGCTTTCATGACTGATCACCATGGCATCACTGGCATCTCAGAGATGCAGCTGCCTTTGAGCCAACCCTGCTCCCCAACCCTGCTCCCCTAAGTGTCTACAGCAGACTTGTTAATTAGGTTAATTAGCCAAAATGGACGTTTGTAGAATCCTTACTTTGGTCTGGGGTAACTAGACATTTGTTTATGTCTCCTCAGGAAAATTGGTCATGCAGCAGGCACTGCCAATCATTCTGGGTTGCCTTTATCACTGCTTCTAGATGATGTGTGCTGGACAAGACTAAGGAGCGTGAAGAGAACCCTGCCTTCAAGGTTCTTCAGCTGTGTGCTTTTCTGAACCATGGACCACGAGGCCACTGCATGTTCGTTTGTTTGTTTCTGTCATCTTCTGCTCTTCTGCTGTTTTCCTAGTCTGAATCCTCCTTAGATTCTGCCCCTCCTTAGCCAGACTTTTGAGTGGTTCTTCCTCTGTGCCAATCTTTGTAAGTTCTCACCTTGACTTTGGGTTTATGGATCTATTGTTAACCTGTCCAATTTCTTCAGATAACAGCCAAAACTCTTTAATGATATATCCAAATGACATCTCCAAACTTGCATTTCTTGGGATCCTTCCTCAGGCTATGAGCTCAGGTTAAAGCTGTCTTTCCATCAACACCTGCACCATGTGCATGGCGCATCATTCTTCCCTAAACACAGGACGCGGACCCTTCCATCACCTGTCTCTATACACAGGATGCAGAGCCCTTCCCTTTGCACAGGACATGGAGCCTATACGTTCATGCCCCAAGGAATTCCTTTCCTAGAGCTCTTGCCATTTCAATTTTGTTCTTTATTTTTGTATTTGTTCATTTTCTTTCTGGACTGAAAAACAAAAACCTTGAGTATAAAGACATGTCTCATTCATAACCTTGCAATTTATCGGGTACAGTGCCTTACATATACAACATGTGCCAAGATAATGGATGAAGGAAAAAAAAAACCTCAAAAGTTGTCAGATACAAGCTCCAAACACACTTTTTAAAGCAACACTTGGGGCAGAACTTCCAAATAGTGTACCCTCCAGGGATGGCTAGCTGTTGCTTTCTGTTGTATATTCTTAGCACAGTCCCCATGGCAATGGCTCCTTATTCTGAAAGAGAGGCAGGTGTGTGTGGGGGGGGGAGAGCAGTGCTTTTCTGTCTGATTTGTTCTGCTGTTGTGTCAAGTTCATTACTTGCATTTCATCTGAGTTTTGACAGACCAAGCTGGTTCTCAGCAGTCTAATTTTCAGAAAGCTTTGCTGAAATGCGCTTGAAGGTATCTCATTGCTTTTGGTGGTAGACATCTCAGCAGTCTACAGTAATCTGGGATCCTGTGTTTTCCCCTTTTCCTTGCTGTGAGCAACCAGGATTCCAGATCCAGAGCTGGCTAAGAATTGCATACAGCACACTGAAGCAAGTTACTTGTGTGGGGTTCACCCTCATGCTCTGCCTGTCTCTGTCTCTGTCTCTCTCTATGTGTGTGCGTGTGCACGTGTGTGTGTGTGTGTGTGTGTGTGTGTGTGTGTGTGTGCGCGCGCGCGAGCACGCACGTGTACTGTGTTAAATGTGTAAGGATAGATAGAAGGGGTATCAGGCAAAGCTGAGCAAAATACTGGACAGGGCTTAGCAGCTACGGATGGAGAAAAAACAAGAAATGGACTCAAGGTAGCTCAAAGTAAGGGGCAGGTCTTAATCACATTGTCAGTTGTGTCTCACTCCCCCAGGCTCTCAGATGGACATTCCCCAGCTGCCCCTTCTTATCCTTTCAGTGTTTATCTTGGCCTTTGATATTCTTTCTCTTTTCAGGGTCTCATGTGCTCAGGCTGGCCTTGAACTTGGTACAGCCATGGCGACTCTAGGTTTCTTACCCTCCTCCCTGCACCTTGCAATGCCAGGGTTTACAGACGTGTGCCTCCAGGCCTGGACACTTAACTTTCTTCAGTTAAATTAGTGGTCTTGAATAAATATAAAGGAGGACACATCTACAATTTGTGCACTCTTTATTCTACTAGCCTTTTTCCTTCTGCACACCTTCCAACTGTCTGGGCTGTTGTATGCAGAAGAAGTCCAATTCTCCATGTGTAAGGGTCAATGACTTTCTTTATTTCTCTGAGAATCTTGATTAAAGTACAGAAGTTATGGGTCATTGTTTACTCAGAATTTAATGCAGCTTTCATAGGTTTCTTTAGAAGAGTTGCCATGGTCATGGTGTCTCTTCACATCAATAAAAACTCATAATTAGGACTCCTGTCATTGATGATTTATAGTGGTTTTCAACTCAGCAGGGTCTAGAATCACCTACAAGACAAACCTTGGGGCATGCCTGTGAGGGATTACCTACATGGAAAACCCACCTTAACTGTGACAGCACTTGGCCTGTGATCCTGTGTAGAATAAAAGGGAGAAGGCAAGCTGAGCACTAGTATCCATAATTCATATTCATTTTTCTCTACTACATTCTTGTAGTCGATGTAAGTGACTGGCTGTTTAATACATCATGCCTTCCCAGCCATGATGCTCTCAAACTGGGAGACAGAAGAAACCCTTTCTTTTCAAAGCGCTGTTGTCAGATGTGCTGACACCATGCTGAGATAAGTAACAGCGCCATGCCTCGGGCAAAGCAGGGCACAGCCACCTTGTGGCATCCCCAAGGGTCTATTCTGGCCAGTGCCCTGTGCTTCAGGCTTTCTGCCTTACGTTTTAGTCATAATCACAATGGCTAGAATACTGAACTACCATCCATGGGTTAACTGAATAGGGAACTTGGTAAATTCCCCATTCCTTTTCAAGTTTTGATGACTAACAGTGGTACCTTAAATAGCCCTTTAAAATAGGGATCTTAACTAATTCCAAGAATAGAAGTGCATTACACACATACACACACACGCACACACAAACTGTGTGTGCGTGTGTGTGTGTGTGTGTGTGTGTGTGTGTGTGTGTGTGTGTGTGTGAGAGAGAGAGAGAGAGAGAGAGAGAGAGTAAGCGGGGAAACTGAAGAGATGAAACCAATGAACATTTGATATACCCTACCCACCTTCATGCCACCAAACCATATAGTGTTCATTAGAAGCAATAAGTAGATGCTATTTGAACCTGATAAGTATAAAATCCCAGGTAGTCAAAATTCTAGGGAGCCAAGTGAGTAGTAGGAGCCATCTGCAGTTTATCTGCAGTTTGTTGTGTCCTGAAGCCCCATCCGCGCCTCCAGCCCTGCACCTGCTGGACCTGCGACCCTGGAGCTATAGCTGAAGCAGAAGCAGCATCTGTGACCCTGCCGAGTGCCATTCCCTTCTAGTCAGAAGCACATGGGCTCTGCAGCTCAAATGAGAGATCGACTCCAAAAGCAATTGAGCCGCTGGAATTTGCCACGCATGTTCACCCAATTTTCAGTGTGCCCGCAGTTTCCAGGAGGCCATTATCTCCTTAGACCACCCCTCTGTAAAGCTTACAAAATGGCAGATCTGTTTCATTTCAAACAGCACAAAGCACATTTTTTTTTGATTTGTTCATTTCCATGAAGCTGTATAACTAGGGACCCGAGAAATGTTTCTGAGACTGTGACAAAGATGTGGGTGTGAGTGAGGCATTCTGTCTAGATTATCCACAAAAGAGAGTTGTGTATTTTTTTAAAGGTGTAGTAGCTAAAAGCAGGACTGTGGTATTGGGCTAAAACCATTAGACTGGTATTAAAGGTGCCTTGAGACAGTGAGACTGTCTTTGGAATGACAACTAGATATCAAAATGTTTAAACATAAGAGCAGAATAAAGCGAAGGTAATTTTCTTCTTTTTGGTGTTGTTTCCATCAAAGCTTTTCTAGTGAAGCTAACCACCATACACAAGCTAATCAAAAACAACTCTCAAATAGTATTGTCCTGGTTGTTACCCTGTTGTTATGATAAAGCACTAACCACAAGCAATTTGGGAAGGAAAGGTTTTATTTGACTTATACTTTCAGGTTACACTCTATCCTCTAGGGAAGTCAGGCAGGGACGCAAGGCAAGAACGTGCAGGCAGGAACTGAAGCAGAAGCCATGAAGGAACTCCACTTACTGGCTTACTCCTGATGACTTGTTCAGCTTGCTTCCTTATCTAACCAGGACCTGGGATGGCACTGCCCACCTCCGTGCATCAACCAGTGATCGAGTAAACGCCCCCAGTTATGCCTATGATGGGAGCATTTCTCCACTGAGCTTCCCTCGTCCCAGGGGTCTCCAGTTTGTGCCAGCTGAGCAAAAACTAACCAGCACAAAGACTTTTCCAAAACTCATGGAGTATGTTTGATACTGTTGGCTCTGTGTTTTCAAGTTACTTCGCATCTAATATCTTACCGTCATTGATATGTTTTTCCCCCAAATTATAAGTTCCCTCCTGACATAGTAAGCTGGGTCAAGTCATATTGTAAGTATAGCAACAGGTTTATTGAGAACAAAGCAACCGTCAGGCTGGTTCACTGGTCTCAGAGAATGAATCCAGAGAAGTCATGCTTCTGAACTAAGGGACAGGGGTAGTAGAGCTCAGACAAGGGGTGATGACACGCCAGACAGAAGCTGGACGGTGCCCAAGTATGGGTACTTAGGTGGGCTGGTCAGGCCAGCAAGGTGGTTGCACTGGCTGCTAGAAATGCAGAAGTGGGGTTTTGGTGCCATTTGTATAGACGGAGTTTTCTGTCACACCTTCCAGTTCCCAAATAATCACACACAGACTTATTATTAATTATAAATGTTTGTTCTAAAGCTTGGATTTGTTTTTAAGTAGCCCTTATAACTTAAATTAACCCATTTATATTTATTTACTTGCTGCCATATGGCTCATTACCTCATTTTGTATATGTTTTGTTTCCTCTATATCTGATTGGAGATTCTCGAGAATCTACCTTTCTTCTTCCCGTATCCTCCAACTCTGGCTCTCCTGCCCAATCTCTTCCTGCCAAGCTATAGGCTCTTTATTAACCAATGAGAATAATACATATTTATAGTGTACAAAGATTATTTCACAACACCTTTGTTCAGAGTTTTTTCAGTGTGAAAGAGGTTGGGGGAAGTAGGGCAGATGGGGTTTCCCAGCTTGTGCAGGGACAAGCCAGAAGCTCCAATGGAACACTCTTAATCTTTTTTTTAAATTATAAATGCTCAGCTGATAGCTCAGGCTTGTTACTAGCGAACTCTTACATTTTAATTGATTTTATTGATCTTTACATTTTTCTCTGCTCCCCTCCCTCCCTCTCTCCTCTCCTTAAACCCTCTCTGATTGTCCACATATCTCAATTTACTCAGAAGATCTTATCTTTTCCTCCTTCCCATGTAGATTAGATCTAGGTATGTCTCTCTTAGGGTCCTCATTGTTGTCTGGTTTCTCTGGGATTGTGAATTGTAGGCTGGTTTTCTTTGCTTTATGTCTAAAAACCATTTATGAGTGAGTACATATGATAATTGTCTTTCTGGGTTTGTGTTACTTCACTCAAAATGATGTTCTGCGTGCAAATTTCAGATGTCATTATTTTTTCTACTGTGTGGTACTCCATCGTGTAAATGTACCACATTTTTCTTATGCACTCTTTGGTCAAGGGTATTTAGGTTGTTTCCATGTTCTGGCTACGACAAACAATGCTGCTATGAACATAGTTGAGCACATGTCCTTATGGTATGATTGAGCATTCTTTGGATATATACCCAAAAATGGCATAGCTGATTCTTGAGGAAGGTTGTTTCCTAATTATCTGAGAAATTGCCATACTAATATCCAAAGGGGCTGCACCAATTTTCACTCCCACCAGCAATGGAGGGGTGTTTCCTTTGCCCCACATCCTCTCCTGCATAGGTTGTCATCAGTGTTTTTGATCTTGGCCATTCTTCTAGGTGTAAGATAGAATCTCAAAGTTGTTTTGATTTTCATTTCTCTGGTGGCTAAGAATATTAAGCATTTTCTTAAGTATCTTTCAGCCATTTTAGATTCCTTTATTTAGGTCTGTACTCCATTTTTTATTGGATTATTTGTTCTTTTGATGACCAGTTTCTTGAATTTTTTGTATATTTTGGAGATCAGCCTTCTATCTGATGTAGGGTTGGTGAAGATCTTTTCCCATTCTGTAGGCTGCTGTTTTGTACTGTTGACTGTGTCCTTTGCTTTACAGAAGCTTTTCAGTTTTAGGAGGTCCCATTTATTAATTGTTTTTCTTAGTGTCTGTGCTACTGGGGTTATATTTAAGAAGTGGTCTTTTGTGCTAATGTGTTCAAGTGTACTTCCCACTTTCTCTTCTATGGTTCAGTGTGGTTGGCTTTATAATAAGGTCTTTGATCCATTTGGACTTGAGTTTTGTACATGGTGATGGGATCTATTTTCATTCTTCTGCGTGTTGATATCCATTTATGCCAGCACATTTGTTAAATATGCTTTTTTCCATTTTATATTTTTTGCTTCTTTGTCAAAACTCAGGTATTTATAGGTGTATGGATTAATATCTGGCTCTTTGATTCAGTTCCATTGATCCTCCTTTCTGTTTTATGCAATACCAGGCTGTTTTCAGTTCTGCAGCTCTATAGTAGAGTTTGAAGTTAAGGATTGTGATGCCTCCAGAAGTTCTTCTTATTGTATATTACTGTTTTGGCTATCTTGGGTTTTTTGTTTTTCCATATGAAGTTGAGTACTGTTTTTTTTTGAGGTCTGTGAAGAATTTTGATGGGCATTACATTGAGTTTGTAGATTGCTTTTGGTAGGATTGCCATTTTTACTATGTTAGCTCTACCTACCCAAGATCATGGGAGATCTTTCCACTTTCTGGTGTCTTATTCAATTTCTTTCTTCAAATATTTAAAGTTCTCGTCATACAGGTCTTCCACTTGTTTGGTTAGAGTAACTCCAAGATATTTTAAGCTATTTGTGGCTATTGTGAGGGGTGGTGTTTCTCTGATTTCTTTCTCAGCCCATTTATCATCTGGAAACACTCATAATCTTATAAGAGGAATCTGCTTATCCCCATTTGACAACCTAGATACAGATCCCAGGTAAAAAGGCAAGGCTACAAACTCGATTTATGTTTCCTGTAATTTTATTACTCTAAGTTGCTCACAAAAGGGGGGAATGGTCCTAGGTAAGAACGTTCCAGCAGAAGGCCACATTGCCTCAGCATGCAAATGATGCTGCTAGCACCCTGTGTGACCTGGGAGTTCTCACATTAGGAAGTTTCCAGCCATAGTTTCGGTAATCAAGTTCAGTGATAATTAACTTTCAGTAAAGAAGTACATTCAGTAGTTATAAAAGATGGCTCAGCAGAGGTTAGGCTCACAACCAGAAATAACAAATACATTTTATAAGGATATATACTTACCTATATTTAGAAAATTGTCAGGATGACACTAATTTATTATCATGTCAAAGCTCGGCTCAATTTGCCGATTTCAGATTTTCTGGATTTGCCTGGGGGCCTAATACTTAGAATTTCCTCGGCTTTCTAAGAATCTTCTTAAATTTAAATCTTATTAAATTTACATGAACGTTAGTACTGAAATACTAAGTGGATGAAAGCCTGATTTCTTTTCTATTTGGATTTCCTCATTTTTCATTGGATATATACTTTTTATATTGGGGAACTAGTTTTGACATACTATTTTAAATTATTTCATATTTGTATGTGGTAGGTATTTTACCTACATGTGTGTCTGCACATCACATGTATGTCTGCGCACTGCATGTGTGTCTCATGCCTGAGGAGGTCAGAAGACATTGGATTCCCTTGACCTGGAGTCATAGATAGTTGTGAACTGCCACGTGGATGCTGGGAATCAAACTCAGATCCTGTGCAAGAGCAGCCAGTGTATTAAATGTTAAGCCATCTCTCCAGCCCTATATTCATATTTTATGAACTTTATATTTGTTAAATGAGTAATTAAATCTATAGTATTGTCTTGTCTAGTTTTGTGTCAACTTGACATAAGCTTGAGTTATCTGAAAGAAGGGAACCTCAATTGTAAAAATGCCTCTTTAAGACCCAGCTGTAGGCATCTACTTTTAATTATTGATAGATGATGAGGGCCCAGCTCATTGTGGTTTTGGGTTCTATAGGAAAGCAGGCTGGACAAAGCCGTGAATGCAAGCCAGTAGGGCAGCTCCCTTCCAAGGCCTCTGCATCAGCTCCTACCTCCAGGTTTCTGGCCTGTTTGAGTTTCCGTTCTGACTTTCTTCAGTGATGAACAGTACTGTGGAAGAGTAAGTCAAATGAACCTTCCCTCCCCAGCTTGCTTCTGGTCGTGGTGTTTCATCAATACACAATTACAGCAATAGTAAGCCTCAGGCAAAAACATTAGTTAGTTATCTAAGTCATTTTATGATATTTCCTAAAACTTAAATCTGGACTCCACAGCAATAGCTCCGCCACTGACAACACATCTGAGGGCTATGACAGAAGAGACATGAGTGGCAGGCTTGTCAGATGGTGACCACTATCACAGGCTGCTCCCGAACACTTCAAATCCAGACAGAACGTTTAATAGTGTGCTGAGCGTGGAAAATATTCCCTGAACCTTAAATCATTTTGAAAGTTTTTAAGATTTGAGTTCCATGTTTAATAATCGTTTTTTTTCAAATTTGACTAAATAGAATATGTTATTAAAATTAACTAGTGTTTTTGTTTTGTTTTGTCTCACTTTTGTCCTTTTGAAGCATGGCTACCACAAAATCTAAAATTCTGTGTATGGTTAATGTTGTTTCATGGGTACTGTAACGTCAACACTTCAGAGGGGGAGAGTGTTGGTGCATGATTTTCAGGGGTGTCCTGGAGTCTGGGAGGCTCCTCTCATGTCCCTGCTCTAGGCCCACTACTCAGTTTTTCCTCCTTCTGAGCAGTGGCTGGGAAGGAGAAAGTACACACAAGCTGAGGCGGCAGCAGGTGAGCAGGGCCACACACATGGAGAGCAGCGAGTAGAATGAGCCAGAAACTCAGAGACTAAAAGGGAAAGGACTTAGCTTCCAGCGGGTGCTTGGCAGACAGCAAGCTCGCTAGAGGACAGACTGCAGAGTGCCAAGCCACCCTGAGAAGGGAAGAACTCTGGGGAGAGACAGTTGTGGTTGGTACCTTAGGGTAACATGTTTCAGATAAGGCTCAGCAATGCAGCATCTAATCATCCTGTAGATTTCTTCTCCTGCATGATGGACCATCTGCATGTATGCTGCTTTTTGGAAACCTCGATCTTAACCTATTGTCACAATCTTGTTTAAGATAAATGATGCATTTGTGCATATCCAAGGGAACACTAACCATCTATCAGATAGATGAGAGTTTGGTCAGCGATTGAATTAGATTTGACCATACAATCCAGGACATCATCAAAAATCCCAAATTAACCACAATCATACTGTGATCTCAACTATTCACATCAAAAGAGGATATAAGAAATGGCCGCTTGGATGTGTGAAATGGTTTTCTGAGCAGGTATGCTCCATTGGATTCCAAGTCCCTGTGATCAATGACCCATGTGAATAGTTTGTTATTAGCAGTGTAACCTGTAAAGACATTTGTTCTCATCTTAAAAGTGAACTATCCTGTCTCCTAGCAGACCAAAAGACATATGGCTCTGCTCATTGGCCTTGGATATTAATATGCAGAATTAATTTAGTGCTTAAATTGTGATCATAACCTAATCGTCGAGTTGGTAGAATTATCTTTTGATAACTCTTTTTAACCCTAATGCTTTTTTATCTGTATTTTCCTGGTAATGCAGTTACCATATCAAGTCTTAATGAACCGTGACTTGCAATCGGCTGCCCAGGCAGGTGAAATAGCCACTGTCTACCCCTGTCCTCAATGCATTGCAAGATCCCAGAGAAAACTTGAGTCGTGTATAGATTTTCCTGACTGACTCACTGGAGAATTCAAAAATAAACCACAGCATGAAGAGTATCACAATACACTCCAGACTTGCTTCAAAGTTAGAAAACACACAGCCTTCAAAGTTTTTTATTCAACAAATTAAAAGCCCTATATGAAAAAAAGACTGCTCTCTTTGTGTTAATGGTAGAAATAAGATCTCGGTATTAAAAGCCTAGTGATACAGCTAATATAGTTGTGCCCTTAGTACAGAGACCTTGATGGTCCCTGTGAGACCCGAGTCTGACCTTCCTCTCCAGTGTACACACATACCATTTTTCCCTTCAGTGGCTGCGGCAGATCTACCAATTTTGGAGCTCCTCCATGGTGCCTGCCTCACTCCAGCCACAAGGCCTCAGCTGTTTTTCAGACACAGTCAGGTCTTTGTATGTCCAACCCTTGATTTTTTTATCCACATTTCAGCTGAGGTGATGGTAGGAACCTTTCCTAGTAAGTCTGTGAGGATCCTTCACCTTCAACCCTCCTGTCACCTAGCTTTCATCGGCCTCACTCTGATCCGAAACGCCATTCTTTTTGATATTCCCTCTTGAGAAGAAAAGCTACTTAAAATTACAGGTGCTATCTGCCCTGTTCACATTGTTGGTCTGGTCTGCGGTACAGGACTGGGCACACTGTGGCTCCCCCTGACATTGTCATTTACTTAAGTGTTCATGTCTCAGATGCTGATTCCCAAAGGCCTTGTGAATAGGGTCTACATGTGACAGTGTTTCTCGGGGAGCTTGACCTGAGACACAAAAGGATTAGTATTTGGTTGTGTCATAATTGAACAGGAAATTTTGCAAAAGCACAAGGTTTTTGAATGTGCAACAATCAAAATGTCACTAAAAATCACATGCAGAATGTGTTTGTGTGTGCTGGCTGCGCTCACCCGTGTTCCAGCAGCCACGTCCCTGCAGCTCTTGGTTCTGAACACTCATCCTGTGCACTCCAGGTACTGTCTCACCACAAAGGAATGCAGCTGCCTGAAACACCTGGGCTGGGATTTGAGCCTGTTGTACACTATGAATTGCATTGCCCTGACCATACAAAGTTTATGTTCTCATAGAAGCAAAATAGTTTACTTATAGACAACTTTTAGGGTTTTACTATCACCATCCCTCAATATATATTACATCAGTTCATTTGGACTGTATTATGTTAGCTTGCTTGCTTCTTGAAAACTTGGGGTTTGAGAGGCTCACTTTAGTTTCATAAAATAATTATTCAATGAGTTTTGGCTCCAGATTAAGAGAGTTTCTAAAATGACCTTAAGCATTCTTCTGCTATTATGTTGCATGTTTATATGATGTCAGCTTTCTCGGCATGGACACATGGACGATCATACCATCAAAATATGATCAACCCTGTGGAAACAACACAATGCTCTATGTCCCATAGTATAAATGTTCAGCCAAGATTTAATCCTTTCTGTAAAAATGAACAAGTCCACCCATTTCACTAGTACATACTTTTGCTTTTGTTTTTAATGCCTAGGAAAATTATATGTATACCAAAGCATCACTTTATAATGCTTCTTTCTGATTCATTCTCAGCAAATGCTTGATTTATATACCTATTTCATATAATGACCCAGGGTCGTGAAAGGATTTATCAGGTGAAAGAGATTACGAATGAACCGTGTAGTTAGCATCTTATAATTTCTACATTGACAAGTCATCATATGAAGGTTGTCCCCAAGAGAAGGCATGACTGTTGGCCACTCAGTCTCTTCTCCATTTCTGAGGTGAGACTCAGTTGTGGGAGTCAGCCTCTAACACTCCTGGTGTTGAGGGTAGGGCTGACAGTAAACTCTGCTGCATACCACATTGCCCACCACACTCTAATACCCACTGTGTGCCGAGACCTGTCCTAGATGCTTGCCCACCACACTCGAATACTTATTGTGGGCTGAGACCTGTTCTAGATGCTTGTCCACCACACTCTAATACCTCCTGTGTGCCGAGACCTGTTCTAAATGCTTGCCTACCACACTGTTATATCCACTGTGTGCCGAGACCTGTTCTAGATGCTTGCCCACCACACTGTTATATCCACTGTGTGCTGAGACCTGTTCTAAATGCTTGCCTACCACACTGTTATATCCACTGTGTGCCGAGACCTGTTCTAGATGCTTGCCCACCACACTGTTATATCCACTGTGTGCTGAGACCTGTGCTAGGTGCTTGTCCACCACATTTTAATACCTACTGTGTGCCGAGACCTGTTCTAGCTGCCAACGACACCCAGGAAACAAAAGGAACAAAATCCCCATCTCATGAGTTCACATGTTGCTAGCTGAGATGGTTGACAACTTAGCAGTCTGTAGCTGCATCCCTCATATCGGAACAGGCCCCTCATCTTAAGAGCACGTCACCTGAATTACACACAGTCACAGGGCCTTCATCCTCAGGAGACAGGATAAACACAGGAACTGCATCCATGTGGATGTCAGCATAGTACACCCACGTGTAGAGCTCCTTGCTGTATAGTGTGTGGAGCGTGGGAGTGGTACTAGAGCCTTGCTGCAATGTGTGTGTGTGTGTGTGTGTGTGTGTGTGTGTGTGTGCGCGTGTGCGTGTGTGTGTGTGTGTGTGTGCGCGTGTGTGCGTGTGCGTGTGTGTTGGGAGGACATGTTATAGTCCATTTGTTCACACTGTGTTGCCGGAGCAGCTTGGCAGAGGTGCTGCATTTATGATTAGGGAGCTGTTTAGGGAGCCTTTCTATGTGGCAGTGAGGACAAGCAGAGAAACAGCCGCAGTAGAACAGATGGGGGACCCAGGGTAATGGGAGCCCCTAGCAGGGTTCTGGAGGACTTGGTGACGCTGGCAGAGGGACTAGGGATGCTTGGAAAAGTCATCTGGAAGGAAAGTTAAATGAAGGCTGAGATTTATCTGAGAAGAGAATGGGAGTGTGTTCCAGATAGGGCACAGTGACACTGTCGTTTCAGGTAACCAAAGGGCCTAGATGAGCGGTTCTCAGCCTGTGGGCTGCGACCCCTTTGCGGGAGGTCAGTTGACTCTTTCACAGGGTCATATATCAGATATTCTGCATATCAGGTATTTACATTATGATTCATAACAGTAGGAAAGTTACAGTTACAAAGTAGCAGCAAAATAATTTCATGGGTGGGGGTCACCACAGCATGGGGAAAGGTGTGAAAAGGTCACAACATCAGGAAGGCGGAGAACCACTGGACCAGGAGGGCTGGAGATGGGTGGAAAGGACAGGTGGGCGGTGTCTTACAGGCCCTCAGGAGCCTTGTGGACCTGAGAGTTCACTGAAGGGTTTTCATCTCCAGCTCTGCCCTCAAGCCCTGCAGACTAGCCATAAGAGTGCGTCTTTAGGTTAAAATGCAGACACGCCCCTCGTATCCTATGCTATTTTGCCATGTTACCCCCACCTATTTTTGAAATCGTTTATACGGTTTTCAACTTACACATCTACTCACCAATCTACGTAGAATATACGTGGTGTTTTTATCACCCTGGGCTTTAGTTCTCCATCTCTTTTATGTCTATAGGATGCTAAAGTCCTCCCTCTTTCTGAGAATCTCTCTTTAAAGTCGCCTGTGCTGTGAGATGCTGATTCTAGGAGACGCTTTGAAAAAAGAACTGAGAGGGAATCTTAGGTCGAATGTATCTACTTCTTAGAAAATCACAACCCACAGGAGACAGAAATATCTCATAGGAAGAAATATACTTAACTGTTTATGTCACCATTTCTCAGCTGTATCTTACGTGGGTCTTGCTCCGTCACTGGTCAGCTCTTTTGTTGTCCATTTGCTGTTGCTCAGTTTCTAATTGATCTTAATAATAAAAGCCCAGAGTCAGATATTAGGGGGTGAGAGCTGAAAGATCAGAGAAGCAAAGCAGCCAGCCACTAGTTCTTACTTCTACGAAATCCTCAGAGCCAAGGGCAAGATCCTGCCTCTACGAATCATGGGACTGAATGCAGTTCACCTGTCCATATCCCCAGACAGCCGAGAGACTCGCGCCACTGATGCCGTCATCCATCGTCTCCTTTCGGTTTGCTTCGCTATTCGTGATCCCTACACCCTTGCCTTCCCTCCTTCCCCTTAGCCGTTCTCACAGAAGGGGTCTCTGTGGCCTATTTCACTCCAAAGACAAACTCCTCGTTCAGAGGTTCTCTTTATCCTGACCCAGCGTGTTTAACTGTCACAGTCTAACTGCCAAAGCCTTCACTTCACTTCACTTTTACCCTCTGTCCGTGAGTCTCTAAGTTCCCTCCCCAGGACCCAGTGACCACGTCTTTTTCTCCCTGGTGTATATTAGGTCTTCTGCTGTATGAAAGTTCTTATCTTCCTTCTTTAGAGTTCAAAACCTACCTCCTCCAAAATCTATTTCTCTCCCTTTCCAATCTCGATTTTATGCCCTGAACACATTCATGCTTCTGTGATACTGAGCGTGATGGCTATTCTTCATTGGCAGTTTGGCTGGATTTAGAGTTACCTGGGATATGCACCTCCAGACTCTAGGCTTATTTAACTGAGGAGGGAGTCCCATCCTGAATGAGGGTCGCATCATTCCATTGGCTGGGGTTCTAGACTAGATGAGAAGAAGGAGGAAGCTGAGCTGCAGAATTCACCTCTACCTGCTTTCTGACCGTGGATGCAACACCACCCCACTTCTCTGTTGCCTTCCTGGCCACTGCATTCCTTCTTAAACTGAGCCAAAATCTACCAACCCTTTCTTCCTTTACCTTCTTGCTGACAGGTATTTGGTCTAACTAATAAAAAAGTAATTAATACACTGAGACAGACAGATCTATCAAGATATAACTGGATGAAAATGTTGCCCAGCAGGTGTTCCTTCAAAAGAACATCCTATGCAAATGACAAGTTCTAAATACTATGAGTTGTAGCAACAATAGTAAAAAAGGGTGAACACCTGCCTTGTTAACAATAAGCTAAGCCGGAGTCCATAGGGGTCAACAATCTGATCCTATTAGTTCACTAACAAGAGGCACTGGCTGAAGCATGGCAGTGTTGGACAAATCTTCCAAGGTCATATATGAGGCTAAACAAGAATCAAATCTCACACTACTTAGTTCTTAATCCACACTTACATCTGCTTGCTCTTCTCGAACAAACAGCCCTGTAAACAGAGTTTCCAGAATAGACCCTGAGAACACGGGGCTGAAGTATTCCTAGGTAGTGAGCGGTGACATAGACTTAACCCAAAGGGTAGAAGGGATTTGGAAAGGTTAGAGTGGTAGGGTGGGGCAAGACAAGTCAGGCAAAATCAAAAGGAGCACGTACTGGGAAACGAAAGCATGCTTAGGAGTTAGGACAGAGACAGTGTGGCCAACAGCCCTGCCTCTCTATATACCACAAGCACTTCCTATTGTGCCAGAAAATGACCTTCCATTTCTCCTCCAAAATATTAGGACTTATTTTTAGTTAAATTAATTAATTTTTAATTTTTTTATATTTTGAGGTTATAATTATATCACTTCCCATCCCCTTTCTTCCCTAAAACCTTTTTTATCGATTTTTATTGAGCTCTACATTTTTCTCTGCTCCCCTCCCTCCCTCTCTCTCTCCCACTTCAACCCTCCCCCAAGATCCCCCATGCTCCCAATTTACTCAGGAGATCTTGTCTTTTTCTACTTCCCATGTAGATTAGATCTATGTAAGTCTCTCATAGTGTACTCAATGTTGTCTAGGTTCTCTGGGACTGTGATCTGTGGGCTGGTTTTCTTTGCTTTATGTTTAAAAGCCACTTATGAGTGAGTACATGTGATACTTGTACCTGTGTCTGGGTTACCTCACTCAAAATGTTTTCTAGCTCCATCCATTTTCCTGCAAAATTCTGTTCCTCCTTGTTCTCTTTCAAATTCATGGTCTCTTTTCTCATTAATTGTTTTACACACATACACACACACACACACACACACACACACACACACACACTCTCACTCACTCGCTCCTAAATATATAAGTACAACTTGGTCAGTCTGTACAATGTTACTTGTAAGTATGTTTTCAGGGCAAACAATTTGGTATTAGATAACCAATTGGCATGCTATTCCCTGGGAAAGAGTATATCTCTGACTCTCAGCATTCCTTAGTTGCCTGTGGTTTTTGTTTTTGTTTTCTTTTTGTATAATTGAGGTCTCCTGGGCTTTTCCCTACCTACTTTGGTATGTTTGCTACTGTCCTTGCTCAGCTCTTGTTTAGGCAATAATGTTGGTGAGATTGTATGGGTGTAGCTTCTGATGTTCCCAAGAGACACAGTCTCACAGCAAACTCCCTGTTCTGCTAACTTTTGCAATCTTTCAACCCTTTTCCTGCAATGGCTGATCTCTACTATAGAAGCATCCTTTGGTCCGGGCTCTACAACTCTGCAGTTTGATCGGTTGTGGTTTTCTGTAATGGTCTCCATCTGTTGCAGAGAGTTTTCCTTGTCAAAGGATGAAGACTACATGTATCTGTGGACATAAGGACAAAAGTATAGAGTGGAGTTAGGGATTGTGCGGAATTCATTAACTCTGGGTCATTGATGAGGTTTTCAGTACTAGACACAAATTCCCTCTTGTTTTGTTGGTATTAAGTCCACCTAAGGAGCTGCTGATTACCACCGCGGTGCGCGTGACACTACTGCACCCTTAGGGCTGTCATGCCAGGCTGCTCACTGCTGTCATTCATAGGCGCTGTAGTGAGCAGGACTGTTGGTTGCCTCCCTCCTTTGGAAGCCTGCCTGGCACATTCTGGTACCATGAGAGAGAGCTATAGTCCTCAGAGAGTGGGCATTCAGGTCACTTCCAGCTCAGGGTTCTCTGGCCACTGTGGCTGAAGTGCACGGCATCTCCAGTAACAGTGACTTATCTGCTACCTCATGTGGCAACCAAGGGCAACAGCAACAGCCTGTAACATTTTGAGAGTCTCTTGAATACCACTGACCAACAGAGGCTAGAACTTTAAACCTGCAAAGAGTTCTGTAACCAAGGCCCTAATATCTCTTGTTCTCTTCTCTCTCTTTTCTTTCCCCTTTCTCTCATCCCCTCCCCTCTCCCTGGTTTTGCCCTTTTACCTCCCTCCCTCTCTTCCTTCTCAATAGGATTTTTTGTATAATCTGGTTGCCCTCAAATTCATGATCTTCCTACTTCTGTCTCCTGCTCTGCTAGGATCACTGGTGTGTTCCATCACAACAAGATAGATAGCCCTAATGCCTACTCTCTGCCATGATGATGCCTTTGCTTTGTTTCGGGAAGGGGAGGCTGCTTCTAAGACCTCACTTCTAGACCTGATATCCATGCTTTCTTTTCTTCCTCTCAATGGTCAGCTGAGAACCTTCAGATTATTTCTGGGCCTTTCTGTTAGGCGGTCTTCTGAGGGGAAACTGGACCATCTTCTGCTTTTGAAGTCAGCTGTTGGTGACACCTTTTGGGGGGACCACCTGCTCCCAATTAAAACTTGATGAATAACTAACAATGGGAACAGTCCAGGGAAGCAGAGCTCCACAGAGGTTAACTGTGCACTGGCACCCTAAGCACTGCCTGCCACATTTGTCTGGCAGACGTTTTGGGTCTCCATGGCTGCCACAGCGCACAAATCCATTGGCATCAAAGAAGGCTATCAGTGATGTTGAATTTGTCAAGAAATAATGGCTTCCCATCAGCAGGGAAACCCCAAGTTGTTTATTGACATACATCAATGCCAGAGCAAGCCCTTTATTTACAAATTGGGAAATGTTGATCCTCTCATCCTCCAGACAAAGCCCGGCTGTCTCAGCTAAGTGACAATCAATGCAGCTGCCTTCCATTGCCTCAGTCCAGGGCAGGAGAGGAGCAGCTGCCCTGTACCACAAGCCATCCCTCACCCAATCGGCTCAGAGGTTACTTGCTTTTTTATGAGTCATAAATCAGATGGCACAGAAAGTTTTTTTTTTTAAATGAGTGTCCACACAGTTATAAATCAGTTCAGTTCTCTGCGGAGTGTCCACTTCAGTTGGGAAAGTCCCCACTCTCTATACGCTAATAGGAGGGATGACACTGGAATGACCCAGAGTCGGTACTCTAAAAGTTTCAGAGGAATACCCGAATAAGGGGTTCCAAATATTATACCAATTCTTTACTTGCAGTGCTTTAGTAACATGCCAATCTAAGAGGCTTGAATTCCTAGCTTCCATTTTCTGGCTGGTTCTAATAATTCAAATAAGGTAGCAGAGAAGGCTGGGCAGTGGGGCACATGCTAAAGGCGTGCACTCGGGAGGCAGATGGATCTCTATAAGTTCAAGGCCAGCCTGGTGTTGTCCTCTTGTTTAGATTGTTGCTGCCTTTTATTTTTCTTTTATTTTTTATATTTTTCCACTTCCTCCCCTCCTCCCAATACCCTCCCGCTCCTCCCACTCCCTCTCCTCCTCCCTCACCATTCCCAAGAGCAGTCAGGGTTTCCTGTCCTGTGGGGAATTCAAGTTCCTCCCCGCTCCCTCCAGGTCCAGGAAGGTGAGCATCCAAACAGGCCAGGATCCCAAAAAGCCAGTCCATGCAGACGAAACAAGACCCAGTGCCATTGTCAATGGCTTCTCAGTCTTCATTTGGATCTTGGGGGCTCAGTCAGCCCCCATGTCAGCCACATTCAGAGACTCCGGTTTGATCACATGCTCGTTCAGTCCCAGTCCAGCTGGCCTTGGTGAGCTCTCATTCGATCAGTCCCCTTGTATCAGTGGGTGAACGCACCCTTTGCGGTCCTGACTTCCAGTGCTCCAATGTGGGTCTCCGTCTCTATCTCCATCCATCGTTGGATGAAGGCCCCCTCTGATTTTGCTTTCCTTGCTCACGATCTC
Organism: Myodes glareolus; assembly: GCF_982192425.1. Lineage (NCBI taxonomy): Eukaryota > Metazoa > Chordata > Mammalia > Rodentia > Cricetidae > Myodes > Myodes glareolus. Next base: position 2,576,436 of record NC_142051.1, read on the forward strand.
CCTCCCTCTGTTTCTCATTTGGACCTAGGAAGTTAAGTACAGTGTTCCAATATGTGTCTCTGTCTCTATCTCCATCTATCGCCATATGAAGGTTCTGTGGTGACATGCAAAATATTCATCAGTGTGGTTATGGGCCAAGGCCAGTTCAGGCACCCTCTCCTCTGCTGCCCAGAGTACAAAGGACACTGTCAGTAAGACAAAAAGGCTACCTTCCGACTGGGAGAAGATCTTCACCAACCCCTCTTCAGACAAAGGTCTGATCTCCAAAATATACAAAGAACTCAAGAAACTAGACACTAAAACTCTAATTAACCCAATTAAAAAATGGGGTACTGAACTGAACAGAGAATTCACAACAGATGAACTTCGAATGGCCAGAAGACACTTAAGGACATGCTCAACCTCCTTAGCGATCAGGGAAATGCAAATCAAAACCACTTTGAGATATCATTTTAACACCTGTCAGAATAGCTAAACTCAAAAAACACCAATGATAGCCTATGCTGGAGAGGATATGGAATGAGGGGAACACTCATCCATTGTTGGTGGGAATGCAAACTTGTGCAGCCACTGTGGAAATCAGTGCGGTGGTTTCTCAGGAAACTGGGAGTCAACGTCCCTCAGGACCCAGCAATTCTACTCTTGGGAATATACCCAAGAGATGCCCTATCATACTACAAAAGTATTTGTTCAACTATGTTCATAGCTGCACTATTTGTAATAGCCAGAACATGGAAACAACCTAGGTGCCCCTCAATAGAAGAATGGTTTAAAAAGGTGCGGAACATATACACATTAGAGTTTTACTCAGCGGTAAAAAACAATGACATCTTGAATTTTGCATGCAAATGGATGGAAATAGAAAATGCTTTACTGAGTGAGGTAACCCAGACCCAAAAAGAGGAATATGGTATATACTCACTCATAAGTGGATTCTAGCCATAGTTAAAGGTCTGTGAGTCTATAATTTGTGATCCTAGAGAAGCTAAATAAGAAGGTGAACCTGAAGAAAATCATATAGTTATCCTCCTGGATATTAGAAGTAGGCAAGATTGCCAGGCAAACTTGGGTGCACGGGGGGGGGGTGGGGGGTGGAAGTAAGGGGAGATGGATAGGGAGAGGGGAGAGGGGGAGGATTGGGGGTGGCTTGGAGGAATGGGAGGGGGGAGGGAGGAACGATGGTTATGGGGACAGGGAAGTTTATATCTCAACTAAGGGAGCCATTTTAGGGTTTGCAAGAGACTTGATTCTGGAGGGGTTCCCAGGCCCAAGGAAAGGTCCCCAGATTGTTGCTGCCTTTTAAACCAAGGCTGTCCAAATCAGCAATTGCAACTCGGCAGCTACAGTGGTTAGGTAGTGAGGGCCCCAGCCTGAGGGAACAGAATTCCGTCAGGCACTGGCTCTTTTAAAGCTGTGAAGGGAACTTAACTAAATCTCTATTCCTCTAAAGAACTCAAGACCCGGGGAGGAGGTGGAAATTTTTGATAAACAAACAAACAAACAAACAAACAAATAAATAAATAAATAAAGAACTCGAAACTCAAGATTTGAGGTGGAATTCTGCTTCTCAGACAGGCTGAATAGCAAGTAGCTCACCTCCTCTCCTCTCCTCTCCCAAGAAGTTCTGTGCTTCTCCTCCCACCTCCCTGAAAACCCTTCTCTACCTGACTCCTCCCTACCCCTTCCCGTCAGCTAGCTGCTGTCTCAACCTCCTGACTGCAGGTGCATTTTATTTAGTCAAACACTTCTTTGCATCATTTAACAAATGTTCCAGAGCATAAACAAAAATAACATACCTTAAAATAATATTCTACAACAACCGGGGCTACAGAGTGAGTTCCAGGATAGCAAAAACTACACCGAGAAAATGTCTTGAAAAACCAAATAATAATAATAATAACAACAACAATAATAATGAAACCAGAGAGCAGCAGATCCATGGCCACTCCCTTTCGCACGTGCTCCTTGGTATGCCAAGCTTTCTTACTGAGAGTGACCTTCTCAGCTGCCATTATTTCCAGTAGGTCCAGAGAGAGAGTGAATCCCTCTGTCAGCTGCCCCTTCAGCCACTGGCTTCCTGTTGTCCCTCTGTGCTTAGCTGAGTTCTTTGAGCAAGGATGGACTTTGTTTATTTTAGGGGCACACGAACATTCTTCAGACCCAACTCCTGCATGTGCTGCAGGGCTTCCTTCCGTGGCTGGATGCTGTGGTCTCCTCTGACTTTTTCCTGTACCCCTACCGTACTTCCTGCTCTCTGCATCGAGTTTTGTCTGTGTTTTACTCTCTGCCAAGGTTCATTTTCTGCAGTGAGATCTCTGAGAAAGCTTCCTTTGTTTGGATGGTTCTTCCTGAACATTCTTTGTGCTTTAGGTATCACCTTCCAGTATTTATCCATTCGAAAACATATTCGGTTTCCATGTTGTGTCAGGTACTACAGCTGCTCAACAGGGGGCAAAGTCCTTTTCCCTAACAAGCTTGGCAGTCTAAGGGACACTATAAACAGTGATGTTGAGCACTTCTGCATATGTTAAGGTTTACAAATATATATCTATATCTATTTATTCTCAGATAGAGTAACCTTTATACATTTAGCTATCAATAGATTTAATATTTAATACCACAACTATGCCAAGGGAGTCATGAAACTTACTTTTCCATGATGTAATTCAGATTCATCCTGGAGGGAAACTTATAAAAGTAATGGATGTGGGAAAGCCTGAAGCGAGACTTACACTGCTGTTTTCAACACGGAAGTCTTCATTTCAGGAGACTTAATAAATATCTTCCTCTGCCTGAGCCAACTGGTTTTGTTGACCTGTATTAGCTGTGAATTTGTACTAAAACCTCAACTCAGGGCCATTAGAGAATTTAACATCAAAATTAAGAGAATATATAACATATACTTTTAAAATATGGGTCATATAAATGTATTACCACAATTCACATGATACAGAGTCTAATAGACTCATGTAATCAGTTTTTATTTGGCGAAAGTTGGAGAATACTCAGTGATGCTTGGTCTATTGAAAAATATGCTTCTGAGAATTTCCACACAAAACTTTTCTGTGGCATCAAGTGCCAAATCTGTAAAGGGCTGGGGTCAATGTCACTGTGGGGACCTACATAGTTCAGACAATATTCCAAGGTTCTTTACTTAATTTCCCTTGGAAAAGACAGATAATATAAACCAAGAAGCACATTGATAAGATGGTTTCAGTAGCGGTGTGAACCAGCTGACATTCAATGAGGAATACACTCTCAGAGGAGTTGGGAGAGGGGATACTGGAATCAGAATGTATTATATGAAAAAAAACTATTTTCAACACAAGAAAAATAGAAAGACAGAGGACTCAATAGGGAATTGATGGACAGAAGAAGTGTTACACAGTAAAGTTATGGGCAATGATGGAGAAGATGGTCTCTGCTCTAAGAAGGAGAAGATATTTAACACACAAAACCAGGAAGAAGAAAGTTCGATTGAGGGGTTCCCAGGCTCCAGAGCACAATGACTTCATTCAAACCACCAGCATTATCCAAGTATCATGCTGATGAGAATCTTGCTGGATGCCCTACTCAAAGTGGAACAGCTTGTTACTACTCTCCTCCTTTTGTGTTTCTTCTTTGACTTTAGACTGTAGACTTTGTTATCTCCTGTCCTCACTAGTCTAGAATCTCTCTGAAACTACGTAGTCCATCTGCCTTATTCACCATCATATCCTCAACTCCTGTTCCCAGGGCCTTTGTCTAGGGACCAATGGTTGACAAGGTTTACTAATGTTATTTAAAATTAAATGGATAAATTTGTGCTGTGTAAATTGTGCTTCAATATGCTTTCCCTTTAAAAATCATAATTTAAAAATTCAGAGAAATGTGAATGGACTTAGTAAATCAATAGATCAAAGCAATGCTTATATTTTCTATACTTCAAAAAGCAAAATCAAGAAAATATTGATCTTTAGAAAGTGGTGCTTTTAGTTGCAGTGTCTAATATCACTCACAGATGGCTTTTTCACTGAATTTCAAAGGAATATGACTTTTAATAAGAATTACTTCTATTCCTAGTATTATCTGTACCTTATTGACTTGCTTTCCTATACATAAATTATTATATTCACTATTCCAAGGGTGATGTTATTAGGCCTATAAGGAAAACCGTGTTTATGAGAGTTCACCACTAGTCAAAGTCGTTGCTACCAACTGAACGGTGTTTAGCTTTGAACCAAGGTAGGCTCAGAGCTAATCCTCGCCAGTCTCTGGCAAAGCAAGAGAAGGATAAGAGCTCTGTCGATTGGGTGTTAGAGGGTCTCAAGGTGTTCTCATTTTCCTCCTGCATCCTTCCTTTTTTAATCTCTAATGAGTTGAATCTTTATGTCAAACCAGGTACAAAGCCATCCGTTCCCAGATGTACTGTCTCCATAGGATCCCCAGTGCCTCAACTTTATCTTTATCAAGTCAATTTATATTTATCAAGTGGTATGGGAAATCCTTCTGTATATGTGTTGCTTTTATTGGTTAATAAAGAAGCTCCTTTTGGCCAATGGTTTAACAGAATATAGCCAGGCTATATACACACCAACTGATGATAGAGCATCTCTTGGGTATATTCCCAAGAGTGGAATTGTAGAGGGAGTCATTTGACATCACTTCTGGCCGCTACGCATGCCACAGACAAAAGAATTAAGAAAGTTTTTTTTTTCCATCTCAGCACATACTGGATGTTCTCTGTTACAGCATCTCGCTTTATGTAGTCAGACATGAGCATCCAAAGAGATAAAGTGACCTTTCTAAGGTGACAGAGTCAAGGTTAAAATCTGGTTCCTGGGTTGCCTGCCCTGGGTGTGCCCCCTCCCCTGTGTGTGTATGACTGTGTTTATGTTTGCTTATATGTCTGTCTATGTCTGTCTGTCTGTATGTATGTATGTATGTACGTTTTGAGGAATAGCCCAGACTGGCCTGGGACTTACTATGTTATGTTACCCATGCTGACTTCAACTTCAGGTGATCCTCCTGCCTCAGCCTTTTGAGGGCTAGGAATACAGACACAACAGGACTTTCTTCTTAACCCACACTACTTTAGTGAGCAGGTGTGATCTACCACAGCCCAGGCTAAAGAATAACAAAGAAAGAATATGGCTTTCCTTTGAATCACCCCGTGCCCTCGGCAGTCTTTAAACATGGAATAGCTCTTTTCCTACGCTATGCCCAAAAAAGGGCCAACATACAAGGCTCCTAAGACAGGCAATCAGCAGGATCACAGGCCTCGCCTCGGCTAATGAGGCTGTTATTTCACTCGATAACTTGCTTTTTCCAGAACATGTGTCTACTGAGAGCACCTGCTTGCCACCCTTCCTCCACCAGCCACTGCACACAGTTCTCAATCAATCCTTCAGGTTGCTGGAGAAGCTTCCACAGCTTCTTGCCTACCAAGTCAAAAAGCAACAGCTGGGTGAGAAAATATAACCCTGTCACTTTTCAAACAGCAGGAGACCTTGCCCAGAAGGGCCAGAGAGAGGTCTGGGGCATGCTGTCATTCACAGCTGCTGCCTGCTCTGACATTTTTCCTCCCCACGGATGTTTTAAGTGGCAGAGGTTGGGATCATTCTCCAATGTTGCTTTTCTTCCTGTGGACTTCTTTGTTCGCGCACCACTGGGTATTTGCCCCCTCTAGTCTTAAATGTTTACATATAACATGTTTGTGAAGTTCACTGACTTTGGGGATGTATCCTGAAGTTCCTTGCTCATCACTCCCAGAAGGGGAGCAGAGGTTTCTCCAAGAGAGAAGCAAAACAAGAACTCAGCTCCTGGGTTGCATCTTTTATTTTTTTTTTTCTGGAAACCACCCACTTACCCGATTTTGTTGCTGCTTTTTTTTTTTTCTCCCAGTGAGGCGATAACAAAAGTCTGAATTACTCTCGTAGAGAAATAGTGTTAGCCAAGAGCCACTCCAATTTGAATTTCTTTTCCTGGCATTCATTCTTTCTTGCCACTTCCGATTTGATTTCCTACTTACATGAAATAATTATGGGGAAAAATGGATCATGAATTTCCTTAACAAGAAGCAGAATTGAATAGCTGATAGAAAAAGAGAACTAGAAAGACACCTAGCGCCTGTCCACACTGATTGTGAAGCTGTGACGCTGATGCACAGAAGCTTACATGTGTGTCCTTTGAGCAAACGGCTCACGCTCAGAAGGGACCTTGGTGCTGGGAACGAAACAGAGGCTGGGGCTGGATTAGCCTCTAGTCAGCCAAGCCTCTGCTGCCATCTGTCAGGCTTGGGCTCCTCCCCCTCCCGGCTGCAGCTTCTGGGGCCCAGCTGACAGACGGGCATCATTAGCTGGATTGTGGACTAGGTCATACTGCCGAGACAGGTCACCTTGTGTCTTTGGGGTTTCGTTGCCCCCCTTTCCATGTTGATCCTGAAAAGGATAATTGAATTTTCATGCTAAGAGTAAATGGTGATAGTATGCAATCTGTCCACTCCGTTCTGGTAGCCAAAGGAGGCTTGTTAAACTAAAAAGGAGCAGGGATACGATCCAGTCAGCTTGCTCGTCAGTCTTGAGGAGATCAGAAGTAGGTGGAGGGTGGGGAGCAGAACGGGACATGGCCTGCCTGGGTATAGCCCACTGAAATGCAAATACCCCAGTGATGCTTGCTGCCTTTCAGGGCCTGGACACTCAGGGCAGACTGGACCCCAGAGCATTGTGAAGCAATGCCATAGAAATGGTACAAACTGATAATCAAAGAAAAAAACCCTCAGAGAAAAAGACACCCCCCCAACACACACAGCACTACCACATAGTGACAGGGAACTGCCTTTACAGAGCCCTGCACATGGAGCAGAGGTAAACCTTAGGGGCGCTGATTGTAGCATTGTGGCGATGCTCTTAGAATCTCAAGGAGAGACACTGCATGCTGGTGAGCAGCGGTGATGAACCAGATAAACATGCAGAGAAGAAACGAAGAGCAGGTACACCTTCTGTCCCCCTGGCTCTCCCTGTACACCCTATCACAACTTTGAACATCAATTCTAGGTTGTATCTCCTTGATTAATCAGTTCCAGCCTCCTTCTCATGGGGCCTTGCAGACCTTCTCCATGGTTGTCAATACTGTGTCTCCCATATATTTTTTCCTTTCCCTGGGGGCAGCTTCCGTCCTCGTCTCTACTGAGAGATGTCCCTGGCCCTGGTGGAAATAATAATAGTGATAAAGCAGCCACACAACTGTGCGTCTTACCATTCCAAGTTCATGATATTTTTGGACAAGTGACCTTTATGGCTTTAGGCAAGTTGAGCCTTTCAATTCATTAAAAGCTCCTAGAATGTCACCAGCTGGAAGGAATATCAATGAAGACAAATGACATATTTGAAAATGGAAATTTCTATGTTGTCACATTAAGTGACCAGTTGGCTCATCTGACCTGCCAAATTCATTGGGTTAAATAAAAGAAAATTTTCTTAGCAATACCTTGAAATTCAGCTCTAGAAACTCCTAATACAACCAGCTCCAAATTTGTTACTGTAGTTTTAGGATTTAATTGAAATCAGTTGAAATTCTTTTACTTTCTCCCCCTGCAAAGTCCACTAAATTTTCAATTTTATGATGTGCTTTGCTTTGCCAGTCATTAATATATGTAAGTAAGCAAATAAACTCTGTAATAGTCAAATCCAACAGAAACATGAATAGTATACATTTGATAAAGTTCAGTTGAGACAGTTTTGAATATGCCCTTGTTACAATTTGGATCTTTTGATGTCTTCTCAAAAGGTGATGAATTAAAAACTTGGTCAAGCCTGTGGTGCTTTTGGTTTGGGGCACAGTGAAAGCTTTAAGAAGTAGCACTTAGTGAAAGGAAGTTGGGTCACTGAAGGGGACAGTAGAATCATAGCCCTTTCTGTCACATGGTGAGACAGCACCCACCATGATGGAGTCTAAAGCTGCAGACACAAATCACCAGGACCCGACAACCATTTGATCTGGAAGGACGCTAGATTGTGGCAAGTATGGTCTGGGATCTCACCATGCAGGACACAGTGCTCAGAACTGTGTCTTTGAGGATGGCCATTGGCACCAGTGGCACAGATTGCAGAATCTAAAATCTCGGTCGTTATGTCTCAGCTTTCACATCCTTCCGCACACCCATCCAGCATCCCACCTGCCACCTCCTAGCCGTTGTTTCAGACTTCAGCAATGCACGAGTGTTGTGGACTCTGTCTCTGCTCTTCTCCATCATGGCACAGAGCCTCCCTTCTGGCTAGGCCTGCACAAGGAAGTTTGCCAACAGCGACTTCCTTCAAAGCCCTTCACAGATGCGCAGGACCATGTTTTTGCCCCACCTCAAGCTTACCACGCAGCTTTCTCTTTCTTCTCTTATGCTGTGACTCTCCTTCATTCAGAACTGGGTTTTTATTTATTTTATATCTCTGCTGGTCACAGTCCTTGCCAGTTCCCTCCCCTTGGTTTATGAACATGGTCTACTCTTTGTCTTCAATTTCTGTCATGCATCTGGCTTCTTTTTCAAAAACAATAAAATATATTCTTGTTTTTAAATGTAACTCCAAACTCACCTTCTGAGCTCTGGATTGTAAATCCTACCTTCCTGAGACCCTTGGGTAAAGGTCATTCTTGGCTGGGAATATCAGAATGGAAAAGATTTGGAGTGAGGAAGGATAATAAGGCCCCCTTTTCTCTTGAAAACATGAACCAATGACGTCACCGTGGTGTAGCTCTCATGCCAAGTGCAGAAGACTTTCTCAGTTCAAATACTAGCTCAGATTTCTGAAGCTAGACCTCTCTGAGAATGTTACTATTATTTCAATTACAAGCCATTCCAGCTACACATTTTATATCGTGGAATGTGGTATCTCCTTTCATTCATAGAGCTATCCCATGAGCGATAACTAACATCAGTGCTGCTGTTCTCTCCACGCTGTAAACGGATAAATAAGAGAGGTCGAGTAATTGTCCCTTTCATCACACAGCCAGTAAGGCGTGGAAATGGTTTTCTTAATCGCTATCTTTAAGCTTCCGTTCACTCTGGATTGTAGATGAGATTAAAAAATAAAACAAAACAAGCTTGTGTACCAGACAGGCATTTCTGTCCTGTGAATTTATCCATTTATGAAGTACCTAAGGACACATGTGTTCAGGCAGCTCTCTGGGTTGTTGGCTTTAATGCTGCAGATTCATCCAACCGTAGAGTGAAAATCTCCATGGGGGGATGGGGGGGGGAAGATGAATGTGAAGATTCTCTTGTCATTATTCCATAAACAATAATGACTCACACAGCATTGACATTATATTCATTGCCATGAGTAGTCTTGAGATGGTTCAAAGTCTGTAGTCTGTAGAAGGATGTCTACAGTCTGTCTGTGAATAGAAACCATCAGATTTGTGTTCTTGGAGTTGGATGCTTGAAGAGGGTGTCTTGGACCCCAAAGAATGACTGTATAGGCCCCAGATCACCAACAGGGCCTTTCTCTATTTTATAATTCCCGTCTCTAAAAACCCAGGTCCATCTGGATGCCTTTCTTTCATGACTATGAAACTAACTGCTTCCAGTTTACATCAGGATTGCATCTTGGATAAAGTAAATATACCCTGAACAGCACTATAAGGCTCTCTCCAAGAGTGATGGACAGCACGTGGTTAGGGACATACTCACACATCCATTGATGTGTTTGTTTATTTTCTTGGTGCTCGCAATTCTTCCATTTGCATCGAGATACAGTAACACCTCACTTGTCGAATGTGGTATTGTAATAATATAAATGATAAATGGCCACCTAGGCTTACTTCAGCTCCCTAGTCAGTTACAGGAAGGCACACCATTCAGGAGTGGGAGAGAAATTGCTTTTCATCTTTTAAAAAAATGCAAATGCTAGTCTTGTGTCATTTAAAGTTTCATTGTCGTCATCCAGTAATGGGCCGCAGTGGTTTCCACTAGTCTAATAGTATTTTTTTTCTCTGTTTGAAATGGTGTCTCTGAAGCCCAGGCTGGACTTGAACCTGAGAAACCCTTATCTCAGCCTTCCAGGTGCCAGAATGACTAGCATGAGCCACCCACACCAGGCTTTCTGGTAAGTGTTCTCAACTGTAACCAACGTTAGAAGGCTCCGGGTGAGGCATGGGTTGCTTCTCGGTAGTTGGTTCTCCATGTGACCCAGGATAAGGAAGGTCCTGACTCAGGCCATTTCCCGTTCCCATATAAACCACACAGGCTATTGCCTTTTCATCTTTTCCAGCGCTAAAATTATCCCCCAGTGCCTTCAGATGGATGGAAGTTTTGTTTCTGGCATCTTCTAGTGGAAACAGGAGTCTCCGTCTGGGCTAAGTTGGGGCCAAATTGAGCAGGACGCTCAGCTGCTATTTCAGTCCAGGATGAATTTGGGCCATGATGTCTGGATGGGAACCAAGGTGTTTGTTTTTAATTATCAAGTGTCTCATGGTCTTTGGGACTGGCTGCCTCTGTGACATCTCCAAGGGATGTAATCCACATCAGGAAGGAAAAACAACCACGTACTGTTAGTGGAATTCTGTAGAGCCACATTCTCAAGGGCACTGAATAGGCCTAACCAAGGGCACTCAGCTCTGGCTGGCGAGCTGAGGGATAAAGTGGGATTAGTTCTCATGTTGTAGACATACTACTAGAGCTTGCTACCTACTGTATGATGAATGTTTTACCTTTTTCTATATGAGACTGAAGAGTATAAAGTCACCTTTTATATCAACAAAGATATTCTTTAAAATTATGTGTTCTGTTGACTTCCAGTTTGAGAATTCATCAGAGCTTATCAATGACTAAATATATCAAAGTTAAAGATTTCAAACTGCATGTTTCAAATCATTTAACATCTAAACCCCTCCCAAACTTGTTCAATCCATTATGAGACTCATTCTCCTGCCAAGCTCAACTGATTTACCATGAACCCCACCACTAATTGTTCAAGCCATTCAATTAAAGAGGACTTTGGGTGATACACTGAGTTGCAGTCAAAGCCATATCTAGATGGGTGAATTATTAATATTCAAGATAAATTAAATAACCAGACAACTTTCTGAGCATGGCTTTTTAAAGCTACAACAGATGTAACTGGGGCTTTCCAGAAATGGCAACGTGGTCCAGTCTATCACCTCCCAACCGCCCTGGTTCTATGTGTGACAGAAACCAGCCGCAGAATCCGGGCTCGATTTTCAAGGTAGTGAGACAGACATCAGGAATTTCTAAGAATAGTAGTAGCCATATATTAATAGCCAATTAAGGCATTCATCCCTGCTTGCTGCTCTCCTGTAACTAATCCATCAGCTGGCTTGGAGAACAACCACAGGAAGCAGCTGGCATGGGATGACTACTTCCAGAGGCCCCAGAATGTGTAGCTGCCCAGTTTCTTCTTTCTTGGTGGTAATTGGGAAAGGAATATGGCTGGTCTATCTCTCAGAATACAAAGTGCACAAGAGCCACTAATGGAAGAAAAACAAGAATATCTTTGCTTGAAACAGACCTCAGGGCTAGGGAGATGTCTCAATTGGTAAAGTGCTTGCTTCAAAAGCACCTATTAGATCCCTAGGGAGAGAAGGTTGGATATGGTGGCACACGCCTACCATGCCTGTGCTATGAGAGGTAAAGGCAGGCAGGTGCTGGTAGCTCCCGGCCAATCAGCTTAGAGAAGCCAAATTACGCCTGGAACTGCACAGGGGCTGAAAAGGACCAATGGGCTACAAAGGTTTATGGCATCTCTGAAGGAGAGAGATGAGGGAAAGATGGGAAAAAGAAAGTAAATGTTGTTGCGGCACATGGAAGGCTTATTTAAATGCCTTTCCCCCGTGTATTAGCTCATCTAATCCCCACACCAATCTTGTCAAGTATTGTCGTCCATGTTTGAAAGGAGACTCACAGAGTCTAAGCGACCTGTATCAGGGTCACCATGTAGTGTGATGTGGACTCTGATCTTGAAACCTACCCTTGAGCTGCCTTCTACCTTCCTGTTACTCCCTCTGTAGGTGAGGGGAACATGCTCCTGTAGAGCTCACTGACTGCTTTTACCACCCATGGTGTCTTAAGGATTAAGGAGAAATTGACCATTACTGTACCACTGTAGATGAAACCGTGCATGATGGATATTCTTGGTTGTCAACATGACTAGAATGAACTAAAACCCAAGTGATTGAGTACTCCTTTGTTTTTTTGTTTGTTTTTATTTTTTGGTGTTTTTAGACAGGGTTTCTCTTCTTTAACTTTTGAAGCTTGTCCTGTCACTCTATAGACCAGGCTGGCCTTAAACTCACAGATATCTGCCTGTCTCTGCCTCCCAAGTGCTGGGATTAAAGGTGTGAGCCACTGATTTTTTTCTTAATTAAATCATTTCAAGAAGGAAGATCCATTTTTAATCTGGATCTTTTGAGGTAAGAAGAGCCACATTTCATCTGGACCACACCTCTGCAGGCAGCCTATGTAAAGGGCATGAGAGAACGAAGCATGTTCTCTGAGCCTGCTTGCACTTACACTAGCTGACTCGTACATTCCTTCACTGGCGTTAGAGCCTACTTCTGTGAGATTCTGGCTTAAACTGAAGACCAGCTGAAACATCCAGCCTCATGGACTGAGCAACTACTGGATTCTTGAAACTTTCTTTGGTAGACAGACATTGTTAGACTAGCTGGACCATAACCTGCAAGTGATTTTAACAAACACTAATATATATATATATATATATATATATATATATATATATATATATATTAGGGACTGAAAAGGACCAATATTTTTTTCAATCCAGTTCTTACAGGTTACACAGGTTTATGGGCTTTCTGATTTTTCTGACACACACATACACACACACACACATCTATATATATTATATGTACACACATATAATACATATGTATATAATTGTGTGTGTGTATGTGTGTGTGTGAGAGAGAGAGAGGCAAAGAAAGAGAGAGAGAGTCAAAATTCTCTAAAGAACCTTAACTAACTATAATATACTAACAAGGAATTCAGCAGAAACATAAATGTTCCAGTTATTGTTTTCATCTGGGCATCAGAGCATTTTTCTAGACAGTCACCATCTCTATACCTAGGAGCTGTTTGCACTCATCAACAAGAGGGGATTTGTTGCTCACTGCCAGCTGGATATACTCAATTATCAATCTGAAGGGGAAAGCATAGTTTAAAACTCTCAGAAGTGGGGCTAGGAAGATGGCCTAGTGGGTAAGAATGATCGCTATAGAGGCATGAGGAACTGAATTTGGAAGCCCAGCACCCCTATAAAAGAATGAGCATGGCCACTCAGGCCTGGAAAGTCACGGGTGTTGGAGGCAGAAAAAGGGGATCGCTGGGACTTGCAGGCCAGCCCACCTGAGGGAAAGAATTGAGGTTCAGGTTCCGTGAGAAGAGGCAGAGAGTGGAAGAGTGGGGCACCGATGTCCTCCTCTGCCTCCTCTCATGCTCAGAGCAGCCTATGTAATGACACGCACACACATATGCACATACAAAATGTATACACATACCACACACCTATACCACATGCACACACATGCAGAATTGCTGAACCACATCTTTTTAATTTGCTCGTGAGATTTCCATTAATTGTAGTGATTGCAGTCAAGGTAAAAACAGAAGTGATTCACAGAGTACAAACCTTGAGACCTGGACACAGGTACTGCCTCTAATTACCCTACTAACACAGGAGATATACTCTGCAGGTCCACGGGAAAATCGACTATGAGAGGCATTGAGGAAATATCCAAAGTCAAATAGCATCCAAGTATCTTGGATGCTACCAGAAGCCGGGTCTCTGAGTCCTTAATGCACTCATTCTCTATCTGGTCCCAGCCTGGCACATCCAGAGTGCTAATGCCTACTACCATTCCGGCTTGCAATTCTGACTCAATCAAATGGTTACAAATCCTCAGTCTCTTTCTGGCACGAAGTTTGGCTGTTAGCCATCTTGTCCCTCCATGGTCTCTCAGTACCCAGAAACAGACCTCCATCCCCTTACGTCGGCCAGCTCTCCAGTGCCATCCTGTTGTTCTTTCCCCTGGACCTTTGTTTGAACTAAGCGGTTGGTTCACCTTCTTTATGAAATGCACCAGGTACCCACCCGCTGCCCAGTACCAGCTTGGTTGATCGCAAGTCTTACAATCTGCTTACTTTCCACAGACTCTGCTTTGGTGTCCTCTCCTCAGTTACCTGGAAAATCCATATCAAAGCATTTGATTTAGCCTCTACTTTGAAAGGAATTGGTTTACCCGTCAATTCCTTAATTAGAATAACTCTGAAATATATCTTCAGAGTCTTGATACAATGGTTAATTTGTAGAATTCTATTTATTGTTTAAAATTTCATCTCAGAGAGAGGTTTCCTCCTAACAGTACCTTGGTTTTACCCATGTGACACAAGACTGCTGGCCAGTAGTAACCATTGAAGATCTTTGTCCCAAGCTCTTCAAGAGACTGTGTCATGGCCCAAGGAATGGAGGCCCGGTTCTTTAATTATGTAAAGGCGTTAATGGAGATAACCTCTGTTGACCAATGAACATCAGCTATTTTCTTGATTCTGTCCAGATTTCCATCTAATCCAGTGCTTCTCAGCCTTCCCAATGCTGTGATTCTTCAATACGGTTCCTGAGGCTGTGGTGACGTCAACCATAAAAGCATTCTGTTGCTGCTTCATAACTGTGATTTTGTTATAAATCATAACTTGATATGTAGGACATTTGATATGAAATTCCCAAAGGGGTCAGGATCCACAGGTTGGGAACCACTGACCTAACCCAGAAAGAAAGAAGGAAAGGAAGATGAAGAGAGAGCACTGAAGGACATGAAATATGAATGAGGCATGATCGGTTCCTGTGTTCATTTACTGACGTCGGATCATTTTCTCCACAAGCTACATGTTTGCTCCCACATGGACTGGGGGACGTGGGGACCTCAAAAAGTTCCAGAGAATTCCTTTACATATTAGTAATTCCAAATAATTTCCTCACTGATGCACACACACACACACACACACACACACACACACACACACACACACACACAATGCCTTTAGGAGCAGAAGGGAGTGTGTGGAACCCACAGGGAGACTGGAACTGCAAACAGACCCGGCCTAACGGTTCCTTTGAGGGCCCTTTGATTTTACACTTGTCTGCAGAACTGTGCGGGAGACTAGTTCCAGTCTGGCAGGCATCACCTTATTTGCCTGGGACTGCCTTTCTCCATGGCACTGACTCTGGAGTTTCATCTTAAGATACACAGTGGAGACATTGATACACAGTGATACATTGATACACAGTGATACATTGATACACAGTGATACATTGATACACAGTGATACATTGAGGAGAGCCAACCTGGGCAAGAAAAGGGAGGGAAAGGGTCCTTCTGAAAAGCAGTTCCTCCACATCACACTGTTCCGTGCCACTGCCTCCAGTAAGCAAGGGGATTCGTGCTGATTATGGTCATTACTGAGTGTAACTTATCTTCCTTGACTAGAGTCTGAGCTGTCAAATACTGAGTCAGCCTCCATGTTTCATTTAAGTCCAAATTACTTTTCCGTCCCCTTTGACAAATGCCTCAGTTTTGATCTGTGCTTTGCTCTTAGGATGAACCTGTAATTATCTGCTCTTGTTTACAGCAACAAAGGTCAGGTTATTCAGCAGGTATTAATAGCCACTGCTGCAGGAGCGTGCTTCCAGCTCGTCTCGCATGCTGAGCTTTGCCCTAATTTCAACCTTGTGAAATTTTTATGGGGCCGAGGCTGTGCCGTAACTAACTCCCTAAGACTGCCTATCGGTTGTGATAACCATGCTCAGCCAAGTTTCCTTTGATTAGACCAAATTCCTAAGCATTAGAAAAGCCCCGCCCCCCTGCCCCGCCTTAGTTCATTGGGGTTTGTGGCGAATGTTCCACGCCACGGGTCTGCATCACCACCCACCTGGTATGGACCACAATTTTATACCTTCCACAAGCTGGATAATGTCCTAGGGGTTAAAACACAAGACACACACACGGATACAGAGTTCGAGTCATTCTCAAGAGGAGGAGAATGCCTGTTTATTCAAACTTAATCCAGGGTTAAATACTTTTGCCCCAGTAGTGGAGAGCCCCCTCCCAGCCAGGAGTGAGATCAAGGTGTTGAGCACCTGGTGCTGAGTGGCAGGAGCTTCCAGGTAGGGGGTACTGAGCTGGGAACCCTCCTTAGCAGGTGAAATTACCATAGCAAAGACGGAAACAAGGTTCTGAATTAATCCAATCTGACTGGCAGAATCAGCTGAGGAAGCTAGGCTGAGGAAGCTAGAATGAGCTGAGGAAGCTAGGCTGGTTAGCGTAAACAGTTCTCGCATCCTGTGCTTGGCCTCGAGGAACAGGAAAGACAGGGCCTTATAGGGGTTAAAAGAGTCCATCTGAGTAAAACCATAAAATATATTTGATACATGGGGGGAGGCCCTTCAGGATTTGGAGAATCCAAAAGGGGATGTCCAAAATGACATTCGGGAATATCATGGTAACAGTGACATCATTGAAGTCAGGTTCAAAGGAGCTAAGTGGGAAATTTATATCATTCTAGGAAGAAAACCCAATTGTCCTACTCAGCTTTGGCTAGCAACTCGATGCAACCTAGTCTTTGAGGAGAAAGTCCCATGGAGGGGTTTTCCAGATGACATTGGTCTGTGGGTTTGTCTGTGAAGAATTCTCTTCCTTATTAATTGATATAGGAAGGCTCAGCCCACTACAGGCACTACCACTCCTAGGCAGGTGGTCTTGGACCGTGTAAGAAAACGTGATAGGGAGAGAGCCAATAAGCAGCTTTCTCCACAGCTTTAACTTCAGCTCCTGCTTGATCTCCTGCCCTGCCTTCCCTCTGTGAAGGACTGTGCCCTGAGCACATAAACCAAATAGATCCTTCCCTCCCCTGGGTCCCTTTGGTGGCAGTGTTTTATTACAGTGGAAACTCCAGCAGAACCTATACTAATGCTCTATTTGCAGCATTTTCCCCACTGCCGTTTGTTTTGTCTGTGCATAACCGTCACAACTGTCCATCTACCAGAGATTCTCAACCTGTAGGTTGCAACCCAGTCGAGGGTCAATGACCCTCTCTCTCATGGGTCACTTAAGACCATCTGCAGATCAGATATTTGCGTTGTGGTTCGTAACAGTAGCAAAATTAAAGATGCGAAGTCGCAATGAAAATAATGTTATGGTTGGGGGTCCCCACAACATGAGGAACTGTATTAAAGGGTTGCAGCGTTGGAGAAGCCCTGCTCGAGACTCCTGCCTGCTCAGTGGCATTGCTTGTGCTTTGTGTTCTTTCTCTGCTGTTTTGCTTCCTTCCTTGCTTTTTCACCTAGACTAAGCATGAAATGAGTGTTTAACTGGTTAACTTGAGCACAAGTGCTTGTGCATTTCAAAGTGTGAAGAGGAAGATCGCACCAGCTCCGATCTGCCTTGCCCCTCTCGACTGCCTCCGGATGGGATTATTGATGGAGTGACCATTTTGGGCTGCAGTGTTGAAGGTAGAGTGGTCTACACACCCCTTCCTGCCTCAGATGCTGCACAGTATCTGACAGATCACGTTGCTAGGTGGCTCACGTGTGTTGACTGGGCTTTCACCAGCTTTGGGAGGGGGGAGGGTCAAGTGCATCTGCAGAGAGGAAGAGCTGATTGTTTTCTCCAGTGTTTTCCTGCTTAGAGGCTGAGGTAGACAGCAAGCTATTTGCATAATTAAGTGGAGGGAAGCACCACCTAAGAGGTGTCTTTCATAAACAAAAATACTTTACTCAAAACAGAATGAAGTCAATTCATTTTGCAATGAGAAAGCCTTACAAACTGCCACCAGATAAGCTTAAAGGATAGGAGGCCAAGCTATTTGATGGCCCTGGATTTTTTCTGCAGGTTAACGTTGCCTTCTCTAAGCCTGCCCATAAGATCTGGTAATAAGAAAAATAATTTAAGGCTGGAAAACAACAAAACCTGAAGAAGTAAAGGCATGGAGGGAGGCCGAGAGGAACAAATGAGGACGAAGGGCACGGGCAGCTGTGTGAAGAGGTGAGGAAGCCCATTCCTTTATATGGCTTTTTAAAAATTGAAAATAGATTATTTTTATACAGAATATTCTGATTACAATTTCCCTTCCCCAAACTCCTCATTGATTCGCCCCACCTCCCCACCCACAAATCCACAGTCTTCTCATTAGAATATAAGCAGGCATCTAAAATCATTATCATAATAATTATTGTAATGATAAAAAACAAACTAAAATAAGACAAAAACAAACAGAAAGAGCAAAATAAAAAGCACAGGAAGCACAGCGGCTCTCAGACACGCAGGTAATCTAAAACACAGCTGATTAAAAGAAGAAATCAATTGCTTAAAACTTTTCTTTGACTCTTCTCATCTAGGTTTCTTGCCAGGAGATTTCAACGATGTTTCAAACCAACATTTAAGAACTTGCTTGTGTGTGCAATGAAAACATTAAATTAGAAGTAGACTTTATGAACTGTGCTGAGCTAAAAATAAATACCAGCACGTGCTTTTGCTTTGAGACTCCTCAATGCACGCCGTGAGCTGGGGAGTACGTGGCTATTTAAAGAAGGATGTTTGAGGAGATAGTCTTCTTAATCTCCTACTACAATCCTCCCTCCTCCGGGTTTATGTCTTGGTTGGTGCGGCAGCTCAAGCAGTCGGGTCTACAAAAGGGGGCTGGATCATTTGGGAAGGCTTCCCTAAGAAGGGACCAGGAAGGTTTGTGTGGGACTTCAATTAGCTTCCACACAGTGGGCTTCCTAAGTTCCTCTCTGGCTTCTTACTTACCATGAAACCATCGCCTCCTGTTGCGCCCTACTGTGAGGCCTACTGTGTTCAGTTCATTAGAAACTAAACACAACATGGGGTCACTCTATCAGCAGAGTCCGGGAGACACAACCCTGTGTAGCCAGCAGCAGCCGAAGGAATGTTCTTGTCTCTGCTGAGGGGAGTGGTGTCCTTGGCCATATCACAGAAAAGAGTTTCAAGCTGGGCCAGAATGAAGCAAGGCTAATGAGTTTATTGACTATTTATGAAGAGTCATAAAGAAAAAAACAGTACACAACACCAAGATGTAGATTCAAGCTATTTGAGAGCCCTGCTGAAGTGTCTTTGCAATGGTTGTATACATGCTCCTGTTATAGTCAACACACACACGTATGCACAGACACACTCATGAACATACACACACACACACACATCCATTGCTCAGAGGATAGGATTTGCAAAATTTTAAAGGTTAAGTAAAAATATATGTACTGCTTGGTCTATCCAGTCATGTCTATACAGTCTTAAATATCTGGATAATTTTGCTCGTTATAATGTCTAAGAGTCATCCGTGTTATCACATGTATGAAAGCTTGCCCCTTTCAGTTACCGAGTGGTATAATGCTATGTGGACACCTTACACCTTGTGTGTCTGTTCCCTGTATTAGTCATTTGAGTGTGTTTCTAATTTGGGAAGATTACACATAAAGCTGCTATAAGATTCCCATAAAAATATAGGAACTGGTTAACTCATTTCCCTTATCCTAAAATTTTTCTTTCTGTGAATGAAATCGTATGGAAGTTAATGAGATGAGACACCCTGTTTAGGTTTGAGAGATAAGAGACAAAAATTCATGCAGTAAAACTCAGGGTTACAAACATTCTGGACCCATGTAAGTTACCTGCTTTGCTGTTTTAACATCCTTGTTGGAGACAACTTGAGGAAAAACACCTGGTGTCTGTAGGCAGTTTAACTTGATCAGTTGTATTGAAGTTCCTTGGGTCTCAGTTAGCAGCAGAGGCAAACTAAGATCCCTAGGTCAGGGGTTTCTTTGCCCTCTCGGTCCCTTGACTTCTTTCCCTTTTGCCTCAAGTCCATCTTGTGCTCTTGTCTTCTAAACCTATGACCCAGATAAACTTGTCTCCACAAAGTGTCCTGCCTCATGTATTAGACAGTAGCAATAAAAAGTGCACTAAGGTGAAAACCTGACACAAAGGACACTGGCAACTGCTACAAAAGACCTGAACATGTGCAAGCTGCTTTGAGACAAAGTAACAGACAGAGGTTGAAAGAGGTCAGGCTAGAAAAAGTCTGGCGGGTGGTAGGCAGAATGTTAGAAGTCAGAGAACTCAGAGGATGGAGAGACTAAGAAACTGGATCCAGATGGAAGTGATGACCTCAGTGGAAGCCGGAGAACAACCACCCATCTTACAAAGCAGCAAAGACCGTGGTTGTGCGGTACCCTAGAACTTTGAAGAAAGCCAAATTTTAAAGGTCATGACCCAGGATGCTCAGCAAAGATATCAGAGTCAAGCAGCAAACATGCAGCCTGTACTACAACCGTCTACTGACCACTCTTAGATTTGTCGAAGTGTTCCCTTGACCAGGGAAGGAGTGGGAAGAGCCTGCCAAGTGTATGCAGAGGTGGAAAGAACAGAGCGAAGAGCTGGGCATGGTATCGCTTATCTGTGATGCAAATACTTGAGAAGCTGAGGCCAGGTGGGACTACAGATTGAGGCTCTGTCTAAAATCAATGAGTAAGTAGGGAAGTGGAGGAAGGGAAAGGGAGGAGGAGGAAGAGGGGAGGGACAGGAGAGGAAATGTGGAGGGAGAGTATGATGAATGTTCATCATCAGGACAACTGGAAAATTTGCTTGAAGGCGTCTCAGAAACAGTTGAGGGAGTCTTTCCTATCACAGGGCCTGATGCTCTGTGTTTTAGTGAATAACCCCTGGCGCTCTCCCAAGGCTGCCTCGGGGGTTCTGCTCTCTGTTTTCTGGGCAAGGGTTCTACCCTGGCTAGTTTTAAATCAACTTGACACAAGCTATAGTTAGACAAGAGGAGAAACTGCATCCATAAGACTAGGTCATAGCAAGCCTGTAAGGGCCTTTTCTTAATTATTGATCCATGGAAGTTAGCCCAGCCCATTGTGGGTGGGGACATCCCTGGCCCTGTAGTCCTGGATTCGATAAGAAAACAGACTGGGCAAGTATGAAGCAGCATTTCTCTATGGCCTCTGTATCAGTTACTGTCTTAATTTGAATTCCTTCATGAATTTCTTTGCCCATGAACAGTGATGTGGAACCTTAGGTGGGAATACTTGCTTTTGGTCATGGTGTTTCATCACAGCAAAAGCAACCCTAACTGAACCGTGCTCCACAGCCATCGTGGTTGTGAATCAAGCAGGCCCAGTCTAGTGGTAGTTCACAACAGCAGTAGACCTCGGACTGACACGTTGTTATAACTTCTACAAGTAAATGTCCTCGCCTCATCTGTTGGCTTAGGGAACACGGTGGAAGACTGTAAGACCTAGAGATTGAAAGGACAACTGCAAAACAGGGTCTTCTGGACACGACAGGGCCTTTCTACTCATACTCACAGCAGCTGTGGTCGCCTGTGCAAGACCTACACAGGACTAAGCCACACAGATTCCCAGCACAGAGGGGTCCTACCCTGGCGGTTGGTGGCTTTTGCAGGGGAAGGAGAGTCACTGTTTTTAGAGAATTCCTGGTAGGTTGCTGATGTTTTAGTCGATAGCCTTACACCCATGCGCATAGGGGCCACACTATTTGGAATCAGTATGCTATAAAAAATAAGGACATGAAATTGGGAGGGAACATTATGTGGGGAGGTCTGGGAATAGTTGCTGGGAGTAGAAAGTGCTTACGGTCAAAATAAACCATACATATGTATGAAATTCTCAAAAATAATGAAAAGTATGTATCTTAACAATTTACAGTTGTGATGTGCCATTTTTCTGTAAAAGGAATTTGAAACTCCAAGACTGTGAGGCTGTGGATGTGGGTGGGTCACTGAACTCCCAGGTAAGATAAGTCAATCACCAAACTTCTGTAACTCAACACAGACCTTTTTCACTTGTGAATTTTACAAAGAGTATGATATATATTCTACAGGCATAGCTACATCAGCAATGATTGTGTATAGAAGAAAATAGAAAAAGACTATAATCATGGTTAATAAAACGATTGTTTGGGTGCATGTAACAAAGAACCATTTTTCCCATCTTGAAACCCTAGCTGGGCTGGAGAGGTGACTCAGCGTAAACACTATCCTCGCGACCTGGGTTCTATTCCCGGCACCAACATGGCTGCTCACAACCATCTGTAACTCCAGTTTCAGGGAATCCAACATCCTCTTCTGACCTTTGATGGTACCAGACACAAATGTGAAGCATAGACATACATGTAGGCAAAACACCCATCCACATTAAAAATAAATAGATAGATAAATCATTAAAAAATTTAAAACAGAAACTCTAGCAAGACGGTGTTAGTGTTCAGAGTGATTAACCCCTTCTCTCTGATGTGTCTTACAGGAGAGTGGTGGTTTGAGTGTAATTGACCCCAAAAGCTCATAGAGAGGGGCACTGTTAGGAGGTGTGGCCTTGTTGATGAAAGTGTGTCACTGTGGGGGCGGGCTTTGAGGTCTCATGCCCACTGTCCAAGACACTGTTTCTGTTGCCTATGAGTCAAGATGTAAGACCCTCAGCTCCTTCTCCAGCACAATGTCTGCCTGCTGCCATACAACACCACACTGCACCAGGAGGATAGCGAACTAATGCTCTGGAAATGTAAGCCACTCCAATTAAACTTTTTCCTTGATAAGAGTTGCCATGGTCACCGTGTCTCTTCACAGCAATAGAAGCCCTCACGGAGACAAGAAGTAAGTGTATAAGACATACTTCCTTGCTCTTTGTGTTTTGCTTTCAGTATTTTCCTTCCTTCTTCCATTTCCTTTAAAGAATCCACAGCAGAGGTAAGGAACATGAGTGCTAGGGACCACTTACCTTACCAGGACATGAATGTGTGGAAAATGCATAAATTCTTTAGGTCTATGTACTTGATGCCTTCAGTGCATAACAAAATCTCTCAGAATTTAGAGGCTTAAACTATACATATACAGTGTCTGGGAGTTCCTTTAGGTGAGGAATCAGAGTGAGACGTTACAAGTGTCTCTGGCCCCCCATCTTTCTGGAGGTCTGGATTAGGAGGTCATCAGTGTTGTGGTCTGATCTAAAGGCTTGGCTGGTCTGAATGGCAACTTCAGTGCTCGCTCACATGGTTCATGATAGGAACCAGTACCTGTGACCTCTTGGTTTTGGTTCTCAGTTGCTTTGCTGATCCTATTCCCTCTGGCTTCCCTGTGAGATTTGTTTTCCCCAAGGACAACAAGGAGAAACAGAGCAATGAAGAGCAAGGTGATCCACAGTCGATTAACTCAACTTGAAATCAGTGCGTTCTCTTTGTTAGGAGCTATCAATAGTCCCATCCCCACCCTCCCCACCCCCACCGCAGTCAGGGGGACACTTTCCTATAGGCACATTCCTGAAGGCAAGGATATTAAGGGTCTGTCCTAGAAGCAGATTTCTCTACCTCAATCCTTAAGGATTTGTAGAAGGGGCCTGACAGCCTTGGAATATTTCCAATATTTGCTTGGTTCTGAGACTGTGCTTCAATCCAGCCCTTGGACTGAGGGGGCCATGAAGTCCAGAAGTGTTTCTTTGACCTCACACCCTCTGCAATGCCACAGCACCTGGCCCATAAGCATAATGAAATATGCTTCATATTTCATTCATCTAACACCCATCTATTGATCACTTACTGTGCACCATGCCCTGTGATATGGTGGCAGGACGCCATTATCATTTAAGATAAGCGTAATTGGGATGAGTGGTGCCTCAGAGTTAAGAACACTTGCTGTTCTAGAGGACCCGAGTTTGGTACACAGCACCCATGTTGGACAGCTACAACTGTTTACCATTTCAGATTGGAGAAGCTGATACCCTACTCTACCCTTGTGGGTGTCTACGTTCATGTGGCATACACACAGACACAAACATAAATTGTTTTTAACCGTTAGATGTCAGCTCTCAGCAGCATGGACATCAATAGGGAAAGATAAGAAACAAATAGCTGAAGAAAAGATCATCACATATAAAGAATGAACTCAGTGCTGTACTGAGGAAAAGTACAACCTACATCATAAGTGATATTTTAACAACCTTATTCTATAAGGAGCTATATATAAATCAATTAAAAAAAGTGGAATATGCCAAAAACCTGTTTTAAGTTTAAAAAAAAAATTGAAAGGAAAAAATAGATGCAGTAGCATCAAGTTATGTAAAACCTGGAAACTAAACCATCATTAAGCCTCTGCATTAATAACTCTATTTAAATTGCTCTGGTTCTTTTCAGTAATGACAGTTAGCGTTGTTTGGGGAGCTCTGACTCTTGCAGGAAAGGAATGTTTGCTTCCCTTTCCTGGGGAGCGTTATGACAAGGTGCATCTGACAACTTCTAGAACAAATGCGTTGCTTTCCTGACTCAGTAAGACTAGAAGTTGAGTGGGGTAGAGTGAGCCTGCTTAAGACATGGAGGTAGAGGATGGGTCATCCTGGGGCTGGAGGCACAGGCAGAGAGGGTGTCAGCCTAGGAGATAGGGTCGGCCAGTCTAGGAGATGTAGCTACAAGGTGGGTCATCCTGGGGATAGGAAGTAGAGGGTGGGTCAGCCTAGGAGGTGGGGGTTCAGGGTGGGTCAACCTAGGAGATGGAAGTGCATGGCGTGTCAGTCCAGCTTCCTAATGGAGATAATTTTTTATCTGGTTGGGAGTTCAGTAAATGACAGTCTATAATTTATATGAACAGACCATGTGAGATTCCCAGCACATTAAATAAATAAACAAAATGCCAGAGAGTCCCTCCTTGCCTCTTCCTTCTCCCTCTCTACATATTCTGAGAAACTTGGTTGTCTTCAGGCCATTAAGGAATCATATCTGTGCTCATGTTTTAGAGGAATGACATTTAGATCTGATTCTCAGGGACTAACTCTGTCACTTTGCTGTCTTGATCCCGCAATGGCTGTGTAATGTCTAAGGAGAATGACATTTGCATTCTCTGAAGATTTCTGCAGATGATGTTGAGGGACACTCTGCTTCCCATTGTTTATTTATGTACTATTCTTCACTGGAGAATCTGAGTAGAGAAGTGGTTCTCACTGTGTTCTTCTTTGAAGAAGTCCTATTTATGTTAAAGAGTTTTTAGGCCATGGAAAAGACATGGAAGTGGCATGGGAAATAGGGAAGAAGAAGGGGTCAACAAGAGGTGGAGGAGTCATGGGAGGTGAATATATTCACAGTTCACTTTTTGCATTATGAAACGTAAAAATAAAAATAGTGAAATTTAAATTACAAAATTAAAAAACCTGTAGATCACTTGACCTTAACTGAACAGAAAATCATGATATTGAAAACATGCACTCAGATTATCTTGGGCCATTTTTAGGACCTTTAATAGCCAATTACCTTAACTGTTGTACTTAGCATTCTCTGGATGCTAATAGATACCTGTAGATGGATGTTTCTTTGAGCTGCCAGATCACGCAAAAAAAATAATGCAGAGACTTA
This sequence comes from Myodes glareolus, assembly GCF_982192425.1. Taxonomy (NCBI): domain Eukaryota; kingdom Metazoa; phylum Chordata; class Mammalia; order Rodentia; family Cricetidae; genus Myodes; species Myodes glareolus. The sequence goes on from NC_142051.1 coordinate 2,601,873, forward strand.
TTATTAATTATAAAATCTTGTCCTGTAGCTTAGGCTTATCCCACTAGCTCGTATAACTTAAGTGAACTTAAGTGACAATATGAATTTTTTTCATATTGTCATGTGACTCGTGGCTTTTACCTCTCCTGCATCTCTTGCTTTCTCTGCATCTGACTGATGACTCAACGTTTCTTCTTCCCGGAGTTCTCTCTGTCCAGAAGTCCCATCTATACCTCCTACCTATTGGATGTTTAGCTTTTTATTAAACCAATCAGTAACCCATCTCCACAGAGCAAGGGAATATTCCACAGCAGACATCCTTTGCTACGTACCACAGAGTTTAGCGGACCCTGCCCTCCACCAGCCTTCCCTTGGTAATGTCCGCTTGTACTCTTTGTCCTTGATCACTGTGCAACACACTTAGCTTGGCACCAAGGCTCAGGGCATCTCCACTCCACAACAGCTGCTGACCTCGATGTCTATTCCAGGGTCCTGGCATCTCTGCTGCAATGGAAGCTGCACCTTCCTTCACCAGTAACATCTCTTGGCTTCTTCAGGGCCTCTGACCCTGCCACATAGTCCTTGTCTCAGTTTCTCTCCGTGACTCCTTCAAGCCATGTCCCCCAAACCAATACTACACAGGAGACTGTTAAAATCACCAAGTTTATTTGAGTTGTAGTGTTGACCTGCTCAGGACCTCCGTGTGCTGACCCTGAGGAAATACTTCCCAGAGGATTTTGTCTCAATGATGCTGTCCCATTATTAAGAACAACTTCTTTCCCAATCTGAGCTAACTAGCATGCCTCAGGAAGGTAAGGGTTTCACTTCAGAGATCCTGCTCTCTTGCTAACCATAGTTAATTCTTCAGTTGCAACTGATCAGAAAGCACAGATTTTTAATCCAAGTGCACCACACGAATGCCTCTGATAGTCTTTATTCCCATCTAAGACTGTACAAGCCATCTCTTCTTGGCCTGTACTTTTTGAAGCACACTTTTTTCCCCAAGCTCCCACGGGACAGCTTGCCAAGTTTCTAGAACTCATTGCCTTTTCCATTTCAAAACGGCACGTCTTTCACAATCCCCTAAACAACAGCAACAACAAAAACAAATAAGCAAACCAGAAAAACAGGGTTAGGTCCACCACAGCAGGAGCTCACGACCTGGAACCACATCATCAGAGAGGCCGTAGGAGCTCGAGGTGTGGACATCTATGGGGAAGCAGTGTTTTCTGGGCCATTGAACACAGGAACTCACAGCAGGTCTCACTGCACTCACAAGACAAACCCAGCAGAACTCCAATCATACATGAGGGAGATGCTCACAAATTTCCACCCCAGCTGGAGAGCCTTTGGCAATTAATGTTTTCCTGGAGAAAACCAGATCTGGGGTGCAGCCTCTGAGGGGCCATCTCGGCTCCAGTTGTTGTTCTGCAGCCGTGAGAACTGGCAGCACTAAGTGGAACATATAAAATTAGCTGAGAAACGTGGCGGGGAGAAGTCAAGGGGATAGAATGAAGAATAAATTTGAACTAAACACGTTGTATGCACAGATCAACTTCTCAAACAATAAAAAACCTGTTTAAAAAGTTCTAAGTTGGCAATTATAGTAACATGCTCCAGAATATATTCTGAGACTGCCTAGTTCTTTAATTTTGTCATTATGCAAAAATATACTTAAACAAATTTAAAAAGCTAAAGCCTCCTTAGTCAATATAATCCCAAGGGACTACTGCCAAGGATGCTGTCCATTGTTGACCTGTGACAGTGAAGCTACTGAACCTTCCAACATGACATCAGCTATTGGTTTAACTGTTGTCCTTTTGAAGAAAATGCCCCCCCTCTCCTTCTCTCCCTCTTTTTCTCTGTCTTTTGCTGTGCAGATTTTAATTTATTTCATTCAAAACCAAGTTTCCTGTGACTGGTTGGAAATGGCTCAGGTTGATCATTCTCCCTCTTCCTGCAGAAGACCAACCTCAGTCCTGCATCCATCTGGGGCAACTCACACCCACTGTACCAGCTCCAGGGGATTGACCATCCTCCTCTGCCCTTCACAGGCACCCACACATATGTGACCTATGCCCACACATACACATACACTTAGATAAAAAAAAATCTTTATTAAACTTCTTACTGTGAATAAATGTTTTTCATGAGTTCTGGGCAATTTGAAGTAGTTTCCTTTGCCTCTTTTCTACCTTCTCTCTTAGTTAAAATCTGTTAAGTCTCACCCGATGGCCTAGACTCTCACTTTGCAGCCCACAGTTTTGTCATTCCACCTTGTTTACAGCCAAATTCTCCTAATTCAACCTCTGCTCAGCTACGTTTACTTTTCTTCTAAACCTGTCCGCTAGTTTTAAAATTTTTATTACTGTGATATTTACCACTAGGAATTTATGTTTCATGAACATTTAAGGTGTCCCAAGTGCTCAGACTTTTATAAACACTTAGCCAGTGGCAAGTTGTCTTAAGAGAAGACTATCTTGATTTTCCTGTTTTCACACTACGAAATTAGTAAGTCCTGAAATTCTCATTCCACATAGACTTTGTGCCAGGAAAAATATTTGTCCTTGTTAATAAGAAAGTATCAATAGGTTTGTCCCTTCTGTGTCTTCTGAGGCATAAATATCAGGTTCTGGGTTGGTTTGTGTGTTCTTTATAACTTGTCTGGAGACAAGAATATGTCATTGTTCTGTCTCTACCCGTAATTCACCCTTTTCTGACAATAACCAGATATTTTTCTGGGCACTGAGGATATGCGGTGAATATGGCAAGCACGCTTGCTGCCTTTATGGTGTTTATGAACTCACATATATTAACGGTCTTCCCAGAGACCCTGTTCCATACTTAGTCACTAAAAGTACAAAGATGTCAAACTGACTTCATAGCTACCTCAGAGTTCTGAAAGCTAAGTAATGGGAACCAATTTTTTTCTGACTTGCAAAAAAATAAATTGTCATCAGTTAGCTCACAAAAGCCCCTGGGAAGGATGGAGAACCTGACTTTTGGAATAGACAGGAACAAAGCTTATTATGCTATAAACCCAGTCTGCGAGTAACCTGCTGCTCACACTGCCCCTGGTTACCACAGCTCGCTGTCCTCCTGCCAGAGACGACTCTAGAAGCCCCCACAGCAGCGCTGTCCACAGAACGCATTGGCTGTCCCAGGACACAGTCTCGCAACCTGGCCCTGATTCAGCTTCCATGTCTGACCTCTGATCAGCTGAATCTTAGCCACAGGGTCACTTAGATCACACGGGAAGGCGAGAAAGGAAGCGTCCAAGAATGTTCTGGAAGGTTCTGCAGCAGCACAGCGGCTGTGTATCCCAGCTGAAGTCACGTCACAAAGTCTCTCAGATATAGGACAGTAATGATGCTATATGCAGCCCCTTGCCCAAGAGGAATGTGAAAGGGCACTTTGTCGTTTATTACGAGTGACCTCTGGTGGATGAACCCTTTCATGCAGTCTGTGTCAAACACTTGTTCTGTAAAAAATTCAAACCTCTTCCTACATAAACCGTATGGCCTGGAGCTGAGCTTCCAGCCAGAGCACTGGCCACAGAGCCATGCCTGAACAACCAGTCCCTGTTTCCCTCAGCTGCCTGTACCTCCTCCTTAGGGTTTGTTGGCGAGACGCTGGAGTTACCGCTAAAATAAAACTTTCTGTCCCGCCCAGTCCCGCAGCCGTTCAGTCCCAAGGAAACACACGGAGGCTTACATTAATTATAAACTGGTTGGCCTAGTAGCTCAGGCTTTCTTATCAGCTATCGCATTGTATATTAACCCACAATTCTTGTCTGTGTTCGCCTTGTGGCTTGGTACCTTTTATTAGTGAGGCATTCTCATCTTGCTTCTTCTGCATCTGGGTGACGACTGCAGACTGAGCCTTTCCTCTTCCCAGAATTCTCCTGTTCTGGTTGCCCCATCTATACTTCCTGCTTGGTTACTAGCCAATCAGTGTTTAATTAAAACAATACAAGTGACAGGGTACAGACTACTGTCCCACAGCACCCCCTTTTTCTGATGTGCTTTCTATCTCTTTTATAAGGAACGCAGGTCTCCTCCATACATGTCCTGCATCTTCCTAGTGTTGCACAAGATAGATTTATTATGATACCCATTTTATAGATGGGGAAACTGAGTCATAAAGCAACACACAATTCAGAGTTAGGGTTATGACTTCAGCCCTGCTTTCTTCAGCTCCGTTGTCCGTGCTCACCTGAAGCTCCATTCTGAGTAAGTTTCCAGCTTTGGGAACGAGTGCTGCAGCTTGGTTCATGGGGCCATGACTTCAGAGAAAATGGCGATTTAAAAAATTTATGTATTTTACTTCTGAGACAGAATTTTACTGTGTAGCTCAGACTGGCCTCCAACTCACAATCGTCTTGCCTGCATTAGGATTATAAACATGTCCACTTACGCCTAGCTACTGAAGTGTTTGTTCATATTCTAGGTAATTTAATCTTTGTATTAGCTACAGAAACAAAGTGCTGAAAATTTTGTTAATAAAACCACCACCAACTGTCTTTATACTGAATGTTTTACAAGCATAAAGCAATCTTAGAAGGCACTTCAGGTGATTCCTCAGGAAATCCCCGAGTTCTGAAGATCAATCTGTTTTCCTTGGTGTTTCTCTAAAGAATTGTTGCTTCACAAATATTCCAAATCATTGGGTTTCTGAGGCTGAACTGTTCCTTCTCCAGCCCTATTAAACATCCACTCAGGGTTCCAGGGATCCGTCTCCTTAGAGTACGTGTCTATTAAAACTTATTTTCCAGCGATAACCAATATCTTTCTTGATCATGCAGAAATATGAATGAATAAGTGGGAGTTCACATTACAGCTCGGATCTATCTATTCTCTTTACACAATGCAACTCCAATATAAGTAAATTACCCAGACAAACATACTGACTTTGCAAGTCATTTCAAGATGGCAATCTGAGCACCATCCATAGCTCAGAGGCCCTGCTGGAAATATCTGCATGCTGTATGCATTTTGAGTAAGTTTCTATATGCGATCTTTTCTTAGATTTCTCACCTCTGTTCAAGGAAGGCAATCAGTTAGCAGTACAATGTAAAAGTGAGGGAATGAGCACAGTGCTGAGCTAGCTTTGTTCAAGAGCTCCCTCTGCCATTTACTTGCTGTGTGGCTTTGGGGAGGTTATTCGACTTCTCCACATTTTCATTTCCTTGTCTTTGAAAATAGGATAGGATCTGTATATCACTGTAGAATATTAGTGTACTCTGTAAAGACATGTCTCTACCTAAGGTGCCTTCTGATTGGTTTAATAAAGAGCTGAATGGCCAATAGGTAGGCAGGAGAAGACGGGAGAGAGAGGAAGAGGAGGAGGAATCTAGGTGCTCGAATTTGGTCAGAGACTCTGATGAAGTTGGACTTACAGTGCAGAACAGAGCTATCCAGGCAGCATGGCAGAGTGTAGATTAATAGAGACAGGTTAATTTAAGCTATGAGTTGGTTACAAAAAAAGCCTAAGCTAAGGCCAAGCTTTCAAAATTATTAATAAGTCTCTGTGTTGTTACTGGGGAGCTGGTGGTTCCACAAAAGATTGTCCAACAAGAAAGTACTACCACAGTACGTAGATCAGAGATGCTTGTGATGGGAAGGAGTCTATGTACATGATAGCAGGGCCTTCTATATGTAGCAGTATAGCTTTTATCATATCATCATCATCACCATGACTACTGTCATTATTGTCTCATCATTATGACCCCAAGAGCAAAAATCTCAGATGGACCACAGACTTCTATGCTTTACAGTTTGAGAATCAAATTTTCAAGTTAACCTCTCTGGAATCTGGAGGGCTGTTACGGTATCTAACATTTAGCTCCTTGTCTCCTTATCCTAAAACAACGGTCATGACTGATTACTCCCCTGATTCTACACAGACTTTCTTCTAAATGACAGAGAAATAACATTTCTCTAGGAAATAGGTTCTCTAACCCTTCCCACTACCCAGGAATTTGTGTTTGAAATGTGGATAGGTGTGCAAGGATAATTAGCACAAGAGAAAGTCAACATAACTGGCAACAGAAATCGATTTTTATAGAATCAGATATAATATACAAAACAAAAGAGAAATAAAATGACATAAATGTGTAATTCCCTATTTATGAATATTAAAAAGAAAAAGAATAGAACTCTGAGAGCTAAAAACACATCAGTGAGGTTTCTGAAGATAAAGTATCATTCCAACAAGATAGGAAGTTGAGAGAGAAAAAGTAAACCTTAGTTGTTTAAGTCACATGACTTCATGAAAAACTAATGGGTTCTAGAAAAAAAAAATGATGAGTCAAAATAGGTGTCGTATCTGTACCAAGGGTGAGATGAGCTCATGTATCCCATGACAGAGGAAAGATTGAATCACGTCCTCTGATGTGGTTTCTGAACACCAACGTTGTTATCGTCACTACAGGATCTCAGGACCCCAAAGACTAAGTGACAGTGTTAAAATAAGACCATGGGAGAACAGTCCCTCTAACACCAAGTAATGGCAGCCAGATTGGAATCCAGCATCTACTCGGGGATGGAGATGCGGATGACATCCATCTTTCAACAGCCATTCATCACCTTAACAGGTGAAGATGTGATTGCACAGCCTCTGCTACTGACCACACCAGCCCCGACACAGAAACTAGACCCACTCTAGCAACAGCAAGATTTTCTTTTTCTAGTGTGACCCTTTATGACAGAATCCCAGCTACCTATCAAATTCATCTTAAATAGTTTCAGGTGACTCCTCTGTGACTTGTGAATTCATCATCTTGACTACAGGAAGCGGTTTCACGGTCTAGTCTTCCTGTGTATGCCCTTTGGAATTGTGAACATCAGTGTCTGTTAGAAGGTCTGCTGTTTGCCAATAGCAGATAGAATGGCACAGTACCCAGCACACAGCACCACGGTCTGTGGGCCTGCTTCCAGCCCCATCTCAAACTCCTAGCTGTAACCTTGATTTCTAGGTCTCAATGTTAACATCAGTGAATTAGAGATAAAGCCAGTATGTATCCCATTTGTTTGTGTAATCAGAATGTGATAATCCTGTATAAAACCTTATCACAGTACCATGGTAGTCAGTGAAGTCTCAGTGTGAGGAGAAGCAGAGCAAAACCCCACATGTCATGTCACCAACGTCTGTCAGTGTACACAATGTGACTGCAGTACCCTGCTCAGGGCATCATTTTCGTCAGTTCCAAAACTCCACTTGCCTTGGCGACATTTCGCTCAAGTGAGCCGTCAGTGTAATTCTCTTGATTTATGACTCCACTTACATTCTACTCTAAGCACCTATTCTGAGTGGTGATAGAAAAATCAGTGGATTTAGAGGCCTGTGCCTGTTTCCCAAGTGGCAGATGTCTTCCCAAAGGGACTGGAGCTGGAATCCTGGGGATTCTAGCCGAGTGCCCCATTTTGGAACAGCACACACCCACATCTGCCTTGCCTATCTTCTGGAAGAGAGGCTGTCTCACTTTGGAGGAGAGGAAATGACAGATCATATGCAGGTAGTATGCACCCCTTTAGCCTGGAGGCCTCGAAGAACTCATTGCTATTGGCTTCTTTCTCAGCCATAACATCACTAAGCAGAGAAGATGCCACTGATGTTGTGGAGAAGGGAAAAGAAAGCCAAGAATAGAAAATCAAATCAAGGAAAGCAAAATTGCTGTTTCCATAATCTTGATAAGCCACAGCACCAGATAGCAGCTACTGAGAACTTACCAGATGTGAAGCCTTCCTCTAAACACTTCCTAGGTGTTAACTATTAAATTGCCAGAACTGTTTTATCTGGGGGAGAATTACTTACTGAGAAAATCCTCCTTAGATGGGAAGTCATTATACTTTATTATCATCACCATCCTCATCGTCATAATCCAATCAGCACCATCACCACCAATCAGCACCGGAAGACTACCTAGGCAGTATTTTATTCGCACTTCCTAGAGAGAAAATGGGCGCTTGGATAAGCGACTTTCCCAGGCCAATGGGGATGCCTACTGCAAATCCGGAGGTCAAGCCCACAGGGGGTAGTTTATGCTCTGGGCCTTCACTCCACCCTTTGCCTTCAGCTTCTAGGATATGCACCAAACAGCGGTTTTGTTTTCTCCTCAGACTCTAATTGTAATATCACGGAAACAGCAGGAGTCCCCCAAATCTTCACCACCTGTCTCTTTACTTCCTGATTATCCTCAGGGGAATATGCCACCTCCATCTCTCTTGTTATGGATAGAATTTCCTCCTTAGATGGTGACAGACAATTCCTCTGTGAACCTTGCTTATACTCCGGACAGCTCTGCTCCCCATGTAAGAAAGCAAGGTATGTCCTAAGAGAAGATGTTAGGCCTACCTAAACCACCACTTCCTCCAGAGAGTGGAAACTTCAGACAAGATTAATTATCCAAACCCTGGTGATCTCACCTCTAAAACAAGGAGAGAGCCAGATAGAGGTGACACACACCTCAGCATTTTGGAAATTGAAGTGAGGGAGGGGAGCACTGAGAATTTGGGGTTAGCTTGGGCTACATACTGAGTTTCATTTAGCCTAGGCTAAGAGTGAAACGCTACATCAAAAAAACAAAAACAAGTGAGCTGGAGAGAATAACACCCTTAATATGCAAACTTGAGGTCCAGAGTTTGACTCCTCAAAAACTGCATAAAAAATAAAAGCTGGAGAGATGTGGCACACTGCCTGGATTCCTGGTGCTTAGGACACAGCAGGAATCCCAAGGCTAGCTGGTTAGCTAGGCAAAAAGAGCAGAACTCCAGCTTCAATTAGAGACCTTGCCTCAATATCAACATCCATAAGCATGAACACACATGTGTATGTCTACCTGCACACACTTAGGCCCACATGCACACAAACACATACACCTACACACAAGAAAATAAATGAATACAGAAATAAGCTGAGGATGACACCCGGAGCATAGAGGCATTAGCTGTGCTTAGCTCAGCACCTGGCACATAGGCGGCATCAAAGAAAAAATCAACTCCATCTCACTTAAACCTTCGAGAATAACATAGGAGAATTCTAACCAGAAATGACATGAGCTTATAGTGTAGGAGTTCCTTCTGTTTGTGTGTTGCTTTCATTGGTTAATGAATAAAGACACTGCCTTAGCCTAGTTGATAGGGCAGAACTTAGGTAGGTGGAGAAGACAGAACTGAATGCTGGGAGGAAGAAAAGCAGAGAGAGAGAGAGAGAGAGAGAGAGAGAGAGAGAGAGAGAGAGAGAGAGAGGAGAGAGAGACACCACGGAGCCGCCAGAATCAGACATGCTGAATCTTTCTTGGTAAGCCATTGTGATACATAGATTAATAGAAATGGGCTAAATCAAGGTGTAAGAGTTAGCCAATAAGAAGTTAGAGCTAATAGGCTAAGCAGTGATTTAATGAACACAGTTTCTGTGTGGTTATTTTAGGGCAGCTGGGAGAACAAGCGGGCCCTCTTCCTGAAACAGTGTAAAACCTTGGTGTAAAACCTTCTGTAGAGGTCCCCTGTCCTTGGCCAATTTTAGTGTTTGATAATGTGTGCTGCACAAGACATATACTGAATCTAAGGTGTTTTCCCTAAACAAGCCAGGGCTGCTCTGTTTAGATTTAGGTCTACTGGGATATGACAACAGTCAAGTCAATCAATTCTTTCCTGAAATGACCGAGTACATAAAACTAAACTAACACACTTAATAATAATTTCAAAGCTGCCATTCACCTCCTTGCCATGACCTGGTATGGAGCACAGTCTTGTAATCTTGTGAAGAAAGAACTCTTGCATTATACCAAGCAGGGCATCGAAGTTTGAGATGATTAATGGTCTATCCCACAGATACAAAGCAAGCACTGGGCAGAACTGGCCTGAACACTATAGTGTGACCATCTGAATCCAAAGCTTTTGTTCTCATCAGTGTTTCAAAATCAATACTATTATCAATGAATCATAACAAGGTGACTTTGCTCCTATACTGTTTTCTACTTCTCAACAAATTGGATATTAATCTAAGTCACATGATCCATTTAAGCATTGAAATACAAAATAGAGAAAGTCTAAGTAGGACTGTTTTCAAGACCAAAGAAAGAGAAGTCACATGAGAATTTTCTATCATCTAAGCAATTACAGAATATTTTGAAGTACAACCCTCAAAGCAAATTATTAAAATCTGGTAAGCTGATTCTATTTAATTCTCCTGTGAATATATTTCCGGGACCTCTTCAGCAGAGTGATAAGGGTTAGTACTCAATTGACATCTAAATTAAAAAGTCAAATTTCCCAATATGAATATTTCATGTTGAACGAGTTACTTCTTGATTGGTGTTTGGTATAGTACCCAGTAGCCTGCTTTTATTCACCAGTTTCCCAGGGGACTTAGTTAGCAAACTTCCTGGGGGCTGAAGTGGCTCTTTGGAAATAAAATAATAATAAAATAAAAAGCAGACTCAACAGATAAATGATGTATCACTGTACCAAAGTCTTTATGGCTTTAACAGAATGGAACCCTGTGCCCACACCCTTTATAGGCCTGATTAACATGAAATTTCTCCAAGCAGATGGAGCGTGAAAATTGCTGCCCCTCAGAATCAGTGTCTGAGCGAGTTCAGTCTGTGCGTTTGGTGTTGCTGCTGTTCTTCTTATTGCCTTCTTAGCGCACACATTCTAGCTATAGCACATGCCTCTAGGTGCAAGAGGCAGGAAGATTTCAATTTTAGTGTCTGTCTTCTTTATACTTTGTACTTGAAGCAATTTGGTTTACCACATGGAGTGAACAAAGCTGCCGTATAATTTTCCCCCAAAAGAATAGGATAGCTATAATGGACTATGCCTTCATTACTGAATAGATTGTTTTGTTTTGTTTTGTTTTTTCTTATACGGAAGGGCATAAACGCGGGGATAATTGCAAACTGGATAGTGCATAAAATACTTTCCAGCATCCCTGCTACTGTTTTCCAAACACACAAGGCTTCTTAGAGGATCCTGTTCCAAATGCAATGGAGGTGTGTTTGTTTGCTGTTTGGTTGGTTGGTGAATTGGTTGGTTGGATGGCTGGTTGGGTTTGGCTCCCATGTGCTAGTCTTTCTGCGAGTCAATATAAATTAAGATGTAACCTCTGATTTACAAGATGTATTCTCTATGTCAAATTTTGGCTTTCTTCCTTTCTTGGGCAACTAAATTTTTTTCTAATATTATCTCCTTTAAGTTCTCACATAGAATTTAGCCATTGTCATACCCTTCCTTGTATCTCAGAGATATTAGCTGCATTCATGCTTGAGGCTCTGTGGAAGGGTATGCAGAATCTATTGCTGTGAAGCATCCACAGTGTCTCTAGGAAACAGCTGCTAAGAGGAGGGAACATTAAGAGGACAGTAGGAGAGAGGGATCCTCTGGGCAGCACTATAACCCTTCAGATCAGTTGCCATTCAGTTTCCTTGGTAGTGGGGACTGTGAGTAGAGTCTTTAAAGAGCTGTTTTAGCAAAAATATTTTTATACAATGGAAGTGCAAGGCATCTTTGTAACCTTGGTAACCCAGAGTAGTAATAACAGTGGTAATGCACATTTATTGGCTCTTCCTGATTCCTGACCTGATCATCACACTGACTCTATGAATCGTTATCTTTCCACACAATAGGTGAAGATGCTGGGGTTTAGAGGAAATGTATCACTTCCTTTGGACACAAGGTTAATTAACAGCAGATTTGGGATTCTAAAGCAAACTTCTCTGTGTTTATAACCCATGCTTTTGATCATATTGCAATACTATCTCCATTGGGGGTGGGGAAAGAGTACAGTGGACCATGGGGTAGAGATCATGGGGAAGTCTTTTATGCCTACAGTAAGCTAGAAGAAGATTGAAAATCAGTTCAACATCAAAAGACATGAGCATCCCCTGCTGGACCTTACCGGAGGCTCTGGTCAGCCTATGGCAGCCTCACAGTTACAGAGAAAAGCAGTAAACATGGTTCCTGACAGGCAGATGACAAGATGCCAAGACAGACAAAGACAGGCACTCAGGTAAGATGGCTCTTGGCTCTTGGATTTCCCAGGGTAATTAGAGAGATTTGAAGGCACCAGAAGTTCTATGGCATCTCTTCACTACCTGCTTTAAACCTCAGGCTGACTAGGCTTGGGAGAAAATTGCAGGGGGCAAAACAAAAACCTCCAATCAGGTCTTGACTGGTAATAAGACAGGGAAGATGCCTCTGTGTCTTCATCTCTCCGTGTCCTTCCACTTCATCGTGACCCTTCCATGAGCTCTGGAAGTGCTCTGTGAAGTGCTCTGGATTGCTCGACCCGCTTCCTCTGAGCTTGCTGAGAAGCAGCTCACGGTGTTGCCTTATTTGCTCCAGAACCACATTCATAGATAGCTACAAACACCTCGCACCCAGGCTCAGGAGTCATTGCAGAACAGGGGACAGTAAGTTTGTAAGAGCGAGAGAATCATGGAGTTTGCTGTGAGATTGTTTTTCCTAGTAACATCAGAAGCTACACACATAAAGTGCAGCTAACATGACTATCTAAACACGAGTTAATCAAGGACAATGACAGACATGCTAAAATGAATGGGGAAAAGACCATGGGGCCTCAACTCTACACAAGGAACTACAGGCAACTAAGGAATGTTGAACTTAGTAGAAATAGTCTTTCCTAGGGGAGAGCACACCAATTGATTATCCAATACCAAATGGTCAGTCCAGAAAACACACATACTTGTAACACTATGCAGACTGAACAGTTATATTTGGGAGTGTGTGTGTGTGTGTGTGTGTGTGTGTGTGTAAAACAATAATTAATGAAAGATGATTACAAATTTGAAAGAGAGTGAGGAGGGGAACATATGGGAAAGTTTGGAGGGAGGAAAGGGGAGGGACAAATGATGTTATTATATTATAATCTGAAAAGTAAAAGAAAGAATTTAAACAATGGATAATTAGAAAATAAGAGTAGTAGCCAACGGCAGGCCATTTGTCAAACAAAATGTAGCATTAAGTGTGGCAATTGATGGCATGTGCTATATCCAGGAAACATAAAAGAAGAACTGAATATTCCAAACCCTGCTAAATCATGGTCTTTGCTCTCAGTGAGGTTCACTTCATCCTTGTAGAATGAAGGGCGGGCTGTGTCCCCGCCTGCCACCCAGCTAGCTTTACCTGAAATAATTACACAGAAACTGTATTCTTTTAAACACTGCTTGGCCCATTAGTTTCAGCCTCTTATTGACCAACTCTCACATCTTGATTAACCCATTTCTAATAATCTGTGTAGCACCGCGAGGTGGTGGCTTACCGGGAAGGATCTTAACCTGCGTCCTTCTCGGGTTGGAGAATCATGGCGACTGCCTCACTGCCTTCTTCCTCCCAGCATTCTGTTCTGTTTACTCTGCCTACCTAATTTTCTGTACTATCAAAGGGCCAAGCAGTCTCTTTATTAACCAATGAAAATAACACATAGACAGAAGGCCCACGTACATCATTTCCCCTTTTTCTGTTTAAACAAAAAAGAAAGGCTTTCACTTTAACATAGTAAAGTTACATATAACAAAACAGTTATCAAGCAAGAATTACAGTTACAATATTTATATCTATTTTATTTTTTATCATAACTAAGGAAAATTATAGCTATAACTAACCATTCTTCAACTCCATCAAAGACTCCAGAAGGATATAATATTACCTAAGAAAACAAGAAATAAGCAACTTCCAAACTCTAGAAATGACAGAGACATCTTGCTGCCTGGACAGTCACCCAAAGTTCTTTTGTACTGTTGTTGGGGCATCCATCTTCAGCCTACTGGCCCATAGTATCCAGCAGACTTTTTCATGAAGCAGGAAATTCAAAGGCAGTTCAGTCACTATCTGCTGTGTCCTGCAGAATGTCTCACAGACTCTTTCATGAATCAGTAACCCCGAAAGACCATCTCACCTTTAGGCAAGTTCAGCAGTCCTCTCTCTGTGGGTTCTTTGTGTCCAGTTTATACAACAGTCCAGGCAAGAGCAGTTTCTTGCCCAAATGGCTATCAAACTCCATAAGGAGTCTCTTCGATGCCCATCTTCCTCTTGAAGTAGATTAGTGCTGCCAGGAGCAGACGTGTCTCATTGTCATGAAAGCCCTAAGTTATTAAAACATTAAATGCCATATTCTGTAGTCTCTGAAAAATATGAAGAATGCCTATCTGAAATATATCTATGCACATCTAGAAAGTCTAACTAACATGACTACAAACTTGATTTTAGATGATTATTCATTAACAACCTATATTTCTTAATTATACATTACATTTTAAAAATGAAGTACACAATCACAATACCTTAATCAAGATCAGAAATACATATACATATAACAAAATTGACCTTAAAAACCATATCAATGCAAATTATTCATATCTATATCATATACCCCTTTAAATGTAAAAGAACATTTATAAGCAATATTTGGGAATATGGACATAGTTATTTCTCTCCAAACTTCTTCCTGCTGTATAGGGGCACTGTTAATCAGGTCTTTCATGGTATAAACTGTGTGCTAGATTCATCTCAGTCGGCAGTTGAGCAAAGTAATTTCTTGAGGGTGTTCACAGCAACCTTTCAGGAGGGCGTGGTCTATCATACCATATTGGGATAGAAGCAATCCACAGGGTCTCATCCTCTGTGAAAACAAAAGAAGAACCTCCTTTCCAAAGTATCATATCCTTAGATCCAAATTTTGAAGTCAAGGTATTTTCAAAATATCTATCTTGGATTAGTTCAGCAGCATTTTTGCTACAAATGGCGCCCAGACGTGGATAACTGGATCCACAAAAACCCTGAGAAAGCTTGGGAAAGAATAGAGTAAAACAGGTTTTCTTGGTAGCAGCAATTTCCAAAGTCTGCTCTGCTTGCTAGAGGCAAGCAAGCACTCTCATCTAAGAGAGGCTTCCTGACTCAGCTTTAGCTGCAAAACCCTGCAACTCTTTTAAGAGGTCCTGCCACGAAGCATTTAAATGGTGTTGATGAAAAGCTGAAAAGCATGCTTTTCAGTTTTCAGCCATAGCAGGAAGAAAACTGTGCCATTTTAAAATGCCGACTTTCTGGGCTGTCCTGCCAGGGCAAACTCTGATTTTCAGGCAGGTGGTCT
Organism: Myodes glareolus; assembly: GCF_982192425.1. Lineage (NCBI taxonomy): Eukaryota > Metazoa > Chordata > Mammalia > Rodentia > Cricetidae > Myodes > Myodes glareolus. The sequence goes on from NC_142051.1 coordinate 2,616,963, forward strand.
GACTGACTGTAGTCTGTGATCAGAATGCTGCAGCTTGCTTGCTGGCAAGGTCCTTGAAATGCCATAGAGTTGTGGCAATAAAAATGGCTACAGCCAGTACCTCAGCCATGAGACTGGAAAGCTAAGGAATGGGCTGGATTTAGTCATCAAAGCCATGACATCAATCCTCTCCTTAAAGACTCATGTGGTCAGAAAAAAAGAGAGAGATATGCAGTAAAGAGAGATTCAAAGAAGAAAAAAACCTCTAAATAGTTTACAAATATATTTAACAAATGTGTTAAAAATATATGCAGGTTAAAGGTTAAAGTCATTAAAAATAAAAAAGAAAGAAAGAGAGAAGTAGGGTGTGGTGGTACACACCTTTAATCCCGATGTCTGGGAGGCAGAGGTAGATTGACCTCTGTGACTTCAAGGGGCAGAGGTAGATTGACCTCTGTGACTTTAAGGTGTGGTAGCACACACCTTTAATCCCAATGCCTGGGAGACAGAGACAGGCAGGTCTCTGTGAGTTCAAAGTGTGGTAGCATACACCTTTGAGCCCAGCACTGGGGAGGCAGAGACGGAGGGATCTCTGTGAGTTCAAGGACAGCCTGGTCTACAGAGTTATTCCAGGACAAAGATATACAGAGAACCTGTCTCAAAAAGTAAAAATAAAAATAAAAGAAATAGAGGTTAAAATAAAGCCACATAAAGATGGAAAATACACAGAGAATCTTGATACTGTATGCTATTATGCTCTCTTTAAATTGTTTGAATGCTGAGGAAGGAGCAACAGCTGCTAAAAGATATTTGTTTATAAATGCTGCTGAACTAACCCAAGATAGGTATTTTGAAAATACCCTGGCTTCAAAACTGAAGTCAAAAGGTATGTTACTTAGGAGAAGAGATTTTGCTTTTGTTTCCACAGAAAATGAGAGGTTGTGGATTCATTCTGAGTTAAGAAAAATCCAGTATGATCAAGGAAGACCACCTGAGAATTCTCCAGTAGGAACAGATGGCCTAGATGTCTGAGTTCTACATCCAGAACAGATTCAAGATGCTGCCTGAGATGATCAGGACTCACAGGATACTCGAGACAGGACTTGATTATAACTCTAAATTTTCTTTAGGTCCCCATAAGATTATCAACGCCCCCAACCAGCTGGAAGTAGCCTGGAGTACTACAGCCACATTCTCAAAAAAATGGACTATGGGTATTTTCCTTTGTTAAAAAAAAAAGAGGGGGAAATGGTGTGGGAGAATTATCTGTTTTCTGTCAATCATGTATTTTAATAAAATGCTGATTGGCCAGGCAGGAAGTATAGGTGGTAAAACCAGACAGGAAGTAGAGGTGGAGCAAAGAGAATGGGAGTATTCTAGGAAGCAGGAAGCTCCCTCTCCAGTTCTGCCCAGACCACTGGAGAGGAAAGATATAAGCTGTCCAGCTGAGAAAGTTACTGAGCCATGTGGCTAACGTAGATAAGGATAATGGGGTAATATGTGTTATAAGAGCTAATAAGTAGCCAGAGCTAAGGGACAATCAGTTTATAACCTAATGTAGACTCCCGTGTGATTTTTCTTTGGGGCTTTACTGGTTGTGGGGTACTGGGTGGGACAGAAACCCCAACAAGATGGCCCTCATGTTACACATCCTCACCTTGTGAAACAGAGACGAGCAGCACCGGCCAAATCCAAGATAAAACCAAACCCAGCTAAGTGGATACAAAGACCCAAATGTCCCGTGCCTCCTGAATACAGAGCCATGCTTACTTTGGGGCTTGTCCCTCACCCCATAACTCCTGTTTTAGTAGAGTGTGCTGCGTGGTGCTGGTCACACTACTCCGGCATTTCCACTCCATTCTTTTGGTAATTTGCTGTTTCTTGAACACCTCCCTCAGTCGTTTCCTTCCTCCATTTTTGAGTAAATTCCTCCTCAGACATCCACTGATGGCAGGCACTACCCTCTCTCCCAGAACCATCTTCAAATCAAGCTCAGAATGAGTCATATACACCAACTACTACTCTTAGGGCCATCTGCTTTGTTTGCTCAGAAGAGCCCAAAGAATTTCTAGGTCTTTAAGCATCTTTGAGCCACATGGGAAAGACATGTTTAAACTCATTAATAAGACCACACTGAGGGCAAAGCACTAAGATTGACTTTTATGTACCCAGTGGCTGCCATAGATGTGAAGTTTACTCCAGGGGGTCCTTAATGAGCAATCTATCCAAGAGTGCCTCTCAGATGCCTTGGCCTTTTCTCTTCCCTCTAACAGTTTCTATCTAACTCTGCTAGAACAGTTCTAAAATATAACAGAGAATGGCTGCTCTATGAAAAGCTTCATATCGGTGCAACTGGCCTATAGGCAGCCGTCCATCTATTACTTGAGTCCCAGGGGTCTCAAATAAAGTAAAGAGGACTTGACAGAGGCAAAGTCACACCGGCCTGTAGCAGATGATTTCAAAGTCACCTTCTCAAGGAGATTTGTGCCCTGGTAAGAGTGAGGGAACTGAAAATTGCAAAGTGACATTGAATTTATTAAGTTGCACCGCTGTCTATGCCACGTTTTCTTTCATTTTTTTATGCATACAAATTGCTAAACAACACTGCTGTGTTCAAAACTGAGGCCACAGAAGGGAGAGTAGACTGGAGGGCATGGAAAGAATTTCCAAAGACCATTTATTCCATCCCTAGTTAGCATCTAAATCGTCCCCTAAAAGGATGTGGGGTGATATAAGGGAGAGAGCCTGCTGCCGTCAGCAGAGGCGGCAGAAATTCTCGGGTTTCCGCGGGTGACTAAATGACCTTGGAAAACTGAACTCTGTTGAATCTGGACTTCTTTTTTAAAGCCAACACAGAATGAGAATATATGTCCGTGATCTTGTGCCTGGTGCAGACTGACCTCTTAAGGACTCCAGGAAAATGCTGGCTCACACCTCAGAAGGAGGAAGGCACACTAAATGTGAAGACAGCTCTTCACTTCCTTTAGAGCAGTAGTTCTCAACCTCCCTAGTGCTGTAACCCCCTTCAACACAGCTCCTCATACGGTGGTGACCCCCAATCATAAAATTATTTTTATTGCCACTATCTAACTGTCATTTTGCCACTGTTATGAATTGTAGAAAATACCTGCTTTCCTGATGGTCTTAGGTGACCTCTGTGAAAAGATTGTTCAACCCCCAAAGGGGTTGTGACCCACAGGTTGAGAACCTGATGCTTTAGAGTCACGTGTTTCAAAATTTTGAGCCTGTGTGTTTACACATTTTGTACTTCTGCTGAAACTAGACATCGTTTATTTATTTATTTTCCAATGTTTTACTTACAACTGACTGGATTATCGATTGAAAACCACCAGTGTCAAACCCTTATTTTTCAATAACTCTTAATACATTTGAGCTCATTATCCAGTCTGTCATGGACCTACTGTAGAACTCAACCCTCACCACAGGTACAGAAAAAAGAATCCCTTAAACATTTAGCACTTTGCTGTTTCTAACCTGCACAAAGACAGGCCCACGTGTTCCAGATGGCAGGGTATTCTAACTATGGAAGATGCACACCAGAGCCAGAGGGAAACACGTGAGTATTGCCTCCTACTAACTGAAGGTCAAACCCTTCCAAAGGCTTCCAAGTTTAAACCAGTTATTTCACAGGTGACTCGAAAGGTGTATGGAAACTGAGTGGTCTTTCCCACCTGAGGGCGCTGCTTATAAGCAGGATACTTGGGTAGATTATCCAGGGTGATTTCTAGGTCTTAATCATGGTGATTATCAGGACACAGGATCATATCTCGGTCCTGATAATAAGATTTAATTCCAGCTGGGTGGTAGTAGTGCATGCCTTTAATCCTAGTACTCAGCAGGCAAAGGCAGGCAGATCTCTGTGAGTTCCAGGCCAGTCTGATCTACAGAGTTCCAGGACAGCCAGGACAGCTAGGACTGTTACACAGAGAAATTCTGTTACAGAAAACAAAACAACAAACAAACAAACAAAACAAAACAAAAAAGGATTTTATTCCAAAAATCGAATTTTCCCGCTTGTAATAAATATATCCCCACATGCTCCTGCCTTTTGTAGATGGAGCTATTCTTTCCAACTTTTTTTTCTCTTTTTGAGTCTTTAGAGACAAGGTTTCTCTGTAGCTTTGTAGCCTCTCCTGGAACTAGCTCTGCAGACCAGGCTGGCCTCGAACTCACAGAGATTCACCTGTCTCTGCCTCCTGAGTGCTGGCATAAAAGGCGTGCACCACCACCTCCTCGCATGGGGATATGCTTTAACAATGACCCTGAAGCTGCCATTTTCTTTGATAACAGAAATGTCTACATACATGTACACATTGCACAAAGATGTCAGAAAACATAGTGAAAGCATATAATAATTGAAAACACAAAGATCATTTTCAGTTGTGTGTGTGTGTACATGCATGTAAGCACCTCAAATTAAACCCTCAGGACTTATTCCTGCTAAACACATGCCTATCCATTGAGCTATACCTCCAACCTGAGCAAAATTTAAATTTTTTAATCAGGTTATTTTTTTCATTGTTCATTAGTTTTGTGCTTGTTTTGAATTTGGCTTGGTGTGGTTCAATTCAATCTAGTTTTGTAAGGCAAAGTTTTCCACTTCTCTCTGTACCCTAGCTGGTCACACAGCACTCTCTCTGACCCAATGTTCTCAGCCCGCTTTTCCGTTTAGACAACCTGGGCGCATTAAACTTTCGGTTGAGTTAATTGCTCTTATTCACCAACAATGTGCTTGGTGACTCACTATGAGATCTCAACGACTCCAAGTTGTTGACTTGAAAAAAACTATTGATTTAGTACAGCAATTATAAATGAAGGAGGTCAAGGGAAGCTGTCTCAAAATATAAACCTCTCAAGAACTTGAAAAATATCTACTTTGTCCTCTCTCTCCCATTTTAAATATTATTTCTTTAAATGATTGATAATTAAATATATTTTGAAATTTAAACAGTTCAGCTAAGTAAAATGGTTTGAAAACTTGTTTAAAAATTAAATAGACAGAAACCAAGAAAGGGGGTTGAAAGGTGCATGCTTACCCGGTTCTTTTGAGACTGAGGATGCTGTGTACAAAGTCACAGGCTGATCAAGTAGGAGTCTGAGAGTAGGGTTCACTCCTTCTCTCCTGTGCTTTTCTGTTACAAATCTATAAACAATAAATCCAAGGGGCCAGCTCACCAAGCCTGAGTCCATACCTGCTGGAGAAATAGGAATATTTCGCTCATTCGCTGGATGTGTTCTTTAGTTGGTCAGTCCTGTCTTGTTCTGCTTGGCTCTGGCTCCTCTTTGATACCTCATAGTTCATGACAGTGGATTGATTTTACTAATGCAACATGAGGGAAATCAGATAATTATTTAATGAACCATTGTAATCGTCAGCGCTGGGGAACCTGACCTAAAACACTGCTCTTACCCCTCTGCCCCGAGAAAAGCAATTTATTTGTTTAACCAGCAGTGGGACTAGGTCCTCAAAACCCTTGAGGGTTATCCAGCGTCTGTTTATGGAAGAGCTTTAGATGTTGTATGAAATAATCCCCAGCACCCTTTGCATCCTGAGAGCTCATGCTCACAGGACATTGGCATTAGTTTAAGGTCCCTTTGTGCTTGGTGAAAGGCGACTATTTACTTACAGTTGTTCCATTTTCAGAAACATGTCCCTTTGGTGATGGTTGTAGCAGGCTCCAAAAATCCATTTCTTCATGTTTAGATATAACTCTCAGTGAGTACCATCTCTTCCAAAGGATCTGAGAAACAGTTTACAGTCTTAACGGGACTTATTTGGTTACATATCTACATCAATTTTGAGAAGGGCCTAAGAGGCACTGTGTGACCAAGCCCAACTCAAACAGCATCGCGGACCAGTGTTGAAGACAGCTAAACCAGAATCATTTCCAGAGAGAATGCCAAGTGCTGGGTCTCCGTCTAACAATAGTGATTGACTGGGTTCTGGGTTCTGATCAGTCTGACACTAACAAATGTCCCCTATTTTAGAACAATAAAGAACCACAGAGGACAGGAAAACAAAATTGAGACAAAACAAAAAAAATTGAGAAAAACAAAATTTTGTCGAGAAGATGGAGGCTGAGAAACAGCATAATGGAAAAGAGTTTCTTCTTGATACTTAAGACTTTAAATGTTTTTGCATGCATGATCATCTAATCTGCACATCTCTGACTATCATTATTGAAATTTTGAGAGTGATTTTAGCAGTGGAGATTGCTACCTCATTGTAAAGGCAATATCTTTATAGGCGTCTCTACAATCAGAAGCTTATTTATAAAAATTGTATTTAGTTCAAAGGACTTAGGAGGTGATGGAGATGAAGTCCAAAAAAGCTAAATGTGACGGTTCATTGATAGCTGGGGATGTAACTAGGTTGGTGGAATACTAGCCTAGCATGCACAAAGTCCTGCGTTTTGTCCTCAGAACTGCATGAAACAACTGTGTTCAAACACACCTGTAATTCCACCTCTTGGGAGGGGGAGATGGGAAGATTCAGACGTTCAAGGTTATTTCCAGCTACATAACAAGCTCTAGGTCAGCCTGGAATCCATGAGCCCCTAACTAGAAAAGAAAAAGAAAACGACATTGAGTCAAAATGCCCCCTTTGGAATGGGGATGCTGCAGTCATAAACAAGCTTTCTTCCTAGCTAGTGTCTGAAACCCAACCGTGGCTCACTGTGGTGCAAAGAACTGTACCGCAAACTATAAAAGAAATTCTTCAAAGTCAAATCCCACGCTGGTGTTCACACCTGCAATAAAATCAAAAGGAATCTGTGGACAATTCTGCAGCCATCAGAGCAGCAGCATTTTCTGGTAAATTTGGGGAGACCCTGAAGCCTTTGTGGGTTCTCATTGCTGTGGTCAGCCGGGCGATCTGAAGGAAACTGTCTACATCATTACAGGCGACAAGCCCATTTGCCCTCTGGGGAAAGTCTAGATGTTGGGTAAAATTGGATGATGGTTTTAAGAAAAAACATGACTAGAGTTTATTAGGCTACAGAAAAGAATTTTCTTTCTCACATCCTCCCTCAACCAAAGTCCGTACCAAAACTGGCTTACCATGTTCCCTACAACATGGTTTGTCCGCTTGACTCCGTATTGTTCACTAGTCGGTTCTACCAGGACTCATTCACAAAAGTCAAGCTATAGCTCAACAGGCGCTTTTGAAATGAGATGGGAATTTTCACTTTTGCTAGAGAACAAGGCTCTGAGAACCGGAAAAGGAGCTGGAAGGACGAAGGCAGCTTTAAAGGTGCAGTCAAAAAGGCAGCCGACCGTGCCTCTACCCTGGGAGAGATGACAGCGGAACCGGCACCGACAGGGAAGATGTAGATGTTTCCCTCTTTAATCAATACCAGGAAGAAATGATTGACAGCAGTGGAATCCGAATTTTCTCAGGGTTTTCTGTCTCAAGGGGCTTCTGACAAGACCCTGACCCAGTGCAACTGTGCAGACCGCTAAGTAGCAAGCACCATAGCTAGGCAGAACGAAGCTCCTCTCCCCAGAAGCCAGACTTTAATGGTGCAGAAAATCCTAGGCCGGAGAGTATAGCTACTGCTCCACTTCCTCCTGGGATTTCTCACGTGGGTGACGAAAATTATCTGCTCCTTCTCTCTCCTAATAGTGCAAGGAGAACCTTTAGTCGCTCAGCACTGCAAACCTGATGTTTAGAGCCAGTCAAGGGGCACTAGGGAATATAACATTTCAACAGAATTTTTCATTTTATTTTAATTACTTTGTAAAAGTATGTGTATTTAGTAGGCTGACCTTTTTATATATTTTTGATTTGAACACAGATGAAACTTTGTATCAGAGATTTCTTAAAGAAAATAATCCCAACATGTGAATATCTTGCTTTTAGTATAAATATATTTAATCCAAAAAGCAGGTGTTTATGTTTGCATACATACATAGACATTATATATATGCATATATATATGATAAGATAATCAAATAAACTACATAAATATGTATCTTGCTACCTTATTCCAATTATCTGCTCAATGCATACTCAACTATGAACTAAACATAAATAAACATTTTTCCAAACCTTAAGCTATTAAATTAAACATTAATTTAAACATCAAATTACATGTTAATATTTAGATCATAGCCTTATTCTTACTCATGGCACCATTTAAATTTATTAAAAATGAAACATCATCCTGAGAATGGGGTTTTTGGGGGGGAAAGTATAAACTGTGACTGAAGAGAAGGTATAACACAATAGGGAATATTCTTGACTTTGGCATCTCGAAAGCTGAGTTAACTGGGTCTCTGGGGCAATCCCTGACTCTCCTGTGGCCGCTGGTCCACTAACCCTAAGAATCTTGTTGAACTCATCATGCAGGATGGAAGTGCTGGATAAAATTTTGAGTCCACGTGGTTTGAAATTCTTGGAAGAACTTATAGATTAAGCCAAGCGGGGAGGTGCAGCCAGCTGATCAGGGAAATGATTGTGTTTTCCTGCGCTCCATTCCCATGTTCAGTAGACAGAAGAAAATGTAGCTATAAGCTTCATACATGAGAAAACCGTAGTTTAAATTCAAAGAAAAGTTCCTGCCATTGAAAACAAACTAAACGTCAAATAATTAAGTATTTGAGATAGATATTCACATTCAACCTTTTATTTATCATTTTGCTCTTTTGAATATATACCTTGAATACAAATAACGTAAGCCCATTGCTGTACCATTTCATTATATACTAGATAACAATAAACATTAGACTACTGGTTTTCAGCCTTCTTAACACTGTGACACTTTAATATAGTCCTTCATGTTGTGGTGAGCCCCAGCAATAAAATTATTTTTGTTGCTACTTCAGAACTGTAATCTTGCTACTATTGTGAACTGTAATGTAAATATCTGATATGTAGAATATTCAATATATGATTCCCAAAAGTGTCACAGCCCTTGGGTTGAGAACCAATGCACTGACCTTGTTGATGACTGAAAAGTAAGGGAAATTTTGCTTCTCTTTCATTGTGCTTTCCTGAAACAGCTGGATAAAATTTCGGATCCACTTGAGATAGTCCGTTTTATCAAGGAACACTGGAACTTCTTGAGGATGCACATGTGTCCTTTGAGAAGACATTCTCTCTCTTTTCTTTCTTTTTCTTGGGGTTTTATTGTGCTTTTGTGGTAATTGGGCCACTGAGGACTAATGAAAAGAATGATCTATTTCAAAGACTTATGCCTTGTTATAGGCACTGAGGGACAAAGATGATATATAAATTCACACTGAAACTTGATTGTTCTTCATGTTCTATGTCAGACAGGAGTATAGGCATGTCTTAAGAAAGATGTCTATGTAGTGTGGAAGAATTGTCTGTATTCTGTCAATCATTTTTAAATAAATGCTGATTGGCCAGGCAGGAAGTATAGGTGGGTCAACCAGACAGGAAGTAGAGGTGGGGTGGTGAGAACAGGAGAATTCTATGAAGGAGGAAGCCCATTTGTCCCAGTCCTGCCCAGATTACCAAAGAAGCAGGATGTGACCTGTCCTGCTGAAAAAGGTACTGAGCCATGTGGCTAACATAGATGAGAACAATGGGTTAATATAAGTTGCAAGAGTTAATAAGAAGCCTGAGCTAATGAGCCAATCCATTTATAATCTTATGGAGACCTCTGTGTTATTTTCTTTGGGATCTTGCTGGCTGTGGGAACTGGACAGGACAGAAACCCCAACAAGCCAGCCCCTTGTATTACAGAATGGTGCCCACACGGATGACTGCATCCACATAAAGCCTGAGAAAACTTGGGAAAGAAAGTAAAGCATGTTTTCTTGGTAGCAGCAATTTCTCGGGTCTGCTCTGCTTGCTAGAGGCAAGCAAGCACGCTCAGCTAAGAGAGGTTTCCTGACTCAGCTTTAGCTGTAAAACCCTGCAGCCTTTTAAGAGGTCCTGCCATGAACACTTAAATAGTGTTGATGAAAAGCTGACTGCATGTTTTTCAGTTTTCAGCAATAGCAGGAAAAAAGCTGCACCATTTTCAAATGCTGACTTTCTGGGTCATCCTGCCCAGAAACTCTGACTCTTTCAGGCAGGCAGTCCGACTACAGATCATTTGAGTGTAATTTGTGAACATACTGTTGCAGCTTGCTTGCTGGCAAGGACCTTGAAACACCATGGAGTTATGGTAATAAACATGGCTACAGTTGGTACCTCCACTATGAGGCTAGAATTGCAGAAAGCTAAGGAATGGGCTGGATCCAGCTATCAAAGCCACAGCTTTAATCCTACCCATATTGCCTAGTAAACTAAAGACTTGTGTGGTTAGAAAAAGAGAGATATACAGTAAAGAGAGATTCAAAGATGAAGAAAACCTCTAAATGGTTTACAGTGTGTTAAAAATATATTCAGGCTTGTAAACAGTTAAGTTCTTAAAATAAAAAAGAAAGAGTGAGTTGGGTGTGATGGTACACACCTTTAATCCGAACACTTGGGAGACAGAGGTAGACTGACCTCTGGGATTGAAGGTGTAGTAGCACACACCTTTAATCCCAGAACTGGGGAGGCAGAGACAGGCAGATCTCTGTGTGTTCAAGGACAACCTGGTCTACAAAGTGAGTTCCAGGACAAAGTTACACAGAAACTCTGTCCCAAAGAGCCAAAAATTAAAATAAAAGAAATGGAGTTTAAAATAAAGCCATGTAAAAATGGAAAACATACAGAGAGTCTTGATACTGTATGTTATTATGTTCTCTTTGAATTGTTTGAATGCTGAGGAAGGAGCAACAGCTGCTAAAAGATATTTGCTTATAAATACTGCTAAACTAATCCAAGATAGGTATTTTGAAAATGCTTTGACTTCAAAATTGAAGTCAAAAGGTATGTTACTTTGGAGAAAAGGTTTTGCTTTTGTTTCCATAGGAAATAAGAGGTTGTGGATTCATTCTGAGTTAAGAAAACTCAAGTTTGATCAAGGAAGGCCTCCTGAGAAATCTCCAGTAGGAACACATGGCCCAGATGTCAGATTTCTACATACAGAACTGATTCAAGACTGCTGCCTGAGATGATCAAGACTCACAGTACTCCAGTCAGGACTCGATCATAACTCTAAATTTTCTTTAGGTCCCCATAATATTATCGGCGCCCCACAACCAGCTGGAAGTAGCCTGGAATACTATGCCCACTTTCCCCAAAAGGGACTATGGATATTTTCCTTTGTTTAAAAAAAATAGGGGGAAGTGGTATGGGAGAAATATCTGTATTTTGTCAATCATTTTTAAATAAATGCTGATTGGCCAGGTAGAAAGTATAGGTGGGTCAACCAGACAGGAAGTAGAGGCAGGGCAATGAGAACAGGTGAATTCTAGAAAGGAGGAGGCCCATTTGTCCCAGTCTTGCCCAGATTACCAAAGAAGCAGGATGTAACCTGCCTCGCTGAAAAAGGTACTGAGCCATGTGGCTAACATAGATAAGAACAATGGGTTAATTTAAGTTACAAGAGTTAATAAGAAGCCTGAGCTAATGGGTCAATCCATTTATAATCTTATGGAGACCTCTGTATGATTTTCTTTGGGACCTTGCCAGTTGTGGGAACTGGGCAGGACAGAAACCCCAATGAGCCCCTCATGTTACATTTATGAACAGGGTGAAAAGAACTCTGCCTTGTAAGCTATGAGAAATTGTTAGAAAAGTGGATTCAAAACAAATAAATATTTTCAGGAGTGTTAAGCATGGTTCCAATTGGTGCCAAGGCAATTGGAATAAGGTGCTTCCTATTTCAAAATATAAACAGTTCCAGAAGTCTGGGATTCATGAATCCAGGAGTTTTGTTTTCAAAACTGGGTTTAGGACCAGAATAAAGTCAGCTGATTAATTTGCTTCTTATATTAGTTCACAGACTATTATCAGAGGTGTGAGTGACACCATTAACAAAGCCATATCAACATTTGCTCACTCATTAAACAACGATTTAGCAGGTACTTATTGGACTATTTCCCTAAAGCACAAATACTATAGCAAACTAGGTACCTTTGTCCATTAGACAGTCTAGTAGGAAGGAAGCCAGTAAATGAAGATGTTACGTGTGATTGTTAGAAGTAACAGAAAACAAGCAAGGTGTGTTCCAAGTGTCTGACTGGGATCAGAGCTGCTGTGGGATGGGTAACACAGGGATGCATTTCAGAGTAAGGTGGCAGTGAGGAGCTAAAGGAGGCAAGGAACAGGACTGCTGGCAAGAAGGGAGAGCATAATATTGGTTCTCAACTTGTGGATCCCAACCCCATTGAGGGTCTCTCAGACAGATATCCTGCATATCATATATTTACATTACAATTCTTAACAGTATCAAAATAGCAGGTGTGAAGTAGCAATAAAATATTTTTATGGTTTAGGTCAGTACAACATGAGGAACTGTGTTAAAGGGTTGCAGCGTTAGGAAGGGTGAGAACCGCTGACCTAAAATAAGAAAACAACTTTTCTCTGTTTCTAAAATGAAGGCGATCAAGAGTGAGGATTGGGGTACAGAGAGAAGCAGACTTTAATCTCGAAGCCATATGGATACAAAACTTTACAGATGGGGAACAACAGACATTCTTGCAAGACTGTCCTGGCCTTATTTCTGTCTCTGTGATAAAATACTCTCCTAAAAAGCAACTTAGGGAAGGAAGGGGCTTGTTCAACGTAAAATGCCAGATTACAGTCCATCATGGCAGAAAAGTCAAGGTGGTCAGAACTTGAGGTGGCTAGTCAAATCCACAGTCAAAAACAGAAGTGGACAATTCATGCTTGTGCTTGCTTGTGCTCAGGACAATTTCTCCACTCTTGCACCATTCAGGATCCCTTGACTAGGAAATGGTGCTGAACATAGTGTGCTGGGTCTTCCCATACCAGTTAATGTACTTAAGATAACCCCCACAGACAAGGCCACAGGACAACCAGATGTAGACAAGCCCTCACTGAGACTCACTTCCAACGAGATCCTTGGTTGTGCTATGACCATTGTTAAACCTAACCACCCAGCAAGTTTCTTGAAGTGCATGCCAATGAGTAGGTCTCTCTCACTCTCTCTCTCTCTCTCACACTCTCTCTCTCTCTCTCTCTCTCTCTCTCTCTCTCTCTCTCTCTCACACACACACACACACACACACACAGAGAGAGAGAGAGAGAGAGAGAGAGAGAGAGAGGGGGGGGGGACAGACAGAGACATGGAGAGACAGAGAAGAAACTCAAATGATTTTGAAATGTCTTTACTCCCATAGTTTTGGGAGTCAACTGGAGATAAATGTAAGTAGAAAGCCAAAACACCATTTGGGGATAGCTTTGCCAATCAGTAGTAGCAAAGTTGATAAGAGAGAAACAGGAGAATCTCAAAGATATTGAGGAGACAGAATTGTGGATCTAAAGGATAGAGGGAGATCTGGAGAAGTTCAACAGGGTGAAAATGACTCCTCTATTTCTAGATGAGAAGGGGCTGAGGCCCCTAATGTGGTGAACATCAGAAGAGGCTTGTAAAGGAAGCTGAGTTGCATTTTGGACATGTTTTTGTCATACCTTAGAGATAAGTTGGCAGTTATTTGAGTATGGAATCCAAAGAAAATTCAACACCAGGTATATTTACAAATTTATCCAATAATTACTTGAAAACATCTATTTTGCCACTGAAAACTTTAAAAGTGCTAAATTATTTAATCTTCCTAATAAAAATATGAGGCAAACATAATCAATGAATTTCTTTTATCTAGAAGAACACCAAGGCACAGGGTTTTGAAAGTCACCCAATGAGGAGCCTTAAGGCCAAACTCAAACCCAGACAGCCTGTACTGGATCTCACAGTCTTGAAACCTAGGCTGCCAAACTTGGTGGATTCACCCAAGCAGAGACAGTAATGGCAGCAGAGAAGGCCTTCTGCGGGGCTTGAACTCTTAAAGGTCAGCAGAGCAGAGGGAGTCGTCAAACAGAGGGATGTCACTTTTAAGGTCCCCTAGACTTACTTGCCTGCCAAACGATTTTTCCATAGTTTGCACTTTGGTGTCAGCAGAGACCCAGGAATCTGATAGCCATTTCTTCCCATAAGTCTATGTACCTCCACCACCCAATCCAGTCTCGGGGATTTACGCCACTCGACAACCCAGGACGGAACAAGCAGAGCACTTTCCAGGCTCGACAACTGGTGTTCCTCCAAAGCTCGCACTTCTGCCAGTGACTTGACTCAGATTATTTTTAGTGAAATAGCATGTAACAATCTGCTACTAAAATATTGCCAGCCTGGAGTGCTGGCAAGAAAAAAAACCTCAGAAAAGAAGAAAGCCGTAGGTGGAGAGTGACAATGGGGAGAAAGGGGTGTGGACACAGTAACAAAGAAATGAAAAGCAAATGCCAGCCTTGCTGAAGAAAGAACCTGATTGATCTTTTAGAGGAAACCAACTTAAAAACTCACTGTCACATCTATATCAGTTGGCCCTTCATCACTGTGAACAATACCTGAGAGGAATGGAGGCTGGAAAGGGTTATTAGGCTCATGGTTTCAGAGATGTCATCTTAGGGTTCTCTGACTATATTGCTTTCAGGATGATAGCAAGGTAGAACACCATGGTGGTGTTGAGCATAGCAGCTCTCCTTAGATCAGCTCAGAAGCAAGGAGAACACACGACCTAGGTAGAGCCCCCATGTTACAACCTGCAGGGCCCACTGCTTTGTACTGGGTTCCATCTCTGTGTTTCTATCACCCTTCAATGGCCCATAAAAATTATGGACCCATCAATCCATCACCCACTGATAGAGTTGACCCTTATGATCCAGTCACTCCCCCTGATCTCTGCTTCTGAACATTGTTCTATTGTGGATCAAGACCTCAGCATGTGAGCCTTTGGGGGATAAGCCACATCCAAAGTCTAAGAACTCCCCGGTCAAGCAGAATGTCAAGGAACTTCACCCCTATTTCCTGGCACCACTTTAAAAATAAGTACTCGCCTGTTTCACATTCAGTGTTTTCACTTGCTTCACTTATGGTGGAATGTCACAGAATCCCTTGCATTAGGAACAGGGTACAGTGTAATCAGGGGCACAGACTCTGGACCAGGACCTATCATAACATGTGTTCATTGTGTCATTTTAGGCAGTTACTTCTGTGTAGCCTTATAACCTCCTATTGTAAAATGAGAAAAACTGTCATTTGCCTCATGTGGTTCTTATGAAATATTTGCTATTACATCTAATACAATAGAGAGAAAATATTCAAGAATCTGTTGTTAGTGTTACTGTTATTGTTATTAGAAGGGGCAGTTTTAGTTCAATTCTTTGATAACACCAAGTTATTTTCAAAACCATCGAGGCACCGTATTCACAGCCTTTCTTACTATCAAACCATTAAAGGGGGAATTTAAAACCCAATTCATGCAATGCAAGTTGAATTATTCTCAGTTGTTGTTTGAAGCATTTAGCATGCAATATGGAAAGTGGGACACTGGGCATATATGTGTGAGGATGTATAGCGTGTCCCTGTGTGCTCATATGCATGTATGTGCACTTGTAGACTTGTATTGTGTAGATACTCAGGTGTTCATGTGTGCACATGTGTGAACATTCCTGTGCACATGTGTGAAAGCACTGGTGTTGTGGAGTTGCTTTTTTAAAGGACGTTGGCTGAAAATTCTTGTGGAATCTGGTTCAGTATCTATATGTCTACTGTCTTTCTGTCTGAAGCTGGCACCTGAAGCCATGGACTAGGCTGGTAGACAGGGAAGCTAGATTTAAAGCATGGTGATCTAGAGCATCCTAGGGTCCACAAATCAAAGTTGCAGCCTTGGTGAAGCTGCCAATGAGGTCAGTTCTCTTATCTCTGAACTTGGTAGTTCAGCTGTAGTGAGAAGTCGGGGCTCTCATTCTGCAGTTAAACACTCACATGGCCCAGGAACAAGATGAGCTGAGGAAGGTCCCTGCAGATAACCAGCAGATGTAGGCCTTCTATTGCTTCATGTCCTTGAGATGACTAACCCATGGCAGTATGTATATACTACAAAATGATTGCTGTCTCTTTTTGCCTTTCAAGTATCCTATTTAAATCTATTGTGTAGCCTGGAGAAGTACAGGGAAGAGAATTATGGGAGTTGTAGTTCAACCTAGGTGATTGCTGACACCAACTATTGCTACTACTGTTGCTGACTGAACGAAGACTACTCACTCAATGCTGTGCCCATTGCGTTCTCTTCTCTTCTCTTCTCTTCTCTTCTCTTCTCTTCTCTTCTCTTCTCTTCTCTTCTCTTCCCTTCCCTTCCCTTCCCTTCCTTTCCCTATTCTTCTCTTCTTCCCTTCTCATCTCTCTTTTCCTTCTCCCCTCAAGTCTACCCGTATCTGTCACAGATGAGGAAATTGACAAGAAGAATTCCAACTTGAGTAATTGATAAGGGTCAGACTGATAATTCCATCCATAAATTATATCAGCATAGCTATGGCTCAGAGTTAGAGTCTGTGTGCTGAATTTTCTCTATCATTAGGATTCCTTCCCCACATGTATCACATGGTGTCTTGCAATTCCTTTTGCCACTGATAAAATCAAAGAACAAGGTAGGTCCAAGGCACTGATGTACCTAATGATAGCATCATTCCATAAGATTCTCTTGGAACCTTAAAGAAATGAAATGATTCTTTTAGGAACTACTCACTGTAGTGATAGTTTATGATGTCCCACCACTGTAGAAAGAACTTAGGGGGACTGTCCAGCCCACCGCTGTAGAAAGAACTTAGGGGGACTGTTCAGCCCACTGCTGTAGAAAGAACTTAGGGGGACTGTCCAGCCCACCGCTGTAGAAAGAACTTAGGGGGACTGTTCAGCCCACTGCTGTAGAAAGAACTTAGGGGGACTGTCCAGCCCACCGCTGTAGAAAGAACTTAGGGGGACTGTCCAGGCAGCTAGCTGTTTTTGTTATTTCTCACATTTTTTAGAAGTCGCTTTCTTGCACTCCCTGCTTACTCAGTTAACATTATTTTTCCCAGGTCTCTGAGGGAGTTGAAGACTAGATAGCTATAGTATTCCTTATTTATCAGACATAAGAAAGAAACTCACTAAAGAGATGTAAAGTATATAAGGTTGAGAGATATCAAAAGACAGCTTTGGATGATAATGAAAGTTATGATAGAAAGTAAATTAGGTACAAGACTTTGGACTCAGCAAGATAAGATAGAAAATGGAGTATTTTCTCTGAATCTGTCAAATGCAAAAGGGCTAGACATTGTTTATGTACTTATTGCCTATATATATATATATATATATTTTTTATAATGTTATTGTGCTTATTGCATATAGTTTTTCTTAGATTAGTTATAGCTTTCTTTTTTATTTTAGACAAAAAGGAAATGTAGTGATATGTGAATTGTATTTAAACAAATAAAGTTTGCCTGAATATCACAATGCAGAGCTAATTACTAAAGACCAGACAGTGGTGGCACACACATTCAGTGTCAGTATTTGAGAGTTCATATGCCTTTAATCTCAGCACTAGGGGGTAGAGACAGGAACAGTATGGCTGGGTGGAGAGAGGAACATAAGGCAGAAGATACAGAAATTTGTTGCAGTCTGAGGTTCGGTGGAGACAGGTACAGTCTGGAGATGGAATCTGAGGACAAGATCGCCCCTTCGGTCTGAGCATTAGCAGAAGTAAGAGAACTCTCTAGTGGCTGGTGATCTTCTTCTCTGATCTTCAGCATTAACCTCTATATTTGACTCTGGGTTTTTATTATTAATACAATTTTGAATTTATGCTACAACTTGCCTAGATATTATTCTATTAAAATTAAGTAGCACCAAATGGATTACTTCATGTGCTCAATTAATTTCAAAAACTGTAAGTTAATTTTAGTAGCATTCTAAATGTAACTCAGGGCCAATGTACCTTTATCTTATATGTGCCATGAAGTTTGCATCAGTTTGCTCCAAATTTAATAAGATAGGAATGGAATTCCCCACTGCGACTTAGTACAGAGTCCTCCATACCTTGGACATTGGAAACCCTGAGGCAATCAGGATGGTATTGACATAAGTAGAACCACGATTTAGAGTTCAAGAAAATATGGGAGCTGGGGAAGTAGCTTCAGCAGAGTGCTGCCTCTCAAGCATGAGGGCTTGGCCTCAATCCCCACAGCTCACAGAAAATATACTGCAAATGTTAGTATGCCTGTGGGGTCCCGTGCCAGAAGGCAAAGACAGACAGAGGCCTGGGACTCACTGGCCAGCCAGGTTGCCCTATGTGGCAAATTCGAGGCCAACCAGAGTTTCTGTCTCAAATAAGATAGTCAGTACCTGAGATATGACACCCAAAGTTATCCTCTATTCTACACCACACACACACACCATGCCACACCACACCACACATGTGCACTCACACACACGACCACACACCGGAACATATATAAACATATAAACACATGCACAGCACACACAAGTAATTATACAAACACATACATCCACACACACACCTATACACACATTCCTATACACACACATTTGTGTACCATACACATACACAACTGCACACATGACACAAGTACACACAACACACACATCTATACACATATATGCACTCATACACCCACAACTACACACATAAACACATGTCAACATATGCACATGTACATACACACACTATAAAAGAAAATATGACTACTTGATGAAAATAAGTAAGGAATTCTATGATAACTCTATTCCCCGGACATAAAGCAATAGGTAGGTGGCACCAGAGGGGGAAACAGAACACACAGATTCTTAAAGCTGCTTCTATGTTCATAGAAAAGAGCTGCATGGATTTCCCATATTGGCCTGAGACCAGGTAGAGTGACACATAGTTTAAGCGATGTGAGAGTACTGATGAGGAAAAAATATTCGGATTCCCCCCACCAAAACTAGATCCCCCCCTCCCCAAGAATTCAGAAAACTGAATTTGAGGGGATATGATTATTTCAGAGAAAGGAGGAGAGGAGAAAGATTTTGGTGGGGGATGTGGGGGAGCCAGAAAGCATCGCTGAATTCTGCTTTTATTCTCAGTAGCTCTTGAACCGCACATGTGCAGAACAGGCTCAGAATAGCTCTGCTGAGGACAAATAATACGAGCTGAATTTGGAGACGATGTAGAAGAAATTGAGATGTCTGTTCTAGCACTGTGGAAAAGAAAAAGAAAAAAAATTAGTGAGTGCCAAAAACTGAAAGAACTTCTCAAAATGGAACAAGGGGGCCATTATCCAAGCAGCACTTTACACTGTTCCAGATGCTGCCTGGATATAGACCCTAGTTACCTCCATCCATTGACCCAAAGCCTATAGGTCTTAGAGCCAGAGAGAGATGGCCAAAAGACTCAAGCTGTATAAGGCATATGCATGCCTCAGGGAAGCTAGGAATTATTCCATATGGAAATTGGCACCCTCAAGAGCAAGCGCATCAGAAATGAAAATGTGTGAGTCATTACAAAGGTTC
Organism: Myodes glareolus; assembly: GCF_982192425.1. Lineage (NCBI taxonomy): Eukaryota > Metazoa > Chordata > Mammalia > Rodentia > Cricetidae > Myodes > Myodes glareolus. The sequence goes on from NC_142051.1 coordinate 2,636,375, forward strand.
TAGCTCTTAAAATCTTATTACCTCTTCATGACCAAAGTCATGACTGATTGACAGATTAAATGGTAGTCCACTAGACTAAGCTCACTTGTACACCGACTAGAAGTTCGGAGTTCCCCAAATCACCTTTAAATTCAATAATTCAACTGAAGTTACTATTAATTGATAAAATAATGAATATTAATCTGACTTGTACCCATGTGGGTCAATTTCAGGAAGCTTAAGCCGTATGACAGGGATAAAATAGATGATTCCGTCCATGACTCAACAGGAATCACATAATAGATGAAAATATGGAGACAGAGAGTGGATCCACGGTGAAATAAATAGACAATGTGTTCAGGGGAGAGACTCAAAATAAACACAGTCTGCGGATATTTTCTTGGACATTAAAGAGTTTCCATGCCTTGCATGTGAGGTGGTTGTGGCTACACAATTGCTCACTCACCATGCTGTGTACTCTAAACCATGGGCTCTGATAAGAGGAGACTGAGCCTCTACAGCAGGCAAATGAATGAAATAGATAGGAAAATAGAAACCGTGGGATTAGCTCTAAGACTTACTCATGATATATGTCTACGGAGTCTGCAAGAGTTGCGCCTGAAAAGAGGCTTTCCAACAGAGAAAGCAAGGCTTCATGCAGATCACCGGGAACAGTGCTTTGGGGGTGTAATTTTGCCCCTCTGTAGTGAAACGTCCCCCAATTAAGAGACAGTTTCTCTGGGTCACACTTAAATGGACTCTAGTGCCCTTTACAGGCAAACCAGCTCCTGTTTATGTGAAATGTCCCTAAGCAATCACCATCAAATCCTTGGGGAACTGGGATCCCAGACTCCATGCCAACTGAACAATCTGGAAAGCAGCACCAACCACTGAGCTGTGACTCATGAGTCTTCTACCTCCATCCTGTGAATGATCTCCATCACTGTTCTAAACAGGAGTCTTAGGATCATCCCTCAATCAACGTTTATTAGAGTACTGTGTAGCTTGACCATTTTAGTTTAAAATAGAAATACAGGACAGCTCCTGTCTGGAAAGCTAGTGTGAAGCAGGTTCACGGAGGATGAGAGAAACACTCTATGACTGCACTGAACCAGTCTTTGCCAATGAAGTCCAAAGATGAAAATGAAAGAAACCTTACTGAATGTCATCCACTCAGTATGACCTTTCTTCTGTGTGTTCTTTTCCCTGTCTTATCATTGTAACCGGAGTACTTTATCAGCCTTGAAAACCCTTTAATTTCAAATTATCCACTCAAGGGCATGACTCTGACATTGCCTCATAATACAATTGCTATCATATAAGCATCAACTCAAGCTGTGTCTGGACTCTGTAGGAATTGATGTCAGGTTAGTGATGCCTGTCATGAGCAAAGAGATCCTACCCAGCCCTCATTTCTGAACACTGTTAGATGTTTTATAAATATTATTAAACTCCGACAATGCCCCCAAATGGATATTATGGTTTTCATTTTAGCAGAGGAGAAAACCAAGTTTCTGAGTGTGCTCACATTTCTCAGAATTCTGTAAATGATGCAACTGGCTTTCAAATGAGCTTTCCCCACCATGTTCTCGGTGTCCTTCAAACACCGCCTTCGACCAGCTCGGTTCCTGGGAAGTGGAAGGGATGAAATAGATTCTTAATAAATGATTTTACAGACTTAACAGAGGCAGGATATGCCAAGCTGGCACCCAGCAATCTAAAGCAAGATCCAAAGCTGAGAGTGAGTCTACATCCCGTGGCAGAATTGTTTAAATGGAAGCCATATTCAATGAAAGCATCTGCGTTTCCATGGTACAGAGCAGACTGTGATCAGATAAACTCTGCTGACATGACTGACACACACATGTTCAGTGCTTCAGTAGACAATGAACTTGTCTTGTAGTGGAAGGGAATCTCACATGGTTTGGCATTTCATTTAAATATTGGGCTACCATGGTGCACACTAAGCTAATTAATCTATAAATTTGTTCTTGATGTAAATTGTTAATAAATGAATGTTTGAGAATGTTATTTGCTTAAAATTCTTTTTCAATTTAACTTTGAAAAACTTAATGTGTATATGTGTCTTGTTTTCATCACATACATGTAGGTGCCCACAAAGGCCAGGAGAGGGTGTTGGATCTCCTGAAGCTGGGTTCATGGGCAGTTGTCAGACATATGACATGCATGCTGAGAACCGACGCCAGGTCACCTGGAAAAGCAGGTGAGCTATCTCTCCAGCCCTAGTTAGAACTGTAAGGAAATACACAGAGACATACAGACAAAGATTGCTGGGAAGACTTGGCTCATATTATCATGAAGATGAGAAGCATCGTGAGGGGCTATTGGCAGGCTGGAAAAGCAGAGAGCTCTGTCATATCATTAAGCCCAAGTCCATGCCTCTCAGAACCAAGGATTCAAGGTGCAACATTTGTTCTTATGACAAGGTTCAAAAGCATATGGGGGTGAGGCGGGGTGATCATACAAGTACTAGAATCCAAGGACCTGTAAACATGGCATTCTAATGTCCCAGAGCAGAAGAAGGGCACCCTAGCCTTGGAGGAGAGAGCAGAATTTTCATGTTTCCTATCTCTTTATTCTATCAGGAACTGACTCATCAGATAGTGCTTGCCCACACTGAAAGTGGGATTTGTACCACTGTGTTTACCAACTCACAATGGCTAGTCATCTTTGGAAAACCCTCAAAGTCCAATATTCAAATCAAATGCCAAACCATGTGAAATTCCCTTTTGCTAGAAGAAGGGCAAGTTCATTGTCTACTGAAGAACTGAGCGTAAGAAAAGCCTTACCCCATGTCTAGAGGACCCTTAATGCAGCCATGTTGCTGCTCCAAACCGCACATCCAGTTTATCAAGTTCCACAGTTTCAGCTATAAATGCTTTTCACACCCTGGCCAATGGCTCAGCACCAGCACCAGCCATCTGACTAGCCGTATGTCAGTCACACCAAGTCTATAAAACTTTTACACATCATTAATTTCCCAACTCTCGGTCTTTGCATGCAGTATTCCATCTCCCCAAATGGCTCATTATTCTTCTCCATTCTTTGATGCTAATTCAAAGCCTTGCTTCTTTGCAAAACTCTACCTGGATCTCCTGAGTCAGATGAGGCTCCCTCCTCACTGTTCCTTTCTCATTTTTATCTGTGACTGTATTTCATTCTCTTCTACCAGGCAATCAGCATTTCTAGAACATGGATCCCATCTATAAATTCATTGCCAAATATACTGCTCCATTTATACTGTAAATGGAGCTCAATAGTTGCTGTTTGAATTAATGAATATAAGTTGTTCTTGGGTGTAACATATGAATAAAAAGGTGGAAAGGATCAATATTTTGGGGAGTAAACAATAATAATTTACAGTTGGGTTGCTTGGGAGGGGGGAGTCCATTTTTCTAGTACACATAATAGTTTATCTGAAAGTTGGTATTAGTGAATCTGGTCTAGATTGCAGTTTTTAAAATGACATTTCCTAGTCTGTCTTGCAGCTTGGGCTTTTATTATTTTATGAGTTGTAGTAAATGGAAAACGCATCTGAATAATGAAAGCTAAGTGTTATCGTGGCTGAGAAGCCCCGCTCTCATGGTCTTCCTCATATATGCTCTTGACAGATGCGGAGGTGACAAAGTCTCAGTTTGGAAGCGGTTTGACCACAGAGTGACTGAACAATTAGAAACATCTATACTGGACATCAAGTATTTGAGATTTTAAAGTTGTTTTTATGTGAAATTATGCCATTCTCATGATTAATATGATCAAATAAAATTTTATTTGCACTCATACTGTTTACATAAGATCCTACAGAAATTGGAAAAGACAGCCTTGGGGCCAGAAGAGAAAAGCATCTGATTAAGTAGCACTCAGTATACATTCTCATTGTGATGTGTTCACTCAAAAGAGCAGGAAGCTGTAGATGCATGAAGGTATTTCAGAGCAGAGCAGAGGCATGGCTAGAGGGTCCTGATGTGCAGATGTCTACAGAGTTAGTCAGCAGAGATGTGGAATCTACCGAGATACAGAAGTGAGAAGCTCTGAGCTTCTGTGAACAATTGGGTAGAAAATGAACGTCGTGGTTGAAATGAATCCTGAAGTTGTATTGAGTAGGAAACCAGAGTGAAGTACATGTGTGGGGGAAGCGTAATCTCTCTCAAAACTTGGGTACCTCTTCTTCCAATCAATCAGCCCCTTTCCTCGTCTTCCTACCTCCATCTCTGGTTTTCTCTTGCTGTCAATTAGGAGTTCTGCACTGAAGCCGTGCATTGTTTATTATAACCGCAGCCAAAGTGAAATCCCACAGACAGGGTTCCAAGCAAACAAGGAGACAGAGAAAACCAGAAAGCACATGCAGTTACACGAACAAGCTAAAGACCAGTCGCCTTGGGTATTATTACCCAAGGGATGGTTTTCCTATGATACAGCAGACGACATTTGATTCAACTCTGTTCACTTGAGCAGATCTTAAAATAGATGTGGCAAAGTCGGGTAACACAGTGAAATGGATATTGCAGGAACCTGGGGGGAACCACCGGGTATGATCCGACTCACAGCGTGCTACCAGGAGAGCCCCGAGGCATAGTCACTTCTCACAAGTTCAGCTCCAAAGGCGAGATCTGAGGAGACGCGTTAGAGGACCTCTCCATTCTTCGCATTCTCTCACTAAGGAGAAGTTCTGTGACAGACAGGGCAGTCTACTGTCAACAGTTCTGCTGAGAGGGATGTAACTGATGGACAGTGCCAGCTGCTGCATTCATGAGTCCACCCCAGCCTTCATAGACAAGGCCACACTCTCCATGGTCTGCCCTTATCCAATGACCAAGAATAGCAGGCACATTAGGGCCCCTTCATTTTTGTAAGGTTTCAAGCATTTCATGACGTGTGACTCAGTGTCTACTTGACTTAGCCAAGGTTATTGCCGTCATGTTAGAGCCTGCCAGTTCATCCTTTTCTTCCTCCCGTGGTTTTAGCTAAGCATCCCGTATCCTCCACTTCTTCCCTTTATCTTTATCTTCATTCCCCCAGGAAATCTCTTGCATGCCAAAATGGCTTTAGCACCTGTTTCTTGGAGAACCCAGTGTTCTAAAACTGGGTTTGTCTTCTTGGATAGCTGTCATAAAAATAGGCAACTGATCAAAATGGGGCCATCAGCTCTAAGGCCCCAGAAACCTGGGACATGAAAGGCAGACAGAAGGGCTGAAGCCACGGTGCTCGGACTTCAGTAAAGGCTTGTTGACAAAATGTCCATCACTTTTGAATGCCCCGGGGTCTGAAGTTGACTCTAGAACTTTCTCTCCTATGTAGTCTAATTTTGAGCTCTCTACTTTTCTTTATATTTTTTTTGTTTTGTCGAAGCCAGTCAGAGAAAATTTCTGTCGCTTATAATTAGATGAGTCTAAGATGCTGTGTTGGGAAATGGTCCAGAGTGATCACAAGTCTTTTATGGTACTGCAGAGACTTCAGCCAGATTCTTTCCAACCCTTGGATGGCAATTCTTTGATTTCTTTGATTTTGAGTTTTGCCCTCTGCACAAAGGCTTTATTTTTAAATTGTGGATATTTTTCCAGGGTATTAAACATAAATCTAAAACTCTCAAAGTAAAGTTTAAAAGAAAACATGACTCACAGAAAGAACATTTTAATAGTTAGAAGTTATGAGAGTCCCTAAATCTCATACAGAAAAAGGTGCCCAGAACTCTAAAGGGGCCTTATATCCTACACTGGTAGGTATTACCAAGGAGATTAGAAAGTAAAGACACCATAAACAAAGCAGTCATTTCCAACTGGATCTTGGAAAGGAGAGGTTCATTATTGAATACTGAGTTAACAAATGCTGATTCTCTTAACCATTGGAGGAAACATCCTAACAGTCTGTGAAGTTACACAAAATGAAGCACAATCAGAAGATAGAAAGCTGACATCGCCTGGGAACTGATGGCCTTTGGTGTCTGCTGTCTACCTGTGCTGAAGTATTTCTAAATGTCCCTAAGGTACACATACCTACAAGGTCTGGGCTCACTGGAGTACAAAAGACAAATGATCCCCAGTCCCATTGTTAATCTAGACACCAGAACCATAGCTGGAGACCACTCTAGAGTTCAAGAAAATGCCCACATCCTGAGGACAAACAGATCTGGCTACAAAGAGACTCCAACCACCAGTCTCTCCTTGGTCTTTTGGGAGAGATTTGCATTTCTCCACAGGGATGGTCTGAATGATTCTGAAACAGATGGCAGAACTTAGAAAAAATCAGTTTTTAAGTGTCCCTTAAATCCCTTTTCCACCCTGCTCGCTGACTAGCAACTCATTGACTAAGTTTAGTGGGGAAAATTAGTATGAGCTCTCCCAGATGTCGACGCTCTATCGAGGGGCATGCTCTAAAAGGGGCTGGTTGAGACCCTGAGGGTCTCTTTGGTCTTAAGGGGTCCAACAAGAGTTTACAAACATGTCTTTTAACACCAAATCTGCTCACATTCCCTGGGCCTGAGAGGCAGCCCATGTTAAGAACACTGCCATGTACAGGGAGCCCCAGAACCCCCTTTTCCATGTCAGATGCTTTCCATTTGGTCCAAGAAGGGAAGGTGAATGATCATCACCCGTTTAATCCTCAGTGGCAAAAGGAAAGGGCATGTTTTTATTTCTGGCCTGACTTACTTCAGTCTTGATCTTTTTTGGAGGCAGAGGAAAGATGGCAACCAGTCTGGAACATTGTTTCCTGCAGACTCAGCAGAGGGCAAAGCGTCCCTTTCTCTTGGAGGCCCAGTGACATAGATTTTCCTTCCAGGGGGGATGTGGAGCAAGATGAAGCCTGGATGGTTTCTGTATAACTGGCATGTTAGCCCCTACTGTACACTGACTACTAAGGTTACATCTCATTTCCGAAGACTTGATTCCTACCTGCAGGCTTCTGGGAAGACCTAGCACCTACCTGATCCTCTTGCAGTGAATTCTGAAAGTCTCGAAGGATTTCTTCTGTGTTCCATGAACCAGCTGGTGTGTACTGATCATGTTACTCTGAGCCATTGATTTCTTCTTTTCCAAAGGATCCTAACAAAAGCTTAGCAGCCCATCTCTTCCATCCTGCAGCCTCTGTGCTCCCTCCTTTCAATATTCCATGCCAACCACCAGGATCAAAAACAGAAATAGACTTTCTCCAAAGACAAGCAATCAGTTTTGACTCCAGAAAAGGGCAGCTTAAATGCAGATTGGAGTTGGGACATGATCACAGGCATTAGCAAAGTAGCTTATGTTCAGGGTTCCCAAAGGAAAAGACGGAGAGAGAGAAACAGGGAGGGAGGGCAGGAGGGGTCTTCCTCTTTGTCTCTCAGGACCATCTGTCTTCAGCCACTCTTGCCCCCAAGGTATATTTGGTCACATAGGCAATAATTTTAAACAAGTCTCGCCCATCAGTGATTAGTGCAGATGCTAGGTTTGCACTGCATCTGCCTTTCAGCTGCCTCAGCACTGACCATGTTCCTGGGAGTGCTCAGCACACACACACAGCAGTCCCCAGGAGACATGCCACAGTCCCATGTTCTGGTGGGTGAGGAACTGCGGTGAGCAACTCAACATTCTCTAGTTTCACTTTAGAGGATCACAAATCCACGGACATCAATGTAACCACGCAGTTAAGAACACAATCCATGAACACTTGGGAAGAGAGCCGAGTTCATTTACTCCCCATAATAAGCTTTTCGCTTTCTTAACTTTTGCCAAGGACTCACTATGAACAGAGGTCCATGGTTAAGGCAAAGCCATTGCATAATATTCACATCTCCCTAGACTCCTCGGAGTCTCTATCTCTGCCCCGGGTTTCCCTTTTATAGTGCATGTGTCCACAAGCCCCACTTGTCTTCTGCTGCCTAAATAGTTTTCATAAGCCTATCCCGTGAAGTTTGATAAAAAGCTACTTTGGTTTGGAAACATCCTCTCCAGAGAAAAGTATGCCTCACCCCGCACTGTATCATGTACTCCCTTCTTTCAAGGCATTCCTCTTATTTATTACCCTTTTTTAGTTTTTTTACTCTCCATTAGACTAAGAGTCCACTGACTCGATTCTTCATCATCTATTTTAAGGCAGTGAGCACTGTAAGTATCTGAAACGCTGCAATGGAAGAAAAGTCTACTCATGCACAGAATATTGAGCCTAACTTATTTTCATGATACAAAAATAAAGCCAATGAAGTATGTACACAGAACTATTTAATCTGGTTCAGTTGCATGAGGTATGGTTTGGCTTCCTTCTAAGGGAAGGTTTGAAGTACATGTGAGAGCCCTGGTAGAAGTGGCCTGGCCAGGGTTCAGTCAACCCAGCTCAATGCACTCAGCAGTCTGTGGCTTAACATGGGGCCAGGCTTTCTAGGCTCAGCAATTTCCATTGTCGCCATGCCTGTTTCTACAGATGGGAATAACAGCCTATTTCCAGCGCACATAAAACACAGATGCCTCTCAAACCACAGGTTTGCCCTGGACACTTGTGACAGTCACGCCAGCTGCTGGTGTTGTTACTTTTCACAGATCTACCCACAGACCAGGTGACTTTGTTATTGTAAGAAAAAAAAAAACAGTCTAAGGAAGCAAGCAAAAAGTAAACGCCAGAAGCTTTCCAATTTAATAATGGAAACTATGAACACTTAAGAGTTGGTAAAACGGAAGGTCGCGGAGTTGACATCTTTGTTCTCACCGGCATCTGCGGCCATCCAGGCAGCACCTACTGTGTCGTCTCACATCTGCCACAGCTGCATGGGACACATCACACGCTCCAAAACGTGAGATGAATTTCTGTAAAGCGTGCCATTTTAAAAGAGTTCAGGAGATGCGGAAAGCAAAGAAAGAGGCTCACAAGGTTTTCTAAAAATAAGAACAGAGCCCGACTTCCAGACAACAAAAGCCAGACCAGCACTCACATCCATAGTCTAGGGTCAGAGTGGCAAGACCACCAAGTCAGGGGAAATGGGCACAAGGAAGCAAACAGAGATGAATGCTCGTGTCTGGATATTTAAGTCATAAACAAGCCACAGTCTGTGAGACCAGCCTGAAGGTTTTTCTTCATTCATTTTTTTTTTTGTGTGTTCATTTTTTTTTCTCGCCTCATTGCCTTCTGCGTTAAGCAAGGCTCATTCTCCTGGGCCCTGACAAAGGGAAGCATGAGAAACCCAATCGTTTATAATTGACTGCTACTGTTTGATCATAGCCCTCCAAAATTCCGGTCTAAACCTTAGTGGAAAGTAAGATGACCTTCAGTGGGGCTTTCCCAAAGCGTTTGGTTAACAAAGGTTCTTCCTGTGAGTGGAGAGAAGGCTGCTATCCTGCTTCCCACTCAGAGCGACTGCCTCACTCAAGAGGGAAGGCAGCAAGGCGCCTTCCTCCTCAGCTCTTCATGGCTGTGCCGAGATATCTAACGTAACCAGCTTAAGGAAATTAAACTTTTTCTTGGTTCATGGTTATAGCAGTTTTTGTCCTTGTGGATGGTCCCCTCGCTTGGGCCTGTGGTGAGGTCAATGATCAACATGGTGAAGAGCACTTGACAGGCCAAAGCAGCTCACACCACAACAGCAGAGAGAGAGAGGGGGACTATGTCTCAGGAGTCCCAACAAATGTGCACTTCCAGGCACCCAACTTCCTTCTACCCATCTCTGCCATCTTGAGGTCCCACTGTCTCCCAATAATGCCATCCTTTCAACATGGGAGTTTTAGGTGACATTTAAGAACCAAATAAATACCATTTGAAAACAGAAAACAACAATTATCTGAAAATTAAACCTGCCTCTCTTCTCTCCTAACTTTGGACTTTCCAGTCTCCAGGACAGTGGAAAATTCATTCCTTTTTTTTTTGTACAAACTACCCATATTTGGAAACTCTGTAAATGTAACAAAATTAGTTACCTTTTGAGCCAATTAAAGCCTTTGCTTTAGTTATGAATGCAGTTCACATACATCCACACACATATAGATGCTCAAACATCTTTCCTGTCTCAAACAGTTCAGGAACTCTATTCAATAAACTGCTTAAGGGGATAGAAATTAAGGATTTTTCACTAATAAGATTTGTTTTATAAGTTAAAAATTAACATATCTAATTTATAATATAACATGATGGCCCTAGTATTGTCTAAGAAGTGAATCTATACTATAAAAATACTCAGTTCAGAGTTCCCCTCTCTGTCTTTTGTTCTGGGAGGCCCATGTCTGTGATAGATCACTTGGTCCCTTTGCCCTTGGCTTTCAGCTTCATTTAGTCAGTAGGAGGAGCCAGGGGGGACAGCAATTCAGGCATTTCTTCTGGCCGGATAGTGGCTCTAGCAGTTGTCATTGGTTGGGAAGTCCCTCTCTTCTCCTACCACCCAGCAGCTGGTCTACCCTCTCCTGGTCTGGGGCTGGGAAAGGAGCTTCACCCTTGCTCTCCGTTGGCTGGCCCTTCTTACCTTGCTGATACTCTTGCATCTTCTCCCACCCAGGCAAGTGTTTCTTCAAGAAGTTATTTCAGTTAAGCCTTCTGCAGTGTGCATTTTGATTGATCTGGATTGTGAAAGAGGTTTTTTTTTCCTCAAGTATATTAGGAAACCACTGAGATATTCTAAACTCAAATTTCAAAATTCTCATTCTGGCTGTGGTCTAGGGAATGGCCCAATAAAGAAAGGGAAAGAGAGTGGATACTGATAGGTCACTGGGGGTCTTTAAATAGTGGTTCTGAGGAGAAATTGTCATGGCTTGACAAGGTTGCTGGGACAGGTAACAGTGGAGGGTTCAAGACTGTACAACATAACCTGGTATGGATCCAACACAGAGGTCACGGACTATAATAAACACAGCACTGGGAAGCTATTCTCTACGCCATGTTTCTTTACGGCATGTTGATGAGGAGTTGTCTTTAACACACCTAAGTAGGCAAATAAATCTACAAGTCTAATAACTGAGAGGAAAAGTTCTAGACTGAAGTTATAAATCTGAAAGCCGTTTGTATAAGGGTACTAATTAAGTCTGTGAGTTATGATACCTGGAAATAAGCAACGTTCTCAGTGTTCCAGATAGAAATATGGGAATCTTTAGGGATTTTTTAAAATGAAGAAAAATGAGCAAGCACAAGGGTAAGCTGTCATTTTGTATTTTGTTGCTCATATCATATATTAACATATTAATATGAGCATCAGAAATATAAAACAATGAAAGGACTATTTTGTACTAGGTATATACCATCTTCATTAGCCATGTTGAATAAAACATGTTCAATGTCCAATGGAGAAAGCATGCTAAGCAAACAACATAACATATGATGATCTCAGAAAAGCATTTTTGTTTTTCATCCCGAAATGTATGGGCTCATGCTGTACCAAGTTAAGTGACGTTGTCATAGAAACTACAGAGGGTTACTATCATCTCTTTGTGCTAGTCTATGCTCTGGCAATATGGCCTACATTCTTAGCCACCTCATCTGCATCCTACCCACAAACAGCTCCTTCACGCAGTTCTTCTCTCGGGACCTGTAGCGATATGTCCTTCAATCCTTAGTCCTGTGTCCTCTAAGAGTATTCATCAGATATGCCTTTTAATTTTTATCCATCCCACGGTTAAAATGGTCAATTTTGAACACATTGAACAAAATATTCACTTTTAGAAATGCAATCAAACCAACACAAGCGTACATATGTGTACAGGAGCCCATGCACGCCAGAAGAAAATTCCAGACCCACTAAAGATGGAGTAACAGTTATTTGTGAGCCATTTGAATGGGAAACTCTGGTCTTCTGCAAGAGCAGCACCTATTCGTAACTGTTGAGCCACCTCTCCAGCCCCTTAGTTCCTTCCTCAAAGGTCCTATTTCCAAATACAGCTACTCTGAGAGCCTCAGCTGGCAAATTCTGGGAAAACACAAGCTGTCGAGGGTAGAAACAAACCAAACAAAAACAACCAAACACACAAACAACTGGAGAAGATGTTACAAGCTGGGGGTGGAAGAGGAGTAGCGTAGAAAATCCACCTGGGTGCACTAACAACCAGACGAGCAGTCGGGAATGGCAGAGCTGCCCATTGACACTGGTGCAGAATGGCAGGGAAACACCCTGGTTGCTCCAGACGTGAGAATGACAGCTCCAGATCTGTGAGTTCAGTCAGCACATTTCATGAGAAGAGGCATTTTCCCATGGCTTATATAACTGTTTCTGTTCAGGCCAGAAATGCCATGGGAACTATTTCTTAAAGGCTCTGCTTGGCTTAGGCCCAGCAGAAATGCTTAGCACAGCCTCCAGCAGGCCCACCTTGTCATTTTCTCTTGATCGCTCATCATTGGGAAGGGCAGATTTTCAGACTGCATTTGTACAAAAGTCTCTAGGTAATACCCTCTGGATGAAACTACAATAGGGATTCTGAGCTGGCAGTCTGCCAAAGTCTTCCAAAAGAAAAGGGTGTGTGTGTGTGTGTGTGTGTGTGTGTGTGAGAGAGAGAGAGAGAGAGAGAGAGAGAGAGAGAGAGAGAGAGAGAGAGAGATTCAAGGGACAAGTCTTCAAACTCAATCATATTTCATATTTATTATAAGAAAAACCTCAAACCAATCATCTCCCCTCAGATGCTTCCCAATGAAAGCAATGAGAAGTATCTGAGCTCAAAATATCCTTAGTGCTCAAATCCTGCTTTAAAAAACTAAATCAGAATGAACTGGCACAAAGATAGGACAAATGGTCAAATCTTCATTTATAAAAATATCACATAATGGTCTCTTTAGTTAGCGTGGAGCTAGACAGAGCTACAGAATGAAAAGAGAAAGAAAGAAAGAAAGAGAGAGAGAGAGAAAGAAAGAAAAGAAAAGAAAAATCACACAATAACTAAATTGTTTTCTGACTTTACCAATTAAACCTAGGAAGAAGACAAAATAATCAAAAGAGAGATGGAAGAAGGGATGGAGGAGTCCGAGGAGAAGAGTAAAGATGGAGAGGAAGAAAAGTAAGAAAGGGAATAAGGAAGAGGGTGGTAAGGATGGAGAGTCATGCGGGGAAGGAAGCGTGGCTTACAACGGGAACGGAGGTGTGCAGAGTGTGCGGACGAGCAGGGCGATGTGTGTGTCTTCTAGATCCAATTGCGGTTGTCAGACTTACGGGTCTCGATCTTGGGGAAGTTTTTCAAGAGTTTTAAGCTTTTTCTTTCTTTGCTATACTTCGATATTTTCTAATGGTGATTTTAATTTTTTTATGGTTGTCGCTGTTTATTTTCATTCTTCAACAATTTTCTTTTTGCAATGAACATTTTAACTTAGCTAGGGGGCAATAGATGTCCCTTGTGGAACCGGGGTGACAGCAGAGTCCCGAGGCTCACCTGCTGGTTCCAAGAGACCCCACTGGCCTGCGGCAACCCAACACCAAACGTCGTTACTGTCCCTTAGCAATTCTGAAACCTGGAGTCAGACTCTGTGACCTTGACCGAGCCCACGTGGTAAGCTTGTTTTCTGTTGCCTGTGTGGCACTGTCTCAGCATTTCAAGAACTGTGCTCCCTTCAACTGGAGTGAGCCCACACGAAGCTGAATTTTACTTTCTAAGAAAAAGCAATCGCAAGTGTTTCATGAAATGTTGCATTCATGTCTGTGTTCCAGATAGACCGTGCCCTTGGCCCAGCAAAGCCCGAGTCATCAGGCATGAGGGCCTTACAGTTCAGACGGCTCCACCCCAATGCCTCAGTGGTAGTACCTGACTCTTACCACCGTGTTCCAGATGTGCACTGAAAATATCCTGCCTAGAGTGACTTCTGGAAAAGCCCCAAGAACCCTCCCACCCCCACTTCCATGCGCATGTGCACAGCCTCTGCTCCCTCAGTCTAAAGTCAAAACGCTACACAGAGAAGCCTGCCTGTGAGTCTGCTAACCCAAACCTCGCTGCAGGATCCGAATCATTTGACCTACTGGCGGGCAACAACCCAGAAAAAATGAGCTAAATTTAGAATGGCCAAGCAAGCTCTGAAGTTCTTTCCCCGGTGTTTGGTTCCAAAGAGCTATTCTGGACACTGTGCCATTAAACAAAGAAATGTAACTAACTAATGAACTAACAAGCATCATTGGCAAAGGGTGCTTGGCTGTAGAAGTAAATTCCTGTCTCAGCTTCTCACAGATGATCAGGCAGCCGTCACTCACTGGCAAGCGGCAAGAGCAGGTTTGGTCCATCAACACACATGTCTGGAAGACTTCAGGACTCCGCGCCTGGCAACACTTCCACGCAGACTGTTGGAAATGATCTGCTCTGGTTGCTTTTATTTTGTTTTTGTTTTTGTTTTTTAAAAAAAATCCACACCAAATTCAAACCCTGTTCTCCAGCAAATTACCCCTAAGACAAGGTGTTTTCACATTTCAAAAGTGGCCTTGCAAAAGTCAACCACACAAACAAAGAGAACGTTTGATAGACTCGAGCAGCCGTGCCTGTAGCTTTTTTTGTGCCCCTCCCCAAGCAAGTCATCAACTTCAAGTATTTGTCCCCTGGAGCCCTGATGTGGGGCAGCCACAGTGTGGAAGGAGCATCTGCAGGCAAATGGCTGTCCCTGTAGAGATCGCTTCCAAAGAGCGTGGCTCTCTGAGATTAAGGCTGTGAATCCCTGAGCTCACTTCAAGGGACTATGCTTTAGGCTGGGATTGTATTGTCTTACTGCGTAAATGCCCCATTATACATCCCCAGCTGATCCAAAATTTTGATTAGCAATAATCTCAGATGATTAATTTAAAAACTGATAAAACAGTGTGAATTATTTTTTTGGTCCATATCAAATGTAGTTAGGTAGATTGTGTCTTTCAAGGTATGGAGCCGGGAGGTAACAATAACAGGAGGTGTTCTTGAGGGTGAAAATATTGAACACTCCTTAGAAATGACTCTGAGGAAGAAACGAGGGGAAACATAGCTTTGCTGTGATGCACGTTTGGAAACCACAAAGGACCAATAATGGGGGGCTTGTGTAAACCTGTGCAGCATCATTAAGGAAGGTGTCATATACATGCGCTTATCAAAATGGAAAAGGAAGGTTATAGTATGCTGTTAGCTATAAAATAATATCACAAAGCAATTTATCGAGATTAACCACAAGAGTTCCTCTTTATATTGTTCGATTATTGTACTAGATAATTCTCATTTGATTGGTGGTCATTTCTGAGGGAGTTCCAAAACAATCAGGGCTACACAGAGAAACCCTGTCTCAAAAACCAAATAAATCAACAAACAATTGCCAAAGCCAGTAGAAGAAGCTGTAATAGCAGACAGCAGGCTCATTTGCGTCATCGGGACTGGAAAGGGAATGGTGTCTTGGAAATACAGTGTGAGTCTGAGAAACTTCCCAAGGCTTCACTCTTCAAATGTGTAGCTCCCCCCCCCCCCCCCGTCATGGCCACTTCCCTCTGCCTGAGGCTGTCTATTCACTTAACTCTGCTACTGAGAATCACTTTTGTACCAGTTTCTGCGACCACATAGCACATGGCATCACACTTTGATGTTACATTTATTCATCACCCTTTACCATGTCAGCTCTGGTGTTTGACCCCAGGTGGTCAGGCTGGGTGGCAAGTACTTTCACCAGCCGAGTCAGCTCACCATGTCTAACTTACCTTTCTAGAAGAAGCCACATTTAATTTTGTCAGTTAATCTTTTTTTCCCCAGCTTTTATCTCCCATCCCCCACTCCTCAGCTACTTTGAAAATGTCTTTTCCATATGAAAGATCTTCATGATATTTCCTTTCCTGCAAGCCTTTCCTTGGGGCGATCGGCAGAATGTGGAGCCTAACTACCTTAGTTATGTAGGACATCAGTGAATGTCCCCCGTCATGGCCTTCACCATTGCCCCTGGTAGCAGACCGAAGTAAACACTGCTGAGATGGCTTGTGCTCCGCTTATCTTTGTCTTCTTTTAGTTTTTATGATACTGAGTACACAGGAAGGTCTTAATAAATGTTGGTGGACCAAATGAAAACAATTAAATGTCCTTGTTTCCACGTAACTCAATGGCTCTTGGCTAAGTGGGGGGTGATGTTGCTCCCCAGCGACACTTCTCAATACCATCATGCCTCAAACAGTGGAGTCTGCTGCTGTTGCCGAGGGGTAGAACACAGCGATAACAGCTATTACGCCTCAGTGAAGAGAACATGCCTTTGCAACAGTCAACTGCACAAGGTACCAACAGCACAGGAGGTGAGAGGCCCATGCTCACCCAGTTTATCTAACAGCCATTCTGCTCTAACACTCAGACACGATTCTTTGTGAAGGAGTCTCGGAGATTAGACAGGAAACCTGGAAACCTATTTGGACCCTCTTGTTTATGATGAATAACACTTGCTCATCCTGCCTTTTGAGGTTAGGTAAAGGCAAAGTAAACAGACAATGTTTCAGATGCTTTTAAAAACAGATGGAATAAATTAACAACCTCTGCCAAGATATATGCTGAGAGATGGGATATCTGGTAGACCACGAATCTCCCTCCTTCAATGAATACATTCATTTTCCACTCCAAATCACTAAATCAACACTTATTAAGCACCATAATATAGAATCAAAAATGCCAGTGAGTTTTTGATGAGAAAAATCATAGAATTTTATAACTGGAAAACAAAAAGTAAATTCTTTGTGGACTATAAGCAGCCCAAATCCTTTTTACTAAATTGGAAAATGCTTTCCTTCTTGCTCTAGATGGGCACGAGCCAGACTTGGAAGAGTATGGCTGCACTGAGCCCAAAATTCATTACCCAAGCTCATGTAATCAGTGCTCAGTGCATGGAAGACTTTTCTGAAGTGTTATTTGCATTAAGTCTACCTCTTTTTGTTTGACTGCCAATATCTCGCCTCTTGAATTCCTGATTCATATATCACACATGTTGAGATCTGAACTCCGAGAAACCACCCAAAGTAAACATGAGTCCTGTGAAAGAATGGGGTTCCCAGAACTTGAGCATGTAGATCTTAACCAGACCCCAAGAATGATGAATGCATAAGCAATTGTTTTAAAACAAACCAGGTACATTCATTCTTTGGTTCGGTTCCAAAGTATTGATTTGATCTGTCAGGGTAGTCTAAAATGTGCATGATTATGCTTGAGAGAGCCAAAAGACCAACAGTTCTGTAACCATAGTTCTGGGATTTAATGTCCATACTGAAGAGATTCATTTCACGTAGCATTTTTTCAATTCTCTCAAAAAAAATATGGAAAAAGATTTTGCAAACTGGGTCAGTATGAGAATAGGAGTTCTTTGGGTGCTCTGGTAGAAGAGCTGTTCTTGAATATCTGTGAAGACACAAAACACCAAATACACTTAAAACACTTCTGGGTCAAAGGTACTTTGTAGCTTGATAGCTTTGTCATCCGCTCAGTAAGTGTTTGCAGCGTGGCTTTTATGCCAGTATTCCAAGAGTGAGTCCTTATGGTAAAAGGCAAGGAAGTCAAGAAAAACTTGCAATCTGTCTAGGGATATGCTTAAAAAGATGTCACCTGAGATATGTCATCAGACAATGAAAGAGAAGCCTCAAGTAAAAAGCAAATCTGATAAATTCTATAGATGGAAAAAAAGAACAGGAAACTTGAGGGACAGGGGAGAATTTCTGGGGAGAAAATGGAGCAGTCGTTGGTCTTGAATGGCAAAAAGGGGCTGGCTGGCTCAAAGAAAGGGTAGGAAACACTTTTGATAAGAGCTGTGCTGTGAGAAAGATAGAGAGGTGGACAGCCATTGGTGCAGTCAAAATAGGCAGCACGAAGGTTGTGTCTGTGTCCCGGAGCCTCTGGTAACTTCCGGGGGACAAGACACAGCTTTAACCCCACACCACATCTTTGTGGAGTGCACATTGGTTAGAAGACAATTTCAAATGCCAGATCCACAGGACAGACATCTCTGGGGTGAGGTACAACTCCTCCAGAACAGTGGTTCTCAACCTTCCTAAAGCTTTGACCCTTTAATACAGTTCTGCATGTTGTGGTGAACCCCAACCATAAGATTGTTTTCATTGCTACTTCATTACTATAATTTGTTACTATTATGAATTGTAGTCCAAATATCTGTGCTTTGTTATGGCATTAGATGATCCATTTGAAAGGGTCATTTGACTTCAAAGGGGTCAGGGCCCACAGGTTGAGAAACACTGTTCTAGGGGCAGAGCAAGATTGTGTTTGAGTATAAATCAAACTAGCATATTTTTAAAATAACAATGACTTCTAATTTTGCTATCTATGACTTGCACACTTATTACATACATTATGTATTACTGGAGACATAAGCTTTCACAACTAAAAGTAAATATATATGTATATATACACATACACATGCATGTGTGTGTTTTTTAAATGAGTGTTCCAATCTGTCTGCTAACCACAGCACAATATTTATAAAAAAAAAACACGACTATATCTCTATAGTAATGTTGTGTGTGATACACTGAAAGTATAAATTTGAACTCCTGGGTTTGGAGAGTATTCACGTCTTACAAGAAGGGTAAACAAGAGAGGAGATAAGAGAAAGGCTGCAGGGGTCAGAGCAAGGCAGGCTTGAAGTCGCACAAGGAGACTGTGAGCAGTTTAGCCTCATAAGAGCAGGAACTGAAGTAGGCGGCCTTCCAGGCAAGGCAAGGAGCAATCAGCGGCAGAAGAGAAACATCTCATTCAAACCACTGCAGGGATTTCGGCTGGGGAAGAATCAATGTGTACAAAGACCAAGATTGTCTGCTCTTTACAAGCTTGCTGATTCTAAACCAGGTATAAAAGTCTTACCCTTTGCAGTAAGTTAAACATCAATGGTTCATAACCTTTCGTAGAATGTATCCACAAACTAATCTTTTCTGCTCGTGAAAGAAAACTTCCATTAAGAAACCACATACAGCAGAAATCCTCCAGCCCGTTTCTTTCAAATTAGACACAGAGGGCACTGCCAAGGTTAAACCAACCTGCAGTCTACAAACGTCCCCTTTGCTTTCCAGAGCAAAGACTATAGACTCATTCTTGCTTAGTCATCACAATGTGACTTCGTTGTTCTCCAATGGGATGTCAAGTCCCTCATTTGCCGAGTTTATTCTTAACACGGTTAAGAATAAAAGCAGTTTGAAAGATACCGCACCAAGGGCAGACAAAGTACAGTGAAACATCTTTAGTTTGCTTTCACGGCATACGAGAAGTGAAGGGATGAACCCTAGGAACCTTAGAGACAAGTGCAGGGCCTGTGGTGGGTCTGTCACGCTAAGTCATCAAAGTTACCTGACAGTGCTGCACTAATACACTGTTGGGTTTGGGGATACATGTGCATGTGTGTGTGTGCATGCACACACACACACACACACAGAGAGAGAGAGAGAGAGAGAGAGAGAGAGAGAGAGAGAGAGAGAGAGAAGGGGGAGGGAGAGAGAGAGACTCAAAGGGGCTTATGGCTGCTAATGTCTGAAACGCACACTAAACATTATAGAATAGCTTCTGTAGTCAGAATCTACAGGCCTCATAACTACAATTCACATACACACTACCACCACCACCACACACACACACATACACACACACACACCACAAACACAATGCTTTACCTCTGCCTTACAATGAAATTCTGTTGCTTGCGAGTGAGAAAATGAAATTCCCCTTCTGAGAGTGTGAGCTAATTATGGCGGCCCCAGTGAGAAAGAGATCAAAAGGAAAAAGAATAAAAGAAAAAAGGCTCCAAATAATCCTGTAGTGGTTCCTTGAGTTTTCAGTCTTTTACGAAAAGAAAATCCCCCCTGAGGTTAAAGAGATGTTCACAAACCCTTGTTCAGCATCATGGCAGGTAAAAGCATTCTACTGAGCACACTTAGAGTTCTGAAGAGACCCTTCTCCATCAATCCACCATGGAGCATCCTTTTGTGTCCTCGGTGGTTCCTGTAAAAACACAAGTGCTTCCCCTGGGTCAATTCCATTTCTCAATGTCAAACTGGCATAATTCAGCAAAATGCCACTGAGAAAAATGCAAAACTCAAGCTCAGAGATGGATTAGAGGCACTTTCCACCGGTTGTGTGAAATGGGAGCTATGAAACTAGAGAAATTAGAAACCACTGCCTGTCAAGGTTAGCTAATTAGAATTCTCTGGGCAGAGCAGCTACGCTCTTAATTTAAAAATGGGGAACAGTATGCAAATCTGTAAATGCTTCTTCTTTTGTCCCCAGTGATGAGATTTAGGAGAACCACTGAATCTATTCCTCGATTTGAATATTATCTTTACCTCCTTTATCCCTACCTGAAATTGTTTGAATGTCTTTTCGACGATGGCATAGGAATCCATTGTTGTGTCTCTGAGATAGCTGGGCCACTCTAATGACCTAGTAAGTTATACTGAGTGAAAAGTGTCTTCATCTGGAATACTTGAGGGCTGTATTAGTCCACACAGAACACACAGAGTGCAGCTCTCCCGAGGAGGGCTCTCTAACTTCTTTATTTTCTTTCTTACTTCAGAGGAGTTTCTTATACTGTAAAGTAAAAATTTAAATTTAGGGCTACTATTACATAAGCTCATTTACAATTACGGTCTACTTGAGAAGATTCACAATTCACATGGGTGAATGGGTGGATGAATGCATCAATGGGGACAAAAATACACTTGAAAGGCCCTATGAGAAGCAAGATAGCTTAAATAGTTACCAGCGCTCCTCCATTGCTGGTGGGAGTGCAAACTTGTCCAGCCACTTTGGAAATCAGTAGGATGATTTCTCAGAAAATTAGGAAACAATCTACATCAAGACCCAGAAGTACTGATGTTCATAGCAGCATTATTCATAATAGCCAGAACCTGGAAACAACCCCTCAATCAAAGAATGGGTAGAGAAAATGTAGTATCTTTACACAATGGAGTACTACATAGTAGTAAAAATAATGGCATCTTGAAATCTGCAGTCAAATGGATGGATATAGGAAAAAAACATATTGAGTGAGGTAACCCAGACCCAGAACGGCAAATATGTATTCACTCATAAGTGACTTTTAGACATAAAACAAAGAAAAATAAGCCTACAGTCCACAACCCCAGAGAATTTAGACAACAAAGAGGACCCTAAGAGAGACATACATTGATAACCATGGGAAGGTGAAAGAGACAAGATCTCTCCTGAGTAAATTGAGAGCATGGGGGTCATGGGAGATGGTAGAAGAGGAGGTGGAGTAAGAGAGGGGAGCAGAGAAAACGTATAGCTCAATAAAAACAAGAAATTGGAGGACTTTTCTAAAAATATAGTTACCAGTAAGTTCGTGTCCATTATTCATTGATACTCTGACTATTAATAAGGTACAATCCAAGTCTTTACTTTATTTCAAATAAAATTCAATTTCTATTTTAAATGAGAACAACTTGGAAATTAGAGTGATTTAAATTTTGCAGAAACTCTACTCAAACACCGTAATATACTTTTATTTTACCTAGAACACATATATGTATTTATAGTTACATCTCCATGGATGGAAATGTGTAATATCCTCTCAGCTATGAAATTTAAAAAATCTCTATGCACTTATTAATAGTGCATATGTTTTGTCCATGGAATCCAGGAGGTGGAGATATTTTCAGACATCATGTTGTCTAAAGTCACACCCAACATAAGAGTTCCCAGTGAAACATCCTGCACAGATGGCTGTCCTGTCTGCTCTACTACCCAGGACCATGAAATAGCTCAGAAAGCACCTCATTCATGAAAAAGTAGCCTCAAGAGTTGTAAAACTCTCTTTCCAGTACGATGTATGCCTCTGTAAAATTACTAGCTCTCTATCGGACTTCTTAATCTGTGGAGCTGTTTTGTTTTTTAAGGACTTCTCTATATCTAGTGATTTATTTCCTTTCCTTCCTCCTCCATTTTGTTTGTTAAAGACAGGCTTGCCTCAAACTCAATCATCCTGCCCCAAGCTCCCTGACTTCATTTCTGGTCTTCACCACCTTGTCAAGACAAAGACAAAAGGAAGAGTCAAAGGAGACTCTAGCTATCAGGTCAATGATATAAGAACACTCGGAAGGCTTGGAAGCTCAGTAAACTAAACTGCGTAAAAAGTGATATAGGAGAACTGAACTGGTGGGAACATATGCAGCAAATCACTTTGATTCCTACCCAGACTGCATACACAAGGCTGCACCTACTTCAAGACAATTAGGAAACTACATAGGAGTCAGTAGTGTGGCATAGCTGAAAACGTCTGAACAACCCTGGCTTGGTAATAATAGAAATCTAGTTAATTACCTGTATCTTGTGAGAGTTCTACTTTTTAACAAAAATAAGTCATGGTCAAACACGTCTCGGACATTGCCTTGGACAGACTGACTGTGCTCTGAAAATGGTTAGAGCAACAAAGAACCAGGGCACCACATCAGATGTGAGAATAAAATCATGGTCAAAGCAGAGTACACACGATGCTATAGAGGAAATATGGTCTCGGACTCTCAGAAAGTACTGTGTGTAGTGTAGAGGATCAAGCCTGGGACCTCTGTTTCGCTATGAAAAATCTTTGGCATGGAGCCAAACCCTCGACCTGGGAAAAGACGTTCCAACACAGAGACTTTTGTGGCTGCCCCCTTGAGCATGTGGAGATTCAAGGACTGGGGTGTTTAGGCACTGTCAGGTATCCCTCTGCTGAAAATGTGGCTGAAGAGAAGAAAGGACTGAAAGCTGAATCAAATGCTTGTTGAATGTCTGCTGGTAGCGGACTCCTGAGCTTCCAGCAGTCAGGAAATGTGTGCTATGCTAGAGCCATGGGTTTCCCGTATAATTGAAAGGGGGTCAGACTAAAGAGATTTTGGTTTAGCTCTGACATTCTGAGGATCTGTGGAGCTTATTACTTTAATGTCCTCTGTCTGTAATATTGTTAAGAGCTGGAAGTATGTGACAAATATAATTTCATAAAACCAGTTGGGACAGAAAGCTTTGTATAACACTTCATTCACAAGTCAACATTTATTGAATGCCTACTGGATTTTGAGTACACAAGTGCCCCTTGAGAAATAGCCTATCTCAAGGGGTCTCAAGGGGTTACAACCTGTCATTACAACATTTAAAGTACTTGGGCCAATTCAGAGTCATACAACCAATAAATAAGATGTCTGTATAGTTTATCTTCCAGTTCAGGACCTCCCTGAAAGTGAAAGGATGCTATTAATAACTGTGCCCGGGCAATATGTGTGAAAAGGGGGCTCCCTAGACAAATGAGGACAACCGGTTACCCTATTAATGTCTCCATGGCAGGGAAACCTAGTCTTTCTGAAAATAATAAACTCTTAAAAGCTGAATGTGCAAGCTCAACCCTCAGGGCTTTGTCAGCCTGGCTTTTCTTTTTCCATTTTTATAGAAAGTATGGCTTCCCACCCTCCCGACTCCAAAGATGCAGTTCTCTATCCCTCTTTGCCAAGAGGTGGGTACTTTGTTCTTTGTTCAAGGGATATTTTTATAACTAGCAACTCTAGTGTTGCTCACCATGTAGGAATTCAGGGCTACCAGTAAGGCCGTGGCCTATTAGCAAGAATGAAGACAACTCCCCACATAATTTGATGAACCAGGGATAAATTAAATAGAGAACCATGGAGTGCTTGGCTCTATTTTCAGTTTGCCTGGTGCTTAATTGGGTATCAGATCTGATGACTTTACCTTTACATTTCATGAGATGCATTAATAGTCTCCCCAATTTTTCTTGCATCTTACTTCAGTTACCTTCAGTAAGATTTATGGTCATCCAATTCAAATTACCCCAAGGAACCCAAGATGGAAAAAAAAATAGTTTAAATATAAAAAGATGGCTCCCTCAAAGCTTCCTTCATCCTATTCCTACCTTTGACCCTGTTCTAGTATATAGGAAAATGGACTGTTTAAACAACTGTGACATCAGTTTGCTTGTGTTCCCTCTCACCCCAACCTCAAGCATCTGTTTGCTAACTGTATTCTTACAGATGTTTCTGAGACCAGCCCCATCCAGTCACTACTTTGAGTCATGGTGTATCTTTCTTGATCTTTGTCAATCTCTGTCATGGTACCTTATCACCTATCACAGGCCTTTCTAAGGCCATAGTTCCTGGCTTGATTTGTATTCATTCTCTTCCTAGGACTAGGCTAGCCAGTTGGGGGTGCTACCTGTAGCTGTTGTTAAGGAGATCTGCTTAACAGACTGCTTTTGTCCCCTTTACCGCACATACGTTTTCTTTGTTGGATTTGGTTTTTCTTTTGACATTTTCAACATTAGTTTCTTCCTATTCTTGTCTTACTTTTCTAAACATTTTTCCATGAGTTTTGCTCCATGTTTGTTAACTTTCAAAATGTTAGTAACCTTGGAGGGTCAACTAAATGTCTTTTCTCTAAATATTCTTCCTAAACAATTTAGTTAAATTTCATGACACCAGCCAGCACCATCAGACTAATAATTAATTCCTTGAACTCCTAATGTATGACTCCAACTCCGTATTGGACACCTTTCACTGAAGGACCTTTAAGTAACTCAAGCTCTATATGCCCTGAAGTCAATTTATCTTTCCCCCAAATCAGTTGGATTTCAGGCATTTTCATTTTCCTCAAATAGCACTACCCATACCAACTGAAAATTCTTGAAGCTGTACTTACCCACTGATGTCTTAATTCAGGTCCTTTTCTTTTCTTACTTTAACCATTTCAGTTACTTTCTTTCATATCTTCCTTCTATCATCAAACTTCTTAAATGTGCTCAAGTACAAAACTCTCCAATAACTATAAGCTGCAAAGCAACATTCAAGTCCCTCAGTAAGGTATGTGAAGAGGTTCTTATTCTGTCTTGGGTACACTCCTTATACTTGTCCCAACACTTCATCTGTCACCTATGGAAGAATGGACACCCCAATAGTTTGCACTTTTTTAAATGAGCCATATCCTATCATCCTTTGATGCAAGTTGGTAAATACCATGCAACCTCTTCTTGGTACTTCTAGGTAGTACATTTTAATTAGAAATGCAGATGCCAAGTCACAAGAATCTCCGTTTACATGAAAAAGCTGCAAGTGACAGTTCCAAGCAAGCCCAGCCAGCGTAGAGCTAATGTTTTTGTTTCCCTATAACTCTCACCAGCTATCCAATCTTGTTGCCCGTTTGAATCCATCTGATCCCCAGACATCAAACTGTATTGTCTTAGCTGGCATTCTCAGCTCCTTGCCCAAAGAATCAAGGTACATAATGGAATGATCATTGTTCTATACCACCAGGCTTAGGGACATTTGGTTACACAGTAACTGAAATACTGCAGTGTAAGAGTATTCATTATCTGTAATGTTAAACTCCAGAATGCTTCTCTGTATCTGCCATAGTTTGTCCCCAACTATAGTCTTTCTCCCTCTTTCTTTTTCACTGAAACACAGTCTGACTATGCATCCCAGGCTGGCCTTCAACTCACTGTATGACTTAGATGGCCCTTAAACTCCCACTCCTCCTGTCTTAGCTCTGTCCCCAGTCACTCAGAGATGGGATGATTGGTGTCTCAGGATTGCTACTGCTGTAATGAAAGACCATGACCAAAATGCAAGTTGGGAAGGAATGGGTTTACTTGGCTAATAATCCAGCACTGTTCATCACTGAAAGATGTCAGGGAAGTAAAGCTGAACAGGTGAGATGGGAAGATCACAATTAAAATAATCCCACACTAGCTCTGAACAGGGTATACTAGGATTTTCTTTATTAAGGGGAAAATCAAAGATCTCAATGAGGAAACAACAGGATCAGGTGCGGCGAGCAGGAAGCAAGAGACTGAGCGGGTGGGACCACGACTTTTTGGTACCCAAAGCCACACCCCACCTGGTCCAATCTCTCAAAGGTCATTGACTGAAAGAGGTTCCCCATCATCTCCCCCTTCTGTGTAAATAAGAGAGTTTTAAACCCAATACAAAACTATACACAATAGGAACAGATATTAAGTATAAAACTAGAATTACAACCAATATAAACAATATTAAGCAAGGAACATATGCTAAATGGTTTAATAATTATTTTATCCCAAAAGTCTAAGTCTTGTATTAGAAATGGCTTGACTAAATCGTAAGAAGAAAGTAACTACAACTATCTCAACTTTAACCCCATCGAAGGCTTGAGAAATGAGATAATATTACTTGAATAGGCAGGAAGTACAATCAAGCAGCTTCCAAAATATGCAGTAGATGGCGGAGACAGTTGTCTACCTGGACAATCACCCAAAGTCTCATTTGCAATGTTGAAGCAGCCAACTCACCTAAGGCCTAGAGTAACTGACAGACCATTTTTAGAGGCAGGAAAAATTTTGAAAACCATCTTACTCTGTCTTGGCAAGGTTTGGCAGTCTTTTCTTTTTGTATCCTGCTTATACAATCTGGACACCATGCATTTTGTCAGTGGTCAAGGCATGGGCAGTTTCTTGTCCAAAGGTGAGTTTTGCCAAGAAGAAAATAAGCTCCAAGTTGAGTGTCTATAGTGTTCAACATTTTCTCGGGAATTGATCAGTATTGCCAGGAGCAATCATATCTCACGTCAACCAAACCCTAATGCCATATTTTATAGTTCTTTGAAGTGGTTAAAGATTACCTATCTCTGTAGAATACAGTCTCCATGTATCTAAAGAACCTGATTAGTTTAACTATAAGTATGACAAACAAGGATGACTATTGGTCTATAATACTTAATGCCTATATAACTTAAAGACTGAGACTTTATATCAGAATATTAAACAATCTTTAAACAACTGTGCATCAAATGAGGTCAATGACCTCAAAAAGTAAACAATGTATAAGTATCTTGATCAGATGTAGAAATGGATAATGCAATATTATAAATATATCCTAAAATTGTATCAATACACAAAATGTCTTAAACAGAGGTAGAAATAAGCATGCATAAATTTGACAAAATAACTTTACATATGTGTAAAATATTGTAAACAGAAATAGGAACAAATTCAATATAACAGTATAATTTGAGTTTGTATTCATATACAAGAATCTATACCAATATAAATTGTCTTTAAAAATAGCTCACAAGTATTTACTCTATTACTTCTTCTTATTATTATATTAGCATGAGTAGGCTCACACTAATCTACCTATTTTCTTTTTCCTTTTTCTTTTTCTTTTTTTTTTTTGTGTGAGATCCCCAAGCCTACAAAATTTTAACAAACTGAAACAGGGCAGTGTTGTAGGAAGGCCGCTTGTTTGTTTCCTGGATATCCAGCATCTCAGACCAGAAGTAATCACACAGAAACTATATTATTTAAATTATCGCTTAGCCCATTAGGTCTAGCATCTTATTGGCTAACTCTAACATATTAATTTGACCTATCTCCATTAATCTGTGTATTGCCACAAGGCTGTTCCAGCGTCTGTCTCTGGCAGGGCTACATGGCTTCTCTCTAACTCGGTCTCCTTTCTCACAGCATTCTGTTTAGTTTTTCCTGCCTACGTAAGTTCTGTCCTGCTATAGGTCCAAAACTGTATTATTACTATCTACTCTTCAACTCCATTAAAGACTCCAGAAGAATATAATATCCTAAGTAAACATTGTAAACAACTTCTAAAACTCTAGAGTTGACAGACATCTCACTGCCTGAACAGTGTCCCAGAGTTATTATGTACCATTGAGACATCCATATTCAGACTACTGGCCCATAGTATTTGGCAGAATTTTCCATGAAGAAGGAAATTTCAGTCACTTTCTTCTGTGTCCTGCAAAATGTCCAACAGACTCTTTCATGAAGCAGGAACCTTGAAGGATTATCTTACCTTTAAGCAAGTTAGGCAGTCATTTCTCTGCAGTCCCTGCATGTCCAGTTCATCAAGCAGTCCACGCAAGAACAATTTCTTGCCCAAATGGCTAACCAATGCCATAAGGAGCCTCTTTGATACCCATCTTCCTCTTGAACTAATTGGTGCTGCCAGAAGCAGATGTGTCTCACTGTTATGAAAAGTTCTAAATTCTTAAAACACTTTTTTCTATTTTATTTTTTAAATTTTTTTCAGCAAGTTTTTTATTTTTTATTAAAAATTTCCACCTCCTCCCATTTCCCTCCCCCTCCCCCATACCCCTATCCTTCTCCAGTCCAAAGAGCAGTCAGAGTTCCCTACCCTGTGTGTGGGAAGTCCAAGGTCCTCCCCCCTCCATCCAAGTCTAGGAAGGTGAGCTTCCAAACAAACTAGGCTCCCACAAAGCCAGTACATTCTTAAAACATTTTAAGTGCTGTATTATGAAGGTCTCTGAAAGATTTGAAGACTACCTATATAACTGAAATCTATCTATCTATCTATCTATCTATCTATCTATCTATCTATCTATCTATCTAAGAAAACCTAACTAACATGACTACAAGCTTGACTATTACAGATTATTGTCTATTAACCTGTATTTCTTAATTATGCATTACATTTTTAAATTATCTGCACATAATACCTTAATCAAGAACAGAAATATACATATAGCAGAAATGACCTTATATTTGTATCAATAAACCAAGATCCATATCAATGCAAAATATCCATCTCTACAGCATATCCCCCTTTAAGTATAAATAAACACTTATAAACAATATTTGGGAATATGGGCATGATTTTCTCAAAACTGCTTCCTGCTGTTTATTGGGTGAAGGAATTTTTTGAAGTGTGTTCAAGGTGACCTTTCAGGGGTCCATCAAACCATATTAGTCTGGAAGCAATCCACATGTTCTTATCCTCTGTGGAAACAAAAGAAGAACCTCTTTTCCAAAGCAACATATCCCTAAACACAAATTCTGAAGTCAAGATACCTTTATAATACACATGGTGGTTTAGCTGAAGAGACCATACAATGAAATGTCTCTCTGTACTTAGCTCCTTCAAGGTAAAAAAAATTCAAAGAAAACACAATAATATGCATAATACAGACTCTCTGTGTATATTCTATCTTTATGTGGCTTATTCATTCTTTACTCCTTTTAATCTATGACTGTCTGTACTCTGTTTCTTTAAAGACTTTAACTTTTTAAAAAAACATTTACTTCTTTTTATAATTGTCTATATTCTTCTTTCTCCCAAGCCTACATACATTTACTCAACACTGTGACTCATCTAGAGATCTTTTATGTCTGAATCTGTCCTATTGTGTATCTGTAATTCTTTACTGTCCAGGAATCCTTCTTAAAATGCAAAGTACTTCTTATGAACTTAAGTTGAACCACTGCTAGGGAAAGTATAGCACTGCATGCTTGCCTCACCCAGCTCAGCATGGCAAAGCTACTTGCCACCTCCGAGAGCCATGCACAGTGCCTCAGTGCCTCATCTCTAGGCACATAGCTGGTCCATGTTGCCACCAAGCAAGTCATAGCACATTGTTCGCAAACCCCATTCAAATGCTCAGTCTCCTGAAAGAGCCAGAGGTTGCACTGGCAGCACAGGCAGAAAATTGGCTTTTAAAAATGACATGGCATTTTTTTTCTGCTAACATTGAATCAGGAAAACCTCTGTTAAAGGAGCCGTAGTGTGTCACCAGCAAGCAAAGCTCATTTGGGAAAATAGATGCAGCTAAACTTTGTTTTTTAGTGTCTAGAATTCTACAACAACAAAAACCAGGTTAGCCAAAACAATCCCGTACAATAAAAAAAACTTCTGGAGGAATTACAATCCGAAACTTCAAACTCTACTGTAGAACTATAATAATGAAAACAGTTTGGTATTTGGCATAAGAACAGACATGAAGACCAATAGAATCAAGTCAAAGACCTAGATATCAATCCACATACCCACAAACACCTGATTTTTTTTTACAAAGAAGCTAAGAATATAAGATTGAACAAAGAAAGCATATTTAACAAATGGTGCTGGCATAACTGGATAACAACATGTAGAAGAATGAACATAGATCCATGCA
The DNA here is from genome assembly GCF_982192425.1 of Myodes glareolus. NCBI lineage: Eukaryota > Metazoa > Chordata > Mammalia > Rodentia > Cricetidae > Myodes > Myodes glareolus. The sequence goes on from NC_142051.1 coordinate 2,666,161, forward strand.
CAAAACTCAAGTCCAAATGGACCAAAGACCTCAATATAAAACCAACCACAATGAACCTCATAGAAGAGAAAGTGGAAAATACACTTGAATGCACTGGCACAGGAGACCACTTCCTAAATATAACTCCAGTATCACAGTTACTGAGAGAAACAAATAATAAATGGGACCTCCTGAAACTCAGAAGCTTCTGTAAAGCAAAAGACAAGGTCAATAAGACAAAAAGGTAGCCTATAGATTGGGAAAAGATCTTCATCAACCCCACATTAAACAGAGGACTTATCTTCAAAATACCCAAAGAACTCAAGAAACTTGATATAAAGAGAACAAATAATTCAATAAAATTGGAGTACAGACCTAAACAGAGTATCCTCAACAGATGAATCTCAAAGGGCTGAAAGATACTTAAGGAATGCTCGATATCCTTAGCCATCAGAGAAATGCAAATCAAAACAACTCCGAGAGTCCATCTTCTCCAAGATCAAAAACACTGATGACAACTTATGCTGGGTAGGTTGTGGGATAATGGGGATGCTACTCCATTGATGGTAGGAATGCAAACTTATACAGCCACTTTAGATATCAGTGTGTTGATTTCTCAGATCATTGGGAAACAATCTACTTCAAGACCTGTAACAGGGAGAGAGGGCCTGGTTTTGGTCCAGGCTGCCCTGCTAGCTTACACCTGAAATAATCACACAGAAACTGAATTCATTTCAACACTGCCTGGCCCATTAGTTCTAGCCTCTTTTTGGCTAACTCTCACATCTTGATTCAACCCATTTCTAATAAACTGTATGTCAACACAAGGTCGTGGCTTACTGGGAAAGATTCAGCATGTCTGACCTGGCATCTCCATGGCGGCTCTCTGTCTCTGCTTCTTCCCAGGATTCAGTTCTGTCTACTCTGCCTACCTAAATCTGCCCTATCAAAAGGCCAAGGCAGTTTCTTTATTCAACCAATGAAAGCAACACATAGACGGAAGAAACTCCTACACCAAAGACCCAGCAATACTACTGTTGAATATAGACCCAAAAGATGCTCAGTCTTACACAAGGATAACTATATTCATAGCAACATCATTTGTCATAGCCAGAACTGGAAACAACCTAGATGTTTTTCAACTGAAGAATTGGTAGAGAAAATGTGGAACATTTACATGATGGAGTACTACACAGTGGCAAAAAATAATGGCATATTGAAATCTGCAGGCAAATGGATAGATCTAGAAAAAACAATATTAAGTGAGGTAACTAAGACACAGAATGACAAATATAATATATATTCACTTATAAGTGGCTTTTAGACATGACACAAAGAAAAACCAGTCTACAGGTAACAACCCCAGAGAACCTAGACAACAAAGAAGACCCTAAGAAAGACATACATTAATATCCATGGGAAGGTAAAAAAGACAAGTTCTCCTGAGTAAATTGAGAGTGTGGGGGTCATGGGAGATGGTAGAAGGAGAGAGGGGAGGAAGGAAAGGGAGTAGAGAAAAATGTATCGCTCAATAAAAACAATTTAAAAGAGCAAAAAGTCCCCAAAGGTTGTGCAGTTTCATTTTTGTGGCAAGGGCTTCACCAGCCTTGAGACAAAGAAGGAAACAAAATAATCAGAAACTCACTTGTCCATGGAACTTCTAGCAGCATGAGTGAGCCAAATGACTGGAGAAAAAAGTAAAGGAATCAACCATATTCTACAAGATTTTTGTCATGAAGGACACAGACAGAGAAACATCATAAAGAGTCATAGGGTGGAACACATGACTATTTTTCACAATGGCTAGAGAAGGCATCTCTGGGAAGACAAAAATTGAGGCGACCCTGATGGAGAGGCAAATGGCCACCTCCTGAACAACCGGAAGTAGAAGGTCCAGGGATGGTACTGGAAAGAGCGAAGGCTCCGAAGGCAGAGCCACCATCACAAGCTCAAGTCTGGGGGAGGAGAGAGACGAAGCAAAGACGTCAAGTATACCTCAAACAAAAATTCACAAAAAGTAACAGTAGAAGCAAACAAATCCATTGTCACTGTTGGAGATCTTTTCAAGAGATTTCCAAAAAACTTAGTGATTTAATGGTAAAGCACATGTGCTGTTTCTGCAAAGATAATTGGAAGCAGCTGGTTGTGTAGTTCTAGGACAGGGCCCTCAGAACACTGCCCTCCACATACCAAGAAGGAGCTGTTGCCATTGCTATCAGAGGTCCACCTCACTATATGAGGGTTCATGTTTTTGCACCCTCAGTTCTTCACTGGCTGTAAGCAAGAGCTTACCCCCATTCTTGTCAGAGAGTTGCTTGAGTGTCTATAGACTATGATCACTGGTCCCCCAGACTGACAAATCTAGAAGAGAAAGACAACCAAAATGAGTTTTCATTGAGTCTTGGAAACTATGCATTGTCACTTTTGACAGCTTCTTTCCATTAAAAGCAAGTCACAAAGCCCAGCTCACACTCAAAGGGAGTAAAGGCAACGTAGCAAAGAACTCGTAGCCATGACTTAAAACCATCACAACCATCAGAGTCCCTAAAGATACCCAAGCAATGATCCAAAGACTGCAGTAGGAAGGATTATCTTGCAGTGAGGTGTATGAGGCCTGGACTGCAGACACACATTTGAAGTCACCAACATAAATAGTGTTAGTTGTTAGGGCACTCAATGAAACCACTAGATTTTTTTTAAGTAGACAGTCCAGCCCTGAGCTCAAGGGTGCTCATTATCTGACAAAAGCCTGGTGAAAGAGAACAGGCCAGCAAAGAGGAAAAGGCAGTTATCATAGTTTGAATGTGATTGACCCCAATTAGCCCATAAGGGATAGCACTATTAGATGTGGCCTTGTTGGAGTGGGTGTGGCCTTTCTGTAGTGGGTATAACCTGACTGGAGTAGGTGTGACCTTGTTGGAGGAAGTCTGTCACTGTCGGATCAGGCTTCTAAGTCTCATATGCTCAGTCTCATATGCTCAAGCTACACCCAGTGACATCCTGTTGTCTACAGATCAAGATGTAGGACTCTCAACTACCTCTCCACCATCATGTCTGCCTGCATGCAGTCTGCATGCATGTCTGCCGGCATGGGTGCACCATGATGATAATGGACTAACTCTCTGACACTGTAAACCATCCCCAGTTAAATGTTTTGCTTTGTAAGAGTTTCCGTGATCACTTTATAGCAATAGAAACCCTAACTAAGACAAGAACAATAGCCATCAACATGGACTAAACCAGGTCAAAAAAAAAAAAAAATAGCATCATTGAAACCGAGAAAGAAGCACCTTGGTCATAATGATTCTATAACAAAAGCAATAACAGATAGCATTTCCTGAGCGTTTTCTGTTGCTCAAGGCATTGATCTAAGTATTTCACACATATTAGCCTTTTGTCCTGATAAATAAAGGTCAAGAATTTGATTCCCTGTTTATAGTTGGAGAAATTCAGGAAATGTCATGCAGAAAGTTACTGGGAGCTAAAGGAATAGAGTAGCTACTGACTAACCTGAGCCCCTATGTAATTCAACTCTTCAGTCTAGGCCACATATCCAGCTAAGTAATTTAGAACACATTCTTCCAGCAATTACCAGCTGGAGAGCAAGTGCAATTCTAGGCACAGAAGGCTTTTGTGGTTACTGAAATATCAAAAAATAAAATTCCCACCCTGTGGAGCATACCTTCTAATGAGAGAGATGAATAATAAGATGAATACATAAAATATATTCAATGAAAAAAGTGGTAAATTGGTAAAATGATAAGGCAGAGAGATCAGGAAGAATGTGATGGTCTGGGGTAATTTTAGAGAGTCCATTTAGAGAAAATAGAGAGAGGGACACTCTGTGAAAACCTTTAAGAGAGGGATATGCCACTGGGGTGAGGAGAGGGCTCTCGGAGAAGAGATAATGTCAATTTAAAAGACTCCGGACAAGAATGTGGACTGGGAAAGAATAACAAGAAGACTGAAAATTAGTCCAGAGAGAAGCCAGAAAAGAGAGTCAACAGAGAATAGAGAGAGTCAGGACAGAGCAGACGGGGTCTGTTTGGCAAGCACAGGGCAAACCTTGACTTCTATCCGGAGTCCAACAGAGAAACTCTGGGAAGTTTTTGATCTAGGAAAGCACATGTTCTGACTTAGGTGTTGAGTTGCTCATTTGGCTGTTGTCATAACTGCAGACTAGAGAGAGGCCAGAACAGTAGCTGGACCATCTAGGAAGCTACTGCAATAATCTAGGCAATAGCTGTCAGAGACTTGGCATGCTGTTAACAGTGAGCTGACAAGAGAGACTGGATCCTGGAAGTCTTCTGAAGCTCAAGCCAATGGAATGTGCTGGTGCATTGGAGGCAGGCTCTATGAGCTAAAAGCAAGTCAAGCTTGGTCAAGGGCTTTGGACACTGGGAATGATCAACACACATACATAAAACTTACAGTCTTGAGACCAGATGAGTCCCCTAACAAAGTGACTTAAAGTTAATGTGCTTAACTCAGCATGTCACCAGTTTTTAAGGCTGGGGTGACAAGTAAGAATCAGAAGGGGGATCTGACAAGTGACAACCAGGGGGACATTTGGGGAAAGCAGACAAAGGGTGATGTCTTGGATGCCAGGTGAAGCAAGGACTTCAAGGAGAGTGTGACCAAATTCTCAAGGGAAATGAGGCGGAGACTCATTCTAATTGAACTCCTTACGGGCTGTTCTTTGACCTTGATAAGGATACTTTCTTGGCTGGGTAATGGCAATGCCAGACCAGAAGATTCAAGAGAGAATGAAGAATATATTAGATACATTAAGAATAGATATTGCTTCCAAAAAACTTAACATAGAAAAGAGAGGAGAAAAGGCAAGGGGTGGAAGGGGATGAAGGCATAGTCAGGTAAAGAGAGATCAGGGTTCTTTTTTGTTGTTTCTATAATAATGGGTATTGTACTTTTGTTTTTTGAGACAGAGTCTAATGTAGCCCAGGCTGGTCTCCAACTCTCTGTGTAGCACTGACACCAGCATTGACTTCTTCCTGGCCCTTTGGTCTCCACCTCCCTGAAGTTATAGATGTGCACCATGTTTTTGTCATTTTTAACAGAAGTGATAACATTTGTAGGCTGCTGGAAGCAATATAGTAGAGTGGAAAGTGTAGGTGGTGAGGGGTGAATGAACTGAATAGCAGGGCAATGTCAATGAGTCTGTAGAAGGAGCTGGGATACAGAGAAAAACTGGGAAGCTTGACCTCACTCAGGACTGTAGACACATGAGTGAACAGGACAGAACATTGTATTTAGATTTTGGTAAAGACTGCATTCATCCAGATGTACCTGTGGATATACCTTTCCATTGTTTCAGTCTTCTGAAGGTAGGACATCCATAAGGTTAAGACTGGAAACAGATATAAGTCCAAGGAAAGAAGAGAAAGCATGGAAGACTGGGAAGCTGGGTGTTGAAAGACATACAAGCTACAGAAATGAAGAAACAAAGCTTCTAGGATATATTAAAACCTGCTTAGACATTAGAAATCACAAATTTTAGGTCTATCCCACAATTGTGCGTTTTCTTCAGACAGATGCTGAGACAGACTACGAGAAGTTTCCAGTGGCTGGATGGTGGTGGTCCATGCCTTTAGTCCTAGTCCTCAGGAGGCAGAGACAGGCAGATCTCTGTGAGTTCAAGGCCAGCCTGGTCTACAGAGCAAGTTCCAGGACAGCCAGGGCTACATGTGTGCAGGTACCCACAGAGGCCAGAGAGGATGTTGGATCCCTTGCAATTGATGTGAGCTGTCCCACTTGAGTTCTGGGAATTGAACTCAGGTCCTCTGGAAGAGCAGAAAGCACTTCTAACCCAGATCCATCTTCCCAGCCTCCACATTTTCTGCATTTTTCTAACTGACACAGTGGTATGTGTGCCTGTATACATAAAGTGTCCTTTTGAAATAAATATACTATGCAAAATGAGTAAATCAAGATACTTAACATGTTTTCTATCTCAAATACTTATTTTGTGGTGAGAATACTTAAAATCTATTTCCCAGTCATTGCCAAGAGTACAGTGTATCGTTGCTAACCATAGTTACCAAGACATACAATCGATCCCTTGCATTTGTTCCTTCTGTCTTTCTGAATTTTATTTGTCCTCTGTCCCACACACACCAATGTCCAAACCCTGATACCACCATCCACTCTCTGCCTCTATGAATCCAACTGTTTCTACTTTCACAAGCCATGACATTCTATACCTGGCATATTTAACTTACTTCATGACCTTCAGATCCATTCATGTCCCAAAGCACGTGATTTCCCTGATTTTCTGAAGTATTGAACAATATTCCATTATGTGTCTATACCACATATTCTTTCTCCATCTATCCAATGTTGGATACTTTGATTTTATATCTTGGTTGTTTTGAACAACACTCTCATGGAACAGATTGTTTCTTTGATCTACTGATTTAATTTCCTCAGGTGTGTAACCAGTACCAGTTTGAATGGATTCTATTTTCCTAATAATGATAAGATGTGGTTATCCCTCAGTGATAAAAGGAGACTTAGGTTAACTTAGAACACATAAAAGACTGAATAAAAACAATCCAAAATCATAAACGAAGCAAGCATCCAATCCAACCGGGGAAGCACAGCAAACTCTCTGGCTATCATTAACCATCATTTAGGGTTTCCCTCAAGAATTTAAAGTCATCAACTTACAATTAGTCCACCTGGCTCTGTGATCTTCTTCAGCCAGCCACTCAGCTGGGAGTGGTTCACTGACAAGACATACCACCACTCTGACTACATCCATAAAAACACCGAATCTTTCCAACTCTGGACAGCGGCGTGAATGAGAACCCAGCAGTGACCCCGGACCCTGTGATATTCTGGCCGCTGAGCTCTTTAACCAAGTTTCTATTTTAGGAGCCTGGATGTCAATAGTGTTTAATTTAATCAGCTTCTCATAGGTTAGGAAGGAAATTGGAAATCCAAGCGAGCTCACAGACAAGTCATCATCATGAATATCACAGGACAGCTTATCTGTCCATCCTGAAAGTCAAGTGCGACCTTGCAAGACAATGATTTGACCTTCCCTATCTGTCTGGACTTTATCGAGATTGACTCAACGCTATTTGAGGAGCTCTCCCAGAGTTATAATTTGTCAAACTGTTGGACAGACCAGAGTCATCTCTGCTGGTTCTGACAAGGACATTTTAGGAGTTCTAGGTGACAATTCAGCGGGTTCTAAACTCTTTACACAAGCACAAAAGGCCTCACATGATCAGGTGTCAGTGTATTTTCCCAGTCTCTTTCCTCAATACTCTAGCTTCAGAGTTTGTAGAAAAATGTCATCTGCAGAGTTTCTGATGATTCACGTTTTCAATGAAATTGCCCAATTTCAGTTGGAATTGCTTTCATTTTCTCGTCTACCTGGAAGTAACTGTTCCTACAGCTTCCTAGGATACCATCACTTAAAAATTGTCTCTGGTTTTCTTTTTCCCCATCTGCATGTCCCACTTTGCTGACTGTGAGTTGTCACGATTCGTACAATCATCCACCACCAACTTCCTCACAGGCCTGTGTCTACTTTAGGCCTGTGGCCTAACCCTTAACACGATGCCTTGTGTTTGGTAAGTAGCAGCAGCAGATCCAGTGTGAGGGGAAGTTAACAGATCTAAAATGAGAATGCTTTTCCCTCAAGATCAAGCCTCAGCTTGTCCCCTACATCTGTAGCACCGTGAGTATTAGAAGACTGATGTGGTTAAGTCTGAAGATGCTAGTCAGAGATTTAGATCATAACCTTCCATTCCTTACTCAAGTGCCTCTTGCTACCTCAGTCTCCTTTTGTTTAATGATGGTATAAGAGTGTGGCCAGCTCAGCAAGGAGCACAGTGTGTGGAGAAAAAGAGACAAATCCTGTTTACCACAATCATGACTATGAACTGGAATTCTCCGCAAGCTCAATTCTTATCAACTATTCCGTGTCTAACACTCATCTGGGGAACTTAAGCACTTTATCTGCTCAGTGCTTCCTCTCTGCCTCATGTTCCCTTCCTCTGCTTCCCAGCATATGGCCACCCCTAGATGTCTGCTCCTTCAAGGGAAGGAACACGGCGCTTCTCTTGCCAGCTTCACTCTGCCTCACCACCCGCCTACACTAGAGAGATTCCTTGTCTGTGAGGTTTCCTTTTGGCCATGTGTTGAGTCACCTTTCTGGGTGAGTCTGCTTCTCTTCACTCCAGGTAGAGAGAGCAGCAACAAAGCAAAGAAACAATCCGTTCAAGTCTGGCTTGGCAAAGCACTGAGCTGACTGGGATTATTGACAGAAGCGTGTGGAATTTAGAGGGAGCTAACATCCCTGAGAAGCTACTCTAGCATGTGACAGCTCACAAACCCAAAACCTGCAGCACACTGCACAGCCTGCAGTCAGCTCCCCAGGTTAGAGAGTGTCCTTTATGGATTACTCAACTGGTCTAACCCTTTTCTAGCTGGGCAGCTTTCTGCTTCTTCGGACAGCTTCTCTGCTCTCAGAGTCTTCTTTGCAGTTCTCTCCTCTGAGAGTCATCTTTGCAGCTCGGCTTCACTTCCATTGGCAATTCAGCTTGGCTGCATCTTCTTTCGTTGGTCTAAACCTACTCTATGCATCTTGACTGGTTTCTGCCTCTTCTGGGCAGTTGGTGCAGTTTGAGAGTCTTCTGTGCAGTTTGACTGAGAAGGACTCTTAACCTTTATAACTTACTCAGGCAGGGAGAGGCCTAGTGAATCTGGCCAGTTTCAGGGACTTTCTGAAGCTATTTTGAGTTGTTTGCCTTCCCAATGAGGAGTTTCCTGCAGGATTGGATATTTTGATCTTGGAAGAAACTATTACATCCACAGCTTCAAGTCATCAATGGTCAAATTGCACATGGGGGTCCACCATGGCATACCCAGTCTGCCTGGTGAGCAGGCTCTTCAGCTTTTGTTGGGATCTCCCCTAGACCCTAGCTTCTTCCCAGTGCTCGACCTTCTGTCTGTATACAGGCTTAGCTTTTCCTACGTCCTGCACTAAATCTGTTGCCCTTTCTGAGTTCTACCCCACATCCAGCTTCCGGAACTCCCTCCAGGCCTGAGTCAGTGGGCTGCAGTTAGCCTTTACTTTCATGTGGCCACAAGATCCACTTACTGCTTGCTATGCAAACTTTCCCTGCAAGGTCTCACCACAGCTGATGAGTTGGTTGACCCAGTTGAATTCCTTGAGATTCCTTTCCCTTTAAGAAACTACACGAGTATACATTAGATTTTACTATAATTTGTTAGATTCCCCAAAGCCATCCAAACAGAACAACCACTTCCTCCTAGCTAAGAAAGCATCCCAGCTGTAGTGGGCAGTAGTTCAGCAAGCCAGGCCTTTGGCTTTTTATTCAAATGAACTTTCCAAGCCAAACTTCGGGCTTATGTAATAATTTTGTGGGACTTTTTATAAACTGCTACTACCACATAATTTGGAGGAATTAGATATGAAAGTCTGGTGTTCTGAATGGTCAACTGTTTCCCAAGAATTGTAACTAGGAGCATCCTTGGCCTCCCACTCATTTAAACTCTCCTCAGTAGAAGTAATACAGTTTGGGAGAGAAAGCAGAGGGCTATTGAGAGAGACTGTGCATAAACAAATTACTCAGAGACCATAGGTGTCACAATCCTTGAAACATTTATTTCCACAACACTGAATGTGGTCATGTTTCTGTAAGATCACTCTTGGCCTTAATTTTTGCTCTTGTAGAAGTCTAAAAATGTGTAGAGGCTCCCAAGAAATCACTTCCTACATACTATGTCCCTATTATAGGGTTATATCTGTAGAGAAGACCCATTTCTAGATGTGGGGCTACTATAACATGAAGAAGATGCTCTGTTCCCAAAGGTTCATGTCCTTCAGAACAGAAGAGAGTTAAGCACTTCTGTTTCCTAAGGGAAGGAATCACATGAGGTGATTCCACAAATCATGTTAAGTGGATATGGAAAAAGAATGGGAGACTAGGGGGAGAGAATTCCTGGCTTACAGCCTTCTGAGAGATGATTCACTCAACAACCATGGTTCTTTTCCTCCAAACTAAAAAAGCAACAGACCTGAAAGAGACTGAATTTATCTTCGCTAGAGCCAAGAACACGATCTAGACAACTGAGAGGTGATGGAGAGAGAGGCACTGGAGATTGGAGCAGAGGTTCTCTACACGTGTGCATTCCAGCAACCCATTCCCACTTTTAAGCTGCTTTTCCCCAGAGTCTGGGGCTAAATATAGCACCTGCACTTCAGGCCTACAGAAAGCTCCTGCCGGGCTGGGAACTGACTCTTCCCTCATGTACTCCTAATATGGTCAGCTGCGCAGCCTGCAGCCTGGGAGCCAGGGCTGACTCTTCACACTGCCCAGGCTTAACCCTTTGCTGGGTGACAAAGGGTCCCTAGACCTGGGCAGGGCTCGCGGCAGACTTTCTGTTATATCAAAATAAATCAAATGGCTGCTCCAAACGGGGTCCAGTCTGCTTCACAAGCGGAAACATCCTCAGGGGTAAGCATTCCATCAAGGAAACGGGTCAAGATGGACTAAATGCGAGAAGAGAAAAAGGCAAGGCAACACCATGGTTAATGTTTGTGGAAACAGGGATCGCGAGGAGGCGACTGACAATTATGCGGCACCCCCTCCTCCAGATGTCTGGTTTGCGAAAAGCTACTGCCCGAGACCCGTAGGAAAGCATATCCTTGAAGGTTTTCTCCAACAGAGCAAATGGGAGCATAAAATGGATGCAGGTCACCCAAGGGGCCTCCAGTGTCTTGTGACATCAGTAGCCAGCTCAAAGCTTAGAACCATCCTGCATCTCAAAGAGTCTGTCGCAAGCTGAGAGGCTGTGGATCCCTAGTAATAAGTGAAACAGCGCAGCCCGCGGCCAGGCACTTAATGCCCCGAATCACTTGGTACCGTTAGGGTAAATATTGAAAGCCTCTCAGGCAGCTCCCGGGTACTAAGGTTCTGGGGACAGCATGTTTCTCTCTGAGAATGCTGTGTACATAAAATGAAGAATTTCAGCACAGCACATTCATCACACCGGCTATTCTCAGCACCCCGCTGCCTCCCATAATTTGATATGTGTCTATAGGAAGATGGGAAAGTAAAGAGTTAGAGAATCAAGGACCGATTTCCTCAAGGGCTCCGTGTGGGAAGTCTCCAACATGTGCCTGGTGCTACTCTGCGCAGCAAACTGACAGTGAGCCGGTTTACTTTCCCAAGGCTTTTAATATATATAAATAAAATATATTACATATAAATAAATAAATATATAAACATATTTATATATTATATGTTTTATATATTAAAATATTAAATATATATTAAATATTAAATACATTAAAATATGTTTTTTAAATTTCATTTTCCAAAGGTCAGAGTCTCCTACAGGCACATGGAGGAAGGTTCTAAATTAGAACTGAGACTGAGGCTGGATTGCTTGTGACAAAAGGCCTGGACTCACACGCGGCCAGCCGTCATCTCCTGCTAAGCCAAGGCCTGTTGTACCTACCCCGTGATTTTCCCTGTTGTCTGACTCCACCCAGGTGTGTCTGCTCCATTGCAGTCCCATCTTTTTGGAGGAGCCAGGGGATCACACCCCATATATTCACAGGGTTTTAGGGGATAGTTAGTAGAGTCTGGGATTGCAGGCTGGTATCTTCTGAAAAGGGCTGAGACCAGGACAGCCTCCTCCCCCACATAGGAGAGTTGCCTCATTGGCTGTGCCTAGTTCTGGAGTTCTCTCTCTTCTTGCTGGGACCAAGCCTGGCCGTCTAGCTCATATCCAGCCTGAATCTCTTTACTTCTAGAGTGGGAAGGGCAAGCTGTTTCTATTTCCCAGCAGTCTTATTCTTGCACCTCTTTTTCTTCATAATCTTTGTTGTTATATAAACTCATAAATGGTATACTCAGACCCCTCTTTTTTTTCCCAAGGGTCCCTATTTCTGCATTAAAACACCAACCAAAAGCAACCTTTTAGGGAGGAAAAGGTTTACTTGACTTTCATATCTCAGTGTACATTGAGAGAAGTCAAGGTAGGAATGCGAGTCAGTTACCTGGAGGCAGAAACAGATGCAGGAGCCATGGAACTCTGCTATTAAGGGAGCAAAATCAGGTGATGCGCTGCGTGGGAAAATACCTGCACCAGAGACATCATCTTAGAAAGCTTGGAGAGAGAAACTCCTCCAAAAGGGGTGTATTTGGCACCGGCTAGGCCTTGAAGGCAGAGGGTCCTGGTGTAAGTACTAGTTTAGAATATTTTCACTGCAGTCCACATCTAGGTCTGGTTCTGCAGTGTAGAAAACTCACAGGACTTTGATGGCGTGGCTTTTTTGTGCAAACCTAGAACATGAAGCCTGTCTTTAGGGTCATAGGTTTTCCTGAATCTTGGCATAATTCATCTAGCTGGGTTGGTAGTAGAGGTCCTTGGCTTTCTTGGATAAGACTGGGGTGTCTGGGCAGTATTAGTCCAGTAAGGAGAGAGGGGCTAGGGTCAAAAGGACTCAAAGGTCACAATGCTTACTCTAATTACAAAGGGAAGGTACAATGAATGAATGGCTTTGTAGCAAAGTGGCGGGCGTGCAGCTATCCAGATACCTGCCAGTGTTTGCTTACTGTCTTAGTAACTCAACCTGCTTAGCTCTGATATTTCCAGCCTCTCAGAGTTTGAAAACCCTGAATCCCAGGCATCTGAACTCTGGCCTTGACCCACACTGAAGAATACCATACAGAAGTACAGGTTTCTCCTTTCTCCCTCTGGGTCAGGAAATGGCATTCCCCTCTGATTATATCCAAGAAAGTCAACAGACTCTGTCCCCTCTCAGATAGGTGACTTGACCCAAGATTCAGGGAAAACCTATGAATTAATTAATTTACTTGTCACTGGAACCAAAGACTTGACAAGAAGCAATTTACAGAATTCAGTCTTATAGTCTGAGGCGATCATTCCATCAAGGCAGAAAAGGCATGATGGTAGGAGCAGGAGGCACGCTGGTCAAATTGTATGTATAGTTAGGAAGCAAAGAGTAAACAGAAAGTGGGTCTAGGCTCTGAAATCCCTAGGCTTACCCCCAATGACCCACTTCCTCTAGAAGGACTCCACCTGTGAAAGTTCCAAAACCTTCCAAAATGGTGCCACCTGCTCAAAGTAGGGAGTATTCAAATGCATGGATCTATGGGGGACATTGCACAGTCAAATGACAACATTCCACACCTGGCTTCCACAGGCTCATGACCATCTCATGATATCAAATGTATTCATTACAAATCCCAACACTATTCAAAAGCTCAGTCTCTTAAGAGACAAAGGCAATCTTTGAACTGTAAAATCAAGAACAAATAATGTGCTTTGGACATCAAATGGCATGGAGCAAACACCCTCTGAAAGGAAGGAATTGGACATAGCAAAAAAGATCAGACCAAAGTAAGACAAAACACCATAAAAACATTTACCAAAACCTATAACTCCGTGTCTGGCATCTGGCACTCTTGATGGAATTGCCTAGGTCCAAAGGGCTTGGATAGAGAGCTCGACCCCTCCAGTTCCAGCACTTACAGCCTCTCCCTTGGGCCAGGTTTTGTCCATGTTTGCAGTTGAAATTCTCCGACATCCAGCAGTCTCCTATGTGGAGTAGGCTCCACTTTTATGGACTCTTTGCGACATTTGCTGCTGTTCCTCACTGTAAACTTGAATGAGAGGAGAGAGCAGAAGGCATGCCACAGCCTGGGTGCTTACTACCTTGAAATTTCCTGCACCATGCAAACCTGCACTTTACTTTTGGATTCAGCTCACTCGGATTAATTCTCTGCCGAAATGTGACAAGCATGGCCCCTGCCCCAGTTACTGACAGTCCTTGTTCCCCTCTGCAGCTTTGTGAGCCACGTTTCTTTGGGCATTCTGCTCCTCCAGACTCCCACCAGAATGGCCTATTAAGCTCTGCTTACATCATTCTCAGGCATTTCTGATTCCAAGCTCCCAGTTCTTCCGCATTCCTCCTACAAAACACCACCCAGAAGCCAAGCACCATGGTTGGGTTTATCAGCCATAGCTCCACTTCCCAATACCATTCTCCTGCATTGTTTTTCTCATTGCTATGACCAAATACTTGGCCAAAAAAACGTGATTTAAGGATGAAAGGTCTATTCTAGACTAAGAGACTATGCCATTGTGACGGGAAAGGCATGAGAGAGGAAGATGAGTTGGACATGCCACATCCCCAGTGAAGAAGCAGAGAATAGACAGGAAGCGACACCAGACTATAAAACTTTTAGACTCACACAGCAAGACCTACTTCCTCCAGCGAGGCAGACCATCTCCTAAAGGTTTCACAAACTTGCTTAACAGTGCCACCATCTGGGGGCCAAATGTTTAAATGTATGAACCTGTGGGGGACATTTTACTTTCACAATAACCTATGACCTTAACTTTAGAACTACATCCTGTGCTCTAACTTTTCTCGTAGGAAATAAAACTGGCAAAGACACGTGGGTTTCCCACGTTAGACATCAGATCTGAAAATAAATCAATAATAAAGCCATACAAATAATCATTTAGATAAATATGTTCCATATAATATTTCTAGAAAATTATACTAAAATAATTCATTGATTATATCAAAATAATGAAAATATGAAACATACTGATTTCATTAGCTGTCCATTGGTTAAGCTTTCTTCCCTATGTTCCAGACTATTATCTTGATGGTTTGTTAGGCTACATCTGATAGAGTTCACTGTGAGCACAAACATCTATAGTGTGGGCAAAAACATTTACACTGGATTCTCACGTGCCTGAGTCTACTCAACTTCTGATGGTGATGTGGGATGTCCTTCTGTATATGTATTGCTCTTATTGGTTAATGAATAAAGCTGCTTTGGCATATGGCAGGGCAGAACATAGCCAGCCTGGAGGAGATGTATATAGAGAGAAGGTGAAGTCAAGGAGACACCATGTAGCTTCTGAAGGAGAAATACTACCCCGGAACCTTACCTAGTAGGCCACAGCCTCGTGGTGATGCACAAATGAATAGAAATGACTCGATTGAAGATGTAAGAGCTAGCTAGGAATACACCTAAGCTATTGACTAAGCTGTTTTGTAATTAATATAGTTTCTGTGTGATTATTTGGGCCTGGGTGACCTGGAAACAAATGAATAGTTTCTGTTTACATGATGGCGTGGGAGTTGAAGGAAAAATGGAGTAACTGTTTAATTTGGAATGTGCTGAAGTGTGTTTTTGTGATAGAGACTGTTTTATTCCAGGACTCAACATCAAAGCTTGCCTAAGCTACAAATGAAGAGTGACATAATTCTCATGTCCTAGGATGGCCTTCAGGGCCTAGTACAGCATCACTTAAGATTCACGATGTTTCTTTCATGTGTGCCCTTCTTTGTCTTGGGATACCGAGAGGGTTGAAGATTCTTAGGAAACACTCATGATGAACAGAAGCATAAATCTCAAGCCTAATTAGCAATGCTATTCAGATTTAAGATGAGTGAGCCCTGCCCTTTGTAGGGCTTTGAGATAGTAAAGCCACAGGATCAATATCAGTCAAAAGGTTATTTTTTTCTGTTCAACTATGGAGCCTGACAAAGGAAGAAATTCTTTCTCAGAAACAGCTGAGAGATTCATTTCTTCAGAAGTGGGTGACTATGTAGACCATGACCACTTTTCACAGGGAACATTAGCTGAAACATTACTTTTTGAAAGTGAAGATTTATTGGGTGGGTTAGCATGGATATGTGTGTTTGGCAAAGTTTTCAATTCATAAAATGAAAAAAAAACTGTCAGCAAAGGCTAAGCAAAGTATTTTAGGTGTAAAAAAGAGAACTTCAATGGCCATAAAATAACTGTAGCCAGAGGCAGAAAATGCAGTCATTGGCAAGGCCTTGGCACCAACTGAGCTGTGGAGAGGGGCCTCAGAGGACAGGCCTTTCATCTTTAGGAACCCCACCACACAGTGACCTCAGAATTCTTTACGAAGAAATTAGTTCAGATATAAGAAAATCAGAGCTTATTTAGAGAAAAAATAAGTTTGTGCACAATTATCTTTATCTTAAAGTACAAAGAAGGGATTTAGGGAGGAAAGAGTTCTGGACCAATAAGCAGGTCAAGCCATTTTAGGACATAGTTGGAATTAAAAACCATCGATTTAATTGGATTGCCTCACCACTTTTTATCAAGAAGACCATTTACCATGTGTGCAATTCCTTAATATGTGGTTGTTATACATAGGAAAAGATCATTCAGTTGTCCACAGGTTGCCATGGATGTGGATGGAGACCAAGTGTCTGGTAAACAAGTAGGTGTCTGGTACAGTCATGGTCCTTCGAGTCAGCATTTATGGACCCCAGATTCCCGGCTCTGTCTGTCACTGCTGTTTGCTGTGTCCTCAGAGGCTGACCCCCTCCCCAGAAGCTGACCCCTACAGCCATCCCAGGAGTTTCTGGCTCTGGTAGGGTCTCCCATTTGTAAGTACGTGGGATGACCTGCTGACTGGGTCTTTCTTCTCTGCTCCATCTCACAGAAATTACTCCTCATCGTTCTGTCTGGCACACTAGCCCCCTTCTGGATCACTGTTTCTAGAAAATAGGACTCCCTGAATTCAGGGGTGCAGCCGTCCATGTCCCTTCCTTAAGCTCTCTAGCAATAACCCACCCTCACCTACTTCTCAGGTTACTCTCTTTCTGCCTTGTATTTTTCTTTAAGTCTCTTGGGTTGATCTTTATTTCTCAATAGGAGGCTAGCCCAAGTCTCTCTCTCTCTCTCTCTCTCTCTCTCTCTCTCTCTCTCTCTCTCTCACACACACACACACACACACACACACACACACACACACACAGAGAAATACATATACAGGTACAAAAACACACAGATACACACAGGCACATACACACAAACATAGGACTTCAACTGTGTTCTTTTGTTTTTGTTTTTTGTTTGAGATGGGGTTTCTCTGTGTAGCCCTGACTGTCCTGGAACTTGCTCTGAAGACCAGGGTGGCCTTGAACTCACAGAGATCCTCCTGCCTCTGCCTCCAGAGTGTTGATATTAAAGGCATGCAACTTCACCGCCTAGCTCTAACCGTGTCCTAAAGAAATTTTAAAATTGCTAAATACTTACAATTTTTGAAAAAATGAGCAGTTTTCAGCTTTCTTCAGTCATTTTTGATGGAATAAAAACACCTTGCTTCTCTTCACTGCATTTGTTTTTCTCCTGGCTGTAAGAAACCAGTCAAAACAAGAGACAGTCAGTCCAGAGGAGAGAGAAAGGACTGAAGAAGAGGGGTGGAAAGGAAAGACCTAATTCTTCTGAGATTTCAGCCACAGTTAAATAAATTATTCCTTAGGCAACTGGCTTCACTTGTGCAATGCTGTCAGAGTTTTCATGTGAGGAGGAGTCTACATAGATGTTCAGGACAGAATGCCCCATCCCAGCTACTTTCTCTTGGCTCCATCTTCCATCCTTGCATGCTGGCGTTAGGCCCTACTTTTCTCAAGCATAAGTCTGTACAATATTGGTTTTACAACTCTGAGAAGCAGCGGGGGTTGAGGGAGAGGAGTGGAGGATGTGCTGTGTAAAGATTCACTAGTGTCAAATATGAAGGAGTCGGAGGGCCCGGAGCCCACCACAGAGGGAAACTGTGCAGTGCCGGCTCCACCTGGAAGGCAGGTTGCTGAGTCGTGTTCCCCAAACTGGGATTATATTTTGCCTCAGGAAGTCAGAATTTAGGCAAAGGTATTCCTTTCCAGAAATTACTTCTTGGAAAGACCTGTTTGGGGGCTTGATTCTCGTGTAGTTCGAGGCACAGAGAGGGAGCTGTCTTTTCTCTTCCTTGAAGCAGTGGTTTTCATCTTGAGAAAATATAGGAGATAGAAGACACGGGGAGAGCCCAGCATTCCGGGCAGATTTAAAATGGCTCCCATGCAATCTGTATGGGCGACGCCGTTTGCTGCAGACTGACGACTGAGCAATCTCGTCTCTTATCACTTCAATTTCAAGCCTCAGAGATGCTCAGCTCTGTTGTTCAAAGGGTTTTATTAAAATTTTGTGGAGAGGGAAGAAAAGCGTCCGCGGGCCTGTCTGATTGCATTATCCCTGACAGAACGCACAGATGGAACAGAGCCAGCTAAGGCCGGAGACAGCCCTTCCGGGTGCGGGGGTGAAGCTGAGGTCTCGAAACCTCTCAGTCTTTTTTTGTTTGTTTGTTTGTTTTGTTTTTCGAGACAGAACTTCTCAGTCTTAATGGCAGATGTTCTTGTCTGTTGGGATCTCAAGACTCTCAAAAAACAGCCATGTACATACTCCTTAGTCATTCACCCACTGACATTCCAGCCAGAAGACACACACCTCTGAATCTCAAACCTTATTTACAGGTGTTTATTTAGTTAGTTGGGGAGGGTACAGTACTTGGGATACCACCCAGGGTCTAAGCAAGCTAGGCTGGAGCTACACCATTAAGTCATAGCCCCACCCCCCAAATTCCAACCTTGAACTAACTCCTCCTTATGCAACTTCTGTCTTTGCCCCTCTCACCAGCAAAAGTGTACTCTCTGATCATTTCCCTTGTACATCTGGATCAAGCACAAAACTGCCGAGAGCGCTCTGTGCTTTGATGCACAATTTGAATCCTGCATGCCGCGAAGCCATTTGGATGGCAATTTCGATGTTGTTTGAGTAGCTACAAGCCTACAGCATTCCTAAATGCAGGCATCTGCCAGATGACACCAAATGAAATGGCAGCTCCATGAGAAAGGCAGTCTGGATCACCTGCTCCACAGAAAGCCCTGCTTCATCAGGGTAGCCTGCTCAGGCAGCAAGCTGCTTTTACCCACACACAGTTTTCTATCTGCAGAAAGCGTTCCCCAGCTTCCGAGTCCCTACTTCTTATGCTGCTTTGTGTTGCCCAGCCTTAATAGCAGGGGAGGTGCTTAGCCTTACTGCAATTTGTTGTGCTGTGTTGTTGACAGTCATGGGGGACCTGCCCTTTCCTTTCCTGGATGGAGATGGAAGAGGAGGGAAGTAGGGGCGGGGGAGAGGGAAGAAATGGGGAGAGGGACCTGGGCAGGAGGCTGGGTGAGGGAGGCTGCAGCCAGGGTGTAAAATAAATCGATGAGTTTAAAAGAAAGAAAAGGAAAGTTGTCCAGTGGACTTTGTCAAGAATGAGGGTGAATAAACGGGTTGGGGGGTGTGCTGGCCAAAAGACGTGCGCAGGAATGCAGAGAGGAGATGGTAAAGGGTCCTAGGCCGACCCTCTGTAGTCAAACCTCGTTCATCAATTTCCTCCATCCCAGCCTTTCTCAATACTAAGAAATGTTAAGGTCAGCTGGGAGCTTTGTGAAAACTGCTGATGCCTAGGCAGAATGGCTAGAACAATGAAAACAGAGTCCCATAAGAATCAGCGCTACAACTGGGCTGAGCTCCCAAAGTCCAGCTGAAGAGTGGGAGGAATAAGAATATCAGCAAAGAGGTCAAGACCATGATGGGGAAGCCCTCTGAAACAGTCTACCTGAGCTCCAGCTAGACAGGAAAGGAACCAGCACAGGATCAAACTAGTTCCTCGAAATGTGGGTGACAGGCAGTGGCACCAGGATTTATCTCTGCTTCTTATACTGGCTTTTTGGGAACCCATTCTCTTTGGATGGATACCTTGCTCAAGCTAGATAGAGTAGGGAGGGTCTTGAACCTTACCCAAAGTAGTGTACCTAACCTTCTCTGAGGAGTGGATGGGGTGGGGTGAGGATGATGGTAGAGGGGATGGGAGGAGGGAGGGAGTGGGAACTGAGATTGATGTGTAAAATGAAAAAAGATAGTTTGTTTTCTTTTTTAAAAAAATACTAATAAAAAGAATCACCAGTACAAATGGAAAGGTCTACTTGAGTGTGTGACGGGCTTAAATGCCAACGGCTCCAAGTTAATGCAGTAGAGTGTGTGTATATGTTCCCTAGCTACAGTCTTGCCATGAGAGAAGGAAGGAAGGTACAGTCTAGATCCAAGAGTTGACAACCACAGGGAAAGGCAGATCATGTGCGACCCACAGCAGGGACAGCCATGACTATACGGGACCCAGTGCTATAGCCTTCTTTGGGCTCTTTGAAAACTCCCAGAACTATACCCAGAGCAACTGGAATTTTCGTGCCCAAGTACTAAATTCTTGAAGCATCTTCTCCTAGTTCATTGTTAATATCTTACATATAAAAGAGTATGACACGATTTCCCCTTCCACTCTGACAAACCCTGTCATTTTATCTAAGATCTTAGGCCGCCATTTAATCTACCTTAGTCTCCTGCTTGCTGGAGACATCTTGCCAGCTGTGTCTGACTTGCCAAAGGTGTTGCTGGTTTTCAATCAGGGAATCATTTCATCCAACAGGCAGAACACACTGGACACTTGGCTGTAGGTGACAGTTCTGTTCCTACGGACCTTGAGAGGGCTGATGGGCTGGATGGGCACGCCACAGACTCAAAAGGGAAACTGAGGGCTGAGTTGGCAATGGAGTTCATGGTAAAGCATTGACATGACGTGCACAGGGCCTGGGTGCAAGTGAGAGAGAGAGAGAGCAAGTGACACCCCAGCAGGAGGCCATGAGCATGTCAAAGAAAACCAAAGACCAGCAGGAGCTGCCCTGGCAGAATGACCCACTTCAACATAGACAGGAATCAAAGGGCTTCATGTAAACTGTGATTTTGGCTGCTGCGTCCTCAGCCATAGAAATTATGCTTTTCTTTGAAGAGCTGCTGGAGCACTCTAAATGATACATTCAGTCCTGGGATTCAGTGTTCTGCCTCTCTGTGGGATGGCAGCAGAGACTGGATACGTAACCTAGCGTCTGAGTCTCAAGTTACATAATTGTACATCATGCAAAGAGTTTTTAAAACATACTGCTACAAGCTGAAGCTGGTTAAAAAAATGTTTAGAGAGTGAAAAATTAAATACCTTAAAAGAAGGGAAAAACTATTTTGCTGCTAAAGTTTCCTCAGCCTCAAGACATTGTTGCTTGTTCCTTCTGTTGTCATTCTCATTATGTGGTCCTGGCTAAGGGGATATTGTTGTAGAACCTGAGATAGAGGGGGGAGAAGGAAAGCCATGAGAAGGACCTTAAACTACAGTCCTACAGCTCCTGAGGACCCTTTTGGAGAGGCGTTATCGTCTAAGGGAAGATACGGTGGTTAGATTTTGTACTAAACTCTGGTTTTCAGGAGACCCCCATACATGCCACAGTTCACTGGTGAGTGGCCCTTTGAAGGGTAGACCAGACCCGAGGAAAACAGAAATGAGGTCCTGGAAGGTACCAGGTCTGTAGCAGGGTGTCAGCCAATCCCCTTCCCTCCTTACCTATAGGCCCCATCACCTTTTCCTGATTCCTTGAGAAAACCATTCCAGAGAGAGAGAGAGAGAGAGAGAGAGAGACAGACAGACAGACAGAGAGAGAAAGAGGGCCCTGCAATCATAATCCTAAGTTTGAGTTCATGAACTCAGGGTAGTCATAGTAGAATGGTAGTTATGGTTGGTTCTTGTTGTTTAGTTTTTGAAGTGTCTATGTGTAGCCCAGGCTGGCCCCAGTCATTACAGTACTGGAATTTTAGGTCTGACCCACCACACCAAGCATTGTTAGGTTTTTTCCCAAAATGTATTTCCACCTCATAGAGGGAAGTTTCTCCCAGTGCAGAAGTCACCATGAAGAGGCTGAAAATTGAGCTAGTGTGTTATCTTAGGTCTTTCATTCTTCTCTGGGAAGGACAGTCTCCACCTAAGAGGCCTGTGAGTCCACCCTTGGACTCACAGAGGATGGCTTCTTTTGTTGGCACAGGCAGTGGCTTTTTTTTCTTTTTTTCCTTTGGCACTCACAGCAGTCAGAAGCAGCGTTGGCAACTGCAGCCACAACAAACAGGCCACAGCTAGGAGCACATGCGCAGTCCAACCTCACATGTGGGAATTGAGACCAATTCAAATATTTCCAAAACACCTCTCCCAGCCAAAACCTCAGCCCCGGAGCAGCTAGGGGCCAGCACTGCAGCCCTCCACCTCAGGCTATTGTTGCACTGCGCTTTCTGGGAGTGTTGGGGTCAGGCTTACTTAGGATGACCTGTGTCAGTGGTCTCCTCATACAAAGGCTCCATCCTACAGCGGTGCAGATGGCTGCAATCTAGTCAGTAATATTCAGTGCTAGCAAACACTGTGCATGTGCCTTTATACACCCCGTGTCCAGTTCCAAGTGAACACTGTAAAATGATGAACAGGGAGGAGAAATGGGTGAATTTAGGGCCTGGTGATGCTGGGGCAAGGCCACAGATAAAGGCAATGAGGCCTCTCCCAAGCTGTCACAGGGAGCTCTTTTCAGAGAGCATCTTCAAACAGCTAACAACACAATGTTCCTTCCAGATTTTCTAAAGTGCTCCCAATCCTGTGTCTTTGCCTTTTGTTACCATAAATATTCTCGTACTTGTCACATTTTCTCCTGTATTCTCCTGCAGCCAACACTTCCCGGTCTACTGCCTAGTGAGCCCTGCTGAACCCAGAGTGGGGTGGGAGCGCCCTTGTCACTCAGTCTTTGGGACTCTAAGAATGAAGGAGACGGTGACATGGGGAACCGAATGAAGAAAAAACGGTGCCAAGCAGGGTTACTGAAGTCTGATACTATTCACACATCGAGATTTACAGTAAAATGTTATCCCCCCTCCAATAGGATATGATATCCATGCAATATGATTTTCTATTCACAGGCATTAAAGTATTCTGGGGACACATGCCCAGACCCTGTCACCCTGGATGGTATGGTTAGTTTTTGAATCTTGAGTTCAATTTAATGATGAATAAATATCTTTTGGGAGCCGTCCTCAGATTTTCATCTTCCTGACTAGAAGTTTGTACTTGAATAGGAGATGCCTCATGATCTCATGATGCTGACACCGTATGCTCTCTGGCTTCCAGGCAAGAAACCTTTTAGGTGGTGTCTAATAATCCATCCTCCACACTAACAGAGTTCCTGTCACCTGTTCTGTATTGTCTCTCTGGTAAAGAAACTACATCCACAGCAGGCAGAAAGCCTGGCCAGAACTCTGTCAAGCTTTTCAACCTGGCTTTGGGCTCAGGGTCTAATGGGACCTGGGGAAAAACCCACAATCTGGAAATAATTTCTCAATGAAGCTTATTTTAACAGCTTTTAACAGGGTTGCTTCCAACAGGAGCAAGATGAAGAACCTCAACCATGACCCTGTCACCGCACCTACAACAGATGGGGCCTTCCTGTGGTGCCCAGAGGGCAGGCTGACCTATGAGACTGGAATTAGAGGATTTCCCAATGTCCCTATAAGAATTGTCAGTAGGGTGAAAATGCGGGCATACTGCATCACCAGGCCCAGCTCCGAACAAGGTGCTGGTGGTGATGGTTTACAAACGTGGAATACTGACTTCACACTTCATTTGCTACTGTGACCCCAGATCCCATTTCTAAAGCATTTTGTGCTGTGGTGTAGGACTTTTCTACTGAATTACAGGACAGGAATTGAATACAGCAAGTGATTAGAAACGGAACTGAAGAGTTCCTGTGAGCTGGTTCTCTTCCATCACAACCTGTCGTTAGCAGAAGTGGCCATACTCTCAGACTAGCTTTGTCTTTGCACTGGAAAATGCCTGAGGACTTGAGTTCAATTCCTTGAGATCAAAGACTAGATTATTTACATTTTAAACAAAATCTAGGGAGCTGAAGAGATGGCTCAGTGCCCTTGTAGGGTTCAGTACTAGCATCAAGTCAAGCAGGTCACAATCACCTTCAACCCCTGCTCCGGGGAATCTAACATCCTCTTCTGGCCTTTGTAGGCACCTGCACTCATGCATACAATCCTTCCCCACCATCACCAAAATAAATAAAAATTTAAAAATAAATCTTTAAAAATATATAAAAGATGAATTTGATTACTAATTATTACATTAATGATAGTAAAACATGAACTTACTAAAATAAAAATGAACAAAATTTGCCTTCCCCATCCCCAGGGTAAGGGTCATTTTTAAATGGCAAGTTTCAGGTTGGCCTCAAGCTGCAAAGGAGAGAAATATCATAGAGAGGCTAATTAACTTTTGAAAATAGCTCCATTGAGAATGAAGGGGGCAGCAGAAGTCGCCAAGAGCATTCTGAATGTGTCAGTGAGAAATGAGTCCACAAAGCACTGATGTAGATCTAGCTTAGCTCCCCAAAGGCCCAGATTTGTACAGCTTCAGAGCTTTGATCCTTCTTCCCCTCCTCCTGGGCTCAGAACTTCTCTGGTGACTGGAGGGCTGAAGTCACAGCGGCTCAGCCCTGGTGTGCCCAGGAGCCGAAGAGCCATGGCTGTGCACATGGGGATCCAGTAAGGAATAAAAAACTCAGTTAAATTCTTTAAGTAATGACCCTCAGGCAGAAACACCAAGGACCAAGGCATTCAAAGGTTTAGCTATTCCAAGCAGCTTGGAGAAGCAGTCCTAGGCAAAATCTCAGAGATACCAGAGTAGAAAAGTCACACTGCTCTTTTCTCCACAGCATCTCCTCTGGACAAGTTTGCTCCCTGTGTGTGCATGGGCCCAACCATCTCTCCTGTCCTCCTGTCCTTAAGGTAGTCTTTGCAATTTCTATCCAGCTGTTACAGCCATGAATGTCCTGCCGAGAACTGGGTTCCAGGCCCCATCTCCCTTTGTGGGGAGCAACTGCCCGCAGTATGCAGTGAAGTAACACAAGTATATTAAAATTCCTATTAGGTAGTCCTTAACAATATGTACCACCAGACTTTGAGTCTTTTCCTTAATTTCCACAATATATGTGCTCCTCTAAGAACTATTCTGGGGAGACACAAGCTTTTTAACATTTGTCTGGCACCGTTTCTGGCTATCATCTCCTGCCAAAGGCAGGGCCTCGCCTTGGGATACTGTCTTCTTCCCCAGACCCGTGTCCCAGCCAGCAGAGTCATAGCCAGCAGAGCACATCTGTGCTTATGACCAAGCAAAAGGGGGAGGTGGCATCCTACCAAATGGAGGCCACAGCTCCTGCTTGTGGGGGAAGCTAAAGCCTGCCACGGACTCACTGAAATATGACTCACGTTCATCCAGGACCTGGTGCCGCGGCTGCTGTTAGAAAAAAAGAATTACATCTAATTGTAGTTGCCATCTGCCCACAACTTTAGCTATCATCCCTATGCCAGTTGGAGACTGCCATTGTAGCCCCGGGTCTCTCCGGCCTTTACAGCAGATATGGCACCAGGTTTCTCCTTTAATGATCATAATCACCGACAACCAGGACCCCAGACTGTGCATTGCCACAAGCGTAGGCCACATTTCCAAAGCGTTATGTCACTTCAGACTTCTGTGGCAAAGAACATGAAAGCAGAAGTTCAGGGCCTGTGGGCGTAGCTCGGTTGGGAGAGAGCTTGCCTAACATTCCTGAAGCCCTGGGTTCAATCCCCAGGATTGATGAACCCGCCACGCTGGTGTGTGCCTGTAATCCAAGCATTCATAAGAGAGAAGCTGGAAGATCAGATGTTCAAGGTCATCTTTGGATACATCGGGAATTTGAGGCCAGCCTAGGCTAGATGAGAGAGAGGGAGAACGAGAGAAAGAGAGAGAGGAAGAGAGAGAGGAAGAGAGAAGGAGATCAGAAATGTAGATATAAAAATTTAACAAATTGACAGAGTTCTTTATACAATTTAGAATGACCGAGTAAGTTGAAAAAGAAAACTGCATGTCATCAATGAAAACAATAAAGCCATTTCTTTCTCTTTTGTTTTATGAATTTATTAATTATTCTTTTGATAACACTCCATGACCCAGAGCTGGGAAGAGAAGGAAGAGATACATGAAAACTATACTTGAGCATCTGAGCAACATCTGTAGCTATCTGGGTGACCTTATGACTTGCTCAGGCAAAGTGATAGAAGAATATTTTTGAATATTTAAGATTTTAAATGGCAACAGAGTGCTAAACGGCATTACTTTCCTAAGTATAACAACTACTTTTTGTTAATAAAACCATTTCTCTTTAACCCATTTGGAGAACAGTCATGTGGAAGAAAAGGAAACCCCCCTATTAAAAAAGTGCTAAAAACCATAGAAATTCAAACATATCTGAGAATATATAAAACTAACCATGGTCTCTGAAGAGAAGCAAGATGCTCAACAATGTAGGAATCACATTCTTTGGGATATTAAACAAGCACCTCTAGCTTTTTGAAGCAGATGTCTAACAACACAAATTCTCAATTTTGGTAGTAGTTATCTTAGCATATAGAAGCAGGTACAAGCAGATAGGTATTTTGAAGTTTAGTGTTGTCCTTGGGGCTAGAGAGGTGGTTCAGCAGTTAAGAGCACTGGCTGCTCTTTCAGAGGACCAGGATTCAATTCCTTGCACACACATGACAGCTCACACCTGTCTGTAACTCTAGTTCCAGGGAATCCGACTCCCTCACAAAGGCATACATACTTGCAGGAAAAATATAAATGCACATAAAATAAATAAATAAATATTTCCTATAAAAATTAAGGTTGTTCTAGATATAGGCTTCTGGGGACCCAGCCAGTTGTCTATATTTGTTATCACCATTTCTTAATTACCAAAAAAATTATCAAACTATAATAGTTTTTGTTTTAGTCAAACATTATCCAGTGAGACAGGACTGACTGTATTCATAGACAACTATAGAATAATGGGATTACTTACTCAGTCATGGAGTCTGAGAATCCAGACAGGCTATCTGAAGACTAACAAGTTAGCATAGCTCAGTCCAAGTCTAGAGATGTAACCACCATGAAAGATATTGGTGCAATGGTTCTCAACCCATGAGTCACAATCCCTTTTTTGGGGGGGAGGGTCACATATCAAATGTTCTGCATATTAGATATTTACATTACAATTCATAACAGTAGCAAAGTTACAACTTTAGTTGTTATGAAGTAGCAACTAAATAATTTTATGGTTGGGGGTCACCACAATGTGAGGAACTGTATTAAAGGGTCTTAGCATTAGGAAAGCTGAGAACCACTGTATTAATCTAACTCTTAGGTGGAAGTCTTGAAGAACTAGTAATCAGAAAATGGCAATCCATTGATGCAAATCTTGAAGTCCAAGTACCTGAGAACATATACTTCTGATGTCAGCAATCAGAAAACTAGAGCAAAAAGCAGAAAGCCACCAGTCCTCCATCTTTGTATTGAAGCTGAACTACTGTTTGAGTATACTAAGAGCAGATCTTTTCAACCCGTCCACTAGACTGACATGCCAGGCTCCTCTGGATACACATTTTCCAACACACCTGGGAAAGCTCAGTCATTCTAAACAAATGACAAGCCAACTGGAGCCCCTATCCACTGCAAATACATGGTCTTGGTGCCTATGGAGATTTGACAAGAATAAATGCTTAACCTGGGTGTCCCTTAATTCAGTCAAGTTGACATCCTAAATTGATGTCATACTCTGGCTTAGCAACAAGCATGGATCTCAACAGTCTAAATTTGATGGGACAGTTTTGAGAAGTTATCCAGCCTTCCATTCATGAACACCTGAATAGACAGAGGTACAATGTAAAAGGAACATAAAATGTGATTATTAGATTCAGCCAGCCAGGTGCCAGAGGGTTCCATGGTGGAATTGGGGAGCAAATAAATTGTGGAGAAAGTAAGCCCACATTTCTAATCATATAGCAACATAGCTCCATGAACTTCACAGATTTTCCTACCAGTCTTCAAAACAAGCCAAAAGGACAGTATCATAGTTTCTATTGCTATGAAGAGACATCATGAACCCTGCAACTCTTATAAAGAAAAAATATTCAATTGGGGATGGCTTATAGTTTCAGAGGTCTAGTCCATTATCAGTGTGGTAGGACATGGTGCTGAGAGTTCTACATCCTGATCCACAGGCAAAAGGAGGTAAACTGTGTTACTGGGTGTAGCTTGAGCATAGGAGACTTCAAAGCCCACCCATACTGTTGCAAAGATAGAGGCCGCTTTCTTGTTCCTGGCTTCTTAGTCTAGAAATGATCACACAGAAACTGTATTAATTAAATCATTGCTTGGCCCATTAGCTCTAGCTTCTTATTGGCTAACTCTTACATCTTAATTTAATCCATTTCTATTAATTTGTGTATTGCCACATGGCAGTGGCTTACTAGGTAATGTTCCCAGCATCTGTCTCAGGCAAAGGATCCATGGTGTCTCCTAACTCCGTCTTCTTCCTCCCATGCTATAGGCCAAGACAGTTTTCCTTATTCATTAGCCAATAAAATCAACACATAGACAGAAGAACCTCCAACACCATTTCTCCTTTTCTGTTTAAACAAAAAATGAAGGCTTTAACTTTAACATAGTAAAATTGCATATAACAAAATAGTTATCAAGCAAGAAATACAGTTACAATATTTCTATCTACTTTATCTTTTATCATAACTAAGGAAAACTACATCAATTCTTCAACTCCATCAAAGTCTCCAGAAGGATATAATATTACTTAAGTAAACAGGAAGTGCATTGCAAGCAACTTCCAAAATTCTAGAATTGACAGAGACATCTCACTGCCTGGACAGTCACCCAAAGTTCTTCTATACCATTGGGGCATCCAAATTCAGCCTGCAGGGCCATAGTATCCAGAAGACTTTTCCACGAAGCAGGAAATTTCAAAGACAGCTTTGCCTATGTTGGCAGTTTGCCAGTCACTTTCTTTTGTATCCTGCAAAATGTCTAGTAGAGCCTTTTATGAAGCAGGAACCCCAATGGATTGTCGCACATTTAGGCAAGTTTAGCAGTCATTTCTCTGAGAGTCTTGCATGTTCGGTTAAGCAGTCCAGGCAAGAGCAGTTTCTTGCCCAAATGGCTAGTAAACTCCATAAAGAGCCTCTTCGATGTCCATCTTACTCTTGTAGTAACTGGTGCTACCAGGAGCAGACGTGTCTCACTGTCATGAAAAGTCTTAAGTTCTTAAACAATTAGATTTTATATTCTGACGGTCTCTGAAAGATTTGAAGAATACCTATCTAACTGAAATATATCTCTATTCATCTAGAAAATCTAACTAACATGACTACAAGCTTGACTATTATAGATTATTATCTATTAATCTGTATTTCTTAATTATACATTAATTTTTAAATGAGCTGCACAAACACAATACCTTAATCAAGAGCAAAAATATACATATAACAAGATTGATCTTAAATTTCTACCAATAAACCAAGATCCATACCAATACAAATCTCTATAGCATATCTCTCTTTAAATGTAAACAAATATTTATAAACAATATTTGGGAATATGGGCATTGTTTCTCCAAACTGCTTCCTGCTGTTTATCAGGTGAAGTATTTTCTTTGTGGGGGTGTTTACAGCAACCTTTCAGGGGGTCTTGTTCCTTCAAACCATATTGGTCTGGAAGCAATCCACAGGTTCTCATCTTCTGTGAAAACAAAACAAAAACCTCTTTTCCAAAGCAACATATCCTTAGACTCAAACTCTGAAATCAAGATCCCTTTATAATATACATGTTGGTTTAACTTAGCAGCCCATGCAATGAATGTCTCTCTGTACTTAGCTCATTCACAGTAAAAAATTCAAAGATAACACAATAATATATATAATCTAGACTCTCTGTGAATTTCCCATTTTTATGTGGCTTATTTTTATTTGCTCTTTTTAATCTATGACTATCTGTACTCTGTCTTTTTAAAGATTTTACCATTTTTTAAAAAGCATTAACCTATTTTATGACTCTCTATACTCTTTTTCTTCTCTCTTTCAAACCTACATACATTTATTCAGCACTCATCTATATTTGTCTTTATTGCATATCTTGTGCATGGAAGTCAGTGGTCAGTGTCAGGTTGCTCTTCACAATGCTTTTTCCTCTCTACTTCAGTGACTAATTTTTGTTTTATTTAATTAAAAT
The DNA here is from genome assembly GCF_982192425.1 of Myodes glareolus. Taxonomy (NCBI): domain Eukaryota; kingdom Metazoa; phylum Chordata; class Mammalia; order Rodentia; family Cricetidae; genus Myodes; species Myodes glareolus. The sequence goes on from NC_142051.1 coordinate 2,696,047, forward strand.
ATAATTACATAATTTCTCCTTCTTCTTGTCCTCTTTCCAACCCTTTCCATAGTCCTTGTTCATTTTCAAACTCATGGCCTCTTATTCTTTAATTATTATTACATACACACACACACACACACACACACACGTGTATATGCAAAAAAGTTTATAGATGCAACTGGTTGAATCCATTTGGTGTTGCTTGTGTATATATAGATGTGTGAATATGTTTGTGTACCTCTGTGTGTGTCTGTGTGTGCATGTGCAGATGCATATGTGTGTATGTCTGTGTGTGTCTGTGTATAAACATGCATATGTGTGTACACATGCATATATGTGGTGTATGTATACACATGCATATGTGTGTGGTGTGTTTATTTTTTTCAAGATTTATTTACTTATTATGTATACAATGTTCCTTTTACCCATTCACCTCCATGCTAAAGAGGATTCCAGATGTCATTACAGATGGTTGTGAGCCACCATGTGGTGGGAATTATGGGAATTAAGCTTAGGACCCCTGGAAGAGCAGCCAGTACTCTTAACGTCTGAGCCATCCCTCCAGCCCCAGTATGTGTGTATTTTAAGGCTGAGCATGTGGGGGTTGATAACCATTATTAGGGTTCAACCATGGGGAGGACTAATCCTTCCTCTCTCAATAGTCTTTAATTGCCTGTAGCTCTTCATCTAGGGGTGGGCATCTATAAGATTCCCCTCATCCACATTGGTATGCATTCTGATTCAACTAGACAGATCTGCGTGTCTCTGCCTCGCCATCCCTGGGATTCCAGATGTACATTGGCATGCCTTGATTTCACATAGTGCTGGGGATTCAAATTCATAGCATCGTGTATGCACTGCAAATGCTTTACAAAAACCATGTCCCCAGGCCCCACGGAATGTAATCTGATTCTTAACATTCAGCCCATTCCTTCCTTACTGAATGCCTTCAGAGAAATTGGAAACAGCCCTGATGAGTCTTAAGCAATCATTGTATTTTATTCACCATGGTGGTTCAGAAACATAAAAACATCTCACATCTTCCATTAAATCACCAGGCAAGAGGAACACATCACTTAAGTTGGTCCAAGCAAATGAATAGGAAGAACTTCAGTTCTAAAGGTCAGGGAGAAGATCCTTTTCCCCAGCAGTGATAGGGAGTGAATAGGACATTATCCACGCCACCAACGGCACATTATTATCCATGGCACCGCCACTGGTGAGAAGTTTACTGCAGATGACCTCTTCTTGGTATGTGGCTAAGCAGAGGCAGAAAATGAAACCTGAGCTGTTAGTGACCTCATTAGACAGTAGGAGCAACAGAGCTCCAGGCTGTCCTAACTCTAGATTTTATCTCATATGAGTCCATAAATATTCTCACTGTTTAAGTAGCTGTAAGTCAGGTAACCAACTGGAAAACACTCGAATCAATATCTCCATAACCTATGAGTCCTCCTCAGACCAGGGAGGGAGAGCGGATCACTCCTAACAGATAATCTCCCAAATGAGAAGTGTCCTCTTTCTATGGGTGGAAGCTTAAGTCATCTGAGGTGACAGGTGGAACTTGATAAAGCTGGAATTTGTACCTGGGAGTATCAGTGTTTTCCTGTACACACAATGTAAACTTCAGCCAATCAAGACTGGTACACAGATCATGATCCAGTTTCAGGCCCTTTGAGGATAGCATCCAATATGCAGCCTGACCTTCAGAACTTTTGTCACAACAAGGAACTTGTGGACTGTGTGGGGAAAGCCCCGGCTGTGTGGCTACCGTGGCAGAAGGAGAGAGTTCAGAGAGTAATCCTGGCATGTTGGACTCTGGATCGGAAGCCAAGCATGACTCTCAAACTCTACCAGCTAAGGTCGGGTGAGGCCACTCAGCCCTTTCTGACCTGGTAGGACCTGCTGACACTGTTATCAGTGGGCAGCACAGCGGCTCAACCCAAACAGCTCAGAAGAACACTCAGAATGTGTTCAAATAAATAACCAGGGGAAGGGGAAGCCACCGCTCTGTGATTGTGACAAAGAGACTCCACAACCTGGGTTTATCTGGATCAGCTTTCTCTTGTCAACACAGTAACTCCTGGTAACAGTGGTCATAATATCTGTGTCTAATGAATAAAATACTCTTTTCCTAAAACTGGTTAGCACTCCTAAAACCTCAAAGCTCTTACTGAGAATTTTGCATTTGCTACAGAAAACAAACTTTCAGGTTCCATGAGAACATTTCCCAGTCTCTACCTCTGCCAGTGCTGCTTCTGTGGGTGCAGATACCGGACTCTGAACTGTGCTAGGATTGCCCCTCACTTGGTCCTTCCTTACATAGGACTATAGATAATCTGTGTGGCCACACCCTGGCCCTTGCCTGGTTCTGTTCACACATTTGCCCCCATTGGTCTCACCTGCCCCCCCCAATTCTATGCGCCCCAATTCTCACTGCTGTGTGTAATGAAAGTTGGCTGATGGTTGTGCCCTTGTTCAGTATATGAAGGAAATGGTCTGGCTTTTGCTTCAAACATGAGGAGGAATTCATGGTCTGCTGCTGGCTAGCTGACTGTTACATCCAGGTGGAACTATTAAATCAGTGTTGATCACCTAAAAATTAAGAGGCTAGTGTCAGCCTCAAGATTTAAAGGGAACACAAATCAAACGAGATGCAGAATGTACACACACACACACACACACACACACACACATATATATATTGCAATTCTAATTCTTTTTAATATGATTGAAGTATCCTACCAGGTGTCTGTTATAGAGGAAGACATCTTCATATACATTGTTTTCCTTTTCAAACTGGTCTCCATCCCTTCTTGCAGGGAAAGAAATTTTCTAGCATGTACCTGTGTCCTAAGTGAAGAAGGTAGAAGTCCCGTGATGCTCATTCCTGCTTGAATCTCCCACCTTGGATATTCTGCCCTGCCATAGGCAAAAAGTAGTTTCTTAATTAACCAATGGTAATAAAATATATTCACAGCATGCAATGGGAATCCCACATCTGTCATCTATGTATTTCAGTGCTAGGAGGATAATCAGCCATTGGTACAGGAATGAGCATCACGGGACTTCTACCTTGTTATCTGAAAATAGAAAAGATCTTGATCTCCCATGGCTGATATATAAGGGCTAGAGTATATGAGAACACTAAGGAACTGGAGATCCTGGTAGACAAGGTTCTGCCAAAGGAAAGTGTTGGTAGAAAGCAGGAAAAAAAATTAAACTGATAATTGTTGATCCCGTCCTGGAATATAACCAGTGCTTAGCGATAGAAGTTTTCTATCATTGGCTGTGTTCATTGTTGTCATAAAGAATAGCTAAAGTATATTGAGATAACTACTGTTCACTATGGGCTCAGAGCAAAAAATACAAAAACAAAGTGAAAAGTAATGGGTGAGGTTGGAAGAAAAATTTTACAAAAGCCCACAATTCCAGTCCCAGAATCTTTCTCTGGTTCTGAACTCCCAAACTCCAGAAATGATTAGAAATCTCTCTCTCTCTCTCTCTCTCTCTCTCTCTCTCTCTCTCTCTCTCTCTCTCTCTGTCAAATATATTCACCATAGTAGTCTGCTGGGATCTCAAAGTGAGCATGGTCAAAACAAATTTGTTTATCTCATCCAATCTTAGCTCAAGGCTTGCCCACAACTTTGCATGTTCTAAGAGTGGGCACTCGTGAGCCTCTCCATAGCCCCTGAGAGGATGTTGATGGGCCCAGTTCTGTGCAGATCTTGGGTAGATTTCAAATCCATTCTTACAGAGGTGGGGCAGGTTACTCACGTGATAGAACACAAAAGATTGTAATGGTATGAGTAAATACATCTGGTTTCTAAATCACCTTCTGCCACGTGTTCTCCAGGTTCCTGAGGCTGGAAGACACCCCAGTCATCCTCATGGGACCCTGAGCTGCAACTCTAATCTCTCCTAATCTCATCCCCTCTACTTCTCATGGTACCTCCCCGGTGCTGAGGTTACAAAAGCAAGAAGACGTTCGCTAGCCATTTTTGCTAGTCCTATGTTTAAGTAATAATGAGGTTTAGGTTGCTTGATAGCCTAGTAACTATTACCATTCTATTCGGGGGCCCACAGATGTGGGTCTGCTCCACTTGACTAAAAGGTCAGAGAGTTTGAATCTACTCTCGCTCTTTCAAAGTTATTGACAACGGGTCTGACTTGAGATGTAGCTACAAGCAAGATATTCTGGCCTAGGGTATGGTTACTTGGTGTTTTGGATATTAAGATGGCCCATAGAAGTGAATCCACTCCATTTTGACCAAAGACCAAAGAATTCTAGGATATTCCTGCACATTTTTAAGCAAGAAGTTTGATCCAGGGAGGGACTGCCTACAAGATACGTAGTGTAAGGTGCAGTCACTGCATGTCCTGCATAAAGAACAGAATGCTTAACTCAGGAAATAGTGACTTGATGTCACAGGTACTGAAGCAAGTAACTGTTCTGTTTGCCCTCTGTGTCATGTTAAAGCAGGGTTTTGGCTTCTCCCTCCCCTTTCGATTTGGGTATATAAGCACATGGGGAATAAATGTGGGCATAATCAGTAGTCAGTATACACTGGGCAGTCCTACTGGTTCTATATGATGCCTGTATTTCTTTCATCTCTTTTCCTCTTGCCTAACATTTCTAGTTCACATGCTCCTACCCTGAAACATATGAACCCATTGAGGCTGGACCCCGACACTCTATCCATTAAAACAAAATTTCTATGTTTTTGGTAATTGAGCTTAAACGCAACTACATCGGGGAAAATCAGGAATTGTTAAATAATTTTTTCACTTTCAGATCTCATTTCTCTAACATCAGATCATTTCCCCAGTAACTTCTCATATTTTACAGGACAAATATTTTAAAGTATAACTATTTCCAGTATAGAATACCATATCCAAAATATTAAAATATTAAAAATCCTCCTATGAAAATCTAAATAACAAGACTATGTTATCAAAATGACCAGTAGTTCATTCTTTATCCTGATGACCTCAGTCCCGACATAAGAAAACATTCTCCCTCTAGAACAAGACTTCAATTCCCAGGTGCTATGGGAAGATATGTGGTTGCTAAGCAACATGGCAGAGTTGCTACTCATGAGAAACTGATGACTCTGGGAGAAACCAGTTAAATATTTCACCTGAATCTGGAAAATAAAACTTCCTAAGCTTTATTTGATTCGCTAAAAGACAAGTTGCGTCAACAGTAAGTCAGGTGTTTGGTTTTAATGTCCACGACTCCATTATTGCTGTCCAGGTAGCAGCAGGGCCACTTCCAGACTGCGCTGAACACTGCACAGCACCTGCCCAGCAACCCCCAGTCTACAGCCGCAGGAACCACAGCTCAGGGTCAAGAAGGGTCTTAGTTTCTTGTCTTGAATTGTTACAAAAACCTATGACAAAGCAACTTAAGGGACAAGGGGGTTATTTGAACTCACAGCCAGTCACCGTCCATCACGGTGGGAAACGCGAGGCAGTGAGGGCCGGAAGCAGCTGGTCACATCACATCCACAATCTGGAAATGGGAGGAATGAGTGCATGTGTGTGCTCAGCTCCCTTCCCCGTCACACTCAGTCTAGGATGCCCTGTCTAAGAAAAGTCCTGTCTACAACGAAAATGGTTCTTCCCATATCAACTAACGTAATCGAGAAAACTCCCATAAGTATTCCTAAAGACCCATCTCCTTCATAACCCTAGAGTCAATCAATTTGACAGTTCATACTATCACAAAAAGCTTGTCCAAATTCATATGCCCAAGCAGTACCAGTTCTGATGTATATTCGAGCTCAAATATGCTTAATTTCAGAGTTCATATCCCTTTAAAGTCACCCACCCTTGCCTAGTGTTGACAACGGAATATAACTGAACTGTACATCTGATTACATTTTACTTAATAGTCTATAAGAACAAAATAAATAATAATTGAGAGAAATAGCTTATATATTGAGATAAATCATGTATAATTTAGACAGTTTATTAAAATATACAAATATTTACACAAACACAAGTGTCACATATGCGTATCACACATTACTTATTTGTGGATTTAACATGCATTATTTTCATGTTACATGTTCAGTATTTTGGTTCAAGCTTTAACCCTGCCATTGTTGTTTGTCTTTGGAGTTTCTGACCACCTTCGAGATTCTGACTGCTTTCATTTTTCTCACGTGTGATGGAGGCAATAACGGGATTTATTCCACTAGCTGGTTATTGTGGCAATTAAATGAGCTAATTCTCTGAAGTGTGATAAAAGTATAAATAATTTTACCAGCTGGTACCAGAGTTATACTAGGAGACAAAACTGTCTGTGTAGGAAGATAATTTGCGAACTGTTTGGGCTGAGTTTGGGAGCAAAGATGGAACAAAGTGAGCTAACGATGAAATGATAAGTTTGTGATCCTGTGCACAAGGAGTGAACTCTGCCTGGGGAGAGCAGGGGCGGTGAGAGAGGAAAGCGAACAAGAACAAGGATAGGAAGGAACCTAGGCCTGCAGTGGGACGGCGCCCAGAGGAGAAACTCCAGGAGAGGCGATCAAAGAGTTTCAGCCCAGACACGAGCGTCTGTCATCCACCCACTGTTGGGTTTTCTGTCTTTCTATGGCACACAGCCTCTCCACTGCTACAGAAAAATAAGTATTACCATCAGTGAGCAGCTATAAGAGGGAGAGCAAGGGACCTGTGTTGGTATAGGACCAGAGGACAGGAGGGCAGCCGCCACAGGTGAGATGGTGAGGCAGAGTCAGGATATCTTACAGCATTGAGCTTAAAGTGAGCGTCAATAAACCAGTCTTCCTATTTGTGAGCTGTGCTTTCTAGGTTGGGAGTATAGCAAGGGCAGAGGAAGGACAGACAGGAAATAAGGGAAGAAGGAGCAATGCAGGTAGCTGAGAGCGCTGGGGAAAAAATGAAGCAGAGTAGGCATCTGAGTCCTTCAGTGAGGTGTCATGAGTGTAAGTGGGGTGCTGACTTAGAGTGGGGGGCTAGAGGGGGCTTTGTTCAGAAGCTTTCTGATGAGGGCATGCAGAACAGGAAGGGAGAGGGTACTATTTGAAGGAATGTAGGAGTCAGCACCCACACTGGCAGATGGGGAAAGAGGTTGTAAATAAACAAGATGGGACACTTCCAGCTTTGCTGTTAGCCAGGACAAAGACCTGGCAGGTGTCCATCTTCCCACCCACACCCCTTAGGGAGAGGGCTTGCAGCTGGCCTGCCTGGACATTAGCTGTGACCCAGTCAGCCCACTCTTCTTTCTAACTAGATCAATCAGGAATGATTGGAGGACTCATCCTAAGCCACTTAAACCCTCCAGTTTCTGAATCCCCTTGTTCTGTGCGCATGCATATGTGCATGTGTGCATGCATACTTATGTGTGTGCATATGTGGTGTGGGCTGCTTCACTTTCGATGGTAGAGAAAATGAACCTTAGCAAACCTTTTCAAGGCCCTGTTAATTCCACCAGTTGAGAATAAAATCACTACCACAACTTAAAGCCAAAATCAAAACATGCTTTAATTAAATACCTGTCAAGTGGATGAGTTCCAGCCAGGTCCAACTCTGGTTTCCAGAAAGTGGCCCCGTATCAGGGTTTACAGCGGCCTAAGTATTTCCTATCAGGTCCAATCAGAGCAGGCGTACATCCTGACGTATTTCCTGCCTGTGAACCTCCCGCCCACATGTGATCAATCACATCCGGTGCAGGTGGGTCAAACAAACTTGTTGGGGGCGGAGGGATGAAAACCAGTGGCTTGTTATCGCTCCAGCGTTTAAGGACCTGTCTGTCCTTGAGCAAGGGGCTTGCAGGTCAGAGACATTTTTGTTTCGTGAATCTCTAAAGCACAGCAATTAAAACTTAAAATGTACCTTTGGCTCTCACAGCCGCTACACAGGTAATTTGTTGATAGTGAGGTATTTGTTCCAACAGAGACAGCAGGGCTGAGGTAGGAGCAGAAAGCATCAGACTGCACTGGGCTAGGGAGAAGGGGTGTGGGGATAGCCCAATATCAGAAACTGAAGTCTTAAAGGAACAGTGACTTTTCCCTCATAATCCTGGACACTAGAGGCTGGACAGCCAGGCCACAACAGAGCTGTATCTTTCTGAGGCCGTTGGACTCAATCTCTCCGGGGCTTCTGCTTCTTTTCCTGTAATCTCTGCGGTTTATTTGTTTGTAAATGTAATTGTAGACTTATCCTTCCAGCCCTCTGCCCTCACGTGACATTTTCTCAGTCTCTTTGCAAGAGCTTCCTTTGGGAATGTCAGTCCTGCCCAAAGCACCCCTACGAATAGGGATAGCAGTGACTTTGAATGGACCCATTCCAGTTGTTTCATTTTTATTTGATTTTCTCTATAAAGGTTCTAGTTCCAAATAATACCACTTTCTGATGAATGCTTTGTAGTCATTAAATTCACTACATAGACCAGGCTGGCCTCAAAGTCATAGAGTTGCACCTGCCTCTGCCTCCCTAGTGCTGAGATTAAAAGCATGCACCACAATTGGCCTCTGAATTCCACGTCTTTATGAAACCCACCAACTCCATAGGCCCTGAGCCTGCAATAGTCTCCGCTCCCATCTCCCACCAGCCTCACCTGACTCCATCTGCCTGCCTGTTGTTCCCGACCACAACAAGCAGTACATCCTGTTGTCCTAGACCCTCCTGGAGTGCACAGCCAGAAAACCAGTGTTCCAGATCCTGGCTAGGTTAGTTTCTGAATATCAGACACGCATGATACTTCCCCATCCTGACCAACATATGCCTTCCTCAGTAAGAACCTTCTCTCAGATGAAGCTATGTCATACCTGGTTCTCTAGACTTTCCATCATAGCCTTTTCTATCTCTTTCCTCTTCTCCTTCCTCTCCTGTAATCGTGTGTGTGTGTGTGTGTGTGTGTGTGTGTGTGTGTGTGTGTTGTACACAAGCATTTAGTTTTGCTGTCTGGCCATCACAATGTCCATTCCATGAAGGCAGGGAAGCTATAGCTGATGATGGAGCAGCAGCTGCCGCAACAGTGCCTGGCACTTTGAGGGCCTCAGCCTATGGTTGTTGGATAAGTAAATCAAGGATGTTGACAAAGCCAGAGACAATGATTAGAGTTCCGGTGCTCACTCAAGTACAGTTTTTTCTGGGTTTGTGCCTTTAAGTCTAAATTCTAATATGCCTTTGTCTCACCAATGATGAGACTTGTGCCCCTCAAATCTATCCTCACTGTAGAACACTCTGAAAGGTAAGCGAATAGCACAGACTTTAATCTTGTGGACAGAGTCAAACAGCTGTGTTGCTATTTATTTTGCATTGTTTATCTTGCTCTTGTGTGCATGTCAGTATACAGGGAGGTAAAATGCCTTTTGAATACATCCCAGAATGCCTGCATCCCAGAAAACCTGCATCCATGTTCTGTCTCTGTTCCTCAGTGGGGGAGGAATTCCTAGGTGTCAAAAGAATAACTAAAGTGAAGGGTCACTGATACTCTGAAATATTTCCCTCGAAAGAGTTGAAGTAAGTCAAACAAAACCAAATTAAAAAAAAAGAAGTATTTATTGGGTGATAAAACATAACTTCACATGTATTCTGACTCCCTCCACCCCCCCCCCGGGAAATTAACCAGAATGCTCGAGAATTCTGTCTTCCCACATTGCTTTGTTGTTGTTGTTTTAATCTTTTCAAAGATTATAATGGTAGTTCATCAATTATTTCACAAAATTGATTTAAAAACAAATGACTTTTGCCTACCTCCCAAATTCAAATTAGTCTCAATGAAAGATCTGCCATTAACATATCCAGAAAATGTGTTGTATTTCTTAAATTAATTCTGAAGAGACAGTGCAAAAATATCTCAAAATAATCACAAGTGCTGGAAAAAGTGCATAGCTTCCCTGTGAGACCACTCAATTAAATGAACAAATTTTGCTGAGATTTATTAAATTCAAGTGTACCTTAAAATACATTTATGTTTATTTTTATCACAGATTAGCTTTTCTGGTCTTATTCCTTAGTTAATTAAAAAATGGTCTATTATGACTTTTACAATCTATTTAGTAAAGAACTATATATTCTCTGGGAGCAAGGAGGATTACCAAGTCTGGAACTGTATCATGCTGGATTTAATATTTTGAACTTGGAAAATAGTTTAAAAGTTAACAGACTGTTTTGTGGGGATCTTTGCAATCTCCACAGCCAGCAGAGCCACCATCCATGGGAGGTAAGAAGTTCAGTTCAACACAGCTCAGTAGCTGGTGTTGACTTCAACTTCTGGAGTCTGACCCCAAGCACTTTATTTTAGGCATATTGAAGCACAGCACAATTTGGTGAAAGCTTTCCTCGTGATAATCCCACATGCACAGCAAAGCATACGCAAGTCGTTTTGAGGAACAAAGTAAATTAAACACAGTGACGACTACATTGAAACTCTCTGTAACGTCCATAAAGATGGGTTCTATAGATAGACTGAGAAAAACACACTTATAATAAGGGTCTTGCAGGAGGACCCGGTGTGGTCTCCCGCCACACGGACGGCACAAACGTTACCAGGCTGTGAGCTACATCTGGGCAGATAGCAGGTTCTACATACCTTCCTTTGAAAGAAAGACCATGTGTGTCTAAGGTTCCAGGTTCCCCGAGCGCTGCTGTGTAAGCACAAAGACCTCCAGGTCTCCTACAATTATTCTGTGATGCTGTTAATTCCCCTCAGATTTTTATGTTAAAGGGGCTTCCTTTAAATAGCATCCCAAAACCACCCTACTACATGGCATTGTAAATAATTTAAACAATTATAAACAAAGAAGAGCAAAAATATGGAGAACAAGGAGTAAGAGAAGAAAAGGGGAAGAGAAAAGCTGCTTTTTGACATTACAGACTCAACATTGTGTGCACTACTGAGCAATTTCACAATCTGCCCCTCGGGCTTCATGTGCTGGGCCCAGAGCAGCACTGAGAACTGTGGCCGGCTTCATTCTCCTAAGCTGATTGGAGCTGTCAAGGTAGAAATGATTTCCTTATTAAAATGGGAGTGTAGGCCGGGCGGTGGTGGCACACACGTTTAATTCCAGCACTCAGGAGGCAGAAGCAGGTGGATCTTTGTGAGTTCAAGGACAGCCTGGTCTACAAGAGCTAGTTCCAAGACAGGCTCCAAAGCTACAGAGAAACCCTGTCTTGGAGAAAACAAAAGGAAAAACAAAAGAAAAAAAACCAAAGGAAAAACAAAAGAAAAAGAAAACAAAAGGAAAAACAAGGAAAAAATGGGAGTGTGGCCTTCTTTCTACCACTCATCCTCATTTTTCCTTCTATTTTGTTCTCTTTCTCCTCTCTCTCTCTCTCTCTCTCTCTCTCTCTCTCTCTCTCTCTCTCTCTTTCTCCTCCTCCCTCCCTCTCCCTCTCCCTCCCCCCCTTCCAATGTGGGGCCTCTTCATATTTTGATACAGGAAGTTGTCCCTCACCAGATGCGACCCATCAATCTGGGATTTCCCAGCCTCCAGAAGCAACAACCAAATAGACTCCTGTGTATAAAGTCCCTAGACTGCGATATTCTATTACAACATCAGAAAGTAAGTCTAAGGTTGTGTCCTCTACGAAAACTTCAGTAAACCTTATCATTTCTTTCTCAAGTTTCATTGACAGTAAGATATGTATGTCCTTGGAACCGCTGTTATCTTTGTAATTTGAGCTGGATACCTAACCTATCCAGACCAGCCAATTCTTGAACACTAGCAATTTTTTTTTTCTTGATGGATTCCAGAGGCAACTTCAAACAACTCACTAGCCAATTGAGGAAAATGAGTCCATGTTACATACGCGCTCATTCATTCATTATAAACAAACATAAAGTCACAACTGCACATTGTGATTGAAGCACAGCCCAGGAGGGAATGGAGAAAACATGGCAAAGGCTCTCTTCATCACAGTCCTGCTGAGCTTGCTTGCTCTTCATTCTACGCGATGAGTGGGAACTTCTCATAATGGGCTGGGAAGTGAGCTGCGGCTTGTGCGAAGGCAATGCAGACTGTTATCAATGGAAGGACGGCTTCGTGCTCCCATTACAAGGCCTTCAGAAGTACCAGTGATGCAGATGCCCATCCTTCCTTACCAGAGAACCACTGAGGAGAGGGAGTGTCGCCTTAGTAAATGAACGAGAACAACGAAGTTGCTCTGGAAACCCAGACTCAGTGTTAGAGTGCTGATCTCAAACTGCCACTGGGGAACAGGGAAAGAGAAAAGTTTAAGTACACTCCCTCAAAGTTCCCCAGGGTTGTTCTTTATGCCTAAGGCATTTCTGGTGCAAACACCCCCAAAGAGCCCGTGTTGTTCTCAAAATCGCCCAGGCCTTTTTTAGGGCACTGAGAAAAACACACCAATACATAATAGTTCTTTCCCTGAGTTGTTTTGAGTGCAGTTTATTTTTTAAAATATTGTTTTTATCTCTCATGAATAGGAGACACCACTTTTAATACATAAAATAGTCCTTTATTTTACATAGGAATTTTGTATAATAGTATTTTAGAGAGGAGAGCTGCACTCCCAGTAGACTTTCAGTCCCTCTACTGCCAAAAATGCCTATGGTTTTGGATAAGGGCATGGCCGTTAAGCAGGCAACAGCAAGGCTGGCAAAGCTGCTCAGTGGTTAGGAGCCCTTTCGGACCTAGCAGAGGACCCAAACTCAAGTCTCGGCACACACAGTGGCTCACCACCATTCCTAACTCCAGTTCTAGCGACTATCACCACCTGCTGCATCAGGCATATGCATGGGGCACATACATACACATGGGTAAAACACACATGTAAAGTAAGTAAATAAATATCTCACACATGGGGCACATAAGTACACACAGGCAAAACACGCATGTAAAATAAGTAAGTACCTCACATGTAGGGCACATAGATATACACAGGCAAAATACATACATAAAATAAGTAAATAAATATCACACATGGGGCACACATACACAGGAAAAACACTCACACATGTAAGGTAAGTAACTAATATCTCATTTGTGTTTGAGGAGAAGTGTCCTATGAAAATTAACCAACTATAAGACTAGAAGATGACACTAGGCTCATAGAATCAAACAGGGCCACGTGAGAGAGGACAGGCACCCAGGCTAGCTTGCTTGCACAAGCGTTCCCTCTGAAGGCGCTGAGGGTCAAGGAAGAGGGACCCAGACACGCTCAGAAGCAGCAAGAGCACTTCAGACAGAGGGAACAGCTGGTACAAAGGCCCCGATACACAATGAGTTTGGTTTGTCCTGGACACAGGAAGAAAGCCAGACTTGAGAAGTGGTGTTAGTTCCTGAGTGGATGCGGCAAAAATCTCAGGCAAGAATGAGACAGTAAGCGTACACTATGGACTAAATTTGGAAACCCAGAGGGAACAAAGTTTACTTTTTGATCCTTCATAATTCTATTGTTTTTATTTTTCTTTGTTTTGTAGTCTTCTCTGTGTCTGCTTTTTAAGCCCATCTCTTGTTGAGGAGGTGGGATTAAGCCACACGTGGTTGAATGGTCTGCTTTTCCCCCTTCTGACCTGTCTACGGTTGGTGTAATTACTGCAGAATAAAAAACACCTGTTGGCCTGTCTATCCTTTCCCTTTGCCTCCCTTGCCATGACTCATTCCCACTAACCTTCCATCCCTAGATTTCTAGTGGGGAGAGGACAAGCAGATCACTTCAGGGATGAGTGACACGGGAGCCTTTGTGACAGGAAGGGGGTGTTAGAAAAAGGCCTGACCCAGACGAAGAAACCCTGGTCTAGGCATGTGGATAGTGTGGTCCACCTCAGAGAACTCTGCTGTCCCCCTAGATACTTACCAAGGGCCTTTCCTCCTGCCCCAGTCATACCTTAGTGGGTATGTAACAGGAGCATAGTTAGTTTTGGCTTCATTATTCATTATTTTGCTTATAATGGGAACAGAACACTAGAACTAGCAAGGAAGTTAAGGTTTCTTTGGGTTCATGGTTTATAAGCACAGTAGATTATCCAGAGGGGAGAGAAGGCAAGGCGTTAGTTCACACTGTGTCTGGAGTCCAGAAGCAGAGAGAAAGAGCTGCATGTGTTGTGGTATGGTCTTCCTGTATGCTGTGAGTACGTGTGGCTCGCATTGGTTGATAAATAAAGCTGCTTCAGACTATGACAAGGCAAGATAGAACCAGGTGGGAAATCTAAGCAGAGATATCTGGGAAACACCAGCCAGTTGCCAAGGAAGAAACACTTGTGAAAAAATAAGGTAACAAGCCATGAAACACATGGCAAGGCATAAATTAAAAATATGCATTAATTTAAAGGTAAGAACAAGCTAATAATAAGCCTGAGTCATCAGCTAAGCATGTATAAGTAACATTAAGCCGCTGAGTGGTTATTTTGAAACTGGCTGGAGGGAGAAACCTCTGATTCCCTTGAGTGCTGGTTATCAGGTCATCTTCTCCTTTTTATTTAGTCTAGAACCTCGGCCCATGACTTGGTGTCGCCAAAATCACTCACAAACGTTCCCAGCGACATGGTGATTCTAGACTCCATCAAATTGGCAGTATTAACCACCATAACTCTGCTAGAATCAGGTCCAAGGGACAAACCCAAATTGGTGGGCATAGAAGTAGAATTCTCAAAAACCTTTTCCTAGGAGGTGGACAGGGAGAAGAAGTAACAAAACATACAAAATCCAATCCAGGGGCCGCATCAGGAAGCCTGGGTTCCCAGAGAAGTGTAGGCCAGTTTTGGGCCCCAGGCCTAGTTGTCCCCAATGCCCTGTTCAGGCCATAATGACAGCCATGCCATACAGGTGGAAATGATCTTGAGGTTTAGAAGGTTCTCATTGCCTCTGCTACAGACTTTATAGCCTAGGAAAGCAGTCAGCAAATGGCTACTGCACTGTGAACAACAGTTCGAATGATCTGCACTGAGCTGGAGAAAAGCTGACTCTAAGTGCTGATGCACTGAGGCCTCACAGCACAGGACTGAGAGGTAAATCTCATGCCCAGCACAAACAGGGCTCAAACTCTGCACCTCGTCTTCCCAGGATGCATCCTCCCCCCACATGCCGTTTATCTTCAGGCCAGCTGAATGACCGCTGGAATCAACTAGCATCCTTTTCAAGGGCAGTCTGAGAATGGAACAGAACTTCCATGAAAGGGAAAATCTTAAGACCAATAATGAACTAAGTCTTTGCTCTTTGGTGGTTTGGCCCCACTGATGGCATGTGGCCATGGTTACACTGACACTGTTCGCTAGAGAACTGCTGTGCAGCGAGTGATGGAAGGCACTCGATAGAGGGGGGAATGAAGAGGACCTGGTGGCTGTGGTTGGTGGAAAGGTGCACTCTACTAAATTTCCTGGGTGCTTTGGGTGGAATTTGCTCTTCCTGAGCCATCCATGATGCAGGAAAGAGTGGCTCTGAACAATACAAGAAGAGGTATATATTTCTGGTTATGTGACTAATGTTCGCCACCATACCCTCCTCCCAAGTCTACACTGGATTGTACGTTCTCTAGGGAGCCTCCCCCAATTTCTCCATCTCTCTCAGTATCTTCACAACTGATCACTTACAGAGACATTTCCTATAGTTTATATTCTTCATGGTTCTTTATTTATATGTTTATATTCTCCTGATCTAAATCCTTGGGATCATAGCATGTATGCCTTCTTTCTCTGTATATTGTTGTGTACATAAACTTTGTCCAGGATGGTTTATATGCAATAAAAGCTAATCTCTTATTTGAGTGACCTCTATCAAGCGAAAAGAACAACACATACTTTAACTTCAGCAATAAAGTGGTTCATTCCATCAATTCTATGTGTCTTCCTTCTAATAGACATCCCTCACAACTTGCCTATTAACTCCCAGACGATTTTTATATAGTTGTATTGATGAGTCATCTGTACTTAATCAAATGGTTAGAGTCTGACCTAACTGCCTGTTAGGCACTGAGAATTAGAATCTGGATAAAATACAAAAACTTAAGTGGAGATGTAGAGTCCACAGAAGAAGCTGGATCCCGTGAAGGAGAGGAGGGTGCTTCAGTCACCTAAGAAGAGATACTTCAATCATACTTTCCAGTCTCATAAGATAACACCCTTACCCTCAAGCTCTAGGTGTTCCAGCATATTCCTGACTTAATATAGCTGATCATCACTCAATAGAACATTATTAAATTGTTATTATACATGAAAATGATGACACCATGTTCAGTAGCAAAATGGTTTAGAGTGATTTCTTATAAAATCTCAGTTTTCTAGGATGAATTTTGATGATTAATTTATTAAAAGATTTGTGAGCACTTTGGAGCATCCCAAATCTTCTATTTAAATGAATCCCAGTGATTTCTTCCCCAGAAAGGAAACACAGCCAAACCCAATAAAAAGTGGCCACTACTGTGCCTTATGAGTTCATTTTCTAAAAGATAAGAATAATTATTTATCTTATTTTAAAATTAGAACTAAATGTCAAAGGATCTAGATCAATGGTTCTCGACCTTCCTAATGCCCTTTAATACAGTTCCTCATGTTGTGGTGACCCCAACCATAAAATTACTTCATTGCTACATCATAACTGTAATTCTGCTACTGTTATGAATCATAATGTCCATATTTTTGGAGATAGAGGTTTGCTAAAGGGGTTGTGACCCACAGATTAAGAACTGTGGGTCTAGATAAAATTATCTTACATTCCTTCAGTAGGAGAAAGGACGAAAAGATACCTACCCTCCAAACATATTCTTGTAGGTTAGGATGGCAAATCCTGGCCTAAGTACTTTTTTTCCCCCAAAGCATTTGAGCAAGGAGAACTTTGACCTCAACAGTGACCCAAACCTCCAGGAACATTTAACATTCCTCAGTTGTATTCAAATCACTCAACACTGCGGAGAACACTGACTGTGGGTGTTTGCCAGTCTCCTGTTACCATAACAGAATTTCTAAAACACTGAACTCCGGAAGAGGAAAGGCATATTTCAGCTCACAGTGGTGGAGGTGTCACTTGGTCCTGCTGCTTTGGTTTGTGGCTACACAGCATGTCAGGCAGGGGAGCGCATGGCACAGTGGGCTGCTCACATCCTGGCCAGGAAACAAATAGAAACAGCAAGTCCCTGAGGTCCTAATGGCCCCTGCAAGATCACACCCTTTGTGCTGTAGCTTCCTCTCATTAGGGCCCATCTCTTAGAGATTCCTTCCTCTGTCCTTAGTGCCAGGGTCAGGGTAATACCTTTGATACCAAACCTCCAAACCAGTGGTCCTCAAACTTCAAATGCTGTGACCCTTATACAGTTCCTCATGTTACAGTGAGCCCCCAACCATAACATTATTTTCATTGCTGCTTCATAACTAATTTTGCTACTGTCACGAATCAGAATTCAAATATCTGATATGCAGGGTGTCTAGTGGTCAACCCCCAAAGAGGCGCAACCCCACAATTGAGAACCACTGCTCCAGGAATACTTCTCCAAACCACAACCATGTTGCTGGACTCAAACCCAAATTTTAGGTTAAGCCTCTTCCAACCTGTCTGACTTTCTAAGGTGTCTTTCTAAGTGGGAATTCTTCTACAGACCAGCTGTAAGAACAAGGCAGGGAGGAGAAAGTCAGGTAGAAGCCGGGTATTTTAAAGACAACAGCATAAAACGTGGCCTTAGCTTGGCTTAAAGGCTAAGATTTAGAAGTCACAGTTGTATTAGAGATTCACTCTCATACACCCCTCCACACACACACACACACATACACATACATTCTGATTTAGAAAGAGACAGTGAGGTACCTGGTGGGCTATCTGTAACACAGGCCTCCTTATTTAGCTGATTTGAGGAGACAATAAAACACTGTGATCACGGGAGCCTCAGGCCTGTCTGGGTCCAGATTCCACTTCTGGGCAGCATGACCTTGAGACATTACCTAACTCTTTCCAGCTTCAGTTCCCATAGCTGCGAAATGACAGCGATAACAGTACTTACGGTGCAGGGTGGCAGTAAAGATTAAATGCTGTAATCGGTGTGAACCTGCCAGCAAAGGGCCTGGGATGTACCACACGTTCTGTGAGTAGGAGTTACTACAGTTATGAGCAGAATGCCAGCCCCGTTGGCTCCACTCTCCGTCTTCTGGCCCAGACTGTCAGCTCATGGCACAATTCTCTCCAGGGAGAAAAGGCTTCCTTTTCTCTTCTCGCTCCCCCACTGCCATTTGGGTTGCTCCGGGATGGTTAGTGTCAAAAGAGATGAAAATAATAATGTATCTATTTACATAACATTATCCTTATTTTCTTTCTCTCTGCAGAAATGCTCTGGTATTATCGAATTAGTCGCATTTTGAAGATGACATCCACCAGAACTAATCAAACTCAACCATTTTTATTCCTTGATAGCGCCCTGGATTCCCTCCCATTAATGGAACAGCTGCACTGTTTTATAGCAGGCTGGGAACACTCACGCAGCAGATTCAGTACTGAGTGGTTGCAATCATGACTGTTTACTGAATATTAATATTCTGTGTGTGCATGTGGTTTGGCTTTCAAATTATTGGCAACCCCCATTCATTGCAGAGAATCATGTCTGCCGAGGGACAGGCATCCTTAAGTCAAAATCCAGCTCTCCTCAGCTGTCTGCTGCTCTTTTAACCTTACCACTCACAAAATGTGCAATACACGCACTCAGGGAGAATGACTGATAACCTCTGGTGGCCCTACTACATAATACATACACGGATTTTGCTTGTGTCCATTTCATGGCATACAACTCCTAGAGCCTTTGAATCTGGGGCATGGTAAGTTGTTTGGATGGTAATAGAGTAACAGGTGGCTGGGAGTTTCTGGGTACTTCAGGATGGGGACTAGTTACAGGAAAAGTCAGAGTTAGAATTCTCAGGGCTGTCAGGAGGCAGGCAAAGGGGCTCTGGGACCCAGTGTTCCTTCCCCAGGCTGTTTATCTCCTTCTGGATGTTCATCTCTATCTTTTCTTAGATCCTTTACTAGTGATTTGTTATTTACTTATTTACTCTATTTATTTATCATGTTGATGTGTATTTACCTGCTTGTCTGAATATGCTTCATTTATTTATAGTTTTCAAATAGGCCAGGAGAGGACCTCAGATCCCCTGGAATTTGGAGGTACTGGTGTCTGTGAGCTTCCTGATGTAGGTGCTGGAAACAGGACCCAAATCCTGTCTGCAAGAGCATCAAGCACACTTAACCACTGAGTCATCTCTTTCCAGCACCTTGCATTTTTTAGTAATAACTCGAAATTCTAGTGTTTTCCTGCGTTCTGTGAACCACTCCAGTGAATTAATCAACTCCAAAGAGTAGTGCATAGTCATACCAAGTGTGGCTACTCAGAAGCACGGTTACACCTGTATCTGGGGTGGGGGACAGCTATTGGGACAGATGCATTAACCCACTGGGTCCGAAGCTCTGTTCAGGTGAACGGTGTCAGGACTGAATTGCACTGGAGGACACAGGCTCGTGTTCCCTGGATAATCTGCTTGAGGATTGCTTTGATTGGCATGTGGGATTGGGGGGGGGGGGTGACACCCACGCACCTGGTGTCAGAGATAGCAAATGGCTGTGTGAACAGAAAGCAAAGAAAAGCTGAATACACACGTAGCATCTGAATGTGGTGTAATCTTCCAACAAGGGACTACTGTTTGCATTCTGTCACCATATCTGATATGTCCTGCACATTTAAATGTCCTTTGTGTTGAGACATTGCTAACACTGTTACTTCCCTTGCATACAAATGTCATGGAAAAGACAGGTGTGAAACCAAATGCCCTTGCCTCGCTGCTTCCTCTCTAGGCTCCTTCTCCATATTCTAACGGTGTCTGCATGACAGACGAAAGCCTCATCATTTACATAGATTTTTATACATGATAGAAAACAGCTCAACATTTGGTACTATTTAGACTAACGTTTCAGACATTTGGCCTGAATTGAATACTGAAATTTTTCTTCTTATCTGGGTATCTTGGGGGATTCTGCTCAGAGTCTCTATTTGTGTAGGTCTTTCAACTAGTACAGAAGGAACTAAAGAGAGGACCATTGACTGATCTCCCTTAGAAAAACCCGTTACACTCTCTTGGGAATTAAAAAGTTTTCACATTTTCAATCCAACTGCTGGTTACAACCACTAATTTTTATAGTGTTCCTCTGACTTTTAAAAAATAGGCAATATGCTTTGTAGCTTTGTTCCTCTCTTCTGGTGTAAATTCAGCTTCCCTCCCCTTCCCTTCCCTCCCCTCCTCTTCCCTCCCCTTTACTTCTCCTCCCTTTCCTTCTTTTCCCTTCTCTTCCCTTCCCTCCCCTTCCCTTCCCTTCCCTTCCCTTCCCTTCCCTTCCCTTCCCTCCCCTTCCCTTCCCTCCCCTTCCCTTCCTTCCCCTTCCCTTCCCTCCCCTCCTCTTCGCTCCCCTTTACTTCTCTTCCCTTTCCTTCTTTTCCCTTCTCTTCCCTTCCCTCCCCCTTTCTTCCTTTCTTTCTAGACAGAACCTCACTATATATCCCAGAACTGAACTTATAAACCCTCTGCCTCTGCTTCTTCCTGAATACTGGGATAACAGACATGAGTCACAATGCCGAATGCTAATGACATGTTCTTCTTAACTATTCAAATTGTTTCTGGAGAAAAGAATCACTTGCCCTGTCTCCTTCTTAAGAAAGCCATCCCTATTTTGCTGAACACCCTTAGAGTCTAACTCTGTGTGAGCACATGTACTATGACTCTAGGCAGTGCCCTAGGATCCAGTGTCCAGTCAGCAGCACTTAGACATGGCTCATACCCATTGGTCCAGCAGAGTTCCTGTGATTTGCATTAAGACTCTCTTTGGGATGAGGGTGTGACGTACATGTGGGACCATGCTGAAATGGATACAAAAATGGAACCTTGTTGCCATCCATCACTGGTGTGGGAGGTCCTTCTGTTTATGTGTTGATTTCATTGGTTAATGAATAAAGAAACTGTCTTGCCCTGTTGATAGAGCAGAACTTAGGTAGGTGGGGAAGACAGAACTGAATACTGGGAAAAGGAAAGAGTCAGGGAGACACCATGGATCCACCGCTGGAGATAGACGTGCTGAAACTTTGCTGGTAGGCCACGACCTCATGCTGATACACAGTTTAATAGAGATGGATTAAATTAAGATATAAGAGATAGCCAATAAGAAGTTAGAGCTAATGGGCCAAGCAGTGATTTAAATAATATATTTTCTGTGTGATTATTTTGATTCTGGGCGGCTGGGACAAACAAGCAGACCCCTGCAACAAATTGGCACACCAATGTGGTGGACTAAATCCATGTAAAACCTGAGGAAGCTTAAAAAGAAATTCTATATACAAAAATTAAAAGAAAAAAAACAAAGTTTAGCCTCATTTATTTTTCAACTGTGGCATGCTGCAGCTTCTTTAAAAGAGATTTTTCTGATTCAGCCATAGCAGGAAAAAAGCCGCAGCCATTTTTAAATGCCAGCTTTCTGGGCTATGCTACCAGCGTGACCTCTGGCTCTTTTGGGAGACCAAGTATTTGGATGGGGTTTATGAGCAATATGCTGCATGTGCCTTGCTTGATGGCAACTTGGACTGACTGTGTACCTGGAGCTGGGGCAGGGTGCACTGCTCAGAGGCACAAGTGACTCCACCATGCTGGACTTTGCATTGTGAGCAAGAAGTACCATATATATCATAGTAATATGAAGTTTAAGTTTTAGACTGGTCAGGCAAACAGGAAGTACTGTATTACTCCTAACAATGATGCAGCTGAAGTTTTTAAAAAGTGCTTAGCATTTTAAGAAGTGCTCCTGGAGAGTAAAAAAATTACAGATATACAATACAGATAAATACAGATTTTAAAAAAGGACCTATAAATGGGTCACAGTGTTAGATAAATGTTCATAGACTTGGGAGAGAGAAGAAAAATAATGTATTATAAAAACAAGTAAATGGTTTTTAAAAAGGTAAAGCCTTTAAAGACACAGAGTACAGAAAGAAAAATAAGCTACATAAAGATGGAAAATTCACAGTCTGGACTATGTATATTATTGTGTTTTCTTTGAATTTTTTGACTGTGAAGGAGCTAAATACAGAGAACATAAATATATTGTATGGGCTGCTAAGCTAAACCAGCATGTATATTATAAAGGTATCATGACTTTCAAATTTGGGTCTAAGAATATGTTGCTTTGGAAACTTTGGAAAAGTTTTTCTTTTGTTTCTACAGAAGATGAGAACCTGAGGATTGCTTCTTGACCAATATGGTTCATGGACCAAGATCCCCTGAAAGGTCACCATGAATACCCCAAAAATACCCTCAAAAATTACTTTGCCCAATAAATAGCAGGAAGCAGTTTGGAGAGAAGTAACTACACCCATACTCCCAAATATTGTTTATAATTGTTTTTTTACATTTAAAGGGGAATATGATATAGATATGAATAATTTGCATTGGTATGGATCTTGGTTTCTTGATACAAATTTAAGGTAAATTTTGTTATACTGTATGTGTATATTTCTGCCCTTGATTAAGATATTGTGTTTGTGTAGTTCATTTAAAAATGTAATGTGTAATTAAGAAATATAGGTTAATAGATAGTCATCTAAATAATAGTCAAGATTGTAGTTATGTTAGTTACATTTTCTAGATATATAGAGCTATATTTCAGTTAGTTAGGTCTTCTTCAAATCTTTCAGAGACCTTCAGAATATGGCATTTAAAAATGTTTAAGAACTTAAGACTTTTAATGACAATGAGACACATTTGCTCCTAGAAGCACCAGTTACTTCAAGAAGAAAATGGGCATCGAAGAGGTTCTTTATGGAGTTTGTTAGCCATTTAGGCAAGAAACTGCTCCTACCTAGACTGCTTCACTGCACATGCAGGATCCACAAAAAAATGATTGCTCAACTTGCCTACAAGTGAGATGGTCCTTTGGGGTTCCTGCTTCATGAAGGAGTCTGTGAGTCATCCTACAGGATACAGAAGAAAGTGACTGAACTGTCTTTGAAATTTCTTGCTTCATGGAAAAGTCTGCCAGATACTATGGGCCTGTAGGCTGAAGATGGATTCCCAACAGTAAAGAAGAACTTTGGGTAACTGTCCAGGCAACAAGATGTCTCTGTAAATTCTAGAGTTTTGGAAGTTGCTCACAATGCACTTTCTGTTTACTTAGGTAATATTATATCCTTCTGGAGTCTTTGATAGAATTGAAGAATTTATAGTTATAGTTTTCCTTAGTTATGATAAAAGATAAAGTAGATATAAATATTGTAACTGTAATTCTTGTTTGATAACTGTTTTGTTATATGTAATTTCACTATGTTAAAGTTAAAGCCTTCCTTTTTGTTTAAACAGAAAAGGGGAAATGGTGTGGGAGGTCCTTCTGTCTATGTGTTGATTTCATTGGTTAATGAATTAAAAAAATGTCTTAGCCTGTTGAAAGGGCAGAACTTAGGTAGGTGGGGAAGACAGAACTGAATGCTGAGAGAAGGAAGAGTCAGGGAGATGCCATGGATTCACCACCAGAGATAGACGTGCTGGAACTTTGCTGGTAGGCCAAGACCTTGTGGTGATACATAATTTAATAGAGATGAATTAAATTAAGATGTAAGAGTTAGCCAATAAGAAGTTAGAGCTAATGGGTCAAGCAGTGATTTAAATAATACAGGTTCTGTGTGATTATTTTGGTTCTCGACAGCCAAAATGAACAAGTGGACACCTGAAACACATCACCATATTACATAATGACCTAGTCTTATTGTTTCTTTGTTGGTGATTATTTTCAATATTTCACAATTATCTTTTGTGGCTCTTTTTTAAAACAACTTTTTAATGTTTTTAGACTTTTCTTTATATACCACCTTTATCTTCATCTTGACTGTTTTCTGTAATATTCTCACCTGTATACCTTACAGCTGAGAAAGTCAATCTAACAGTGCTGGATCTGATTGTTTTTGAATATTTTGATATCTTGAGTAATAAAGATGGACAATTGGAGGGCTAAAAAGATAATGCTGAAGTTAAAAGTTCTGACTGCTCTCCCAGAGGAAATACCACTCTGACTACCCCCAAAACCTCCTTTCCACAGGTCAGTGAGTTCAAGGCCCAGTGCCCCCCAGAATGACTCACTGTTATTTTACAGCCCTCAGAAGTAAACTTTAGTATGTAAAGGAGTTATTCTAAGTTAAAGGACCAACCAGACTAGTTAGACCAAAATTCATTTCCAAAACTTAGAGACCATTCAAACCTGTATTTTAATGCCTTCTATTTTTAGGAAAGTTCATTCCTTCGAAAAAACACTTCTAAGTCATCAGTCATGACCTTAACTCTTCCAGGAGGACAGGCATGCATATTTGTAAATGTTAATTCATCCATGCTCAAGGATTAAGTCAGTAGGCTCTAAGACACAGCAGGCACTGCCCCAGGAGAGCCTACTGGGATTCGTGGCATTAGCAGAACACTATTGCCTTAAAATGGGCAGATCCTGTCCCCTTGCTGTTGATGTCTTGATCGTCAGTTGAGTCCAATCTATTCTTCACAGCTAAACCAGCTTCTAGATGATTACAGAAGCCAAGTAGAAGCTCTAATCACATTTGACTCAAAGTCAGGGGACCTGAGTCTGACCTAGCTCTGAATATTTCCCCTGTACCTCAGAACAACTACACTGAATTTAAATCAGCATATCCAGCTCACAGAGTTCTGTAAATGCTAACAGTGTGTGTGTGAAAGACTTTGGAGGCTAGGCATGAGCCTTGATAACAGAGTACTCGCCAGACATACACAATGTCATGGGAAAGACACTGACACATAGTAGGCTGTGTCCCTTTCACAATTTAAACCCTCCCAAAGAAGACCAAAAACAGTCAATAAAGTCACCCAACTTTGTATAACTTTCAGTTCTGGGAGAATATAGCAAATACCCTCTTAAGAAATAAGCACTGAGGTGGGGGAGATGGCCCACGAGTTAGAACACTGGCTGTTTGAGACGGACAGAGTAAAAACTTTCTGCCTTAAGTTGTGTTTGTCATATCTTTTGTTATAGCCATGAGACAATCAATGGATACCTTCATTCAGAAGCTTCTGGGACAGTGGCTAATGTTTGGTTCCTGGTTGTGAATCACAATGTTTCGAAAGATCAACAGTTGTGATTGTGGGTCATTTATTGAAGAGGAGGACCTTAAAGATCAACGACACAGAATGGGAATGGACGTGATTACTGCCTACACAGTATGTGATACACACACAGTATGTGTATGTGTCGGTGTTCACATTGCCTCCACTGGTAACAGGATCGTTTCACTCCTCATTAGTTGTTAGAAAGATCTCATTCAAAATAAAGACGAAGAAAAGTTGCTAGGTCTGCGAACAATGAAAGCAGCAGATGAGTGTATCAGACTATCTTCTCTCATGGGGATATGGGGTACTACCCACAGGTTACTTTGCTAGGCGTTTCTCACTGTCTCCCCACTGAAGACATCTCTGTGTCTCTCCATCTTCATCCAGGTACTTTGAAAAACATTTCTTACTGGTTTTCATCTCTAATGTCCTTTCCTAACTTTATCCCTCTCCTAAGAAAAGAGTGTACTAAAGAAATATTTTAGTTTTTAAGGCTCATAGGTTCACAAAGAAACTATGACCCTTTTCTCAGTTCTCTCACTTTCTATGAGAAGAGCATCAGACGGGGGATTATGCTGGTCCTCAGACCAGTGTGTTTCCAATTGAGTGCATTTGTGAGGTTAGTAACTGTGAAAGTTACCCATGACCAGCACCCGTGAAAGTTTTCCACGGTTAGTTTTTACTTCAGATGAACTGAGTGTTTCCTGTTTATTTAAGGACAGAAAGGAAGCAAGGATCCCCTGTCTATCTTGTGCTGTGTTGCCTGGTCTGGGACAGTGGTCATCTCCTGAAGACTCATGCTTGCTTCACCTATTAGAACCTGAATCTTCAACTGATGGACTTGCCTACATCTAACTTAAAAGAAAAATCTAGTTGAGTAACTGACTGTCTCACACAACCCATTAAAGCCTACTGTGTTCCCTTCCAAAGTGACAAACATCTGTTCGTGTTTTCTGTCTTCACTGGCGAGCCATGGGAGACAGCGTGTAGAAATCCAAGTCCACATTACAGTGTCTGATGAGCTGCTTTCATGCTAATGCTTTGCACAGAATGTTGGACTTATTTATTTGTTTATTATAGTGAGGGCTTAACATGTGTAAGCTTCCAGCTTGCAACAGGTTATACTACTGGCTCACAACTCATTTTAGGGTTTTTATTTTTTTTAACTTTTTAACCTCAGTGCTTTGTGGTTTTAAGAAAGATCTTATTTTAAAACTATGGTTTTCACTTAAATTATTATTTATGTTTTCTGTATTTATTTTATTTGCAGCAAATTGTGACATTTTCTATTCTTATAATAGGAAGATAAATTCACTTTGGAAAGATAAATGTCAAATTTTAATGAAAGCCAGATGATGGTTTGGATGGGGGAGGCAGTCCTAAAGAGGGGACAGGTCTATGTCTTGACATTTTCCAATTGTTTTAGCCACAGTATAAGCTTTCCCGTTATTTCTTAATAATGGAGAAGTGGCCATGGAAATTCCATCACGGAGATGAACTAAATGCTTTTGGGAGTTCATGGACCCCCCCCCTCCATAAACCAAATCCAGGGAAAAACTTCCCAACACAAGAAAAACTTGTATTTAAAATGAAAATAAATGAGAATTGGATGTGGAATGTCCCGTAAAGCAAATAAGAAAGGGGCCGTTCAAGCGTGGCGTGAATATAGAAAAGCAGCTTTGATGGATGTGTGCTGAGAGACAAGCCCAATGCTAGAGCCACATGGCTTCCCAGGTTCCTGAGAAAGTCGTCTCCTTTAAGTACTCAGTCATTCTGCCAGCCCGGACTTCTATTTTTTATGTATAAACTTACCTAGTTCACACAAGGTACATTTTCATCCTTTTGGCTGCCCAGACGCCGGTCTTCACTGCTAGGTCTGGGGGGTTTGTTCTCCAGCTCGTTGTGGTAGGAAGCAGAGCCTACCCACTACTCAAAGCAAGAAGGAACAGGTGGCTCTTACTTCATCCAAGGAACAGCAGTCAGGTCACCACTCACGGCAGCTTCTCCCTCAGGTCTAGGAGTCTGAAAGATCCTTGCAGATAGGAATTGACTCCAGCTGCACAGACCACAGCACCTATGGACGAGGTGAGCAAGGGAATGTGAGGGCACTCAGCTGCTGGTGCTGGGAGCACTGCTGTGACCAATCACTCGCATTGACTGGCACCAGCATTCCTCTGGAACAGTGGTTCTCAATGTGTGCCTTGCAACCCCTCTGGCAAACTTCGGCCTCCTTATTCATAACAGCAGCAGAATTACAGTCATGAAGTAGCAACAGAGATATAATTGAGGTCAGCACAACATGAAAAACTGTATTAAGGGATCGGCACTTTAGGAAGGTTGGGAGCCTCTGCGTAGAGTCACCCTAGTTCAGACTCACCCTGAGTTATTGACCAAGAAGATTCAGTACGCCACGTCTTTTAGTTTCTGCCTGAACTTAAAGAACTACCTTACCATTCGGAGATCCTAGAACTTGTTATGAATACAGAATGTGGACTACCAACACAGTCTATTAAAATATAGTAGAGTACCTTCCCCACAGTAGGACATCCATGACTGACCCTGGATGTATGCATACACAGCAACACAACCAAATTAGATCTTACTGAAGTTATCTGAATCCTATTTCTTAAAATATACATATGTGACCCTGCCGTTTCCCCAGTGGTTGCACCGTTGACAAAACAGAAATGATGAATGCAATGATTTCATTTTAAATACATTCCATTCATACTTAAGGGGCTCTAGTGCGGGCATCTTACACATTCATTGTGGCTTTTCAAAATATAATCCTTCTCATCATTTCTCTGTGATACTGAGGACACATGAATCATAAAAGACAACGTAATTAGCTAAGTCGACCACTCCAATTCTCTGCAGAGCCCTTGCTATTTTAGTCCCCATCTGACTCTTGGCTCCCTGACATGCCAGCTCTACGTGATCTTGGTGTGTATCAGCACATAACCAGGCAACCAAAATGGATACATTAAACAGTTCTACAAGGTCAGCCAAATGCTGTATTTCCAAAAAACCGTACTGTATTTGGCTACCTGCAGTCACTGGATGGTAAGACCAACAAGCTCTTCCAGTTGTCACCACCTTCAGCCTCGAGTGCCCTCGATGGTCATCTCAGGCCAGCGTTGCTGGAGTGTCATTGGCACAGTCTCTAAGAGCACACAAGGTGTTCCCATTCTCAGCCAGAAGAGAGTAGGTCTTGAGTCATATTTGAAACGCTCTGTGGAAGCAAGCTATTGGGAAGATGGCTATGGTAGAAATTTGAGGGAGAAGGCACTGCATAGCTGCACAATAAGACAAGCAGTCAATTACCTATTATATTCTTAGAAAAGTTTCTCAACCTCCTAAAACATGGATGTCTTCATGAATAATCTGGAGCATATAAGGATGCTTTTCTGCCAGGTGGTGGTGGTACATACCTTTAATTCCAGCACGTGGGAAGCAGAGGCAGGCAGACCTCTGTGAGTTCAAGGCTAACTTGGTCTATGGGAACTAGTTCCATAACAGGCTCCAAAGATACAGAGAAAACCTGTCTCAAAAACAAACAAACAAACAAAATATGCTCATCTAATACAGGCGCCTGAGCCTAGATATAAAACCCAGTGTCAGGAACACATGCAATGCCCTTAATTTCTAGCTCTTGTGATTATTGTGTTTTTACTATAGCATGAACAGTTCATGCACAATTCATGAAACAATTTAAAACTAGACCTGGGAACGCATGTCACTAATAACAGGAATATAATTTGTTCTTTCTTCTTTGATTCCCAGAACTATGGAAAGAGGTGGTCGCCATGGATGTAAAAAGCTCTTAGTCTATAGAAAAGCAGGCAAACCATTAACTGCTAGATAGATTGGGTTAGAATTCCATCACACGGGATGTTCTTCTTTCACTGCCTTAATAAGGAGAGCAAGACTTTCAGTTGGGTATCAGTCCTTCTTCCCCACAACCCACATGCTTAGAGAAACTGGCCAAGACAACGAACATGATGGGCGGCTCATTTACAGTTCAGAGGTTCAGTCCATTGTCCTCGTGGCGGGACATGGTGATGTGCAGGCAGACATGGAGGGGGAGCATGGCTGCATGCAGGCAGACATGGTGCTGGCTACATCTTAACCAATAGGCAGCAGGAAGTGGTCTCAGACACTAAGTGATGTCTTGGGCATAGGAAACTTCAAAGCCCACCCCAACAATGACACACTTTCTCCAACAAGGCCATACTCGCTGCAACAAAGTCACACTTCCCAAAAGTGCCCTCCCTGTGAGGTTGTGGGGTCAATTGTATTCAAAGTAGCGCACTCATTGATCTTTTATGGGGTCTTATTCAAGATATATGTACATAATTTCTTCACTGTTGCATTCTAATTTTATTCTATTAAATATCTAATAAGATACAATAATATTTTTATTTTCTAAGACATACTTTATGGATGGGTTTCTAAGAAGATTGCGTATTCCACAGTCATTGGGTAGACTGTTCAATGCACAGCCTGTAAGTCCACTTCCTCATCAACTGGTTAACCTCTGAAGCCGGCGCTGTGGTCTGGATGGCCTACCCATTTGAGAGTGGGACAGCGAAGCCGCTCACTGTTAGGATATCTTCATCTATCTCCTATGTCTTTGTTTTATGGGCTGAACGCACCCTCATTCAGTGTAGGTGGATTTATAATTTTGATATACTTTTTTGTTTCTCTTGTTTTTCAATTGTGTGTGCTCATGTGCTATATGAGTGCAGTGACCAAAGTTAATTCTTGTCGTCTTGTTGGAGACACGGGGACTAAGTGTTAACCTGGAAGTTACAGGTGGTTATGATCTGCTGGTCTGCACTGCTATCTTTCTTCCTCTTTAAGGTGCAGTAGACTCTAGCGCATTTTTTCACAGTGCTTGCTTCTGATCATGAGTTGCTTTAGCTTGTGCATATCACAGAAGGTTTTTGTTTCTGGGTTTATTTTGTCTTGATTATCAATTACTTGGTCCCCATGCTTAAAGTGTATGAACCCATGGTCTCCTTACTTTAAGGGTTTCTGCTGAGCGGTCTTGGGTTACTCTTAAAGGTTTGCCTTTGTAAGTAAGGGACTGGATTCACTTGACAGAGCGATGGCGCTTGAGACTAGAAGTCATCCTAACGCATTTGAACACTTCCTATTACCACAGCACAATTGGCCAAGGCCCAGTTGCTTCACCTTAGCCTTCATTCTCCAAGTTTGGGGATCATAAATCAGACTAAGACAGATGAGTTCCTGGAAGACAAAGAATCTCTCTCTTTCTTTCTTTCTTTCTTTCTTTCTTTCTTTCTTTCTTTCTTTCTTTCTCTCTCTCTCTCTCTCTCTCTCTCTCTCTCTCTCTCTTTCTCTCTCCCTCCTCCCTCCCTCCTTCCCTCTCTCAGTCAGAATCTGTTTTTACAGGCTCCCAACTCTGTCTTCACTTGCATTTTCCCTATGAAACCCCTTCCTATATAATTACTTCTTGGCATCTGCTGCCTGGAGGACCACATTTAACACAGACGTTTTCCTGGAAGCCACTGGGAAATAAGTCTCTGTGCTCTGCAGAGTGAAGCAGCAGGGGAAATGTTCTTGCTTCCTCTGGATTTCACAAATGCCCAGAAATTCTAGGACTGTTCCTCTGCTTCCCTGATGAGAGTTCTCTTCTCTGGGTTAAACATCCTTAGACGTCTGTCTGTCTCTTTATAATAAATAGTTTTAAATCCTTTACCATTCCAAGGGTACCTAGAAATTAAAATAATTAGGCAGAGGAAAAAACACAGTGAGAATGTGTTTTTATGCCTTGAGTATTCTCTCTCTTATATTATATATATAATATACATAATATTGCAGTATAGTATATTTATTTTGTGTGTAATATTATATTTACATATATAATATATAAATTGTATATGCACAGAATTTGTTAACAATCTTCATATTTTAAAAACCTGACACACAGAATAAAACTATCAGAAGTTTTCGTAACTGGAATAGCAAAATCTCAGGTTCTGGAGCCACTCTGAGTTCTAATCCCAACTGACTTCTTACACACTGTGTATGTTAGAGAAGCTTAGTTAACTTCTCTCTAGTTCGGTCCTGTCCTCTACAGTGCTTACCGACTTTGTGGTATTCTATAAACGGCCTGTAAAAGTACTTAAAGGAATCTTGTCATTCAACAAGTGACAAGTGTCAAGTAATTAAGTATTTCCAAGCATGGGTCAGCATCTGACCATGCTCCCCAGAGAGTAAAAGTGAGACTGAAGTACAGCATTTGAAAGTAAGTGTTTAAAGTAAACAGTTGAGTAACTGACTACTGCAATATTTAGATACTGGGAAATGGCTATCTGCGAATGCTAGTAGTTTACAAAATAAATAAGACTACTGGCTTTGGCCAGGTGTAATGGTTTGAAAGAAAATGGCCACCAAAGGGATTGGCACTATAAGGAGGTGTGACCTTATTGGAGTAGGTGTGGTCCTGTTGGAAGAAGTGTGTCACTGTGGGGTCAACTTGGGGTCTCTTTTTTCAAGCATCAGTCTGTGTGACAGTCAGCTGACTTCCTGCTGCCTCCGAGTAAAGATGAAGGACTCCCATCTCCAGCACCATGTCTGCCTTCACACCGCCACACTCCCCACCATGAAGATAATGGGCTGAACCCCTGAAACTGTAAGCCAGAACAATCCAATGCTTTACAGTTCAGCTCTGTACCAGAGTTGCCATGGTCTCAGTGTCTCTTCACAGTAGAAACCCTGAGACACCAGGTGTATGTGGTAGACAATGAGCTTACTAAATACTCTTTGAACTCTCCGATTTCAGAATTATAGTTCTAAATTTGAAGATCTATAAGACACATTCCACTGGATGTGAGGTTGGTAAATTTTCTCTCTAAGGGCTAGGAAATTGCCACCTGAGGTTTCAGGGCCACATACTTTGTGTTAGACTTAACTTTGCCCTTGATTGTGAAGACAGTTATATGCAATGTTTCAATGAGTAGCAATTGTTGTATCAAATTTCACTTTATTTATAGACATTGAGTTGTTAGTTACATATAATTTTCTTGTCACAAATTGTCATTCTTCTCTTAATTTTTGAACCATTTAAAAACGTAAGTTGTATCTTGATCCCTCAAGCTACGACTGAGCCTACAAGCCATGATAAATGAAGCAAAGAACAAGGAAGGCTTTTGGTGACGGACAAGATGTCAACTACTGTTGGAAGTTCCTCCAAGTAAACAACTCCCAGGACTATGTCAGAACCTTTCTAGACTCCAGTCATCAAATGAAGTTCTCAGCAGGAGAAAAAGCAAAACTTGCCCTGAGCTGGAGTCCTCTGTAGCTGTGACAGTCTTGTTGGGCTTATTTAAATCTAACCTGGCTCTGAGACACTCCCATCCTCATCTTTATAATCTTGCGACAGACAATCTTTGACTCTTTGTATTCTAACTTATTTGAAGGAAGTCTTCTTGGAACTTTCATATTAATTCTCAATTCTTCCTTTTCCCTCTCAGGAATGACTGTCCAAAAAGACAGAGCCATTTTAATTCTATGAAACTCTCCTCTGCTTTTACAAAAATCAAAAGGGGCCGATGACATCATACTCTGTTACACTTAATAACTGTCAGAAGTAGTATGGACCCCAAAGAGCTCTGAGTGACCCTGGTCACCCAATGACATAGATCCAGAAACTGCTCTGGGGACCCTGTAATAGGGCTGCATTCAGACTCCGCACTCTTCCATCTGCCTATCAGGAATCTCTTTCTTTTTGTCTGTTGTACATTTTTTTTTTAAAAAATCAAAACACCGAATCTTGCCCTTTATCTAGCTTAACTACAAGTGAAAGCAAATTTAAAATAAAAGTGGTTTTGTTTTGACCAAGGTAGACATGGGTTTTTCTTTTAGTTAAGTGAGACCAGGTGTTGTATGTGGCCAGTGCTGCTGCAGCAAATTTCCCAAACTCCTCAAGGGTCAAGCTTGTGTCTGGGTCTTCTACCGTCCCTTGTGTAACCATATTCTGGTCCTCATAGTGTTGATGGTGGACATGGCAGACAGAGTGGACTCATGGACATCTATGGCTATGTCAGAGGCTCCCAGATTTCTGCTTATTTATCATCAGTCAGCATTTAGTCACAGACATAAGCACAGAGAGCCAGAAAACAAGACTGCCTTAAAGACAAACATGTCTTTTCGTGTATGAAAAACCAGACTGGCTTTATTAGAAAATGGAAGCATCCCAGTAGCTGGGCTCCACTTTGTAGGTAGCAAAGGAGGGAAGTTGTGTACTCTGAAAGACAAAGCTCTGGAGAAGCAGCTGGTGCCTCTGGCATGAAATGTTACTAATTGTTAATGTCCCCAAAGAATTCTTTTCTGATTTAATAATTTTATACACCTTCCCCACACAGACCCCAGAGAGAATCCAGTTCACATAGGTTTCTACCACCCCAAATTCACATTCACAAACCAAGAACGGAGGTTTTAAGAATATATGTCCTTGTATTGAGAAGAAATGTTTGAAATTTTTTATAGGTAAGCTACACATGTTCTCTAAATTGGTATACATTATTTTCTTGTTTCTCCAACTTCTAAGGTAGCCCTTAAAATTTTTTCTGGAAAAGCCCATTTTATCTAAATGCAATATCCATGTATTCTCCTTCTATTTGTTTTGGAAGTGATTAGCACTTATGAGATAATAAATTTTCGATTGAAAATATTTTTTAAAAGAACTGCTGAGACCTTATCTTTGGTTATAAAGTACAGCAATGCAAGAAAATCTGTCCAAAACATCTGGGCATCATGAAGACCACATCGCTCTGACAGGGCCAGGGGAAGCAGCAAGAGAGTGATTAAAGCATTCAGATAAAGGACGCTGTCATTGAGAGCGGTGTTGTGGGCTGACTTCTCTGCTGTCTTGTTTGCAGTGAGAGAAGGGGTTAATTTCTTAGTCTTCCATTTCTCTGGCTTTGTTAAAACACAGCCTATAGTCCCAAGGCATGTAGCATATCCATGATTCTTGAAGAAAATTGAATGCATACTTTTCAGGAGCTTAGGCAACAGGCTTCTCTTTAAGGCCCTCTCCCAGGATTGTCCCTAAAATGAACAGTACAGAGGGTGATTCTAAACCATGAGTCTCCACACCCTGACCCTGGAGGATTGATGACCATGATGAAGATGGTGCCTTCAGTACCCACACCAATGGTATGTAGACATATCCTCTTATGATTTGTGTTCTTAAGGCTTGTGGGGAAAAAATTTCCATATCAATGCACATTCTTTAATGTAGAATACAAGTTTTGATTAATATTTACTAAGTAGTACTAAACCTGTCTTATAGCATAA
This sequence comes from Myodes glareolus, assembly GCF_982192425.1. Classification (NCBI taxonomy): domain Eukaryota; kingdom Metazoa; phylum Chordata; class Mammalia; order Rodentia; family Cricetidae; genus Myodes; species Myodes glareolus. The sequence goes on from NC_142051.1 coordinate 2,730,416, forward strand.
AGCCATTTAAGCCAAAACACACAGACAAGACTGCAAAATATCATTTTTAAACTAATTATGACTCATTGTACTGGCTAATTTTATGTTGGCTTGACTTAAGCCGTTCGTCAGAGAAGAGGGAGCCTCAAATGAGAAAATGTCTCTGTAAGCTCTGGATGTAAGGCACTTTCTTAATTAGTGATTGATGGGGGAGGGCCCAGTCTGTGGTGGGTGGTGTCATCCCTGGGCCAGTGGTCCTGAGTTCTTAAGAAAGCAGGCTGAGTAAGTCATGGGAGCAAGGCAGGAGCCGCATCCCTCCATGGCCTCTGCATCAGTTCCTGCCTCTAGGTTCCTGACCTGCTTGAGTTCCTGTCCAGGTTTCATTGATGATGAACTGTGATGTTGAAGTGTAAGTTGAATAAACCCTTTCCTTCCCAAGGTACTTAGGTCAGGGTATTTCAACTCAGCAGTACTAACCCTGACTAAGACACTGTAGTAAGAAGAATGGGCTGTGTCCTGCCACCAGGCTAGCTTATGCCCAAAATAACCACACAGAAATTGTATTAACTAAATTACTGTCTTGCCCATTAGCTCTAACTTCTTATTGGCTAACTCTTGCATATTAGTTTAACCCTTCTTCATTAATGTGTATCACCACTTGACTGTGACTTACCGGCATGAGTCTAACCAGCGTCCGTCTCAGACAGGAGAACCATGGTGTCTGCCACACTGCCCTTCTTCCCAGCATTCTGTTCTGTCTACTCCACCTATCTAAGTTCTACCCTATCAAAAGGCCAAGGCAGTTTCTTTATCCAACCAATGAAAGCAGCACATAGACAGAAGAACCTCCTATATCAAGACACCCTTCTACCCAGGAATCATGTAGTTTTCTGTATTTATCTCCATCATCTAGCTAGTATTTCTCTCTCTCTCTCTCTCTCTCTCTCTCTCTCTCTCTCTCTCTCTCCATCAACATCTTTTACTAAAAACAATCAAACAAAGAAAAAAAAAACCTCTTTTCCAAGCCCGGTTATTTACGGTTCCTTTTGGCAGACTGCTTCCTTTTCGTTCCAGTATAATTCCAGACACCCATGCAAGCCCTGTCTTGTCTCTACACAGAACTTTGCAGCTCAACTGCCCTTTCATTTCATTTCGAAGCTTTGGGCTCTGGGGCTGTCCTCCTGGAGGTTGAGTCTCTCTCCTGGCCCCAGGCAAGCTATGCACTGAGCAAACTCTTAGATTCTAATTGATGGATCTGTCTTTCTATGTAGAGATGTGGTTAGCAAATGTATAAAAAGATTTTAACTAATTTACGCTCTCCCAGTAGGAACAAGGCCTGTACATGGTGACCAGCATGACTTGGCCCTAGAAACCTGACTGGGGTGACAAGAAAATGAAAAGGGGACAGACACATGCAGAAAAGCCCGAATCTGGTAGCCTGTGCTCACTACACAACAGCCCAGAACTTGAGCATCTTGTTACATGCTGCACTAGCAGGGAGGACTCAGCTAGTCTTGCTAAGAGGTCTCTGGAAGCGAGTGGTCCCAGGTCGCAGTTATCTGTGAGGAGCAATCTGCAGTTGCTAGCTTTTGTGCACACTACCAACATTTGCACTCAGACCAAAGGAACACTTTGGCATCCCTCTGAGCTTCATGCTAGAGCAAGGCTTGCCGCTCTCATGGGTCTGAGGCGTTGGGGTCCTTGACACGGCCCAGCCCATATCAAATAATACACATTAAGTCACACCTGTATTTGTTCTTTCCACATTCCCTAGGGGCACCCTGCACAGGCTGTGGTGCTGCTGAAATCCAAATAAGCAGAAGCTGTCAGGAAAGACACCTGGTACTGTGCCCAGAGCCCCATCGCGGCAGGGGGGAGCCTCGGGTTTAGAGTGCTTGGTTTTGCTCTCTCCTGTGTGACACTGGGACACAACTTAAAATGAGTCCTCATGATAAAGGGCACGACACATATTCTTCAAAGAGTCTTCATTGGATCGTCTGTCCTGGCTTCAGCTCGCCCCGTGCCTGCACCACCTCCCAACACACAGTCATCTGCCCCATTTTCCCTCCAGCCTTCCATCACTCTATATGGAAGATCAGAATATTTTGATTGCTCTTGATTCTCTCTGTATTTCTGCAGCTCTGGGGAATATTTACGGCAGTTGCCTACTATAGCTGTGTCTCTTGCCCAAGTGTTTACAGAGTAATAGGAGAGCTTCAGTCTGAATGATTCCTTCTCACCATTCCTGGGCATCTGAGAATGCGAAGGTATTCTTCGGCCAAGCTGAATGTGCTCGTAATCTGCAGAAATCTTCTGTTGGAAAGTATTCAGCCTAAAAAAAGTAACTATAAAAGATGCCTGGAAAAGCAGGTGCTAAAGCTGAGTTTGAGATCTATCCGTGTAGTTGTTTCCAAAGACCAATGGCACATGGGTAAGAAAAGCGCATGAGGGCAGACAACAATGCCTGATAGCCTGGGATCCCAGACGGGACCATAAATGGAATGAGGGAGTTCACAGTGCACAGATCCAACATTAGCAAAGAAGGCGTGGATTTTACTGCAACCATTGTCTGTAGACCTGAGACTCCAGACCCTTCAGCCTTTGAATGTGGGTTCATCCCAGTGACTCCTGAGGTATGGTCCAGCCTTTCAGCCTCGGACTGGGCTGCATGGTTGGTCCCTCCTTTTCCAATGCTTCCAGCTTCTTTCACAAAGCTGTGCTCCAGCCTACAAGATGGCCACTGTGGGATGACTCAACCTCTGACTACGTCAGTGAACTCATAAATTTTTTATTATTGGTTTTCCTCCCTTGGAGACTCCTGACTTTCATGCTACAGTTTATATACCACCTACTGTGTGCTCCATGCAGCAGTGATGAATACAATGAGACAGGCATCACCACTGTTGAACCAATGCAGAGCTGGGCTGGCATGCAGGCACCGCCACGGTTGTACCAATGCGGAGCAGGGCTGGCATGCCTGGCTCTAACACAACTCTAGCTCTTCTGGGGTCACCGTGCTTTCAGTTTTTAAGGAGTAAGTTTATTAAGTAAACATCCATCAGGAGGAAATAGTCAAAGAATAAGCAACAGAAAAACAGACTCTTCAACCTGCAGACACTGACGAGGGAGTTGCTTGGAACCAAAGCACAACTGGAGCCTCTGCCTGAGGGTCCCAGTCTTCTGGGTAAGGCTGCTAAGCTAAAAAATAAATCCCAACAGAGGCACTGTCATTGGATCAGGGGCTCACGAACATCCCGCAGAAACCCCCTGGGAAAGGCTCAGTCAGCTACTGAGTTCCTGATGAAACTTTCGTCCATGGCTGAGCCTCCATGGCAGTACTCTCTGCTTGGCCACTGCGGGCACCTTTATATCACGGAACAAACGACAACCTCCGACTGTTCTCACGGGCACCACGTTTTCACACCTCGGCTCTTTTGCTGTTCTTTTCTTTCTCTGTCACAGAGTCGGGAGGTCATTCCATCCACAGCCAAGGGGCCTGGAAGGACAATTTGAGACAAACATGCTCGGTTGTGAGGTGTTGGGGTGGGGCGATCCTATTCCATGGCCCATCTCTCAGTGGTCTCAAACAACACGTGATAATTTACCAGTGTAGTTACAGCAACAGCGGGGCAGAATTTGGACCCAGCTGTCCAGACTCCCCTACAGGTACTCCACAAGTGCCAAAAGCCTTTCTGTTTTCTTTCTGCTCAGTTGGCATCCTCCCTCCCTTAGCCTTTTTGTCAGTGTGACTGTCATCACTTCTGTAGACTGTCACTCTTACCACCACAAGAGAAATTATCTTCACACTTCAGGCAGGTCTCCATTGAGTGCATCTTTAGGACAGGGTGGGGAGTGTGGCCAGCTGTTCTCTTACAAGGGTCAAAGTCTGCCTTCCGTCAATTGTGTACAGAAAGGGGAAACTTGTGCAAAGTCGCTTGCCTTGTTGAGTCCACAAAATCTGTCCACCCCTCAACACACACACACACAGTCATGGTGAATCCTGACTGGTTTTCACAGCTTCCAACTGAGCAAGCCTAGCAATCACAGTGCTGATGGAGGAGTGTGGTGGAAAGGGTGTGAGCTTCAGCGGCAGATGCCCTGCAGTTCAACGACGATTCACATGAAGAAATTATGACAGTCCCTCCTCCCAGTCATTTGTGGGTGTGCGCAGTGGGGGACCCTGCAAATTGTCCATGTCTGCTACAAGTTTGTGCTTCCGACTCTATTCCATCATCCTGATCTAAAACGACCCTTTACCCTTTGCCCTTTGCCCTTGGAATAGAAGTCAGACTCCTTCAAGCTCACCAAGTTTCCGAATCGGCTCCTATCCCTCCCAGCCACACTCAGGGTTGCTCTCCCGTCCTATGGCCCCGCATCCCCACATCATGTCTGCCTTTAGTTGCTCATGCCCTAGCCCCCATCCCTCTGCGAAGCTTTGCAAACCAGCCCAAAGCCATAATTCATGTGGGATTTAGTCTAAACTTCACTCTGAACTGCTTGGTTAGACTTTCCATGGTGTTATTTCCTCCAACAGCCAATGGTTAACACAGCAAAGAGGGTTGTGAAGCCACTGACAGGCTCCCATGTTTGTAGACATATGTCTGCTCTTTCAGGGGTGGGGTAATACAGAACCCCTATATTGCTTTTCTTAATGCTGTGACGAAATGCATGTCCAAAACCTTTAAGGAAGGGAAGGCTTGTTCGGAACTGTTTATTACCATTTGAGGGTATAGTTCATTCTGGCGGGGAGGGCAGAGTGGGAGGAGTGAGAGGTTACTAGTCACGCTGGAAAGTGAGATGCTACAAGGAAATGGAGATGCGCAGCTCACTTTTTGTTTCTTTTTGTTTTCAGTCTGGGACCCCAGCCCAAGAAATTATGCCTCCTGAAATTAGGGTGGGTCTTTCTATCTCTGTCAGTGTAACGTAAAAACATGGCCTAAATGTTGTCTCCTAGGTGATTCTAGTTTCTGTCAAATCAACAATCAATATTGGCATTCACAATCCCCAGTTCAGTATCCATTAGAGATGCATTGACTGGACTTTGAAAGTACCTTGAATCAGCTTTCCAGGTCTTCCGATTGCTACCAAGAAACCGAGACTTTGACATTGTCTCCCATTTGTATCAGGATTCAAGTAGAAATCAAGTTGAACTGGCGCTACATAACTGTGAGGGCCAGCTCTACAAAAGCCCAGTGGCTCTGTAGTTGTGGTATTTATATCCTCATGTGGGCCCCTCTCCTGCTAGATGAGTGATTGAGATGTGTGTGATACAGTGGGTGTGAGAGCTTGTCTCTGAAAACTCAGCCATACTGTACTAGGTGTTGTGGCCTCTGCCCTCCTTTCTTTCTGGGCCGTCTAGCCTGACTGTAGTCAGTGAGGACACTTGAGTGGCTCATTAGCCCAACCAAGAGCTTGGCTGCAATTGCATCAGAGTCTCTTAGCCAGAACACTTTGGTAAGCTGCTCCCAGATCATTAGCCTTCAGAAACCACGCAAAAGATAAATGTCTTAAGTTGTGAATTTTCAGGCAAATTTCTGTGAAGCAACAGAGTACTTAATATGTACTTTCTTTATACAGGGATGTCCATCACTGTCAAACATATAACTGGATTCCTTCTGAGGAAAACCCCACCTTACTTGTCATTAAGATCTAATTGTGTAACTTTCAAAATTATTTCAGGGCTGGGGATTTAGGTCAGTGTAGGACGTTTGGGTGAAGCCCCACAGGAGAAACTGATTGTCCTTCTATTTCCTAATAATCTATCTTGCCTTAAATATAGTATCAGGTTTGTCTTTACCATATTATAACTGGAAACAGAATAGGTCTGCATTTATTTATCTGGAGTTCCTAAATTTTTTAGGGAACTGCCTTAAAAGAAGAAAGCTGTAGCTGATATTGTGAAGTTCAAATACCCATAGTGAACTGTCTTAGATAGGGTTCCTAATGCTGTGAAGAGACACCATGACCATGGCAGCTCTTTTTATTTTTTACTTTTTTATTGATTTTATTGAGCTATACATTTTTCTCTGCTCCCCTCCCTTTCTCTACCCTCCCTTCAGCCCTCTCTCATGGTCCTCATGCTCCCAATTTACTCGGGAGATCTTGTCTTTGTATACTTCGAGCATGGCAACTCGTATAGAGGAAATATTTAATTGGGGGTAGGTTACAGTTTCAGAGGTTTAGTCTGTTATCATCATCATCATCATCATCATCATCATCAAAACAGGACATGGTAGCAGGCAGGCAACACGGTGCTGGAGAAGGAGCTGAGAGATCTGCATCTTGATCCTCAGGCAATGGCGGATCAACGGAGGAGTGACACTAGGCGTAGCTTGAGCATAGGAGACCCCCAAAGCTCACTCCCACAGTAACACACTTCCTCCTACACGGCCACACCTACTTTAACCTTGCCACACCTCCTAATAGTGCCACTCCCTACGGGGGCCATTTTCTTCCAGACCATCACAATAACACAAACAAGAATAATGAAATAAATCAGCAGGTAGTTACGTCAACACCAAAGAGATTCTTTGCAGTGGACAGTTAAGTTCTGTAGTTCTCCTCTCAGCATGGACTGATACATGCTACAGTTCACACCACTAGTGACCACATATGATATTCCCCTCTCAGCATGGACTGATGCATGCTACAGTTCACACCACTAGTGACCACCTATGATGTTCCCCTCTCAGCATGGACTGATACATGCTACAGTTCACACCGCTAGTGACCACCCACGATGTGCCCCTCTCAGTATGGACTGATACATGCTACAGTTCACACCACTAGTGACCACCTATGATGTTCCCCTCTCAGCATGGACTGATACATGCTACAGTTCACACCGCTAGTGACCACCTACGATGTGCCCCTCTCAGTATGGACTGATAGATGCTACAGCTCACACCGCTAGTGACCACCCATGATGTACTAAGTTCTTGTATTGGGGATCTAAATACTACTTCTTCCTGAAACCCAGAGTCTGGCTGGTCTAGAGGGCACAATGATTCTAATCATGCACTCGGTAATTCACATCATACTTCATCTAGATAGTATATACATGCATATAGTATTTAATAAAAATGTATATTCATTCAGTACATAGACATGGGAAGGAATAAACAAATTCTAAAGAAAATAAGTCAACACTGAGTTGTAAGTTAGAAAGGAATGAAGTCACTGGTTAATTTGAAGAGCCTTATGTTCAAGCGTAACTAAGAGGGTCCAGCTGAGAGCAGAGCGTTGAATGGAGAGTGAAGGCTACAAGAATGCATGGGTCACATGGCCATGCAGTCGTCACTGTGGCAAGATAGGTTTTTCAGTTTTGAGTTAGATTCCAGGGCCAAAGGCAGCTGCACCAGGAGGTGTTAGTGTGCCTCGTGTGGACTGACAACGGAATTACATATTCATAGTATCCACTGTGTCTACTGAACTTTGGATCCAGTATCTTAGTAAATCAAGTGACAGTCATGTGAGATATCAGTGTTATCATTTCTCTTACAGAAGGCAAGCAAGGCCCAAAGAGATCAAGTGACTCACAGGAAGCCACTTAGCCAGGAAGTCATAATTGGAAGCCTTCTGATCTTAAATCCATTTTTTTCATAAGACCGAAACAGTCTGGTGCTGGAAACTGTAGATTGCAAGAGTTCAGAGCTGTATGCCTGCAGTCTATAGACATCACTAGAGACAGCTGAGTGTCGGCAGGTTGGGTTTTAACAGACTGCGTTTGTGGATGGCTCTCACACCTGTGGGTCTGACCCACTAATAGAGGAAATACTAGGGCAGACTCCAGATTTCTGGTCAATGCTCCCGTCCCCTACTGACCTTCTCATGTGTCACAGCACAGTGTGTGAGTTCTCTATCAGTTTCTGGACTGAACAGGATTCCTACTGTTCTTGAAACTTATCTTATGTGTTGTAAGACCCAGGAATTTGACCTGCATGCATGTGACTTCAGCACAAAGCCACTTTCCAGTCATAACACACACAAAATTAACACACTTAAAATTCTCCTGGGAACCACTTGCTCTGCCTCTGAGGCTCCTCATTCTTTCCAAAAGTAAACGGTAACCTGTGTGCCACCATAAATCTGAGTGTGAACACAGTAAACGGTAACCTGTGTGCCACCATAAATCTGAGTGTGAACACAGTAAACGGTAACCTGTGTGTCACCATAAATCTGAGTGTGAACACAGTAAACGGTAACTTGTGTGCCACCATAAATCTGAGTGTGAACACAGTAAACAGTAACCTGTGTGCCACTATAAATCTGAGTGTGAACACAGTAAACGGTAACCTGTGTGCCACTATAAATCTGAGTGTGAACCAAGTAAATGGTAACCAGTGTGCCACCGTAAATCTGAGTGTGAACCAAGTAAATGGTAACCAATGTGCCACCATAAATCTGAGTGTGAACAAGGTAAATGGCAGCCAGTGTGCCACAGCAAATATGAGTGTGAACAAAGCAGTTTAATAGTTGACCTTCTGCTCATTTCCTTCTTACTATTCTTACACTAAAACCATAAAAATTTGTTTTTAGATAATTTTAATTATAAGAGATCAAGAAGCAAATTGTTAAAATGAAAACCTACATTGTTTTTTATTACTACTCTGTAAAAGGAACAGCGGGCCAGTTCCCACCACCCACCCAGCTAGCTTTACCCAAAATAATTACACGGAAACTGTATTTATTTAAACACTGCCTGGGCCATTATCTGTAGCCTCTTATTGGCTAACTCTTACATATTGATCTAACCCATTTCTACTAATCTGTATAGCACCACGAGATGGTGGCTTACCGGGAAGGATCTTAACCTGCGTCCATCTTGGAGAGGAGAGCTATAGTGTCCGCCTGCCTCTGCTTTCTTTATCCCACAATTCTGTTCTGTCTACTCCACCCACCTAAGGGATGGCCTATCAAAAAGGCCAGGGCAGTCTTCTTTATTAACCAATGAAAGTAATAGACAGATGACCCTCCTCCTTCATTTCCCCTTTTTCTGTTTAAACAAAAAAGAAAGGCTTTAACTTTAACATAGTAAAATTACATATAACAAAATAGTTATCAAGCAAGAATTACAGTTACAATATTTATATCTATTTTATCTTTTATCATAACTAAGGAAAACTATAACTATAACTAACCATTCTTCATTTCCATCAAAGACTCCAGAAGGATATAATATTACCTAAATAAACAAGAAGTAAGCAACTTTCAAACTCTAGAAAAGACAGAGACATCTTGCTGCCTGTACAGTCTCCCAAAGTTCTTTTGTACCGTTGGGGCATCCATCTTCGGTCTACAGGCCCATAGTATCCAGCAGACATTTCCATGAAGCAGGAAATTTCAAAGGCAGTTCAGTCACTATCTGCTGTGTCCTGCAGAATGTCTTGCAGACTCTTTCATGAATCAGGAACCCCGAAAGACCATCTCACCTTTAGGCAAGTTCAGCAGTCCTCTCTCTGAGTGTTCTTTGTGTCCAGTTTATGCAACAGTCCAGGCAAGATCAGTTTCTTGCCCAAATGCCTATCAAACTCCATAAGGAACCTCTTTGATGCCGATCTTCCTCTTGAAGTAGATTAGTGCTGCCAGGAGCAGACGTGTCTCATTGTCATGAAAAGCCCTAAGTTATTAAAACATTTAAAATGTCATATTCTGTAGTCTTTGAAAGATATGAAGAATGCCTATCTAACTGAAACATATCTCTATATATCCAGAAAATCCAACTAACATGACTACAAGCTTGACTATTATTGATGATTACCCATTAACAACCCACATTTCCTAATTATACATTACATTTTTAAATGAACTACACAATCACAATACCTCAATCAAGAGCAGAAACGCATATACATATAGAAAAATTGACCTTAAAATCCATACCAATGCAAATTATTCATATCTATATCATATCCCCCTTTAAATGTAAAAGAACATTTATAAACAATATTTGAGAATATGGGCACAGTTATTTCTCTCCAAACTGCTTCATGCTGAATGGGGACGCTGTTATTCAGGTCTTTCATGGTGTGTGCCAGGTTCATCTCAGTCGGCAGTTGAGTGAAGTAATTTTTTGAGGGTGTTCACAACAACCTTTCAGGAAGGTGTGGTCTATCATACCATATTGGGATAGAAGTAATCCACAGGGTCTCATCCTCTGTGAAAACAAAAGAAGACCCTCTTTTCCAAAGCATCATATACTTAGATGCAAATTCTGAAGTCATTATACCCTTATGATATCCATGCTGGTTTAGCTTGGCAGTCCATATAATGAAACGTCTCTCTGTATTTAGCTCCTTCACAGTCAAAAATTTTAAAGAAAACACAATATACATAATCCAGACTCTCTGTGAATTTTCCATTTTTACGTGGCTTATTTTTATTTATTTTTATCTATAACTACCCATACTCTGTCTCTTTAAAGACTTTACCCTTTTTTTAAGGCATTAACTTTATTTTTTATACTCTTTTTCTTCTCTCTCCAAAGCCTATGTGCACTCATCCAACACTGTGACCCATTTATAGGTCTTCTATGTCTGAATCTGTCCTGTTGTGAATCTGTAATTTTTTTTACTATCCAGGAGCACTTCTTAAAATGCTAAGCACTTCTTAAAAACCTAAGTTGCACCATGTAGAGGTAATACGGTACCGCCTGTGTCCTGCCCAGTCTAAGCCTTAACTGCGCTGTTGTTATGATAATTACGATAGTTCCTGCCTGAGTTCAGCACAGTTCAGCTTGGCAGAGCGGAGCTGGAGCTGCTCCTGCCTAGGCCATTTGGTGCCCCTGAGCTGCGCACAGTTCCAGGCACACAGCAAGTCCACATTGCCACCAAGCAAGCAAGCATTTTACTCCAAATGCTCCATTCAAAAGCTCTGTCTCCCGCAGAGATCGCGATGGCAGCACAGCCCAGGAAGCCGCATTTTTAAGATGACTTTTTTTCTGCTTTTTTTCTGCTGCTGTTGCTGAATCAGGAAATCTCTCTACAGCTCTTCCTAGCAGACAGCAAAAAGCTGTGTTAAACTCTCTTTCCCTTATTTTTAAGCCCTCTCAGGTTTTTAAGTGGATTTAGTTACCACGTTGGGTGCCACTCTGTAAAAGGAAGGAGTGGTGGGCTGTGTTCCCCCCCCAGATCCAGGCTAGTTTACCCCCAAAATAATTACACACGGAAACTGTATTCATTTAAACACTGCCTGGCCCATTATCTGTAGCCTCTTATTGACTAAGTCTCTCTTCTTTGGGAGGGTCATCTGTCTATATGTTACTTTCATTGGTTAATAAAGAAGACTGCCTTGACCTTTTTGATAGACCAGCCCTTAGGTGGGTGGAGTAGATAGAACAGAATTGTGGGATAAAGAAAGCAGAGGCAGGCAGACGCTATAGCTCTCCTCTCCAAGATGGACGCAGGTTAAGATCCTTCCCTGTAAGCCACCATCTCGTGGTGCTACACACATTAATAGAAACGGGTTAATCAAGATGTGAGAGTTAGCCAATAAGAGGGTGGAACTAACGGGCCAAGCAGTGTTTAAAAGAATACAATTTGTGTGTTGTTATTTTGGGTGTAAAGCTAGCCGTGCGTGAGCTGGGCAAGAATGCAGCCTGCTGCTCCTTTTTACACTACTCTCACATGGTATTGTCTATAAAATGCTGGCTTTTAAATATCAAATTTATAAACTTCATTAAATACTTCCTCAACTCTAATTCCAGTTTTTCTCATGTTATTTTTATAACTCTTCCCAACACAGGAAGTTTAAAGCGAATTTCAAGATATTTTCCTAAAATTCCAGATTTTTTTTTTCTGATTTGCTGCTAAGCACTGGCTCCACACATTAAATTCTCTGCATTTCAGGTTTCTTGGCTACAAAATCTCTAGGGCATTGCTCGCTTAACTTGCAAAAATACTTGAGAAATCATGGTTCTTGGAGCTGAAGTGACTTTAAAACCACCGAATATATTGACAATGACAGCTTCCTTCACAGTTCCATTGTGCGAGCAAAGATTTACTTCAAAATAGTGGTAACGGGCACTGAATTGATTTGGAAACAGGTACTTTGAGATCTAAGGAGATTCGGTGCCTTTAAAAGCTATGCAGCGAGCCAGGAGCAGTGGTCCATACTCTGCTATAATCCAGAATGGGGAGGTGGAGGCCGGATTTTCACCAGTTCAGCCTCCCCACGTGGTAGGTTTGAGGCCAGCCTGGGCTACACGACCACTGGTTTTGAAAAACAAAACGGAGACAACAAGCAAACAGTGCTGTGGCCGGCGCTGAGCAGCTTGCACACCCGCGAAGAAAGCTGGGGGGATGGTTTGAGTCCAAAAGCTGGAGGCCAGCCTGGGTAGCATAAAAGGGTTATGTCTAAAAATAAATTTAAAAAATTAAAAGATACTGCCAGGCGTTGGTGACGCACGCCTTTAATCCCAGCACTCGGAAGGTAGAGGTAGGCAGATCTCTGTGAGTTAGAGGCCAGCCTGATCTACAAGAGCTAGTTCCAGGACAGGCACCAAAAACTACGGAGAAACCCTGTCTCGAAAATCAAAAAAAAAAAAAAAATTAAAAGATACTGCGAATCTCATATAAGGATAAAACTCAAATCCAGAGTATATTTATATCTCCCCAGAAGAATAAGATTCTCCAAATTCCATGCTACTCTTAAACCTCTAAGCCAACACTGCACACAGAAAATAGAACCCACAATGATAAGCACCTAAAGAGCTGTATTCATGATGTACAATAATGTATCTTATGACTTTTGCTTCCTATTATCTTATTTCCAATGTCTTTCCCTCAAGGCAATTAAAGCAAAGCGTAAGAAATACCAGATTTAGGGGCTAGACCCCATCTCCAAACCAGAAACTATCTGCAATTGATAACTGCTCACAAAATAAAAATTAGTTTTCTCTCACGATGTCTCACTGAGTAGACAACACTTACAGGCAGGACCCATGCCCAGTAGTAAACGGCTAAACAAAACAAACTCGATGGGGCTTCCGCAGGATTTTTTCTCACAGTGCCTCTGGCACTTTTTTTTCAACCTTACAGAACTGTTGCTTATACATCATGGTTTCTGATTTTGTTTTTCTGGGTTTCTGTGTGTAAAATGTGTCTCAGTGTCTGTATGTTTCCTGAGCTTTTTTTCTTTGGCTTTATTTTTTTTCTGTTTGTTTTGTCCTATTACAGTGTACTTGTTTTTACTTTATCTTATTTCATTATTAGTGTGTATTCTGATGGGTGAGGATTGGGGTAGGAGGGAAGGTTGTAAGGATCTGGGAGGCACTGTGGAGGGGAACCATAATCACATTATAGTATATTTTTAAAAACCTATTTTCAATTGATAAAGAAGAAAAAGAACTAAGAGTTAGAGAGAGAGCCCCAGAATGGGACCCCAAGTCCAATTGCCAGACCCCACATACAGAAGCAGACGGTGGTAAGTTACACTTGTAACCCTGGTGCTGGGAAACTAGAGACAGGACAGTCATGGAGGCCTGCTGGCTGGCCAGCCTCATCCAGTCCAAAAGCTCCAAGCCAAGGACTTGACCCTGTCTAACAAACAAGGTGGAACACACCTGAGGTCTGGCCTACACACACACACACACACACACACACACACACACAAACGCACACACGCACACACGCATGCACACGCAAACACACACACAGAGATAGATAGCCACACACATTCACATTCACGAACACACAAACACATATATATATATGTACAAGGAACTGTCAGAAGTGAGAAAACTAGCAAGTTCCATGGGGAAAACATGGAAACGTGTGACAGAGAGAGAGGAAGAAGGAGGAGGAGGAGGAGGAGGAGGAGGAAAGAAAGAAAGAAAAAACTAGAAGGGATGTATAAAGCTACAGACTCAAAGGGTAGAAAGAATGCGAGGGCCGGCTTTGGGCAACTCCCTTCTCCTGTTTGGGGTCCTTCTCTGTTCTGAGTGACCCTTTCTTGCTCCTTGCCTTGAGCAAAAATCCTGAGGAGTATTTCCCAGCATTGAATGGGGATATTATTTATGGTACAAGCCCCTTCAAGCACGGGGCAATTTTCTAGCGAGAGCTGCCCCTCCCCCACCCCAGCCATCATACTGTTTGGGTTTGGTTTTGATTTCTCAAGCTCCTCTCCTCCCCCACCATTTTCCCTGGCTGGTCCCCAAGTCCCGCTTCTTCCTGTGATCCTGCATCGCTGCCCTCCCAGTTTTCCTTCGGTTGTTTTCCTTACAGCTGTCCTCCACTCCCTCCCGTTTCTCCTCTCAGCCATCACATCCTCTATTAGCAGAGGTTATCTCGGGTGCCGACTCCCCTCTCGGCGGCAGTCACTTGCTCCTGACCCTACTCTAAAGGGGAGTTTCGTGTCGTTATTTGTGCATATTTTCCCTCCCAAAGGGACGATCATTCAGATTTTCTAAGGTTCCTGCTCTCCTACAGCCCGCAGGAATGCCATCAGCTGGAAGACAGGCGGCAGGAGATCTTCCCTTTAGGGACTCCCTCCTCACTCCTCGCTGGGCTCTTTCGGAATATGCCTTCCTCCACCACACAGCATTGTCAGATGCAAGCTAAGCTGGGGAGAACGAGAGAACACCAGCCTTGATCCCATGGTGCTATTAACCAGTGGCACAGAATTTCTTTCTGAACACATAGCTGTTTATGCAGCCGGGGTCGGACCCAAGCTGTTGGAGCTGCACAATGAGAGCCACAGAAGAAATTGCAGGGAAGGGAAGCAGCATTTCCTTCAAGACCCATCCCCTAGAGAGTGCATCATGGTTGTTTTGGAGGACTATGTGGCCCTGTGGGGATGGTGTCTTGATTTTTCAAGCATACATATGCCATCTTGTAGGGCTGGATGGAACTCATCCGGTACTGCTTTTTAAATGAACCAAATCAGACAGAGGCTATCTGTTCAGAGAAATGTAACGCCAGACCAGAAAAAGGGAGACCCTGACCTGAGACACTTGTTACAAATGGAGGAATGATGGGGAAAGCTGGATTGCATAGTGTTGAACTGCTGGGTTCTCTCTTGGCGTCCACACCTGTTTGCTCAAGGCTTGGTGGACTGCCCACACTACTGCTTGCCTCCTTCTCTTCTTCCTTGTGACTTAATGCAGTTCTAAGTGGAAAAATATCTATCTGTGATTTAAGATGATGTGGACTATTGTGATAAACTCCCACGGCTATCCAGAAAGAAAGGAAGGAGGGAAGGAGGGAGGAAGAAAGGGAAGGAGGGAGGGAGGGAGGAAGAAAGGGAGGGATGGAGGGAGGGAGGGAGGGAGGGAGGGAGGGAGGGAGGGAAGGAGGGAAGGAGGGAGGGAGAGGAAAGAAGATGAAAGAAAGATCAAATGAAAAGCAGTTATTACCAGTTTGAACATAGTGCCAGCTCCAGTGCAGAAGCCTAGAGGAGGAGAGCCTGGGCAGTCCAGGACTCCCAAGAGTAGCCCTTCCAGACAGGCTTGTCATTCTCTGTCCTGTGAGACTCAGGAGGCAGGACATGGACACCAGAGAATTCCTCAAAATAGACATAAGGGGCCCGAGCACACAGCTGGGATTCCCTGCAGGACTTCGGCTGAAGCCTGAGGACTGGTGGCTAAAAACAAACAAGCTGGAAGCCTCTGGAAAACGTCAGAGGCCTTGAGTCTCCGGAGATGAAAACAGGTATTCAGAGAGAGTGAAGGGGAGAGCTCCAGCGTGGTGCCAGGCTCTCAAGTCACCAATGGATGGGATGCTCAGTTACCTAAAGATCTAGCAGGGATGGATGACTGACTATCTCATAGCAAAAGGTAGCACAAGAAAACTTCTAAAAGAAATTTTTCTGAGGCCTTGTAAATTTACCTTGAGGTAGAAATTACTTTCTTTTCATCTTCTCCCGGTATAAAGACAATATTATGCGCTATTTTGTTTCAAGAGAATTTGCAGACGTCGTGGTATCAGGAGTCTAGGGCAGGGTGCAAGCCGACTTTGGGGGAGGGGCTTAATGAAACTGGAAGACAGTTCAGTAGAGCGGAGACTATTGCACAGAATTGTCCCCTTTGTTTCCATTTGGTTTTAATATTTTTTTATTAAAAAGTTTAATACAACATATTTCAACCATATTCTTCTCTCTTCCCCCAAGTTCCCACAGAGGCTCCCTATCTCCCTTGCCATCCAACTTTATGATATCCCACATCAAAAAAAGGACCAGAAATGAAAATCAAAATAAATAAACAAACATTAAAACAAAGAATGCCAAAACAAAATAACACAAGACAAAGGCTACTAAGAGAAAACAATACTAACAGCATGCACACACACACAAACACACATACATACACACCCCACACACGGAGAAAGAGAGAGAGTAACACAATAAATATTTTAAAATAAAAAAAATAATTTAAAATTCCAGGATCTTCGCTTGCCCTCTCCTACAGATCTCTCAGTTTGTGGAGTAAGAACAGCAAGTACTGTTTCAGTTTTAAAATGTTTATACATAAGGATAATTATGATGGAATTTCTGGGATGAACACAAGGTAGAAATTACTGATAATTATTCCAGAACATTTTTTAGCACAAAGGTGCGATGACCCATCATCCTGGCCCCCAAGGCAAAAGGATCACTCTGAGTACCTCACCTGTCTACACAGTGAGACTCAGGCCAACAAGGATTGCATGTACAAATCCCAGCTCAAAACAGTCAAAACAGGTCACACATGGAATCACACTTCTTTAGTGCCAACTCTCGGGAGTCGAGGCAGAGAGATCTGTGTGAGTTCAAGCCCAACCTGGTCAGCAAAGTAAGTTCCAGGTCAGGTCAGCTAGAGCTACATAGTGAGAGACTGTTTCCAAGACAAGAAGAAGAAAAGGACAGTGTGATCAGATCCTGACTGAAGCCAACCCACCAGGTCACAGACACACCCTGCATCTGTCCTCCTTGCATTCACAGGGTCATGTGGTGTCACCTCCTATCTCACCACTGCTTTCTAATTCACACTGCCACAAGCCTCAGGAAACGTCAGGTGATCTCATGTCCTCTAGGCTTAGTGTAGCAGCACACTTCTCGTCCATGTCCTTCACATTTGTCGTCCTACTACAAGATGACTAGCTTTGCCCTAGTCAGGTTTCACCCTGAGTTTTATTTCTATGTGTCACTGTGTAACAGATGAGCATATATTCAGCAGTTTCTGCCATCTGTTTACTAGTTCAAAGCCCTATAGGTCAGAAGTCCAACATGGGCTGGGAGTGGTGGCATATGCCTTTAATCGGGAGACAGAGGCAAACAGATCTCTTAGCTGAGGCCATCCTAGTCTACAGAATGAGTTCCAGGATATCCAGGGCTAGCTACATAGAGAACCCCGGTCTCAAAAAAACAAAAAAACGAAAAGAAGAAGAAAAAAGGGAGGACGAGGAAGAGGAAGAAGGGGAAGAGGGAAAGGGAGAAGAAAGAAGAGGAAGAAGAGGAGGAGGAGGAGGAGGAGGAGAAGGAGAAGAAGAAGAAGGAGAAGTCATCCAACATGATCCCTTAGCTCTCCATTCATAAGATAAAAATCAAGTTGTCAGCTGAGCTGATTTCTCTTCTGCAGGCCCTACAATGGTGTTTCCAAGCCCATGCAATTTCTTGGCAGAATTCAGTGCCTCTGACTGCTGGCATGAGAGCTTCTCTGCCTTGACAACTATTGCCTTGGACCTTCCTCAGCTCCTTGAAGTTGTCTGACCATCTTCTCATCTGCTCCCTTCATCTTCAAGTCAATTCCTCTTTACTCTCCAGATCTCTTTGAGGTTCTGTATAGGTCTTCTAGCTAAAAGAGATGTCTGTTAATATGTCTCCTGTGAGGAATTGAGGCCTATGGGTAAAGTCTTATCTTCTGTTTGATTCTCAATTAAGCATTAAAATGACAGCAGTGTCATGTGACATACACAACAATGTCATGTGACATACACAGGTGTCAATGTCATGTGACACACACAGGTGTCACATTTTCATTAGGACATTGTAGGAATTCTTGACACTGCTATCTGTTGTCCTGTGTGCCTCCCCCCAATCCGAGGTAGATTTGTAGAGTTGGTCTTGGGTAAAGATGCAGGCAGAAGAAGATGGGAGTTCAGTGTTTTGTGACAGGCTCCCTTTCCTCCTTTAGCTGACAATACCCAATCTTTCATTTCCAGTTTGTAGAATCCTTCAACAATGCATCAAACTTGTATTTTTCTTTGTCTCCTAATATTTTTCTGCCTTTTGTGCAGGTTTGTGGAATTGCAAGTTACAGAGACTCCTGGATTCTTTTCAATGTTCTTCAACACAGCACATCTTCACAAAGAAGCCCCAAGCACAAGCAGATCCCCTTTCCGTTGGCTTCTTGAGGTCTCCTTCAACTAAACAAAATATAGGGAACATGGTACTTAACAATTTTCCCACCTTGAATTGTCTGTCTATAGGAGAACTGCCCCTAGCAAAGATTTCCTAAGACACAGAAAACAAAATCCTTAAAGGGACAAAATATTGATCAGTTGGAGTTCATTGACTTCAGTTCTTTAGAGCCATTAACAGTAGCAAGGTTAAGATGTAGACTGGGAGAAGAGATGGTTAATGCATATATCTCGTAAAGGGTCTTCATCTTGAATATATAAAGAATGCCTTCAAATCAATAATTTTAAAAAAGGAGACCTCAACACAAAAATGAGAAAGTGTCAGAATAGACACTCCACAAAAGAACATAACCAAGCAGAAAATAATCATACAGAAAGATGTCTGATTGCCTTAGACTTTGAGGGAACTATAGGTTAAAAATCATAATGAAGAAATCTCACTATGCCTTTCCAGTGGGAATAGCAAGAGAAAGTGGGGTAACCAGAACTCCCACACTTTAAAAGTCGACTCATCCAGGAAAGCTGAGTATACCCTTGTCCACAACTCAGTGGTTCCACCGGTAAGCGTGGCCCCAAGAGAATAGCCAATGATGGTGATGGATGCTAACTGCGGCATTCACTGCAATATGCTCCCCATCACCCACAAACAACCAAAAGAACCATTAAAATGGATATTTTAAACTTATAAAATATATAAGAAATCACTGGGTAATTGCATACATGAGATAGCATACAAGAATGGTGTGATCACAACACACAAAACAGAATAGCTCACATACAACATTAAATAAAGAATCAATTGTAGAAAAACATATTTTTATACATAAAAATATTATATATATTTTTATATATAAAACTAAAGACATGCAAAATATTGCATGAGTTTAGAAGTACAGGTAATTTCACCCTGGTTGGAATGGGGTCATTAGAAGTAAAAGGGGGTACCTGTGGATCTGATTATTAAACCTGGGTAAGAATTCCACATATCTGTTCATTTTGTGAAGCTGAATGGAGCTTCTTACTCATGGACTTTCTGCAGCCATTTCATGTTTCAAGAAAAAGCTTACACTGTAAGAAAATAATACTTTGTGTATCTAATATCTCTCCTAGCCATAAGCACAGAACCACATTGATTTGTTCACTATAGCTTTATCAGCCCTAGACAACGCCTTACATACTTCTTGTTTAACAGTGGATTAATGAATTTCAAGAGACTTTTAAAAAATACTGTGGTTCTTTGTCTTCCTCTGTGGATTTACTTGTACAGTGTTTTACCAAATATTCTTAGCTGCTCCAAGGCATTTATTTCTGGTAGACTGGCTAGCAGAAGAGAGAAGAGAAAGAGATACTAAGAGACCTTCATTTGTGGATTCTCTGTCACTGCAACAAAACACCTGACAAGATGAACTTAAAGAAGGGAAGGGTTATTTTGTTTCTGAGACTTTTGTTTCTGGTCCTATGGTGATATCCTGCCCAAGCACACGGGCCATGAAACCATGTGCTGAAACTTCTGATAGCAAGAGGTGAAATCCTTTCCCTCTTACATGGCTTCTTCCAGGTAGTTTTCAAAGTTATGGGACAAGTAACTAACATATAAAATCTTCCTTAAAATTTTTAATAGCCCAGTGACGTAAGATGGTTGTGGACTATTATCTCTTGAAGACAAGAGATGTGAGATTCTCATTGAGATTTGCTTTCCTACTAAATGTTAATCTTTAACTGGATTTGTTCTGTTGTTAGCCATGTTTTGTTTGGTTTTATGTGTGTGTGTGTGTGTGTGTGTGTGTGTGTGTGTGTGTGGTGGGTGCACTGTGTTTGCGAAGGCCAGACCTTTACCTTGGGAGCCTTGTCTATTGAAGCAGGCTCTCTTGCCAGCCCGGAGCTCCCTGGTTGGACCACCTATATCTCAGGGGCCCACCGGTTGTTACCTTCCTTTCACTAGGGCCATAGGGACCACATCTCCTGGGATTATAAAATAGATTCTGAACCCCAAGCTCAAGTCCTCTGTGTGTGTGTGTGTGTGTGTGTGTGTGTGTTCGTGTGAGTGCGGGTCAGAGGTCAACCGTAGATGTCTTCTTCCTTGATCACTTTTATGTTATTTTTCGAGAGAGAGAATATCACAGAACCTGAAGCTCAGCAATTGCTGAGTTCCAGAGATCCTTCTGTCTTAGCCCAGGCCCCCACAGTCAACTTTTACCATGGATGCTGGAGAACTAAACTCAGGTCCTTACAAGTCAAGCACTTTTCAGACTGAGCCTTGTCCCCATGCCCATACCAGTGGTATCTTTAAAGCTGGAAAGTGACTGTGGCATTCTGACACTGGAGTGTCTGACTTATGGGAAGCTGTCTCTGTGCGCACAGCACGAATTTTATCTCGCCTCATCTGGTGCCATCACTGCTATGTGGGAAGGGACAGCACAGTAGCCCGCCAGCCCTTCTGAATTACAGAAGCCACACCCAAGCTCAGCTCGTGCCCTGCAAACCTCTTTCTGAGGGTGCCTTTTTAAAAGTAGGGTTTTATTTCACTTCCTTATCACAGACCTTCAGTCAGATTCGGAGGGTTTGATGACAAGGGCAGATGACAGTGGCCACACCACCATTCACAGTGCCACTCAGTCCTCTGTCCACAGCTACTCCTCCTCAACTGCTGGCTGACAACCTTCCCCAACCCCAGAGCATGACAGGGCCTGTCCTAGGCCACAGGAGTACTAAATGGCCGAGTAAGTGTGATATTCTCCATGACTGTTAGTGAGCCAGGCCTGAGGGTGCATCTCTATCATATTAGCTGCTCTGGGGCTGAAGCAGGAGGGCTGCAAGCTCATGCCTTGCTTGGGCTACAGAGCGAGTTGAAAGCCATCCTGAGCAGCACTGTGAGTCTCTATGAGCAGCACTGTGAGAACTCTGAAGACAGAGTTCTGGGTAAAGGGCTGGCTTCACACGGGAAGGACCCTAGATGGGATCCCTAGCAACAACAAGCAAAACTGAACAAAGGACCAAAGGAACTGCTCTGCTTGATGACCCTTCTGCCGTCAATGAAGCACAATTTAAAAAAAAATAATAATAATTTCAACTGTCAATTTCAGTTTATTTCAACTTATTTCACCACAGGTTTTTACTTTCATTTAAAAGATGATCGAAGTGAACCAGGTAAGGGAATTTATTTTCACTTGTGCAGAAACCAAAACATAAAAAAAGAGAAACGTTTTTGGCAGAGAGAAGGGCTATGTTACTTTGAACAGGGGGAAAGGAGGCTATAACATAAAAGGGAAAATATTTCAGAATTGTAAGGAAAACATTTTCCACCAGGAAATGTTCCCCAATGCTTTCCTAGTTGTCTGGCATAGCCTAGCCCTGCCATTCCAAGCCATCTGCCTCTTGGCAGCACAGCTGTGAGGTGTATGTGGAGGAGATGCCTGCTGGCTTCAGCCACCCTTCATGTCACTGGCCGTGGCTCTCTTACATTGCTGTCTCGACTGGTTCATGTTTAAAGCCTTAGAGAATAATATTTTAAACTAACAGAAAGTAACCTATGGAGTAAATGGCTGCCATCAGTATGATGTACAATCACAAAATACATCACCGCTGTGGGGCAATTTTATTCAGTACCTTCTAGTAGAATGCTCTAGCTTAAGAATAAACATACATACAAACTTTTGAAAAGTGATTTCCTTCGACTAGATAAAAGTTGGCAAGCTTCATTTTTTGTTAAAGAGCTAACACAATAATCTTAATTTTTTAAAAAAATATTTTTATAAGTTTTGATCATATTTATCCTCCTCACATCCAACTTTGTGCTCTTTCTCTCTTTTAATAATAAATCAAAACTAAATAAAGCAAAAATCACAAGACCATTCAAGCACACACATACACAAAGAGAGACACACACACAAAAAACAAAACAAAGCAAACCATGAAGTCCATTTGCATTGGCTAACAGCTCCTGAGCGTTAGCCAGTTGCCCTGGAGTGTGGCTGATATATCCATTGTCACTCCATCAAATGGATTTGCCTTCTCTTGGCAGCTATCAATTACAAATACCTTGGGGTGGGACTTTGTGCCCACTTCCCCTTTCTAAGTTGGGATTTTTAAGAATCTGGCTCTTACACTCTTTCTGCTTCCTCTCCCAGACAGATCCCTGAGGTTAGAGAGAAACAGTCTTTATCTCACTGCTTAGGACTAAGTCCCTCACTCTCTGCACTCTGTACAGTTGTGGGTCTCGGTAATAATTGATTACCATCTGCTACAAGAAGAAGCTTCTCTGACAATGGTTTAGCAATACAATGGTCTGTGGGTATAGCAATATCGTTAAAAGTTGTTTCATTGTTATTTTCATTTAGAAGAATATTAGTAACAAATTTTCCTGCAAGGTTCAAAAGCTATTTAGTCTCAAGGTCTTGGTCTCTTAACTGTGTCAGGTATAGGCTCCATTTCATGGAACTAGTGTTAACTCCAATTAAAAAAAAAAAAGAAAAAGAAATTGGTTACTTGATGTGGGATTCATACAGAGGAGACTCTGTATGCTGTGAATATGTTTTATTGCCATTGGTTAATAAAAAAGCTACTTTGGCCTATGGCAGGGCAAAAAATAGCAAGGCAGGAAATTCAAGCAGAGAGAGAGGAGGGAAAAAAGGCAAAGTCGGGCAGATGCCATGTAGCTGCAATTAATATAGTTTTTGTGTGATTATTTGGATCTGGGAAGTTGGAAAATGAAAGTGCAGTTACTCCCATAACATTGGTTCCACTATTGCACTAGTGGTTACAAAGTAACTTTAAGCCCCCTGGGCTTTGCTACCTGTCCTTTACTCTTAAGTTCAGTACTGCAGTAAACATGGCCCTAGACAACAGACAATATCCAATGAGATGTTTTGATGGTGTGTCAAAGAAACTTTATTTACAAAAGCAAATGGCAGTTGTGCTTTCGGCATAGAGCTGTGGTCTGGTTGATCTGTGCTCTCAGTGATGGATATGTTTACAGCGACAACGCAAGGGTTTCTCCTGGACTCCCAACTCTAACCATCTGTTAGTCAGTATAGGTAGATTTTAAAAGTGTGAGCCATTTTTGAAAGTTAAAATGAACATGAATTCTCTCATGCAAAGATATTTTAAAAGAATAGGTCATTTCCAAGTATGATAAAGATTGGTCATTTTCTGTCACAAAAACATCAATAAGAAATACATCATTGGAACAAAAAACTTTGCAGTGCTTAAACAGTACACGAACTGGGGATTTGCAACCATGGCCTCTAGCACCTTTGGCCTTTAGCTGGCAGCAAGGCTCATAGGTGGTCTCCCTGATAGGAACGCCAATTGTTAGTCAAGACTAGCTCTGTCTTTCATTTTGATGGCATTGTTATACACAGCACTGACTCCACTTCACTTGAGGCTTGTTAGAGACAGGATTTTTTTTGTTTTTTGTTTTAACATCACTAAAAAAAGATTTGCTTTCCAACTGGGCACAGCGAATGGCAGCCATCTTTTCCTTTATTCATGAGCTCCCTGATAGTTTAGCAGATATTTCCTACCCATGATTTTGTTCAACTTTCAAATGAACAAGCAAATTGAAAAGTACCGCATTCTAGGTGGGATACTATTGCATGTCCAGAAAAAACAATGTGATTCTCCCATCTACCAAGACTTTCTGCTGCATCACTTTAAAATATGGCAGACAGTCTAAATGAATTATTCCAATATTCATGCTTGCATACTAATAGAATTTACTCCAAAATGTGCAAGTCAACTACATGTAAATCAAGAGCTGGTCTAAGATTCTTACAATGGTATACTTTGCCTTGTAGAGTCAGTCCCAGGAAACAGAAGGCAGCATGCTAACCTAGAGGTGAGGGCATAGAGTTTGTCTCTCAAGTTCCTTACCCATGATTTACTGTTTAGCCCTGGATTTCAGATATTTTCTTATATCAAACAAGAGTTTTTTTTATTGGCATAGCAATTGAAAACACTATTATATTATCCTGATAATGTATACATCACTATGATACTATTTATTGTGTTTGATATGTTTGTCCTTTTTGAGGTGCTTATATGAAGGGTGGAGTTAGTTCATCCTCTGTAGTCAATGTCTCTTGAATAAATGAACCAATGAAAGTCTTTATTTACTCTTTCCTTAGTAGTATTAAAGCCACTGAATGCTGGTATGTAGTAGTAAACAGGAAAAAGCCTGGTTCCCGTAGAGCACACATTCAGGTCTTGAACTTAAAATCTCCCTACGTCATCCTCCTGAGCACTGGCATTGGCTACAGGCATGCACCACCATGCCTAGTTTATGCCTTGTGTTCTTATATTTGAAATGGGAATACCAACAGCCGCCTTTTCTTATAGAGGCTTCTGAAGGCATTTAATGGCCATCACCATGGGAACATAAGTTTAAATGTTGTGCTATAACCTTGTCTCAAAGTTGTTCATTTCATCAATGAATGCTTAGGTCTATTAAGGGGATAACATGTTTGGAGCAGGCTGGAGAGCAAAGCAAAATCAATGCAATAAAGAAGGGAAGAGACTAGGGAAATGAAGGTGTTAGTTCCATGTCTCTAATGACAGGCATTCTAATCAGGACGCTTGGGGCTGGGCTGATTTGACATCACATCATATGTGACCTTAGATAAATCACTAGTGTGGTGGTTCTCAGCCAGTGAGTAGTGACCCCTTTAGGAGTCGAATGCTCCTTTCACAGGGGTCACCTAAGACAGTCGGAAAATGTAGGTATTTATATTACAATCCATCACAGTAGCAAAAGTATAGTTATGAAGTAGCGACAAAAATAATTTTATGGTTGTGGGTCAGCACAACATGAGAAACCGTATTACAAGGTCACAGCTCTAGTGGAACCTGCTTTGCTCTATGTAAATATGGAATTTGATGTGTACCTCTTAGCACATTGTCAAGATTAAAAGAGATATTGTACCTAAATACCTAGGATACCACCAATACCAGTTTATTAGATAAAATACAGTAAGTTTGTTATCATCACCACCAACGTTATCATCTTGACCATATCAGAAGTTCAAGATACTGAAGACAGCTCTTCATCATCCGGCCAAAAGACCTCTTAAGGACAACTCTTATGAGGATTCACTTTCAAAGCACCTGACTGTACATTATGCATTGGGGGGCCTATTTATTGCAAGAGTTTGGATAGGCCTAAAAGAACATCTTTTTGATAAATTAATTCCCCAAGAATTTGACCAACTGGGAAACAGGAGTGGCCCTGGAAAATGTGTATCTATAGGAAAAAGGACAGGATTCTGGAAAATCTCAGTGATATTCGACATTAAAAATGAACGCAGGAGGTCTTGTGTGACTTGGATAAAGATGACAATGTATTAGCGGTTCCAGGAAAAGTAGAAGGCGGATTTGGAACTGAGCAATGCAGAAATGAAGCAGTGCTGCGGCAAGGCGAAGGGATGGGTGAATCAGATGCTTGCTTTTCCATTCGGGACAGACGAGGTGCCGAGCTGGCAGGAAACACAGCGAAAGGCTTGATGCACATGAATCTCATAAATCTGTCTGAATTCCTTCTGCACTGTAGAGGGCATCTGCCACTCTTATCTGCCTGGCATCCGTTACTGTGAAGAGCTGCCCCTCCCATCTCTGGATGATTCTCTTGAATCTGTCAGTCAAGGAGCCCTGCCTTCCTCATTGCAACGGTACCCATTTATGCTTCAGAATACCTCAGTTCCTAGGCCTTAGTGATTGGTCCAGAGCTGAATACATAACTCAAGCCTGAGAGCTGTCAGTGTCAGGTGATCCTCGAGCTGCGTGGAGCTTTGTTGCTATATTTTGGGAGAAAACAAAACACTAAGAATTAAGCCAAAAGGCTGGGCAAGAACCAAACTGGAATTAGAAATAGAGAGAGAAAGAGGGAGAAGGAAATGGAGGGAAAAGACAGCAGGAGAAATAAGAAAGAGGGAGGGAGAAAAAGAGGGAAGAGAGAAAGAGAGAAAGATTGAGAGCTGTCATTCAGCCATCAGTGAAGCAGCCACCTCTAGAGACTTCAGAATGACTTGACAATTTGAACAAGCACATCACTTTTTTCTAATTGACATTTAAAGCCTATAACTACAATAATCAATGAAGACAAGTAAGAAGGAAAGGAAGAGTCTAAAATCATTTGTGACCATCTAAATGGGGTGCTTAATTTATCTGTGTAAAAGTGAATAAATAAAAACGCACAGTAGGATGTTACAACAGTTGAGTAGAGGTGCCTTGGGCTTTAAAGCAGCCAATGGGCAGAGTCTGCCACATCAGCTTCAACAGAAGGGCAGGTACGTAACTCCAAATGAGACGAGCATGGAGCCATGTTCAGTGCATCTGTCTGTGGCTTGACTACCATCGTCTTGGAAATTCATATCTTGGTCTTGAACTCATGATTTTTTTTTAAAAAAAGTAACTATTTCTCAGTCTTTCATTACATTAACTGCAACCTCCCTGGGGGGTTTAGGAAATTATTTTACAGTCACAAGAAGACTTAGCAGGAAGCACAAAGATCTTGAGCCAGTTGGACCCACACTGCTTAATAAGCTTAGAAACAGAAGGTACACTTTGTGTTTCTTTGTGTATGTGTGTGTGGGGGGGGGGTTATATGATTAAAATATATTGTATAAAAAATTAAGTATAAATTGATTTGAAAGGGTGTTAGTAATGCTTAAGAAAAACTATCCTTAGTCGGGTAGTGGTGGCACACGCCTTTAATCCCAGCACTTGGGAGGCACAGGCAGGTGGATCTCTGTGAGTTTAAGGTTAGACTGGTCTACAGAATGAGTCCCATGAGAGTCAGAACTGTTACACAGATGAACCCTGTCTGGAAAAACAAAGCAGAAAGAGAGAGAGAGAGAGAGAGAGAGAGAGAGAGAGAGAGAGAGAGAGCACCTAACATCAGAGATGCTGACAAAATTTCACATCAACTGCATTATTAATTTTAAGTTTTCTTTTACATTCAGTTTTATAATTGAAGAGTCATTGAAAACACCAACTATGGCTGCAGTTTATCTTTAGAGGTGAGTTTTTAAATTCACAAGTACTCTATTTATTTTCTTGCTAAAGTCAGGCTTATCAAATATCTGAGTTGCTTGATAAATTATAAATGTTTTTCAAACATTTAAAGAATTTAAGTAATGGTGTAAATTTTAATCTGCAAAAATTTAACCAGTGGAAGTATGCTTTTAAAACTATATTAAAATGACTCGTCTTAGAGGTAAAATCAGAATTACAAAGTAAATTTAAGGTACTCAGAAAATTACAGTTTTAATATTCAAATGCCTTTCTATGCACAAACTCCTGATCTTCTGAAGCTCTATAAAACATGTCAGCAAACACGGTAAGGAATGTCATTATAGACACAGAACGCCCAGTCCCACATCTTCCTGCTGGGAGTCATCCTGCGGCCCGACCTCCATGTCAGGAGCTGGAGCAGACCACGGAGAAGTCGTACTCATAAACAGCGGGGAACTAATTGGAGCAGCTTCCAGGAACCCAAACAGAAATGAAGGACAAACAACTGAAGTTGTGACAGCCAACCAACCAACAGATGATTCTTTCACCTGCTATTTTATTCAACATCTACTTACCAAATATACACTATTTGTCAGCCTCTGTTCTGGGAGCTCTGGAATGGCGGAAATGCAGGTCAGGGGTAGGAATTTGAAAAGGCAGTCGGAGAGCAGATAAACTGCCCGAGAGCAACAGGTTCGCTTGAAGGAGGAAGGACAACACTGTCAATCTCAGGTTCCTCATCGCTGTCCAGTGACACAGCCCAGACAATAAGAGGCAGTCACACCTTAAATCATCTGTGGAACATAGAGAAAATGTAAAAAGTGAGAAAGAGGGAATATTTTAAAAGTCGATAAAATTCAGTCTCCAAAGAAGGAGGCAGTGAAGGATCTCAGTATCAGTGGAGGAGATGGGAGGGGCACAGTCAGGAAGCAAAGTAAAGCAGACAGAGAGGTGAGTTCAAAGACTTTCAAAACCAGCTTCAAGGGTGCAAACACAGGTGGGACAGCATGAAGTAGAAGCCAGACAGTGTCTAAGTTTGTTTTCTGTTGCTGTGAGACAGCTCTGACCACACTACCGCGAAGAGGAAAAGATTTTTATTACAACCTAAGGGCAGAGTCCACCGTCAAAGGCAGTCAGGGCAGGGACTGCAGTGCAGGCCGTAGAGCAATGCCGCAGACTGGCTTGCTCAGGCTTTCACTGAGCTGACTCTCTGTGCACCTCCCAGGGACATCCGCCCAGGCGCAGCAGCACCATCAATGGGCTAGGCCCTCCCACAACATTCAGTAATGATGAAAACCCTCACAGACTTGCATGAAGGCCAACTTGATTAAAACATTTTTTAAATTGAAGTTCCCTCTTCCCAGATGTGAACCTGCACAAAAGTATGGTTAGTAAGGAACAGCAAAGCTCTGGAGGGTTCAGGCTGTGTGATTCCAAGTTGAGAGGAAAGATGAGGCCGAATACCAAGACACCTTGCTCTACAGGACTTGGAGGTCTCTTTCAGCAAGTGTGAAGAGGAGGTAGATCCATATATAGCTCAAGAGGTATAGGATCATATTGTAGAGAAAGGTAGTTCAGGTCTTAATGGCTTGCTACTCTTTAATGGACAGCCTGGAGTCCACAGGTCAACAGTCAGAAAACAGAGTGAGGAAGTGATCCAACTGGGCTGTGAGGTGGGCAAAGTTTTGCTCTGATTATTTTTTAATATTCATAATACATAAGTCAAATATATTGTGGTGATTTGAATGAGAAACGAGCCTCTATAGGCTCAGATATTTGAACGCTAGGTCCCCAGCTGGTGGTACAGCCTTGCTGGAGAAAGCCACTGAGCCACTGCTCCAGGGCCACCATTCCACCATCTCACTCTACAAAAACATACTGAGCAAAAAGACAAACGAACAACAGCAGCAACAAGAAAACAATCAGCACCCTAACCAATGGCATGTCTAAGGAAGAAAGGGCCACTGACATTTCCAATTAGTCATTTGAAGGTTTGCAGGAACCACCAGCCAATCCAATCCACCCTGAAGGCTGGCAATGATGATTCATTTTACAGGAAATAAAGTAAGCAGAATTGCCAAACTCCTGTCAAGAAGACAGCATTTAATCAGCTAATGGGAGCTATACCATTCAACTACCTGAAAAGATAAGGCGGCTACTCCACATGTATACATCATGATACATACATACCATACATACATACATACATATTCATATCTATTTATATCTGTATCAATCTCCAATACCAAGGAAAACATTCACCATGAAGGCTAAGAAGGATAGAATCAAGTTCACGTATGACTGAGAACCATACCATGCTCACCAGTCAGGCTAGGAAATACATAATAAGTCACTGAGTAAAGCACTCAGTGGGGGCTAACCTCTGTAACAGGCAACAGACTAAAATTTACAGGAGAAAAAGAATAATGAAGAAGACATAACAATTGTGGGGTTTTTTTTTGGTTTTGTTTTGGTTTGGTTTGGTTTGGTTTTTAGCTGTTACTGTAATAAAATACCCTCATAAAGGCAACTCAAGGGAGCGGAGATATATTTAGGCTCACGGTTCCAGAAGGAGGAAATGATCACAGGAAGAGACAACACCATGCCATGGTCAGGAGGCTGGCTGGTCACACTGCATCCATATGCAAGACGTAGAGAATAAACAGGAAATAAGGCCTTCGTACAAAGACTTGGGGCCTAACCCCAGGAACTCACTCCCTCCAGTAAGACTCTACCACCTAAAGGTTCCATAGCCTTCCCAAAATTTGGGGACCAACTTCTCAAACATGTTGAGCCTGTAGGGGATTCCAGCAACAACACTCAGCAAGAAAGCTGTGTAAAATATCGTATGAAAACTGAGAAAGAAGTAAGACAGAGTGTGATAGCTGTAGATGTATAAAATAAATATAAAAGCACATGCCAAAGAGTCAATGTGCCAGAGGAAAATAACTCAAATGAAGCGGGGGGGAGGGGGGGAAGGAGAGGGAAGGACTTTCACAAATTATATGTGAAATATATGGAGAGCAAACAGTAAAGTAATAAATTTCAGTATATGAATACTCGCATTAGAAATTACCATGTTGGAGCAAAGAGGAGGAGTGAGGAGCGAGAAAAGGAGATGGAGAAAAAGGTGGTGGGTCAGCCATCCAGCCACACAAGCAGCCATGGAGGAAGAAGGAAAGAAAGATATACAAAATAAAGAAAGAGGCCCGAGCAACCCACTCGGGAGAGCTTCAGAAGCCCGACTGACCACTGGGAATGGGGAGCAACCAGCGGCTTCCAGTAGTGACTTCCAGAGCTTTTGTAAGAAGTTCTTCTGGGAAAGAACACTTGTGCCCCAGCCAACATTCACTGGCATTCTCCATACAAGACACCCTGCTGCCGCAATGACCAACAGAACCTTAACCTCGCCTATACCTAGAGGAGCTATTGCCATAACCACAGCACTGCCTCTACCCAGAGGAGTGACCACCGAAGGTGTGGCCCCACCTGCACCTTGAGCAGTGACCTCCTGAACATTCGGCCCGCTTGCACCTGGAGGGGTGATCACTGGAGGTTTTGCTCTGCCTGCACCTTAAGGAGCGCTCAACAGAGCCACGGGTCCCAATGACACCAACTGGAGAAAAAGGGACCTTCTAAAGCACAGGCTTCACCTGTACCAATTAGGTGAAGCTATGGGGAGACTACAAGGTAAGAATACCCGCAACAACATAAAGAGCAATATGATACCACTAGAAACTAGTGATTCTACAACAAAACCTGAACATCCCGACACAGACGAAACAGAAGAAAATGACCTTAAAAATACTTTATGAAAATGATTGAAACTCTTAAAGAGGAAATGAAAAATTACCTTAAAGAAGTGGAGAAAAAAACAAAAAAATTGAAAGACATCAATAAATCCTTTAAAGAAAACGAAGAAAAAGCAATCAAGCAGGTGAAGAAATGATTCAAGGCTTAAAAATGGAAATAAAGGCAATAAAAAAAACACAAACCGAGGGATTTCTGAAAATGGAAAATTTGGGTAAACGATCAAGAAAGGGCTGTTTGACAACACAGCAGGAAGGCAGTCTCAACTCCAAGTCAAAAAGAAAGACCTCACGGAATACTAACTCAGCACAACACCTTTAGACTTCCTGTCTCAGGACTGGGAGGAAATCTGTTTTCACTGTTTCAGCCACTGAACCAGGAGCCCTGTGGGGGTCTGAAAGAAAATGGCCCCCAAAAGGAGATAAGGCCTTGTTGTAGTAGGTGTGACCTTGTTGGAGGAAGTGTGTCACTGTGGGAGCAGGCTTTGAGGCATACTACATCCAGTGTAACATTTTACTTCCTGTTGCTTGTAGATCAATATGTAGAACTCTCAGCTCCTTCTCCAGCACCATGCCTACCTGCACACTGCCATGTCTTGCCATGATGATAATAAACTTAAACTCTGAACTGTAAGCCATCCAATTAAATGTTTTCCTTTAAAAGAGTTGCCATGGTTACAGTGTCTCTTTACAGGCATAAAAATCCTAAGACAAACCCCAAACATTAAATACACAATAGACTAAAAAAAAAATGAATGGATACACTAATTTCAGACGAAAAAATACATCACAATAAATAATATCATCTGGGACAAAGAAAGAGCAAATTTCATAATGAAAAATGAATTGATTCATTACAAGTATATTGCAATTGTAAGTGCTTATGTAGTAATAACAGACATTCAAAATACATGAAGTAAAACTCATAGAACTGCAAAGTAGATAAATCTATAAATGAAGATGAATATTAATAATCGATCTCAATCATCAATAAATAATAAAAATAAAATTAAATGAAGATATTGGAAGCAGATCCCCTAGGAACATGACCTTATTTGTGTTGATAAAAGACTCCACCAAACCACAGCTGTCGACTCATTCTTTTCAAGTGCGCATGGAACATTTATGAAGATAGTCCATATTCTAGGCCACGAAATATGTCTTCATAAATATAAATGAATTCCAGTCCAAAAAAAGTATGTATTCGATTACTTAGATTAAATTAGGATAATTTAATCCAATTTAGTCCAAAAGCTCTTCTGGAAAGTGCTTAAGTTTTGCAAACAAAATAATATATCTCTTTTACCACATGAATAAATTTAAGAAAACTCAAGGAATATTAGAAAGTCATTTACATTAACTGAAAGTTTAAAAGAATTTATCAAAGTCTGTATGATGCCAGTAAGGAAGTGTGGCAGTTAGAGGAACTAGGAAATGTCATATGCCTTTATTGGGGAAAGAGACAGAGAGAGAGGGCATTCAAGCCAACAACCTCAGCTCCCCACTTAAGAAGTCAGAAAAATTAATTGTAAAAACATAGCAGAAAAAGAAGTTTAAAAGATCAGAGTGAGGTTCAGTGAAATGTGGGTTTGTAAAACAGTAGAAAAATCCCTGGTGAGATACTGGTCTTCTGAATCAACTTACAAATCCAAAGTAGTCCTCAAGCCAAGAAACTGACGAGCTGGCTTCTAAAATTCTTATGGAAGTGCAAAAGACACATAATAGTCAAAATAACTTTACAAAGAGCAAAGTTTTGGAAAACTTAACACAATAGATCTTCCAGATTTCTGGTAAGTCTAACAAACACTGTAATATCAGTATCAGCACAAGCAATAAATCAGAATAAAGGATCCATGCATAGACCTGCATGTATTTGAACAGCAGGCACTTGGCAAAGGAACATTATAAAAGAAATCTGGTAAAGAAAGGACATCCATTAAGGAAATGGTGCTGGGACAACAGTTTGCACTTGCTATGATGGTCACAGAATCTAGAATCAAGGAGACGAGCCCTCGGGCACACATATGAGGGACTAACTAAAAGAAGGATAGCCTCTGAGAAGTCTGAGAGCAACCACCTTGGTTATGTTCCCTGGCGTGGGAACATTCATCTTAACTGTGGGGAGACCGAGTCTCTGGACAGGGGATTCTGTCTTGTATGAAATGGGGAAAGTGTGCTGAAAACTAGCATGGATTAATTGTTCTCTATCTCTGGACTGTGCTGGCAATGAAGCTAACTGCTTCCAGTACTAGCAACCTTGACTTCCGGGCCATGCTAAACTGTACCCTTGAACTGTGAGACATAATTAACCTGTCCTTTAAGAGTCTTTGCTGAGGTGTTATCACTGCAGCAAGAAGAGAAAGTAAGACACTTTCTAGAAAAGTACAAACGCTTTTGTTCAATATTTAACCATGTGCAAGAATTAACTTGGAATTGGCTACAGACCTAAGCCTAGGAGGTAACCATAGACAGAGCAGAGATTATGTGAACAGAGGACCAAAATGCAATTCATAAAAGTGGGAGTAAAGAAAATGTCTTCTCTTCAAAAGATGCTGTTAAGAGAATAAGCAATCCACAGAGAGAGGAAGTATTCATAAAAGCATATATTTGATCAAGGACTTGCATGCAGAACACATAAAAGAACAATAAATTTAACTAAAAATAAAACAGTCGCTCAATTTTATAAAAAAAGGTCAAAGACATAATTAGATTTTTTCCCATAAAAGTATACAAATGACAAAAGTATTTTTTAAAAGATCAAAAAGATAGTAACTAGTGAAATGCAAATAAAAACTACCATAAGCTATTAGTGTATATCTACTGGAGTGGCTGAAAAGTTACGAGGCCCAAATAAAGATTTATAGACACAGGAATCCTCGTACACTATTGGTGGAATGTAAAATAGCTTGGTGGTGCTTTCCTTATTGCTGTAATAAAATATCCTGGCGAAAGCAACTGGAAAGACTCACAGGTCAAGGATACAGCTCATCATGTCAAGGATGCCAAAGCATCAGGAACCGGAAACAGCTGGTAACATTGCATGCGAAGTCAGAAAGCAAGGAGTGATGAGGGTTTGTGTTCAGCTCCAATTTTCGGTTTCGTATGATCCAGAACTCAAGGGCACTGCCCACTTTCGTGTGACAATTCACACCTCAAGTAACCTAATCCA
Organism: Myodes glareolus; assembly: GCF_982192425.1. Lineage (NCBI taxonomy): Eukaryota > Metazoa > Chordata > Mammalia > Rodentia > Cricetidae > Myodes > Myodes glareolus. Next base: position 2,764,711 of record NC_142051.1, read on the forward strand.
CGTTTTTTTTTTTTGGCAGAATCTCACTAGACACCCCTGGGATTTGCTATACAGACCAAGATGGCCTCCAACTCATAGATATCAAAGTGCCTCTGCCTCCCAAGTACTGGGATTAAATGCATGTGCTACCATATCTAGCCTTCATTTTAACAGACATATCCAGAGGCTAAATAATCCCTTATAGTTGTACCTTGAGGCTTCTCTCCTAGGTAATTCCAAAACTTTTCAAGTTGACAGTTAGCAAGAACCATTATAGATAGTGACTTTAAAATGCACACGTATGGCTAACATAGGATCCAGATCTCCAGTTCTTATCTAAAAGAAAGAAAATCCCATGTCCATAGAAAGTATATGAATGTTTATGGTGATTTAATAGATAAAACTAGAAAATAATCACCAATGAGTATGTCTTATAGTTTCTCTAGCTGTGATGAACTCTGTGACCAAAGACTATTAGGAAGGAAAGGGTTGATCTGGCTTACACTTCCACTGTCCATCACCGAGGGAAGTCAGGGCAGAAATTCAAACAAGGCAGGAACCTGGAAGCAGAAGCTGGTGCAGAGGCCACTGAGAGGAGCTGCTTACTGTTTTGCTTCTGTGGATTGCTCGCCTGCTTTCTTGTGGAACCCAGGACCACCATCCCAGGGCAGATACCACCCACAACAGTCTAGCCCCTCCCTCATCAAAAGCTAATACCACCCTATGAATCTGCCTACAGCCTAGTCTTACGGAGGCAATTCTCAGTCTAGGTTCTGTCTTTTCAGTCGACTCTAGTTTATGCCGAGGTGACACAGAAACTAGCCAGGAGAGGGTTAATTTATTAATTGTGTTTATGCATATAAGCAGTGTAGCAATACAATTAGAATATGGATGAATCTCCAGACAACTATGACCAAGGAAGACACTGGCCATAATAGGACATACTGTGTATTTTCCTTATGCCAAACGAAAAAATATAATCCGAGGGAGTGAAACAGGGAAGAAGAAGAAGGCTGTGATTTCAAGACCTGAGGAAACTTGAGAATGAAGGATATGGTCCTTCTCTTGGTTAGTTTATTGCTTAACCATGGTTGTTGACTGGATCACATTGAGACACGGCTGGGGCATTAGGAAGACACTTCTCTCTCTGTCTGCGAGGGCATTTCCAGCACCAACTGGAAAACAATGGCTCTAATCTCAAAGGCTTAATGCATTGAGGGTCAAGATCTGAAAATATTTTTGGTTGGGTAGTAGAAGCTGCGACTAGTTGAACGAAGTAGGTCACTGGTAAAGGCTCTAGAAAGTTGAACCTCAACCCCAGCCTCCTGCTGTCTCTATTGAAAAGTAATCAGCTCATCTCTACCGCACACTCTCCACCATAATGTGCTGCCCACTGCGTGCCCAGAAAAAGTGCAGCTATAGATGTAAAAACAATAATAAAAAAGAGGCCCAATTTGAGATTGAGTGGAGAAGGCATACAAGTGGTTAGCGGTGGGAGAATCGAAAGGGTTTGTGGGGAGGACAAGGAAGTGAGAGAGTGATGTGGTTATCTATTTTTATCTTAAATTAATTAAAAAGGAAACAATAAATACTTAACATTTGCAGTTTGTTATGTGTCAATTATATTTTGATGAAGTTGGAAGTGGTAAAAAGAAAAAATAGAAAAGTAAAGCAGAAATAGATTCAAAACAAACTTACCTTCTCCTTCCCCAGAGTTCCGTTTGCCAGTAATAGATGCTTTAAAGAATATCTCTGTAAAATTTCTTCTGAGGATTGCCTCATAACTCTAAGCATAATTACACCTCTATTTCCTGAGATGATATGTAGGGGTGTGTGTGTGTGTGTATGTGTGTGTGTGTGTGTGTGTATGTAGATTTTTGTCAAAATACTATGTCTGCTTTCTGAATTCTGCCCATTGAAATCTTAATATTCAATTCTGTTTGTTGTTTTCCTTCATCATCATTGAAAACATTCATGTATCTCCTTCTATATACCAGACATTATTATTCTATACCATATATATATGAACTATATTGCATATATAGGATATATATATATAATAAAATTAAATAAATATGTATATATTCTTTTATTTTTAGAATAAAAGTTGTGAGGTACCTAAGAACCAAGGTATTAGAAAGCAGCTGGTCAAACTGGAAGGAAATGTCAAATGCAGGAATTCTGACTCTAAAAGCTGCACTCTTTGTAGGCACAGATGCTGTCCCGCCTCCATATGGTGTCATTGTGATTATGCCATTGAAAATGATGCACTAAAGCCTTATCCAGCCCTTCTAATATTGACATACTATCTTTTTGTTCCCTTCATGTTTGACTGCATCTTCTCTATTTGTCTTATAAGCACAATTATTTTTAGGGGTATTGTTTATAAATTTATTATTTTTTTAATGTATTCTTCACCATGTAATCTGTAAGGAACCACTTGTCAGAACAGGTCCATTGAGCCTACAGAGGAGATGTATCTTTGCCAGAGTCTTCACTAATATGGTCTGAGAGGGTGGATGAGTCAAAACAAAAGGCCCACCGATACCTTTGCCTGGCCACCCAGCTTCCGAGTCTTTCTGCTTGCTGAGGAAATTCATGTTCTCCTAAAAGGAATTCTTCAAAGAGTCAACAATTTCCAGTTCAAGCTTGGACTGGTGTCTCTTGGCGCCTGCCTCAAGGTCGTTGTCCTAGAATTGCATTCCAAACCGATCTAGGAAAAACCCACTTCTCCTTGGGTCTGATAGCTTCCTCTTGGATTCCCTTTTGTTTGGCTGGAATAGGTTTTAGATCTTGTTTGTGGGTGGCTAATTTTCAGAGTGGTTGCATGTTGAATAATGCCTCCCTCTTGATTGGTAGTTTGGGCAGGTAGAGAATGTTAGGCTCAAAAAACATTTCTTTTGGTTTCTAGAAGGCATACTCCTTATTCTTCCTTGGCTTCTGGAGTTACTGAGTGCTAACAAGATTCTCATTTCCAGTGGATGACTTGCTCTGAATCTTTAGAATTTTTCTCTGTACCCTTGCTGTCTAAAATGTCACAAGAACGATGTCTTAGGTTCATTATGTTCATTTGTTCTATTTTGCATTTTCTGGTCTCTGCCAATGTTAAGTCCTGTTTCTTCACATCTGGAAATTTGTCTCTTTTTCTGTTTTGTCTATTTTCTTGTAAGACTTGTGGATATTTACAATATAATTTTTTCTCTTATCTTTTTATTTTCTTCTAACCTGCCTCGTGAATTTCTAATTTGAACAATTAGTTCTACTTTAAGACACCTGTTTGGTTTCTGGCTTTCTTTCTCTTGGCAGCCAGTTCTCACTCCACAAATGCTTCCGGTTGAAATTGTGTGTTTTATGAGGGCTCTGAATGCAATTGCTTCAAAGACAGTTTCTATTCCTGAATTACCTGTTTCATCCAGGGTCCATGTGTTTTTCTCCACCTGATCTTTTCATCCTTACTTTCTCCCTCTCACCTTTTATGCTCAATGACTTTCGATTCCTACTTCCTCTAGGAAGGGTCAGCTTGTTCAACACAGGCCTTTCCTGTACCTGGAAGGGCACTTCACATCAGCAGCCCTTGCTTCAGACTATGTAGTAATAGAGAAATGCCCAGCCTTTCCCAGTTTCCCGCAAAATTGGACATTTTAGTAGGAAGTCAATAGCAGTCTTCAATATCCATTTTTCATTTGTTTAGGCTGTGTGTGTGTGTTTGTAAGACAGAAGAAATCTTTATAGGCTGACGATTTGACAGTGTACTGGAGAAACCTGCCCTGTTTGTTCTCATGGGTCTTGCGTGGGTGAAAGTTACAGGTTCAAACTGGTCATGCATTTTCCCCCACTAGACTTTGGCTCAGAACGGTAGACTTATGCAGTCCATGTGTGTGCCAGCCCCTCCACACAGGAAACCTAGTATCTTTTCCACTCTCTGGGCAAATGTACTGTCAGTAGCATTTCAGGAATGTTAGCTATGAGGACGCAGAGACAGAAGTTAGCTGGAATGTATGAGTCCAACTCAGGAAAATGACTTCATCGTGCCGTTCTCATTTTCTCCAGTCAGAGGGATGTGAAACACCGCAGCTTCTATAGCTGTGTGGTGTTTGGCAGCCTCGAAAGGGTGAACCTTTGGGGTCTCCTGCCTGGACAGCTGGGGCTGTCTGAGGCTCAAGGATCAGGTGCTCCTGGCCTGCCTAGCCATTTTTAGCTCACAGACTGCCATACACGTGCACACTTCTTTGTCTTGGCCCGACTGGCCCTGACTGTCCTTATTCACCTGGAGACCTCCTACTCAGTGCAGTAGTGTTTTCTAGGGGAAGCTTTCCCTGGCTTTCTGGGGCATTTAGCTCCTTGATGTTGTACAGTGAGAACAGAGACAGGGCAGTGCTGGGATCTAGCCTGACTGGTGGTTCAGTTTTGCAAGTTTGCAGGACCTTTGTGTTCGCCTATCTGTACAGGACAGAGGGTGACCTTGAAAGGTTACTCTGTATATAAACAATTGGAACTGAAGACCCATAACAGAGAGGTTAGCATGAGGAGAGCCCTCGGGGAGCACTGTTTCCCACCCTTCTGCTTTTTTCCACCGTTTTGAATGATGTGAACTTGACAACTCATAGGTAGATTTCATAGTACACGCACTATGCAAAGCATTTGGATAACAATCCTACGATGTCTCTAATTAATCCTGTGATGTTTTCTAAGTATGTAAATAAAAGCGTATTTTAGGGTTCCTTTACACATAAAGATTCTTCCTGTAGGATCTAAAACAGAGGGATCTGTTATCTGAAGTGTGTGTAAAAGATACATCAAGATGTCCTGATCAAAAGACCGCACTTGTGTTGCAACCTATACATTGGAAACAGAGTTAATGTTGTGTCCTTAGTAATTGCAGCTACTCTTGCACCCTCCTGACAAACCTCTCACATAGGCCAAGAGAACAAAATTCACTGACAGCAAGCATTTCCCAAGGACAATCGTATATCAAATGTAATGATTTTTAAATATCACAAGAATTTGCTCTTTCCCATCAACATTTGCAAATATTCACCACCATCAGAGGCTCCTCCCTTAGGTCATACACTTCACTTTTTAGGACCACATACAAGAATCTTTCTCATGACAGCAAAATCATGCTGTGGGGCTGGGTGCTTTGTTCTTGTTGATTGGTTATGAATAGGAGGCTAAGGAATGTGGGACACTGCTACCCAGGCTAGAAGTTTCCATGCCTTTCTAAGTAATTTTTATTCCCCACGAGCTACATTTCTTTGGTCAAGTTTTCCCTCTGCTTTGAGAAGTTAGGAAATTGCCAATGACTTGCTCGGTTCCTCGGTCACTGAGTATTTACAAACACAGCGATGAGAAAGCCCCAAATCTGCAGTGGAGCCTGGGTGCCAGTTCCTTCTCTTCTGCTTGCTAGTTCCACGGCCTTGAGTGAGTGAGTTACATCCTCTGTCTATATCCTGCACATAGTTCTTCCCCTGCCTGCCGCACCCCGTATCAGAGTTTCCACACCCTGTGATGAGATCAGCACTGATCTTCTCTGGAAGAAAAAAGGATTTAGACACTACCAGGCGTCCCCTGGTCGTCTCCCACCCTCTACCATCACCCGTTTTCACTGTCTTTCCCTCTCTTGATTTCCCAAAAAACTCCCTCCCTTTCTTTCCTGTGTGAAAACACAAGGAGAAGGTGGGTTGTAAAAAAACAAGAATGAAGTATTCACTGGGAGTGCAATCAGTCAGTGCCTTGGTCCTCAACTCCAAACCTCTGACAAAAACGTCCCACCCATTCTGTCTGTGGCAGAAGCTCTAGCCAATGAGGAAGTCTGGGTCGGCTTTCTTGTCTGTAAAACAGTGGTAACCATAGAGAGAGCATCGGGAGGCTGCTGGCAGCGGAGCCTATCATTGGGTTAGTAGTTCTGATTGCTAGGAACTAGTACTGTTCATTCTTATCCCTAAGAGGCGGTGGAGGAACAAAGGCTCTCACCAAATATTTAGTAGATGAATAATGCAAAGCCATAATAGAGAGAGGCCATAAATATGGATTTTGGAACCCAGGTGGTTTCTATGGATGATTGATGTCAGAGAACAAAAATCTAAACATTCTTTTGATTAAGCCCCAACAACATACTCATTTGCCCAAAGGCAGAAATCAAAAGAAATAATGAACTCATCTGCCTAACATCAAAGAAGTGTTCAGTAAAAATTAGCCAAGGAGTTCTTTGCCCAAGTATTTCTTTTGCAACCTGGCTGCAGTTGAAACTGCTTCTTTCGTTCTCTAGATAAGCTTATAGACCTTGTTTAATTATTATCCAAGCACACGAGCCTCCAGGGAAATCACATTTGGAAATATACATATCTACGTTTAAATGACTCCAAACCACAAGAAAATCATAATGCAGTTTATTCAAATTTGTGCTCAAAGTCAAATTCATGTGATGTAGAAATGGTGGGGTTAGGGAACAGGTGTCTGAGTTGGATCCTTGTTTGACATAACACGTATAGATAGCGAGTGTAGAGCAAAGACATTGGGGATGCTGTCATTAAAGCTTCTGGCAGAGTCAGGCACTTCTAACCTCTGGGGAAAGTAGAAACACTACAATAAACAAACAAACAAACAAACAAAACTTAAGAACATAATTGTAATACTTACATCTGATTGGAAGGACGCGGGCATCATTTTCTATGTGTGTTTGTTTGTCTGTTTACATGTGACAAGAGCTTGCTACGTAGCCCAGGCAGGTCTTGAACTCATAGCAATCTCCCTGCCTTAGCTGCTTGAATGCTTGGATACTATCGTGCACGCCTTAAGAACACCATTTTCTAGAAACCCAGTTTTAAGTGCAGATGTTTTAATTTTGTTTAAAAGTGTGACCTGTGAAAGAGGCATTTAAAACTACCTGTTCCCAGAGCATATGTAAGAAATTGCCTTGAATCAAAAGTAGCAGAGAGGGCTGAAGACTCGAAGAGGGCTGGAGGGTCGGGAGGTGCTGACATCAATGCTAGGAAGCCTGAGTTCTTAGAAAGCTGGCCAGTATTAAGAAAAACCCTTCCTGAGCGCACCACAGATAGCACGGCCTTCCACAGTGAAGGCAGGTGGGGCTTTGTGCCTTTCTTTAGAAGCAGACTTTGAGAACAGAGGCTGAGAAATTCAGGGAGAATGGCGAGGCCAAATCACAAAAAACACGTAAGTGAACCTGGACTTGGTGGCAGATGCTTGTAATCCTGGTACTTGGGAGGCAGAGCAGGAGAGCTGTTTTGAGTGTCAGGTACTGGTTGTACAGCCAGTAGCTTAAGGCAGCCTGAGGTACGGAGTGAGCTCCTGTCACAAACAACAGACTGTACAATAAGAGGGAGCTGCCTTGGGTGAGGGGAATCTTGGGACACAGCTCTCATTCTCTAACCTTAGATCAAGTCATAACCCCTCCCCCAGTGAACTCTTCTGTACACGATATATGCGTGTACAAGCAACACACGCACATGCTCAGTACGCTACTATACAATGCACCAAAACTCTGATTTGTCTCTCAAATGTTGCGGCTGCTTTTGGAGACTTGGTGTTTAAATTGATAATCCTTTTCTGGGAGGTTTCTGTTATCTTGATTTTTATTCTATTCAAAAGGATACTCAGTGTAAAGCTCCACTTTGACAATGAGAGTAAAATAAAGTAAAGCTGCCACCCTTCCATGCTCCTTGGCTCTGTTTCCCATGTGTGGTCTTGGCAGCAGCTCACGTGGATGACAGACAGTGTTCAGATCTGGCACCTCAGTGCTCTCCGCGTTAGCTGCTGCCTTTGTCTTTCTTAGGGAGCAAATGAATCCTCACTGCATGCATATGCCCTAAATGTCCCTTTCAAAGTGCTGATGCACATATGATGGCCTAAAATCTGTTTTCTATTGATGTGTCAAATTACACCAACTTTTGAAGCTTTTAAAACAACACACATTTATTATCTGATAGTTGTATAGGTTAGAAGTTTGGCACGGCCTCCCCTGGGTTTGATGGTTAATCCCCCGTGACTGGATTGAGAGACACCTGCAAAATGAGCGCAGAGCACTTCCAAGTGTGTTTGTGGGGACGAACCACTTAGTTCACAGGACTGAATAGAGAAGGCTTGGTCTGATAGGGAAAATAGAAGTGGGGGGAAGGGAAACTCTCCGAAACTGGGTGTGTCCTCTGATGCTGCCAACTCCTGGGGCACTCACCCCACTCCACACTCATTCGCCTTTGATGTGAGCTTATACCAACGGCTCTGTGTGAAGCTTCTAGGCTCTCTACTCATCTGAGTCTTCGTTATTGCTTCCTGATGTTTGGAGGCTGCCATTTTCTTAGGCTGAGTAGCTCTTGGCTTTTCAGCTCTGCAGCCTCACATAGTCACCGTAGACTATGTAGCCGCTGACCCTGTAAGTCCACTTAATGACTGCCTAATTATATATGTATTCTGTTGGATCTGTTCCTCTCGATGTGTTCCATGTTTGCGACCAGATTGGGACTAAGGCGCCAGCAGGCATGCATCTCTTCTATCACCTTCTACTTTTATGGACCCTTAGGCCCACCCACCTGAAAAATCCAGGAGAATTTCCCCATTCCATCTGACTCCCAGCCCTTGTCCCATCTATCACTACAATTCTCCGTTGTGGGTTTTAGTTTCAACTTTGGCTGCCATAATAGAATGCCATTGGTAGTTCAAACAAAGAAGTTGCTTCATCGTGGTTCTATAGCTGGTTTTTGTGGAGTTTTCTTCCTCTATTTACAGACAGCAGTCACTGCAGTATCCTCATGGGGACTTCCCGAGTGTGCCTAGTGTGTCTGTCCTTTTCTTGTGAAGACATCACGCAAAGCCTGTTAGCATATCGCCCCTTTCAATAGAGGGCCTGTCTCCAAATATGGCCATGAAGACATCAACACAGGAAGTTGATGAGATATGGCTCAAACTGTATGACGCATAACTTAATAATATCCACGGGTTCTGGAGGCTAAGAAGGACTTAATCATACGGTGTCTTTACTAGAACCCCAGGAATAATAATGCCATGGGGTCAAATGAGGGAACGATGCTGAGACTGACCTTGGTGAGGTGACTGGAGAAAGGAAAGCTGTTGTCGAGGACCGCTGCCTTCTGCCCCCCTCCAAGTGGTGATAATGGAAGTTTGAACCACTTCCGAGAAGAGAGCAAACCTGCTCTGGCTGACGCTCAGGGGACGGTCAATAGCAGCACTTATTCAGAGTAAATGGTGGAAGTGGCCATAGTGCCAAGCCCTGTAGACCACAGTCTGAGACAGTTGCACTTCTGGGGTGAGTCACAGATGTCCAGGGGTTAATCTGAGCACTAATAAATGGAGTATGCTGAGCAGATCCTACTCAGGGACCTGGGGGTCAAGCACTTTATGCTGGGGTTTCAAATCCACGTTTCAAGACAGTATGGAGGGGATAAGAAACAAACCCAGGGTGCAGTCTGTGACAGAAGAATATGCCCAGGAAATGTCTAGAGAGGGGTTGATTTCAGGAGCAAGGGAAGCTCCTGTCTTTACTTTCACTTCCGATCATTGGTGAAGGTCACTGGGTTAATCGGCTCACTATTCGCCACTTGCAATGGGTCACAGGGGATGTGACCACTTTGGTTTAAAAGCCTTACTGTTTTCAAGAGGAAATAAATAACTCAGGGAGTGGAAGATGCAGATACCCAGGCTGAAAAAGGAGCAAGCAAGAATCTGAAACATGAGAACAACTCAGCTGCAGCCTCCGTCCACCCTGTGCTCCCGGTGTGGCTTCCCCATTACTAAAGTCATCGTCTGCCGCTACTTCATTGCCTTCTACTCATTTTTTTCTTTGAAATAACGCAACATTTTTAAAATATAATTAAAATATGAATGTTCATTGTGGAACAGATACAAGAAAATTACAATAAAAAACAGATACTCTATTAGTTACTTCTACTGCTGTGGCCAAAAGCCTATCAATGAGTATTTAAGGGAGGAAGGATTTACTTTGGGTCACAGTTTAATGGTGCAGTCCCTCATGGCAAGGAGGACATAGGGTCAGAAACTTGCAATGGCGGACCACAGGGAAGGAGCAGAGAGGACTGCTACACTCAGCTTGCTCATTGATATTTAGCTCTTGGAATAGTGCCACCCACAGCTTAAAGGGTCTTCCCACTAAGATCAACTCAGTCTAGAAACTCCTCTACAGACATGCTCAGAGATGTTTCCATCATGACATTAATCCCTAGGGAGTTGATGATCTAGGTTAACTGTCAGGACTACTAATTACAATGATACACCTCTTTCAAATCTTTGTACTGACGGCAATTCTCTGCCTCTACCTTTTGGCAAGAAGAACAGTCAGTCTTGTGTCTTATTTAAGTGGAAAGCGTATTGTTATTTTGAGTGTTTTTTTTTAAAAATTTGTTTGATAAAAAACATAACTGAAATGTAATTTATTAAGCAGTCCTCCATTGATGCACACTGGTGTCTTCCAGGCTTGTGTAACTCAATGTGATTATGTTTGTAGGCGAACTGTGTCAGCGTCTTGGATTTCCTCTGATGACGCTTTCCTGAGGTCAACCTGCAGACAAATGCAGCTGTAAGGTTTTAATACTCTAGGGAAAACTGTCAAGGGGCCTTCCAGAAGGTTCTGTTCATTAGGCATCTTGCAGCATCTAAGGAGTGCATTGTGCCACCAGGTCTTTTGGAAACATTGATCATGGCTGTTTTATTGGTTATTGATTAAAAATAAACGCTGTGCTTTAATTTACAATGCTTTGATTCACAACAGAACTTTTTGATTGATTTGTTTCTCAGGCAACTTTTAAGACCAGGCTTTTGTCTACTTTTTAACTTCTTATTGCTTTTCTTATTGACTCAAAATGTCCTTTCTAGCTTTAATGACATCTGTGGAACTTAAAGTTTTACAGGCTTCTCAAATTCTTAAGTTAAGGTCTTCAAGGCTCTTGTGTGATGACTTGGTCTCTTCTCTACATTCCCTTACTTTGAAAGGAAAACCTGTGGTCTAGAAACGGTTTTATTTCTATATAACAAATTCCTCCTCAAAGCCAGGAATGAAGGACACTCTGTCTTCATGAAGTGGCGGCCCACATGCTCATGATTCTCTTGGAAGGTTTCACCCTGAGAATCCAGAATGGCTGTTTACACAGCTAATTACACGTTAATTGTTCCAATGACATTCTGGTATAATCACAACAAACTCTGGGGCCTCACCATGGTCTGGGTTGCCCGGTTCACAGTCTGACCTTGCCTGCCCACCCCCTTTTCCATATTGGACTATCTGGGCACAAGAGGCACATCAGGTGCTAGAGATGGCTACTAGAGCCCCCTCCAGTCCGAGCATCTATACCTGCAGAGCAGCACATCCTGTAAAGCATCATCTCCTAGAGGGACCTTCCCCGTACTGCTAGTCTCACATCTGTCCTCCCTACATCCCTACATCCTTCCAGTCTTATAGCCGGCCTCCCAACATCTGCTCACTCTTACTTTCCTGTGCTTCTCACAATCCACAGCGATCATTGTAGCTATTATCTGTTATCACCCACCTTCAAGACTAGAACGTTATCTCCTTGTGTTCTGTGCCAGTGTGTGCCCAGGAGGAGTGATGGAAGGTAGTGGCGGAGGATGACGCTGCCTCTCCCATCTCAGTTCTACTGACCGTGCAGTGAGATCTTCTTGGGTAGAAGATGTCAGTGTTGGCTTTGGTGGTACCACATTGCCCAACGTCATGCCTTCCAGAGACAGCGGTTGGGAAGAGCCTAGGACACCGCACATCTGAGGAAGTATCAATGCAATACATGCCTTTTCAAGAGTTTACTTCACCCCCTTACTGTCTATGTTAGGCCCAAAATTTCAATGTAGCTTCATGTTGGATGATGAATGAACAGTACACACTTCTGTGAGAACAATTCTCTTTCTCTCAAATATTCCTTAGCTCTGTACCAACCTGAATTCCATTGAGACCTGGCTAAAAGTCCCCTTTTTTTTTTTGTGAAGCATTTTGTCCAGCAACAACACAAATGGCCTTCCAGAAAAACCCCATCAAATCCTCAAGGCCAGCAACCTACTTCTTTCTTTTGCTATGATTGTTTTGGTAAACCAAGCACACCATGTAAAACTATCATGTTACACCCTTAAAGTTTCTTTACCAAACCTTATTTGAGGTTTCTCTTTCTATGGCTAGTTATTTGATGTCAATTACAGGCTGGAAATATTAAATGAAAAATTTCAGACTGTACATCCCTCTGAGTAGTAGGAGACCTCATATTGTCTCACCTAGGACATGATACATCTGTTATGTTCAAGGTATACATGCTCCACACATCAAATGCACTGCAGATGTAGCCACCTTGGCTGTCAAATCAGTTTTCATAGACTCACAAAGCTGGTGTTCACGTAACCTTTATTTTTGTAATCATGCCTCAAATGACAAGAGGGCAGATCCTGATCATTTTATCACTGCATATCATTCTAATTCATTATTAACTATTGGTCATCTCTTTCCAAACCTAATTTATAAATTAAACATTGCAGGGCTGTGAAGAAATCTGTATGTATAGAGTTCAGTATTACCAACAGCTTCAGATATCCAGGGAACATAGATTCTGAATGGAAGGGTTGACTATTAAAGTCCCTCCTTGGAATTTCTATACAAGAGAGGAGGGGTGCAAGAGGTGACCTAACCAGGGAGATTATGTTTGTTTGTTGGAGAATTTGGCTTAACTGGCCTCTACAACCTTCCCATCCGCCTGTGTGTATGTGTGTGTGTTAAATAATCTCTTAAATCTAAAAGTTCCTCAATTTTTTTTCAATGTATCAGTAAGTGGAATTTTACTCCAAGGCTTCAAGTCTTTAGCAAACTACAGTTAACCGGTTCTTCACAGTTTAACCAAACACATTAATCTCCAATTCTCTCTGAACAAATAGAGTATTCCATTTCCCTTTGATTCTATGAAGCACACCTGAGACAGCAACAGCCCCTGCCGCACCAATACCTGCTATCTCTATTCTCATAGTCCTCACGTCCACCGTCTCGTCACATATCCCAACCCCGGCATTCCTTATCGGTCCTTTCCAGGGCTTCTCTTCCTCCACTCTCCCCTCTGTCAGTCTACAGACAGCCAGGGAGCCAATTTGCTTGAGGCATCTTTTTTTTTTCTCCTTAAAAAATCCCTTGGTCACTTCCTTGTGCCCAAGATAAAGGATGTAAAACTTTCAGCATCACCTACAAGCTTGACCTGGTCTGACACACAACCAGTCTAGCTTCACCGCACAAGTTTCTCATTCTCCGGACGCCCTCCGCAGGGACGTTCCCTCAGCTGTTCCCTCAGCTCCATTAACAACCCTGTTCTTGCTTCCTCTGAACAGGTTGTTTTCTAGAGAACTTACACTCATGACCAACACAACACATCACAATCATTCTGCCATCGTACACACACTCACTGCCACACACATTTTCTTCTTCTTTCAATAAATTTGTAGTTCTTAGCTGGGTGGTGGTAACACACAGCTTTAATCCCCCCCACACACACACACGGGAAGCAGAGGCAGGCGGATCTCTGTGAATTCGAGGCCAGCCTGGTCTGCAAGAGCTAATTCCAGGACAGGCTCCAAAGCAATAGAGAAATCCTGTCTCGAGAAACAAACAAACAAACAAACAAAAAGTAGTTCTTGGTTCATGTCATTTATATCAGGCTTGCCTTGGCAACCCGTCTAACAGCTCCCTGAAGACAGGACCGTGTCTACTTTTGTTCGATACTTTACATTTCTAGTGCCTATGACCCAGCTTCACACGCAGACATTTAGGAAGTGCTTGGCAAATGAATGCAGTCTGCAGCAGATGTTAAAACAATTCTCAGGAGTCAATGTCTTTCTTTTTAAATATAAGGACACTCAGGCCAAAAGTCCAATAATTTTAATTTCAGGAAAAGGAGAAACTAAATAGGGCCTTGCCTTTCAGAGAAAAGAATGAAAAATTAGTCCCAATTTATTCATATGCTTACTTACTAAGTCCAGATTAAATGGACTGTAATCAGACACATACTGTTCCCCCATTTATTAAATGATCTTTTCATGGGCCTTAGTTTTATAAAGAATACTTCATTTTTACCAATGAAGAAATGGACTCAATATTTAAAACTTCTCAAATGTAGGAGGTAAATACCTGTTATAGAACACAAGGAAAGACACAATCTTTTAGTTTGTAAAAACTGATTTATTTACAATTTGGTATTTTAAAATTGTATCTGAGATGTTTATGTTTATATATTTCTCTGGTAAGCATTCTATATTTGCTTAAATATGGAGGCAAAGGGTAGAAAACCTGAGTAAAAATGAATTTAAGATATTTATCTACTGCTACAGTCAGTGAAATTTTTGAATTCCCTGAGAACTAACGTGTCAAAAATATTTTCATACACTCAAATGTAAGAAAAAAACATTTTTAAGAACACAGGAAATAAAGAACGGAGCTACAATCACCCTTTCCACAGGGGCCACACGCCACTCTTCCGCAAACTGTGAGTGTGTGCGGTTGCACATGAATTTACATGTGCACCTAAAGAGACTAAAATGTTCTAGTCCCTTTTTTTGTGGTTTCTCAATTGAAAAGATATTCTTGGAAACTGATAACGAGTAAAATTCACTTTCTTCTTTCTAAGCTTCTTCGCTTTAGAACGATTTCAGCTTTTACACGGTCTCGTTGGCACCGGTTATTTCATTCAGAACTGAGGATAATTATAGCTCAAAGGATGTGTAAGGATGAATGATGCCCATTTGACACTGGGATTTGCAAGAGCATTTTCTCTCCTTTGGAGGGAACAATGCTCCTATGTTCTGCCAAACCCAATGCAATTACAATACATCTCTTCATGTCCTTATTATAGTCAGTTAACACTCCAGAGAGTCACCGTTCACTCTCGAAGTACTTCCTACACTTCCTTGAGATGCGAGAAAATGGGGATTCCTGTCTCCATCACAGTTCCTAAGGTTGAGATCACAACCAATCAGTTAGTCAAAGAGAACCACATAAACTAACCACTTTGCATGAAGACACAATTTTCTCATATATACTCAACACAGTAGTCAAATTTTCTTTTGGGAGGGACTTATATACCACCAGGGACAAGTGTTTATTTGCATAAAGTCTGAAGAAAAGGCAGTGTAATTCAAATCTTAAAACAAACAAGCAAAATGAAATAAAGCCATAAATATCCATGCTTTTGTATCCCTTCTAAAGCCCTTTCCAAAACACAAAGGTAATCAAAGTCTCCCCCTTTGTGAAAAGACTTATGCTAACAGGGACTGTTCTTGAAGGTTGTTTGGGAAGTAGTGCTGAAGTCCGTTTCTGAATACTTCTTTTTATAGTTACTGATTCCAAGAGGTAAGAAATTTTAGGGATTCACACAGAATATTGCATTAATCAACTTAAGAATTTAGAAAGATTTGACGGAAGAGGAGTGGAAACCCATCTTTCCCGGGTCAGACACAGGCACTGTGGAGCTGCCTTGGCTTCCACAGGCTCATCGCTTAGACATTTATGTTTTGTTTTGCTCTTGGTGGGTCTTCTGTTTGCTGTGTGTGTACACTGGATGTAAACTCTGAGCAAATATGAAAACCTCTTCACTGTGTATGAAGACAAAAGCTGGGCTTAGGAATTTCATGCGCCCTTCTTTCAGCGACTCCCACCTACTATGGGTAAGATATAGGAAGCCTCCTTCAGCAGGAGGGTCGTAAACAAATCTGAGATAGCCCCTGCAGGGAGGGAAACTTCTGTACACTATGTCCCCGCGATAACCCGACATATTACAGCGATGTCTAACACAGTGTCTGCTGTCTTCGGTACGTAAGCTCCTGAACTTGACGCGTCTAGAGTTAGTTGCCGCAAAAGAGCCTTGTTTCCTGACCTGGTCGTGGCAGGAGCCACCAAAACCCCAAAATGTAAAAAACCAAAGCGAACACCACAGATAAAAACAGCGAAAGCATGCACACTGGAGGGCCCGGGGTAGAGCATCTTGGGATAACTGTACACTGGACAAAATGAAGACTCCTGGGGAAGAACCGAGCGTCGCTCTCCCCTTACTGACAGCAAGCTTAAGATCTGAAGCTCTGGCAAGTATAGAATGTGACAGATACCACATAAAGAAAAACACAAAATTACGACAGATAAGTAGCATGTCTCGAGAGCTCAGATTTAGTAGAAGTTTCTTCCTAAAGCCTCATTTTAAAAATACCTTAGAATTTGCGTATTTATAATGAAGAACTAAGTCACAGTTGAACAGAATGGAGCGTTTGCCATCGCAAGCCACAGACAGGCCAAGGTCTCTCCAGCTTTAACAAACCAGGGACAATCACACCAGAAATAGATGAGGAGTGAGATCAAAGTTAGAAAAGGGGAGAAAAAAGTTAAGGTAGGACATTAAAATTTTATTCTGAAATTATCTCTGGCCACAACAATAAAATTTAACAAATATTCACTAAACAGTCTTACCCCGTCATCAGCTGTACAATACACACAGTATCATAGAACTGGCCACTAGGATTCCAACCCACTAGAACACTTTCCAGGTCAAGTGGCGACAGCAGCATCTCACAGAAGTTTGTACATACATATATACACAGTCCACATTCAACCATTTTCACATATTTTCAGTACACACAGTTGCAGCATTATTACAGTCACGTGTCTAAGTTGTTGCTCGATAAAAACCCAAGCCACTGCCTAGACATAACTGTAGCAGTTGAGCTGAGTATAATTACAATGAATTTTCTATATGTCCATAGCAGAGATGCACAAGCCCCTAAAAACAGAGTCCACAAGTACTTTTGCTTCTAAACGCTACCACAGCATTGTGTTGGGCAATATTAAAACCTTTACCAGCCAAATCAGTTGGTTTGTATTTTAAAAATCTTCTGCTTACCAGAAATATTCTTGATGAAAAAAATTACAAAAATGAATGTTCTCTTTAAAATAATTCATGCTTTCTAAGATTCCAATATGGCCCAATGCTACTGATGCCTAAAGTGTTTTTGAACATTCTGATGGGGTCACTGAACATGACTCCATACCACCCAGTAAGTTTAAAAGTGGCTTAAGTGCCTTGCACCCAAATTGTAAAAATCCCTGGCCATCCTTACTAGAGCCAGGCACATAAAAAAAGGAATGCACTTTGGTTCATACCAAATGCCCTGGGATTAATCACACTATAAAATAAATGGTTTGAGGTAAATTTTTACAAATACAGTTGATTTTTGTCTAGTGTTAGCATAACAAAAAATATCATTTAAAAAATCAGTCTGATGTTCAGATACAACAAAGACCATCTTTAACCCTTTAAACACAGGGATTCCTGATGTAACTAACCAATGGTTATCTTGCTCAGCGCCCAATGACGATTCACGCCTTATGGTTTCTATTAAGGCCTATAAATCTAGATATTTAAGACAGATGTTATCTTTGCAGAGGTGGCTTCCATCATTACTACCTCTAGTTCAAAGAGTTAAAGAGGCCAAAAGATGCATGCCCTACAACATGGCATTCAGAACAAAAGGCACATCGTTAACACTAAGGGCACAATTTCTCCTGGAAGATGTTAATCTACACTGTCTTGCATCTCTCAGTGTTCCACTGTTGTGCTGAGAACTCTGGTAGTGCAAGAAACGGAGCCAAATGAGACTGCAACCAAAGACAAGACGACACTGTGCTATTCCTAAATCTGAAAACAGCTCAGACATCCCTAGACAATGGTGACCTGTGAGACCAAGGACCGTTTCCAAGCCGACTCCTAGAAGCCTATCAGAGCCCTTTATGTAGGTTTGAAGATCACGAAGAGGCAACAGTTTCATTTTAGACACAATAATTAAATAGGATTTTCTCAAAGCAGCTGTATCAGTTGTATCAGTAAAAGTTGAAACATGGCAGCTTTCATGAATAAAAAGAAATTTCACTGTGGTTGAGGGAAAGAAAGAAAGAAAGAAAGAAAGAAAGAAAGAAAGAAAGAAAGAAAGAAAGAAAGAAAGAGCGAGCCCCATAGCACTGACATCATAGTTTGGCTTCAAAGCTTCCGGTTGCATTTGTGGATAAAGCTCATCACAAATGTTCTGCTGGCATCAGAAGAACCAGTTTTGTGTGGTGGGGGAAATAGACAAACAATTTTAATCCACGTCGAAACTGCTGCGAGTACAGCTGTTATTGGGGAGTTGGTAGCAGCAGGCTCAGGCTCAAACTGCAACAGCTAGGTGGTGGTGGGAGCAAAACAGGAGCCTTGGGAAGGGAGAACAGCTTTTGTAGATCTTAAATTTATTTTAATGACCTGAAAAGACACTAACCATCACTAAGAGACTCATCATTTTCCAAAAGTCCCCAGACCAAATCCTCTATTTCTCATGCCTTTAAGCCAATGTTTTAGAAATAAATACACAAAATTTTAAGTCCTATAAGCCACTGATTGGGGGTACTGTCACATGAGCATCATTTAAAATGTAACTTACGCATTATTGCACTTCACAGATTACACAGAAATGTGTAGAGTATGCTAAAGAATCCGACTAGGGAAACAAGCTATCATTGCTAAGTACAGAAGGGACAAATTAATCTATCAATGGCATCCTTAAATAGTAAAGCAAACAGCGATATCGCTAACTTATTAATAGCTAATCTTATTACTGATTTTTGGCAAATACTTGAAATAATTCCTGAGCATATTTTTCCACCATCAACTGGCAAAGCCTCAAGATAAGAAAAATGTTTTATTCAAAATGACTTTCTGTTTGTTGGTTGGTTTTTTTTTTTGTTTTTTATTTTGTTTTGCTTTTTGTTTTTGATTTTGATTTTTTTTAAATAAGAGAAAACAAAGAATTAAAAAAAAAACAAACAAAAAACAAAACTTAACCGGAAACTTTCTTGGCCTCACTGGGGACCATGCTTTAAGTACTTGTAAATCGATTTACAGGCAATACAATAATATCTGTGCATATAAAAGATTATTTATCCTAATTTTTACTATCCAAAACCTACTGTCCAAACAGGCAGAAATCTTTCTCTATTAAATTGCACATACTAAAAAAATTCTTTTCACGTGCCTTGAAATTGATATATATATCACTGTTCATCCTTTAGTGATAAAATACTGAAATTTTCACTGTGAAAATAATTATTATTCAGAGAAGAAAATATTCTTTTACCTAACTCTCAGTTACTCTTTCAGGTAAAGTGTCATCCCCACAAAAACACTCAGTGCAATCCAAAAAGAAAGTTAAAGTAAACAGAGATGCAGTTTCCATGGCTCTTCTAACAAATTAAAGAATAAGTCAAACCATTTAACTCGAGATTGGATTTCTCCTCCCTTCAATGTGTTGTTAAAACTGTCCCAACTGAATGGCCACAGTGACTTCTCTTTGCCAAGAGGGTTTTCAACCCCTTTGCTTTCTAAGGAGAGTTGATGCTTTCCCAGGCTAAGGGAACCTCAGCGACGCCTACAGTGTGAACTCACTCCAGCCGGCTAAACCTTCTTTGGAACTATGGAAATCCCCCTTAGGTAGCTAGGCCAATGCTCTTTTGGAAACTGAGGCATGAAACTCTGGACATAATAGCAGCTGAAATGGCTCTCTGCATTAACAGTCCAGGATAGACGGCTGGAGGAAAAGGACGCACTAAATGCAAGCAACAGATATGTGAAAAAAGAGGAACAGACAAGAGAAAGGGAAATAGGGAACAGTGGGGAAATGTCCTAAAACTAGGTGAAAACCCAATTCCAAAACCAGGCGGCTTCCTGACTATGACAGCTTGCCATCTTCCCAGAGCCTTGGGAGGAATTCACACTTCTCAGTTTCCACTCAGCCACTAACCGTGGCTGAACAAAGTCAGAATGTTGAGTGGGCGGTTGAAACCTGGGCAATCTAGTTTGAAATCGTCTGAATACACCACAAGAAAAAAAGACAATCTCTAAAGTGCAGTTTTTCCTAGAGATTTTCACCCTGACCCTTCTTCTTCCACTTCCGGTCTGACCCAGGTTAATTTATAGAATTTGGAAGCAGGGCGTGCTGCTCCTGTGTGAACCCGGAGCATGGCGAGAGAAGGAGGGTCCCTGGGGGCCACCTCCCTGGGGAGCATGAGGACGAACCATGAAAACATCGTGAATGTGTCTGACCAATCTGTAAATGTGTGGCAGTCATGAAGAAATCAATGGCCTGCCACTGATATGGTGATCACTCAGCCACACTAAATACAGCAAGGCTCATCTTACTTTTAGAACACAAGGAAGGGGAAAAAACAGTTTCAGAAAGTATAAAAACTTAAAGCATTGTCCCCATGTATTTTATAAAAACAAAACAAACTGTCTTACATCAAGTGCTGAAAAGATACAAATGAGTTGAGTTTTTGAGCAAATAAAAACAGGTCTGAGCTACACTTTTCAACCCAATAAGGCTCAGCTATAACGCATTTTTCAGCTTGCCAGCATTAGGGGACTGGAGCTCAGCTAACGAGTTTTGGCAACACTGTCCTCTGCTGAATATTCCCATTGGCATCTGTCATCTGTGCCAAATTAGTCCTCAGCTTGGAAGCTGAGCTGGAAGGTGGAGGTAACTTGGAAATCGACGTGATAGCACCAGTGCTGTCCGTGACCCTCTTCACCGCCGTCTTCTCCCCGGTCGGAGGCTTTGGCAAGCGCCTCCTGAGCCAGGGGTGCCGCAGAGCCTGGCCCGGGGTCATGCGGACTGCGGGATCCCACTCCAAACACTGTTTTAAGAAGTCAAGGAAAAGAGGATCATCGCATCCCTTCAATGCGTTCCCCCACTCTCTACTCTCTGGCGGACCCCTTAGTTTCCCTCTCCGGGATCGGCCTCCATTGAGGACCACGGAGCCATCTGAGAGAGTCGTGACAGTGCAGTAGCGGGGATAACCCTTGGAGCTCACGAAATTCTTGGCTCGTTTGGAAGCATCCAGGAGTTTCTGAGAAGGCATGCCCAAAAGTTCAATCATACAAGCTAGCTGGTCCCCTTCATCCTCCCCAGGCAAGAGGGGGTAACCCGTCAGGAGTTCCGCAAGGATGCAACCCAGGCTCCACATATCAATGGGCATGCCATACCTGGCTCCAAGGATCACTTCCGGAGCCCGGTAAAAGCGTGACTGGATGTACGTGTAAACACGCTGGTGCTCATAACAACTGGAGCCGAAGTCAATCACCTTAATACTGCTTCTACCCTGCTGCTTTAACAAAATGTTCTCGGGCTTAAGGTCACAGTGGATTATTCTGTTTTTGTGCAGCGCATCCAAGCATTGCAGGATGGAGTGTGCGAACTTGCGCACCAGAGGCAGGCTGAAGCCCTGGAACTTATTCTTCTTGATGAGCTCATAGAGGTTCATGCTCAGCAACTCAAACGTCATGCAGATGTGGTTGCGGAAAGTAAAGTTCTCCAGCATGTGGATGACGTTCATGGTGTTGTCCTTGTCCTGTTTCCGTAGGTGCTCCAGGATGCGGATCTCCTCCGCCGCCTGCCGGTGGAAGCGCTTCTCGTTGCGCACCATCTTCAGGGCCACGTGCTGGTGGACTTTGTGGTCATAGGCTTTGACCACCTGACCAAAGCTCCCCTTCCCAATGACCTTGAGGACCTCGTACCTGTAAGCCACATGATCATGGGGCACTTGCACATATGATCCCTGGTCATCATCATAACCACCGTTGTTGGGTCCACCTGTCATGCCTTGGCGTTTCTTAGCATTTGGACCCAAGAAATATATTTCAGGATAGCTAAAGATCTCATGGTGTTCAAAGGCTGTGAGTTTTTGCATGTATTGCTTCATCGCTTGTTCGGGTGTCATGGGGGTGGCTTTCACCTTCCCCATGCTTTCCATGGACTTCAGAGAGGTGGAACTCCCCTGCCGTCTGTGAATGCCGTCCAGCTGCCGCTCTGGCACCACAGGCAAGCCTGTCTTGCCCACTGTCGTAAGCCCATTTGGCTGTGTTGTAAGCACTGTCCTTTTGTTACTGTTATCCTCAAACAGTTGCTGAACCTGGATCTGTCCGTGGCTGTGGCTGCTGATGTGGAGGTGGTCATTCATGGTGTGCCTACCGCCGCCAATCTGGAATTCAGAAAAGAAGCATAAATATAAAAGGAGGGGGGGGTCCTTTTCTCCAAATGTAATTTTCGAAATCTGTCCTTATTACCCGACTCCCAATTTGGCATGAACCCACAGCCACAATCAGCTTTACTACATGGGAAGTGCTGTGTACCCAAGAGGTCCCGTGCACATACCAGCAGAGAGAATGAATTGGATGAATACAGGCAAGACAGTGAAGGAGAAGGAGGACTGTAGAATGGGCAAGGTTAGGAAACACAGGACAGACAGCTCCAGAAAGGCAACAGGTACATAGCCTGGCAGCAGGGATCAGGCCTTCCTGTTACCATTATGCACCTAGTGTTTAACAGGTGGCCTGGCACGTGGCAGGTGTTTTAAGCCATATCTGATCTGGAAATGAAGCAGGTGAAGCACAAACAAGCGTCATCCGCACTGCAGCCCACACCCGGGTCACGGGACCTCCCACATTTCATTAAGCACACTATCTATATGAAGATGGGGAAGCACCTCTGTCCAGCACTCCCTCGCATACACAGACCTCCTCTAGAAACTGTATATTTCCTTATTCCCTGGAAGGTCTAATTAACCTGGGAACGCACACCGTAACAAACAAAATATGCTTCTATTCAGAGTCTCGTGTGGACACGTGTGTCCTGGTTTCCGTGCAAACTTCAAGTTTCTGGGTGTCACTGACTTTAATCAGTTAAGGTCATTCTGCCCAACAAGCTGAGCAACTTCCTTTCAGTTTGGGCCTCTGCTCCATGGCTCAGTACCCACGCATGCATTTCTATTTCGACAGGCTGCTGAGGCACTCAACTTTTCAATAAGGAATAACATGATGTTAATTCTACACCTTGACAGGATCTGGAATGTTACAAGAGGAACACCTCTGAGCATGGTCCCTAGAGAGTTTCTAGACTGGGGAAGCTGAGGTGGGAAGATCCAGCCTATATTCGGTTGGCACTGTTCCATAGGCTGGGGTCCCAGACTGAAGAAACAAAGTGAGCCGAGCACCAGCATTCACCTCCCTCGGTTTCCTCCCTGCGGAGGCTGCCTCGGGTTCCTGCCACCCTGCCTCACTGCCATGACAGTGTAGCCCTTCTTAAATTGTCAGCCAAAATACACTCTTCCTCCTTTAAGTTGGCTCTTGACAAGTATTTGCTCAGAGCAAGGGAAACAGTAACCAATACAAATACAAACTGGCAATTTCTATTTCTGGCACACATGCCATCCCAGAATAGTCCTGTCTAAACAAAACTGACAGGGCAAAGGCAGAGCCCCCATTCTCTCACCCTGCATCGGCTTGGGATTTCCTTCAAGCAGTCTTCTGGGGAAATTTTTCCTTGAGATCTCAAAGAAACTGCTTGTCATCACAATCCACCTCACTCTTTCAACCAGTATTAATGAGGGACTAGCTACAAAGTGACAGGACTCTGCCCTCTGCCCACTGGGATTGACAGTAAGGAGTCCTTTGCATCCCGTTTAGGTCCCGTCTTTGGGGTATTCACACTCCCGAAAGGAAGAAATACTGGAGAGCAGAGTAGCGAGTCAAGATATGCTTTGGTAACACCTGGATTATAAAATGAGATTTCAAACCTTCCTTTCCAGCAGATGATGATGTTCACCTTTTTTTTTTTTTAACTGAAAAGCAGCAAGCATTATGGCTATCTATGGAGGAGACTCTCCTCACTTCTAAAACAGAAAGAGGCCAGTTCCTGGGCCTGACTATGACATCGCAGGAACAAAAATCTTATTTTCAGAGAGACTTCTAGCAGATTTCTCTTACTGAATGCGAAGATGATACATCCATGTAAGATGGCTTTATATTCCACTAAGGTAGTAGGCATCTTTTTTTACTTCAAAAGCAAGGCAGTCCATCAAAACCATTAGAAAAGCCTTGAGCATGAGCATACATAAAAGTAACACAAACTTGTTTATTTCTCTTTCCCTCTCTCCTTCCCTCCCTTTTCTCTGTCTTTTCCTTCACTTTTCCATATTTTTAAGATGCCAGTTAGCCAAGAACTTGCTAGCAAAAGCTAGCTCTGGGAAAAGGAAAAAAAAAAATCAATGTTCACTCTCTCTCTCTCTCTCTCTCTCTCTCTCTCTCTCTCTGTCTCTGTCTCTCTCTCTCTCTCTCTCTCACACACACACACACACACACACACACACGCACGCACCGCCCACCTCTCAAGAGCTAGGTGGCTGAGTACTCCACTGGGCCCTCACCTATCCACTGCTTTTTTTCCAAAGCCTCATTCACTCTGTGCTCGCTTTTCCTGTGTCACCTTTCACGCACTAGCAATGAAAGGACTCCAGATTTGAAATCTCTCTCTTTAGGGTAAGACGGGGGGTACTTCAGAAGAATAAACGTTACACAGATCTACACAAGTCATGAAGCACACTTAGGACAAAAAAAAAAAAATCAACCTTGGGATTCCTAAAATGTTAGCACAATAAAACTTTCTGAGCATCAAGAATTTAGGATATTGCAATCCATTTTTGTATAAAGCAATATTATTTCAAATATTTTAGTGACCAGAACGACAGAGCTTGCCCACCACCTCGCTTCCAACTGTCTTCGCTCGGTCTCCTGTGGCAGTGTCAGCCATAACGGCTTGCTGATAGCTGGGCCTAAGCTGCCACTCTCTTGGTTTTTCACTCCTACAATTTCTTGGTTGATCGTGCGCACAGCCAGGGTGGCAGGAGCACCCACTATTGGCTGCAGTCCCTCCTGTGTCCTCTTGCAGACTTGCCCGTCCATGCCTCCTGGACTCAAGCCCCATTGCCCAAATGCCAATGAGTTTCCACTCCCACCGGCCACTCGAACAGACAAACTCAAAGCTTTTCTTTATGAAAGCAAATGTTTTCTTGCTGTCATAATCCTCAACTTAAAAAAAAAGGAAAGAAAGAAAAAAAGAAAACCTCCTCTTTGCAAATAATTGCTCTAGCTAAATATCAGTGTAAATACCTGGAGAACACTCTCAGCATCTGCCCCTTCCCACACTATCATAAAGTCGTCTGTGCCCACTCACTTCTGCCCTTTCTATCAGTTACATTTCACCTTATAGTGCTGTTTTTCACTGTGACAACTGAAGCAGATATGCAGGCGGACTCAGACACACACACACATACATACATACATACACAAACACACACACACAGTAACCTAAACTCCTCAAATCTTTCTCCACAGTGCTTTCCTGAGTCAGCACTGTGCATCTGAGACTGCTCTTGCTTGTGGCCCATAGAGCTACAGCCCACTACCCCTGCTAATCCTGCGACTACTATGTAATGAGACCACATCTCACCAGAGCTTTCCCAGGCTCATCTACACGAGCATTCCCCTAAGAGGAACAGAGCCAAGCCCCCAGGACCCAGGGATATCATGCATGTTCACACTCCTCTCTTGTGGATGAAATCAGTTTTATATGAGCCCAGAGACTTTTCACACGGGAAACAAATCCAGCTTGGCCAGTCACTGTGTGACCTTGGGTAATTTACCTTATCTCTCTGAGCTGCAGCGCCCTTGTGTGCCACAAAAATGTTCTGTGCTACCTCTCTAGGGCTATCAGGGATAGTAGAGATTGTGTGTGTGTGTGTGTGTGTGTGTGTGTGTGTGTGTGTGTGTGAAGTGTGGGGCATCATACTTAGCAGGTGGCAGCTCCTACTACTACCCTTCTCTGATGCTGCTTCCAATCCCCTTCCTTCCACTGCTGAGATGACAAGCTCCTATGCCCAGAATCTACTAAACCCCCTCTCCACCAACAGTGAACTGTTCCATCATTAATGCGCTACAAAAAATTATGGGGTGGGGAGGGTGGTCACCTCACCTCTTTTTTTAAGTCTCCATTAACATAAACTCAGGTACATACACAGTAAGTACTGGCTATCTCCTGAATAGATGCACACATGCCAAGAAATGTCTCTTGAAGTCATTCTTCAGCAATAGTGTTTGCATCTTCAAAAGAAAACATGAAGTCAACACTGAGGGAGTTGGGAAATATCCCAAGAGGCTCAAGTCACAAGATCTTGCCCGGCCTCCAAGGCGAAGGATGGCTGGTTCAAAAGTACCCGTAGCAGATATTTTGCAACACCCAAGAGTCTTACGCATTCCAGGAGTTAAAAGATATTTACTTGCAGTTCCAGTTTAAAAGAGGATTGAGGGTCCCCAACAGTGCAGGACTCTGAAGTCACAACCAAAACCAAATGAACAAAACGGATACATACTGGGAGAGGCACCCAGAAAAGCCAGATATGCTAGGACCATATCAGAGCCCTAAGGACACTGCAAACCCTTCACTCCCACTTCAGCCTTTGGAGGTCAGAAACCCTGCGCCGGGCCTATTTGCTAATGTAGTATATAACATGTCACATTTAAGAATACAAGCGGAAATGCATGCACTGGATTAAATACTCACAACTGGATGTGTTACAGTGGAGAGACCTCCAAACTACTCCTCAAATCGTGAAGCATTTTAGTACTGAAAATTCTGTATGAACAGAAGTCTAAGAAGTCTGTGGAGCTTTTTCTCTTGCAATACCAAAATGGCAAGCAGCACATGCTTCCATGTATGGAGACTTTTGGGTATTTTAAGACCTCCCAAAGTCATCTTAGAAATATTGGGGGTTGTTATGAAAATAATGCTGAGGAGTTAAAAAAAGAATCATTGATGAGTGATTTAAACATTCAAAATTATAAAAATATAGACTAGTACTTAGGAATTCATAGAAATGAAAAGATTTTAAAATATTTCATTTTCTCCCACATACTGTTATTTAAAAAAAAAAAACTAATGAGAAGGATACTTACTGGTTTTACTTTTAGGACAAATTGACCTGAATGAAATTACTACAGTATAAAAGTCACTCAAAAAGTAAAAACAAACGACCATGGAAAATTCCAAAGTTCCTGATCCTGTCATGTGTTTTGAGACAAAATGAGGATAACTCCTGGGATACGCCATTTTTCAGTGAGTGCCCTTTCTCTCCTCACTCCACAGCAGTTCTTTCCAGTGCACTTGCTCTGGAAATAAACATGTAAACACGCCTGAGAATGTGGACGGCATGGGAATAGAAGCCTGCAAAGGCTCTCGGATTTACAAAAAAGCTAATACTGATTCCCAGAACTAGTCCCAAGGAGTGCATTACAGCTCAGTTAACCTGTGGAGTCTGCAGCCACCTGACTGGCCTTGATCTGGGGAATCCGTATTGTTACACAAGCCAACTCAAAACTAACAACATTGAAAACACAAAGCCTCACTTTCAGAACCAAGCACAGTCAGATCAACTGAAATGTACCCTTCTGTTAAAAACAGCCCAACACACACAGGCCCCAGTAAAACACCAGCATCTCTCCAGGGAAATGCCTTCCCTTCTTTTCCTTTCTGGTGTTCCACAGGCTTCTCTGTTCCTGGCAACTTTTTCGTCTCCCGTTTTAATACATATTTCATTGCAAAGAAGTTCTGACCAGGTAAAGGTCACCCTTAAACAAAACTGGGAATCAGATGAAAACCAAGTCATCTTTTCCAGTTCACATCCATGTCACATGATCGCATCAACACACTGCGGGAGAAAAATGGATGCTATATTTCCCAAACTGTCAGATGATTCTAAACCAGTCAAAACAACAGAAAAGCCAAACCTCTAAAATCAGGGGTGGCCGGGTCCTGAGTGGACGCCCCTATCACAATAACATCCTTCCTACCTGTAGGCTCCCTTTTTCCCAGCAACTGTCTAACCCAGATGAGTTAATCCCTGTATAAGGAATCCCCAGCCCCTAGGACAGACACACCGAGACAAACAAAATGAGAACAACAACACGTCTTCTATGAAATTGGTCTACCGCTCTTCCATGGTTCCAATGGCAACTGAAGTCTTTCCTCTCTTCAAGTCTCCCACAATAAACAAGTTTCAGTCACACACATGACCCCCAGAGATGCTCCCTGCAGGTCACAAATGGTGCTTTCAAGCAACTTTCACTTAGCAACAAAATCGTCTGCTCTGCAAGCAACCTCACACAGAACCATCCTAGGTGCTCGCACTCCATAAGAGTCTTTATGGAAGAGATCTTTGAAACCGTCACCTTCTCCAAGCGCACACCTCCTCTAGACTTGAGGTCACCATCCAAAGGCCATCGCTGGGAACTGAGAAAAGGTACATGCTGAAGTCGGATCCAGCTTGCCAGTCTCTGCAGCCACCGATCCCAGATTCGGCTCTCCTTCCCCACAGGGCCTCAGGGACCACAGCCCAGCCCTTGTCAGGTGCCCTTCCCTTGCCACTTACAAAGCAAAGCTGGCCTTTTCCTTTTGAGTAATATCCATATAGAGAATCCTTCAGAGGTGGGTTGTTTTGTTTTGACTACTGCTGTGGCTCTTATTTTTGTTAATGTTAATTACAATTTCTGCTGTGCTCAAACCTGTAGCTCTCATAAAACATGCTTACACACGCGGGGGACAATTGGCGGGTGCTCCCTGCTGGATGGAGCCAGGCCTTGGAGGCTCTTTGGGGGATCGATTTTCCGGGCAGGGTGGCCTAGCTGTCCCCTAACACATATGTTTCTATAAATATCCACTACCCCTGGGGTTGGGAGGAGATGTTTACCGGATCGGGGGAAGGGAGCTCTGGGAAGCACAGATGAAAAAAGACGTGTGGGGGGGGGGGGGGGAGGAAAGCCGCAAGGAGGAAGTTCCCAGGAAAAGAAGCTCTGGGGTGGGCGGGTTCCAGAGGGAAGCGAGGGGCCCACGCCACGAATCTCCTTTGTGGCATCAGAACCGGGCTCGCCCAAGTTGCATAGGGCGGCGTCGAGGACAGGCCCCTGCCAGGGGCGTGGAACATTCGGCCCTCTCTTCCCAGTTAGGACCCCACAAGTCCAGGGTCTGCCTGGTGCCCTCCCGGAGCGGGGTCTCACCGTGTGGGCTGCGGTGGCAGCGTTGCTGGCCCGGAGAGGCGGCAGGGCGATGGGAGAGGGCGGGCCGGTCACCACTCCGCTTCGGGGAGCCCCCGCGCCGATCCCCGGGGAAGCCTGAAGCTGGCGAACGGCGGTGTCCCCTCCTCGGCCTGGGAGCCACGCGCGGGAGGAGACAAAAGAGGGTCAGAGTGGGGAGAAAAGAGTCACCCAGACCTCCACCCTCGCCCCCGCCCCGGTGGCCAACGAGCACCCACTTCCCAGGAGAGGATGGAAGGAGACACCCGACCCGGGAAATGCCGGCGGCGTGCGGAAAACGAGGGGGGTCGGGACGCTGCTCCCCGGCGCGCAACCGCCAGCTGCAAAGTTAAGTTCGCGACCCGGCTGGGAGCAGCGCTCAGCCAGAGATCCGTGGCCCACGTCGCCGGGCCGGGGGAGGGGAGGGTGGGCCACCGAGAGGGCGCAGCGACCGACCGGGCCGCGCTCCGGACGCTCCTTGCCCAACCTGCCGGATCCTGGGCTCCCTGGAAATCCACGCGCACAGCCCGTGCCCAGCGTCGCCGACAGGGTCCGGGAGCTCTTACCGGTCGGGTAGGCGGCAGGAGCGGCGGCCGAAGGTTTCCTGGTTAACATGGCCGCGGGAGAGGAACGTGCATGGCAGGGCTGCCCTCGCCGCCGGTCCCGCCGCTATTCGTCGCCGCCGCCGCCGCCGCCTCCTGGTCGCCCCTCACGCGGGTCCCCCGCGCCTTGTCGCCTCCTCGCGCCCGCTACAGCCAGACACACACAGTCCGCTGCATCCCCTCGGCCCGGGCCCGCCGCCGCGAGCCCCCCGCTCTCCTCCTCGCCGCCGCCGTCCCCCTCGTCCTCGGGCGGCTGCTGTACCCCCCGGCCCGTGCACATGCCTCGCCCTCCCCTGCCGCACCGCTGGCCTCCCCGATTCCCTCACATCGGGGCCGCGGGGAGCAGGCTGCGGCCGCCGGGACCCACTCACTCGGGAGCCTCCTCCCGGGCCCGCGCGCGTCCGCGCACACTCGCACACACGCTCGCACCCGCGGCTCGCTCCCGAGAAGGCCAGCCCCGCCCCCGACGAGGCCCCGCCCCGGACTCCCCCGGCCCCAGCCACACAGGCTCGCTGCCACCCCACCCCCACCCGCCACCCCGGGAGTCCCTCCCCCTCCGATCTTCCGCAGAGCCGCCCTCCGCTCCCGGGAAAACTGCGGCTCCGGCTCGCCCTCCGCCTCCCTGCGGCCATCTGCCGGCTCCCCGGGTCCCCCGCGCCCCTGCGACGCCCCTCCCCGTACTGCCGCGCAACCTACCGCGGCCAGCCTCCTCCCGAAATTGCTGCAGAGACCCCTCCTTCTCCCATCACTCCCCTAAACACCGCTCCTAATGGCTGCTCCCAGACAATACTGTGCCCTCACCCCGCCGCCCCCGTCCCAGCGCCTCAGCCAGTCCCTCTCCCCCATTTAATCGTGGAGAGAACTTAGTTGTATAAGGGTCACCTCAGAAAGTCAGGCCCCGAGGAGGAACTGCGGCTGAGTCTGGTGACCCAAGCATGGACGAAGGAAGGGGCTGCCCTGCTACCTCCAGCTGGGCCACACACGCCCTCCCTGATATACTGACACCGAGTGACCGCTGCCCTCCAGTTGCTAGGACAAGGGGAGTCAGACGGGCGCCTGTGGACCGCAGCTGGGGTAGCAGTTGGCGATGGGTTGCTAGGCAAAAATAAACATCAGAGACACCTCCCATTTCTTTACAACTCCTAGCCTTTCCCCAGCACCGCCACTGGGAGAGACACGACACACCTTCCTTTCAGCTATCGGCCGGCCGCAAGGGTAGGACACCTTTGGTTTCTCTTCTCCTTGGAGAAAAAGATCTTTTTCTTTTTCCCTTCCTAGACATGTGGAGAATTTCCCCGTCCTTTTCGTGTGTGGTCTACAGCCTCTGTTTCCCAGGAAAAACAAAAATTTGCTTCTATGTCTCACACCTGTGCTTTGTTGTGCATGGCACACTTGTGCACCTTTGTCCACTTCAGCAGTCAGGTATGGGGGGGACGTTCAAGGAATTCTAGCAGACAGGGAAGAATGTTAGTCCACCATGCATGCACTTCCTTCCTGGGAGGTGCCTAGTTTCTGAAGTGCTCCCGCAGTCTCCGTCCATTCTTTTCTGTCCTGCTCCTTGTGTCTCCTGTTGCCTGGATGATGTAGGAGTGCAGGCCCGGACTAGTGTAGACTTCAGTATAGAGGGAGCTACCTCCCGCAGAGTTCCATGGGCTCTGTTGTTTGCACATTGTCATAGCAACCTCCCACAAAGATCACCTCAGCTTTATACAAATGCCAAAAGAACCATTCCGCAGTACAGTATGACCCTCTCAGGCCCTGGGGCTCTTACAGAGCAAAACCGGGAGGGCTCGCTGATGTGGAAATCATTGGTAAAAGGAATTCCACTTTCAGAGAGAATGAGAGATAGACAGACACAGAGAGAGGCAAGCAGAGAGACTAACTTCCTCAATTTCCTTCCTTCCTTCTTTCCTCCCTCTTTCCCTCCCTCCCTCCCTTTTTTCCTTTCTTCCATCCTTTTTCCTTCCTTCCTCTTTTGGGGTCCTTTCTCAAGAGCCACAGTAGTGTATTAATAACCAGCTCATGCTCACTGCACCTTTAAATGAATCATGACCTAAATTTCCCCTAGCAAGAAATCCCTCCCTGGATTATCACAAGTGACTATCTACATTCAAACCCATAGGGAGAGCTTGTGTAGAGTTCAGAATTAACTAACGGAAAAGGGCTACTAAGTAGCAAAAACAAGGCTACAATGTATATGAGACTCACAGCGTGATTTCACTATTTGCCTGCAGGAACTTTTTCCGTATGTGTATGGTTTTTTGAGACAGGGTGTTGCTGTAGATTTGGAGCCCATCCTAGAACTAGCTCTTGTAGACCAGGATGGCCTCTAACTCACAGAGATCCACCTGCTTCTGCCTCCTGAATGCTGGGATTAAAGGCCTGAGCCACTACCTCTAGGCTACCCTGAGCACTTTCAAGATAGCTCACATAGCTTCCTCCCTTCCTCTTTCTAAACAATTATTTTCTTGCCCTCTCCCTTATTGAGTATTCTGTACTACTGATGTTCAAAACATGACTTTAAAAAGAATCAATTTCAGTATCAAATTATCCATACAGTATTTCAAACACCATTGCTTTTACATAAATAAGAAATATGCTATAGTAAGTAGGCTAGTTTGAATTCCAAATTAATAGTATTCATGGATAAAATAAAGGGAAAGGAAGAAAATTTTTACAAAGAAACAAAATGATTGGCTTTAAAGGAAAGGATATGCATCATGTTTGGTGAACTTTAAACAGACTATCTTTTGTTCTTTGACAATTTCATAATGCAAACGGTATTGATTATATCCACCTCAGGATTATTTCCCCATCCTATACCCTGGATCCCAGCTGTCTCCCACGCACCCTGCCCCCAGCAACTCTTAGCAAGTGCTCCTCCCTCTTGACCTCTCCTTTTGTGCTTTTGTTTTGTTTCCCGTAAGTCACTGAATCCAGCTAGCCCTGTCTGGTAGACCATGGACTGCTCTTGTCTGGGGTGGCTGTGCAGGTAACATTGCTCCTGGGGATTCGTGGGTGCAATGAACACGCCATGTCCAACAGAAAGCATCTCACAGCTTTCTTCTCAACCCTCTAACTCTTCCAGTCTTTCTGCCCCATCTTCCAAGATATCCTCCGAGCCTTGGGGGCCAGGGCTGGTATAGATTCCCCATTTAGAGCTAAGTGACACTTATTCTCAGTGCTCAGTTGCTGGATTAACTGCCGATCACAGATCTGAAACTTGATTCAGTGCAAAGACTCAAGCACAGTACTCTATGTATAAAAATGTAACTATTGAGAAGCAGTTTGACAATGTGTCAATTTAGCGAGACAATTAGTGGTAGGGTTTTCCCTAGGAAGTAGATTTCCCTAAGTCTTTTGAGCCAGTTAATAACACCAGAAATGAATACCTTCATTTAGATAGGTAGATGATAGATATATTTAAATTTTTTGTAGTTCTGGTTACTGAGTTTAGGGCCTGATATTGGGCAAACATCCTTACAACAGATCTATATCCTGACCTGGATTGTTGCTTTTTTTGTCTGTTTGTCTGTTGCTGTTGTTTTTCTTTTTCAACTTTTTATTTTAAGATAGTCTCGCTAAGTTGCAGACGCTGGCCTTGAACTTACTCTGTAGTCATGCAAACCTTAAGCTTGTGGTTTTCCACCAGAGTAATTGGAATTACTGCTCTACACCAAATAGGCCAAGTTTAAGATATTATTTTATGGCAGAAAAAAATGTAACTTCAATGGAGTGTGTGTGTGTGTGTGTGTGTGTGTGTGTGTGTGCATGCTTCAGAAAAATTTGCAGCCAACCTAATTTTTAGCTATTTTGATTATAAATGGCATACTTTTGAAAACCCTATTAATTCGTACTGAGTTCTAAAATAGCTTCACTTGTAACAGGAAGGCCGCTTGTTTTTTCTGGCTGCCCAGAACCGAAATAACCAAACAGACACTCTATTAATTAAATCACTGCTTGGCCAATTAGCTCTAACTTCTTATTGGCTAACTCTTATATTAATTTAACCCATTTCTATTAATTGGTATATTGCCATGTGGCAGTGGCTTACCACGGAAAATTCTCAGCATCTATCTCCAGTGGATCCATGGTGTCTCTCTGACTCTGCTTTTTTCCACAATTCAGTTCCATCTTCCATGTCCACCTAAGTTCTGCTCTATCAACAGACCAGGGCAGTTTCTTATTCATTAGCCAATGAAAGCAGCACATAGTCAGAAGGACCTCCCACACCACTTCCCCTTTTCTGCTTAAACAAAAAGGAAGGCTTTAACTTTAACATAGTGAAATTACATATAACAAAACAGATATCAAGCAAGAATTGCAGTTACAATATTTATATCTACTTTATCTTTTATCACAACTAAGGAAAACTATAACTACAAATTCTTCAACTCCATAAAAGACATCAGAAGGAAGTGTATTATAAGCAATTTCCAAAACTCTGTAATTGGCAGAGACATCTCGCTAACTGGACAGTCACCCAAAGTTCTTTTGTATCGTTGGGGCATCCATCTTCAGCCTTTAGGTCTATAGTATCCAGCAGACTTTTCCATGAAGCAGGAAATTTCAAAGACAGTTCAGTCACTTTATTCTGTGTCCTACAGAATGTCTCACAGACTCTTTCATGAAACAGGAACCCCACAGGACCATCTCACCTTTAGGTAAGTTCAGCAGTCATTTCTCTGTGGATTCTGCATGTCCAGTTCAGCAGTCCAGGCAGGAGCAGTTTATTGCCCAAATGGCTAACCAACTCCA
Source organism: Myodes glareolus (assembly GCF_982192425.1). Lineage (NCBI taxonomy): Eukaryota > Metazoa > Chordata > Mammalia > Rodentia > Cricetidae > Myodes > Myodes glareolus. The sequence goes on from NC_142051.1 coordinate 2,799,038, forward strand.
TAAGGAGCCTCTTCAATGCCCATCATCCTTTAGAAGTAGCTTGTTGCTGCCAGGAGCAAATGTGTCTCATTGTGCAGTGATGAGGCAAGCAGGCCTGGTTTTCATCCTGCCTGGCTCCCACATGACTAACTTTACACCCGAAATAACAACACACAAATTGTATTCATTTAAATACTGCCTGGTCCATTAACTCTAGCCTCTTATTTGCTAACTTTCACATCTTGATTAACCCATTTCTATTCATGCATGTAGCACTACGAGGTGGTGGCTTACTGGGAAGATTCTAACCTACGTCCATCTTGGTCCGGAGCTTCATGGCATCTTCCTGCCTTTGCTTTCTTTCTCCCACAACTCTGTTCTGTCTTCCCCACCTACCTATGTTCTGATCTATCAGGCCAAGCAGTTTTCTTTATTAATTAACCAATGAAAGCAACAGATAGATAGAAGACCCTCGTACATCATTTCCACCATTTCTTTTAAACAAAAAGGAAGGCTTTAACTTTAACATAGCAAAATTACATATAACAAAACAGTTATAAAACAAGAATTACAGTTACAATATCTATGTGGGGCCATTCTGTAACATGAAGGGGGGCCTGCTTGTTTGTGTTTTCTGTCCTGCCTGGTTCCCACAGCTGTTTAGCCTACCCAAAAAATCACACAGAGATCTCTATAAGTTATAAAGCTGATTAGCCCATTAACTCAGGCTTCTAATTAACTCTTGTAGCTTATATTAACCCATTATGCTGATTTATTTTAGCCATGTGGCTCAATACCTTTTTCAGTGGGGCAGATCACATCCTGCTGCTTTGGTGATCTGGGCAGGAGTGGGAGGAATCAGCTTCCTCCTTCCCAGAATTCTCCTGTTCTCATTGCATCACCTCTACTTCCTGTCTGGTTTTCCTGCCTATACTTCCTGCCTGGCCAATCAGCATTTACTTAAAACATGATTGACAGATTACAGACAATTCTCCCACACCATTTCCCCCTCTTTTTTTTTTTTAAAAAAAAGAGAGTAGTTGGGTGCGGTGGTACACACCTTTAATCCCAATGCCTGGGAGGCAGAGACAGACAGATCTCTGTTAGTTCAAGGTGTGGTAGCACACACCTTTAATCCTAGCACTGGAGAGGCAGAGACAGAGGGATCTCTGTGGGTTCAAGGGCAGCCTGGTCTACAAAGTTATTCCAGGACAAAGATATACAGAGAGCCTGTCTCAAAATGCAAAAGTTAAAATAAAAAAATAGAGGTTAAAATAAAGCTGCATAAAGATGGAAAATACACAGAGAATCTTGATACTGTTTGCTATTATGCTCTCTTTGAATTGTTTGAATACTGAGGAAGGAGCAACAGCTGCTAAAAGACTTTTGTTTATAAATGCTGCTGAATTAATCAAAAATAGGTACTCTGAAAATACCTTGACTTCAAAATTGAAGTCAAAAGGTATGTTACTTTGGAGAAGAGATTTTGCTTTTGTTTCATTTTGGATTCATTCTGAGATAAGAAAAATCCAGTTTGATCAAGGAAGACCACCTGAGAAATCTCTGGTAGGAACAGATGGCCTGGATGTCTGAGTTCTACATCCAGAACATATTCAAGACTGATGCCTGAGATGATCAAGACTCACAGGATACTCCAGTCAGGACTTGATTATAACTCTAAATTTTCTTTAGGTTCCCATGAGATTATCAGCGCCCCCAACCAGCAGGAAGTAGCCTGGAAAACTATGCCCACATTCCCAAAAAATGGACTATGGATTTTTTCCTTTGTTTAAAAAAAAAAAAAGAGGGGGAAGTGGTGCGGAAGAATTATTTGTATTCTGTCAGTCATGTATTTTAATAAAACGCTGATTGGCCAGGCAAGAAGTATAGGCAGGCCAACCAGACAGGAAGTAGAGGCGGAGCGATGAGAACAGGAGAAGGTTAAGAAGGAGGAAGCCCATTTCTCCATTCCTGCCCAGACCACAGAGAAGCAAGATGTAACCTGCCCCGCTGGAAAAGGTACTAAGCCACATGGCTAACATAGATGAGAATAATGGGTTAATATAAGCTATAAGAGTTAACAAGAAGCCTAAGATAATGGACCAATCAGTTTATAATCTTATGGAGTCCTGTGTGTGATTCTCTTTGAGGCTTGCCGGCTGTGGGGTACTGGACAGGACGGATAACCCAAATAGCCAACCCTTCATGTTACATCATTGTCATGAAAGTCTTAAGTTCTTAAACATTTTAAATGCCATATTCTGAAGGTGTCTAAAAGATTTGAAGAATACCTATCTAACTGAAATATATCTCTGTACATCTAGAAAAATATAACATGACTACAAGCTTGACTATTATAGATGACTATCTATTAGCCTATATTTCTTAACTATACATTACATTTTTAAATGAGCTACACAAACACAATACTTTAATCACGATCAGAAATACGTATACATATAACAAAATTGACCTTAAATTTGTATCAATAAACCAAGAACCATATTAATGCAAATATTTCATATCAATATAATATCTCCCCTTAAATGTAAACAAACATTTATAGTCAATATTTGGGAATATGAATATAGATTTGTCCATACTGCTTCATGCTGTTTGGGGGCATTGTTAATCAGGTCTTTTATGATGTATCTTGTGTGCTAGGTAAATATTAGTCAGCAGGTAGGCAAAATAATTTTTTGAGGGTATTCATGGTGACCTTTCAAGACTTCTTGGTCCATGAAACCATATTCATCTGGAAGCAATCCACAGGTTCTCATCTTCTGTGAAAACAAAAGAAGAACCTCTTTTCCCAAGCAACATGTTCTTAGACTCAAATTCTGAAGTCAAGATACCTTTATAATATACATGCTGGTTTAGCTTAGCAGTCCATACAATGAAATGTCTCTCTGTACTTAGCTCCTTTACAGTCAAAAAATTCAAAGATAACACAATAATACATATAATCCAGACTTTCTGTAAATTTTCCATCTTTACATGGCTTATTTTTCTTTATTCCTTTTAATCTATGACTATCTGTACTTTGTCTCTTTAAAGACTTTATCTTTTTTTGAAGCATTAACTATGACTCTCTATACTCTTTTTCTTCTCTCTCCCAAGCCTACATACATTTCTCCAACACTGTGACCTATTTAGAGTTCTTTTCCATCTGAATTTGTCTTTATTGTGTATCTGTAATTATTTTTTGATCGGAAGCATTTCTTCAAATGCTAAGCAGCTTGGTCTCAGTGACCCTGGGTGCTGGCTCTGCCTCTGGCCTCTCTCAGGCTTTAAATATGGTGGAGGTAGTTCTCCTCAGCTCTAGGGCTGCCGAGTGGGAGCCATCCTCACCACCTAAACTCTGAAGAGCACCATGCAGCATATAAACCCTTTTATTCTGAGTAAAATCTAAATCCACCATGCAGCACACTACATGGCCTGGAAATATCTCTGTGTATGGTGGCAGGAATCTGCCATGCTCTCCTGCTTGTGCATGCCTAGTAGATCTATTCCCGCCACCTGCCCAGACAGGGAACACTGAGCCATGGACACGGTCTCAGCTACTTTCCTCCCAACCCTGAGTGGGCACACAAACACTTGGGCCTACCAATGCCATTGAAACGCTCCATATCCAGAGTTCACACTGGTGGAATGGCCCAGGAAGCTACGTTTTAAAATGGCACAGCTTTTTTTCTGCTAAGGCTAAATCAGAGAAATTTCTCTTAAAGGAGCTGTGAAAAGTCATCAGCAAACTGCAAGAATTTGTGTTGAACTCCCTATTTTTTTTTGTCTATAATTTCCTTTTTAAGCCGTCTCAGGTTTCATGTGGATATAGTCAATCACACTGTAGTGCTGATTTGTTTGTCCCGGCCGCCCAGAATGAAAATAATCACACAGAAACTGAATTAATTAAATCACTGCTTGACCAATTAGCTCTAACTTCTTATTGGCTAACTCTTATACCAATTTAACCCATTTCTATTAATCAGTGTATTGCCACATGGCAGTCAGTGACTTACTGGGGAAAATTCCCAGTGTCTATCTCCAGTAGATCCAAGGTGTCTCTCCGACCCCGCTTTCTTCCTCCTAGAATTCAGTTCCATCTTCCCCACCTACCTAAGTTCTGCCCTATCAACAGGCCAAGGCAGTTTCTTTCCTCATTAACCAATGAAGGCAGCACATAGACAGAAGGACCTCCCAGACCATTCACTTTCCCTTGTTCTGTCCTGTGCTGGTGACCAGAGCCTTGATGGGTGTCCAACAGAAACATAGGCTTTAGGGAAACTCAGAAATTCTTGAAGATACTGTCCCTGAACTGTATCAGTAGTAGTTATACTATACAATCATATGATACATGTATCTCTTCATTAAATGCTTATCTTTGTAATCTGCAACCAGACCGGAGTTGACTTTACTTTGGACAGTAGCTCTCTCAGGGGCTCCATCCAGTTAGCAACCCCACTTTTTAGATTTTGCCCATCATAGATCATGTATGTGTTCTGGAATGTTTATAATCTCCAAAGCCAAAGTTACAAGCAGGTAGGCAGATATTATTAGCAAGAGGAGAGAGGAGAGCTCATGGAATTTGGAACTGCAGCTGTAGAAAGAAGGTGATTTTATACTGGGGAAAAATACTGATCACAGGACACAAAATGTCAATGAACAAGAAAATGGCTTCCAAGCACCCACTCTCTTTCAATTTCTTTATTCCAGAAGCATTTTCAAAGAACTTAGCTATATGCTAGGCATTGAAGACAAAGGAATCATCAGACATAGCAGCCTAGATTTTTGTCTGATGATCTTTAGAACCACATTTCTTTATTTATTTAAGCAAAAAATGGTAATCAACTAGCATCCTTCGGACACCCTTAGTGGTGGGTTGCTAATGGCTGAATGCTTATGTCACCCCAGAATGCGTATATTCTGATCTTAGCCTCAGGAGGTGGGTCTTTAGTAGGTGATTTAATCCTAAGGGCATGTAGTGAATTCTCTCAAGACTGACAATAGCATCTTTATCCAAGAGACCCCAGAAATCTTGTAGCCTTTCCACTAGACGGGTCTATAGGGAGTGGTACCATCTGTGAATCAGAAAACGAGCCGTTGCTAAACACTGCTGCTCCTTTCATCTGGAGTTTCCAGAGTCTGGAACTGGGAGAAATGAATGTTCGTGCTTGTTTAAGGCGATCAAGTTTCTGGCATTTTGTTATAGCATCTTGAATGCACTAGGACAGAAGGCCACACTATTAGCACGGAATCAGTGCCTGTGAGAATCCTGCTGAGAAAGCAATTTCTGGCAGGAGAGAGAAGATGGAATGCTGCATCGGGCAGTAAGCACTATTGAGAGGTGGTGGGACCTTTAAGGCATGGGCTGATGGAAGAAATTGGGTCCTCAGAGGCCTGTCCTGTGAGTGGATGCTGAGACTCCAGTCTCCCCTTATTTCTGTCTACTTCCCCAACTTAGAGGTGGGGAGACCATGGTGTGATCTCTCGCCGTGGACCCCCAAACTGACTCCTCTATAACACTGAGCTCATCATTTCTTTTTCCTTGTGAGATATTTACCTAAGGCAATTTGTTACCCTAACAGAATGCTAACTAACAACACAGGGGAGAGAGAAAGTCATATCCTAGAAGTTGTAGAGGACCAGGGAGAGGGTTCACTGGGTGAAGAACCTGCTAGTCAAGCATGAGAAATTGTTCTTAGAATTCAGATTCCATACAAAGATGGACACAGCGGCATGTCTGTAATCCCAGCACTCTTACATGGACGTGCAGGAGATAGGTACAGCGGCATGTCTGTAATCCCAGCACTCTTACATGGACGTGCAGGAGATAGGTACAGCGGCATGTCTGTAATCCCAGCATTCATACATGGATGTGCAGGAGATGGAGGCAGAGGGATCCTGACAGAAGCTCATGTCCAGCTAGTCTGGTTTATGCAGTGCCAACAACAAACGACCTTGTCTCAAATGAGGCAGAAGTCAAG